>NC_090024.1:83539610-84820860 GCF_037176765.1 Anolis sagrei
TTCCTTTCCCTTCCTACCTCTCTCCCCCCGAACCCGAAACCGGGGAGAGGCAGCTCGGCGGGGCCGCGACGGGGATCCAGCCGGGAGAGAGAGGGGGCCCTTGCGCCATGGAGGCCGCCACGGAGGCCCCCGCCACGGAGCAGACGGGCCCCGAGAAAGAGCCGGGGAGGAGCGTGGGCCACGACGAAGAGGAGGAGGAGGAGGTGGGGGAGGAGGAGGAGGCCCCGGAGGGCAGCTTCTCCGCCTTCGCCCCGCCGCCCCAGGTGTGCCCTGGGCTCAAACCCCTTCCCTCGGCTCTGGGCTCTCCTTTCCCCCTTCTATCCACTCTTTCCCCCCTTTTCTTCCTCCTCCTTCCCTTCTTTTTCTCTCCCTCTCCGGCCTTCTCCACTCTCTGCCTCCCTGGCTCCTTTCTCTTTCTCTTCCCAGGCTTTGGAACCTTTTAAAATGTGGCCCCTTCCCTGTGATTCGTCAGACGCCTCTCTCTCTTTCTCCCTCTCTCTCTCCCCCTCCTCCTTTTTGTGTCTCCCTCCCTCCCTCCTTTCCCCCTCCCTCCCTCCCTCCCTGATTAGATCCCCTGATCCTTCCCTTCAATGGACGTCATTTAGAACAGACTCTGCCTTGAGTCGCCGCCTCGCTTCACGCTCGATTTCCAGCTATTCTTCCCTTATTAAGTCTTCGTGTAATATTAATAGTCATGAATATCTGCTATTAGGGACTCTCGCTATTAGGGAGAAAAGCAAGCGGCGGATTTTTCTCCTCTCTCTCTCTCTCTCTCTCTCTCTCTCTCTGCCTCTTTCTCTCTCTCTCACGTGAAGTCAAAGGAGGGGAGGGCAGAGGGAAGAGGGAGGGGGCGCACACACATGCGCTCTCGCCCACACGCACCCTCTCTCTCTCTCCTCTCTCTCCTCTCTCTCTTTCACACGCTCAACTTTGCTTCCTCTCGCCTCGAGCTGCTGCGTTTGGGGTCCAGTTCGGATGGCTTCTCTTCGCCTGCGGTTCCCGGCTCGGGCGGAGCGGCAGCTTGGGCGCTGGGGACTGGGGTTGGGGGCAGTCTAGGCTTCTCTTCCCATTGTGTGAGTGTGGATGCGAAAGAGGGAAAGAGAAGGAAAGAGAGAGAGAGAGAAAGAAGCTGGGAAAGCGGCAGCTTAGGACAGGAAGAGCAAGGAAGGAAGGAAGGAAGGGGAGACGAGGAAGCGAGAGAGCGCGCTCCAGAGCAAAGAGCCATACTTTTTTTCTCTGCCTTTTTTTCTCCTCCTGCCTTGACTCCGTCGCCCCGCAAACCTCGCAGATGTTAGTTCACAGTTTCTCGGCGATGGTGAGTGGATCCAGATTTCTCTTCTTCGGGGCTGGGGCTGGAGGAGGAGGAGGAGGGCGAAACCGCGCTGAGACCCCCGACCCTGCCTGGCTTCCTTCCTCTCCCGCATCCCACCCAGACCTGGCTTCCTAGCCTTTCGCTTTCAAAGCAACACCCCACTTCTTTGAGGAGCCCTGCGGCTGCGCCCAGGTCGCCACAAAGGGCTTCCACTCCCTTCCATTGTTTTTCCTCCCCCCCCCCTTTTTTTTTTTTTTTGCTTTCGTTGTTATCGTCCCCGCTCTCCCTCTACAGTTCTTTTCTGCTTCTTGGGAGATGGAAGCTGAAGACCTTTTAGCATACACACACTATATATATATATATATATATATATATATATATATATATATATATATATATATATATATAATGAAAGGTGTTCAACTTCCATCTTCCATATGTATATATATATGGAAGATGGAAATTGGGTTGGGGAGAATATATATATATATACACACACATATATAGAAAGGTCTTCAACTTCCATCTTCCATACACACACATATACACACACATATATATATAGTGAAAGGTCTTCAACTTCCACTTCCACTTCAACTTCCATCTTCCATCTATATATATATATACAGATGGAAGATGGAAGTTGGGTTGGGGAGAATATATATATATATATATATATACACACACACAGAGTGAAAGGTCTTCAACTTCCATAGGAGGGAAGTTAGGTTGGGGACACACACATATATATTCTCCCCAACCCAACTCGGCCCCATCCCCCACCTTGCATTTGTATGGCTGTTAATTGGCTTTAGACATACCTGTGGGCTATAATCTCATAACCACCGAAGTCCCAATTGCACCCATTGCAAAAGTCATTTACATTTGCTTCCCTCTTCTTTTCCCGGCCCGCTTTTCCTCTGTTTCTGTTTTATCTTTTTGTCATTGCTTTCCCCCAAAAAATATTTAATCATTTTGTGTGTTCAGAAATATATCTATGTCATCTTTGTTTAGAGAGTTCTGTACTAATCTATCAGCACAGGCTGTGTATTATTATTATTAGAATAATATTATTAGAATACAGTTGCAACCAACAACGCATGTTGACGGCTTGTCCTTCTCACAACTCTCTTCCTCCTCTTGCAAATACAAAACCGGATTTGGCTCGCATTTCAATCGTCTATTTTTGAGAAATTGGCATTCGTGTCTCTCTCTCTGTGTGTGTATAACACACACACATATACACACACACATAAAAATATATAACTCACATACACACACATATATAAAATTCACTCACACACATATATGCAATTTTCTCAAAAAGAGACTACTGAAATGTGGTTTTGTGTATGTATGTGCGTGCGTATACACACACATTCATATGAATTTTTGGCTTAGGAAAAAACGAACAATTACAAAGCTTGGTCTCTTTCGCTTCGTTTTTGGGGTGCAAAAGATGCCACAACGTTTCAAGACACACACAGGAGAGAGAGAGGTGTGATTTTATTTTTTTTCCATTTTCTCATCAAACGAAAACAATCAGTGACCTTCCCCAGGAAGGAAGGAAGGAAGGAAGGAAGGAAGGAAGGAAGGAAGGAAGGAAGGAAGGAAGGAAGGAAGGAAGGAAGGAAGGAAGGAATCACCCTCTATTCTAATCCCAGTGGATGGACCTTCTTGTCCCCTCGACTGCCATTCATTGTTATTGATACAGATTCACTGTTCTTATAATTAATACAGATGCACTGGAAAGATGCAGATGGCATTCAGGAGCTCTGAAAGCTCCAGAACTGCTTTTTGTTTGGATATTTGTTTTGTTTGGCAGTGATCTGGGCTGGGTTTGTTGTGAGGAGTCTGGGTTATATGAGGGAGTGTTTGGAGGGTGGTTTTGTTGGGGATCTGCAAGCCTGCCCGCCTGATTGTGACCTCCGTCTCTGTCTCCCCTTCTCTCCTCTCCCCATTGCCTGTCTCCTTGCCCAGGACCGCCACGACGGGGCCAGCAACGGGACGGGCCGCTTGCCGCAGCTGGGCTCGGTGGGCCAGTCGCCCTACAGCAGCGCCCCTCCGCTCTCGCACACCCCCAACGCCGACTTCCAGCCCCCCTACTTCCCCCCGCCCTACCAGCCCATCTACCCGCAGTCCCAGGACCCCTACGCCCACGTCAGCGACCCCTACAGCCTGAACCCGCTGCACGCCCAGCCCCAGCCCCAGCACCCGGGCTGGCCCGGGCAGAGGCAGAACCAGGAGGCCGGCCTCCTCCACTCCCACCGCGGCCTGCCCCACCAGCTCTCCGGCCTGGACCCTCGCAGGGACTACCGGCGGCACGAGGACCTTCTCCACGGGCCCCACGGGCTGGGCGCCGGACTGGGAGACCTGCCCATCCACGCCATCCCCCACTCGCTGGAAGACGTCTCGGTATGTAAGGAGAAGCCCTCCCCAAGGCTCTCCCCTAGGGTTTCCGGGGCTGGGGGCTGGGGGGCAGCGTCTTCCTCTCTCTCTCTCGACCCTCAGCTGATGGAAAAGGAGGATTTCCAACCCTCTTCTTCCACCTCTCTCTCTCTCTCTGCCTTGGGTGCATCTACACTATAGAAATAATAATCATAATAATAATAATAGCATTATTATTATTATTATTATTATTAATCCAATACAACAGCCAGCAGAGTGTCTGCTGTGGACTCATCTTGTTGTGTTTCAAATAATAATAATAATAATAATAATAATAATAATAATAATAAATAGAATTAAGTGAGAATTTCCAACTCTCTCCTCCCATCTCTCTCTCTCTGTCTTGGGTGTATCACACTATAGAAATAATAATAACAATAGCAATAAAGTATAGGATTAAGTGAGAATTTCCAATCCTCCTTTCCCACCTCGCTTCCGTTCCTTCGGTGAACCTACACAGTAGAAATAATCATAACAATAACAGTGAAGTATAGAATTAAGTGAGAATTTCCAATCCTCCGTTCCCACCTCTCTCTCTGCCTTGGGCGCATCTACACTGTAGAAATAATAACAACAACAATAACAATATAGAATATAATTAAGTAAGAATTTCCAATCCTCCTTTCCCATCACTCTCTGCCTTGGGTTCATCTACACTGTAGAAATAATAATAATAATAATAATAATAATAATAATAATAATAATATAGAATTAACTGAGAATTTCCAATCCTCTCTTCTCACTTCTCTTCCCACCTATCTGCCTTCCTTGAGTGTATCTACACTGTAGGGTGTAGATTCGAATCAAGTGAGAATTTGCAAGTTTTTCTTCCCACCTCTCTCTTTCTTGGTTGCATCCGCACTGTGGAATTAATCATATACTATAGAACCAAGTGAGAAATCCAACCCTCTCTTCCCTTAGCTCTCTCTCTCTTCAATAATAATAATAATAATAATAATAATAATAAAGAATAATATAATATTAAAATTAAGTGAGAATTTCCAATCCTCTCTTCCCACCTCTCTGCCTTCATTGTGTGCATCTACACTGTATAATTAATTAATAATAATAACAATAATAATAATATAGTATAGAATTAAGTGAGAATTTCAACCCCTCTCCCCGCACCTCTCTTTCTTCCATGGGTGCATCCACACTGTGGAATTAATTATGTACGGTCGAATTCAGTGATTATGTGTACTCCTCTCTTTCCACCTCTCCCTGTAGAAATAATAACAATATAGTATAGAACTGAGTGAGGATTTCCAACCCTCTCTTCGCACCACTTCCTCTTCCTTGGGCGCATCTACACTGTAGAATTATTATTATTATTATTATTATTATTATTATTATTATTATTATTATTATGTATCGAATTAAGTGAGAATTTCCAACCCTTTCTTCCCACCTCTATCTCTTCCTAGGGTGCATCTACACTGTAGAATAATAATAATAATAATAATAATAATAATAATAAGTTAAATGAGAATTTCAAGCCCTTTCTTCCCACCTCTCTCTCTTCTAAGGGTGCATCTACACTGTAGACAGAATAATAATAATAATAATAATAATAATAATAATAATAATAATAATAATAATAATAATACGCTTGGGAAGGGTCCGACGTGTGATCCAATACAACAACCAGCATAGTGATCTTGTTTGCTGTGTACTAATCTTGTAATAATAATAATAATAATAATAATAATAATAATAATAATAATAAAGAATTAAGTGAGAATTTCCAAGCCTCTCTTCCCACCTCTCCTCTTCTTGGGCACATATAGGACTAATAGAAGGAGTTTTTTTTTTAAGTGAGGTGATTCCTCCCCAATTTAGCGACCAACCACACCACAGGATCCTATCTGCTTATTCCAAGAGTTAGGATTATTGTAGTTCGAGACCACTGCCATGGCTCGATGCTATGGTGTCTTGGGAGTTGTGGTTTTACAACCCTCTTTTCCATCCCGAGTCTTAGAGAAAGAAAGAAAGAAAGAAAGAAAGAAAGAAAGAAAGAAAGAAAGGGGGAGAGAGGGAGGGAGGAAGTCCTAATTCTTCCTCCCTCCCCCAAAACAAAGAAATTCTCCACCAAAACACCCAGCGTTCTCGAGGATGGAAGCACTGAATGGAACCGGATGGGGAAGGAAGAATAGGAAAGCTAACGCAAATGGCGAGGATTGTTCCCTCAGGCAGGTGGAAAAAAACCCAAGCGAGCCAAGGACGGGGCTTTGTAGTTGGAGATCTCTGGGCGTCCTTGGCTTGGTGGAGAGGGTTTGCCTGATCCGTAAAGGGCATTCTCGGCAAGGCTGGACTTGCACGGAGAAGGCAGGGCTTCCCCAAAGAGTCCCTCCCTTCCCGGCTTCGGCAGAGAAAACAATTTAGTGACAGGCCGGTGGTTTGGTGGCTGCTTCCAAGCAGAGAGACAGACCTTTTGTGGGTCGGCCGGAGAAGGAGGCCTGTGGGGTGGAGATGGGCTTTTCTCCCCCCCTCCCCTTGTCCTTGTTGTGTTGCTAAAAGGACACCCTCGGATTACAGTATATCAGATATCACCCCCCACTATATCCAGTTGACAGTTTAATGATGTCGTCCCTTGTTTGGGTTCAGGAAAATTCCTCCCCCTTTAAAAAAGTTATTGATGACGAATCGGGATCCTTTTACACACCGACTAGGATTTCATCCTAGGAAAATGAGGGTTTGCCATAAATGCAGCGATTCTGAAATTGAGGGGCAAAGGTGGGATTGAGGGGTGAAGCCATTGAGGGAGAGATGCGGGGAGGGGGTGCGCCTTTTTGGAATGGAAAAAAAAAACGAGAGGCATGGGAATCGTTTGGAAGGCTGCACTCGCCCCTATCATCCTTTCTTGGGAGTCAAACCCATGGATCTCAATGGGATTTACATCTGAGGAGACTGGGACGCAGCTCTGTGTCAATTTTGCATTGAGGGAAAGCTAATAAGAAAGAATTCCGTTAAAAGCAGAAAGTGGATTTTAGAGATCTCGAATAGCAGATAATTTGACTTCCTCGCACGTGTGTTTAGATATCAAGGATGTGAAATATAATCTGACATCAGGCGGGGTTTCTGTTGTCAGGAGAAAGGGGAAAGAGAACCAGTGTTCCCCTTTGTTGGGATTTCGTTTTTGTTAGAATTGTATTATAACCGGGTTGTTGTGAGTTTTCCGGCATCAGAAGCATTCTCTCCTGATGCCTCAGATCTCTCAACCTCTGAGGAGAGAATGCTTCTGAACATGGCCATGCAGCCCGGAAAACTCACAACAACCCAGTTCTGCAATCGATGGGCATTTTCCTAATAGGAGCAACCATTGCCCCTGCCGGGCCTGGCTTTGATTTCGGTGTGTTTGCAAAAGGAGATAGCTGGGGATCATAGGGATTAGCTGGCCCTGATTGTTTTCACCTCCCAACAAAGGATTCCCCGGGCAGTAAGAAGCCAGACCTTGAAATTGCTAGGTCATTAAATGCTAATCAAGGTGCCCAACAGACAAAGATTATTTCTCCCACCCTGGATATTCCACAGATATATAAACCCCGTTTTCCTAGTTTCTAACAGACCTCACAACCTCTGAAGATGCCTATCATAGATGCAGGCAAAAACGTCAGGAGAAAATGCTTCTGAACATGGCCATACAGCCGGGAAAACCGATTAGCTGGCCCTGATTGTTTTCACCTCCCAACAAGAATTCCCCCGGGCAGTAGGAAGCCAGACCTTGAAACTGCTAGGCCATTAAATTCTAATCAAAGTGCCCAATTGAACCATCCACACCTACCTCCAACAGACAAGAATTTTTTCTCCCACCCTGGACATCCCACAGGTATATAAACCCCATTTTCGTAGTTTCTAACAGACCTCACAGCCTCTGAAGTTGCAGATGCAGGTGAAAAGTCAGGAGAGAATGCTTCTGAAATATGGCCGTACAGCCCGGAAAACTCACAAAAACGCAGTGATTCTGGCCATGAAAGCCATCAACAATACATTATATTATAACCTCCAAATTAAATTGCAAACAGGCGATATTCTGTTTCCTTTCAGGATAATGCTTCCTTAGATCTGGATCTAAAAACTAAAATTATCGAGTGTGTGTACATGAAATCCACTTTCTCTTTAAATGGAGTCGGATCCTAATCTCGAAATCCGTTAAGGCGAGATATTAAGCAGTCGCAAAAATGGCGCTTTTGACCCTCGGCTCCTTTATTGGGTGCCTCTAAAGGGAGAAGTTCTGTGGGGGGAGAAGGGATCCGGGTGGTGGAAAAGGATTATTTTAAATGCCCGCCTTGTTAACCTTTCCATAGAAAGGCGGCTGCTTCTCGGCCCGGAAGAGCTGCTTCCAGCCAAGGCGAGAATTATTTCGGCATAAAGATCTCGGCGGGATTTTAAAACCCGAGCAGTCGGTGGCGTTTCTCTCGGACTCCCATCGAGGGGGAGAAATCGGACAAATCAAAGCGTTACGCCCCACTACATTTGCTTTATGAGTGGAGGGGCCGCCTGTTTGAAGGGATCATATTTCCCCATATAGTTAAAAAAACAACAACAACAAAAAAGGAAGAAAGATCCAACGCAAACTGCCTCCGCCGCCGTCATTTCTGCACATTTCTCAATTTAATTATGCTCAGATCCAGAAGCACTTTAGGCAAGTTACAAATGAGAGCATTGAGTACAATAAAACCTGTAATAAAGCAACTTCGTACCATCCGCCCGGAATCGTTGAGATCAGGCGCAATTAAGAGGAGCATAAATCCAGAGAGGAATGGGGAATGTGAGGGCTGGAGGGAGGGAGGGAAGAGGTTTTGGGGGCGCCAAGGGCGGGCAGAAAGGGGGTTTCCACATTGGGGAACCCGCTGGAAATTGCTTTCCCTTCTCTCTTTTTCTGAGTCATTGGTAAACACAGGCACACACACACACCAGAGGCATTGTCAGCAGGCGGGGAATTAGAAAACACGGCCCTCCACCCCCCAAACACCCCGATTTTACTTTCTAATCACGTCTGGAGCGCCCTTGCGGCTGCTGCCCGTGGAGGCGCGCGCACGCGTGTCACTCAGAGCTCTCTCCAGGAGAGTTGCAAACCAGGAGCAGACAATAGCCACCCAAAGGGCTCCCCTCCTTCGGGGCGCCTTTTCCCTCTCCCCAGGCCCCCGGAAAGGGAGCCTGGGCTGGCCTTCCCTTCCCAACCCTTTCCTCCCCCTTGCTTGCTTTCTGCAAGGCTCCCCATTGTTGTGGTTTCCCTCTCAAACCCACACCTAGTGCTGCTTTTGTACCAAAGGGCGGTGGAAATAATTCCACCAGAATGATTGTGGCATTATGTTCATTCCCGATAGTTTTAAAAAAGCACAACACACAGAGCGAGGAAGCCCAGTTTTTGTCTCCTGAGTAAACCCAGCAAGGGTTACTTTGCTCCTCGAAGGCCTTCAAGAGGTATTACTTCGGAATAAACACGTTTTAGCCACCTTTCTCTCCAACGCAGTTATATATCCATATTTTCCTACAATTTTAGGCATCGGTTACATCATATTATGTCAATATTTCCCTTCTCAAAAATAAGGTGGTGATAGGAAAAGGAACTAAAGGGAAAAGCAGTGGTCAGTGGCGGTTTTCTCGTTGACATTCACGTCGTGTGTCTCCCTTTTGTTGCAGCACGTAGAGGACCCCGGTCTTAACATCCCAGATCAAACTGTAATTAAGAAAGGTAAGCCGTTTCCTTGCGCATTCCAAGCATGTCTTCACAAGCTCGGTACTCTCGCCCAAAGAACTTGCTGGAGGAGCTATTGTTTCCCTTCTCCCTCCCTCCCCCTCTCCTCCTCCCCCCACAAACGTAATTTACAACAGGCTTGGAAATGGGGAGAAAACGAAATTGACAGTCCCGGTTGCAAACCAACCTTTGCCTTAATCCCCACCCCTGTGATTGGGTGTCTCCGCGCGATTATATTCCCTAGCTAAAGGGATCCCCGGGTTGAGTTCTCCCTAATCCCATTCGGAGTTCAGGGCTCGGCTTCTCCTTGCACGAGAATGAGTGTTCGTGGCGAAATAAAGCGGAGATCCCCTCTTCCAGCTCCACAATACTCCGCTTTCTCTCCCACCCCCCAACTTCAGTTTTAGGAGATTGTCCGGGATTGTTGACATCAGAGGGCTTTGTTGCAACAAGCCAGAGAGGATGGCGGAAGGGAAGGGAAGAGGGAAAGAAGGGGGGTGTTCTCTCTCCCAGGCTTGCTTTTAGAAATGACAGAAACAGGATGAATTCCCCTGCTGCTTCCCAACGGTGTGGTGTTGCTGCTGTTGCTGTTATTGTTGTGTGTCTATGAGAGAGCAGAGTTGTGTCTTTCTCCACCCCTTCCAAATGAGCGCGCGCGATTTCGGGTTCTTGTTATGTCCCCCAAGGTTTTTGTTCTTGTTTTGTCGCTACCATGTGTTGGTTGAAAATAATTCCTCGGATTGGAGCGGATTGGAGGAGAAGGGCCCTTGGGTTGTTCTGAGTTGTCCGGGCTGTATGGCTATGTTCCAGAAGCACTCTCTCCTGACGTTTCTCTCACATCTATATAGCAGGCATCCTCAGCCGTTGTGAGGTCTGTTGGAAACTAGGCAAATGAGGTTTATATATCTGTGGTATGTCCAGGGTGGGAGAAAGAACTCTTGTCTGTTTGAGGCAAGTGTGAATGTTGCAATTGGTCACCTTGATTAGCTCTGAAAAGCCTTGCAGCTTCAAGGCCTGGCGCTTTTTTGTCGTGTCAGGAGCGACTTAAGAAACTACAAGTCCCTTCTGGTGTGAGAGAATTGGCCGTCTGCAAGGACGTTGCCCAGGGGACGCCCGGATGTTTTGATGTTTTACCATCCTCGTGGGAGGCTTCTCTCATGTCCCCGCATGGGGAGCTGGAGCTGACAGAGGGAGCTCATCCACGCTCTCCCCGGATTCGAACCTCCAACCTGTCGGTCTTCAGCCCTGCCGGCACAAGGGTTTAACCCACTGTGCCACCGGGGACTGCTGGCTGATTCCTGCTCGAGGGATTCCTTTTTTGGGAGGAACCCCCTGTTTTCAGAGTGTTTACTGCCCCGATTTTTTTTTAGTTTTTTAAATACTAGTAGCCAGATTTTTGTTCATTTTCATGGTTTCCTCCTTTCTGTTGAAATTGTCCACTGTATGAAATCAGCCAGGCTTAGAAGCTGCAAAGCTTTTCAGTGTCAATTGCAACACTCACACTTCCAACAGACAAGAGTACTTTCTCCCACCCTGGACCTTCTACAGATATATAAACCTTACTTACTTATATAAACAGGCATGTAGCCGGGGGGGGGGGGGCTCGGGGGGGCTTCAGCTCCCCCCCCCCCCGAAATTCTCATGGTGGTTCGCGAAAAGGCCTTACTGGTGCATTATTTAAACTGTTATGTTTATTAATATCATTATTTGATCACCATTCTCAATATATCCCATATGTATGGGGGTATTGGGGTAATGATACAAAAGGTTTGCTAGGCTAGACCCTCTTTCACTCAGACTCAGCCCCCCCCCGAAACTCAGCCCCCCCCCGAAACCCCCCCTGAAAATTTTTTAGCCCCCCCCCCCCCAAACGAAATCCTGGCTACGGGCCTGTATATAAAGCTTACTCACTTGCTTAATGTATTGTCGAAGGCTTCACTGAGTTGCTGTAAGCTTTTCGGGCTATCTGGCCATGTTCTAGAGAGGCATTCTCTCCTGACGTTTCGCCTGCATCTGTGGCAAGCATCCTCAGAGGTTGTGAAGTCACAACCTCAGGCTATCTGGCCATGTTCTAGAGGCATTCTCTCCTGACGTTTCGCCTGCATCTATGGCAAGCATCCTCAGAGGTTGTGAGGTCAGATGCAGGCGAAATGTCAGGAGAGAATGCCTCTAGAACATGGCCAGATAGCCCGAAAATATCTACAACAACCCACTCACTTGCTTAGTTTCCAATAGACCTCACAACCTCTGAGGATGCCTGTCATAGATGTGGGCAAAACGTCAGAAGAGAATGCTTCTGGAACATACAGCCCGGGAAAACTCATAGCAAACCCATGAAAGCCTTCGACAACACAAAAGGGCCCTTGTTTACCTTCGCCATGGCGGAGTGTTTGGATGCTTGAAGACCTCGCCAAGGTCTGATGCTCTGTCAAGCCCTTCTCTTTTGGAAACCTCGGCACTGTACATTGGAAGCTAAAGTTTCACCTCCTCCTTCCCCTTCCCCCCCCCCCCCCACCTCCCCCAATCTGGGGAGCCTTTGTCACGTCAAATTAGATGTGCAAGGAATAAATCTTAAAGAGATGCTCTTTCCAAGTCGACATGATAATTGGCTCTTTTATTAGTAATCTCAAGAGTTCGTTTAACTCCTATTGTCTCTATTAGCCTCCCCAGAGCTATTAATGTCACAAGTGATCTATCCAAAACCTAGATATCTCCCCTCCTTCCCGGCTCCATCTCCCCCTTTGCACATTTGGATTAGGAGGTTGGGGAAGGAGAAGGGATTGGGAACGAAGGGAATAAACAGAGGATGACAAAAGAGTAAATATTTAGAGTGTGGCCGGGGCTGGAGCGGGAAGACAACGGCCATGGCATGCAAGCGAGGCTTCCCTTATTTTTTCCACGTATGTTTGGCTACAACGAGAAATGCTTGGAGAGTTCTGCGGATTTTAAGAATGCCCCCCAGATCCTTTCTGTCCTGGAGGGGGAAGAAGGCGAAAGAGAGAGGAATGACTTTGTTTCCTCGCATTGTTTGGGTTGTGCGTTTCTCATTCAAACAAAGGACTGAACTGTCCGCTGCTCTTGGCGACGGAAAGTAGATTCCCTTCCCCCTCCGGCTTTCCAGACGGAAAAGACTGCCAAGCCAATGGTTTGGAATCAATTCAGATATTGGGACTCCTCTAAACCGAGAAAAGGGTGGCATTACACTATCCAGAGCTCTGTTGCTATTGAAACATCAGCGGCAGCGCTGAAGATAAAGCATTTCTATGGCTCCCTGGGCGGTAGGTTCCCTGACAGCCTTCAGGACACTGATTTGGCTGTAAGTTCCCCGCGAAATCAATAGGACTTGGTTGCCTCTGGAGGCCTTTAGGGGAGCCCTGGAGTGGCAGGTCCCGCTAAGCCCCGCCTCTTTTCCCCCGCCCAATGGGAAGCCAGACGCCTTGACACAACCCCAGTTTCAGATTGGCCCTTCTCTTTTGGGGGGAGAAAAGGCCTCAAGACTAGAGACACTGGTCTTGTTTGTGCCTCTCTGCCTTGCGCCAGCTCCTTTTGAAAAGCTTAATTGAGTTCAAGAAATAGCTAATGGGTATTTGAAGCTCACACTTCTTTACCCCAAAAGGAAAAAAAAAGGCTACATCTAAACTTGGTACGTCCTGGAAAGCCCATCTTAAGGCCCTTCCACACAGCCTGTGCTTGAGGCAAGTGTAAAGGTGGCAATTGGTCACCTTGAGTAGCATTGAATGGCCTTGCAGCTTCAAAGCATGGCTGCTTCCTGCCTGGTGGAATGCTGAAAGGGCATTCAGTGGCCCCTTTCACAGAGCTGAATAAAATCCCACATGTTCTGCTTTGAACTGGGATATATGACAGTGTGGACTCAGGACCCTTCCACACTGTCATATATATCTCAGAATATACATATATATCCCAGAATATCGAGGCAGAAAATCCCACAATATCTGCTTTGAACTGGGCTGAGTTCACGCTCAGATATTGTGGGCTGTGTGAAAGGGCCTCCAGATAACCCAGTTCAAAGCAGATATTGTGAGATTTTGACTTGATATCCTAGGTTATATAGCTGTGTGGAAGGGCCCAGTGCTAATCAAGGTGGCCAACTGCAACATTTCCACTTGCCTCAAACAGACAAGAGTTCTTTCTCCCAGCCTAGACATTCCACAGGTATATAGGCTCCACTTGTCTAGTTTCCAACAGACTCATCAACCTCTGAGGATGCCTGCCATAGATGTGGGCGAAAGGTCAGGAGAGAATGCTTCTGGAACATGGCCATACAGCCCGGAAAACTTACAGCAACCCAGGGCCCTTCCACACAGCCCTATATCTCAGAATATCAAGGCAGAAAATCCCATAATACCTGCTTTAAACTGGGTTATCTGAGTCCACATTGCCATATATTCCAGTTCAGATAATGTGGGATTTTATTCAGCTGTGTGGAAGGGGCCCTTGTCCAGTGGCTCTCAATCTGTGGGTCACCAGGTGTTTTGGCCTACAATTTTCAGAAATCCTGGCCAGTTTACCATCTGTTAGGATTTTTGGGAGTTGCAAGTCAAAACATCTGGGGACCCACAAGTTGAGGACCACAGCCCTAGACCGAGTTAGGTGGTCTAGCAGCCTGTTTGCCTTCGGGAGCCCGTCCAATGGAAAGGAGAGTTGTGGTTTTGCCCGTATACCTTTTCCTTGTCCTCCTTTTCAGGGGG
This sequence comes from Anolis sagrei, assembly GCF_037176765.1. Lineage (NCBI taxonomy): Eukaryota > Metazoa > Chordata > Lepidosauria > Squamata > Anolidae > Anolis > Anolis sagrei. The sequence continues at coordinate 83,553,778 of NC_090024.1, forward strand.
TTCTGCGTTGGGCGCATGCGCACTGGAGGAGTGAAGCCTCCGTGGCGCATCCTTGCAGTTTACTTTATCTGCCATGGCTCAATGCTATGGGATCCTCGCCATTGTAATTTGGTGAGGCATCAGCACTAAACAAAGAAAGACTTTGCAAAACGACAATTCCATAACATTGGGTTATAAATAAAGATTATTATTATTTGAAACACAACAAGATGAGTCCACAGCAGACAAGATCACTCTGCTGGCTGTTGTATTGGATCACACATAGGACACTTGCCAAGTGTGTAGGACTGTGTGATGTATCTGTGGATAATGCGTGCATTTCCCAGTAAGGTGGCCTTCTGCAGCTGGCAGATGGTCATTTTGTTTAAGTGCATGCCAAGGTCTTTAGGCACTGTACCCAGTGTGCTGATCACCACTGGGACCCCCTTGACTGGCTTGTGCCACAGTCTTTGCAGTTCGATCTTTAAATCCTCATATCGTGTCAGCTTTTCCAGTTGTTTCTCTTCAATCCTGCTGTCACCTGGGACTGCAACATCGACAATCCATACTTTGTTTTTTAACATGGTTGTGAGGTCAGGAGTATTGTGCTCCAAAACTCAGTCTGTCTGAATTCGGAAGTCCCAGAGGAGTTTGACGTGTTCATTCTCTGTAACTTTTTCTGGCTTGTGATCCCACCAGTTCCTTGTAGCAGGAAGGAATGTGTGGCACAAGTTCCAATGAATCATCTGAGCAATGGTGTTATGCCTCTGCTTGTAGTCTGTCCTCCCGATCTTCTTGCAGCAGCTAAAGATGTGATCTATTGTTTCATCTGCTTCCTTGCCGAGTATTATTGAGTTTTTGCCAATGTCTCCCATAAGAGCCCATCCATCAAAGCTTCCTGGTGTTTTATCCCATCCTCCTCCTTGCAGAAAGCTCCCATGCTACCTCCCTGCCCTCCCCTCCTCCTCTCCCCATCCCTTCAGGCTCCTCCGGCCTTTGGCGAATCCTCGCAGTGGTGGTGAACTTATGCTTCTCCCCCTCTCGCAGGCCCCGTGTCCCTCTCCAAATCCAACGCTGTTTCCTCCATCCCCATGAACAAAGACACGCTCTTTGGCGGCGTGGTGAACCCCAACGAGGTCTTCTGCTCGGTGCCCGGCCGCCTCTCGCTCCTCAGCTCCACCTCCAAGTACAAGGTCACCGTGGCCGAGGTGCAGCGCCGCCTCTCCCCGCCGGAGTGCCTCAATGCGTCGCTGCTGGGCGGAGTGCTTCGAAGGTGAGGAGAAGGCAACTCTGCCTCTGGACCCTGGGAGAACAGCCACCTGGCGGAGGGGCGCGCGCTTTTTGGAGGGAAGGAAGCCCATTGGAGGAGAGCCGGGCCCGTGGTTGCGGCTCAGCCAATCCCGTGGCTCCCTCCAAAGGCGGCAATTTGCCACCATCCCCTGCTGGGCTCAATTTATGAAACAGAAAAGGCCAAGGCCTCATAAGAGCCAGAGGGCCTCTTTTCTCTTCAGAGATGTGTTTGAAATGAAAACATTAAGGTGCTTCCCCATACAGATATCCATAATGACAGATATTCATAATGACAAATTACTATACCACCAAACATAATGACAAATTAGGAGGTACTTCTATACCAGCAAACTTCAGTCCTTCCGGTGTTTTGGACTTCAACTCCCACAATTCCTAACAGCCTGTAGGCTGTTAGGAATTGTGGGAGTTGAAGTCCAAAACACCGGAAGGGGTGAAGTTTGCCCATACCTATTCTACACCCTAGAACAGTGGTTCCCAATTTTTTATGACCAGGAACCACTCTCCAACATTAGTACCAAAAAGGTTATGAATCAAGTTTGTGGTCATCTTTAGAGTCCGTTTGATTATTTGGGAGCCCCCGGTAGCACGGTGGCTCCACTGAGCTGCTAAACCACTGAGCTGCTAAACTTGTTGACCGAAAGGTTGCAGGTTCGAATCCGGGGAGCAGCTTGAGCTTCCTCTGTCACTTCCAGCTTCTGCCAACCTAGCAGTTCGAAAACATGCAAATGTGAGTAGATGAACAGGTACAGCTCCAGCGGGAAGGTAATGGTGCTCCATGCAGTCATGCTGGCCACATGACCTTGGAGGTGTGTATGGACAATGACGGCTCTTCGGCTTAGAAATAGAGCACCACCCCCCAGAGTTGGAGACAACTGGATTTAATGTCAGGGAAAAACCTTTACCTTACCCTATACCTTGATTATTTGGGATGCTGATTCAGAAAATTGCATTGGATAGACCACATCAGCTCTAGTTTATGATACAGAACATATGTTATCCAGTAGCTGCTATTTACTCACTGACAGGAAACCATATATAATAAGCCTTGGCACTATAAGAGGGTTTTGTGAGACTTGTCAATCTCATAGTAACGGTAGGGCCGCGGACCATATTTTAGTTCTTGTGGACCACTGGGGGTCTATGGACCACACGTTGGGAACCACTGCCCTAGAATGAATGTAGTTCAACACCACTTTAACTGCCACATCTCAATGCTATGTAGTCCTAAGACTTTTAGTTTGGTGAGGCACCAGCACTCTTTCACAGAGAATGTTAAAGGCCTTGTAAAACTACACTGCTTAGGATACTACTGTGTTTGACTGCATTCATCCTCCAAAATCTCAAGTTGTTGCACTGACAAAAGTCTTGAGAGATTTTCTTGTTTTGAATTTTTAAAACATACAAACAAATGATGTAGTTGTTTCATGTGCAAGGAACTATTTCAAAATGTTTGTATTGGATTTCACTGGTCTGTTTGTGCAATTTGAGAACATCCCCCCCTCCCTCAAATGGAGTATAATATGCCTAATATGATTTTGTAGATTTCGGGAGAAGAATATCTGGAAATATATAGTATTACATAAAGTGGTAAGGGGAGAACTTCACTATGAAGTGTTTCTTGTCCTCTCCTCAGTCTGACCTCAATGTCCAGTGTCCTTTGTTTTAATTTATGATCAGGGTTAATCTTTACCTCAGGGTTAATTATTGCAAAGGTTTATCCATTTTGCAAGGGTTAGAATGGAACCAGGAGACTCCAGCTCCATGAGGCATGATGAAATGAACACCTTAGCTGAAAGATGTCATTTAAATAAATAAACAAACAAACAGTGTAGCCAGGTCTTGTAATGTTCTGGGTGTATTGTTGCCTTCAAGTCTTTGAACATGGAAGGCCTATGTTCAAATTCCAGTTCTACCAGTAATGAAAAGGATAGTGTTGAGTCAGTCATTCAGGGCCCTTCCACACAGCCATATAACCCAGAATATCAAGGCAGATAATGCACAATATCTGCTTTGAACTGGGGGCCCTTCCAGACAGGCCCCGTATCACAGGATCTGATTCCAGGTTTTCTGCTTTAAAATAGGTTATATGAGGGCCCTGCCACACAGTTCTATACCCCAGAATATCAAAGCAGAAGATCCCACTTTATCTGAGTGCTTCTTGGCAAGGGGTTGGACTGGATGGCCCATGAGGTCTCTTCCAACTATGATTCTATAATCCAGTTCAAAGCGGATATTGTGGGATTTTCTGCCTTGATATTCTGGGATATAGAGCTGTGTGGAAGAACCCTGAGCCTGTATTGCCAGATAATCTGGGAGGGACAAAAAACCTGGGATCAGATCCGGGGATATAGGGCCTCTGGAAGGGCCCTGGGTTATCTGAGTCCACACTGCCATATAACCCAGTTCAAAGCAGATAATGTTGGATTTTATAAAGCTGTGTGGAAGGGGCCTCCATGTTGATTTTGCAGCTCACGAGGAAACAGTTTTAGTTCTTGTGGACCACTGGTGGTCCACCATATTTTAGTTCTTGTGGACCACTGGTGGTCCACAAGGCCTACCAACATCTTCCAAATTCTTTATAAAAGAGACCAGGCTACAAGTTGGCTTAAATCTTATTTTGGTCCTAAGTAGAGCAGATCCCCTTGAATCCATTCGATTTATCTATGTGTTGACATACCAATCAGCCACTGAATGGGTCTACTTTATTTGTGACATCCCAACCAGATGACCAGGGGCGGCTCAACCCATTATGCAAAGTAAGCATTTGCGGTATACTTGATTTTGCCCAGGGGCGCTCTTGGGGGAAAATAGACCTTGACATATGCGAGTTGTAGTTACTGGGATATATAGTTCACCTACAATCAAAGAGCATTCTAAACTCCAACAAGGATAGAATTGAACCAAATATGGCACACAGAACTCTGATGACGAACAGAAAATATATATCAGTGTTTGGTTGGGGGGAGGGGGGGATACTGTTTGCTTACCGTTGAAAATTACCTAGGGCCGCCTCTGCACATGACAGCCAATTTTTTTCAAAATACTCATACAGAAAACCAGCTAATGAAATCATAGAGATGATTAGCATTTTAAAAATCATTCTTTTTTTGTAGCTTTAAGGGTGAAACTCATATCTCTGTGTAAAATGAAATACTCAGAGTAGACAGCTTGTCCTAGCAAGGAACACCTAAGCATTCATGTCAACACTGAAAAGGAATGCATTCCCTTCAGTATAGAAAGCCACACACTTCCTAGCAATACTTGCTGAAAGCTAAGACACACCAGTTGAGGGCACTGCCAGCATTGCATTACTAAGGGAAACTACAAGGCTATGCTCCAGTAAAGGAATGTGTTAGGCTGTATCTGGCTGAATATAGGGATACAATCCATTTTTTAAAGCATACTTATCTTTGAAACATTTACATTGGATCTTCCAGTTTAGCCTTTAGAGCAGGCATGGGCAAACTTTGGCCCTCCGGGTGTTTTGGATTTCAACTCCCACAATTCCTAACAGCCTATCGGCTGTTAGGAAATGTGGGAGTTGAAGTCCAAAACACCCGGAGGGCCAAAGTTTGTCCATGCCTGCTTTAGAGAAGCATGACTCTTGTGAATTATTTTTGTTAATGATGCAAAGGAGTCTAGCTCAGACAAGTCCCTCTTGGATCACTAATGAGTAAAAGCACTAAAAGTGGTTATGCCATCAGTCACAATTTGCCAGAACATGTTATAACCCCTGTAAGGATTGCCTGGTGCCCATATATGACTTGCACATACCATAACAACATAACGGGCTTAATTTTAGCTGTTTTATCTCCATACTTTTTTCAAACACAAGGAAATATTTCAGCACATTTTCCTGTATGGCATTTAATTGTACCTTCATGGCACATCTTCCACGCTCAACATTTCCTGGAATGAAATTTCACTAAATATCCTTTATATAATAAGGATTTGCAAAATAGCTTTAGTGGAAAATGTCTGAACAGAGTTGCAATATGATCTGGTTGATATTAGTCATGTGTTAAGTGTTGTTGTTTTTTTAATGTGTGGAACAGAGCAAAATCAAAAAATGGAGGAAGATCTTTGAGAGAAAAACTGGACAAAATAGGATTAAATTTGCCAGCCGGGAGACGTAAAGCTGCTAATGTTACCCTGCTGACATCACTAGTAGAGGGTAAGTGATGGTTTTGGATTTGGCTTTGGGAAGGGCATTCTTTGGGAAGTGTGTGTTTGTGTGCATACATATACTGTATCAATATAAATATTTGTCAACTGAACAAAGCACAAGCATTCTGAATGAAGGACTATCCTGGAATGGTTATGCACATTGCTTGATTTAAATCATCATGACTGAAGAGAACATTCATTTTGACCTTTTGCTTTGTATTTTTTTTCAAAAGGTGGATTGAAACCGTCAGCCTAGTCCAAAAAAAACCCATTTATGTCAAAATAATTGGAAGTGGGCTCTATTTAAATCTGTTTGGACTGAAATCATTGTTCTGGGTGCCAAATCTCGGTGAATCGAGTGAAACTAAGTTGGCTTACATTCTAAAACTTCATTTAAACTAGGTTGCTGTCTGATTGTTTCACTCACTTTTTTTGAAAAAGTAGGGCTGAAAATATTACTCGAGTAAGCGTAATTAATGGATTAATTTATTAATCACTGATTGACATGGTGGATTTTAATTGGATTTTAATCAGTGTAGTCTCCAGTGAAAGAGGTACAGTAGTGATATGTACAATCATTGTGTGTATCTTGATTCAGACACCAGGGACTGGGTTATTATAGTTTTCTAAACAATCTATAAGTTGGCTAGGTCATGTATTCAAAAGCAGCTGCTTCTTTTCAGAATAATTGCAATTTTAATTGATTAACGGACTGATTAATTATGCTAAAATAGGTAATTGAAATGTGGTTCTCAAACTGATAGAGCTATAGGATTTCAGATTAATGGATAGGCAAAACAGAAAAATTCAATCTGTTTATACCTTTGACATAATTGCAACCTTGTATACACTTAGGAGGAAGTAGAGCCTATTGCTTCCAGTGAGTCTTATTTCTGAGTCATGGTGCCTAAGATTTTGTTCTAAATGTAATCCCTTTCAAATGTGTTATAAGGAAATTCATGAATATTACTATTTACAGATAAATGTATCTGAGATAGGGATGTAATTTTGTTCAACTTCAGACATTTCAAATGTACTGCAATCTGCATTGTAGACCCAGCAGTTAAGTTCTTTTGATACCATTCTGATTTTCAGTCTGAATTCAGTTTTAGTCCTACTTAATGAATGCATTGAAGTGAATAGGAGTTTTACTCACAACTAACTGAAGTCCATTCATTTTAGTGGATCTAATCTAAATAGGGGTAACATTTAATTTAACCAACAGGTTAACTAATCTATTCATGAAGCTGACAATTACATGCAAATATTTATATTTATATATAATTATATGCAAATATTATATGCAAATATCTAGAACAGGGGTAGTGACTGTAATCCTTCAGCTGTTAATGGACTGTGGATTCCAGCAGTCCTAGTCAGTATAGCTCATGGTGAGGACCACTGGAAGATATAGTTCACTAAGATCTAGAACACTGTGATTTCTACCCTTATCTAGGACAAAGTATGTATTTTTGTATCCTTGAAACCTATGTTCATATTATGATATTTTAGCTGATTTGCACAGACACTTGGTTCTAGATCAGGCATGGGCAAACTTAGGCCCTCCAGGTGTTTTGGACTTCAACTTCCACAATTCCTAACAGTCTACTAGCTGTTAGGAATTGTGGGAATTGGAGTCCAAAACATCTGGAGGGCCCAAGTTTGTCCATGCCTGTTCTGGATACTAAATATGAGGCATAATATGCGGCTTTCTAGGTGTTGGTCTGCAACTACCATCACTTCTCACTGTGCCCTTTGTTGTCAAGAGATCATAGCATGTACAGTGCAATAACATCTGAACTATATACACCCCTTGGTGTATATAGATCAGATGTTATATAGATGTAAGGATTGTAAATGTAAAAGTTTAGATTTGTGAGATTGAGAGTGATGAGAAAGGCTTCTAGAAACAGGCCTATCTTTACTGTTGATAAGGTTGAACGTTTAGTGGTGTAATAATGACAGAGGAATTTAATATGTTGCATGAATTATTGAATACAGTCCGTTTAAGATGAGCACCATCGTATGTAAAGATACCATAAATTTATACAGATCTGCACCAAAAATTACAACAGATTATTGATTCTTTTGGCCTTCCCAGATTGAGAAACAAAAACAAAACAAATATAAAATGTGTGAGCATCTCCAAATGTTTCAGACTTCAACACCCAGAATTTTTGTCATGCTGGTATGGGTTTCAAGTTCAAAACAACTGAGCAGCCACCAGACCTTGAGAAAGACCATCTCTACCATTCTTTCATAATTGTATGGGCCACAAAGGGAAATTAAGTGGGGTCAGTCCTGGTTAGTACTTCAGTGGGAGACCACCAATGCTGCATAATATATATATCTCAGAGGAAGGAACTAGCAAAATCACTTCTGAGTTTTCCTTGCCTAAACATATGAAAATCTTATGAAATTCATAGGGCAGGCATGTAAGGGGGGGGAGGGGCTTGAGGGGCTTACCCCCCCCCCCCAATTCTCAGGGTGGTTATTTGAACTGTTACATTTTTTCATATCATGATCTGATCACCATGCTCAAGATATCCCATATGCATAGGGCTATTGGGATAACGATACAAAAGGTTTGCTAGGGTAGATCCTCAGCCCCCCCTTTGAATCAAACTCAGCACCCCCCCCCCCCAGTCAAAATCCTGGCTGCGGGCCTGCCTTAGGGGACAGGTCAAAATGTTCAAAATACAGGAGGACACTACTTTTCACCAAGAAGATCACATATTTGCTCACTTTCTGGCACAAACAATTAATATTTCAAACCAACAGTCTAACAGTACCTCAAGAAAATATTCAAATTCCTGTGAGATATAGTGATGTTGGAATATTCGTGTTTAAAAACTGAACCAGGAACCACATTGCCTTTTATGTAGTATATAACCAGTATATTACATTAATTTGATGTAACAGGTAGGCTGGGAGATCAACTGTTTGACCAGGCCACATATTAATGAAACTCTCCAACCCAGTAGCATTATATTCTCTGTCAATCACTAAGCAGTTTTAAATGTTAGGTGCTTCAGCTACCCAAAGATATGTCTCTGCTCCTTTAAGCCACATACCAGTAAATCATTTAAGTTATTCTGACATCTGCATTTGAGAAATGCATGACCATTACTTCCTGAATTAGTTTGGGAATCCTTGACCTAAGTCAGGATTTAATGGTGTCCTGAAAGCCTTGCAGTCAGCCCCTGAACTTCTCTTTTGTTCTCCTTCGCTGCAGAATATGGGGCACCTTCTTTGATACCATTTCCTATTTTAACTCTCAGGATGGTAGGGAGGGGGAGTGGACATATTATTTTAACTTAAGGAGGAAGGGCGAGCAAGGAGGGGAGTTTCAAACTGGGAAAGAAGTGCAGTGGTCAGGCTTGAAAGGGGGCTTGAAAGGAAGTGGATATGGATAAATACCCACATTATTTTTAAATTTTGAGGGCTTTAACCTCAATTTTGGTTACTGCCAGTATAGTGGTTTTTAAGCAGTTTTGGATCCTTTAGTTTTGCTTAGAATCAGCTAATGGTTTTCTTTTGCTTTATGGGTTATTCGCTCTCTTTCTTTCCCCCTCCCACTAAATAAAGAGTCAAACATATTCAAAGGTTCAAGAAAATGAATCTTAACGTCTTTTCAAAATGTCAGTCGCAATTGAGAGATTGTCAAGGACATTCTCAGTGTGGTTAGCAACTATAAAATAATACATATAGTATGAGCAAAGGAGGGAGAAAAAGCTTAGAAGCCACTGAAGGGGGAAAAACAGAAAGAGGAAAGGGGGGGGGGAGAACCCCAGAAATATCTCTCTCACACAAAAAAAGAATTAGTGAGGAAAGTAAACTGGTTATTAATGCCCATGTTATTTTGATGTCCCCTAATATGTAGGTTTAATAGTTCTGAAGGAGCTTTGGGAAAATGACTGGGGTTTGATCCACTGGCAGGGAAGAAAACAAACCAAAGGAGCAAGGACTAATGCTCAGATAAACTGATAATAGCGGCTAATTTTTTTTTGTCCTCCTGGAGAGATAATCTCCAGTTGTTTTGGCTGTGGGTCCCTGTGCGATGAGGCAGTTTCCAAAGTACTGTTATTGTTTATGATCCGCTCCATTTTATGGAAACAAGCTCACTGGACTGAGGCTTTGAAGCTCTAATTGGCGCATGCGTTCTTCCGGACCCCGAGCTAATGGCAGGAAGCCCTGCGGTAAAAACCAACTGGTTCAGGAAATTAAAACCAAAGATTTGAAAATCAACAAAACAGACAGACTCAGCGGAATGACCCTCAAATTCTTATGGTTAATCGTTTGAAGGGGGCGGGGAGGGGAGGGGGGCGAAGAGAGAGAGAGAGGGAAGAAGAAAACGAGGGAAGGGGCAGATAATTACCCGCGATCAAGTTAAATACTTAACAATTTAATGTAGTCCACTTATGGGACTTTGAGAAGTAATGATGATCAATATTAATCTCAAGTATATGCGGAAAGGAGAAAAAAGAGGGGAAGTTCCATTAGGAGCACTGTATTTTCCCACACATAATTTATCACTTTCTTTCTAGGAGGCTTGAACTAAGCAAATAAGGCAGACCAAAAAACAAACAAACAAAAAAACCCAAAACACCGGGGGCCCATCCACACAGCCTTATATCCCAGAATATAAAGGCAGAAAATCCCACATTATGTGAGTGTGGACTCAGATAACCCAGTTCAAAACAGATACTGTGGGATTTTCTGCCTTGATATTCTGGGATATAGGGCTGTGAGTTTTCCGGGCTGCATGGCCATGTTCTAGAAAGCATTCTTTCCTGACGTTTCGCTCACATCTATGGCAGGCATCCTAGGAGGTTAAGGGGTCTGTTGGAAAGTAGGCAAGTGAGGTTGATATATCTGTTGAATTTCTAGGATGGGAGAAGAACTCTTGTCTGCTTGAGCCAAGTGTGAATGTTACAATTGGCCACCTTGATTAGCCCTTCCACGCAGCCATATAACCCGGAATATCAAGGCAGAAAATCTCACAATATCTGCTTTGAACTGGGTTATCTGGGGGCCCTTCTACACGGCCTTATATCCCAGAATATCAAGGCAGAAAACCCCACAGTATCTGCTTTGAACTGGGTTATCTGAGGGCCCTTCCACACAGCTCTATATCCCAGGATATCAAGGCAGAAAATCCCACATTATCTGAGCGTGGACTCAGATAGCCCAGTTCAAAGCAGATATTGTGGGATTTTTGCTTTAATATTCTGGGACATAGGGCTGTGTGGAAAGGCCTAGAGTCCACACTGCCATATATCCCAGTTCAAAGCAGAAAACGTGGGTTTTTATTCAGCTGTGTGGCAGGGACCATTGAATGCTCTTTCAACATTCCATCAGGCAGGAAGCAGCCAGGCTTTGAAGCTGCAAGGTCATTTTATGCTAATCAAGATTTATTTATTTATTGTGTCAGGAGCGAACCAAAACTGTGGCATTGCATTAAAAAACAAACAAAACACAAAGATCAAGATGACCAATTGCAACATTCACACTGGCCTCAAATAGACAAGGGTTCTTTCCTACCCTGGACATTCTACAGATATATAAAGCTTACTTGCCTAGTTTCCAACAGACCCCTCAACCTCCGAGGATGCCTGCCACAGATGTGGGCGAAACGTCAGGAGGGACTGCTTCTGGAACATGGTCATACAGCCCGGAAAACTCACAGCAACTTAGTGATTACGGCCATGAAAACCTACAATACATCAGACAAAAACAAATTCATAATTTCCTCGTTGCATGACAGAAATGAAGTATTCTGACGTATGTTAGGAACATATAGAAGCAAATGCCTCAAATAGCTATCCGTATGAATTAGGGCCGAAAGCATTACCGAGTTGAGCCAGCCCCTCCCTCCCTCCCTTGCCACCCAACCAGGAAATTTTAACGCGTTGTAATTGGTTGTGTCGGCTCTGAAGGGAAGTAGGGATGCTCACAATGGAAACTGTGCTTGATTTAAAACAATGGATTCAAAAGCTCCCAGGCACCCCAAGTGAGGAGGAATTGTTTGTTCCTTTCAGGAATCCTCTGAAAACAACACTGCCCTCTCTCTCTTTCTATAGCAATTTCTCATCCTGATTAGTCATACCCCGGGATCCTCGTTTTCTCTAAACCTTGATTGATATTTCACAAATGCACCAACCAATATTGGTAGGTTGGCGCCTTCTTCATTGCTATGTGAACGCAACCCAAAGGCGGGAAGCGACTGTCTGGCCTATTCCAGGAAAAGAGCAAAGTCCTATTGACTGCAATAATGGGGTTATTTGGCCAGCTTGGTGTCTGCCTTCTCTCTCCCAGCGTTGTGGATTGATTGCTTGTGTCTCCCCGAACCCTTCCTTTCAGGAGAAGCAGTCCATCTAGCGAGAGATTTTGGTTACGTGTGTGAAACCGAATTCCCTGCCAAAGCAGTAGCTGAATTTCTCAACCGACAACATTCCGATCCAAACGAGCAAGTCACAAGAAAAAACATGCTTCTAGCTACAAAGTAAGACATTTCTGAGGAAATACCGCCTTTATTTGCATGTTGTGCGATTAATGTCTCAGGGCCCTTCCACACAGCCATATAACCCGGAATATCCACAATATCTGCTTTGAACCGGGTAATCTGAGTCCACACTGCCAGGTAATCCAGCTCAATGTGGATTTTATACACCTGTGTAGAAGGAGCCTCCTTTGATTAATTTTCCTATCATTTTCCCCTAATGGTGTGAATACTAAGGGTTTATTTTCTGAGAAAATGTTATATTTGTGTCATCCCCACAACACTCGAGTTAATGTAGATCAACAAGGAGGATCTTTTGAATAGTGAAACTGAGGACTCTTCAAAGTTTGCTATTTTTGGGCCCTTCCACACAGCCCTTTATCCTAGAATATAAAGGCAGAAAATCCCACAATATCTGCTTTGAACTCTGAGTCCACACTCAGATAATGTGGGATTTCCTGCCTTGCTATTCTGGAATATAGGGCTGTGTGGAAAGGCCCTGTGGCTGAATAAAATCCCACATTATCTGCTTTGAACTGGGATATATGTCAGTGTGGATTCAGATAACCCAGTTCAAAGCAGATATTGTGGGATTTTCTGCCTTGATATTCTGGGTTATATGGCTGTGTGGAAAGGCACAAACATGGCAAACTTGTCTATTATTTCCTGTTAAACTCTGCATTGGATACAGTAGGGTTTATGCTGACAGTAAACATGGATAACATTGTGCTGTACTTCTTTACAAATTTACTTGGGAGTAAGTCCCACTAAACCCAATGTATCCTTCTTCTGAATAGACATGCCTAGAATAAGTAACATTGATCTTAGGGCCCTTCCAGACAGTCCTACATCCCAGCATATCAAGGCAGAAAATCCCATAGTATCTGCTTTGAACTGGGTTATATGAGTCCACACTCAGATAACCCAGGGATTTCCTGCCTTGATATTCTGGGGTATAGGGCTGTGTGGAAGGGCCCTCAGTTAAATCAATCCCAGAAAATTATTAGGAGTATTGGGCTCCTTCCACAAGGAAGAAAATCCCACAATATATGCTTTGAACTGGGATATCTGAGTCCACACTGCCATATATCCCAGTTCAAAGCAGATAATGTGGGATTTTATTCAGCTGTGTGGAAGGGGCCTTAGAAATAGAATGAAGCTGCATAGCACCCCAGACTATTCGAATTTGTAACGTTTTCTTCCTCTTGGGAGATCCCCCCCCCCCCCCGTGCGTTTAAGGATATCCAAGCACACTAAATGCCAGTGGAGGTTACTTCAGGAGAAGGACGGAAAGGAGACAGCAAAAAGGCATCGGTTTCCAGGATGGGGAGGCAGGAGTCTTGTGGATTGTGTGCCTGCTGGAAATTAAAAGACGTGTTTAGGAGCCCTTAATTTGCTGGTGGCAGATGTCAGGGAAGGGCACTGGGCCAGAGGGCATCCAGCAGCTAATAGTGGAGGCACTCTTTGCCTGGGAGATGTTTAACACTAGCCTTTAGACAACCAAGAGGTACATGCTTTTCCCCCTGAATTTCCTCCTACAGCAGTTTGCTCAGACACTAGGGCCCCTTCCACACAGCTGAATAAAATCCCACATTATCTGCTTTGAACTGGGATATATGTGGACTCAGATAATCCAGTTCAAAGCAGATACTGTGAGATTTTCTGCCTTGATATTCTGGGTTATATGGCTGTGTAGAAGGGCCCTGAGTGTGACTTCTGAACAGAACCCCTTTCCTTCTTATGCCTTTCCCCACATGAACAGAATTAAACTGTCAGTGTCACATTCCCCCATACTTTAGAGGCCCTTTAGTCCTTGGATGGCAGGCCTACCAGGAGGTTTCTGCAGGCCTGTAATCCAACTTAACCACTATTATATTGCATTGATAAGGAATTTGTGCCTTCTCCCTCTCCTCCTCTCTCTATACTGCTTACCATATTGAAATGAAATTTAAATCAATTCACATGAATATAAGATCACACATTGAGAAGACACATCCCTTGAAAGCCTTGCTTGTATATGTGTGTGTATAAGATCAGATAAAGCATATATTTTAAGTACATCCACGAGGGTGTAAATGCTATTGAATTCAATGTAACTTCCAAGAAAAAAGATGTGTGATTATGCTATAAGATCAAGATGTGCTAGAAACAAGAAAACTGCTCAGGTAGACATAGTCTATGCTGGATGCTATTATAGATTTTATACATACATATAGACACACATATATGGAAGTGATGTCTGTTTTCTTTCCCCAGTCTGGTTGTATAATTTTTCTTGTAGTTCACTGAAATCTTTGGTCTACTTTGATGATATCCTTGTTTGTATGAGAGGGAGCACTAGGGTGTTTGTATGGGAGAGAGACCCCTTCCACCAGCTGTATAAAATCCACATTGAACTGGATTATATGGCAGTGTGGACTCAGATAATTCAGTTCAAATCAGATATTATCTGTCCTGATATTTTGGGTTATATGGCTGTGTGGAGAGGCCCTATATTGCTTGAAGTCAGTGTGAGCACATAGGATACTGAGGGAAAGAGGGAAAACCCCAGATCTGTTAGTTTGTAGTTGAGATACCCGAAAAAGTCCTGCTTGCTGCTGTTGTGATTATACTCATTATTAGATTTATCTAGGGTTACTTCCAAACAGCCCTATATCCCAGAATATCTGCTTTGTACTGGGTCATCTGAGTCCAGACTGCTAAATATTCCAGTTCAAAGCAGATAATGTGGGGTTTTATTCAGCTGTGTGGAAGGTGCCTTGAATGAAAGAAAAGATGAAGAGATTACACACAGGGCATGGGTGGGAACCAGCAGAGTTTGAGAGTTAGGCTGGATCTACACTGCCATGTGATGCAGTTTTAGAATGCTGACTAATTGCATTGAAGCGGATTATATAGCAGAGTGGACTCATATAAATTAATCTACATTCTGAAACTGCATTATATGGCAGTATAGATCCAGCCTTAGGCCCCATCTGCATGCCATATAAAATCCAGATGATCTGCTTTGAACTGGGTTATGTGATTCTACACTGCCATATAATCCAATTCAAAGCAGATAATATGGATTTTCCATGGCAGTCGAGATGGAGCCTAAAACACAGGGAGGCCTTGTTAGACTCTGGAAACCCACTGGGCCCCTTTCCACACAGCCAAATAAAATCCCACATTATCTGCTTTGAACTGGATCATATGGCAGTGTGCTCAGATAACCCAGTTCAAAGCAGATATTGTGGGGTTTTCTGCCTTGATATTATAGGTTTAATAATAATAATAATAATAATAATAATAATAATAATGTAATAACTTGTCTCCATCTCCCCAAGAGACCTTGCAGCTTACATGTGGCATAATGTGCCTAAAACAAAGCATAAAATAAACACATAACACATTACAAGATAAAACGAATAGCATAAAAAACAATAATTTAAGCTCCAAATAACCTATGGTGAGAACTGTAGTAAATCATGGCCAACTGTAAACAGGCACAAGGGAATTGGACAGTGCAACGTGTAGCTAATGAACTAGAGCATGGGACAGAAGTGCACATATGACTCTATGGAAGGGCCCTGGATGACTTGGGACAGATCCCATTTTCTCAACCTTGGGGACCTTTCACACAGCCCTTTATCCCAGGATATCAAGGCAGAAAATCCCACAATAACTGCTTTGAAGTGGATTATCTGTGTCCACCCTCAGATAATGTGGGATATGGAGCTGTGTGGAAGGGCCCTCAGATAACCCAGCTCAAAGCAGATACTGTGGGATGTTCTGTCTTGATATTCTGGGATATAGGGCTGCGTGAAAGGGTCTTCCCAGGAAGGCAAGGGCAAACACCTCCCAAAGTATCTTCCAAGTGTGATGTCTGGCCTTATTATGGATTTATTTCACTTTTTGTTGTTTTGTACCTTCAAGTTGCCTCTGGGCCCTTCCTCATAGTCCTATATCCCAGGATATTAAGGCAGAAAATTCCACTATATTTGTTTTGAACTGGATTCTTGAGTCAACCCTCAGATATTGTGGGATGTTTTGCCTTGATATTCCGGGATATAGGGCTGTACGGAAGGGCCCTCAGATAACCCAGCTCAAAGCAGATATTGTGGGATTTATTGTCGAAGGCTTTCATGGCTGGAATCACTGGGTTGTTGTAGGTTTTTCCGGCTATATGGCCATGTTCTAGAAGCAATCTCTCCTGACGTTTCGCCTGCAGAGGTTGTGAGAATGCTTGCCACAGATGCAGGCGAAACTCAGGAGAGAAAGCTTCTAGAACATGGCCATATAGCCCGAAAAATCTACAACAATTCATTGTGGGATTTTCTGCCTCGATATTCTGAGATATAGGGCTGTGTGAAAGGGCCTTCCCAGGAAGGCAAGGGCAAAATCCTCTGAACAGATCTTTGCTATGTTGGGTGTAAGTCAGAAACGACTTGAAGGAGCATGACATATGTGGAAGCATATCAGAATAGAGGAAGATCTGGTTCAAAAGTGGTAGGAGTGGGAGAAAGGTGGGCTGTGAACGAAACAAGTAGGGAGCAAAGAAGAAAAGGTTGCTCTTGGGGCCTTTCCACAAAGCCCTATATCCCAGAATATCAAGGCAGAAAAATCCCACAATATCTGCTTTGAGCTGGGTTATCTGAGTCCACACTCTGAAATGTGGGATTTCCTGCCTTCCGAGATATAGGGCTGTGTGGAAGGGCCCTCAGATAACCCAGCTCAAAGCAGATATTGTGGGATTTATTGTCCAAGGCTTTAATGACTGGAATCACTGGGTTGTTGTAGGTTTTCCGGCCTTGATATTCTGGGATATAGGGCTGTGTGGAAAGGCCTTCAGACTTGAGTTCGGTATAGTCGTAATTCGGACATAGTTGACCATGTGAATGCGAAATCAGGACACACCTGGAACCTCCTCTCCCAAAGTATTTTCCAAGTGTGGTGTCTGGCCTTATTATGGACATATTTCAGTTCTTGTCGTTTTGTGCCTTCAAGTCGCCTCTGGGCGCATCCACACAGCCCTATATCTCAGAATATCAAGGCAGAAAATCCCACAATATCCGCTTTGAGCTGGGTTATCTGAGTCCACACTCTGAAATGTGATCCCTGTGCTACATAGAAATTACATGATATTCCCATCACATTTAAAAGTAATTTAAAATAACATAAAGTTGAGCATGTGAATGCTAAATCAGGATACACCTGGAACCTCCCCTCGCAAAGTATTTTCCAAGTGTGACTTATTTCAGTTCTTGTTGTTTTGTGCCTTCAAGTCGCCTCTGGGCCCTTCCACACAGCCCTATATCTCAGAACATCAAGGCGGAAAATTCCACAATATCTGCTTTGAGTTGGGTTATCTGTGGGCCCTTCCACGCAGCCCTATATCCCAGAATATCAAGGCAGGAAATCCTACAATATCCGCTTTGAGCTGGGTTATCTGTGTCCTCAATCTGAAATGTGCCTTGATATCCTGGGATATAGGGCTGTGTGGAAGGGCCCTTGGAAGTGTCTGAAGGGCAAGAGAAAGGGTTGATGTATCTTCTGAATTAGGTTTAATGAGATGGTATGAGAGAGAGAGTGAGAGAGGCAGGCAGGCAGCAGGCGTAGTGCTCCCTGCTTCCTTCCCCTTCCCTTCTGCTCGCCTGCCTGCCTCTCGCCGTGCCTCCTTGCTGCCAAGCCTGGCTCATTTCTCCCTCTTCTCTTCCTCCTTCCCTCCTGTCTCTGCTCCTTTTGTGCCGCAGACAGATCTGCAAGGAGTTCACGGACCTGCTGGCCCAGGACCGGTCTCCTTTGGGGAACTCGCGGCCCAGCCCCATCTTGGAGCCGGGCATCCAGAGCTGCCTGACCCACTTCAACCTCATCTCGCACGGCTTCGGGAGCCCCGCGGTCTGCGCCGCCGTCACCGCCCTCCAGAACTATCTCACCGAGGCGCTCAAGGCCATGGACAAAATGTACCTCAGCAACAACCCCAACAGCCACACAGACAACAGCACCAAAAGCGGCGACAAAGAGGAGAAGCACCGGAAATGAGGACCCCCCCCCCCCAGCTTTCCTGCCCAGCCAGCCAGCCTGCCTGCCCCTCTCCCTCGCCTTCCTCTAGGCTCTTCTTCCTCCTCCTCCTCCATCGCCACAGAAGCCCAGAGATTTTCGGCGTCGCCTGTTCACACAGTTTTCAGACTGGGAAGGAACCCATGCTCTCTCCTCCAAGCAACCCCTTTCGACCTTCCTCATCACTTCCCCAGTTGCTATCCAGTCTGGAGACTAAGGAACCTATTCAGAGGAGATGGAGCCATCCAGACAAGGGGTGGTGATGATTTTTTTTTTTGTGGGAGGGGGATAATATTTTTGGGGGATCCCTTTAAGTTTGTGTGAACTTTTTATGTTGTTTTATTTTTTACAAAAAAATCCACATTTTTTAAAAGAACAATATGATCCGAACTTCTTTTTTTTGGTTTCGAATGAGAAAAAAAAATAGTGAAAGAACTCCCTCTCAACCCTAAAAAAAGGATTGAATTAAACGCGGAGAAGACTCGAGACTCTGGATCAGCAGCACCTCCCCTTTCACGAACTTCCGGTTAAGATTGTAGCCATATTTAAAAACAAAACAAAACAGGCAAAAAGGATGATGATGATGATGATGGTGACATTTTATCAGTATTGTGAATAAACTTGAACACAAACTCCAAGCAGTTCCATGTCATGTCTTCAGTTCTAGAACCTCCCTCCTGCCCAAGGTAAAGCCACCAGTCTGAACTCTCACGGTTCTTCTTCCATAAGGGGATCAGTGTTCATGTATGTATATATTTATTTATGTGTAATTTAATGGGAATTGTAAATATGGTGAGTCTGTTGGAAGCCTTTTTTAATTATTTATCTGGTGATCTCGTTTACCTCTCGTTTAGTGGGTTTTTAAAAAATCTCTTCCCTCCCTTCTTAGTTCCATCACTGTGGTTCATGGTTACTTGCTTAGAAAAAACAGAGGTGGGGGAGGGGTCTTTTTGGAGGGAGGGGTGGCATATTTTTCTGGGATTCATCACTTCAGCCCTGTTGTAGCATGTTTTTTTTTAAAAAAGAGGACAATAAAACAGCTGATGAAATAAAAAACAACCTGGATTTTAATAATAAATTATTAGTTTCTCATTGGGAAAATGAGGGGGGAATGACACCCAACCACTTCCTTCAGTGTTTCTCAACCTTCCTCAATCTGTGGTGACCCCCAGCCATCAAATTATTTTCATTGCTACTTCATAACTGTAATTTTCCTACTGTTATGAGTTGTAATGTAAATATCTGATATGCAGGATGGATTTTCATTCATTGGACCAAATTTGGCACAAATACCCAATGGAATTGAACCAAACTTGGCACACAGAACTCCCATGAGAAAATACTGGGTGGGTTTGGTGGGCATTGACTTTGAGTTTTGGAATTGTAGTTCACCTACATCCAGAGAGCACTGTGGACTCAAACAATGATGGATCTGGACCAAACTTGGTACAAATACTCAATA
Source organism: Anolis sagrei (assembly GCF_037176765.1). NCBI lineage: Eukaryota > Metazoa > Chordata > Lepidosauria > Squamata > Anolidae > Anolis > Anolis sagrei. Next base: position 83,573,238 of record NC_090024.1, read on the forward strand.
TGCCCAAATTTGGATACTGGTGGAGTTTGGGAAAAATAGACCTTGACATTTGGGAGTTGTAGGTGCTGGGATTTATAGTTCATCTACAAACAAAAAGCCCCTTGAACCCCACACAGAATCCCCACAACTGACAGAAAATACTGTAGGAATTCGAGTTTCTAAAACCATCAGAAATATGTGTTTTGTGATGGTCTTTGGGGACCACTCTGAAACCCCAAAACCCCCCAAGGGTCCCGACCCCCAGGTTGAGAAACACTGACTTATTTCCACCTGAAATGATGTTGCCCCCCTTGGGATAAGATTTGACCCTTGTGTTAGTCGTTTCTATTATGTGTTGTGGCTTCTGAAAAAGAAAAGAAACAAAAAAAATATATCCAGTGTCTTTCTATTAAAATTACCTTCAGAGCAATACACTGATGCTGTCTATTCAGAAAAAAAGGATGAGAGATTTTCTCCCAACTCTTCCTTCCCCCTTTTCATTTTGAGTTATCTTTTGGTTGAAACAACTTCCATACATTTGGGACCACCTGGTATCCTCTATTTCCACCGGCCATATTGGAAGCAGTTATAGTTGTATTGTATTGAGTTGTGCTGGCAGTAGTTTCCATGCCTGTCAATGTATCATAGTCCTTTGTTGCCCAGATAAATAAATATTTGATACGCTTTATGTCGATTTTTTTTTATTCAGTGGCTGTCTTTACCCAGGCGTATTTTTGTTCTTGGCAGTATTTTTTATTCAGTATGGTTACAGTAATTGAGTTTAACTCTCCCTTGACAATTGCTCCTTGCAATAAGCAGCTGAACCCATTGTTTCCCTCAAGTATAATAAAAACTTACTTTCAAGTTGGAGTTCAGAGCAGGGTATCATTTAGATATTCCACAGAGTCTGTATTCAGACAAATTACACAATAAAACACAATGTACTCTTTTGGATAAAAAAATACTGTACTGTTAAAGAAATGGCATACTTTTCTTTAACTGAAAGGTAATTTTATTTTTTAAAAATAAAAGTTTTATTTTATTTATTGGATCTTTAGGTTTTTATTCCTGCTTCCTAATTATGCCTCAGTACAACTGACCTTGATTGCCATAATATGAATTTTCACAGCTTTTTCATTCTTGTTGCCATTCTGTGGAGAATATGGGGCAGGGGAGAAATATGTATCCCTGGGAGAAGATCTGAGCAGTTGTACACATGCACAAGTACAAATCTTCACATACAGCACACACAGTTGAAATATTTCAGTGCTTCTGTGTATGTGTGTTACAGATTGTGGAAAGTGGAGTTCTATGGGTGTCTGATAGACATCACAGTACAGAAAAGAATCCACTTAAAATCCGAGTGTTGTCTCCTGCAGAATTCTGGGATTTGTAGTTTAGTGAGGCTGTTAGAGCTTAAACTACAAACCTCAGAATTCTGCAGAAGGCAGAAACTGGATGTTAAGTGGATTTTTTTCTCTAATGTGATGAGGCCCATATACTGTTTTGTTGTAAATATTTGATAAGACCTGTCTTCATGTACATAAATAAAGTCAATGCTTGTATTTGGGGAATAAAGACCAGCCATTCTGCCTCTTCCAAAATGTTGGGAAAAATATTCTAACACAGCTGAATATTTCCCCTAACATTTTGGAAGAGGCAAAATGGCTGTTTTTTATTCCCCAATAATTGTGTTCAATTGTAACCAAGATAGCACAAAAAATGGATCTAAAATGTTATTTTATTGCTTTGGTTAACTCCTGTCCAAATAGAATTTGCTTAAAAGAGGCATTTCCTTGTGTTTGAGAACTCCTGTCACTAAATACTATCATGAAATTTGCATTTGTATTGTCGAAGGCTTTCATGGCTGGAATCACTAGGTTCTTGTGGGTTTTTTCAGGCTATATGGCCATGTTCTAGAGGCATTTCTCCTGAGTTCGCCTGCGGGTTTTTTCAGGCTATATGGCCATGTTCTAGAGGCATTTCTCCTGAGTTCGGGTTTTTTCAGGCTATATGGCCATGTTCTAGAGGCATTTCTCCTGAGTTCGCCTGCATCTATTTGCATTTGTTTTGGCTTCATTGTGGGAGTTTGTGGTGTGGAGTTGGCATGTGAAAAGGTAGCTTTGATAGGAAAGGAGCCGAGGAGGGACTTTAAGATATTCTCCTTGTGGAAGATAAGGTGTTCAATTATAACCAAGACAGCACAAAAAAATGGATCTAGAATGTTATTTTATTGCTTTGGTCAACTCCTGTCCAAACAGAACTTGCTTAAAAGAGGCATTTCCTTGTGTTTGAGAACTAAAACTGGCTCACTACATACTCTCATGAAAATTGCAGTTGTTTTGGCTTCATTGTGGGAGTTTGTGGTGTGGAGTTGGCATGTGAAAAGGTAGCTTTGATAGGAAAGGAGCCCAGGGAGGACTTTAAGATATTCTCCTTGTGGAAGACTTGTTTTTAAAAAGCAGTTTGCTTACAATGGTTGTTTGGATTGCTAAACCTGGAGAGTTTGAGCAAAAACATTGTGAAACTTACTTTCCAGCACAATCTGGTTGTTGTCTCCATCATAATTGCGTCCATCTTGGGTTTTGCAAAACAGTCAGATCTGTGATGGTATTTCTGAAAAGGCTGAGTTTGTGGAGGTTCTCTGTTTCTGTGTCCAAATTGAAAAGGGCTAGGTTTCTTAATATCTTTTCAGTGAAGCAGCAAAGAGAATTAGGCCCTTGTTTTGATGGTTTTGCTATGAGGAGGGGAAGCAAATGCATTAGAGGGAGAGCACAGGTTGTTCTTTTGCCCCCTGTTTAATAATCTAGTCAGATAAAGGAGGAGAAAGTCTGTGTGGCCAACCAGGGGAGAGCTGGCAGAGTTGAAACGCTATTTTGCTGTGAAAGACTGTTTAATAAAACAGCGAGGAGGGTGTGTGTGTGGTTTTGAAAGGGAGGGAGAGAGACTGATCTTCTGCATATAAAGATGGCACCGTTTTGAAAATGCTTATTCATCTCCCTCCCCAAGATACATTGGTTAACTGTAAAGTGGATGTAACAAAATAATGAGGTGAATGAACCCTAACTGTACATGCAGCCTTGACATAAATGAAATGCACAGCCTTGTAGCAGGTGAAGTGAAGCATTGTCTATCTGGGCTGTTTTTCTTGGCTGCATCACAGATTGTGTGGGGGATCCTAACCTCAGGCACAAAGGCATTCATAAACAGCAATGCACACACTGCTGCTCTTTCTCCAGCAATGCATAAATACTCATTTTTTAAAAATGAAAAACAATCTTATTAAATACCATTCATTCATATCTGGATTTACAGATGCTTGTTACTTTTTTAAAAAACCCCAACAACAACCTACCTCTGCCTAATCGTTTTTAGGCTTTAACTGGGTAATATATAAAATAGCCTTAATCTTTGAACATTAGGAGGTCTTAATAATTTTAAGGCTATGAATAATGCATTTTGGGGGGGTATAAAAGAGCATTTTAGATGCAAAATTGATTTTTTTAAAAAATCAAATAGATGATATCTAGAAGGATTCTTTAAAAACTTAGTTATAAGCAAGGTCTTGCAACATGCTATACCCTTGCTAGCGGATTAACTGAATAATAATAATAATAACTAATAATAATTATTATTATAACTAATAATAGCTAATAGCTGAATAACTACCCAGTTAAACTATTAAAGGATTATATATCACATACAATTAACCAATTGATTTGGATTACTATATTTCTTAAGACTGCAATGCAAGTCCAGTTAAAATCAATTAGAAATTTGCCTATATTTTCAGTGCCACCCTGACAATATAATCCTTGGAATAAAAAATATATTGTTTAAACCCAGTGGGTCTGCTTTGAAGTAAACATTAGTATCAGTTTAGTAATTATTCACTCACTTGGCATTCTGTGTTGGGTTATTATTTACTAATACCCCAATCTAGAGCACTTAATAAATGGAGTAAAATTAAAATATTAGTGGCTCCTTATTTGAAAATAATACTGGACCACTCTAATAGCTATCATGTCAGACTACACAGAGAAGCCACTGAAATCCACAAACATGTGGACAATTTCAACAGAAAGGAGGAAACCATGAAAATGAACAAAATCCGACTACCAGTATTTTTAAAACCCCTCTAAAATCAGGACAGTAAATAAAGAACAACGTTCAAAAACAGGGGAATTCCAGAATCAATCAGGGACAGCTAATCACCTCCCAACAAAGGATTCCCCCAGGCAGGAAGCAGCCAAGCCTTGAAGCTATTCAATGCTAATCAAGGTGATCATTTATTTATTTATTTACTCTATTTGTATCTCGCAGGAAGTGGGCTCAAGGCGGGCTTTACATATGGCAACTATTCAATGCCTTTGGACAACAAACAATTAAAATACACTTAAGTAAAAAATTAAAATTAAATGCACATTAAAACATATAAAACATTGCATTGACTATTAAAATCATGCCATAATTCTGCCTAATAACAATTGCCTTAAACAGACAAGAGTTCTATTTCCACAGATACATTAACAGATATATAAACCCAATTTTCCTAGTTTCCAACAGACCTCAAAACCTCTGAGGATGCCTGCCATAGATGTGGATGAAATGTCAGGAGAGAATGCTTCTGGAACATGGCCAGACAGCCCTGAAAACTCACAGCAACCCAATAACCCCACTCTTCTGCATTATTTTTAGTGGTATTTACTTCCAAAGAATCTGATGATCTGTCTGTTAGTTCTGTTAAAGAGATGTCAGAGATATTTGCATCTCACTGTTATTTATTTTGAAGATTTATCTGTCTCTTTAAAAACAACAACAACCCTTAATGTCCTCTCCCCCCTCCCCCTTGAATGAAGAAAATGATGGCCATTGCAGTTTGGGGCTCATCTGCTGTGACCAAAAGTGCAGTTACAAAATCATGCTAATTACTTTCACATTCTTTCCTTTGGAGGGGATGTGTTTAAAGCATTGTAATCAATCATGGTTGCAGCCTTTCAAATGCTAGGCCAGGCTTTTAACTCCTAACCCTAACATACCCCTCCCCCCCTCCCTTTCAGATTAAATTGAAATTAGGATGAATGGCAAAATGTTAATGAGTTATAGCTCGGTCCTTTCAAGCCATGCTAATTTATGTATTATTAAAAAAAATAAATATATATATATACCACAATCCTTCTTCTAGCTGAACGGTTACCACCCTCCTCTGTAATAAATCATCATCCCTCCTCCTCCTTTCCTTTCCTCCCCCCCCCCCACAACCTCCAAAATCGAATATTAATATAATTTGAGATTTCACTGGTGGAGCAACCATCAGGATAGCAGTGCCCCGCAGCTGAAATAATATTTAAAATAGAAGAGATTTGACATTTGATAAGTCAGTGGCTTGAAATACCCAGTTGTACTTAGCTAATTCAGTCCTTAACCTCTGGTTTCAAATAAATCAATTACAGTCGATTCCACTTCAGTTCAGAAGTGCACGAGGTTTCCCAGCTAATTGAATACATTTTATTCACTTGTTAGGAATATTCATTTCTCCAAATCCTTCAATATAAGGGAGATTTTCTTTGATTGTCCCTGTTCAATCTGACTGCATAATCAGATCAAGCCCTCGCTTGTTTGCTTGGATTCTCTGCAAATTCCATAATGGGAAGCTCGTTTTCTCTGTGTTGCTCTCACGGGCGACCTAACATTGAGCCCAATTCCACCCTTGAAACCTCTGTGATGATGCCGGGTTGCTCCACGTGGATTAGATCCCACTGGAACGGGTGCCATTTACTCCTGGGGTCCCACAATATCTTTTGCTTGGGAGGGGAAGAAATCATAATCATAATATTGATCTGATTTGTTGACTGGCCTGCCACTTGGTCTCAGACAAATGTGCAGCTCACCAGTAAACTCTGGGGAAAGGAAAGCAGCCACAAAGCACAGTTGTTTTGCGTTGAGGTATTGTTTAGGGTCGCCATTGACTAAGGACCCTCCCACACAGCCCTATATCCCAGAATATCAAGGTATAAAATCCTATATTATTTGTTTGTGGACTTGGGCCCTTCCACACAGCCCTATATCCCAGAATATCAACTCAGAAAATCCCACATTATGTGAGTGTGGACTCAGAGCCCTTCCACACAGCCCTATATCTCCAAATATCAAGGCAGAAATTCCCACATTATTTGAGTGTGGATTTAGGGTCCTTCCACACAGCCCTATATCCCAGAATATCAACTCAGAAAATCCCACATTATTTGAGTGTGGACTTAGGGCCCTTCCACACAGCCCCATATCCCAGAATATCCCACATTATTTGAGTGTGGAATTAAGGCCCTTCCACACAGCTCTATATCCCAGAATATCAAGGCAGAAAATCCCACAACATCTGCCTTGAACTGGATTATCTGAGTCCACACTGAGATAATGTGGGATTTTCTGCCTTGATGTTCTGGGAGATGGGGATGTGCGGAAGGGCCTTCAGATAACCCAGCCCCCTTCCACACAGCTCATTAAAATCCAAATTATCTGCTTTGAACTGGAATATATGGCAGTGTGGACTCAGATAACCCGGTTCAAAGCTGATATTGTGGTATTTTCTGCTTTGATATTCTGAGATATAGGGCTGTGCGGAAGGGCCCTCTGGAGGAAAGCAAATGCCTATGACAACGATAAATGCACATAATTTAATATCTACGCAGAGTCTATTGAGTTCAATGAGACTTGTAGGGAAATGGACTTAGGGCTGGATCTACATTGCCACATAATATCCAGATTAACTGCTTTGAGCTGGATTATATGGCAGTGTGGACTCAGATAACCCGGTTCAAAGCATATATAGTGGGATTTTCTGCCTTGTTATTCTGGGTTATATGGTTGTGTGGAAGGGCTCCCAGTTTAAAGCAGATATTGTAGGATTTTCTGCTTTGATATTCTGGAATGTAGGGCTGTGTGGAAGGGCCCTCTGGAGGAAAGCAAATGCCTATGACAACGATAAATGCACACAATTTAATATCTACTCAGAGTCTATTGAGTTCAATGAGACTTGTAACGAAATGGATCTAGGGCTGGATCTACATTGCCACATAAAATCCCGATTATCTTCTTTGAACTGGATTATATGGCAATGTGGACTCAAAGAAGTCAAAATTCAAATCTGGGCGATTTTCTTTGATAATCTGGATTATATAGAAGTTTAGATCCAGCCTAGGATGAGGATTTGATCTGGGATCAAAGTCCTTTAGAAGATATGGGTAACAACAACAACCACAACAATAAAAAATGACAGGGATGGGAGTTGTTAGATATTGGATACCCCACATGGTGTAATAGTTTGAGTATTGGACTATGGGCCCTTCCACACAGCCCTATATCCCAGAATATCAAGGCATAAAATCCCACAATATCTGCGTTGAATTGGGTTATCTGAGTCCACACTTGGGGCCCTTCCACACAGCCATAAAACCCAGAATATCAAGGCAGAGAATCCCACAATATCCGTTTTGAACTGGGTTATCTGTGTCCACACTGCTATATATTCCAATTCAAAGCTGATAATGTGGGATTTTATTCAGCTGCGTGGAAGGGGCCTTAGATAATGTGGGATAACTGGGGGCCCTTCCATTCAGCTGTGTGGAAGGGCCCCCAGTTATCTGAGTCCACACTGCCATATATTCCAATTCAAAGCAGATAATGTGGGATTTTCCATCTTGATATTCTGGGATATAGGGCTGTGTGGAAGGGTCTTATGTGAGACCAGGCTTCAAGTCACTGTCCAGCCATGGAAACCCATTGGGTAACCTTGGACAACCCTTGGTCAGCCCTGAAGCAAACCACATCTGAACAAATATTGTCAGGATAAACCACTGCTAGTTTCCCCTTAGGGTGACTATAAATCGGAAACTGCTTGAAGGCAAACCTCAACAAGGCAGGTATAGGACTGGGTATTAAGATTTATCCCTACCTGGAGCTATGAGCTGCTAAACCAGTGGTTCTCAACCTGTGGGTCCCCAGGTGTTTTGGCCTACAACTCCCAGAAATCCCAGCCAGTTCACCAGCTGTTAGGGTTTCTGGAAGTTGAAGGCCAAAACAGCTGGGGACCCACAGGTTGAGAACTACTGCGCTAAACCAAAGTTTTGGCTTTCTTCTGAGTCGAGTATGCAGAAGACCTGGTCTCAGGAAAGCCTTGTAGTGGAGTGGGCAGAACAAAAGACAACCTGGAAAAATGGCACTACCTAAACGAATCCCACAACTTGTGTGACTGTGGAACAGAACAGCCAACTCCGCATCTGTATGCTTGTCCACTATGCCCTGCCTCATGCACAGAGGAAGAATTGTTGGAGGCTACAGACAATGCCATTGCTGTTGCCCGTTTTTGGTCAAAAGATATTTAGCAACCTGCACTCCTTCTATTTTTATTGGTTTTATACGAATTTACGCAATGCTTCTGATACGAAATAAATAGTTGATTTCATTGGGATGCAAACTACATTAATGTGGCGTAGTAGTTATGCTTTGTGAGGCTGCTATTTGTATTACTACTGAAAGAGGCAGCGTAGCATAATGGTTGAAATGTGCTGGAGAGGGACTGGAGAAATCAAGATTCAACTCCCCACAGTATTTACTGAGAGCCCTTCTACCCAGCCATATCACCCAGAATATCAAGGCAGAAAACCCCACAATATCTATTATGAACTGGGTTATCTGAGCCCCCTCTTCTACACAGCTGAATAAAATCCCACATTATCTGCTCTGAACTGGAGTATATGACAATGTGAACTCAGATAACCCAGTTCAAAGCAAATAGAATAATAGAATCATAGAAACCTACAGTTGGAAGAGACTTCATTGGCCATCCAGTCCAACTCCCTGACAAGAAGCAGGAAAATTGCATTCAAAGCACCCCGACAGATGGCCATCCAGCCTCTGTTTATTGTTTATTGTATATTGTGGGATTTTCTGCCTTGATATTCTGGGCTATAGGGCTGTGTGGAAGGGCCCTGAGTCCACACTGCCATATATTCCAGTTCAAAGCAGATAATAATGTGGGATTTTATTCAGATGTGTGGAAGGAGTCTGAGTGAACTTGGTGCATCTACACTGTAGAAATAATGCGCTTTGGCTTTGACACCACTTTAACTGCCACCGTTCAATGTTATGGAATCATGGGAGTTGCAGATTTGCAACACATTCTCTGCCAAAAAGTACAATTTCCACGTGATTCCAATATTATTGAGTTCTGTGTTAAAGCGGTGTCAAACTGCATTAATTACACACCGTAGATGCGCCCTCTCTGTGTCTGGCTCTAGCTGACAGTATTGTTGTGAGATTAAAAGGCTTCTGGGAGAGTTCTGTGCCCCGGTTTGAGTTCACTAGAGGAAAGAAGAGGCAGAGATGTTGCAAAATGACAACGAATTGCATCCGGATTAGTCCTGCCAGGAGCAAATCCGCTGAAATTAATGGGGCAAATCAATCTCGACTAAGGGCCCTTCCACACAGCCCTATATCCCAGAACATCAAGGCAGAAAATCCCACAATATCAGAGTGTAGACTCAGATAACCCAGTTCAAAACAGATATTGTGGGTTTTTCTGCCTTGATTTTTCTGGGATATAGGGCTGTGTGGAAGGGCCCTAAATTAAGTCCCATAATTGTCTTCACCTTTCCAGAGTTATCTAGAAAACATCATATACTGTTGGCCAGTGAGACAACAAGCCCGTGAGGTTGGTCTATCCATGGTCAATTCGTGTTACACGAAAAGCTGTAAAGCTTTGCAAAAGTCGTTCGCCTAAGGCAAAATCACTATTGGAACCAAATGCTTTCCTGCTTTGTAACTCCAGTCTCAGGGCCCTTCCACACAGCCATATAACCCAGAATATCCAGGCAGAAAATCCCACATTATCTGCTTTGAATTGGGTTATCTGAGTCCACACTGCCATATATTCCAGTTCAAAGCAGCTGTGTGGAAGGGACCTCAGACTTGAGTTCTGTAATTCGTACATCCTGGTTCAAAGCAGATATGGTGGATTTTTTTCAGCTGTGTGGAAAGACTCTGGATTTTCTTGGCAACATTTATTGAGAAGAGGTTGTCATAGCCTCTTTCCAAGGAGGAGGCAGGTAACTTTTCCAAAATGGAGTAGTGTTTACCCTAAATCACAGTTCCCTGGAAGCTGGGCCTTGTTTGCTTTTAACCAAAGTTGGAGGGTAGCTCTAATTTATTCCCTGGTTTGGGATCCCTGTAAAACAGTTGGGATTGGAGGAAGAAGTGGCTACAATTATTTTCACTGCCATCCTCTATTTATTGAGCTTGGTGTGTGTGTGTGTGTGTGTGTGTGTATCTGCATAAAAATTCTTAACATGTACTTCCAATACATCATTGTTAGAAATTTTATTTAAGACCCACATAATGCAAATTTCAGTCTATCTTTCCACATCTTTTCCAATTGTGACTTTTGTATTTTATGGCTTATATTTCATCCTGTTCCATAGCCTCTCTAGTAAACATTTATCATCTCTTGCCCTTAATCCAATACTCAAAGTAGTCTGGGCCTTTACTGTGTTCTTGTTGTGTTGTGCCTTGTGGAGAGAAAACGTGGGGTATAAATAAACAGAATAATAATAATAATAATAATAATAATAATAATAATAATAGCGACCTTATCACAGGATTCTTTGAAACTGTGGGCCCTTCCAGATAGGCCCTATATTCCAGAATCTGATGCCAGGTTTTCTGTTTATTCCAGATTTTCTGGTAGTGGAGACTCATAAAATCCAGTTTAAAGCAGAAAACCTTTTTCTATCTAGAATTGATTTTTCTTGAATAAATATTTTGAACTGAAAAATTTGTCTCTGCAATCCTGTGCCATCCTGTTGAATGGAAGCTAATCCTGAATCACAACAAGTAAGTTTCTGCTGGTTATGAAGTCTACTTCTAGCACTCTACTATATTTATGGTGGAAGCACCCCAAATGAGGGCTATTCTTTGAGACTGAGGATAGCCGCTAAATTTTACCTAGATGTGGGTAGAGAACTTTTTTTCTATACAGGGATACATTACAGTTGATCTATTGTGGAGGAAGCAAACCAGCTTCCCAGACTTTGGTCTTTCCAATGTTATACTGGGTTAAAAGAAAGCAACCTGGAAAGCTGATATAAAAATGTGTCTGATTTTATTGGAAGCTGGAAGGAAATAATTTGCTGCATATAAAACATATATGGCCTCCAAAATAAAATAGGAAAGGACAAGAACCGGAACAAAACATGGGACTTCGCCCCTCTTCCACACAGCTAAATAAAATCCCACATTATCCGCTTTGAACTGGCAATGTGGATGCAGATAACTCAGTTCAATGCAGATATTGTGGGATTTTCTGTCTTGATATTCTGGGTTATATGGCTGTGTGGAAGGACCCTCACTTATCTTTATCTCTCTATGGACAAAATTCTCTATGGAGAAAATTCTGAGAGTGCCTTGGACCGCAAGAAGATTCAACTAGTCCATACTTCAGGAAATAAAGCCCGACTGCTCATTGGAAGGAAGGATAGTAGAGGTAAAGGATATTAGAGGTAAAGATGAAGTATTTTGGCCACATCAGGAGAAGACAGGAAAGCTTGGGAGAAAGGAAGGAAAAGGGAAGAGGGGCCGACCAAGGGCAAGATGGATGGATGTATAAATATGTGAGAGGAAGCCACAGGGAGGAGGGAGCAAGCTTGTTTTCTGCTTCCCTGGAAACTAGGACCCGAAACTATGGCTTCAAACTACAAGAAAGGAGATTCCATCTGAGCATGAGGAAGAACTTCCTGACTGTGAGAGCCGTTCAGCAGTGGAACTCCCTGCCCCGGAGTTTGGTAGAGGCTCCTTCTTTGGAAGCTTTTAAACAGAGGCTGGATGGCCAGCTGTCAGACGTGATTTGAATGTAATATTCCTGCTTCTTGGCAGGGGGTTGGACTGGATGGCCCATGAGGTCTCTTCCAAGTCTTTGATTCTATGATGGTATCCTTGAAGTGACTGGACTGACCTTGAAAGAGCTGTGGGTGGTGACGGCCGGCCGACAGGGAGCTCTGGCGTGGGCTGGTCCATGAGGTCAGGAAGAGTCGGAGACGACTGAACGAATGAACAACAACAAATCCTTGAAGTGACTGGCTTGACTCTAAAGAAGCTGGGGGTGGTGACTGCCAAAGGAGCTGGGGGTGGTGACCGGCCAACAGGGAGCTCTGACTTGGGCTGGCCTATGAGGTCACTGAACGAAGAAACAACAGCAACACTCAGATAATGTGGGATTTTCTGCCTTGCTATTCTGGGATATAGGGCTGTATGGAAGGGCCCTAAGAGGTCCCCCAACACTCAAACCATGACACCACTCTGTTGTGCTTGCAGGCCCTTGATTAGTGCCGGATTTAGGACAAATAAGGCCCCGTGCTTGGGAAGTCATGAGGCCTCTTCCTTGGGTCCTACACTGCCTGCTTTGTGGCACACTCCCTTAGACTATCAAGTCCATCATTCCTTATGGGCTGGCTGGCGAAGGAGAGTAATGCGGTTAGACAACGCTTGAGCGTCCCATCTGCTCCCCTTCTCAGCACCCCTCCCCGCCCCTCTCCCTTTAGCGTCCCATTATTGGAAAACCAGGCAAGGCGTGGGCAGGGGTCAGAGCCATCAAACAAGGGCGGATCGTTAGCTCGCGACGGGAGAGTGTCCGTGGGGAGGGGGAGGCGCGCGCGAGGAGATGACAAAGGACTTCTCTCCACTTCCCTTCGTCGCCCTTTGAGGACCCCATTGCGGGGGGGGGGGTCGTGTTGGCGCGTAGATCGGCTCCTTTCCCCTCCGCCCACATCCTTACTCTTCACAACCCCCTTCTAGTAGAAGGAGTAAAGCTACAACCAAGCAATAGGGTTCCCTCATTGCCATGAAATTACACTATGCAACACGATGTTTGTTCCTGGGTCGTAAATGTCAATTCCTAATTGGTTCTATCATAAAAACATTGGAAAGGTTTATTAAAGTGCACAAACTTTGTTTTTGCGGGGCATCCTACAGCTCATTTTGCTATAGTTTTTCAATGAATATCTCAACCAATTCAACAATTCAAGGTGGCCAGTTGAAATATTCACACCTAGCTCCAACAAACAAACATTTTTTTCTCCCACCCTGGACTTTCCACCCTGGACTTTCCATACACCCATTTTTCTAGTTTTCAACAGACCTCACAACCTCTGAGGATGCCTGTCAAAGATGCAGGTGAAACGTCAGGAGAGAATGCTTCTAGAACGTGGCCATACAGCCCGAAAAACCTACAACAACCCAATTCAACATAGTTTGTGGCAGCCACAACTACTAACAACTACTTTTGGAGGTGCCAACGATTTTCAGTCTCTGCAACGCTAGAAAGTGTTTCCAGTGCATTCATCTGGAATTAGGAAGTGTAAATGGCTCCGGATGAAATTCATCTGCAGTGAGGAATTGCTCAGTTTTCAGGGTAAATATAATTTGTTGCAATGAAAACTATATAAGCAACGTGTTGTTGTATTTCTTGAGGTGAATATAGCCAGGGTAGAAAAGAAATTGTTTATTTCATTCACACACAGAGATAATATTGGGTTTTTTGGGGGGAGGGGGATTCTCGTTTGCTCTGCTTCTAGGCAAGGAATGTTGGTGGGCAGGAAAAGAGATTTAAGGATGGGCTCAAAACCAACCTTAAAGCCCTGGCATAGACACTGAGAACTGGGAAGCTCTGGCCCTTGAGTGCTCCAGCTGGAGGTCAGCTGTGACCAGCAGTGCTGTAGAATTTGAAGAGGCAGGAATGGAGGGCAAAAGACAGAAAAGTGCCAAGAGGAAGGAGTGTCAAGCCAACCCCGACCTGGACCGCCTTCCACATGGAAACCAATGCCCTCACTGCAGGAGAACAAGCAGATCAAGAATAGGGCTCCATAGTCACCTACTGACCCACCCCACCGCCAGTGGGACAACTGCAACAAGGGATCGCCTAAGTAAGTAAGTAGACAAGACCAACTGGAAACCCAACTTCGAGTTGAACTCTGCAATGTAAAAATTTTTTGTAATCCTAAAGTTGAACTCAAAGGAACTCAGTAGTGAGTAAATAGAAGAAATGTGGCTCTTAACTTGGCCTGTAGATCCATCTAAACCAGTGGTTCCCAACCTTCTTTTGACCAGGGATGACTTGACCAGGGACCACTTTCCAACATTAATACCAAAAGGGTTAGGAATAAGCTTTAGATTTGGTGTGGTTATTTGGGGTGCGGATTCAGAAAATTGCCTTGGATAGACCACATCAGCTCTAGTTTCTGATACAGAACATATGCCATCCAGTAGTTGCCATCTGCTCACCCACAGAAAACCATATTTAATAATCTAGAGCAGGGGACCTCAAACTTTTTAAACAGAGGGCCAGGTCACATTACCTCAAACTGTTGGAGGGCCGGATTATAATGTGAAAAATGTATGAATGAATTCCTATGCACACTGCACATATCTTGTTTGTAGTGCAAAAAAACTTTAAAACAATACAATAATTAAAATAAAGAACATGTTTAACAAATATAAACTTATTAGTATTTCAATGGGAAGTGTAGCCTGGTTTGGCTGATGAGAAAGGATTGTTGTTGTTGCTGTAGTGTGCTTTCAAGTAGTTTCAGACTTAGACTGACTCTGAGGGAGGGCCTATCATGCCCTCTGGCCTTAGTTTGAGGACTCCTGATCTAGATAGAGCCTTGGACCTTGTTAGAAATAATAACCTTTTCTAAAGTATGATCTTCCTGAGAAGAGTTAAAAACTCACTTGAGTCAACCTTCTTCTTAGTGGTAAATATCCATTAGTATTCATGCAAGGCAATTGGGTTTCTCAGCTATTAGACTGATTTACTTAGATATCTCTTTGAATTGTTAGGGACAAAGATATGCCAATGCACAAAAAACATATTGCAGAGTTTCAGTGTAATTTCAGTTCCTCAAAAACATCCACTCTCTCTTAAAATATCTTGGTTTAAATCATGCTCTCAAGAGACCAAAAATAAAGTAAGGTAAAGGTAAAGGTTTTCCCCTGACACGAAGTCCAGTTGTGTCAGACTCTGGGGTGTGGTGCTCATCTCCATTTCTAAGCTGAAGAGCCGGCATTGTCCTTAGACACCTCCAAGGTCATGTAGCCAGCATGACTGAATGGAGCGCCATTACCTTCCCGCCAGAGCGGTACCTATTGATCTACTCACATTTGCATGTTTTCGAACTGCTAGGTTGGCAGAAGCTGGGGCTGACTGAGGAAGCTCACGCAGCTCCTGGATTCGAACCTGTGACCTTTAGGTCAACAAGCTCAGCAGCTCAGCGCTTTAACCCACTGGCGGCTCCAAAAATAAAGTACTCTTCATTAAAATGACGTAGTTGGTTTACTCACAAACTCCATGTATTCAGCATACAGGCACATTGCATATCATTCCAGATACAGATAGGATTTGAAGTAGTTTCTCTGTGCAGATGACACAAGGCATCTTTCTTATAATCAATAGTCCAAAATCTAAAGCATCCCTCTGGTCTGAGAGTCTAATAGAGTTTCTATACAATCTGTTTTTACTGACTTCTGTAAAGCATACTGTTTCTAAAAAACGGAGTCTGAGGTCTGAATAGTCCCAGAGCTGATCACATGGTCTGCAGCCCCTCCCACAACATAGAGTTAAGAAAAACTGCATACCATTACACACATATACAATAAGTAAGCAATCTGAATTACATACAAAAAAATTACTAGTGGAGGAGGTTTGTAGAAGGTTGCTATTTCCAACAAGACATTTCCATCTCCGGAAGTTGGTCCATAGCAGGAAACAGTATCCCTTATCAACCAAAGGATTAACAAGTGTAATGTAAAGAAGGTGTTGTTTATCTCACAGAGTGGGCCTCTTGTTTCCTGTTAGTTGCTTCTTCTACTCTAGGGATACTCTTTCTTTCAGAACAACCCCACCACTTAGGAGTGTTCTTTGCTTGCATTTCCAAATGCAAAAGGATCATGTTGTCTCTCTAGTCTCCAAAAGACACTGGACAAGGCCTGCAAGCCGGAATAGAAAATCGAAGGCTGGATGGACAAATAGATCTTGGGTTTTAGCTTCAGTCTTTAGCTAAAGTTACTTACCAAAATAATCCATAAAGACACTTCTGCCTTCCTTACACAGTACTTTTGGTTGAGACAGGCCCATTCCCCTTGACCTTTATGCTATATTTGGAAATAGAACTTCAGCAGCAGGTTTCGTTTTGAATAAAGACTCACTTTTGTGACACTTTATCATAGATCTCTGGGGCCCCTTCCACACAGCTCAATCAAATCCCACATTATCTGCTTTAAACTGGGATATATGGCAATGTGGACTGAAATGACCCAGTTCAAAGCAGATATTGTGGAATTTTCTGCCTTGATATTCTGGGTTATGTGGAAAAACCCCAGGATAGGAAAACAAGGCCTTGAACTATTTAGACTGCAGTTACTTTATTCTAAAAAAAGAGGGGGAATTAGTTTGTAATAGGATGTAAAGGAAGAGGAAGGTTTTGCATTTTGAATGCCAGAATCTATTGGGGTCTAATATTTTAAAAGAGCCTTTAACACAGCCCTATATGCCAGAATATCAAGGCAGAAAATCCTATAATATCTGCTTTGAACTAGGTTATCTGAGTCCCAGATAATATGGGATTTTCTGCCTTGGTATTCTAGGATATAGGGCTGTGTGGAAGGGCCCAAAGTGATCCCTGTGCTACATAGAAATTACACGATATTCCCATCACATTTTAAAGTCATTAAAAATAATATAAAGAGAACTTAACATGAAATGTACATTAAAATATCCCTGCACTCCTAAAGGCAAAAGAAAGCCAAGCAATTATGATTTCTACATTAGTAAACTATAGGACTTGAGAGATCATAGAATCATAGAGTTAGAAGACACCTCATAGGCCCCTCCAGTCCAACTCTCTCCCAAGAAGCAGGAAAATTGCACCCAAAGTACCCCTGACAGATGACCAGCGGACTCAGGATCAACCTGAAGAGAAAAGCAGAGGCCCAAACCAGTTTGTGCCTCTTTGACTTCAGGTCCTTTCCATACTGCCACATAACCCAGAATATCAAGGCAGAAAATCCTACAATATCAGCTTTGAACTGGGTTATCTGAGTCTGCACTGCCATATATACTAGTTCAAAGTAGAAAATGTGGGGTTTTATTCAGCTGCGTGGATGGGGCCTGAGCCACATTCTTTGCAGTTTAACTTCTTTGAACTGCATTATATGGAGTCCACACTGACCATATAATATAGTACCTGCAAATCCCATAATGTGGGATTTTATTCAACTGTGAGGAAGGGGCCTTATTCTGCATATGGAAAATGAGTAATTTGACTGAGAGGAGAATTATTTGTACTTATGATGCAGTGAAATATATCGATTTTGAAGTGGTTCTTCACCCGGGTCTTTCAGTTAGACAGAACTCCCCTCTCTTCTTCCTCTCAATCCCTTCCATGAAAGGTGCTACATTTTTTTGCCCAGAAATATTGCATTTGCACCCACACATATTTGCCCTTAAGGTTTGTTTATCTAGTACTGGTTGGTTGTGGTGGCAATGCTAGCAAGTCTCATTGGTTTCACTCACAACTGAGTAGAATGAAAGGGGATTGGGAAGCATAGGTGTGCACACAGTAGTTAGTACACGCCCAGTTTTCTAGGTGAAGGTGGAACTACAACCCAACAACTCCATTGTGTCTGTGCAAAGCCAAGGAAGACTATATTGCTGTTGGCTTCTCTCTTTCTCTATCTCCCCCCCTCCCCGTTTTTCACAGGCAAGAAGAGGCTTTTGTGGAAGGAGTGGAGAAGGCACCCCACAAGTGCTGCATCTGTAGGACAGAGAAGGCAAAGAGAATCATTGTGAGAGTCCACCAGTCTTTGGAGGAGCCAAAAAAGTTACGATCGGCTTTTCTGAAGGACTTTAAAAACAACTGAAACCAAGAAAGAACACTGTATTTATTGTCAAAGCCTTTCATGGCTGGAATCACTGGGTTGTTGTGAGTTTTCTTGACTGTATGGCCATGTTCCAGAAGCATTCTCTCCTGAGGTTTCACCTGTATCTATGGCAGGCAACTTCAGAGGTTGTGAGGTCTGTTGGAAACCAGGAAAATTGGGTTTATGTATCTGTGGAATGTCCAGGGTGGGAGAAAGCACTCTTGTCTGTTCAAGGTAGGTGTGAATGTTTCAACTGGCCACCTTGATTAGCACTGAATGGCCTAGTAGTTTCAAGGTCACTGGCTTGACTTTGAAGGAACAGGGAGCTCTGGTCATTAAACAACAACAGTTTCAAGGACTGGCTTCTTACTGTCTGGGGGAATCCTTTGTTGGGAGGTGAAAACAATCCGGGCCAGCTAATCAGCTCCCAACAAAGGATTCCCCTAGGCAGTAAGACGCCAGACTTTGAAACTGCCGGGCCATTAAATGCTAATCAAGGTGGCCATTTAGAACATTCACACTTACCTCAGACAGACAAGAGGGTTTTTTTTTCTCCCACCCAGGACATTTCACAGATATACAAACCCCACTTGCCTAGTTTCCAACAGACCTCACAACCTCTGAGGATGCCTGCCATAGATGTGGGCGAAATGTCAGGAGAGAATGCCTCTAGAACATGGCCATACAGTCCAGAAAACTCACAGCAACCCAACCCTATATTTAGGTAGCCCTTGGTATTCGCTGGGGTTGGATTCCAGGACCTCTTGTAATGAGAGGTTGAGGACTTGTTTTATTGTTATTATTGTTGTTATTGTTCTATTTTTATATGGTTTATATTATATGTTATTGTAGGCATTTAATTTTGCCATTTGTAAACCACTCTGAGTTGCCTCCGGGCTGAGAAAGGCGGTATATAAATATGGCAAATCTATATAAATAAAAATGTAATGTTCGTTTGTGGGATTAACATAACTCAAAATCCACTGGACCAAATGTGGTCGCAAGACACCTACTAACCCAAAAAGTGACCATCACTCAAAAAAAAATGATTTTCTCATTTGGGAGTTGTAGTTGCTGAGATTTATAGTTCAATCAAAGAGCATTTTGAACTTCACCAATGATAGAATTGAATCACACAGGACTCCCATGATTAACAGAAAACTCTAGAAGGGTTTGGTGGGCATTGACCTTGAGTTTGGGAGTTGCAGTTCACCAACATTCAGAGAGCACTGTGGACTCAAACAATTATGAATCTGGACCAAACTTGGCACAAATATTCCATATAACCAAATATGAACACAAATGGAGTTTGGGGAAAATAGACCTTGACATTTGGGAGTTGTAGTTACTGGGATTTATAGCTCACCTACAAAGAGCATTCTAAACTCCACTAAGGACAGAATTGGGGCAAACTTCCCACACAGAACCTCCATGACCAATAGAAAATACTTAAGGCCATCCAGTCCAACTCCCTTCACCAGGACAAGAAAATGTAATCAAAGCCCTCCTGACAAAGAGCCATCCAGCCATAGATATAGATAGATATGATTCACTGAGAGAGAGAGATGTAATATCATAGATTTGAAAGTGACCCCTAAAGAAGGACAACTATATGTTGCATGTTCCAGAGCAGGCAAACCAGACAATCTCTACATCAACACTGACAAAGAAACAAGAAGAAATACTGTTTACCCACAAGCATAAAGAAATTACATATATTAGAAACCATTACTTTGTATTGTCGAAGGCTTTCATGGATGGAATCACTAGGTTCTTGTGGGTTTTTTCGGGTTATATGGCCATGTTCTAGAGGCATTTTCTCCTGACGTTTCACCTGTATCTATGGCAAGCATCCTCAGAGGTAGTGAGGTCTGTTGGAATTAGGAAAATGGGTTTATATATCTGTGGAATGACTGGGGGGGGGGGGGGGAAGAGCTCTTCTCTGCTGGAGCTGGGTGTGAATGTTTTAAATGACCACCTTCATTAGCATTGAAAGGCCTGGCTGAGCCTGAGGGAATCTTTTGTTGAGAGATGTTAAGATGTGCCTGGTTGTTTCCTCTCTGCTGTTTTGCTGTTGTAATTTTAGAGTTTTTTTAATACTGGTAGCCAGATGTTGTTCATTTTCATGGTCTCCTCCTTTCTGTTGAAATTGCCCACATGCTTGTGGATTTCAATTGCTTCTCTGTGTAGTCTGACATGGTGGTTGTTGGAGTGGTCCAGCATTTCTGTGTTCTCAAATAATATGCTGTGTCCAGGCTGGTTCATCAGGTGCTCTGCTATGGCTGATTTCTCACATCTTAACACCTCTCAACAAAATATTTCCTCAGGCTCAGCCAGGCCTTTCAATGCTAATGAAGGTGGTCAGTTAAAACATTCACACCTAGCTCCAGCAGAGAAGAGTTTTTTGCCCCACCCCAGTCATTCCACAGATATATAAACCCATTTTCCTAATTCCAACAGACCTCACTACCTCTGAGGATACTTGCCATAGATGCAGGCGAAACGTCAGGAGCAAATTCCTCTAGAACATGGCCATATAGCCCGAAAAACCCCACAAGAACCTAACCATTACTTTATTTTCCAGATCACCAGACTGGGCCACAGCAAGGCGTGGCAGGGGGCGGCTAGTAAACAAATAAATACCAAAATCCATGGAACTTCAAGTCCCTGACCTACAATGGCGTAAATTGTGTCTCATATTCGACAATTTTGCTGCTTGGATTTGTAAAAATTATTATTTTCAACCCCTGGACGATTGAATCCATTGCTACCAAGGCGTGGATGAAGGACTCCTGGAGTGCAGGATCCGTGGATATGGAGGGCCAGGCTGCATGTATTAAAGGGCTTGTAGAGGTGCCCTTAACCGTGTTTGTTTCTCGACGAATGCAAGAACCTTTCGAAACGTCTAAGGCAGAGGCACACTCAAAACTATCCCTCTCCAGTGAGAATGCGATCAAGAAATGTGCAGGCAATAATAACCCTGATATTTTAATAATCATAGCAGCAGCTCTGCTTTGAAAAGATGGAGATGGATGGGCGAAGGGAGAAGCCACGCGTGACCGGTTCCCGAATCTGATTCGGGTTGTGGAGGAAGGCAATGGGCTCCTTATTTGTCCCCATTGTCATCTTGGGGGCGCCGTCCACCCCTGGCCCCTCTCTCTCTCCCTGGCCTTCCTCTCCATTCCTATTCCTCCTCCTCCTCCTGCTGCCTGCGAGAGTTTGATATTCCATCTCCAGCCTCTTTGCTCGTCGCTCTCATTCTCCAAAGCCAGCCAGGGGGAGAGAGTCGCCCCGGGCCAAACATATGCTTCTTTCCATAGCACTAATCCACCTTTAGCGTGGAGGCATAATTGCTCGAGTGGCCATGGATTCTGGACGCTTTTGTCCCTCGCTGGCTCCCGTCCGCTTGGCACACGCCATTTCAATCAACTTCTCTCTCTAATACTGTCTGTTTTTATCAAATCCCAGCCTCGGCAAAGGGGGAGGGGGGCGGGGGGGGGGGCGAGGAGGGGAAAAAACAACCAGTTCTCCCCCAACTGGGCCAGATCCAGCAGGAGCCATTGCTTAAAAGCATCCTTAATCCAGCGCACTTTATAGCACAATACCTTCAATAGAGCAGCACTCCTAATTCAGTACTCTGAATGCAACACAACTCTTAATTCAGCACAGGTCATGCAACCTCACCATTAATTCAGCACTTCTAATGCAATACAAATCTTAATTCTGCACTCTTAAGGCAACACAACGCTTAATGGTACACTTTTAATGCAACACAACTCTTAATTCTGCACTTTTAATGCAACACAACTCTTAATTCTGCACTTTTAATGCAACACAACTCTTAATTCAGTACTCTGAATGCAACACAACTCTTAATTCAGTACTTTGAATACAACACAAGTCTTAATTCAGCACTCTGAATGGAACACATCTCTTAATTCAGTACTTTGAATGCAACACAAGTCTTAATTCAATGCTCTGAATGCAATACAACTCTTATTTCTGCACTCTTAGTGGAACACCACTCTTAATACAGCAAGTTCATGCAACACAAGTCTTCATTATGCATTCTTAGTGCAACACCACTCTTAATTCAGTACTGTAAATGCAACACAACTCTTAACTCAGAATCCAGAATGCAGCATAACTCTTAATTCAGCACTCCTAATGCAACACAACTTTCAATTCTGCACTTAATGCAACACAACTCTCAATTCAGCACTCTGAATGCAGCACAACTCTTAATTCAGCACTTAATGCAACACAACTCTTAATTCAGTACTCCGAATGCAATGCAACTCTTAATTCAGCACTCTTAATGCAACACAATGTTTAATTCAGTGCAGTTCATGCAACACAACTCCTAATTCAGTGCAGTTCATGCAACACGACAATTCAGTGAAGTTCATGCAACACAACTCTTAATTCTGAACTCTTGATGCAACAAAAGTCTTAATTCTGCACTCTTACTGCAACACAGCTCTTAATTCAGTGCAGTTTATACAACACAACTCTTAATTCAGTGAAGTTTATGGAACACAACTCTTAATTCAGCACTCTTCATGCAGCACAACTCTTAATTCAGTACTTTGAATGCAACACAACTCTTAATTCAGAATTCTTAATGGAACACAACTCTTAATTTCAGTACTCTGAATGCAACACAACTCTTCATTCAGTACTCTGAATGCAACACAACTTTTAATTCTGCACTCTTAGTGCAACACAACTCTTAATTCAGCACTCTTAATGCAACACAACTTTTAATTCTGTACCCTGAATGCAACATAACTCTTAATTCAGCACTCATAATACAATCAAAACTTTTGATTCAGTCCTTTAAATCTAGTACTCTTAATACAGAAAAAACTTTTAATTGGGTAATCTTAATACTGAACTCTTAATACCAGCAGAGCTCTTAATACTGAACTCTTGAAACAGCAAAAGTCCTCTTACTTCAGCACACCTAATACATCTAAACACCTAATGCCAAACTCTTCATACAGCAAAATTCTTAATTCCGTACTCTTCAGTACTTATAATGCAACAAAACTTTTATTCATTACACTATGTGCTGAACTCTTAGTACAGCATGCTGTTTATAAGGGCCAAGCAAATATGCTTTGATTTTGTGTTCCTTCATAGCAGAATGGGGTTGGACTGGATGATCCTCGGGTGCTCTTATAACTCTATGATTCAGACAACAGGGACTTTTCTCTGTATTGTGACCAAACACAGCACTTTCTCAGTCACAAGATGGCTAGCCAGGAGGCCCATCAAAACATGCCCACAGAATCTCTTTTGCTTGCACATCCCATCAGATGCACAAGTTCCTCTTCATCTTTGGGTCAACTGATCAGGAATGCCATTGTAGTGAGGGATAAGGAGTGGGATGTAGCATTCCCGCCCCACTGATTCAGACCATATGTGATTATGTCATTATTTTATAAGATCAGCATCATTTCTCTGTGCATGTGAAAATGACATATAAAATGTAGTCTCTGAAACATATTTTTTTAAAATATACAGAGAAGTTGTGTGTATGTGGAGGACAGAGAAGATAGAAAACAGGTTGCAGACCAAGAGTGAGATGCTTCTCATGAATCTTGTCAGTTTCTTCTCCATACCATGAAAAATGTATTCACCTCATCTGAAATGACATCCCTTAACCATTAGCTGTGGACTCAGAGAATTATTAGGAGCAGTAAACAATTAGATGTGAGTATATTGCTGGCATTGTGGTGTTGCATTATAGCATGGTGTCACAGTTTAAGTGTTGGACTAAGACCATAGGGGACCTGGATTCAAGTCCCTGCTCAGACTTTGAAACTCACTGTGGTCCCATCTATACTGATCATCATCATAATCATCATCATCTTTATTTGTACCCCACCACCATCTTTCCATGGGACTTGGGGCAGCTTACAGAAGCACTCCAAGTGCCACATGCAGAAAACAATACATAAGTATAAATACAATGACATAAATATAATCAACAGGACATAAAAATCTCATTAAAATTATTCAAAATTGAAAATTATAAAATTCCTAAAATGCAGTGGAACTTGTCAGCTGACTATCTGTCATAACAATCAATCAAAGTCTTGACCAGTACTATCAATGAGTCCAGTTTGAATCAGATAATCTGCATTCAGAAACTGGATTATATGGCAGTATAGATGGGGTCTGGGTGACTCTGGGCTAGTCATCTTCTCTCAATATAAAAAGAGGACAATGGCAAATAAAGCTTGCCACAGAAATCCTAAAAACCCTAAAGGGTAAGAATAGACTGGAGTTGACTTGAAGGCAAAAAATATATATGTAAGTGTGGCAAAGGCACAAAGCTATATAATATAAAAAGTAGTGACAAAACACCCTTGAAACACATGACTGTTTTGCAATTGATGCCCAAACCCACATTTTTCTCAGAAACTTGCATCCTTATTCTAGAATTCCTGACATCTTAAAGCCCTTGGGAACTGGGTTTTAATGTATTTAAGATATTGGAAAGCTATATGGAAGGTTGTTTAGGATGATGGGACAAGGCATTTAATATTGAGAACAGGAACTCTAGTTCCAATCAGTTCCATCCAGCACAACCAATAAATAGTAAGGTTGAAAGTAGCTCAACAACATTTGAATGAATGGCTACAGATCTCTTATCCCAGGCATAGGCAAACTTTGGCCCTCTGGGTTTTTTGGACTTCAACTTCCACAATTTCTAACAGTCTACCAGTTGTTAGGAATTGTGGGAGTTGAAGTTCAAAACACCTGGAGGGCTGAAGTTTGCCCGTGCCTGTCTTACTACCTCAACCTGAGTATCCTAGTTGTAGTTTTACACCTAAACTACTACAATCACATTGTTGATCAGAATTTTAGCTCATATGTAAGGTTTACAACTAAACTCCTTTGTGTCAAACTAAGACCTGATCTCTAAAAATCTGAATCTCATAAGCAGCCGGAGAGGTGATGAATCTCTCTGCTGCTAATTCGGACTGTTGTGATTTTTCACATTACAGAAGGCTGTGAAACTAGCATGTCAGGAACAAAGCTAGACTGGAGTTTTTCCTCCTTTTATCTAGCTTTCTGTACATAGGAAATGTGTGTCCAAAGAAAAGCATTTAGTTTCTTGCACTGCTCCTCCTTCTGAAATAGCACAGTCCTGACAGATTTACAGGCCCTTCTCCATCACCTTCACCAAGTTGGAACATAGGAGAGGGCCTTCTTGGTGGGTGTAGTTGCTGAATGCACTGAATGAATAGACTTGTATCCCCAAACCTTGCTTTTTCCTCCCTCCTAAATCACCCAGCTGCTTTCATGTGTGATGTTGCCAATCTAGTCAACATTTGTACATAGATGGAATTAGGCAGTTAAGGTATGGTCCCATTTTCCCCAAGCAGCAAAATATTTTGAGTTGGCCCTAACCACATATACTATTCTTGAAAATGTTACTTTACTTGTGAGAAGACTCCATGTATATTATAGTGGTTATTAAAAAAAAGAAAGGAGAAAGAAAGATACAAAGATCAGACATACAAATAGGGTCACGAATTCTTAGTCTTCCATCTTAACAAGATATTGTAAGCCAGTTCCTTGCTCACTTCCTCCCATTGTTTGCTTTTAGCATATTTGAGGGGCAGAGTGGGTTTCCTCTTTTTGATTTCTCTAAGTTCCCTGCAGCCCCATCAAAGGACTATGGGGGAGAGGATTTGCTTCTCTTACATGTGGGCTTGTTGTTTTGGGAAAGAAAGCAAAGCATCCCCAGTAAAAGGCCAGATTTTGTTTCAAGCCTTTTCTTTCTCTGTGAAATCAGGTTCATCTGCATGGCAAATATTGCCACCCTGCAAAAATGATAAAACTCAGGAGGGTAAATCTCCAGTCTGCTCAAGCCCTTTAATAATACATTTATCTGTGTTAGTTCTTCTTCTTTCTCTCCCTCCCAGTTGGGGAAAAAAGCCTATTACCCTGCCCTATGAACTCACTGTTGAATCCATTAATTTGTGAATAATCCTGTCCTGAGGCTTCTGGGGGGAAATGCTGGGGCTCAAGAAAAGACAATGCTCATGAATCCCATAACCAGCCTGAATCACAAACTCCACCTTTATACAGACCCTTCCTCCATACTTTCCTCTGCTGTCATTTGTCCTCCTTATTTCTTATAGATATTTTTACCCAACTCCTCTGCTGATAAGTCTCTCAGAGCACCTTTCATATAGATCACAAATAACTTGTTTGGAACATTCAGTATGGAAGGATGCAAGACAACCATGAGACTACAGCAGGTGCTATATTATTCAAGAATCCACCTACACTGTGTGTGTAGGCTGTTGCAAATACATACACTGGTCCACAATGCAAAAGGAGAAAGCGACATAATGTAATGATGAAAAGTTGTAAACTGTTAATTACTCTTTGGGAACAATAGAGCTTTGGGTGGAAAACACTGGTAGACAGCTTAGATTCTAGAGCAGTGGTTCCCAACCTGTGGTCTGTGGACCACCAGTGGTCCCCAAGAACTAAAATATGATCTGCGGCCTCACCAATTACTACACCATTGCAATGAGAGCACTTGGTCTTGGGCAATCCTCTGATAGTGCCGAGGCAGGACAACAAGCCTACTAACTACTGCTTCTCCTTCTCCTCCTCCCCCGAGTCTTCCATGTAGCACCTGGAAGTGGGGGCACATTGGTGTCTTTGTTTTTAGGCCTGTTACTGGGGTGATTTGGAGTGCTGATTCAGAAAATTGCATTGGATAGACCACATCAGCTCTAGATTATTAAATATGGTTTTCTGTGGGCAAGCAGATGGCGACTACTGGATGGCATAGGTTCTGTATCAGAAACAAGAGCTGATGTGGTTTATCCAATGCAATTTTCTGAATCAGCACCCTAAATAACCAAAACAAATCTAAAGTTGATCAGAAACTGATTTGTAATCTTTTTGGTACTAATGTTGGAGAGTGGTCCCTGGTCAAGTTGTCCCTGGTCAAAGTGCTCCCTAGTCAAGAGGTTCCTGGTCAAAAAAAGGTCAGGGACCACTGTTCTAGAGTCTAAAATAGGACTGCGCAACCTGTGGCACACCCGTTGTTTGGGCCTCTAACTCCCAGAAGCCCTAGCCAGCTGTCCAATGGTCAGGAATTCTGGGAGCTGAAGTCCAAAACACTTGGTGAACACAGATTGTGCAGGTCTGGTCTAGAACAAGAATGGACAATTCTTGGCCTACCTGATAATGTGGTTGGATTGTAACTTGCATCATTTCTCACTCCTGACTGTGCTGGCTAGGGCTGATAAAAGCAGCAATCCAGCTGTAATAGAGAAGTCAGAAGGAGCTTTTAAGTATCAAAAGTTAGTCATCCCTCATGTGGCAGATTGGATAATGGGAGTAAGGATATAGCCATCTTAACTGCTTCCCACACATAATTAATCCAGGCAAGAATCACAAGGTTTCATTTAAAGAAAAAAATGAATCAGCCTGTACTTCACAACAGCATTTGTGGTTATTTTGAATCTCAACAGTGTTGTGAATTTGCTTAATGGAAACTTTTGGGGAACAGTTAGAAATAGCCTAGCGTTTCCTCAGTCTCATCATCTAGTGTAACCTCTAGTGAAGGTAAGGTTTCCCCTGATATTAAATCTAGTTGTGTCTGACTATGGTGGGTGGTGTTCATCTCCATTTCTAGACACCCCCAAGGTCATGTAGCCAGCATGACTGCAGAAGCAGTACCTATTGATCTACTCACATTTGCATGTTCTCAAACTGCTAGGTTGGCAGAAACTGGGCCCAAGAGTGGGAGCTCACCCCACTCCCTGGATTCGAACTGCCAACCTTTTGGTCAGCAAGTTCAGCAGCTCAGCGGTTTAACCTGCTTGGCCACCAATCTGCTTGGTCACAAATTGTAAAGATCTACCTCAGCATATATGGTAAATGCCATTTTTCCTCCTAGAAATACTCCTGTCTCTAACAGATTCAAAGCTGAACTACACCAGCTGGTTCTTTTCCTTGCTGATGAAAAAAAATCACCTGTTCAATTTATGTCCACTGTACAGCTCTTCAAGGTAGAGGAGAAGAAATTTAGTTGCTTTCTTCAGATATGTTTCTTGTATTGTTACGGGCCATTTTCATTAAAACAAGGTCATTTCCTATGGCAGTTAAGAAAAGTCTATCCCCCTCCCATACAAAAAAAAAAAATCCTCTAGGTTTAGATGCAACCACAACTCCCACACAAGCTGCCTTATGAAAACCAGACTTTTCTATGAAAAGAGTCTTCTGGCAGCAATTAGTCTGGCTTTCTTTAACAAAAATCTTTGTAATGTCATTCAGAATAGAGGGAGGCAAAGGAGGGGTGAAATCTCCAGGATAGCTTGGATTATCCAGTGTTTGGTGGTATTGCATGTGCATATTTTAGAGGAAAAACATTTTCTTTAAAAAATATGTTAACATGCTATTTTTGAGTCGCAAAAGACTCTAATTTTCCCATTGACTGGCAACTTGCTGAAATGTCTCCATGAGAGCGCGTTTGTTCATTTAATATGAGGGAGAATGGCGTTAAAAGGCATTAACATACATACACGGCCCCCAAAGTTTTTCATGTGGTTTACCAAAGCCATTACGTCTAACCCTGACTGTATTGCATAAATGGAAAAGGGGCATAATTATAGAACATCTGAGCTGAAAAGAGTCTTAGTGGCAAATACATTTGAACATTGGAGCTTTGCAGTCAGCTTTATGGGACTTCCTTTTGTTGAAAGCTACAAGATGTTGGTGCTGGGCTGGGGGTGGAGGTAGAGAAAAGAACTTCTTTTCTTTTCCTCCCCCTCTTTGCAAATTCTTGTAAACTAAGTAAGAAAAACAACATTCAGTCCATACTTGGAAATTGTACTCCCAAACTAGTTTTAGTTGCACATGACTAGTAGGTTTGTCAGCTCTCCAACTGGCGCTTGTAGTTATGACTTCACCACCAGGCCTGGACTTCATGAAATGACAGCTATGTGGTTTAAACTTTTTGTCACAGTGACCAGTTGAAAGGTTGGCAATCCTATCATCTGACTTCCCAACCACAAGTCATGTCCTATTTGGTTTATCCAATGGTTGTATCTCCTCCTTTCCTGATTGTGATATAAAAATATATGTGCTCATTTTGGGGGGTTGCACTTCCTGCAGAAACTCAGAACCTACAGTAAAGGCTACAGGAAGTTCTAGAGAGAATAAACCAAAGTATGAGTTGCCAGAAAATGTCACCTTCTTCCATATTATTGAATCTGCAAAGAAGACTAAAGTAAGTAATAATATAAATCTGTGTTAAGTTGAAGTTATGTGGTTGTGTGACGCTTTTGGGGGGGCTTAAATCTGTAGATGCCTGACCCTAATATTTATTATGGTGGATGACCAGCACCAAAGTAAATATATGAATCTTCCTGAAACTTCAGGGGATCAATGCCCTGGTTATCTTGTGCATTGTATATAAAATTGAAGTAGACAGCTCTTGTTTTTTTTTTAAATGTTTATATAAACTTTGAAAATTCCCCCAAAATCTGCGGATAAGTGAAATGTTCTGAAATTTGGTGAGCCAACAGTTGTAAAGGTGTTCTACCATTGTAGCAAGTATCCCTTCAATAGCTTTAAAAATGAGGGAGAAAGGAGCCCCTGAAGCTTCTGCAATTATAGTAAAAGATAAAGGTTTCCCCTGACATTAAGTCTAGTCATGTCAGACTGGGGTGGGGGTGGGGGTGGAGTGTTCATCTCCATTTCTGAGCCTGCATTGCTCTTAGACACCTCCAATGTCATGTAGCCAGCATGACTGCATGGAGTGCTGTTACCTTCCAGCAGAAGTAGTACCTATTGATCTACTCACATTTACATGTTTTCAAACTGCTAAGTTGGCAGAAGCTGTGGCTAACACCAGGAGCTCATGCCATTATCTGGTTTCGAACCAGATAATTATAGTAAAAGGTAAAGGTTTCCCCTGACATTAAGTCTAGTCATGTCAGACTCTGAGGGGTGGTGTTTATCTCCATTTCTAAGCCGAAGAGCCAGTGTTTTCCTTAGTCACCTCCAAGATCATGTGGCCAGCATGACTGTATGGAGTGCTGTTACCTTCCCACAGAAGCGGTACCTATTGATCTACTCATATTTGCATGTTTTCTAACTGCTATGTTGGCAGAAGCTGGGGCTAACAACAGGAACTCACGCCGCTCCCTGGTTTTGAACCATCAACTTTCCAGTCAGCAAGTTCAGCAACTCAGCGGTTTATAGTAATTATAGTAATTATGCACAATTACTATAACGAAATAGTAACGAAAATTCGTTACTCTCGTTATAGTAACGAATTTTTCACTCACTATACTTTGGAAACAATTTAGAAAGACAGGCCAGATTTGGAATGCCTTTTGAACCATTTTAATAGATTGCACCTCCCTAGTATCTATACTTCAGAGGAAGGAAATGGCCTAATCCCTTCTGAGGCTTCCTTGCCCATGAAATTCATAGCCTACAGAAATGCGTGGGGTCACCATAAGTCGACAGGCAACTTGAAGGCACCATCCCCTACACACAGAGAGCACCTGTTCTCTAGGAAAAATAAATAAATCTATGGGTTCCTTTAAAAGGAAAATAAAAAACCCTGGGGCCTGGGTTGGATTAGATGGCCTCCTTCCAGCTCGATTTAGCAGGGTTGGGATTTCTAATCGATTAACCAGTACAACTAATTAATTAAAACTTGACGGTTTCTCCCCCAGCTGTCCAGAGCAGGCTCCTCTTCCAAGAGCCAATGTTTTGAGCAGAAGAGGAGACAGTTGCAGACAAAGGGAAGCTCTGTGAACCTCAGGCCCACATCAGGGTCTTGTGATGAAGTCTGCCAACTTCTCTCCACTCCGAAGCTATCTGAGGCAAACCTTCTCCCAGCCTTTTATCCTCATGGGGGGGGGGGGGGGTCTGGAAGCCTCCCTGGAGTTAAAGGCACAAGAGGGGAGCCTCTCAAAAGTGAGTGGCAACCTCCACAAGCACTTTCTTCTGCTTATAACATACCTTCCCCGTTCCACCCTCACATAGACACTCAAGGCCTTTATTCCGGACTATATACCATTGCTAGGGAGACTAAACGAGCCTGGGGAGGTTCTCATCTTCCAGTCGTCTTCGGCCCACTGCCCAGAATGGGGCGGCCGGCTCCACAAGTGACAATTAAAAGAACGAAAATAGCATCCTTCCTGCTCAACAAAGCGACCGATCCGCTTGTTTCAAAACAAAACCCGGAGTTAAACCTTTCCCCCGTGGTTAGAATTGTCCCCTTGAAATCCATGGGACCTGGTTAAGGCCTCCTCTCGATGTCAACAGTCCTCCTT
The DNA here is from genome assembly GCF_037176765.1 of Anolis sagrei. Lineage (NCBI taxonomy): Eukaryota > Metazoa > Chordata > Lepidosauria > Squamata > Anolidae > Anolis > Anolis sagrei. The sequence goes on from NC_090024.1 coordinate 83,604,518, forward strand.
TCCGTCCGACTCTCTCTCTCGTGTGGACGGGAGAGGGACTTTCGAAGACAGGGGCGCTTTCAAGCCCTCCGCAACCCCTACACAAAGCCCCCGAAGGTTTGAACAGGGCTCTCCTTGAAGAATGACTAACTTTGGCTGGAGTCCAATGTACACAAGGTGGCCCATTAAGAGCCGGCCGGTTTTAAACGGCCAAAAAAAGTCTTTGATCGTTCGAGCTTTCTTTTTTTCTTTCTTTCTTTCTTTCTTTCTTTCTTTCTTTCTTTCTTTCTCCTTCCCTTTCCCTTCCTTCCTTAATTTCTTCTTTCCACTCTCCCTCCTCTTCCTTCTTTTCCCTACCCTCCTCTCCATTCCCTTCCTTTCTCCATCCCCTTCCTTTCATCTTCCCTTCCCTTTCCTCCCTTCACTTCCCTTCCTTCCTTCCTTCCTTCCTTCCTTCCTTCCTTCCTTCCTTCCTTCCTCTCCCCCTCTTCCTCCCTTCTTTCCTTCACTTCCTTCTTTCCCTTCCTTCCTTTCCCTACCCTCCTCTCCCTTCCTTTCTCTGTTCCCTTCCTTTCTTCTTCCCTTCCCTTTTCTCCCTTACCTTCCTTTCTTTCCTTCCTCTCTCCCTCTCCCACCCTTCTTTCCTTCTCTTCCTTCTTTCCCTTCCTTCTTTTCCCTACCCTCCTCTCCCTTCCCTTCCTTTCTTCTTCCCTTCCCTTTTCTCCTTTCCCTTCCTTCCTTGCTCCCTCTTCCTCCCTTCTTTCCTTTACTTCCTTCTTTCCCTACCCTCTTCTTCCTTCCCTTCCTTTCTCCATTCCCTTCCTTTCTTCTTCCCTTCCCTTTTCTCCTTTCCCTTCCTTCCTCTCTCCCTCTTCCTCCCTTCTTTCCTTCACTTCCTCCTTTCCCTTCCTTCTTTTCCCTACCCTCCTCTCCCTTCCTTTCTTTCTCCCATCCCCTTTCTCCCTTCCCTTCCTTCCCTTCCTTCCTTGCTCCCTCTTCCTCCCTTCTTTCCTTCACTTCCTTCTTTCCCTACCCCCTTCTCCCTTCCCTTCCTTTCTCCATTCCCTTCCTTTCTTCCCTTCCCTTTTCTCTCTTCCTCCCTTCCTTTCTCCCTCTTCCTCCCTCCCTTCTTCCCTTCCCTTCCTTCTTTCCCTTCCTTTCCCCTTTTCTACTTCTTCCTCTTTCTCCTCCTCCTCCTCCTTTTCCTTCTCCTCTTCTTCGTCCTCCTCCTTTTCTTCTTTCTCCCCTTCTTGCTCCTCCTATGTTTCTTGCTTGACTTTTATTTCCCCAAATTTCATCCTAAGTCTCTCTTTTCAAGTTGCCTTTCCCATCCAACCGACGCTGGAAGGCGAGATGGAGTGAGCGGCCTACTTTGGAAAACACTCAAGGCAACGGGGAGCCCTCCCCCTGCTCTTTGGCTTGGGTTCAAGAGCAACACACTTGGCGAAGAAAGTGGGCTCTTGTCTCCATCTCTTTGGTCCTTTTTTTACTCGCACAAAGCAGAAGGAAATAAAAACACATTAAGGGTCCAGATTTTGGCTTTAATGAGGCGAAGGGAGAGTCTTTCTGTCCAGGCGCAGGTCCGGCTCTTCGCTCAACACCAGTTTCAAGCGAAGGGCGAAAGAAGGAGGCGTCGGTCCTCTTGGGAAAGGAAAGCGGAGCCAAACCAGCCAAGTACCTGCCGGGACTCTCAGGCTCCCTCCGCTCACAAGTAGGTGCTTTGCTACATTGTGGAGGAACCGCTTCCCAGTACAATTCCTACGCCTCCCTGGGCTGGGATTCTGCGCAGACTCTGGAGGCACCGGCTGCGGCTCCCTATTCCTGTCCCGACGTTACTATAAAAGGCAGGGCCAGGGCTCGGCTGTGAAGGTTTTGTTTTGCTCATCCGTTGGTGTGTTTTTTTCCTCCGGAACTGAGAGATACGTCCCTGTGTGCCCTTCCAGGCTGTGCGCACGTTTCCTGAAGAGTTGGCTTGCATTCCATGGAACTTCACTTTTGGAAATCCTATAAGGACTGAGCTGGTTTTAGCCTTCAGTACTCTGCATTTCCTTTGAGTTCGGGACAAGGTCATACATTGGTTGGATCCACACTGCCATATAATCTCGATTATAACCTCAAATAATCCAGGTTATCTGAACTGGATTATATGAGTCCACATTGCCATATAATCCGGTTCAAAGGAGATCATCTCGATTTGATATGGCAGTGTAGAAGTGTAGATGGGCCTATCAATTTATTTAAATAAATTTAAATGATTAACACATTGAAATGATCCGAGTTTCCCCTTCTGTATCCTTGACTCTTTGTTGCTTGATAGAATTATGAATATTTAACAGGAAGAGAACAAAATCCCAAGGCTTCTCTTTTGCACAAGCTGTAGTGTTTTGTATTATCAAATTGTTTCCAATTTAAGGGGTTTTGTGGCAAGTTTAGTTCTTAAAAGGTTTTGCTTCTTAGGCTGAAAGAGTGTGACAAGGTCACCCAGTGGCTTTTTGTGGACAAACATGGATTCAAAACCTGGTCTCCAGCATACTGGGCCCATAACCTGTTTTGAATTTTTGTTATTAATTACCTAAATTAATAAAGGATGAATTAATTCAATTAATAAAGTATTAATTATGTATTGTCGAAGGCTTTCATGGCCGGAATCACTGGGTTATTGTAGGTTTTTTCGGGCTATATGGCCATTTTCTAGAGGCATTCTCTCCTGATGTTTCACCTGCATCTATGGCAAGCATCCTCAGAGGTAGTGAGGTAGTGAGTGAGACCTCACTCCCTCTGGGGATGCTTGCCACAGATGCAGGCGAAACATCAGGAGAGAATGCCTCTATAACATGGCCATATAGCCCGAAAAAAACCTACAACAACCCAGTATAAATTATGTTAATTATGTTATCTGTATAATTATGCTTTATTTGTTTATTGGCATTCTGTTATTTTATTGTCAATGCTAAATCTATTATTAGTTCACTGTCGTTATTTTGTATTATTTTGTATTATTTTGAGGTGTTTGTATTTGTTTAGAGCATTGAATGTTTGCTTTTTTGTGTGTAAACCACCCTAAGTCCCCTTTGGAGAGAGAGGGCAGTCCATAAATAAAGTTTTATTATTGTTACTATTACTAATTAATTAATTCAATTAATAAAGTAAGCATTAATTATATTTTAAATTGCTTAAATTGCTTAATTGTCACATTCCCAACATTTAAAGTTGCAGTCCAACACTCAAACCACTACACTCCAAGGAAGTGCTCACAAATAAATATTCTAGTACTTCAAGGGGAGAACAAAATCAGTTTTTTAAAAACTTTAACTAGACTTACTTTGAAAGAAACGCGTTTACATCCAGAGAATACGTTCTTTTGCTTGAAAGGTATGTCTGTTGAAGGTGCAAAGTAATAATAATAAATCCTAGCCACCCACAAACCCAATCAACAATTGGGCCACACAGTTTACAGACCCCCCCCCCCCCACACACACACACACACGGGTAGATACCTACATAAAAACTCCAACCATCACCCAGGTCAAAAAGAGAAGCACAATTAAAGCCCTGGCAGACCTTGCAAAAAGAATCTGCAAACCCCACCTCCTCCAAGGTGAATTGAACCACCTAAACTGGGCTCAACAGGCCAATGGGTACTCCCCCAGGGACACCAAAGAGCTGCAAAATATTTATTTATTTATTTATTTATTTCTTGCATTTATTGACCGCCCCTCTCAGCCCGAGGGCGACTCGGGGCGGTGAACAGCAACAAAGAAAGACAGTGTACAGTGAATCACGACAATACAAACCAGACACATATAACACAACATATACTTATACTAAAAATCCGCTTCGTCAGGTCCTGGGGTCATAGCCCACAAAACCCACAAACACCCATCCAGAGGAAAAGTATTCTTACCATGCATTAAGGGAACCACTGAAACACAACGTTCAGCAAAGGACAAGAGGAATCCTCTCACATATGCAGGACTATACCATGCAGCTGTGGATAAGTCTACATAGGGACCATCAAATGCAGCATTGCCCAAACATGAATCAAGGAACATGAAAGGCACTGCAGACTACTTCAACCAGAGAAGTCAGCCATAGCAGAGCACCTGATGAACCAACCTGGACACAGCGTATTATTTGAGAACACAGAAATGCTGGACCACACCAACAACCACCATGTCAGGCTACACAGAGAAGACATTCAAATCCATAAGCATGTGGACAATTTCAACAGAAAGGAGGAAACCATGAAAACGAACAAAATCTGGCTACCAGAATTAAAAAAAATACTCCAAAATCAGGACATTAAATAAAGAGCAACACTAAAAAAACAGGGGAATTTCAGAAAAGACTCAATCAGGGCCAGCTAACACCTCCCAACGAAGGATTCCCCCAGGTAGTAAGCAGCTTGAAGGCCATTCAATGCTAATCAAGGTGGCCAATTGCAACGTTCACACCTGCCTCAAACAGACAAGAGTTCTTTCTCCCACTCTGGACATTCCACAGATATATAGACCTCATTGCCTGGTTTCCAACAGACATCACAACCTCTGAGGATGCCTGCCATAGATGTGGGTGAAAAGTCAGGAGAGAATGCTTCTGGAAGATGGCCGTAGAACCTGAAAAACTCACAGCAACCCATTATTATTATTAATAATAATACTTGAGACTTCCGAATTCAGACTAAGAGAGTTTTGGAGCACAATATTCCTGAGTTACCATAGTTGAAAAAAAAAACCCCAATTATGGATCTTCGATATTGTAATCCCATGTGAAGCAGAATTGAGGAGATACACTGCTCAATTTTTACTATTTTATTTAATATCCTCTGTTTATTTCATACCCTGTGTTTACTTTGTATTAATTTGTTTTGTTTAAATTTTATTTGATGTTATTATTTGTTGTATGTATTCTATTTTGATTTGTTGTAATTGTTGGGCTTGGCCTCATGTTAGCCGCCCAGAGTCCCCTTGGGGAGATAGAGGCGGGTATAAATAAAGTTGTTGTTGTTGTTATTATTATTATTATTAAAACGTTACAGGATATGAGGATTTAAAGATACAACTGCAAAGACTCTGGCACAAGCCAGTCAAGGTGGTCCCAGTAGTGATGAGCACACTGGGTGCAGTGCCTAAAGACCTTGGCCTGCACTTAAAAACAATTTGCACTGACAAAATTGCCATCTGTCAGCTGCAAAAGGTGACCCTACTGAGATACATCACACAGTCCTTGACAATTGGGAAGTGTCTGACGTGTGATCAAATACAAAAGCCAGCATAGTGATCTTATTTGCTGTGTATTAATCTTATTATGTATCTCATAATAATAATAATAATAATAGATGATAATAATAATAATAATAATTAATAATAGATAATGGACTACCATGACATGACTTACTGTAGTAATAGAGTTCAAATCAACAGATATGGAGTATCAGCATAGATTCACACTTTCTCTGGTTGTCAAGTCGGTTTTGAAGGAAGGAACTAGAAATAGAGAGCCAACTTGTTTCGCCCTAGAAACCAAGTTAAGGTCAACTATTTCCATTGAGTCCTACACTTCCCTCTTTGAAAATAAGCCTCACTCAGTTCAATGGAGATTGCATTCGAGTAATGATGGAAACCTTCAGTTCTCAGGACCTCATAGCAGTTAAAGTGGTGTCAAACTGTATTCGTTCTACAGTGGAGATGCAGCCCTTGTAGGACTGCCAATTTCCATAGCTCGTTTGGCACCTTTACAGCTCTTATTCTGATGTGTGTGTGTGTGTAAAGATGGCAACCCAAACTCATTGGGAAAAAGTATCTTTTCTGTAGGTTGATGTAGCCCTCACAAGAAATAGTTAGTTACCCGTCTATTCATCACACTAGAGAATGAATCCGCTTTAAATCCGGTTTCTGCCTCCTGCAGAATTCTGGGGTTTGTGGTTTAGTGCGGCTGTTAAAGGCTCCTCCCTAAACTACAAACCCCAGAATTCTGCAGAAGGCAGAAACCGGATTTAAAGCGGATTCATTCTCTACTGTGATGAATAGGTGGGTAACTGTTTAAAAGACCAAACCACCGCTTGACAAGAGTCCTGCCTGGAGGAGAGAACTTGAAACCAAAGGCGCAGTTTAGGAAGAGCTGATTCAGCGGTTCTGCTTTCTATCTCTTGCTGTCTTTTCTTTTTCTTGAGATCTGCCGTCTTCTCAGGAGGTTCTCGACCTTTCTAATCCCTTGACCTCTTAATACAGTTCCTCATGTGGTGGTGACTCCCAACCATAAAATTATTTTCGTTGCTACTTCATCACTGTAATTTTGCTACTGTGATGAATTTTAATGTAAATATCTGATATTCAGGATGTATTTTCATTCACTGAACCAAATGCCTGATATGTCCAAACTTGAATACTGGTGGGGTTTTGGGGGGTTTATTTTGTCATTTGGGAGCCGTAGTTGCTGGGATTTATAGTTCAACTGCAATCAAAGAGCATTCTGAATTCTGCCAATGATGAAATTGAACCAAACTTGGCAGACAAAACTCCCATGACCAACAGAAAATCCTGGAAGGGTTTGGTGGGCATTGACCTTGAGTTTTGGAGTTGTAGTTCACCTGCATCCAGAGAACACTGTGGGCTCAAACAATGATAGATCTGGGCCAAGCTTGGCAAGAATCTATATAAATAAAAATGTAATGTTCGTTTGTGGGATTAACATAACTCAAAATCCACTGGACCAAATGTGGTCGCAAGACACCTACTAACCCAAGAAGTGACCATCACTTAAAAAAAAAAGATTTTCTCATTTGGGAGTAGTAGTTGCTGGGATTTATAGTTCACCTACAATCAAATATAATTCTGAACTCCACCAATGATGGAAACGTGGCATACAGGACTCCCATGACCAACAGAAAACACTAGAAGGGTTTGGTGGGCATTGACCTTGAGTTTGGGAGTTGTAGTTCACCTACATCCAGAGAGCACTGTGGACTCAAAAAATGATGGACCTGGACCAAACTTGGCACAAATATTCCATATGCCCAAATATGAACACAGATGGAGTTTGGGGGAAATATACCTTGACATTTGGGAGTTGTAGTTACTGGGATTTATAGTTCACCTACAATCAAAGAGCATTCTGAACCACACCATCGACAGAATTGAGGCAAACTTCCCACACAGAATCCCCATGACCAATAGTAAATACTCAAGGCCATCCAGTCCAATTCACTTTACCAGGGCAAGAAAACGTAATCAAAGCCCTCCTGACAAACAGCCATCCAGCCATAGATATAGAGAGATAGATATATGATTCACACACACAGAGAGATATAGTCTCATAGATTTTAAAGGAACCCCTAAAGAAGGACAATTTGCATGTTGCATGTTCCAGAGTAGGCAAACCAAACAATCTCCACATGAACACTGACAAAGAAACATCAAGAAATACTGTTTACCCACAAGCAGAAAGAAATTACATATATTAGAAACCAACACTTTCTCATTACTTTGTTTTCCAGATCACCAGACTGGGCCACAGCAAAGCGTGGCAGGGGAGGGCTAGTAGTCAATATGTCCAAATGTAAACACTGGGTGAGTTTGGGGAAAATAGACCTTGACATTTGGGAGTTGTAGTTGCTGGGAACTATAGTTCACCTACAACCAAAGAGCATTTCGAACCCCACCAACGATAGAATTGGGGCAAACTTCCCACACTTTTGACTTTTGACATGGGGTGTGCCATGTAATGGGGAAATGGGGGCTTTGGAAGAGAGGGAATGCCGTTCGGGCCCAATGAACTTGTCACTCTGGAGGGCCTTTCTTAAAGGCACACGCGCCTCATTCTTCCCCACAATGGAAACTGAGGCAGGATGCGCTCACTCTTTGGCCTAGTTCTCCCAAGTCTTCTGGCGGAGGAAGAGGCTGCCGAGGGGGGCGAGAGAGAGAGAGGGACCCCCCCCCCGCTCCCTCACCGCTCACTTAATAAACATGGCAATTTCACACCCCAAAGAGAAGGGGACCCCGCACAAAAGGGGTCAGGGCGCAGCTGCGGCGAGGCCCGGCGCTATTATGGAGGAGCCCGCTTGCCATCTCCATTGCCCTCCAGGCGAAGTGGGGCTGGAGGCGCAGCCGGTGCCATCCCGTGATAAAGGGCTTACGCGGCGTGGGGCGGGGAGGAGGAGGAGGAGGAAGGGGGGCGAAGGGCCTCGGATGCCTGCGAGGCAAAAGCGGAGGCGCGCATCGCTTCTCTTTGTCCCCAAAAGGCATCCCATTCGAGGCAGACTCCTCATTTCGAAGGGAGGGCCTGTCCTGTGTCCTTTCAGCCCGAAGCACCCCCCCCCCCCCAGATTTTCTCCCAGAGGGGAAGAGTAAAGAAGCAGTAACCAACCCTTCCAGTGCATCTGCCCGAAGCACTAACCTGGAGAAGGGCTTCTAAAGTGGGCCTCTTGGAGAAGGAGAAAGGAAGGAAAACAAAGTCTCTACACTGTAGAAATAATGCAGTCTAACGCCACTTTAACTGCTATGGGTTCGTGGGAATTGTCGTCTCAGTGCTTTCCCAAACCACAACTCCAATAATTCCATAGCTCTGAGCCATCGTAGTTAACAGCATTATTTGAGTCACTGTAGCTGCTTCCCCTAGAATCAGAGCAAAAGCTGACACTTCCAGAGTTTGGAAACTTGCCTTTCTGGAGACCACCGTTTCCCAAACAATGGGTGGAAGGTGTCTTCTGTGAAAGAAACTTTGAAAAAGATCTGTGCATATTATACCCCTGCTGTAAGTCATTTGGACTTGAGAAGCATTCACTTTGAGGTCCCTTTGAGGAAGGCTAAGGAAACTCAGGGCCCTTCCACACAGCCCTATATCCCATAATATTTCATGTTAATTTCCCTTTATATTATTTTAAATGACTTTAAAATGTGATGGGAATATCATGTAATTCCTATGTATAGGAATCATAGGAATCACTTTGGGCCCTTCCACACAGCCCTATATCCGAGAATATCAAGGCAAGGCAGGAAATCCCACATTATCTGAGTGTGGACTCAGATAACCTAGTTGAAAGCAGACATTGTGGGATTTTCTGCCTTTATATTCTGGGACATGGGGCTGTGTGGAAGGGCCCAGAGTGGTTTGTAAATTGGATGTTTGCAACTCGGGTACTGCCTGTATTTATCTCTGAGAGCCCTTCCACACAGCCCTATATCTCAGAATATCAAGGCAGAAAATCCCACAATAACTGAGTGTGGACTCAGATAACCTAGTTGAAAGCAGATATTGTGGGATTTCCTGCCTTGATTCTCTGGGATATAGGGCTGTGTGGAAGGGCCCTGAATGTGGACTCAGATAACCTAGTTGAAAGCAGATATTGTGGGATTTCCTGCCTTGATTCTCTGGGATATAGGGCTGTGTGGAAGGGCCTTGATTCGTTTGTAAATTGAATGTTTGCAACTCGGGTACTGCCTGTATTTATCTCTGAGGGCCCTTCCACACAGCCCCCCAGAATATCAAGGCAGAAAATCCCACACTAGTTGAAAGCAGATATTGTGGGATTTTCTGCTTTGATATTTAGGGCTGTGTGGAAGCGACCTGAGTGCATCTCATTGAATTGAATGAGACTATGGGCCCTTCCACACAGCCCTATAACCTAGAATATCAAGGCAGAAAATCCCACAATACTTGCTTTGAACTGTGTTATTTTAGTTCACACTGCTATATAGTCCCGTTCAAAGCAGAAAATGTGGGATTTTATTCAGATGTGTGGAAGGGGCCCCAGATAATCCAGTTCAAAGCAGATATTGTGGATTATTTGCCTTGATATTCTGGGTTCTATAGCTGTATGGATGGGCCCTTAGATATGAGCAAGTTAATAAACACTTTCAACCATTGCTCTCTGAAAATACATCATTCATTCAGATGTTGATGACAGGGCAGAACTGATTCAATTTGATGCTGCATGGCTCGAGGCTATGGAATCATGGGAGTTGTAGTTTTATAACTTTTTTGCCTTCTCTGCTAAAGAGTGCTGGTGCCACAGGAAATTTAAAATCTCAGGACTGCATACCATTGGTGTTGGAAACCTTTGGATAGCATCTGTATGAAGTGCAAGCAATTTTTTTTTAAAAATGTGTATTTCAGGTAAAGGTGATAACCTAGGGCCCTTCCACACAGCCCTATATCCCAGAATATCAAGGCAGAAAATCCCACATTATCTGCTTTAAACTGGAATATATGGCAGTGTGAACTCAGGGCCCTTCCACACAGCCCTATATCCTAGAATATCAAGGCAGAAAATCCCACAATATCGGCTTTGAACTGGGAACTCAGATAATGTGAGATTTTCTGCCTTGATATTCTGGGATATAGGGCTGTGTGGAAGGGCCCCTCGAAAAGAAATGAGCTGGGGCGTAGTTAAAGACCAGAATTGCATCTGTGGCATCTATGAGGTTGTGAGGTCTGTTGCAAACTAGGCAAGTGGGGTTTATATATCTGTGGAATGTCCACGGGGGGGGGGGGGGGAGAACTCTTGTCTGCTTGAGGCAGGTGTGAATGTTGCAATTGGTGTCATTAATTAGCATTGAATTACCTTGCAGCTCCAAAGCCTGGCTGCTTCCTGCCTGGGAAAATCCTTTTTTGGGAGGTGTTAGCTGGCCCTAATTGTTTCCTGAATGGAATCAGTCAATTTTCTCAACTGTTGTATGTAGGGAAGTTCAGATCTGCCCCTAATTATTGTTTTGTGGGCCTTCCAGATTTCCCAACTTATCTTGGCCAGATGGGTTCAGAAGAGGTTTGTCTTGCCTTCCTCTGAGGCTGAGAGTGTGTGACCCTCCCAAAGCCACCCAGTGGGCTTCCATAGCCGACAGGGACTCAGACTGTGGTCCTTGGGTGGCTCAAACCACATACTGCAAGTTAAAGTGAAGCATCTTTTTGAGCTTGACCCTATGAGAGGCCTCCTGAATTTATTCCTCCCCTTAATAATAATAATAATAATAATAATAATAATAATAATAATTAATAATAATAATAAAATAGCTGATAAGGGAACCACAATAGCAATAAATAACGGCAGCGGTGATAATGATTCCGACGACTGGCACCAGGAAATGTTGCCCAAATCCCGGCTTTCCTATTTATATGCAAAACAGAGGAGTCGGGAAGAAAGAGATGGCCAGGCCCTCCCCAGCGCTTCCTGGTGTTTGCTTTTTCTCCTCGGTAGTGATTTCGCCCTCCGGGAGGGAGGGAGGGAGAGGAGAGGGACAGGGACAGGAGGGGAGTTTTCGTCCTTTGCATGTTAATTTCTCGAGCACCTGTCACCTGGAGAACTTGCGACTCCACCTGCCCTGGGGCGCTGACTTCACATTGGGCCACGTTGATTCTGCCCGCGATAGCGGTTGACATCCGCGCTTCTTCCGAGCACTTGTTTGCCTCCTACGATCTGGAAGAACACCCCCCCCCCCGCCTTTCCTCCTAATTCAAACCTATAATCCTCTGGATTTGGAGCCTGACCACACGTCAAACATAGGCACCAAGACCACTGAATGCAGCCCGGGGACAGCTTCAAAGTGGAGCAACTATACCAGGCATGGGCAAACTTTCTAACTTGGGGGCAGCATGCTAGGACTCCCTGCTAAGAGGACTGGCTGCCCGTTGATGGAAGGAAGGGAAGGAGGAAGGAAAGAGGGAAGGAAGGGAAAGAAGGAAGGAGAAAGAGGGAGGTAAGGAAGGGAAGGAGGAAGGAAAGAGAGAAGAAAAAACAAAAGGAAAGGAAGGACAAAAGGGTGGAAGGGAAGAAGGGAGGAAAAAGAAAAGGAAGGATGGATGAAAGGGAAGAAAAGAAGGATGGGAGGAGAAGGAAAGAAGGAAAGAAGGAAAGGAGAAAGAGGGAGGTAAGGAAGGTAAGGAGGGAGGTAAGGAGGAAGGAAATAGAGAAGGGAAGACAAAAGGAAAGAAAGGGCAGAAGGGTAGAAGGGAAGAAGGAAGGAAAAAGAGATGGAAGGAAGGATGAAAGGGAGGAAGGAAGGATGGAAGGAGAAAGAGGGAGGAAAGGAAGGGAAAGAGGGAGGTAACAAGGAAGGAATTAGAGAAGGAAAGATGAAAGGAAAGGAAGGATGAAAGGTTGGAAGGGAGGAAGAAAGGAAAAAGAGAAGGAAGGATGAAAAGGAGGAAAAGAAGGATGGAAGGAGAATGAAGGCAGGAAGGAGAAAGAGGGAGGTACGGAAGGTAAGGAGGGAGTTAAGGAGGAAGGTAATAGAGAAGAAAAGGCAAAAGGAAAGAAAGGACAAAATAGTGGAAGGGAAGACGGAAGGAAAAAGAGAAAGGAGGAAGGATGAAAGGGAGGAAAAGAAGGATGGCGGAAGGAAGGAAGGAAAACGAGGGAGGTAAGGAAGGGACGGAAAGAGGTAAGGAGGAAAGAAATAGAGAAGGAAAAACAAAAGTAAAGGAAGTATGAAAGGGTGGAAGGGAAGAAGGAAGGAAAAAGAGAAGGAAGGAAGGATGGAAGAGAAGGAAGGGAAGGAGAAAAGAAAGAGAGAAGGAAGGAAGAACAAAAGGGTGGAAGGGAAGGAAGTAGGAAGGGAGAAAGAGGGAGGGAGAGAAGGAAGGGAGAGAGGAAAGAGAGAAGGAAGGAAAGACAAAAGGAAAGGAAGGAAAGAGAAAGAGGGAGAGGGAAGGAGGGAGGAAAGAGAGAAGGAAGGAAATGCAAAAGGAAATGAAGGAAAGAGAAAGAGGGAAAGGGAAGGAGGGAGGAAAGGGGGGAAGGAAGGAAGAATGAAAGGGTGGAAGGGAGGGAAGGAGAGAGGGGGAATGGGGAGGGAAGGAAAAAGGAAAGAGAGAAGGACAGACAAAAGGGAAGGAGAAAGAGGAAGGAGGGAACCAAATTTGGTCAAGTGAATAAAAATACATCCTTCATATCAGATATTAACATTACATTACAATTCATAACAGTAGCAAAATTACAGTTAGGAAGTTGCAACAAAAATAATGTTATGGTTGGGGGTCTCCACAACATGAGGAACTGTAAAGGGGTCACAGCATTAGGAAGGTTGAGAACCACTGAAATAGAAGTTTCTGAATATAAGAAGTATCAATGTCAGTCTGTGATGTGACACAAGAGTTGCAATCATGTACACAAGGGGAAAATATGGTCACACAAACAATACAACTTCTTGATGAATGTTTAACAACAATGCAAATGTCCAGCCTTATTCCCAGACTTGTATTGCAGGATGGGCAGACTATAGTCCAGGTATGGACTGTTAGGAATTATGGGACTTGAAGTCCAAAACATCTGGAGGGCCGAAGTTGGGCCATGCCTGCTGTAGTCCATATGCAATTGTTTTTTTTATTCACAACTCACCTGTGTTTTCCCCCTAATCCTCATTCTGATTGGTTATTCCCAGGTTCAGAAACTCCTTGCTGAGGGAGGCTAGGTTGGCTTCCTTGTGGTTGTCATTCCCCTGGCAGGCAAATATGTTTTCATTCCAACAGGCCTCAGGCATGTGATGAAGGAGTTTTTAACAGATTGGATGTTGCTTCATTCTGGGGTGTTTTTTTAAACTGTGTTTTGAATTGTTTAGTTTTACTGTTTTAATTAAGATCCTGTTTTTATCTGTATTCTGTTAGAGTGAGCCATTCAATACAATTTTTGGTAGAAGGCATAATATAAATATAATTCATCTTGTCTTTTTTTTCATACCACACACGCTCACATGCATACAAATCATTCAGGAAGAAAAAAAGCATGCCCTTTGATTGGAGGCACTAGAAACTTTCTTTTTGGAGCCAGCTGCTTCCCTCCTACCTCTCCCTTTAGATTCATTGCAGAAATCCACAGGTAAACCTCATCATGCATAGAGATAGTCAGATTGTGGTAAAGTCACAAGAGTAGAGACGGTAAAAATGGTTGTCTGTCCCATCAATTTAGAGCTAAGCCCTTTCCATAGTGCTTGCAACTGTGGCTGGGGCAAAATGAGGCTTTTTGACATCCTCGTGGAAGAGAGGCTAGCAATGACGGCAGCTGGTAACATGTCATGATATTGGGGCATTTGGTGAGAGAACTTCCTCTCTCAGACCTTCACATTAGCCAACTCAACTGGTTTTGAAGCACTGATGGGAACTGCTGCTTGCTTGTTGGGACTGGGTGAATATTTTGATCCATTTTCCAATTATGGCAAATTGGGCCATTTCCCCTACCATGCACTGGTTCTTGGTTGCTATATGGCAGTGGTTCTCAACCTTTCTAATGCAGTTCCCTACATTGTGGTGACCCCCAACCATAAAATTATTTTCATTTCTACTTCATAACAGTAATTTTGCTACTATTATGAATTATAATGTAAATATCTGATATGCAGGATGTATTTTCATTCACTGGACCAAATTTGGCACAAATACCTAATATGCCAAAATGTAAATACTGGTGGGGTTGGGGTGGGGGGGTTGATTTTGTCATTTGGGAGTTGTAGTTGCTGGGATTTATAGTTCACCTACAATGAAAGAGCATTTCAAACTCCACTAATGATGGAATTCAACCAAACTTGGCACACAGAATTCTCACACTAACAGAAAATACTGGAAGGGTTTGGTGGGCATTGACCTTGAGTTTTGGAGTTGTAAATCACTTACATCCAGAGAGCACTGTGGACTAAAACAATGATGGATCTGGACCAAACTTGGCACAAATAATCAATATGCCCATATGTGGACATGGGTGGAGTTTGGGGAAATTAAATCTTGATATTTGGGAGTGGTAGTTGCTGAGATTTATAGTTCACCTACAATCAAAGAGAATTCTGAACCCCACCAATGATAGAATTGGGCCAAACCTCCCACATACAACTCCCATCCATGACCAACAGAAAACACGGTGTTTTCTGATGGTCTTTGGCATCCCGTCTGACACCCCCTTGTGACTCGGGGTCCCATCCTCCAGGTTGAGAAATGCTGCTATATGGCATGAACTGACAGGGTAGTGTCCTTGCATATAACTCCCCACTGTTGGAAATAGCAACCTTCTATATTACTTATTTGTTATATATAATTCAGATAGCTTACTATATTGTATGAATATTTTGATATGCAGTTTTCCCTTAACTCTATGTTGTTTCAGGTTGTGGAAGGGACTACAGACCACATGACCAGATCTGGGACTATTCAGACTGAAACTCCATTTTAGAAGCAAGTTTGCATCAGAAGTCAGTAGTGTTAGTATGCTGCAGTGTGTAGTCAGTCTGTATTGGGTCAATGTTTAGTAATGTATTAGACTGAAGAGAGTGTTAGTCTGTATGCAACAAAGGAGAGACTGAAACAGAATGCTTTAGAGAACTTACTGTTTAAACTCCCAACCAATAAGAAATGTACCTGTATGCTGAATACATGAAGTTTATAAGTAAATCAAATATGTTACTTTTAATGAAGACTACCTATTTTTGGTCTCTTGAAAGCATGATTTAAAACAATATATTTATTGGGAAAGTAGGTACTTTTGGGCAACTTTTGAAGATCTGCTATATATTTGTGCATTGATATAATCTTTGTTCCTAACAGTTCAAAGAGATAACCAGGCACATCAGTCTAACTACTGAGAAACCCAATTGTTTTGCATAAATACCAGTGGATATTTATTACTAAAGAGAAGATTCACTCAAACAAGTTTTAGCTCTTCTCAGGAAGATAATACTTTACAAAAAGGTCATGATTTTTCCAAATGGTGTGAATGCCAATTATTCTCCAAAAGGTCACACTTCCAAAAGGCTTTGGAGATTTCTTGTTTCCCAAAAGGTTATCATCTAAAAGGTCAAGCCTTTCCAAAAACCATCACATTCCAAATAGCGTTTGGCAGGAGGAAGAAACTGAAATGACGGCGAGCCATCTGGGCCACCTCTATAGATGACAGGCAGTGGTTCTCAACCTGTGGATCCCCAGGCCTACAACTCCTAGAAATCCCAGCCAGTTTACCAGTTGTTAGGATTTCTGGGAGTTGAAGGCCAAAACATCTGGGGACCCATAGATTGAGAACCACTGTCGTAAGGTCATGAGATCCAACAGTGGATAAGAAAACTACCTGCAGGATCTTCTTGGGGCATAGAGTAATTGAAGTTGGAGGTCCTCTGGTATTGCTTTTCTGTGGCAGTAACTGCTGGTTGATTACATGCAGCCTAGTATGACTTTCAGCCTAGGTATATCAGTCTAACAACTGAGAAACCTAATTTGCCTTGCATGAATACTTGTGGTTATTTGCCACTAAATAGAAGATTCACTCAAATGAGTATTTAGCTCTTCTCAGGAAGATCCAAAAGATCATGCTTCCAAAAAGCTCTGGAGATTCTGGCTTTCCAAAAGGTTATGATCTCCAAGGTTATCATTTCCCCAAAATCTGGTGTAAAGTGGTGGTCTCCCATCCAAGTACTAACCTGGGCTGACCCTCCTTAGCTTCCAAGATCAAATGGGACCTGGTGCCTTTGGTATTTATTTAGGCCCCAATTTTATTTGGAAAAGTTGTTGTGACCCCTGCAAGGATGTGTACCTGTGATTCGCTGACTCCTGTCTTCCCAAAGGAACAAGACTGATGGAGTGGAGAGCCTGAAAAGGCAGGGAGGCAAAGCTTTTAAGCACAGAGGAATGCTTTTGGACTTTCAAGGGCTTTCCTTCCTCTTGGGCTGCCAAGGTGGGCAGGCCATCGAAGGCAGCGCCATCCCCAACCTGAGCGTTTCCTGAGCATCAAAGGGAAGCAGAGCCGGGCTTAATCCGAAAATGACCACTTTTCAAAGCTGCCCAAATTGGATGCAAAACTCAGGGAGGGTTAAGAGCTGCATGAAAGCCTAACCAGGCTTCTCCTCTCGCCTGCTGCTTCTTCTCCTTGGAAAAAACTCGCAAAAAAAAAAATCCTTCCACTTAAGGGCATAATAACCCTTCAGCCAAGGGAAGGCAGCCCAGCCAGTGCATTGCTCTTGCTCTGGTTCTGCTGCATTCTTGAGTCTAATTAAGGAGACACCGAGAGGCTTTGGGTCAAAATGGGATCGGAGTCACCTTGTGTCAGGCAGAGAAGCCTATAATTACCGGATTAGGATCCTGATTCTGTAGCTTTTGGGTTTGTTGTCTTTTTTTGTCTCCCCCTTCCCAACTCAGCCTTTTGCCTTTTCTTCCATTCGCTCCCAGATGGCAAGACAATGGAGAGCCAGGAGTTTCCTTCCAATGCAGGAGGCTGTAAATCAATCAAAACAAAGCAGGTCTTCCTACCACCAGCTTATACTGTTTTCATTTTCTAAGGCAGTGGTTCTCAACCTTCCTAATGCCAGGGACCCCTTAATACAGTTCCTCCTGTTGTGGTGACCTCCAACCATAAAATGATTGGGTTGTTGTAAGTTTTTCAGGCTGTATGGCCATGTTCCAGAAGCATTCTCTCCTGACGTTTCACCTGCATCTATGGCAGGCATCCTCAGAGGTTGTGAGGTCCTCATCGTAAAATGGAGTCTGAGCTCTGAATAGTTCCAGATCTGATCCCATGGTCTGCAGCATCCCACAACATAAGAGAAAACTGCAATACACACATATACAATTTAGTAAGCTATCTGAATTATATACAAATAAATTACGATTGGAGGCTACATGACATAACTTTATGTATACTTAGCTAGGTGGCCTCAGTGGCAGAGTGCCAAGAATAGAGTCCTGAAGGTCAGGGTTCGAATCCCGCTCAGTCTGTGACCATCGGACGGCTATTCCCATCCAGCCATTCAACCGATAGTGAATGGTTATACTTGTTTTCATTAATCATAAGCCAAATGTGATGTTATTAATTACTTAAATGTTGTATTTCATCATTCTACTTTCACTTGACTTAGCTGATGGTTTGTTGACTGAAATAAAGACTACTGACTGACTGACTGTTTGTGAATTGCACAGATACATTGTAAGACACGGGCAAGACAGCTGGATGCACATGGATGCCTAGTTGTCATTGGGACCAATTGTGCATTGGTCTCAATGTGTAAGGGTCACGTTGCCAGCTCTCCCAAATAGCATCATAGCAGTAGCCCTATTTGAGACAGATGTTACAGAACTGCCCAATGCTAATTGCTGTAAATATAATTCTACTAACAAAGGAATACATATAAATCTACTAGCAAAGGCATAATTCCTGGCTACATTGTACACTTTGTTAAAAGGCCTGATTTCTTCTTTATCTATAGGATCAGCAATGTTCACCCGGGCACACAGCATGAGGGAGGTTCAAGGGTCAGGTGTGAGAATGCCCATCACTCACTGCCCTTGCAACCTTGGGTGGGATAAATCCACTGTTAGATCCTGGAGACCCAGGCTTCAGGCACAAGCTCTGCACCAGCAGCTGTACTCTTGGAATCACACCCGGGGCTAAAGAACCATTGTTATTATTTGGGAGAGAAAGGTATGTGATCTCTGGAGCAGCTTCCAGGGATTTTGCGTTTTGGCCTTGCCTGCAATTCTCTCCCATCCCACCCCACCCCACCCCCATTTTCTTTCAAGACAGAACTTTATTATATTTATTTTTTAAAATTTATAGCCTTCCTTTTTATCCAAAGGTGCCCAGGGCATTGTGTATTATAAGCTACTCATTAGATTTTCACCAATCCTGAGAAATACAGACAATCCTTAAAAAATGCACCAGAGTCTTACAAAATTAATCTGAGAAGGGGCCACGGGCAAATCCTCGTCTCTTCATCTGAGTTCCTTATCTATAAAATATGAATAATGATAATACTACCAAGGCCCCCAAGAGATATTTTGGGGAGCATGAAAAGAACGCTAGATACAGAAAAGTTTATCAATACAGGCCCTTCCCCAAATTGTTAGGCTGTGGTTCTTTTAAAAGTTTTTACGGGATTTGCAGATGTTTAGCTTTTTGAGGGTATGGAGTAAGAAGCTACCAAGTAAAGTTCTTAGAAGTGGAAGCTAACTTTATGCAATGCATACCTCATTACAAATTTGCTGATTAATACTCAGCTACTGCATTTTAGTCACAATTCTTTGATTTTTTTAAAAAAAATTATGAGACACTAGCCACCCCCTGTCATGCATTGCTGTGGCCCAGTCTGTGTATATGTGCTTTGTGTGTGTATATATTTGTGTATGTGTATATACATGTGTTTGCATATGCATTGTAATGTATTTTTTATTTTTGGGCTTTTTAAGTCTCGTCTGCTGTGTTTTTCAGTGTTTTTATGAGTGATGATCACTTGTTGGCCTGAGAGGTGTATTGTGTCCAAGTTTTGTGTCAAGTCGCCCAGTGGTTTTTGAGTTATGCTAATCCCACAAACGAACATTACATTTTTATTTATATAGATTTAACAATTATCACTATTACACATTATTACTATTACAACTTTTCCCTTTGCTTCAAATGACCTCCCTTCTAGTTCTCCCCCAATTCACAATGTGAATGTAGTTCAAAAATATAGTTCTGCTAAATCTCTTCCAACTACACTTTTCAATCTCTTCCATTGCATATTATAGTTAGTAAATGTTAGATATCATCCATTCCTTCATTTAACCAATCATGAAATGACTTTTATAATAAAAATTCTTCCAGGGCATTCAATTGACCTTTTGGGTCTTCAGTTCTAAGAATTTCTCGGCCAGCATGACCACTGCTTCCGTCTTAGACAATCTCGTTGTGCTATCGCCAAAAGCTAGCAAACTGTGAGGTTACCAATTTGAAAGGTAATGTTCTAGACCAGGCATGGGCAAACTTTGGCCCTTCAGGTGTTTTGGACTTCAACTCCCACAATTCCTAGCAGCCTACTGTGAAATATCATTAATTGTTTGTTCTATTTAACCTTAGTAAAGGTAAAGGTTTCCCCTTGACATTAAGTCTAGTTGTGCCCAACTCTGGGGGGTGGTGCTCATCTCCATTTCTACGCTGAAGAGCTGGTATTGTCTGTAGACACCTCCTAGGTCATGTAGCCAGCATGATTACACGGAGTGCCATTACCTTCCAGCCGAAGTGGTACCTATTGATTTATTCACATTTGTATGGTTTCGAACTGCTAGGTTGGCAGAAGTTGGGCCTAACAGCAGGAGCTCATCCCACTCCCTGGATTCGAGCCACTGACCTTTCGGTCAGCAAGTTCAGCAGCTCTGCGGTTTATCCTGCTGTGCCCCCAAGGGGGTCCTATTTAACCTTGTGGAAGTGTTATTGAGATTTGTATCATTCTACTTGTCTTTACAATAATGATAATAAAATGGTTTTAAAAAGACACACAAAAAGGTCTCAAAGTTTGACTGCTGTTGTTAATCTCTGCTATGTCCTCAGGTTTCTACTGTCATAGGATCTCCATGTAATTCTGGTTCCTGAGAAGGGCCAGCAAAGATTGTCTCCATGTGTCTTGAAGTCAAGGTGCATAGTTCTCAAGACCAATCACATTAATTAGTTGAATGATTTGCTGTCTTTTTTTATTATATCCCATATAATATCTGCAATCCAAGGCAGCTTCCTCGCCATGCCTAATCTCATGGTGTGCTTCTTTCATTCTTCTAGAGATGTGAATTTGGTTTCTTTAGGACACAGTCCCATTCATTTCTCAGAGTTTTATTAGACAAGGAACATGCAGAGGTGGCTTTGCCAGTTCCTTTCTCTGAAATATAGCCTCCACTATCCACTGGCAGTCTCCCATCCAGGTACTAACCAGAGCTGACCTGTTTATCTTTCAAAAATTAGATGAGATTTGGTGCCTTTAGGTATTTAGGCATGTGGAAGATAGATGACAGAGGATTACTTGGGACAATCTGTTCCAAGCCGGGGCAGTTGGAGGGTTTATCATTAATTTCAGTAAGAAGTGCTACTAGGTAAGCATAGGCAGAGGCGGCCCTAGGTAATTTCCAATGGTAAGCAAACAGTATTTTGGCACCCCCGCCCCCCAACCAATCACTGATATATATTTTTTGTTCGTCGTGGGGGTTCTGTGTGCCATATTTGGTTCAATTCCATCATTGGTGGAGTTCAGAATGCTCTTTGATTGTAGGTGAACTATACATCCCAGTAACTACAACTCACATATGTCAAGGTCTATTTTCCCCCAAGAGCGCCTCAAGAGCGCCCCTGGGCAAAATCAAGTATACCGCAAATGCTTACTTTGCGTAATGGGTTGAGCTGCCCCTGAGCATAGGGAACTGAAATATCACAGATTAATTTTGACTGGAGTGAAGAGTAAAAGTTTAGATTTCTTTTGGGTGGGGAATAAGTATTGTTATTTTATCCCTCCTTCCTTGTGCTTTTTAATTGTAAACGCTTCCCCAGTTTCTGGGGGGAGAGGAGATTTAAGTCTCAAAATGGCATACTGTATATACTTGAGTATAAGCTGAGTTTTCCAGCCCCTTTTTAGGCTTTTTTACTCTATTATTATTTTATTACGTTTATTATTTTACTCTATTATTATTGGAAGGATACGTAAGCACATTTATATTGAAGAAGGTTAAAATAATGGTTTAATCAGGTTTGGACAGTTTTATCTTAAATTACAGTTTTATGTAAATGTTCAAAAACATTTAACCTACAGATGCCTCAATTAATGTAATTGAATTGGTATCTATTTTTTATTTTGAAATTTACCAGTAGCTGCTGCATTTCCCACATTTGGCTTATACTCAAGTCAATCCGTTTTCCTAGTTTTTGTGTGGTAAAATTAGGTGGGTCGGCTCATACTCGAGAATATATGGGGGATTGAGGGTCCCAATCATAGGACTTCACAGGGAACTTGAAAGGATTTGGATTCAATATTTCTTCTGACCCATTCCCATTAACACCATCAGTAGTGTGACCTGCATATCCATAGAACTTCCTATGGGTATAACTGGGGTCCTTGGGTTGCCCTACATCAGAGAAGAGATTAACCACTTAAACTGACTCCAGTTGATTGTGTTTTTATGTGTGTTTATGTGTGGGGGGTAAGATTGCTTTCTGTGACACTTTAATGGGTAATTTTTACAAACTGAACTTCAGAGGAGAGTGGATTTCACAAACTGCAAATAAAATAATTCACTAACCTAGGAGGTCACATCAGGTCTAGTGAATTAAAGTGTCTATAAAACCCCAAATGTTTATGTACTGGTTTAGAAATATTTATTTACATGCTGGAAATGCAATGCAAAATAAATTTTTAAAGGGCTGGGTATGAGCAATACTTTATGTTGACACTTTAATAGGAATGATGCGCACTGGGTCTGTTGCTCAGGATAAATATACAGCAACTCCTCTGTTGTTATTCAAACCAGTGTGATGTCTCTGGTGAGTAAAATTTTAATGCATAAGACTTAAATCATTGTTGCTGTCCTGACAGCTTGCTAGCCATCAGAACTCTTTGGGCAACATGGTTTCAAGCAGTTGCCACAGTTTGCAGTCACGAGTCCAGTGAATGGGGACCACACAAAGTGGTGGGGAGGGTTTCCAAAATGCTCTCTGCAGGAACTCCGGAAGTGGCAGGTTCATAACATGTACTTTTGCTACTTTTGGAACTCTGACTGTTATCAGGAATCTTCTGAATAGTGCAAGAAAGAGCTAAAGTGAGCAACCTATAATTATGAAAGGGAATGTTTGCATGGAAGCTGCAAATGCCCTGGAGCTAGACTCCTGGATAGAGCAGACACAAGGGCACACTTTCCCCCCTGAAGTCTCTAGAGATGTCAAAGAAAGACGTTAACTGAAAGTCTCTTGCTCCTTTATGCTACCATGGTACTGCTATTTTTGTCTGCCCTCAAGTCATTTTGGACTTATGGTGACTTTAAGGCAAATCTGTCACAGGATTTTTTAGGTCTGAGAACACGTGACTTGCCCAGTTTCATGGTCAAGTGGGAATTCGAACCCTTTTCTCTAGAGTTGTAGTCTAACATGCAAACAACTATGTCACACTGGCTGATGTAGAATCATAAAATTATAGAGCTGGAAGAGACCTCAGGAGCCATCCAGTCCAACTCCCTGCAAGAAGCCAGAAAATCGTACTCAAAGCACCCCCGACAGATGCCCATCCAGCTTTCGTACTCAAAGCACCCCCAAAAGATGAACTTCCAGCTTCTGTTTAAAAGTCTCCAAAGCAGGAGCCTCCACCACACTCCTGGACAGAGAGTTCCACTACTGAACAGCTCTCACAGTTAGGAAATGCATCTTCATGTTCAGGTGGTATCTCCTTTCCTGTAGCTGAAACCTCATGGCAGCAGAAAACAAGCTTACTCCCTTCTCCCTATAACTTCCCCATACCATGTCAGGTCACCATGTCTCCTCTCAGCCTTCTCTTCTGCAGGCTAAACATGCCCAGCTCTTTAAGCCGCTCCTCATAGGGCTTAGTCTCCAGATCCTTGATCATTTTAGTTGACCTCCTCTGGAAATATTCCAGCTTGTCAACATCTCCCTTCAATTGCAGTACCCAGAACTGGACACAGTGTAATTCCAGGTGTGATCTCACCAAGACAGAATAGAGGGGTAGCATAATTTCCTTTGATTTTGACACTAGACTCCTATTTGATGCAAGCCAAAATCTCATTGGCTTTTTAAGCCACTGCATCACATTGTTGGGTCATGTTTAACTTGTTGTCCACAAGGATCCCAAGATCTTTTTCACACATACAGCTGTCGAGCCAGGCATCCCCCATTCTGTATCTTGGCATTTCATTTTTTCTGCCTGAGTGGAGTATCTTGCATTTGTCCCCGTTTATCTTAAAAATCAACATCAGACTCATCCAACTTTTGCATGTAGTACCAAAAATGTTTTTCAGTGGAACACTACAGGGGAAATTATTTGTAGATTACAAGTCACAGAATCCCGTAGGAAACATGGCCACTGGCAACCATCATTCAGAAAAATAACTTACTCAAGCTTTGCTCCAGCATAGGGTTTAAGTTGTCAAAAACCTTCAAATCTAGACAGGAGGGAATGCAGAGAGAAATTCATATTGAGCACTAGAAGGTAGTGAGGAAAAAGGTGTATGTATGTAGAAAGTTCAGAAGATTTAACTGAAGGAAAATTTTGTGGGGGAACATTATAATTTGATGGGCAGTGCTTGTATGTATGTGCTTATGAGGGCCTGCAGTATCCACAAAATGGACACTGTGCTTATTTACATCATTTACATAAATGAGTCAGAACTGTTTCACAGATGTGTCTCTATCACTTACTTTTCCTAGCTTAATGAGTGACAGCTGACAGTATGAATGGATGCCATTGAGTCTGAGGTGATACGAAAACCCTAATGAAACCCAGCTTGGGGTGCAATCTATAGCATTAAAATCACTTAAGTGATGACTTCAAAGAGTGGGGCAGGAGAGCTTTATCCCTTGGTACAAAACAAATGAATTTTAGTCAATTGGCTTCTTCGGCCTACAGCAGTCTACCCTGGATCCCTACAGATGTCTCTCCCCTCCAAACAAACAATAAATGCTTTATAATTATAAGTATAAATCAACAACACTGAGTTCACAAATGTATACAAGACCACTATATTATAGCTCTGGATGTAACTCTTGATGCAACTCTTGATGTGACTCTCCATGAGTGTTCTCCTTCTGGACACGTCTGTCTCGTATGTCCATGTTTTGCCTACAGTATGTAGCCTCATCTCTGTGGAGAGTGAAGGAAATTTCCTTCACTCCTTATGTGGATATTTTAGATTTTGTGTTGCCTTTAGCAACTGCCAAGTAACCACATAATGAAGTCCATGATGGCAATGCAGAATTAAGAACTATGTTCAAAATTTGCTTTAAAAAATAAATCTCCAAGAGGTTGCTTGCCTTCCCATGACATTTCAGAATGAATACAGATCACCAAAAGAACAGAAGAACCTTTGGTGAACATTACATTCCAGGTAAGGCATCAAAATGGCCACAAAGTCAGCATGAGCAACTGTAACTATTTTAAATGCTAAAAATATTGTTATCATTTCTTTCTATTAATAGGAATATGGGATTTCGCCTTTCTTTTCTAAATGAAGAGTTCAACAAATGTTTGTTTGTGGTCTTTTTTTTCCTTGTGGGTCATTGAGGCACCAGATGGGTGTATGCCAACGTACATATCTCACCCTTTATAAGCCAACTAGAGCTTTAAGATCTGCTGGGGAGGCCCTGCTCTCAGTCCCACCCCTTTTGCAAGTGTGATTGCTGGGGATGAGAGACAGGGCCTTCTCAGTGGTGGCCCCTCGGCTGTGGAACTCCCTCCCCAGTGATATTAGATTGGCCCCAAGACTTGGCTTTGTGCAGAAGCATTTGGAGAATAGGGTAACACGGAATTTGACTTTAACCTTGCAGATAATGACCATGGCAAACTTGAAGCTTGGAAATCATGAATCAGCACTTTTTATGTTTCAATCAGTTTTAATGTTTTATATGTTTTAATTGTTTATATGTTTTCATTGTTTTACAATTTAATATGCTATGTTTATATTATGTACACAATGAAGCATTGATTTTTTTTGCCATAGTTTGTAAAGCTGTTCTGAGTCTCCTTCAGGGTGAGAAAGGCAGGGTATAAATAAGGTAAGTAAGTAAATAAATAAATATGCAGCTCTATTGTGAGTGAGAGATGGGTATGAGAGTATTTTTGACCAGGAAAACTTTCTGAAAAACATAGGTTGCCATGTGATTTACACATCCACACCTGAGAGAGAATAACTGAAGCCATTGTCATTTGTAAATTCTGCAGCTCCCTCAAGTGTAGAATAAACACAACCATTTACTGGGTAGCAAATTTGGCTTTCAATAAAAGCAAAAACCTTACATTTCTATGAAGACAGCCTTGAAATATGTGGAAAATGCTTGGAGAAGTTACAGAAAGAATGCATGGGACTGACAATTTCCACTAGTCAAGAGATTGAACTTCTACCTCCTTTGTCCTTTCCAATAACCAAAATAAGCAGAACAAGTTATATAAATATGCTATATTTGAATAAATTAAGCAGGTTGAGTTCAGCTCCTATTTCTATATGCACAGGACTATAGTTTGTCTTGTTACAAATTTTCGCATCCTTTCATGTACCATAAATACGTACTGGTTTACCATATTACCTTAGCTTTCCATATACCATAAACATATACTGATCTAGCATATATAGCTTTAACCTCAGGGTTATATCTGTAAAAGAGAAATAAGGTAGTGAAAATGAATAGGATGTTTTGTTCACATTCACCATTCAGTTTATAATACCACCAAGATGGGACTTGTGGCAGGGCCATCCAAGACGCTTTGCTGCCTAAGGTGAAGGATAATGTGTTGCTGCTTCCTTCTTCTGCACAAAGAAGCCAAGTGGATCAGCAGTTCAAACTTACTCCAACACTTGCAATGTGTTTTCGCCATTATCTGTCTATTTCGGCTCACTTTCACTAGTGATAGAAACCCACATCACAACTTTGTTGTGACACATTACTAACAAATGAACCAGCAAAGCAAAGACTGTAAAGCTATCTACTAGAGAAAGACGAGAGAACTCTCTGGGTGAGAAAAAGTGATAGTTCTATCTCCATTGTACACAACTAATGAGAGATATTTGGCCATCTTTGTTGTTTTTTGTGGCCAAATAAATGAGCTCAAGGTTCTGAAGATTGAGGGATATTCAAACAGTTTTTAAAAATAACATGAAACGATATACCCCACCAGTAACGAAGGGCCATATAATGGGCTTGCTGCATCCGTAAAGCAATGTGTGATGGGGCTGACCTGAGATTGCAAACAATACATACATTTAAGGAGATGCAAATATATAACAACTACTAGTAAAGTACATGGGAACAACAAAAGGACATTTAATTATACTTTCATGCTTTATTCATCCTGCACCATTGTTTTCCAGGAACAAATCAAGGTGTTTATATAACTATCTGTTAAGTCTGCAATTTTTAAATGTATTCCACATGCTTATTATCCTTGGTGTGAAATAATTTTTCCTGCATTGCACAGCCAATTCACTGACATTTGGTGACAACACCATTCTCTCCCCATCTTCAGTCACAGTGTTTGAATGTATACAAGCTGTATCAAATTGTACTCAGAAACTCTGCAGGCTGTGCCAGTTTAGGAACCAGCATAGACGTTACCTGTCATCATAGGTGAGGGATTTAAGTTTAGTGGTTAGGTCATCAAACATTAAACTAAAACCTATCTACTAAACTACTAATTCAAAGAGCAACACCAACCACTAATCAGATATACTGACTATTACATCAGCCCAAGTTTCAAGAAATCCAGACATATACTGGATACTTTAAAATCCTAGGAACTAGCAATGGCAGGTGGTAGATCCTATGCCGGGGTGGAGGCTGATCCACTCTGTGTTTTAGTTAGGCTTCTCCAGGTGCTGAATCCATTTTGGATATCGAGTTCAGCACCATGGACAGCTCCTGTATTGTGTGAAACTGACAGTGGTGGCTGGTGGCTCCCATTTTGGTTACATCTGACTAAAATGAGAGTCACTAGCCACCACTGGGAACCAATGGTCAATTTTGCACTTACTGCTCTAGATCCTTTGATGTAAGTCCAAAAACAGGAGCATGTGACTACATGGTCAAGTCTGGACTTAGTTCCAGGCAGCAACAGGGCAACAATTTCAACATTAAAATAATATTTTTCTTTGAGAACTATGCTACACAAGGCAGGCATAACACATTGATACCTAATTAGCTATAGATATCATCGATATAGAAAGGGAACATAAGCACATACAAGGTTTTACACAACAAGAATGGTTCACATGATTAACTCCAATAAATGAAAGAGGCAAACTGCAGTAAGCAAGAAATTTGGAAAAGGTTTGGGTATTTTATCCCTGTTGCCTTCAAGAACCACGTTGGATTGTTTGGCCAATGAAGAAACAAAGACTTCGAACCTTCTAGCTTGATTCTATATTTCTCACAAGTGGCTTCTAACTTCTAAACTGCTTGTACACGAATGGGCTAAAATGACCTGCACTAAACTGCATATGCCAAACTCAAGGCCCACAGCCAAATAGGAACCATGATGTCATTCTATGTCACACTCCAGATGCTGGACTACAAATCCTACACTCCTCATCACCAGACACCATGATTAGATCTGATGGGAGTTGTGATATAGTAACATCTGGAAGGCTGCAGTTTGTGCTGTTTAGTCAGGAGAGTGAGGTTTTAATTTAGATACAAGACTTGTGGATATGATGCCTGATGTTAAAATGTTCTTTAATGTTTTCTCAGCCACAGAATCACAAGTGCTGCTGGATTACACTTCCCATTATCCCCGGACTTTATGGCAGATAATCAAAAGTGATGGGAGTTATGGTTCAATAACATCTGGGGACCAAAACTGGGTAAAAACTATGAGTGTCGACCACTACAGAAATATATATATATATATATATATATATATATATATATATATATATAGATGACCCTCTGTGCTCACAGATTTTCCATCCATGGATTCAATGGCCCTGTGAAGACAACCATAAGGCTGATGTGATCCTCGATGAAAATGAGCTTGATACCCCTGCACTAGACCTTTTCAGAGGCACAGAATAGTTATGAGAAGTGACAGAATGGAAATCTCAAGTCTACTGAATTAATGAAAAGCTTCTTTTTATGACACTTATATTTCTGTTTTTTTTAAAAAAACAATATTAGGGTGGGAAAAGTCAAGCCATGGATTGAGGTGGAATATTGAGAAGATGATTAAAACTCTCTTGCAAAGGGAATAAAAAAAGTGAGGTGGACAACTTTTCAAGGGTGGTACATTCACTGCACCCCCACCAGCTCCTTTACAGTGCCACTATATTTTGTGCTATCAGGCAATGTATTGGAAAATGTGATGTGTGTGGTGATGTATGTTTCTTCGCCAGAACAATCACATTCTAACAAACCACTGGAAGTGCAACCCTTCTGGAAATTAGAGTATAAGGGGGTATAGCCATATGCCGCATGTTATTCAGGATTTTGCAAATATCATTGACTTTGTTAACTAAGTAGCTGATACAGAATTTTGGCCTTTAATTGCAATGATTGAAAATAGCTTTTTTGCTTATTGTATCATCATCATCACCATCATCATAATCACTATCATCATTTATTGTTCACTGAAATTGATGGTGGAGTCATCCAAACATTATTAAAGAGATACTTCCAAACAGCATTTCTCCAAACTGCAATACTGCAACACTAAGGACCAAATAAATATATGATAGCGTTAACATACTTTAATCAACCTGAAATATATTTCAAGCAATCAAAATAGATTAAAACGGTGCCTGGAAATGATACTTTTTTTGAAAAACTCCCAGAAGTCCCTGGTCAGAACAGCCACTAGGAGTTCTAGTCCAAAAAGGGAACAATTCCAAAAGCTGCATAAAATATTTACATGTTGAAGAGCCTTACTTATCTAGCTCCCAAATACTGTTCTTGTCAGAATTTTGCAATTTAGTATGTGATAATGACATGGTTCGATTTGCTTCAGTCTGATGCCAATGAGAGTTTTATTGCATTTTCAACTAGCCAAGCTGGTGTAATTTAAAAGGGCATCTTCTAATTATGCGACATCAGTTCTCTATACAGCAAGGGCACAGGTGCTACAGCCATTAAAGATGAATGGACAGATAGAAGACATGCTATTTGTATATTCTCAGGCATTTTCCCTTAAAAAAGAAAAGAAAAAGTAATCTCAAGTGTTCATCTTTTCCATTTTAACAAGTACTGATTGCACCATGTTTGGTTTGGCAGTAAAAAGAGTAATAATTCCACAACTGGATTAGATTTTGATGGCACAAGAGTTGAATCCTGAGGCAAATGATTTGTCCAAGCTTAATATGAAGTACTTAGGATATATCGTTTGATGTAAACACTAGTTCTAATAAAATGATGCCCGAGGTACAGGTCTTCAATGTGTAATACGCTATTTATGTTGGCCTCTGCATTTTGGATTTATAGATATTATGATACAAAGAAGGTAGTGATAGTGAATATCTTTCTAGACTGCTTTTAGAAAGAGAAATAAAATGCAAGAGCTCAAATGGGGTGACCAAAAGCATCAAAGGATAAAGCTTCTCTAACTCTAATAAGCATTGAGAAGCTGGTATTCTAGTAGAGTAATAAACAGGACTGGATAAATAGTACTAGTAGAGTAATAAATAGTACTGGATAAAATGAACTCTTCAGTGTCATCATTCACCCCCTATCCATTGAACCCTGGTTCTTATTGGAAGAAAACACTTTTTCAAATTATAACTGTATCATGAATTAAAAATTAAAAGACAGCTGACCATTGTATGTGTGTTTTGGGACTTCACTGGGCTGGCTGCGTAGCTGGAGCTCTGTTTCACTCCTTGGAGTCTTCTGTCCTTCTGACCTTCTGAGACACATAAATGAAGAGGAATATCGACAACAGTCTGATATGCTTATATTAAGTTACTGTTATCATAAGGGGAGCTTTGAACCTAAGCAGCAAAAGGCAGCTGCAATCATATACATACTAACTTTAAAGGTATATGCTAAAATCAGCAGAGTTGATTTCAGAGAAGCTATGTTTAGGCTGAGATTTGAATGCAGATCATATGATTAGATATCTTTCAGAAATATAAGGCAGGATTCCACATCAGTTAATAAGTAAGGTAAGTATATTTAACTAAGTATGGGTTAAGCCCTGCATCTGTAGGGGATAAGTTCCTGGACTGTGGTCCGTTCCCAACCTGTGGTCCGTCGACAACCAGTGGTCTGCAAGAATGAAAATATGGTCCGCGGCCTCACCATTACGACATTGTTGCCTCCAAACCACATGGCAACCAAGAATGACTCTTCTCGCAAAACTCTGTTATAGTGCTGAGACAACGGGGATATCGGGAGGGGAGAAGCTGACTACCCACAAAAGATTACTACTACCATATGAGCTCTAGATTATAAAATATGGTTTTTTGTGGGCAAGCAGATGGCGACTACTGGATGGCATATGATCTGTACCAGAAACTAGAGCTGATGTGGTCTATCCAATGCAATTTTCTGAACCAGCACCCCAAATAACCAAATCAAATCTAAAGTTGATCAAAAACTGATTCGTAACCCTTTTGGTACGAATGTTGGAGAATGGTCCCTGGTCAAAGTGGTTCCTGGTTAGTTGTCACTGGTCAAAAAGGGGTTGGGAACCACTGGTGTAGATAGATGCATGAAACTACAGATATTAGTGAACCCTATTGAAATGGGGGATGTCAGGAATAGAAGGCCTGTGTAGAGTTGCTCCAAATTATACCTGGTTTGTAGTATTAACAGAATCAATTGACAGAGCTCAAAGTGGATCTGACCTGGTTCGATGATGGCTGTAAATGGACAAACAGAACGTAGTTATTTCTTTATTTATCTCTAAATTAAGCTCAATGGAAAGCTTGAAGGGTATCATTTTTGTCTGACAATATTTAATGGATCAGCTAACATTGTATATTGGTTTGTGTATTGGGTGACACTTTTGGGCGATACACTCTTTCAGTCTCAGAAAAAGGCAATAGTAAACCCATGAACAACCTTGCCAACAAAATCCGAAGGAAGGACTTTCTTAGGGTCACAATTGGTTAGAAATTACTTGAAAGAACACAACAAAAACAACAAAAATAATTAATAGTCATGAAACATTTTTTTTCCAAATGGGAAAAGTGTACATCATCCTTTTAACCTGGAGTCTAAAGTGATACAGTCTAGCAAGATTTTTACTACTTCATTTTCTAGCCTCAATAGCGCCAGACCTTTGGGGAAGCAGATAAATCTGGTTTGTTTTTGAAAGCTGTCCACCTGCAAGCTCTCTTCAAGTTGTGCACTTACAACATTGTTTATTTTATAAAGCAGCTAAAGTGATGTGAATCATGCAATGATGTTCACAGTTACATGAAAGCAAGGAGCCTTGAGCTCAAGAGTATTTACTTCTAAGTAAACAACAATCGGACGGCATGACCCAAAACAAAAGTACATTCCTAAAACAGTCGGATGTAATTAGCTTTATATAATCTACTGGGTCAGACCATTGTGTGAATTTCAAAACCATAGGCAGTGCGTACATTCCATATATATGTGTGCATGTGTGTTTATATATAAACACATGCATCTATATATAAAAGTCAAATTAAAATTGTAACATTTCAAGATGGGAAGGAGGGATTCTTCCCATCGGAGTGACAATATTCTTCCTAAATATCTGGACCTGGTCTGAGCTGAAAATGCAAGCATCAGATAAAAATAACAAGAGAGCAGCCGTAGAGGACAGATCCTTTGCCTGGGGCTGCACATGCCCAGTGAGGGCTGGAGTGTAAAAGAAGAGCCAGGCAGCATTCCCCGGCAGAAGGAGGCTGGAGTCAAGGAGGGCTTGTGTTTGATGTATGAGCTTTGGCTTGCCATTGTGAGTCACCCCAGCACTAGCTGCGGGCAAAACAAAAATCTTTTGTGATTAATTAGAAAAACTGGACAATTATGAATTGACTGCACACAACCAGTCTAGAGCAATATAAATAGTAATGAAGTTGGCTCCGTGTCTGTGATGAACACATTGTGCGTTTATGAGAGATCACCAGAAAAAGGAGGGGTGGGGGAAGAGAAAGGGAATAATAAAAAGGGCTCCCATTTAGGCAGTGTCAGTTTAAATAACATAATTTCTGCTCTCTGACTCTTTGTTTGTTTCCTTTTTTCAAGGGGCAGGGGAAAAAAAAGAATCCCAGGATTAGATTTGAAATGATAAAAACTGTGTTTTCGCTGTCTGCTCTCAAAGCCTGTTTGTTCTCTTGATGTCTGCCCCTAACAATATGCTTCATTTCAGCGACCATCCAAAACGATTACAGCAAGAATGAATGAATGAGTCTAGTTGTGTGCTGCTTGTGGGATGCACTTAAGTCTTGCTTCTTTGTGTTATGTCTGTGGCTTTTGCAAAGCAGGCGATTGCCAGCATGAAAAAAGCAGACGGAAGGAATGCTGCGGTTGATTTTGTGAGAAATGGACAAAAGTGGCAACACTGGGAGAGCAAAGGATGTCCAGTGGCTAACATAAGGTGGGGAAGGCAGGTTCCAATTTCAGTGCATCTGCAAATCCAATGAGGTCTTTCCCCACTATTTAGACAAAGGCAGGGCCAGCACTTCCCTTGCCAATCTTGTATAGCTGCTGGGGTCCAAAAGCCTAGGTGTGACTCATATCCACCCAACCCACCCCACTGTCTATTCATATGGTGAAAGTAGCTGAGTGGAGCCACTGTTGGGTAAGCCATTCCTCCCCCACTGCTTTGGTTGGAAAAGGTCCTTCCGACAGATGTGCCAATTTGCCAAAGGGCACTTTGTGGGGGAAATGGTATGTGGAAACTGTCATTTTTTATTTCAACTCTCAGAAATCTCAGAGATCATAGTCAATAGTCAACAGTGCTAGGATCTGGTATTCAAATACCTAGGAGATCAAGGAGAAAGTGTTTGTCCCCTTTCAAAATTAAGGCTATACATGTAGAATTACCACTGTAGTGATGTGGCAGGTTAAACTGCTGAGCTGTTGAACTTGCTGACTGAGAGGTCGGCAGTTCGAATATGTTGAGTGGAGTGAGCTTCTGCTGTTAGCCCCAGCTTCTGCCAATCTAGCAGTTCAAAAACATGCAAATGTGAGTAGATCAATAGGTACTGCTTCTGGGGAAAGGGAATGGTGCTCAATGCAGTCATGCTGGCCATATGACCTTGGAGGCGTCTGTGGACAACACCGGCTCTTCGGCTTTGAAATAGAGATGAGCACCACTCCCCAGAGTCGGACACGACTAGACAATGTCGGGGAAACCTTTACCTTTACCGTACCACTTTAGAATTAATGCATTTTGATATATAATTTTAACTACCATGGCTCAATGCTATGGAATCATGGGTTTAGTTTTATATGTTTTTAGCTTTCTTTGACAAAAATGCTGGTGCTGCACCAAACTACAAATCCCACAATTCTATAGCATTGAGCCATGGCAGGTAAAGTGGTGTCAAACTGCATTACTTTTACAGTGTAGATGCACCCTAGGGCAAAAATATTGGTCCTCTGATTGATTTATTGCACAACATACCTTCAAGGCCCAACTCAGGGCTCTTCCAGACAGACCCTATATTCCAGGATCTGACCCGAGGTTTTTCTGCATTAAACTGGATTATATCGGTCCTGGTACCAGATAATCTGGGATAAATAGAAAACCTGGGATCAGATCCTGGGATATAGGGTCTGTCTGGAAGGGCTCTCATCAATTCACACATTTGAAATGCAGAGAGGAGCACAACTATATTTGTCTTTATCCCCTCCTTCATTAAAAGACCTTACTCAGTAATGCAGTCAGTCCCCAATAATGAAAACATAATGAAATACAAAAGAGGAAGAAGACAGTTTTGCTGCTCAACACTACATTAAAAATAAACAAACAGAAACCAGCTGGACACAATTCAACTAAAATTCAGTGAATGCTTAAATTGCTCTTACAAAAACGAAGAGTACCTATATGTTCAGTTCTGTTCATGTATTCCAATGCTGGATCAGCCTTTTAAGATGCACAGCTTGAAGATCAAAAAATGAAATTAAGGAGGAGGCAAGGTCACCAAATGGTACAAAATATTCCATGATAATGATGTCATTTTAATCTAGCAACAACACCTAGAATTTTGAATTAACATGTTATGCTCACAAATTCATATGGCATCTGTAATAGCCATAGGCGATATAATGTGGGATGTCTTGCATTTTTACAGGTAGAAACTAATGCTCTTTTATGGTATAATTATGTTATATGGGTTATATTCACCATTTTTGCCAGCAGAGTGGATTAAGGCATGATGGATCATTCCTGGTGGATCAGATGTCCTCTCCTCACCGCAGCCTGCAGGCTGCAACCTGTATCCTAACATTTGCTCCAGAGGATTGGATGAATGCCTAGAGCACATCTGGGGTGTGGATATGGGGGAGAGGGCTACAGAGTGGAGAAGAGAAAGGTCAGCTTGCATAATATTGGACTTAACACTGGCTTAAGAAGGTTTAGCATTAATTCTGTTTTTCCAAACACCATGGAAATTACAGCATGAGAAGCAGAAAGCCCGAGGATAGAATCTTATCAACACTTAAAAAACTGCAATTCCAGGATTCTTTTGGGAAATACATGTCAAATCAAACCAACACAGAGATCTGTTATGTAAATAAGCCTAATGAAAGTACACAATATATTCAACAAGCAAAGAAATGTTAGATCACTTAGAGGTAAGTCACAGAAAATTTATTTATTTATTATTTCCAGCATTTATACCCCATCCTTCAAACCCCCCCCCCCCCCGGAGGGGGGGGTACTCAGGATGGCTTACACTCAGCAGCAATTTGATGTCGCAACATACAAACAAATACAACAATATACCAACACTTCAAAACAGTAGATAAATCATTAAGTTTAAAACAATTTAAAAACATTTGTCAGCCATATAGCCATTCCAGTCCATTTCCACACCCAAAGTGCTGTTATGCTTGCTGTCCAAAAGCCTGGTCCCCAAACCATGATTTAAGTTGTATGCTTTGTTCAAACATCCACTCTCAACATTTATTTCTGCCCCTGAAATGCCACACTGCTTAATCTAGCGATTGACTCAAATGTGACCCTCCAGAAGTCTGTGGGCTACAACTCCTATAATTTTTCACTATTGGCTATATTAATTAGGGCTGATGGAAATTTTAGGCGTCTGTTCCAACTACAAAGGTATATGATACTACTTGAACCACCATGGCAACATATTATGGAATCCTGGGATTTGCAATTCAAGGCTTGGTATTTAGAATTCACAGCCAGCAGACTCTATTCTTTTGCATTTTTTCTCTGAAATTTGTTCATATTCAGAGTGAAGGAGGATTCTTTTCATCAATTTTGTGAGCTCTGGCATGGTGGTGGTGGTGTCTTCTCCCTTTTTGCCCCTCTCAAGGCCCTTCCACACAGCCCTATATTCCAGAATATCAAGACAGAAAATCCCACATTATCGGGGTGTGGACTCAGATAACCCAGTTCAAAGCAGATATTGTGCGATTTCCTGCCTTGATATTCTGGGATATAGGGCTGTGTGGAAGGGCCCTCTGTTTAATTTCATCAGTCTCCTGAAAGCAATGAGTTCGGGCCTCTGGAAAAGAGTAGTCTGCCTCCTTTATAGTCTACTTGGTAGGAAAAAAGGGGTGAGGGGAAGAAGGGATGAAGACTTGAGAGAAAGAGGCAAAGAGAGAAAAAGATAAGTGAGGGCTCTTTTATACAGCCCTATAACCCAGAATATCAAGACAGAAAATCCCACAATATCTGTTTGAATTGGGTTATCTTCATCCACACTGCCATATATTCCAGTTCAAAGCAGATAATGTGAGATTTTATTCAGCTGTGTGGAAGGGGGCAAAGTCCCATATTTTGTTCTTTTCTATTTTATTTTGGAGGCCATATATGTTTTATATGTCACAAATTATTTCTTTCCAACTTCCAGTATAATCAGACACATTTTTATATCAGCTGTCCACGTTGCTTTATGTTAACCCAGTATAAAATTGGAAAGACCAAAGTCTGGGAAGCTGGTTTACTTTCCCAAGAGATCATCTGTAATGTATCCCTGTATAGAAAAAAGTTCTCTACCCACATCTAGGTGAAATTTAACTGCTATCCCAATGATTATCCTTCTATGTAATGTGCATTAAAATCTGTCCAAATATTGAATTGATTTTACAGAGTTGATTCCAACTTTCACTAGACTGCCACTTTCACATTATTTATTAAAGCAGATTCTCATTCATGTGACTGGTGTTCTCCTAGGTTTCAAAACCGGAGTCACAAATCTTCATCTGGATTATTCCCATTAAAATTGTTAGGTTTTTGGTGGTTGCATGAGATCTTGGATGTTCTTGCCATTCTGTAGGCAAGAAATATAATTCCCCTCCCCAAGCACCCATATAGGCTAACTATATATATATATATATATATATATATATATATAGGCACAGGGGAGCATTTTATGTGAACCTGTAGTACAAATCTTTTTACCATTCAGCTACAACCCATTCTAAAGCACATTGTTTACAATGTGAGACATTTAAGCATGTGCTAAACTGTCAAAAGTACTGGCATTTCATAATGTTTATCTTTTAGTCAAACTGTTCCACTGTATCTTAACATTACATAATAAGCAAGAAATTAATCTAATGTTACATTACATATACAAATAATTTTCCAGTAGTAGATATAAATTGAAAACATCAGGCTTTTAAATAAATATTTCTCACCAACAATAGAGAAATATGTGAAATATAAAATTATGTTGGGTGTGTGAACACCCCTCTGCTTGCCAATACACCAAAATCTTAAAGGATGGTGTTGTGTATAGGATTGCTGCAAACCTCCCATGAGCCGAAGACAACACACATAACTGTCTTCACCAATACTTTTATCTTCACAACAACATTATGAGGTAAATCAGTCTGTGTGAAAAAGGCTAGCTCAAGATCTCCCAATAGGTTTTGTGGGTCAGTGATGATTTGGATTTGCATTGCATGAGTACTGACCCAACATGTCATACCATACTAGCTCTGCAAACCGGGTGCAAGTGCTTTTCTCATCTATTTGTAATATGCACTGAATCTTTTCATGCAAGGAGAGCAGTGTAATGTATGATAGACTAAGATTTCAAGAGATCAGGATTCGAATCCCTCCTTAGCAATGGAATCTCATTGGGTGACCTTGAGCAAGTCATACTCTCTCAGCCTCAGAGGAAGGCAGTGGTAAAAACACCAGATGGAGTCTCCTTGAAGGCACATAACAACACCACCAGTGGACCTGAATTCAAGTTTTATCAGAACCACCTATTTAGTATTTGAGTATGTTGCCACTTTTAAATTTTAGGTTGAATATAGTTTTCCAACCTAAAGTTAACAAGAGGCTGCCTGGTGTTGGACTACTCTATTGGACTACCCTGTGGAAACCCACTGGGTTACTTCAGGCAAGTCACACATTCTCAGTCCCAGAAAACCCTGTGAAAGGTTAATCTTAGGGTCACCATAAGCCAGAAAAATCTTGAAGGAACACAACCACAATGTATCATTTTAAAAAACAATATATTACACGGATAATTTATTAAATGGAAAGCTTGAAAAAGTCATTACTTGTCTTTGACATATTCAGCCCTAAATGTGAAATGACCTCCCCTTATCTGTTTTCTCATGTAACTGAAGTCAGAAACCAGTTTTCTTGGTAGAATTTTCCATTCCATGTTGTAAGGGCCACGTCGTACGCAATATGCATTCCTCCCTGGCCATATAAACAGGTTATGTATTGTTTTGTGCAGGTCAACATTTTCAACAAGTGTGTCGGTGCAGTGACAAAGGGCACCCAACCCCGAACAGGCGTTCTGTTGTGGGGAGCTCTCTCCTCATCTTCTGGTGGTCCATCTCACTGAGTGTCTTTGTTGCCCTCTTGCTTTGGCTCTCTCTCCTGTTGAGTTCTATTATTATTCAAGCCAAGCAGCCTCAGTGGCGAACCCACTGACCATTCAGCCAGCAGAGTCCTTGTGGCTGCTGCTGCTGCTAATTAAAAGTTCCCAACCTCTTGCCCGAAGGCCAGGCCAGGGCCAGTCAGAAAGGAGCCAGGGCCAAGCTGTTCAGGGACCAATCGATCAGCTGATTAACCCTTATTACTGATTGGCCAGAGCTGATTGCATCTCAGTAAAGAAATCTTCTTTTGCCTCTAGGCAGACATGGAAGCCATACATTAAGTATTAGGCTGGGGAAGGAAGCTGCTCTCACTCCTATTCTCAGTGGCTGCAGTAGGCTGTGACCACTGAAAGAGATAAGATGAAAACAATAAAATAAAATAAAAAGCCACTATGGAATGTTTTTCTGTGTATATGCTGTTTTCATTTCATTATGATCTTCTTCCACTCTTGCTTTGGGAAGGAATGTTTCCAAAAAGTTATTTTTTTTAATGGCAAGAGGCATATTCATAGGTTTTTCAAAGAAAAAACTCAAAAAGAACCGAAGAGATGGAAAACACCAAGAATACCCACTAAAGAAAATTGGATTCTGAAAGAGATGGACATCATGAATATGGACCAAAAACTTGCTCAGAACAACACCCACCACCAGGAA
Organism: Anolis sagrei; assembly: GCF_037176765.1. NCBI lineage: Eukaryota > Metazoa > Chordata > Lepidosauria > Squamata > Anolidae > Anolis > Anolis sagrei. The sequence goes on from NC_090024.1 coordinate 83,643,558, forward strand.
ACAGACTGGGGACAGTTTATGGAATTTCTAAGACATAAATACAGAGGACTTTATATATAAGGAAAATTAAAAGAAACTTAAAGGATAGAAGGGATAATAAGAAAACAACGCCAAATGAACAAAAAAAAATTCAGACATATAATTAAAAACTTGGCAAACAGAACCTGGAAGCAACTTACAGGGAAAACACTCTTTATTTCACCCTCCCACTCCCCCCCTCTATTTTTTGTATTCTTTTGCTACTTTTTTCTTCTATCAAGTTTCAAACTTTCTTTCATCTTCAATTGTTCCACCACTTTCACTGTATGTTTTTTCAAACATCAGTTTTACTTTATGCAAAATTTCTTAATAAAAAGCATATTTTTTTTAAAAAAAAGAACCAAAGAGAGAGAAGGTATCGGATGGTTCTGTCTATCAGAGATTAAACATTTTCTGGATCTTCAATTCCATCATTTGTAAACATGCAGTGCTTTTTTATGCCAGTAAAGTACACTCCCCATGCACTCTTTAAGAGGAGGAGTTTTTTTTTCCGTGTCAGGAGCGACTTGAGAAACTGCAAGTTGCTTCTGGTGTGAGAGACTTGGCCGTCTGCAAGGATGTTGCCCAGGGGATACATGGATGTTTTTGATGTTTTACCATCCTTGTGGGAGGCTTCTCTCGTGTCCCTGCATGGGGAGCTGGAGCTGACAAAGGGAACTCATCCACACTCTCCCTGGATTCAAACCTCTGACCTGTCGGTCTTCAGTCCTGCTGGCACAAGGGTTTAACCCATCGCACCACTGGAGGCTCCAAGAGGAGGAGTGTTAAAAATGAATGTTTTTGTAATTCATTTATATTGGTATCACAACTATCTGAATTCCTTCCTTCCTTCCTTCCTTCCTTCCTTCCTTCCTTCCTTCCTTCCTTCCTTCCTTCCTTCCTTCCTTCCTTCCTTCCTTGGCATAAACAAAGATTAATAACAACAATCTTTAGATAAAGATTTACTACATGGATAAATATTGATAGTATAGACATGTAATTCATGTGTTTACAAGACCAGAACAAGACAATTTCTTTAACTTTTATGATGCACGGTAACCTTGGAATCTAAAGCATGATTGTTTTGTTGTTCAGTCAATGCACAATGCACAATACCTTATTCTGGGTTTGGGTGGAATACGATAACTCTGTAAGTGCACTCAAACACCAAAGGACAGATGGGTCTATGGAGAGGGGGATATTATTACAAACTAGAACGTTAAAGTATTCACTGGTGATAAGATATACATTTGTGTTCAGCCCGAAGCCCTTAGGATAACAAGACAATTGCAACTAAGAATACTTTCTGTTCTAATGTTGAATTACTCTTTGGACAATAATCTTAAGTGTCAATGTTAAAATCAGTACTTTTATATCTTTCTCCCATGGCTCTAATGCAGGGGTCTTCAAATGTTCTAAGTAGAGGGCAAGTTCATGGTTCCCCAGACTGTTGGGAGGCCGGACTATAGTTTGAAAAGAAAAAGAATGAATTCCTATTCACACTGCACACATCTTATCTGTAGTTAAAAAAAAATGAAAGAACAATACAATATTTCAAATGAAAAACAATTTTAACCAACATAAACTTGCCAGTATTTCGATGGGAAATTCTGGCCTGTTTTTGGCTGATGAGATAGTCAAGTTAATGAGGTTGCTGTTGTTGTTGTTGCATGCCTTCATGTCATTTCAGACTTAGGGTGACCTAAGTCAAAACTTTACGGTGGGGGCTGAGTACATTACCTCAGAGGGGTGCATCTGGCCTGTGGACCCTAGTTTTGGGGGAGGGGGACTGCTATAATGGTTTGAGTGTTGCATTACAGCTCTGGAGTGTCTTCTGCTTGGCCTTGGAAAGCCATTGGGTGACTCTCTCAGGCCCCTTCTACACTGTCATATAAAATCCATATTATCTGCTTTGAATTGGATTATATGGCAGTGTATACTCATATAATCCAGTACAAAGCAGGTAATGTGGATTATATACTTTGATGATCTGGATTATATGGCAGTGTAGAAGGGATCTCAGTTTCAGAGGAAGGCAAAAGTAACCGCTCTCTAAACAAAACATGCCATTAAAACCCCCTATAATAGGATTGCCTTAGAGCAGTGGTTCCCAACCTTTTTTGACCAGGGACCACTTGATCAGGGACCACTTTGACCAGGGACCACTCTCCAACTTTAGTACCAAAAGAGTTATGAATCAGTTTAAATTTGGTTTGGTTATTTGGGGTGCTCATTCAGAAAATTGCATTGGATAGATAACATCAGCTCTAGTTTCTGATACAGGACATATGCCATCCAGTAATTGCCATCTGCTCACCCACAGAAAACCATATTTAATAAGCCTCATGCAGGGGCAAGAGATAAGCCTCCCACAAGGATGGTAAAACATCAAAACATCCCCTGGGCAATGCCCTTGCAGACGGCCAATTCTCTCATACCAGAAGCGACATGCAGTTTCTCAAGTCACTCCTGACATGACCCCCCCCCCAAAAAAAGCCTCAGCATTATAAGAGGGTTTTGCGAGAGCAGTCTCTCTTGTTGCAATGGTGTAGTAACAGTGAGGTCACAGACCATATTTTAGTTCTTGTAGACCACTGGTAGTTCACGGACCACAGGTTGGGAACACTGCCTTAGAGTTGTCTTAAGGCAAAAATGACTTGAAGGCACACAATAACAACCAATGGTTCCAAATCCCAAAATCTCAAAATTGGATTATATGCATTCACATTTTTGCAAATCAGCTTGAACCTGAGGCATTGTCTGTCCTGTTTTATTTCAGCGTCCTAAATACTTCATTTTTTTTAAAAAAAAATTAACCAATCTTATTTTTCTTTTCTCTATATAGAACATACCAAAAGCATTGTATATGGGCTTCTCTGGAGTGACGGGTTCCCGTTTAACTTTATTGGACTGCATTTAGTATTTTATTATATTTTGCTGTTATGCCAAAAATGGCTCCCAAGGTGTCTAGCACTGATAAAATTCATTTTAAAATCATTTTTAGAAAAAAAGATTAGAACAAAATTAGAAACTGAAGAATACAAAAAAGGAATTGTCTCCTTCCATTAAACAGATAAAGCTAAAATATAAAGGGTGTTTTTTTGGTCTATCAGTAGCAGCTTATTCTTCTTGAGAAGTGCATCTGTGTGGGCACCAAGAACACCGTTTCGGCACCCCTATTAAATGTGTGTCTCCAAATATGGCAGAGTAGACCGAAGAGTCTCCTCCAAAGTTTTGAAAACTTGGGGGAGGTTTGCATGTTGGACTTTATCTGCACAATTTTGCAGTTTATGTGTCACTGAAAATTCTGTATTGTTGTGATGACAAACATCCTTTGATCCTTCACACTCCTTATAAGGCAAACAACAGCCCAGATTCTATCTCTCAGTTAATTCTGCAGAAGATCTTCTTGGCACCAAATTTTGTTGGATTGGGTAGCTGCTTTGTCATTGACAAATTCCAGGTGAATCCTCATGACTTGGCAAAAACTCAATCAAGATAATGGAGATCAGCCAATGATTATGCAAACGTTCCACAGAAATTTCAGGGTAAGTCTTCCACTTACCTGGAGACAAAATGCAAAACTGCCCCCTGCAGACCATCTAAAGAAGACTACGTATAATTAAGTCCCTGTCCTCCCATAATGTTTCAAGGTCACAAGTTCCTTTAGTCTAGCACAACTGCTTTCAGTAAACTGCATCATTGCAACACAACAAATTTTTGAAAGTGTCTAACATTGTTTTTGCTTTCCCCAGTCGCTTTAATGGTTTTAACCTTTTTGACTTTGTGAATTTCAAACTGAAATACAAAGCAGAACATGAATATGAAGTGTCTGTAAAATAAGCAAGTGAACTGCCATTATTTAGCTAAATACTTATCCATATATCTATCTAAAGGGGGGCGGGGTTCCATAGCTAGGAGTAACCACCAAGAAGGCTCTTCCCTTGGCTTTCACCTTACAAGCTGGGAGAGTGGAGAGAAAGCTTTTCCCTGGTGATGATAAAGTTTGGATAGCTCAATATGGAGCGATCCAGATTTTCAAATAATATTATTAATATTAATAGGACTGTAAGACCATGAATGACTAAATTTGGAAATAAACCACAATGTGAGGACAATAGAGGTTGGAGCAGGCAGGCTTGTCCTGGATTAATTTTGACCATATAATGAATGGCTGCATAGGGCAATATTGTCTTTATCAACTAAACCAAAAACTTGGTCTCTTTAATAATAATAATAATAATAATAATAATAATAATACTTTATACCCCTCCACCATCTCCCCAAGGGGACCTGGGGTGGCTTACATGAGGCCAAGCCCAACAACACATCGGTAAACAACAAAACAGCAAGCATATAAAACAGTATGATTAATATAACTCACATATAATAACACACAAAATTTAAAACCTTATGGTCGGGCCAGATGTAATGGATTAAAATTTTAAAATAAACACTGGGTGTGAACAGAGGTAGGATGTATCTAAGCAGGAGGGTTTTAAAGGATAATGTAGGGAGACCAACCCAATGGGTAGTTAAAGTGCTTCTGAGGACATTTTGCAAGGAATTGATCAGAGCCTTCCCTTTATTCAGGGAAGGTACACTGGAACAGCCACGTTTTCAGGCTCCTCCTAAATTCTGCCAATGTGGGGGCTTGTCCAATATCCTTGGGGAGTGAGTTCCAGAGTCGGGAGGGCCACCATAGAGAAGGCCCTCTCCCGCGTCCCCACCAATCGCACCTGCAAAGGGGGCGGGAGTGAGAGCAGAGCCTCTCCAGATGACTGAAGAGATCAAGTGGGTTCATAAACAGAAATGCGGTCACAGAGGTAGGCGGATCCCAAACCGTTCAGGGCTTTGTAGGTGAGAACCTGCACCTTGAATTGGGACCGGAAAATGAACGGCAGCCAATGGAGCTCCTTAAACAGAGATTTTGTACTACACCATGAGTAACACCTTAATGGCCTTTTTGGGGGGTTTGCATTTTTGTCCATTATTTAAACAGCTCTGCCAAGAGACTTTGGGCTCTCTGGAATGGCCAAATTCACAAAGTCACATTCAGAATGGCTATTAAAGAGGCTGCCAGTGATTATGTAATATGAAAGAGTCATTAATACATGAAATCCATTTTTTCACAGTGTTCTCAATGGCTAGGGTGTTATAAAATTCCATATCTTCTGAACAACTCTGATAAATTCTTTTGTGAGACTGTTGCAAACGTTATCCTTGAGATTAGTAACTTTTAAGTACATTTCCTTTTTACCTGTGACTTCCTCTTGTTGTATATACCTGTGTTGTGATTTTATTGCTGTATGCCAATGTGGGTGTGTGGGAGAGAGTCATTAATAAAGCTGTCAGGTGACTTATTTTCCATGATCATCTATCATACAAAGAGGAACTCATACTAGAGACTAAGGGAAGGAATACCCCCACCCCAGACTAGTGTCACTAAAGCCAAAAGTCAGTTGAACCCAAACATAGGTGGAGTTACAGATGCTAAGGAGGTAAAAGACATGTACATTCAATCAGTCTCCTTTCCCAGCAGGCACAAGACCTTCTCCATCACCTCTGGATGATTTAACACAAGTTAACTATCTCTTATTCAAAAGGTACCAAAATGTTTTGGATTTCAGAATATATTTTTTTTGGGGGGGGCGGCATTTTGGAATATCTATTTTTCCATATTGGTGCTTAATATACTTGTGTGCAAAATTAGTTTCTTTCATTTCCTCTATTTCCTTTGGCACCTTTGCTGCTTTGGGAGCCCGTAACGGTAAGAAAGTAAGAAAGAAACAGCTTTAAGAACTTGTCTCCTTTAAATGCCTTGGAAAGAGTGCATGTGGCATGCAAGGCTGGAAGAGAAAGCATGTGTGCCTGTCTGCAGCTGAGTGCCTCTCCTCTAGAGTAGAAACATCTAAAATGTCTAAAATGAGTGGAAGGGAAGCCTGGGAAGCTGCTCCCCCCCATAATGGGCTGATAGAAAATGGATCTTTCAGCACCCCAGAGTGAAAACAGGTATCTGCCCTCCCAAATTGGGGGAGGTCCCAAAAATGGATCAGGGACCCCACCGAAAGCCAGGATATGAAACGGGTCAAGGTTTACCCGGATTGCACAAGCCTAGTGCTTAATGAAATATTTTACAGTTGGGGTTCAAGTCTGAATACAAAATTAATTTATGTTTCATATTTACCCTATACACATATCCTAAAGGCAAATGAATACAATATTTTGGATAATTTTGTGTATGAAACCAAGTTTTTGTACACTGAATCATCAGAAGGTAAAGCTGTCACAATCTCAACCATTTATGTGGACAATTTTGGATTTTGATGGATTTCAGATTTTGGAATTCCAGCTAAGGGATGCTCAGCCTATAATATCAAGAACTCAGGTTTAGTTTAGAAAGACTTTGTATATCCATAATGAGAGATTTGTAGTTCTATATTTTTCACAGAAAATCCCCTATTCGGCTGTAACTTCTTAATTTCCACAGCTTCTTGAATAGGCGAGTCTTTTGTTTTTCTTTAAGAAACCAACAGTAAGATTTGACATTGAAGAAGTTTTCTTCTGTTTTTCCTAAAATGCTGTTCTTTAATAATCTCTTGAACACTATTTATTTTTATATCCCAAATGTATTTGACATGAAAAGTAAAGCTTAAAAATCGATTGAAAGATAATGAACTGATGATGACTGCAACTATGACAAATATATGTCTCTTCAATTATCCATGTGTTTTAGGAATCAGACTGACAGAATAGGTCAAGGTCAGAAGTCTTTTTTTTTATTAATGCTACTAAATTTTTTTGGTTTTGCACAGACAGGATCAGGGCAAGCATTATATCCCAACATGTGGATTAGAAAACATGATTCAAATGACGTATTCTTAAAATACTGAGCCACTACCCGTTGTTACTAATCAAGAAATACACGAGAAGCCTGCTGTGATTTACAATGTGTTAACACATTCCCACTTGATGAGTTATGCAATGTCTTGCTTGTCTAAAGAAGAATACTCAACACAAACACAGTAGTATAGGAATAGGAAGTAACCTTTCTTTGTTTTATTTATTTTGAGATTAGATAGATCCAAGTCTCTAGCTGGTAATATGAGCTCTCGGGGTAGCTAGAGAAAATTAAAACACACAGTAAACCCAATTCAAACAAGACAATAGTCAAAGCTGATAGGTTACAACCACATCAGACAATTATTGCTATAAGGCCTATGTAAAGAAAACTTTGGGGAAATTCCAATCTGAAAAAATCTGAACCACAACACGTGTACCCTCACATGTTACAGCACGACCTCAATGTCATTCAATCTCTCTCCCCCCCCCCCCCACTTGGCCGGTGTTGCTGCTTGGCAGTGGGCTATAGTAAAATATCCACATGAAAAAATATGAATTGATATGGTTACATCACATAGACTACTTGATACATGAGCAGCAATGGGTTAAACCTTTGTGCCACCAGGACTGCTGACCAATAGGTCAGCGGTTTGAATATGGGTAGAGCGGGTTAAGTTTCCTCTGTCAGCTCCAGCTCCCAATGCAGGGACAGGAGAGAAGCCTCCTACAAGGATGGTAAAACATCAAAAATCTGAGCGTCCCCTGGGCAACGTCCTTGCCAATTCTCTCACACCAGAAGTGACTTGCAGTTTCTCAAGTCGCTCCTGACATAAAAAAAAAAGCAACACCCTAAAAAGTAATCTACTTTACGGGTGCAGGCAAATTTGATAACAGCATATTTCTGCAGCTGTTTCCTCCAAGATCTTGCAGCTGTTCTACTCAAACATTCAAAGGCTGAGACTGTTGGAAATAGCAACCTTCTTCAAGCTTCCACTAGTTGTTTGTTATGTATATAATTCAAATTGCTTTCTGTATTGTATATGTGTATACAGTTTTCCTTAACTCTTTGTTGTGGGAGGGGCTGCAGACCATGTGATCAGAACTGGGCTTTTTCAGGACTCAGACTCCATTTTAGATACTGTATGTTTTAGACTTCAGTAGGAACTTTATGATTAAAGACCTCTATGTAGGTAGGGACTATACATTTAGAGACTTCAGTAGGAAGAGAATGCTGTACAGAAACTAATAGAATTTCCATGTAGACAGAGACTCTATTAGACTCTCAGAACAGGAGGAACATCATGTGTGGTAAAAGGCAAACCTATTTTGCAAAGAATATGGGGGTTCACTTCTTTTTGGGGGCAAGTTTAGGCTTGGTGGTCTTGGGCTTGGCTTTAGCCTTGGGCTTCAGGGCCTTGGCGGGGCTCTTGATGGTCTTCTTGGAGTTTGGAAGGTTGATTATAAGTAAGATGCCCTGTGTTATCTACACAGAGAAACTATTTCAAATCTATTTGTAACTGGATTGATAAGCAAAGTACCTGCATGCTGAATATATGAAGTTTGTGAGTAAACCAATAATGTTGCTTTTAAAGAAGTCTGCTTATTTTTGTCTCATTTTAAGGGAGAGTAGTTTTTTGGGGGGCAACTAAAAAGAACACTTCTAAAACTCTGCTGTGTTTATGTGTTTGTATGTGTGTTGTGTGTGTGTGTTGGTCTGTTACATCTAAGTTTATCTAAGTTATCAGTCTAACAGCTTAGAAACCTGATTGCCTTGCATGAATGCCATTTTCCCAAAAGGTTATGACTCCTTACTATAATAATCAGTGCAGAGAAATATAATATGGCAACAAAAAGAAGAAGAGATCACTATTAGTGGTGCTGCTGGTTCCATAAACGTTAGACTCTTGAAGTACTAAAAGAATATGTGAATTCACATTACAGGCTGACCCCAATTTACAAACATCTGACTACAAATGACTCATAGTTAAGAATGGTGAAACAGCTGGAAGTTGTAGGAAGGGAAATACCTGAAAGAGTTGTCATAGGAAATGTGACTCCTCTGAATAATTATCACCAATCCTTTTTTCACATCAAGCCAATTTTTATCAAGCCAAAAGTCATGCCTTTACCATGAGGTTATGGTGTCATTTTTGAAAGGCTATGACTTCTAACAAGGTCATGCCTTTCTAAAGATCATAAAATAATCTCCAAAAGGTTATGGGGATTTCCATTTTCCAAAAGACACTTAATTTGTTGTTGTTAACTTCCATTAAGTTGTCTTCAATTATGGCAACCCCATGAATGAGAGACGTCCAAATTATCTTATCCTCAATAGCCCTGCTCAGCTCTTGCAGACTCAGGGCCATGGCTTCTTTGAGTCTATCTGGAATATGGTTTTCTCCTTTCCTACTGCCTTCAACTTTACCAAATCTTATTGTCTTTTCTAGTGAGTCATGCTTTCTCATGTTATCTTCAAAGAATGACACTCTTAGTTTAGTCATCCTGGTTTCTAGAGATAGTTCAGGTTTGATTTCCTCTAGGACCCATTTATTATTATTATTATTATTATTATTATTATTATTATTATTATTATTATTATTATTTTAGCATTCCATGGTTTTAGTTAGTACTAGGGTGGATTTTGTCTATGTGGCTCAAAGCAGCTCTATTGATATGCCATCTGCTCCTGATGATTCATTTCTCCCAAGTGCTCTGAGTGTAGCTTGCATCTCATTTAAGCTGTTTTACTCCAGAGGAGACATGCTCAGCTGCTAGAAGGTGCAAGCTTTAAGGAGGTCTTTTACTTATTTCTATGCTAGAGAAGAGGTGCTTGGCTGCAGGCAGGCGTGTGCACACCTCACATGCCCTCTTTCCAAGGCAATGAGGCAAGTTTTTCTTACTCTAGAGGAGATACTTGGCTACAGGGAGGCATGCATGCTTTCTAGGCCTGCACACCACACATGCACACTTTCCAAGTCAAGGAGGCATGGAGCATCGTGAGCTCACGAGCTGATTTTCGTACCGGGAGAGGCTTTCCTGTTATATGCTCCCAAAGGTAATGAAAGTAATCAAAGAACAGATATACCGAAGGAAAACAGTTTTGCGCACAACTCTATTACAAACTCCAGAATTCTGCAGGAGGCGGCTACAGGATGTAAAGTGGGATGCCACCTCTTTAAAGTATCATGTGATAATCTCCCAGGTGAAGCAACTGGAGGTATTACATCCATAGGCACTCCTGATGTACTATAGTGGGATTTGTGCAGAAGACTTCCTAACTGATTGTGCTGCAAACTCAAAGCAGTAACCATTTACTGCTTCGATCTTCTAAGGAACTGGTTGAGAGTCAGAATAAATTGTGGGTATTTAAGTGCAAAATACAGCTAGGACTTTAAAATGCAAGCTACATTTAACAGCAGCATATTGATTTCCCCCACTCCTTCCTTGTAATTTCATTTCCATGAACATTTCTGGTTTCTTAATTAGCAACCTTTTAAAGAGAGATTTAACATCCTTACTATCAAAGGATTTAACTCGAGGATACAACAGTGCAGAGAGATAGTGGAGGGTAGAGGATGATAGCATCAGGGAACTACTTCCTATCTGTGTTATGAAGGGAAACAGCACAGATACAGTCACAAGCTGTACTTGGGGCCAGGCTGAGACATTCTAGTCTCCAATGAGAAATCTCTAAATGCCCCCCTTTACAGTAGTAGATGCAATAATAAACAAGTGACAATTTTGCCACCCTTCAAAGGCAATGAAATCTGGCATCTGTGATAGCTACCTTCAGACCAAAATTGAATTTAGAACGACTGAAACCCTAAACCAAGTATAAACAAAGTGAGGTATGTTGCTAGATTGCAACTCCTAGCATTCTTCTCCATTGTCTATGTTTGCTTCGAATGCAGTTCTGCAGATCGAATCTGGGGAGCGGGGTGAGCTTCCACTGTTAGCCCTAGCTTCTGCAAACCCAGCAGTTCAAAAACATGTAAAAATGTGAGTAGATCAATAGGTGCTGCTTCGGCGGGAAAGTAACAGTGCTCCATGCAGTCATGCCAGCCACATGACCTTGGAGGTGTCTACGGACACTATGACTTAGAAATGGAGATGAGCAGCAATGGGTTAAACCCTTGTGCCACCAGGACTGCTGACCGACAGGTCAGCAGTTCAAATATGGGGAGAGCGGGTAGAGCTTCCTCTGTCAACTCCAGCTCCCCATGCAGGGACAGGAGAGAAGACAAGGATGGTAAAACATCCAACATCTGAGTGTCCCCTGGGTAACGTCCTTGCAGATGGCCAATTCTCTTACACCAGAAGCGACTTGCAGTTTCTCAAGTTGCTCCTGACACAGAAAAAAACTTGTACTGCTGGTATTAGTAGTCTAACAATACTGAATTTTGCTTCTTCCTTCCTTAAACTTACTCAAATGTAATAGGCCTCAAAATATTAGACCCCCACTTGGTTGACTGTGTAATACTTGAAATACATTTTGGAGTCTGCTCCCCCCCCCCCAAATTCTGTTTAAATTGTAGGTCTTAAAATAGTTAAGTTCATATACCATTTAATTGTATGTAGGACCATTGGCAATCTGGGTTGCAAGTCAAGACAGAAAAGGAATTACTCAGGAATCGCCTAGTTAACCTCAATGACTTCATATCTGCAACCATGAAGGCAAATGAATAGATGCATGGGTAATACTGCATTCAGTTATGGACAACTCATTTTAAGAAGGATGTAGACAAGTTGGAGCAGGTCCAAAGAAGGGCAATGAAGATGACAAAAGGTATAGAGAACAAAAATATGAGGAAAGGTTGAAGATCTTGGGCATATTCAACTTGGTGATGAAAAGATTGGCGAGTAACATTATACCAGACTTTAAACATCTCAGGGGAGGGTATACACAAAGAGGAGTGTGCTGGTTTGTCTTCTGCTGTCATAAAGTGTATGAATTAGGTTTAATAGTTACAGGAAGGTCAAAGGAGCTTCTTGATGGTGATACTAATTGGGCAATGGAACCAATCGCTTGGAGCAGCAGTTCTCAAAGTGGGCTCTGTGGAGCTCTTGAGGCTCCACAAAGAATACTAAGGGGCTCCACTGTTTCCCCACTCCCCCTCCAAGCTTTCACTCCTTTTTCCTTCTTGCTTTTTCCTCACCTCCCTCAACCCCAAAATCCATTTCCCTCACTTCCCTTGCTCCCAAAGGCCTTTTTTCCTCACTTTCCTTGCTGCCTAGATCTTTTTCGTCTTGCCTTGCTTGCTTCCAAAACCCTATTTCTCTCGCACTGCTCAGGGGGTGCTTTGATTTTGCTTTTCCTACATAGCAGAAGGGGGTTGGACTGGATGGCCCCTGGGGTCTTCCAATGATACACTGTTATGCTTATATTGGTCAAAAAGTTTACTCATGCCTGGTATATATGTGGTTGTTTATTTGTTCAGTCGCTTCCAACTCTTCGTGACCTCATGGACCTGCCCATGCCAGAGCTCCCTGTTGGCCATCACCACCCCCAGCTCCTTCAGAGTCAAGCCAATCACTTCAAGGATACCACCCATCCATCTTGCCCTTGGTTGGCCCCCCTTCCTTTTTCCTTCAATTTTCCCCAGCATCATTGTCTTCTCTACGCTTTCCTGTCTTCTCATTATGTGGCCAAAGTACTTCATCTTTGCCTCCAATATTCTTCCCTCCAATGAGCACCTGATATATACACAGATTATATATAACATAATATATAATGTAATATAAAAACATTTCTTGGGGTTCCACGAAAAACTTTTGCTTCCAAAAGGGCTCCATGGATGACAAAGTTTGAGAATCCCTGGTCTAGAGAGATGGTTGGGTCCCCTTCTCTGGATGATGATTATTTATTCATTATTTCCTATATTTCTATCCCGCCCTTCTCACCCCCAAGGGGGGACTCAGGGCGGCCTCACAAAAGCATCATAGGATGCCGAAAATCATAAAAACAATCAGCAATGCATTAAAGTATTAAAAAACAGTAATTAAACAATTGATTAAAGGCACACCTATTAAATCAGAATCCAAAATCCAATCCAAGGTCCAGTCCGGGTCAATTTATTGTGTTAAAATTTTTTTTTTACTTGCTGTTATTACTGGTCGAACGCTTGGTCCCATAGCCAGGTCTTAAGTATCCTCCTGAAAGACAGGAGGGAGATGGCCAATCTGATGTCCCTGGGGAGGGAGTTCCATAGATGGGGGGCCACTGCAGAGAAGGCCCTGTCCCTCATCCCCACCAGTCGCGTTTGCGATGTCGGTGGGATTGAGAGCAGGGCCTCTCCAGATTATCTTAAATTTTGTGATGGTTCATAACAGGCAGAGGTGGCCCTAGGTAATTTTCAATGGTAAGCAACAGTATTCCCCCCCCCCCCCAACCAATCTCTGATATATATTTTCTGTTCATCGTGGGAGTTCTGTGTGCCATATTTGGTTCAATTCCATCATTGGTGGAGTTCAGAATGCTCTTTGATTGTAGGTTAACTATACAACCCAGTAACTACAACTTGCATATGTCAAGGTCTATTTCCCCCCAAGAGCGCCTCAAGAGCGCCCCTGGGCAAAATGAACTATACTGCAAATGTTTACTTTGCGTAATGGGTTGAGCCGCCTCTGATAACAGGAGATACGTTCGAACAGGTCGTATGGGCCAGAACTGTTTAGGGCTTTAAAGGTTAAAACCAGCACTTTGAATTGTGCTGGATGTCTTTGTTAAGAGGCTGGATACTTACTTGTTTGGGATGCTCTAGCTTAATGCCTCCCAAATTTCCAGTTGTCTTGGGCTTCATCTTCCAGAATCCATGGCAGTTAAGGCTTCTGAGAATTGAAGTTAAAAACATCAGGAGGACTATAGATGGCTATCCACTGCTCTTACCTGGTGATCTTGCATTGTGCAAAGAGGATGGAGCCAATGACCCATAGGACCTCTTCCAACTTCAGGCTTCATTGCCAGCCTAATGTGGCTCTCATAGCTGAAGCAAATGATTCCTTGGCAATTCAGCAGGTGACACCAAACGGCACACTTTCCAATGCCCTGGTTGCCCCTCTAATGGGAAGGGCTGTTTTTTTACCCCCATGTTCCTTATTAAGCTGAAGTATTTTATTTAATGAGTGTGACTCATGCAAGGTGTTCCCATAAATCATCAGCTGGTTTACAAACTCAATAACTAGGCTTCCTGCTATAACTAGGCCGTGCACACCTTAAATTATTAACACGCCAGGGCCCTCCAGGCAGATCTTTGATGATGATGATATAAACACTGTTAAGGACAAGGTGCTCTCTCAGCAAAAGATTATTGACTCTAATTACCATTTACCAATGGCAAAGGGGGGATGTGAAGGGGGGAGAAAAAGAAAGACAATAAACGATGAAGCAGGATTTCAATCTGGGATTTAATTTCATGACACATTGAAACAACAACAACAACAAAAACCATCCACCCCAACTTTTGTCAGTTTGCTTGCTTGTTTTGTTTTTTGTTGCAGCAGCAGCAGCTCTGCCTCCACCATAGACGGTGAGTTGGCTGAGCTTGAAAGGCAGACAGTTGTTAGGAAGGGGGAAAAAAATCACAAACCCTTAAAGGAAAACCTCACACAGCATGAGGGAACGTTCTGTTGATGCTGTATACGTTCTTTGAAATGGATGGAAAAAGGCCAGAGGGAACTGAAAAAAAAGATGATAATATACTGGAAAGAATCCCAGCTTTAATTGTTTTCATGTATGTAATACAATAATAAAAAAGAGAAGGTTCACACACTAATGTGCTTGACTACAGTCAAATCAGAACTGCAGGTCAGCTTTTTTTTTTTTAAGGATGGCAAGCTCCTATTATATGCTTCATTTTTTTAACTGAACCCTCATTATAAGGATGCTGGGAGTGAAGGTATACAAGCCAAAATACAATTAGAAAAGCACAGAGCCTTTACACTCCATGGAATTGAGTACAATGTACTTTCTATTTCCAAGTGTTGAAGATGGTGGCTTAGGCCCATGCAGATGTATAAATCCACATTGAACTGGATTATATGGTAATGAAGTTCAATCCAGTTCAAAGCAGATATTGTGGATTATCTGCCTTGATATTCTGGGTTATATGGCTGTGTGGAAGGGCCCTTAGAGAGAGACTATAGTGTAGAACAGTGGTTCCCAACCGGTGCTCAATGGACCACCAGTGGTCCACAAGAATGAAAATATGGTCTGTGGCCACACCATTACTACACTGTTACCTCAAAACCATTTGACAACAAGAATGACGGGTCTCGCGAAACCCTCATAGTGCCAAGGCAACAGGGATGTCGGGAGGGGAGAAGCTGACTACCCATGACAGATTACTACTACCACACCAGCTCTAGATTATTAAATATAGTTTTCTGTGGGCCAGCAGATGCTGACTACTGAATGGCATATGTTCTGTATCAGAAGCTAGAGCTGATGTGGTCTATCCAATGCAATTTTCTGAATCAATACCTCAAATAACCAAACCAAATCTAAAGTTGACCAAAAACTGATTCACAACCCTTTTGGTACTAATGTTGGAGAGTGGTTCCTGTTTAAGTGGTCCCTGGTCAAAAAAAGTTTGGGAACCACTGGTGTAGAATGAATGCAGTTTGACACCACTTTAACTGCCATGGCTCAATGCTATGGAAGCTTAGGAGGTATAGTTTTAATTTTTTTCTGTCTTTTCTGCCAAAGACCATAGGTGCTTCACCAAATTACAAATCCCATGTAGAAGAGAAGTACAGTGGTACGATTCGAGGTGTAAAAGAAACAGTTTCAAGGTGAGCAAAGTGTACGAGAATGAAGTGAAGTTTGTTGTGATTTATCATTACTTTGCTCTGCATTTTCCTTGTGAGTCATGTAGAAGCTGTTCCCAGGGGCTTCCTGAAATCTTAGCTTGGATCTGTACATATTTCCAAAACCCCCCAAAATAAAACAAAAAACACCCCACACACAATGACATAAAATACAATAGTGTTCTGATAAGAATACAGAACCAGGAAAAGTGCAAGTATTTGGTTTGATATTATTGTTGTCACACAAGGAATGTTCCACTCTATATGGGTTTTGCGCTGCTATTAATCCCTACAACACCCTGTAAAATAGATTTTCTGAGAAGCCATGATGGCTCAAAATCACATGGTAACCACTACTATCAGGAAGGGACTTGAATTTAGGTCTCTGTGTTCTAATTCTAGTACTTTAAATAGTAGTCTGTACCAATTCTCTTTAAAAGATAGGGAAACATAGTGGTCGGGAAATATTCAAGTTCTGATTTTGCATAATTAGAATGCAAATTAATATGTATAATTACAATAATTTGCATAATATGCAAAATGGATGTTCAGATTTGAGATAATAGAACATGGCAATGCTGTGAGTTATGTTCCTTAGGGTTTCAGGCAGAGTTCTGTCTTTTTTACCCAAAGCTCTCATGTATTTCCTATTAGGTCTAACATCCAGGTGCTATAGATACCTAACTTTAGAATCTGGACCTGCTTAACTTTTGGTCAGGTATATTCAGAGTGATATGGTGGTATGTTGAACTGGATTGTTTATTACAGTGTTTTTCATATAGTAAACAACCTTCTAAAACCAGATCTGGTAGTCTAATGAGTTTGTCACAAAAATTATTTTAAACTAGGAATATAGAGATTATTGGACTGCAGCTTCCATGATCTCCCATTGCTTACTAATGCTAAGGAAGGTTGCAATCTAGAGAGCCACATATCAAGAGCACATGAGTTCCTCAGATCTTTTGTAAAGGACTGTTAAGATAACCACAAAGTATGTCAGATGAACTAGTACTTTCTACTGAACTGATTCCTTTTAGTGCAGAGGAATTCAAGATTAGGTTTCTCATCCAGAAGTGCTTTAAAAAGTTTGAACATATGTCTTTCATTTCAGCACCAGATGTTGGTCCATGCTGCCAGATGTTACCTTGCCTGCCTTTGGTATAAAACAAGTGTGAGTGGATGGCCATTTGGCTTGGATCTGGGATAATATTTATGCAACACTTTCCTACAGATTCATTACAGATCACCTACACATCTGCTGTAATTCTTGCAGGAAGTATCTATTCTTAGAAACAGGTAAAAAATAGAAGAGGAGAACCAAGCTATAATATACTTTTAAGACATAGTAAATGAGGCAATTGTAAGTTCAAAATGAACGGTGTAATATTTTTTGCCAAACTTTGATGGATAGTTCCTACACAGTCTTTATCCTAGGCCCACAAAAAATGAGAGAACAAAGGGCCCTTCCAGACAGTCCCTATATCCCAGGATCTGATCTCAGGTTTTCTGCTTTAAACAGGATTATATGAGTCCCCACTTCCAGATAATCTGGGATAAACAGAAAACCTGGGATCAGATCCTAGGATATAAGGCTTGTCTGGAAGGGCCCGAAGTGTGGATATTCTTCAAACACCTGGTGTCGAAGCACTTATTCACTGTTTTAACCAGAGCTAAGACTAATTGAATTTTTCAATGGAGTGTGGGAAGTTTATAACTCTTAACATGCTGGCTGGGGGATTCTGTGTATTTTAGTCTAACATTTAACTTTACTTAGCTCTGGTTTGTAATACGCAAAGTATTATGAATTGTTGGAGAAAAGGTAGATGCAATGTATGAGAACTGTGACTGAAACTGAGGAGCAATTTATGTTGGCTGGAGTAGTGACTTTAAGTAGGATCGGTTAATTGTATGTGTGAATAAGGTCTAGGGATTTTAGTAGACTACAAGCTAAGGCCTCCATGTACACTACCAATTAATGCAGTTTGAAAGTGCATTATATGGTTTGTGCATTATATGGTTTGTGTTAAACTGCATTGAACTGCACATAAAAAGTCAATACAATTCTAGACCATAACAACAGTAATGTATTATCCAGACTGAAGAAGATAGTTGGCCTATTCTGTTCAGTTTTGGCCAGATTTTACCTGGAATATTGAATCCTCTTCTGTGCACTACACTTCAAGAAGAATATTGACAAGCTGAAATATGCCTAGAGAAGTGTTTCTCAAACTATGCTCCTCCAGGTGTTTTGGACTTTGGCGCCCAGAAATCCCAGCTAGTTTACCAGCTGTTAGGAATTTTGGGAGCTGAAGTCTAAAACATCTGAAGGAGCACAGTTTGAGAAACTCTGGTCTAGAGCAGTGGTTCTCAACCTGTGGGTCCTCAGATGCTTTGGCCTTCAACTCCCAGAAATGCTAACAGCTGTTAAACTGACTGGGATTTCTGGAAGTTGTGGGCCAAAAACATCTGGGGACCCACAGGTTGAGAACCACTGGTCTAGAAGACGGTAACCAAAGAGATAGAAACCAAGCTTTATGAGGAACAGCATTGGGAGCTGGATAGGTTTAGGTTGGAGAAGAATCACAGAATTGCAAGAGAACAAGAGCCATCCAGTTATGTATGGGAGGAGGTGGGACTAGATAGCCTTATAATGCTATGAAATCTCTCCATAATACTGTTTCCCACAGTTTGTTGTGGTTCATTGTTAAACTCCCATTAGCACCACAGAGTTGAGGGAGAGGAATAAATATAAGTGATGAAAGCTATAGCAGGGCAAATAATGGGGTTGATAACAGTTTAGGCAAGATTAATGACTTGGTGGAAGGAGACGAAACTTTCTCCAATGACACTACTTCCATCAAAATTGGAGCAGCACAAAATACTTCTACAATTTTCAAAACATTCCCTCTCGAACATTGAGGTAACCAAATATAGCTCCCATATAACATCTGGTTTACCGAAGATAGAAAAAAGGAAAAGGTGTATCTACATCCAGATGCTCTCTTCTTTGTGAAAGACCTTCTGTTTTTGAATGTTGCATTTTAATATAGTGAGATTTCTATTCCCCCCATTGTTGCATGTGAGAACAAAGATAAGTGAGTTGATGCATGATATCAAGTAATAGGCAGCCTTTAAGTCTGTGCTTGTCATTTGGATGTTAAAAGTCTATTCATACCTACACTAAGAAAAATGAGTTTAATATAGTGCTTTCATGCTCCACAGGGCTGGTTGTCCTGACTGTACATGGAAGATTTACATGAGTAACTCCTGTTGATATTATCAGAAATTATGAAAGCGTGCAGACACGGCACACTGGAGGGGGGATGCATTCAGTTTATGTGTGTTTACATGGAGAGAGAGAGAGAGATGGAGGAAGAGAAAGAGGGAGAGAGAGATGTACAGTACCTGTGTCGGAATGCACATGTATGCATAAATGTGCTTGGGGCACAAGGACCTGAATGTTCAATAATGCCAAACAGCAATAGCAACAACAAAAAGAGCCCCTAACGACCCATATTAATGAAATGTTACAGTTAAGATTTTAATCACACAGAAGTCAGAAAATTCTGAGTTCCCATAGCAACCTTAATCCTGTTTCCTTTTGTCTCTGTATTACCATAGGGTCATTTTGTATCTGTGTACATGAGGGAAAGTACATCACCAGTTACAGATATCTAACCCCAATCCTCATACTGAATTGCTAGTATTGGATTTAGATCGTGCTGCTATTCATCGCTGAGCAAAATTCTGGCTCTGTCCACACTCCTGTTAATATGACTAAATGTGACTCTTTTAAAGATGAATTAACTACGCCTGGATGTACATTATAGCATGATGGACACCATCAGGATACAAAATCCACAACAAAAGTTTCCCCAATAGTGACAGTAAGAGCAAGAGTTGGAGAATGAGTGCCCATGATCTACCTCTCTTTGGGAAGAAGCTACTTACTTCATTGCTGCTGGTCACTGACAACAACAACAACAATGTATATCAATATAGATATCTATATATGTATGTCTTAAATGTTTTCATCACATAAAAAGACTTAAGGTACATCTATACTGTAGAATTAATGCATTAACACAACTTAGCTTTGGCTTTCTGCTAAGAAATAATGGGAACTGTA
Organism: Anolis sagrei; assembly: GCF_037176765.1. Lineage (NCBI taxonomy): Eukaryota > Metazoa > Chordata > Lepidosauria > Squamata > Anolidae > Anolis > Anolis sagrei. The sequence goes on from NC_090024.1 coordinate 83,663,353, forward strand.
GAGTGAAGAGAGAGGGGGCTACAGTTGAAGACAGTTTCATCTTGTCTCCTGTGCTTTACTAATAATATAATATAATATAATATAATATAATATATTGTATATACATATAATATTTATAATATTATAATGTAATACAATATAATACTACAAATAATAATACAATATTATAATTATATATTTTATATTACATGTAATATAATTATATTACAATATAATGGTGTAATACAATATAATAATATATAATACTGATATTGTACTGTGCTAATAATTTAATATATTTTATGTATATATATCTTGTAAGCTGCTCCAACTTTATTCTACTGTAATAGATGCTAAAGAGCATGTTTTTAATTCTATTTGCTTCAGTTAGTACTGCATTATATTTCAGGTGCAGTAAATTAACTGTGTGTTATCTCATAAGTATGGTTCAGTCTCACTTCTTCTCTTTGTGTAAGAAAAATGCACTAGCAGTGTTCAGAGACCTGCCAGCAGCTATAGAAACCCCTATTAAGAAGCCAACATTTTAACCAAAATTTGTACAAAGGCCCAGAATTCAGTTTTTTTTTAAAATAAATAACACCTACAATTAATGGTAAGTAATGGTAGGTTACATACCTGTGACCATCTTTCTTCGAGTGGTGCTCTGCGAATTCACACTTGTGGAGAGACTGCGCCTGCGCGGGCTCCAACGGAAACTTCTACATTTTAAAACTTTCAAGTTTTGGCGGTAACCCCGCCCAGCCCCGGCAGGGGATAAAAGGGCGCCCCGCGCACACCAATCCAATTCCTACGCCGCTACGGTAACAAGAAATTGGAGGTTTGCATAGAGGGGAGGTTGGGCGGGTTAGTGTGAATTCGCAGAGCACCACTCGAAGAAAGATGGTCACAGGTATGTAACCTACCATTTTTCTTCATGGTCTCTGCGAATGCACACTTGTGGAGACTAGCAAGCTCAGGTCCCGGAGGCGGGAAGAATGCAAACCGACTAGTTAAGTCAAGGGCCAAACAATTTTATTAAGTGCAAACAGTTACCAAACAAGAGATTGTGATCACTTCCGAAGAAGGGTACAGTGCATAAACTTATGGGAGTACGTGATCCTCCCGGTCACATGGGGGTGACCCATCAACAGTGAAAGACACTCAATGAATGAGGGCAATCTTGAACAATAAGAACTGTTTCATGACCCTTGAATTAAAACACATGGTGATTTTCGAAGACACTCATTGCAATGAGGGCACATTAAGTAGTTACACAAAAACAGTTTTGTTAACAAGTGCAAAACATATTAGCGAGGCCGAAAGGCGTCAACATCGACACAAACACTACCCGTGGTGAGCCCCATTAGGCTATAGTGCAAAGTTGCCTGTGCCTCAGACAGTAAGGCATCAAGTGTAAAGGTGCAATTACATTCACTGGCACCGGTAAACAGTTGAGTTCAAGTAAACATGGTAACTAACATTCACAACAATGTACGGTACCGAAGAAACTCTCGGTATCGATCAGCACAAGGAAGAACTTTGGGTCCTAGGAAGGACACGATCCCAAAATTGCCCTCCCAAAGGCCATGTCAGGCGTACACCTGGTATTCAGTCTATAATGCGAGACAAATGTCTGAGGATTCTTCCAAATGGCCGCCTTGCAAATAGCGTCCAAGGGAATCCCTTTAAGGAAGGCTGTCGATGCCGCCATAGCCCTGGTTGACCGAGCCCGGACAACCAATGGGGGTTGCTGTCGAGCAAGCTGGTAACAAAGCTCAATTGCCGAGGTGATCCAGTGGGACAGGCGTTGCGCCGTGACCGGCAGGCCCAACTTTTCCCGGGCATATGTCACGAACAGCCTCTGAGTCCTCCGAGACTGAGCAGTTCTGTCCCTATAACAGAGTAAAGCTCTCCGCACATCGAGCATATGAAGTCTTTTTTCCCTCAGGGTGGAGGGGGACTGACACAACGAGGGGAGGACAATGTCTTCATTCACATGGAAGGGGGACACAACCTTGGGAAGGAAGTTCACGTCGGTACGGAGGACTGCTCTGTCCTCGTGGACCACAAAATATGGTTCGTCCACACGCAGTGCTGCAAGTATAGTATAGTAAGATGGTGATTGGGCATTCGGACAATGTGGCCAGTCCAGCAGAGTTGATGGCATAAGAGCATTGCTTCGATGCTGGTGGTCTTTTCTTCTTCCAGCACGCTGACATTTGTGCACTCTATGCAGGTATCTATAAGTGTCCAAGATCTGCTGCTGCATTTAGAAACTGTTGTTGTTGTTGTTGTTGTTGTTGTTATTATTAGTAGTAGTATTATTAACTTTATTTGTACCCCACTAACATCTCCCAAAGGACTTGGTGCGGCTTACAAAGGCCAAGGCCCTCAATAAAACAACAGCACAACAAATACAACAATAAAACTCATAAAGCAAACCAATAAACATTAAAGCAATAACAGTAAAACATAAAAACAATACATCATGACACATTTAAAACTAGGGCCAAATGTAATGAATAAATTAATAGTGCTGGACATGACAGGTGAAATGTAAGGATTTTAAGGTAGGTGCGATGTGCAGGCAATCTTAAATCTCTGGTAAAGTGTGTTTGGGACATGATGCTGGGAGTTTCCTATTCTGGAAAGGCACACTGGAACAGTCAGGTCTTCAAGCTCTTCCTAAAGACTGCCAACGTTGGGGCTTGTCTGATGTCCTTGGGGAGAGAGTTCCAGAGTTGTTGTTGTTGTTGTTGTTGTTGTTGTTGTTGTTGTGTGTCTTCAAGTGACTTCCAACTTATGGTGACTCGACACTAAGATGGCCCTATTATGGGTTTTTCTTGGGAAAGATTTGTTTAGAGGGGGATTATGTTTGTCTTCCTCTGAGGCCGAGAGAGTGTCCCTCCTATGGTTTCCATGATTAAGCAGCAGTTCAAACTCTGGTCCTAGGAGTCACAGCCCAATGTTCAAACCACAACCACAACCCCATTCTGCCTTTCTTATTTAGAAATTATTTAGAAATTATTAACCTTCATAATTCTGTTATTTCTCCTTTCTTTCTGCCCTTTGATCATATTTGCCAAAGGGGTACCTACTTAGGATTCTCCTGTGTTGTTTTATATTAAGCAGGCTTTATTGCTCTGCTAAATTATAATGCAAGAACCCCCTATTCTAACTGACAAGCACTGTAGTGTAAATGATTTAATTTACTAGCTGAAGCATGCGTCTACATATTATTGTACTGATCAGTCATTGCATACTAAAATCACTCATCCTTAATGTAATGATTTTGTATCCCTACAGAGAATCTGAATCATCAGAAAGTCATTAGATACAGTAAAAATATGAAAATTACAATTGCACAGCAGTAAACACTATTAGCTGTTAGTTAAAACAGCATTTAATTTAGTCATGCAACAATTTACACATTTACATATACTGCTTGGTTCACAAGCAACTGTAGAAATAAACCGCATTCCAGAGAAATGATGGAGGGGAGAAGGAGAAATAAGAAGGATAATGGAAAGACACGTAAGTCAATTTTGGGTGTGAAGTGGAGCAATGTAATATGATTGTAGCACCTCATTAACTTTATTTATTACTTTCAAATCACAAATAATCAAATTACAACATAAATGTTAACAATGAAATTGACAAAGGAAATTGAAGCTGATTTTCATAATGGATGGTGTCAGGATATAATTTCTCGAAGTGAGAAAGTTGATGATCTGTATTAATCTAGAGAAGGGGTGATCAATTCTTGGAGATTAAGGGGCCACATGCCCTCTGGGCCCATAGGGGAGTGCCCCATTGCCTGCCTTCAGGTAATTTGGTGGCATTATGGTGGAGATATGGTGGGTAACTTGCTATTTGGGAGGATGTGATGACTTATTTTAGACCTGAAAAGTATATTTTTACCATTAAAAATTACAAGAAACAATGTGTTATTTACAGTTAGAAAAAACACTTTTTTTTGGCCATAAATGTGGTGAATTTTTCTAAGGTATGGGAAGAGATTGTATGTTGCATCCATCAAATAACACAATCTACACAGCACCAATAAGAATTTCACTCAGATTAGGTTAAATGCAAATTAAGTTGCAGGTACACTGCTTCGTTTACCCACACATAATGTTCAGTGTATATTAATTCCCAATGTACCAGGAACTGACTACATAAATGAATAAGGTTGTCCAGAATTGTTAGTATCATAGTTTAAAAAATGAAGGCATTGACATTTCTAACCCATCCTCTGTTCAGATATCAGCTAGCAAGCCAATGCCTTAAATCAAGAAATAGCTTCCTAAGATCTACAGAGATACTCGCAAGAATACCTCAGCAAACAAGAGTCCAAAAGTGGCAGACAAAAACCTGGAGCCTCCATCAGTGGCTGATACCAGATGAGAGACGCTTTACAGGGCACACAAAAGGCTGGGCGACCTGGAAGGCACTGAACAGGATATGCTCTGTCACCATGAGATGCAGAGCTAACCTTAAGAAATGGAGTCAATGACATGCGAGTGTGGAGAAGAGCAAACCACAGACTACAATGCAACTTGAGCCCTGCCACATGCACAATGGAGTACCTTCTCACTGCGACACCAGAGGTACTCCAAGTGGCCAGCTTCTAGTCAAATGACATTTAGCATAATCCTAAGTTTATTGTGGTATTCCCCAGACTAACCTATGGATACGAGAGCTGGACCATAAGGAAGGCTGAGTGAAGGAAGATAGGTGCTTCTGAACTGTGGTACTGGAGGAAAATTCTGAAATTGTCTTTGACTCCAAGAAGAGAGAGCTGGACTGCATGAAGATCCAACCAGTCCATACTCCAAGAAATAATGCCCAGCTGCTCACTGGAGGGAAGGATATCAGAGGCAAAGATGAAGTACTTTGGCCACATAATGAGAAGACAGGAGAGCTTGGAGAAGATAATGATGCTGGGGAAAATGGAAGGAAAAAGGAAGAGGGGCCAAACAAAGGCAAGATGGATGGATGTTATCCTTGAAGTGACTGGCTTGACCTTGAAGGAGCTGGCGGTGGCAATGGCTGACAGAGACCTCTGACGTGGGCTGGTCCATGAGGTCATGAAGAGTCGGAAACAACTGAAGGAATAAACAACAACAAACAGGATTCTAGAGACAATTCATACAAAAGGTTAATGTGAGACCAAAGATTCTCACTTGCTAGGCCTTGGCTTCTATTTCATACTATTATGCCTTTTATTATACAATTCATAATTTGGGGTCTGTTTTCTCAAGATCAATATCTGGCTTCAAAAATTACTTACCGCCTCATCAGATGGGTGGTTTTCCCTGTCTTAGCATGCTGCTGGCACGCTGCTGGGACTGAGTCTACTGGAGAACATCAAACAATGCAGAACTACTTCTGGGAGGTCTCCATTATTTATTTATTTATTTATTTCAAAGTTTTCTATACCGAGCTTCTCAACCTCATTGAGGGACTCAGCCCGGTTTCCAACCATAAAAAAATATACAGTCATTAAAATATCATATATCACAATTACAAAACCAGCTTTAAAATAACACTATGTATAAAACTACAGTGGTCAGCCATCATATTAAAACATATTAAAATATTAGGCTCCAGTGCCCTAAACGAGAGTCCTGAGGAGTTGGGTAACTACCTGTCTCCTCATTGAAGAAGTTGAGGACAGCACACAAGGAAGATGGGGACAGCACAGAAATGTTGTAAGTGGACGAAAATGAGTGCCTCCTCATTATCCACTCCTGTCCCCAGGCTTCTGGACCTCCATGTGATGAGGTCTCTAGAGATTAATGTCGACACCACAAGACCAGAGCTCAATTCCCAGTCTTTCCAGACAGAAAAAAAATGGTTAGTTGACAAACCTAGAAAGTGTCCAGATCTCCTTTCTTTTGTTGTGCTCTTCTTAGTTGGTATTCTTAAGGCCCTTCCAGACAGGCCCTAGATCCTAGGATCTGATTCCAAGTTTTTTGTTTATCTCAGATTATCTGGGAGTGCAGACTCATATAATCCAGTTTAAAGCAGAAAACCTGGGATCGGATCCTGGGATGTAGGGCCTGTCTGGAAGGGCCCTTAGAAGGCTCCAACACAGCATAATTTACCTAAACACGAGGACATCAGGGGTGTGAATTGTGGGTTTCATTAAGAGCCTCCTGTTCCCAGCTTAATAATATCAACATTGTCCTAACTCATAGTTTGGAACACTAGGTACAATTATGAAGCTTACTATATAATAAATCATTTTACTGAAAGCAATAATTTATTTCAACAAAACACAAGCCAGTATTTTGTTTGAAATTTGTATTCATGATTCTTAAACAGAAAGAAAAGTTTGAATTAATTGTTACAATTTAATCAACAATGCAATTTAAGCATCATCAACTTGCACTATGATTTATGAGTTAACATAAACAAGCAAGAAAAGGGAAATGAAAAATAAAAAGCAAATCTCTTGCTGAAAAAGGAAGAACCAACATTGCAGCCAGGTAAATATAAAAGAGGCTGTTGAGAGAGCAAGCAGCCCCTGAAAAATGATGGAATGCATTTTTTCTTTCCCTTTAATAATTAATAGCACCCCTCTTTTTTTTAAACCAGAATAAACCCAAAGCAGCTAACAACATAAAATCAATGAAACATCAAACACTCAATGAAAGATGCACAGCTCCAAAATCTGTGATACGGTTTGGCAGCTAAAGCTATGCAGGTTCAACCCTGAGAGCTGCCAGGATCAGAGAGACCAAGGAACTAGTGGGAAGCCACTCAGAAGAAATCTTCAAAGGAAGAGTCAGGGCAGAAGTAGCAACAACAACAACAAAAATAAAAGGGGCTAAGAAAATAAATTGAAGTATGACAAAAGGTAGCAAAGGCCTATCAATCATGTCAGAAGAAAACTATATATAAAAATAATTCACGAAGAATTGCCAAATGTTGAGAAGGTTTCACTGTTTCTGGACACTGGGCATCATAGCGCAAGACCCAAAGCAGAAAGACCATTATATTGTCAAGGGCTTTCATGGCTGGAATCACTGTGCTGCTGTAAGTTTTTTGGGCTGCATGACCATGTTCCAGAAGCATTCTCACCTGACATTTTGCCTGCATCTATGGCAGGCATCCTCAGAGGTTGTGAGGCTGTTGTCCCTAGGCTTCTGGACCTCCATGTGATGAGGTCCTTAGAGATTAATATTGACACCATGAGACCAGAGCTTAATTCCCAGTGTTTCCAGGCAGAAAACTTGGTTAGTTGACAAACCTCAAAAGTGCCCAGATTTCCTTGCTTTTGTTGTGCTCTCCTTAGTTAGTATTCCTAGGGCCCTTCCAGATATGCCCTATATGCCAGGATCTGATCTCAGGTTTTCTGATTATCCCAGATTATCTGGCAGTGCAGAAACACTGGGCTGCTCTAAGTTTTTTGGGCTGCATGGCCATGTTCCAGAAGCATCCCCATCCTCTCCTGACGTTTCACCTACATCTATGGCAAGCATCCTCAGAAGTTGTGAGACTGCTGTCCCCAGGCTCACAACCTCTGAAACCTCACAACCTCTGAGGATACCTGCCATAGATACAAACAAAATGTCAGGAAAGAATGTTTCTGGAACATGGAGGACCTCACAACCTCTGAGGATGCCTGCCATAGAAGCAGGTGGAACATCAGGAGATAATGCTTCTGGAACATGGAGGACCTCACAATCTCTGAGGATGCCTGCCATAGATGCAGGTGGAACATCAGGAGAGAATGCTTCTGGAACATGGAAGACCTCACAACCGCTGAGGATGCCTGCCATAGATACAGGCAAAACGTTAGGAGAGAATGCTTCTGGAACATGGAAGACCTCACAACCGCTGAGGATGCCTGCCATAGATACAGGCGAAATGCCAGGAGAGAATGCTTCTGGAACATGGCCATACAGCCCAAAAGACTTGCAGCAACCCAGAAAGAACATTCTTGTGGAAAGACAAAATGGCAGCTAGTTTCACAAATGTCCGTGAGAGCTGAAAAGAAAAATGTTAAAAAGAGAATCAAAGACTCAGCCTCAGTCCTCCCTCTCTCTCTTTTGCATCTCTGTAGGAACTGAGTTTGTGAGTAGTGTAAACACTTGCAACCCTGCACTTCCTAGGATGCATGTGCTATCAAGGAGGGAGGTGTTAATTGCCGCACTAATTACAACATGATTGCTTTGCACTTGTTTTTCACTTGCAGGTGATTAAATTTTTAACGAAGCATATTACTTGGCACTGTTAGCACAGTTAACACATTTCTCTCCCCCTCCCCTGTTTTGCTCTCTCTTCTCTTTTATGCCTTGGGAGAAGTCCTGCACTGCAGACCCTTGGCTGCAATGTGCTTCTGTTGTGTTTGGAACAAGTCTCTGTTTAGTCTGTCGGGTAGCGGTGCCCCCGTCTTCCTGCTTGGGGAGGAAAAAAAACAGCAGCCGATTAGAATCACACCCAGCATGACGGCACTGGCCAGATGCGAGCGCAAAACCCACTGAGGTATTAGCTAAAAATTAGGCAGCGCTGTTGGTACCACTTGCCCAGATTTTTCCATTTAAAAACCGTGCCAGCTCAAGCCAGTCAGCCATCAGTTGCCATCAGAGGATTTTGCAGCAAGGTAGAGAAATGACAGCAACTTCCGGGTGATTTATTTCTGCTGCACAGCCTATGCTCCCAGTAGAACCAGAGCACAGGAAATGTGCATCTGTTCTGTAGGCAGAGCTGTGGAATTCTGATCAGTAGCAGTGACGCATGGATGGAACCGGCTGGCTGCATGTGCTAAAGCAAAAAGCACATTTCCGGCAATGGGTCCAGGCCAGTGCCCTGTGAAGTGTACTTAAAGGCCCATCCCAACTGCTGCTGCTGTTCCTCTGTTTATTTATTACACAGCACTTCTGCCTTATGGCTCTCGCACTTGCTGTGTTCAGTGATGTGCGGCTAGGATTGAACCTCAGGGCCAAAGTTAAAAAAAAAAACCTACATGTAGCAAGCAGAGTACCTCAGTTGTATCACTCAGTTGTTTGACTTACGCAGATTTGATTAAAATGTTCTCTATTGGTTATCCAGTGCAATTCTATGCCCAGCTTCCAGCAGATGTTGGCCATAGATTCATGTTGGAGTACCTAGTAATTCCTATAGAGGTGGTAGGGAAAAAATGGGAAATAAAAAGTATTAATATTTATATACAAACTAGCTTGGGTGCCTGGCATTGCCTGGGTTATTTGAAAAAGTCTTTTTTTTATTTTACGAAATGTATAAGGTGGGCGAACTACAACTTGTATAATGCCAGGTTAACCCCCCAAAACTCTATCAATGTTTAAAGTTTGTCATGTTGGGCAAGCTTGCTTTCTAGATGCATCACTGGTGGGGTCTGTGTGGTCTCTGAATAAACTACAGCTCCCACTATGGTGAGTCAATCCCCTCAAACTCCTTTAGTAAGTTCAGGTGGTCATTGGGGTTCTGTGAGCCAAGTTTGGTTCTGATCTCTTGTCGGTGGTGGTTACAGTGTCTCCAGATGTAGGTGAACTACAACTCTCAGAAATGAAGGTCACTTCCCCTCAAACCCCTCCAGTATGTTCAGTTGGTCGTGGGGGTCTGTATACCAAGTTTGATTCAGGTCCATCGTTGGTGGGGGTCACAGTTTCTATGGTTGTAGGTGAACTACAATTCTCAAAACTCAAGGTCCATCTCTCCCAAACCCCTCCAGTAATCAAATTGGGGCATATCAGGTATGCATGCCAAGTTTGGTCCAGATCCATCAGCTTTTGAGTTCATAGTGCTTTTTAGATGTAGGTGAACTACAACTCCTATAAATCTACTCAAAGACAACCAGTATTTTTTGTTGGTCATGAAGGTTCTGTGTGCCAAGTTAGTTGCAGGTTTACCATTGGTGGGGTTCAGAGTGATCTTTGATTGCAGGTGAACTATAAATCCCAGTATCTACAGCTCTTATCAATCAAGATGAAATCCTCCCAGACATCTCCAGTATTTTGCCTTGGTCATGGGGGTTCTGTGTGCCAAATAGGGTCCAGGTCCATTGTTGGTGGGCGTCACAGTGCTCTGTCTTGATGCAGGGTGAACTACAACTTCCTTTATGTTGAGTCAGGCCCCCAAACCCCTCCAGTATGAGCAGCTGCTGATCAATTCATTTGTGTTTTCTGTGCCTTGCTGAAAAGAGTAGGAAAGGATTATGGGAGAAGCAGTGAGCAAGATCATGCAAATTCCACACCAATGGAGAGAGAAAGAAATACTGGGATATTTGTGGTGGAGGAAAAACATAAAATCTAGGATGTAATGGTCCCTGTATGAAAGCCTTCATTTACATGGCGGGCAGTCTTGTGTTTGTGGAGGGCTCTTGGACATGTTCATGGCGCTCGCTATAACCTGCAGTGTCATTGGAGGGAGGGTCATTGGTGTCTCCTGAATGGGGGAGCTATAGCTGTTTGTGGAGGCAGGAGTTTGTCTAGTGGACATCCCAGCCACATACACACATACATATTTTCAGTTTTATTATGTGTATATATGTACGTATAGACAAGGAACATAATTTTAAAATAGCAATTTTGATTCATAGTTTTTTAACTTTTCTGACCCTCTAACTAGAGCAAATGTAGAGGACTGACTCTTTCCTTTGATTCTCTTTCCTACATCATCCTTTCTTATGTAAAAAAATACTTTATAGTTAGTGGGCAGCTGGTGGGATATGCACACAGTTTTGTAGAAAGTTACAGATTTAGGCTTAAAAACTTTCCTTTTCTATCACATAATGATGCTTTTCCCAAAATGAATGCATTTAGCATCAGGGCAACAGAACCATACTCTTTCCCCTTCTCTTATAGTCATGATGTTGTTATGGTATAAGTGGCCTTACAGCACACAACTGAGCATGCCCACAGCATTTCTTCCTTTCAAATTCAGAACCAGAAAATGGTTTTTTAAAAATCACTCTGTAATTTGGAGTGTAGAAACTGTTGAACAGCATGGAGCAACAGCTGGTAAGGGGAGAAGGGAAATGTCAATTGTGTGTTTCACAAATAAAGCAAATACAACACTGGAATCTAAAGTGTGAGAGGAAATAAATCCGTTAAGTCAAAGTCTAAAAATATTTAGCTGTACCTCTGGTTGTGTTGCTACTACTCCTGATAAATGGAATTGGGGAAAACCACTCAATAGCAGTAGGATGTTAACAACCTATCTCTTTACCCATTGGACACTCATTTGGGGTTTAAAGATACTTATCCAAAGACCTAAAAGTAAAAAAATAAATAAATGTATTTGCAAAACAGATACATTCATACATGATGGGACAGAACTTCCTCCATTATGGCCATGTAAAAAGACCACCATAAACATGACATACCAATAATAATAATAATAATAATAATAATAATAATAATAATAATAATAATCTTTATTTATACCCCACCACCATCTCCCCAACGGGGACCTTTCCTCTTTATCTGCTCACTTGCATATATAAGCAGTTGCAGACAGAGCTACTGCTTCACCAGCTGGATTAATCTCACATGCCCCCTTGCCCTGTAATAAGTGTGGTTGTTTGGGATCATTATATATATATATATATATCTCCCACTTTTCTCCCATTCAAAGTGGCATACAATAGTTAAAATTGACAAAATTACATAACATAAGAATACCACAAAAATATAATATAAGAAATACACTGAAATGCCCAGTTATCTTTTGGAGAAAACAATGCACCAGACTTATCTTACTTTGTAAAACTGACAATGTACTAGCTTTGTGCTATTGTTTTTTAAATTTTGTTTTAAAACCCTCAATAATCTATTATGTGCAGGAAAATGTACATGGTGTTGTCAAAGGCTTTCATGGCTGGAATCACTGGGTTGCTGTAAGTTTTTTGGGCTGCATGGCCATGTTCCAGAAGCATTATCTCCTGACGTTTTGCCTGCATCTATGGCAGGTATTCTCAGAGGTTGTGATACTGCTGTCCCTAGGCTTCTGGACCTCCATGTGATGAAGTCCTTAGAGATGAATGTCGACACCATGAGACCAGAGCTCAATTCCCAATGTTTCCAGGCAGAAAACTTGGTTAGTTGACAAACCTCAAAAGTGTCCAGATTTCCTTTCTTTTGTTGTGCTCTCCTTAGTTAGTATTCCTAGGGCCCTTCCAGACATGCCCTATATGCCAGGATCTGATCCCAGGTTTTCTGATTATCCTAGATTATCTGGCAGTGCAGAATCACTGGGTTGCTGTAAGTTTTTTGGGCTGCGTGGCCATGTTCCAGAAGCATCCCCATCCTCTCCTGACGTTTCACCTACATCTATGGCAGGCATCCTCAGAAGTTGTGAGACTGCTGTCACATCTATGGCAGGCATCTTCAGAGGTTGTGACCTCATAACCTCCAGTGTGATTTTATCACAAGCACTATTTTTTCAAACTTGTAGGTCTTCCCGTGTGATTGTATGGTCAACCTCTATCAAGGTTGACCATCGAATCAAATTGGAAGATCTACCAATGCATAGAGAAGTGTTCTCTCACGCAAATAAATAAATAAATAAAATAGACTGTGCAAATTTTATTTATATTTTTGCAAGTATCCTGTGCCCATTACTCCTGAAAGTGTAGAGAGACTACTATTTTTATTATCACAACTTCTCATCACTCCTGTTTTCACCTGTGCTCAGTTGTAATATTTATTATTTTATTTATTTATTTGCTTCACTTTTATACCGCATATTTCAGCCCTTGACAGGCGACTCAATGCGGTTTACAGTGCAATTAAAAACACGGCAATACAACAACCGGGACGACAACGTCGCTCCACAACAATTAACATAGACAGACAAATCGACAAACAACATATATAGCGCCTCCGTTAAAGTCAGATCCATTCTCATAGTCATTGTGCCGTTCCTATGTTCAGTTACCGTCTTCCTTAGTTAGTTGCATTGCTTAGCTGAACGCTTGTTCGTAAAGCCAGGTCTTGACCATTCTCCGAAACGCCAGCAACGAAGGTGCCTGTCTGATGTCAGCTGGCAAGGTATTCCATAGCCGAGGGGCCACCACTGAGAAGGCCCTGTCTCTCGTCCCCGCCAAGCGTACCTGTGACGCAGGCGGGATCGAGAGCAGGGCCTCCCCAGATGATCTTAATGTTCTAGTCGGTTCGTAGGCGGAAATGCGTTCGGAGAGGTAAGCGGGGCCAGAACCGTTTAGGGCTTTATAGGCTAAGGCCAGCACCTTGAATTGAGCCCGGTAGCGGATTGGCAGCCAGTGGAGCTGGCTCAACAGAGGAGTGGTGTGCTCCCTGAGTGCCGCTCCAGTTAGCAACCTGGCTGCCGAGCGCTGGACCATCTGAAGCTTCCGGGCTGTCTTCAAGGGCAACCCCACGTAGAGCGCGTTGCAGTAATCAATCCGGGATGTGACCAGAGTGTGGACCACCGTGGCCAAGTCCGACTTCCCAAGGTACGGGCGCAGCTGGCGCACAAGTTTGAGTTGTGCAAATGCTCCCCTGGACACCGCCGAAACCTGGGGTTCCAAGCTTAGCGAGGAGTCCAGGATCACACCCAAGCTGCGAACCTGCGTCTTCAGGGGGAGTGTAACCCCGTCCAACACAGGCTGTAACCCTATACCCTGTTCGGCCTTCCGACTGACCAGGAGTGCCTCTGTCTTATCTGGATTCAATTTCAATTTGTTCGCCCTCATCCAGTCCGATACAGCGGCCAAGCAACGGTTCAGGACCTGAACAGCCTCCTTAGTAGTAGGTGGGAAGGAGTGACAGAGTTGGACGTCATCTGCGTACAGATAACACCGCACCCCGAAACTCCGGATGATCTCTCCCAACGGCTTCATGTAGATGTTAAATAACATGGGGGACAATATTGAGCCCTGCGGGACCCCACAAGTCAATGGTTGTGGGGTAGAGCAGTTGTCCCCCAGCAACACCTTCTGAGTACGATCCTCTAGGAAGGACCTGAGCCACTGCAGAGCAGTGCCACCAAGGCCCATTCCCGCGAGGCGTCTCAGAAGGATACCGTGGTCGACGGTATCGAAGGCCGCTGAGAGGTCCAGCAGAACTAACAGGGACACACTCCCCCTGTCTAGCTCCCTGCGCAGATCATCCACTAAGGCGACCAAGGCTGTCTCGGTACCATGTCCCAGCCTGAAACCAGACTGTGCCGGATCTAGATAATCAGTGTCTACCAAGAATGTCTGGAGTTGTGAGGCCACCACACGTTCCAGGACTTTGCCCAAGAAGGGAAGATTGGAAACAGGCCGAAAGTTGACGAATTGAGTGGGATCCAGTGATGGTTTCTTCAACAGCGGTTTTATCACAGCTTGTTTTAAGCTGGCTGGAATTTTGCCTTCCCGAAGGGAGGCATTAACCACCACCTCCACCCACTCGGCCAATCCCCCTCTGGCCTCCTTTAGAAGCCAGGATGGGCAGGGGTCTAGGATGCATGTGGTAGCCCTCATTCCTCCAAGCATCTTGTCCACATCCTCAGGTTTCACCAATTGAAATGAATCCAACGAAATCGGATAAGCAGATGCTCGTGTTACATCCTCTGAGACTGCCGTTAACATGGTGTCCAGGTCGGAACGGATCGAAGCGACTTTGTCCGCAAAGAACCGAGCAAAAGCTTCACAGCGGGCCGTCGAGTTGTCAGGGTTCCCATCCGACTTGGTGGGATTTAATAGACCTCTGACAACTCGAAACAGCTCAGCCGGACGGTTCTTTGCGGACGCAATATTGGCCGCAAAGAAAGATTTCTTTGCCGCCTTTATTGCCACGGCATATGCCCTGAGAAGGGCGACATACCGTGTTCGATTTGACTCGCTCGGGTCCGAACGCCACACGCGCTCTAGTCTCCTCTTCCTTCGCTTCATTGCTGCCAGCTCCTCGGTGAACCAAGGAGCTGGTTTAGCTCGGCTACTTGAGAGGGGACGTTCCGGAGCAATCGTGTCTATTGCCCTAGTCATCTCCCTATTCCAGTGAGACACCAGGGCATCAACAGGATCACCAACCAAGGAAGCGGGAAAATCCCCAAGAGCCATCAGGAATCCATTCGGATCCATAAGCCTCCTGGGGCGGACCAACTTAATGGGTCCCCCACCTCTGCAGAGGTTGGGAGGTGCAGTAAGTCTAAAGCTGACCAGATAGTGGTCGGTCCATGGCAACGGAGAGATGGATAACTCCTCAACACCGCCACTCTGCTCCCATCCCTGACAGAAAACCAAGTCCAATGTGTGTCCAGCACTGTGAGTGGGGCCAGATATCTGTTGGGACAGCCCCATGGTTGCCATGGAAGACATGAAGTCCTGAGCCGCTCCTACTAGGGTAGTCTCAGCATGTACATTGAAGTCCCCTAGCACAAGGAGCCGTTGGGACTCCAATGCCAGGCCCGAGACCACCCCTGCTAGCTCAGGTAGGGAGACCGTAGTGCAGCGAGGTGGGCGGTACACTAACAGAATCCCTATTCTGTCCCGGTCACCCACCTTCAGGTAGACACATTCAAAATTAGTTGACTGCGGGATGGGGCCTCTGGTCAGGGGAATGGAATTCTTATAGACAACCGCAACTCCGCCTCCCCGCCCTCCAGGTCTCGACTGGTACTGTACGGAGAAGCCTGGTGGACAAAGCTGGGTCAAATTTACTCCTCCGGCTTCGTCCAACCAGGTCTCCGTAATGCACGCCAGATCTGCCCGCTCCTCCAGAATTATATCTTGGATGAAAGATGTTTTTCCGTTGACAGATCTGGCGTTCAGCAGTACCAGCTTCAACCCAGAGGGACCGCTATCCTTGGTACACCCACTTACCATGTCAGGAGACCGATTACAAGTTCTTAAATTTATTTTTCTATCCCTAGGCCGAATTTGAGTTATTTTAAATTTTCCGTTATCTCTAGGCCGAATTAGCGGTCTCCCTTTCCCGCATCTCCACCTCCCCGTTATGGTTTCTATGGGGACCCCTCGGCCAATGGAATACCTCTCCTCGTCCATATTGCACTTCAATTTTGTGGCTTCATCCCATAGTTCTTTCCAGATTATTTGTTTCAATGACTTCTCTTTATGCCATACAACCTCCTTCCAGTCCTTTCCTAACCTTGCAATGCTATTTCTATGATCTAGCCCCCCACTCCACTCTCTGTTCCCTTCCCAGTTTATCAACAATGTTGTTAACAAATACCAAAGGATGAGAGCCGACATGGATAACAGCGATGGGGCAACGTTGGTACAAGTTACTGGCTTCAAGTATCAGCAGATGTTAAAGTGCAAGATGCAATAAAGTGCTTTGATCTAACCCGTTGGTAATAATTAAAGTGCTGTAGTGGAGGTTAATGGGATTAAAGTGCGAGAGTTTAAAGTGCACTCAGCAATTGAAGTGACAAGGTCTAAAGTGCAGGTTACACCTAGTGGCTTAAGTGCTGGCAGATGGAGAATTAGCAACGTTGGCCAAGATGGTCATAATAATAGTGTAACAGCAGTACAACAAGATTTAACCCCCCTCCCCCCTATACAACAGACATAGGGCAGAGTCAAGGGTGGAGATCTTATGAAAGTCTTATGAAAGACGATAGAGTTTTACAAGAAAAGGTAAATAAAGGCCCCAATGGCTACTAGAGTCTGACGCTAGTTGATAACGTTTCTTCCGGAGTGGAGGCGATAGGTGAAGGATGACAATAAAAGATGGTATCTCAAAGAGGCGGTTGATGGAAACTTTGTAACAGCAGCTATGTCCAAAAAATGATTCCAACCAACCAGCGATGGACTTACAGTCTCAATGTGGTAGTATCCTTTAGCTATGAATCGCTCAGTAGATGGAAAAGCTGGCACGTTGGTGAGAAGGCCCGATGGAAAGCCGATGCGCCGAACGGCAGCTGGCGCGCTCCAAAGGCCGGCGCGCCGGAAGCAGGCGGGACGCGCGCTGGAGCAGGAGGTCTTCACTCAAAGTCCGCCCGAGTCCTCCAAACAATGGCGGCCAGGGCCTTCCGGCAAGGTGGAAACGCCGGCGCGTCGGCAGGGAGGCTCCGCGGAGGTCCCACTAGGGAAGTCGGTACTCCACGCCGAGGTCGGCGCCCCAGGGCCAGCCGGCGTGTTCGTAGGCCGGCACGTCGGAGAGCCGGCGCCCGGCAGGAAGGTTCTCACCCAGCGGCCGCCCCAGTCCTCCAGGCAATGGCGGCCAAGGTCCTCCAAGCAGAAGAAGCAGGAGGGCGCCGGCGCTGGCGCCAAGGACAACGGAGCAGCCAAGCCAAGCGCCAAAAAGCGGGCGCCGACAGAACACCACGGGCGAAGATCCCGCAACCCAGGGAGGATCGGCCCCCGGCCAGGAGCAGGAGCAGGAGCAATAGCGTGGCTGGCCGGAGCACGGGTAGCCCGGCGGCCGCGGAGGCCAGGGCCCAGAGGCAGGCGGAGGCCAAAGCAGCAGGCAGCCAGCACCGGAGCCAAAGCAGCAACAGGGGGACCGACAAGGCAGCCCACCAGAGATTGTAAGTCCAGTCCGTGGGAAATCAACGACTTAGGTGGTCAGGCTATTAGCGGTCAGGTGGCCGGGAGGGAACGCTCTTGCCAGGCCAGGATGGAAATGGCCTCGGCGTTCTACCTCTCCTCTTCCTCTCTCTTAGCTTCCCTTCTTCAGTAAAACCCACCAAAAGGCCCCCCGAGGGCTCCTTCGAGTCCTCGGGTTGCCAGTGGGGGTGGTTGGTAATCGGGGAAGCTCCGGATGGTAAGGATTAGGGAGGTGGATTGAGAATCTCACCAGACCGCTCCGTAGGTCAGCTGTTGCCTCTCCGCCATCTTAACCGGAAGTTCTAAAAATGGAAGCGATAACGCAAGCCGAGGCAATTAAGATAGTAATTGATGACTAGGTAGGCTGCTGTAAAGGGTGATCCGGTGAGTTGGAGACAACTTTAGCGCGATGGAACACACACGCTGTAGGTAAACAGAAGCGTTGCAGAAAGTCGACAGGCCACAGGTCGCAACAAGATGGAACACGAGTGGAGCAGCAGCCTGGAGTAAAACACACGATGAAATGCTGGAGCAGCCACACAACAGGAGCAGCAACGCAACTTGGAGCAGCAACACAACTTGGAGCAGCAACACAACGCTGGAGCCGGGAGCAGCAGCAGCACCAGATGAAATGTCTGAGCTGGAGGAGCCACACAACAGGAGCAGCAACACAACCCTCTTTTTCCTATTCTTGCAGGCAAGATGTTAAGCAAAGAGGAGCTGGGAGACAGCAGTTTTAAGGCCTCCTTCTCTGACCTGCTTCTCTCACCGGTGTAGGATTGAGCAGCCAAGACACCCTCTTTCTCCTGTTCTTGCAGGCAAAGATGTTAAGCAAAGAGCAGCTGGGAGACAGCAGTTTTAAGGCCTCCTTCTCTGACCTGCTTCTCTCACCGGTGTAGGAGTGAGCAGCCAAGACACCCTCTTTCTCCTGTTCTTGCAGGCAAAGATGTTAAGCAAAGAGCAGCTGGGAGACAGCAGTTTTAAGGCCTCCTTCTCTGACCTGCTTCTCTCACCGGTAATACTGCCCTTCTTTGGAGACTTGTACAATAGAACTGCACAACAGTGTTGTTCCTGGCATATATTATGAGTTGTGTTGACCCAACCAGGGTTATCAAGTCACTTGTGCTGGCATCACTGACATGTTCATTCTGTCCAAGGATTCCTTGATAGAGCGTAGGATTAGGCAGTTAATTTTGTTGCCTTCAAACAATCCCTATGAGATTGCCTTTCTTCTTATTGTTTAAAAGAGGGACTGTGGCTGAGATGGAGGCTTGCTTCAGGCCACACAGGAACGACTTAACTGAGCAAAGGTTTAAATCAGGCTCAAAATCCAACACCCTCTCCACTTGCTAGCTTTGCAGTGCTAGACTGAATGATAAAACCTACATTGGCAGAGATCTCTGTACATAATGTTTTCCCTCCAGCATTAAACCATTTAGCAGCAGCATAAGCTTCACACATTGTTATATATTAATAGTGCTATCATCCTCTTGACTTGCAAGTTTTATCTCTAGACATAGAATCCTTAAATATTGAATAGAATGATGATGCAAATTAATTTGTCCATTGGCAATTGCAATGTTCAAACTTAAGAATCTAAAAAAAAAATCACTCCCCTCCCACAGTGCACATCTTTGCTGCTATCTAATAATTGTTCATATATGGCTTGTTGGCATAATAATTTTTATTTTTTTAAATAATAATAATAATAATAATAATAATAATAATGGTAATAATAATCATAGAAGCTGCTAGAACTAGCCCAAGATATTTTGTTGCCTTATGTGAAGGACAAGATTGTATCCTCATTTCATTTCTTGCATAAACACTGATTTTTATTTCAATTTTTAAAATAATAGTGATGGAATTGTGTTTCCCATGTTACAATTTTTTGGAAAATGGCATTCATAACCTTTTTGAAAAAGAAAAATGATATCATATCTTCTGGGTAAGATTAGTGCCTTGTCCAAGGTTACCCAATGGGTTTCCATTGTTAAGTGGACATTCAAACTCTAGTCCAACACTCCTAGTCCAATTCTCATATCACTACACTGCACTGGATTGTATAATTTGGCATAATGGACCCACTTGACACATTACTTTCTGTTTAGATCTGTATACCTGGGATGCAGCAGAATTGCCAATAGGCTTGCATCCGGTGCATTAGGCTTGTGTAATTCAACCAAAAGACATGCAATTTTTGGGTCCATTTTTGGCTAACCTCTCAATCTGTTTACCGGGAAGTTACTTGAATCGGGAGGAGTGTTGCCACTTTTATTCGGCAAAGATTTGGCCCATTTGCTACAATCCTGTCATTTTAAGGCCTATCTGCATGAAACCAACCTGTTTTAGACCCCATTTACAACTGCAGGCCTGCCAAGTTTCAGAACAATTAATCAATCTATTGATTTTTTTCAGAATTATTTTAACTTTTTACCATAACATTTTTTTAAAAAATAAAACAAACTGCAAGACAGGGTTCTGGGAATTGTAGTCACCAGTTGTGTCCATTCTCAGCCAATAAGAGTATGGACACAACCAGGCCTTTTAATGGCTGAGAAACAGAGAGAGAGAGAAAAAACGTTAACTGCCATCATGCTCTGAGAGGAACTCAGAGACTTTTCAATGATCACCCCATGCAAGTGATTCTGGGAAGTTGAGTTCCCAGAAAGGCCCTCTCTGGGGGAGGAGCCTAGGGAATTTTTCCACTGCTGGGAGGGGAGAAAAGATGCTGCAGGATCTTCTGCAGGATCCCTGTGGCCAACCCCTGCATCTGGTATAATGCGGACTTAACTCCATCCTTTCCAGCAGCCAATAAATCTGGCTGTCTTGATCCATTCTCCCAGCTTTTTGGTTCTCTCCTTCCCATTCTGTTTTTGAGCGACTACACAAAACAGACCACTGAATATTACAAATCATTTGGTCCAGGCCCAAGCCTACCAATCCAGGTCCAAGTCTACGGTGCATTGCTACTTTAAATAAGTGTGTTAAGCTAATTCGATTTGGTAGTATCAGAAATGTCTATGAAAACAGATTATCCAATAACTATTCAAGCACACTCAAGAAAGGATCCCCCATTAGGTCCAGATGTAGATTTGTGACAACATTTCAAATGAAAGGCCTTATCCTATACTTCTCTATTTAGCATGTCCCAACTAACTAATTCCACTTTCCAGGTTAGGTTGGGCTGTCTTAATTCCTGGACATGGAGATGGATTGAAATATACCATTGCTAAAGCTTTCTGTTTGAGCTGGGTGGGAAACATTGAACATCAGCTACTATGAACTTCACCCTACATGCCCAATGATAAGAGTTTATTGGAAGTGAAGATCAAAACATCTGGTGGCCTAGTAAGTTTCCATCCATGTCCTAGGACTTCCTGCTTATGTTTGCCCTACCCTGCATCTGTTTCCCCTCCCCATTTTTCCTTCCCCCTATTTTGTCACAACTGTACAGTTGCACAGATATGGCATTTTCATGAGGCCTTCCTCCACAATATTGGAACTGCAGTAGAAGTATATTATCACAAATGGAAGAGTGACAAAAGAACAGCAATACTGGATCAAGTGATGGAGCTTTCCTGTGTATGAAAACAGGTGATTCAATAGCTATTTAAGCACATTGTGACTATGGGAGAGACATGAGGTTATGCGTGAGCCCCATCCAAAGGCACTTTTGTCCTGCTGTTATTGCATTTTATCAGTCTCATGTGATAAAGGTCTGTAGAGTCTCCCATTTCTCCATTTTCTCACAATCTTTCTCCTCCATTGTTGATATTGCTATTGTTGTTGTTACTGGTGTTGTTGTTGTTGCAGTTGCTGAAATTTATTTTAGGAATTTCCAGATACTCTTCCCAGCTCTACCAACTCAAATGGACAGGATAGTTATTTGTCTTTCCCTCTCTAATAGATGTGTGTATAAATGGGGTTTGCCAATAAAGAGCAAAGAACACAGGAGAGTTGAAAAAGGAAGATAATATCCTCTGGACCTTCACAAAATTCTGTCTTTGAGGAAAAGTAATAAAGCCTTGTCTACAAGTGTTCATTGAGGCCATGGGGAATTATTCTCCCTACTGGTGAATCCAGACTTGGCCCTTAGAACAAAAGAATAATGTCTTTGTCCAGTCTTGATGTTCACCTCCTAATACAGATTGCGCTTTGGTTTCCAAAGGCAAAGGAACATTGCTTTCCGTCTCTTTCCTCTCTTTGATATGACTGCTAGTTAGGGTGGGCAGTCTCATTCAGAATAACATTCACTGAAAAGGGCCACTGCCTGATTCATTTTATTTTATGCTGCTTAATATATGCGGTTATTCCTTCTTGGAATAAAAAAAGCACGCCATCTTCCTGATGAAAACTTCATATTCCAGGCCATTAGTCACTGTCGAGCCTTGGCCCCCTTGGTGCTTTTCACTGCAGATGTCATAACAGAGTGGAGATGAACTGGCAGCTCTTATGCTTCCCAATAAATTAATGTGCAGCAGTGTAATCCATATCCCAAGTGATAAAGTTAACAACAGTTTGTAAGCCTGTCACATAAGCTAAACAATTCAGATGAATATTCTGTCCCTGGCAACCTCCTATTGTGTGGGAGGGGAGGCACTCTTTCCAGACTGAACAGTTATTAATGCATTGTAAAGATAACTGCAAAATGTCACAGGCAAGGCACAATTAATTCATCGTCCCCTTTCGGTTCAGTATCTTGGCTCCTTCTTTTTCCTTTTTAGAGAAAGGAACCTGATTTCTCTTCAATGCAGGTCATGCACTGGTTCTCCCTGAATTCATACATCATTTCCTCAGCCGCTTTGCCTTTCCTCCCCAGTGTTCCAGCTGGGCCGAATCTGCAGCTCAGCTGTCAGCCGTGCGGGGAGACTTTTCGGCTGCCGACTCCGGGGTCAGCCACCTGTGAGTCTCCCACACTCCACAGCATGTGGTTGCTGCTGGAACAAGACACCAAGGGCTTGGGGAAGCCAGACCCAAATTGGTTTGGCTGGGTTGCGGACCTCTTGGCTTCAGCTGGCAAAAGAGCCATCCCCATTTAAAGAGGCAAATGCATTTAAAATAACAGTGATATTAATAATACTGGGGAAGAGAGGGAAGAGAAGAAGATGAAACAGAAGCAGAAAAAGATGATGATGAATTATCAGCAACAGTTATCAGGAGCTGCCATCATGTAGAAAGCTTCCTGGATGGAGGATGAGGCTGAACTGCTGCATTAGACCATATACTTATAGAACTGTTGGGAGGAGCTCAAGGTTTTCTAACCTAGCCACCTGCCAATGCAAACTTTCATAGCTAAATAATCCCAGATGGATAGACACCCAACCCTTGTTTTCAAAATCTCCAGCAAAAGATATTCCACCATCACCTGAGGAAGTCTTCTGTTGTCAAGTATCTTTTGTTATCAACATAAATGTGTATACTGTTTACAATATCCAGAAAAAGTTTGTTCTTGGATTGCAATTTCCAGAATTCTCCCAGCCATTATGGTCCATGGGACTTCAAAAAGGAACTTTTCCAAGCTTTGCTTGGAAGACAGATACTGCTAACTAGCAAGTGGTGGATGGGTTGGCATGTGGAGGGGAATAGTAAATTGTATGAACCTTCAGTTTGCTATTCCATTGATGTTAATGGTGCTGTAGCAATGTATACTTTGGTGATTATCTTGTCCTAGTTGTCTGAATGCTTTCTGACTTCCTTTGAATCAATGTAGAAATTAACACATAGTAAAATAAAGCATTAGCATTACAAAATTAACCCAGGTTGCTTGCAGGCTTAAAGCAAAAAGCATCCTAAAAGTGGTGGAAATGATAAAAGATGACACTGCATAAATCAACTTTTTTAAAAAACAAAACCCCCCACAAAAAACAAAAATAAAGAGACAGTGATAGTAGATCATGAGAAAATAAATCTTGGGAGATGACATAAAATCCATAGCAGGAACTTTGTTATTAGGAGAAACCAAAATTGTTTGGACAAGTCAATTTCAGTCATGCCATGACTTTTAAGAACTTAAGAATATACAATGGAAACTCACCCTAATCTATCATATATGTATATATAGACCATTGTTTTCATTTTCTGAATCAAATTATTCACTAATACTGCTATTACCACTAACCAGCAATGACACAGGGAAAGGGATGGTAGATTCTGCCATCTCTCATGCTGTTCCAGAGAGCAGAGGTAACATGGAGAGGAATGGTTGGAAAGTTATTTGAAGCGTAATCACAAACCACTTTTCCTGTGCTTTAAGAGGTAAGCCATTGATGGCGAACCAAAGATGGATAGGACCAGTTCTATACAATTATGTTTTCAACCTGTTTCATATAACTCCACATTAACTACTCTTCAGCAGCATCAGAAACAGCAACAAGAGGAGAAGAAAGTGGGGATCCTACCTTTAGACTTAGAAATTGAAACAGTGGGGCAGCAAGGGAAAGGCAATGGAGCAGAAAGACAGAGGAGTGCTAGAATGAATGTGGGAAGTGTTAGAAGTCTCATATCCATATTGTTAGGGTGATTTTCTATCACTAGTCCTCTTGCTTAAATTAGAGACTTGGACCATCATAATCACCATCTATTTATATAGCATCATCACTATACATGGTACTTTACAAGTAAAAAAACAAGAACAACAACAAAACCCCCTGCTCAGGTTTATAATCTAATCAAGATATAACACAAAAGGAAAAGGCAATGGAAGAGTGGGAGGGGATAAAATTGAGCAGATACTACTCCATAGCATATTTTTGAAACTGTAAATATAGTTGGATTATTCTAATGTGAAGTTCTCTTCTCAGACCAGTGTTAAAGGTCTGAATGTCAAACAGAAGCACACATAGATTAGTTTGTGTCATCTTGAAGGCCATCCTTCCATGAGACAGAAGAATACAGCTCTAACTCTTAAGCAAACATCCTCTCAAGGTCCACCTGGTTCTGTTGAAAAGATTCTGGACTAGCGCTCCCCCCCCCCCAGCCAAGATGGCATGTTACCAGGGGGATTTTGGAAATGGCAGTCCCAAAATATATTTTTTCCAAGCTTTGTTTCTATGTATATATTAAACTATAATATCTTGGATTAAAATAAAATGGTCTTACATTAATCTTACATTCAGATCTGTTAATTCAGAAGTAATTCCCAATGAAATTAATTTGATATAACATCTAAGCAAATAAGTTTGGGATGGGTTCCAAAGCATTCCTAGATTGAGGCATCTTAAAGCCCCTTGTTTTCAATCTGAATGAAACAGGAGGTGTGTAGAAGCACAGTCTAAGATTAGAAATGTCAATTCTCTTTATTTTTCTTAGACCAGATACAACAATGAATTCAAAACCCAAACAATCTACAGAGCTCTCTCACTTGTTCATAGACAGCAAACTATACTCCACTCTGAACAAGCCAACTCTCTGTTTACACTTGATTTGCCTTGATAATGTAATTCCATATACAAAAACTTGATAGAATATGCTACTCTTCACAGTCTAGCAGTTCTCCCTCTTTAAATAATGGCAGTGCAGACTCCTGGGTTTAAATTTAAATGTTTAGATTGCGCACACATCCTCTTGTGTGTGGGCATATGCAGGCGCGTCTGCGTACAACCCCCCTCCATTTGCATACTGTGCAGCGACTTGTAAAATATGAATGCCTACCAAAACCATGGTTACCAAGCATAACACTGTCTTATTTTTACTTACACAACCAGTAAAACAGCTGGAGGCCGAAAGTCATGAGCAGACATTAAATGTATGACTACATCTTAGCCAAGCAGCAGAGAGAGACACTTTGCTCTTGGAGCCAGGGTAAGAGAAAGTTCCCAATGTTGGTAGAATAAATGCTTCCACTTTTTAGTAGACTGTTTAGTGCAATCTACTGCCCACAAAAACCCATTTCTTAAAATAAGACAGGGTTTGGGTTCTCTGAGGAGTGAATGATATACACAGAGCTCAAAAGAAAACAGAGGGGTGCTTACTTATTAGAGAATGCTTGGCTTTAGAGGGTAAGCATCCCTTATCTGGAATTCCAAAATACTCCAAAATCTAAAATTGTCCACGTGGGTGGCAAGGTAGTCATACCTTTGCTTTTTGATGGTTCAACATACACAGACTTGGTTTCATGCACAAAATTATTTAAAATGTGGTATAAATTACCTTCAGGCTATGTGTATAAAGTATATATGAAAATAAATGCATTCCATCTTTAGATTTGGCCCCATCTGCTAAGAGATCTTATTATGTATGTATATGCAAATACAGGCATTTCAAAATCTGACCTCCCGCCCAGTTCAAAACACTTCTGTCCCAAGCATTTCAGATAAAGGATACTCAGCCTGTATAACAGGAATTCATAAGACACTGTTATACATGTATAACACTTGACCACTCATATCTTTATTACTTACTTAGATTACTTAGATTACTGCAATGCACTCTATGTGGGGTTGCCTTTGAAGACTGTTCGGAAAAAAACCAAGAATAAAATATCAAGTTTTGACAGACAAAAAAACGAGAGGGGGGTTTGGATTCCCTAATTTTAAACTTTATCACGAAGCGAATGCCCTAATCTGGTTAAAGGACTGTATAGTCTTAAAAAAAGAAAACCTTCTCACATTAGAAGGCCATGACCTACGCGTAGGCTGGCATGCTTATATCTGGTATGGAAGAGAACAGAAGGAAAGACATTTTGGTAATCATTTTATCCAATCCTCACTAATCAGAATCTGGGACAGATATAAAAAATACTTTTACTCTAAAACTCCTCTTTGGATCTCCCCTATGGAAGCTAAACAAAGAAGATTACTGGGTTGGACAACTTGGCCTACATATAAAGATCTCTTAAAAAGGGGTTCAATGGTATTAAAATCCCAAGAAGAAATAAATCAGAGCTTTCCTAAAATCACATGGTTACACTATCTGCAAATAAAGGAACAATACACTCAAGACTTAAAACAGGGGTTCCAGGTCGAAGAGACATTTTGGGACAAATTTCTAAAGACTGATACAAAATGTATAACTAAATTATATGAAAAACAACTAGAATGGACAACAGAGACTGAGTTAATAAAAGGATGTATGGTAAAATGGGCTGAAAGTTTTAAAAGACCAATAGCAATGTGTGATTGGGAAATTATGTGGAAGAAAAAACTCAAGTACACCTATGCAATGGATTTAAAGGAAAATTGGATGAAAATGTTTCATAGGTGGTACATGACTCCAGTAAAATTAAATTGCATGTATAAGAATGTACCGAAAAATTGCTGGAAATGTAATGAACACGAAGGGACTTTTTTTCATCTATGGTGGAGTTGTAGAGAAACTCAAAAATATTGGAAAATAATACATGAAGAAATGCAAAAAATATTCAAAAAGAACTTCCCAAGAAAGGCTGAATACTACTTGCTGGGAATTACAGATGATGACATTAAACTGGACTCCAATGAGGACATTCTATTTGTATATTTGACAACAGCTGCCAGAATTGTCTTCGCCAAAATGTGGAAACAGAAGGAAATACCAGGAAAACTCCACTGGACAGACAAAATAAGTGAAATAAAAGATATGGATATATTAACTTTTTTATTAAAGAAGAATACAGGTAATGTAATTAAAGAGACAAATTGGTCAATTGTTGAAGAGTACATAGAAACAACACATCAATCTATACAAAGAACTTGAGGACATTGGATGACAAGTTATGGAACTTATTAGATATAAGACGAAAGTTATTGGACGCGCTGAATCAGAAGGGAGTCCACTTTTTGTTTTCTTTTTTTCTTTTTTGTCTTTTTTTAAATTTTTGTATTTTTGTAGTTTTGACCTTTTGAATTTTTTTTTGGATTCTTTCCTTTTTCAAATTTGGTTTTTGGTGTGTATTTTTTTCTTTTCTTTTTTCCCCCTTTTTTCTTTTTCTCCCCGCTTTTTTCTCTTCTTTCCCTCTCACGGGTATCAGGGTAGGGGTATTTTCCTACTTTTCTATCTTCTTATATTATTCCCCCACTTTTGCTGTATTATAAAAAACTCAATAAAGAATTAAAAAAAAGAAGAAGACTGTTCGGAAACTCCAACTAGTCCAGCGGGAGGCAGCCAGAGTACTTACAGGAGCGTCATACAGGGAGCATACCACCCCCCTGTTATGTCAGCTCCACTGGCTGCCGATCCAATTCCGAGCACAATTCAAAGTGCTGGTTTTGACCTACAAAACCCTATACAGTTCCGGCCCAGTGTATCTGTCTGAACGGATCTCCCTGTACGTCCCACCTCAGAGTCTAAGATCTTCTGGGGAGGCCCTGCTCTCGGCCCCGCCTCTATCACAAGTGAGATTGGTGGGGACAAGGAGCAGGGCCTTCTCGGTGGTGGCCCCTCATCTATGGAATTCACTCCCTGGGGAAATTAGATCAGCGACATCCCTCCTTTCCTTTAGGAGAAAATTGAAAACATGGATTTGGGACCAGGCATTTGGACAATCTGGCAGATAAATAAAGGACTTTGACGATGGACAAGAATGGACAAAGTGGAATGAAATTATGGAACTCTGAAGGACGAACACTGTGCATAAGATTAGTTTTATTTATTGTGTTATATATTGATTGTTTTAACTATTATAATTGTTTTAATTTATACGTATGTGTATTACTGTGTAGGCATCGAATTGTGCCTTTTGTAAGCCGCCCTGAGTCCCCCCCTCAGGGGTTGAGAAGAGCGGGCTAGAAGTACTCGAAATAAATAAATAAATACTTTGTACTCTAGAATCATAGAATCATAGAGACCTCATGGGCCATCCAGTCCAACCCCCTGCCAATAAGCCAAGTAACCTTATTGCAAGAGTTGGTACATCTAGTCCAAATTTGAAGTAGAATCAACTAAATGAGACCTATTGACAATGACTACATTTAGATCCAAACATGTACGCCTGTGGATAGAAGCAGCTCTATCAGTGGAACTAGGAATGGATGATTCTTCCATCACATGGAAGCCCTGGACACTCTGAGGGCCCTTCCAGACAGACCTTTAATCTGAGACCAAATGATGCCTCTGGTAAAAGCAAATTAATGCGGAACAAACTGGGTTTTACCAGTTTACTCTGCTTGAATTAACACCTCAACAAATCTGGGCCTTACTGATATAACATGTAATTTATTATTTTATTTATTTATTTATTTTCGACATTTATAGCCGTCCTTTCTCAACCATACGGCGACTCAAGGCGGGTTACAGATTGGCATGATTCAATGCTATGCATTCATAAAAGTGCAATTAAAAACAGTCAACATAACAATATAAAAACACATATAAAAACCATTAAAACATGTAGTCACTGATGTCATCTTGTTAAAATCATTTTCCAGTAACATCGTCTGGCCATTCCATGTTCATCATTCATAGTTTCATGTTGTCTATTCTGCTGCATTCTCAAAAGCTTGCTCAAAGATCCAAATTTTTACCTTTTTTTGGAAAGTCAGGGGATGACGATCTAATATTCTTGGGGAGGGAGTTCCATAGCTGGGGGGCACTACTAAGAAGGCCCTGTCCCTCATCCCTGCCAATCGTGCTTGCGATGCAGGCAGGATCGAGAGCAGGGCCTCCCCAGATGATCTTAAGCTCCTAGATGGTTCATAAGGCGAGATACGTTCGGACAGGTAAGCTGGGCTGGAACTGTTTAGGTAATCATATCCTTTTTAGAGCCAAGGGGAGATGATGCAATTGTGGTTGTTGCTGCTGAGATGTTCAGTTGGAAGCGATTTGTGGCTTGATTGCAACCTTGAAACCGCCATAGATTTGTGGTGAGTTTCCCCATTGAAATGGTAGTTTTTGGGGTTTTTCAGGTGAGTCTCTTGTCAGAAAAAAAGGTTAGCATGAAAGCCAAAAACATTAGAATGTTTGCTACCACAGTTTGCATATATTTTAGTTGTCAATTTTTGTATCGAGGCCCTTTTTACCTGCTAGGAGATAATGATTTTTGGAAGGGGATAGTGGGAGGGAAATAGTGAGAAAGAGAGAACAAGAAGGATAGTTGATCAAAATGACTCTGGAGCGTTCTTGAAATCTTAAGATAACACACAAACAGAAGGATTCACTCTACACCTGATCAATATGACTCCAATATCCGGTTTGGGATAGCAGGTGTAGAGTGACAGCCATCAGCACATTTCAAATCAGGTAAAAGAAGTTGCATATCTCTTGCATCCAGCCCCGGGTATATCTATACAGGTATATATATGCTTCTTTTATTTCTGAGTCTATGTGGACACAGCCACGCAATAGGCTTCTTTGTACTAAAGAATGCAACTATTATATGCACAACACCATTTCTTCATCTCCCATTTGCAGAAAGAAATAGACCATCTTATGGGACATATCTGAAAGCCGAATCACTGGAACCTCCGCAGTTGGAAATCTGTCAGACCATCTAACCCAGGGGTCCTCAAACTTTTTAAACAGAGGGCCAGGTAATAGTCCCTCAAACTGTTGGAGGGCCAGATTATAATATGAAAAAAACATGAATGAATTCCTTTGCACACTGCACATATCTTATTTGTAGTGCAAAAAACACATACAAACAATACAATAATTAAAATGAAGAACAATTTTAACAAATAAAAACTTATTAGTATTTCAATGGGAAGTGTGGGCCTACTTTTGGCTGATGAGATAGGATTGTTGTTGTTGTTGTTGTTGTTGTTGTTGTGTGCTCTCAAGTCGTTTAAGTCTTAGGTTGACTCTGAGTAAATGATCTTGGAGGGCCGTATCCAGCCTCCAGGCCTTAGTTTGAGGACCCCCGATCTAACCTATCTGTTAACATACATTCAGAACTTGCAAACGTGGGGCATTCTGGAAGTTGTGGTCCCACAAAATAACTTCAAATATCTGTTACCAAGTGAATCAGTTGAGCTATGTTTGGTTTGATTTGTCTCAAGTGTTTGGTTTGATTTGTCTCAAGTGTCCTAGCTGTAGTGAGAAACATTAAAACAGCATAGTGACAGCGGCATAGTTGTTGCTTTTAGCAAT
The DNA here is from genome assembly GCF_037176765.1 of Anolis sagrei. Taxonomy (NCBI): domain Eukaryota; kingdom Metazoa; phylum Chordata; class Lepidosauria; order Squamata; family Anolidae; genus Anolis; species Anolis sagrei. Next base: position 83,693,822 of record NC_090024.1, read on the forward strand.
CATTGGTTCAGACACTTCTCAAAGTTGATCCAACTTTGCTTGCTTGGGAATTCTCACTTCTAAAACAATGAAGGACATTTTAGCAGGTAGATGTTCAGGGACAGTCATACCATTAGGAAGAGTGAGGCAATTTCTTTAGGGGACAGAGGCTGGTGAAAGAGAGTTGGTAGCCTCCCAGATGTTCTTCCTGGATTCCACAGCAGTTTGCCCTGAGCTGTCTAAACCAGCCTAAGCTTGTGACATATTGAGAGACTCTCCTTCTGTCTTTATTTCAGGTTTCAATATATGGAATGGGAAAATGCTGTCAACATTTTCCCATTCCTTCACTGCAGACATGCAAATGCCTTGAGCTTCCTATGTGCATGTATTCGAAAGTTGCAATATTGAATAGAACTTGGAAGTAACTTCTTTAAATAAACTAGTTATTTGTAACTAATATTTCAGACTAAAACCCAGAGTAATTCACTACTCCACTGATATGGAAGCGATTAGTCACAACTGGCTTGTACCATGACCCATGCTGCTTCCTCAATCTCCTGTTGTCGGCATTGAGCTGATGGCAATGTAGAATTTGTTTTACACCATAGGCTAGTGATTCTCAACCTGGGGTCCCCAGATGTTTTTAGCCTTCAACTGCCAGAAATCCTAACAGCTCATAAACTGGTTGGGATTTCTGGGAGATGTAGGCTAAAAACATCTGGGGACCCCAGATTGAGAACCACTGCCATAGGCCAATGGCTTGTGTCATTGCATTTTAAATAACTAAATGTAATTGAAGTAGTTTTTATAGTTACTTCTGAGAACAAAAGGAAACAAAAGAGTTACTTTTACAAAAAAAAACATTATTGCAATGATAACTAACCTCACTGGAGCACATTGGAACTATAACAGCAATTATTTTAAAAGTAATCTGATTTTTGAGATCGGATGTCAAGCATTATATTTATTTATTTATTTATTTGCTTCACTTTTATACCGCATTTTTCAGCCCTTAACAGGCGACTCAATGCGGTTTACAGTGCAATTTTAAAACACAGCAATACAACAACAGGGACGACAACGTCGTTCCACAACAGTTAACATCAGACACGACAAATCAACAAACAACATATATAACGCCTCCGTTAAAGTCAGATCCATTCTCATAGTCATTGTGCCGTTCCTATGTTCAGTTACCGTCTTCCTTAATTAGTTCCATTGCCTAGCCAAACGCTTGTTCGTAAAGCCAGGTCTTGACCATTCTCCGAAATGCCAGCAACGAAGGTGCCTGTCTGATGTCTGCTGGCAAGGCATTCCATAGCCGAGGGGCCACCACTGAGAAGGCCCTGTCTCTCGTCCCCGCCAAGCGCACCTGTGACGCAGGCGGGATCGAGAGCAGGGCCTCCCCAGACGATCTTAATGTTCTAGTCGGTTCATAGGTGGAAATGCGTTCGGAGAGGTAAGCGGGGCCAGAACCGTTTAGGGCTTTATAGGCCAAGGCCAGCACCTTGAATTGAGCCTTTTTAGTCTTTTTAGCAATCATATCCTTTTCTACTCTCTCCATTTCCTGTGGCTTGCAGTTTGTCTTGTTCTAAAGCCTGGAAGTGTATCTTATGTGTCTATAACTAGATTAGGAGAAAATGTTCCTATGATGCTTTCCTGATAAGTCTTTTAGTGTGGCATCCCTTGCATATACTGAGGCCACAGTAGCCTTTTTGCATATAACCATGTTGTAGCCATGGATATTGTGATCATGAAGTGCATTGCTCATAGTAATTTATCTTGTTAATACTCTGGACACAAATTCTTGCTCACTACCTTTGTGTGTGTGTGTGTGTGTGTGTGTTGGCTGAATCTCCCCATGCCATAGAAACTTTGTGTGTGGTTTTTCAGTTCTTTTTTTTTAAAGTAAGCTCAAATTTTAGGTTTTTCATTAGCCTCTGAATGTTCCAGAAATATTTTTTTAGGTCTACTGGATTATTCCAGGACTATGGCTTTTAGTGGATCACAAAGTGACAATTTCAAGACACTATATCTCTATGATCTGATTAGTGGGACATAATTTACTGCTGTGCCTCTGGCAGCAAAATATACTCTCCCTGCCAGATGCCACTTTGGGTCCCACTTCAGGAGATAGATAGCATATTAAATAAATAAGTAAATAAACAAATATAATCTCACAATTTAAACAGGTTGAGCCCTAGTTAGTGCATAGATGGGAATGTCAAAGTCAATGAATGTCAGATAATGTAGGCTATATTTCAGAGGAAGAAACTGACAAAACTACCTCTGAGTGTTCCTTGCCTAAGAAAATCATAGGAACTTGGGGTGGGGATCATTTTTTATTTTTTTATTTTATTGTTTGCCCCAATCCCACCCTCCACCAAAAAAAAAAAAAAGAAAGAAAGAAAAAAAGAAAAGAAAAAGGAAAGAAAAGCGTAGGAACTTCATGGGGTTGCCATACATTGGCAGGTGACTTGAAAGCACATACACACACAAGTAAGGTAGATGACCCTGAATACCTATCAGCTCTCTCCCCAAAGTCCACTTTAAAATTGTTGTATTGCATCTCTCTGTCTTTGCTTCAGGCTCCCCAGCTCCAGAGTGTTCCCCGGTATTTGACAGATTTTTAGCACTCCTTCCATCTTATCCACACATTAGAAGCAAGCAGCTCTCTGCTTGCAGTACTCCACCTTGGGCTGATGTATTATTACACAGAACAAATAGTCCAGGATGACTGCATGTATCAAGAACAGGAAGAGACAACTTATAATTAAGGGGAAAGTGTAACATACAAGTCCATTTATCTTTACTGTATAATTATAGCAAATCATTCAGGCAAAGTTTGTGTTTGCATAACACCTGTAATATTAACCTCGCTTTGATTTGAGCAAGAGAGCTAACTAATCCAGGATAGTGGTCTTTACAGCTTGTTTGAGTCAGTGTTTGTGGTAAGCCTTCAAGACACTTCTTTATTTCTTATGGATCTGTATGATCCACCTCTGTCAGTTAAATGGGAACCACTCAATGCAATTCGGGGGTGGGGGGTGGGTGGGTTGCTAAACCCCTCTATAGTTTACTATAATAACCTATTCATTATTTGAAACAATGTTTTTCACATACTATACATCAACTGGAAAATAAAGACCTTCTTGTAATGGAAGCTAATTGCGAGCATTGAAAAAACAAGTTTGCAGCTCTACAAGAAAATGTAATGTCTCCAAAGAAAATGTACGAGGGTTAACTGGAAAATAAGGTTACAAGGCATGCAGCGCTCATGGGGAATTTTCACAGGGGATGTTGGTATCAGTGCCATGTAGCGGGAACCCAGCAGAAATGAATGAGCTGAGCCAGTCGTCAGTAGCTCATCGACTGGCATTGTGGTGAAGGTTAGAGATGAGCATCCTCATTCCATTTCCCTTCTATCTGTCTCCTTCATGACAATGTGCGTCCGCACACCACTCATGGAACACATGAGCTGTTGACTTCATTTGGTTGGGATGTTTTAAGCCACCCCTCTCACAGCCCCGATCTCACACCCAGTGACAATAATCTGTTCACTAAATTGAAGAAACATCTCGGTGGAAAACACTTTTCTAATGACAATGAGGTGAAAATTAATGTGATTAACTGGCTGAGAAAGGCGGAAAGAAATTTCTATGACACAGGCATCAAAAAACTCACCCCACATATTACAAAATGTATTGAACTGAATGGTGATTATGTGGAAAAATAATGTAATACCCATACTATAATCCATCTGAGTTTTATTAAAATATATTCATTCTTTGTATTTTTTTTAAAAATATATTGAAACTTTACTTTCTGGATATTTCTTGTACTATGTGAGTATTTCATGGAAAGGGTGGGAAAAATATACATTAATATCTCAACACATATAATGGCCCTGTTTCCATGTAGCAAGAACTTAGAATTATAATACTGGGATGAGGAACTATGATGGTGCATACTGCCAATTGCGTTCATTTCAAGCCAGTGGAGTTGAACAACTCTCTGGACTTCTTTGGGTTTGCCATTGTGAATCCAGCAGTCCACCTTGTCTGTTCCCCAACAAGCCAAAGTCTGTTCATACATTTCTTTTTGGGCTTGTCTGGGAAGAGACAAGGGAGAATGCTGAATTCTGATATCACAATTAAACCATGCCATTCTTTGATTTGTTCATCTGCTACTGTTTGAAATGAAAGTGATCAGGTAACATGCTTTAGTAGTCAGACTCCTGAAATCTATATTCAGCATGTGAAATTTTGAAGGTTCCTTTCCTAGGAAATGCTCATATAAATTGCTGGAAAGGATAAAGGAAGCGAATTCCTCCACCCATCCTTTAAACTCCTCCGTCACAAAATCCATTGTGAACTACTGGAGATCGCATGCCTAGGGGTAGCTCTATGATATATATAATTTTCATTTAAATGGTCCACAAGCTCATGTTTATATGTGTATAAGCAACTCTTCTTTAAAAAAAAAGGATTTAGCACACTCAACAATGAAGAACTTGCTGAGTTTCATCTGGAAAGAATCCCCATTTAAGACACAAACAGACATCTCAGGATATGAGGTCTTTAACATGGTACTACACTCTTATTGACTTCAATAACCATTTTAATTGTTTTAAAACCAATGTTTACAAACAACAGCATTAAAAAATTCCATTTTGCACCAGTGTATTCAATCTACTGCATAGCTAGCCCGGGGAGATGGACAACAGTTCACTGTAGTTGGCCTTTCAAACCTGCTTGACAAGCTGCCAGCTGAAGAATCTCTCTCAACTAGTATTAAGAGCATTCTAAATCTCTTAATGGCCTGCAGACATAGCAGGCTTTAGCAAAGGTATGCCTGATAAACAAGGAAGAGTCTGCTGCTACTCAGGCTTTTTGTTGGTGCACCGGCTTTCCCTCCAGCATCATTGCTTCTGATTTACATACAAGAATGGCTTCACACATGAAATATTCCCTGTAAAGAAGAAAGTGTTCATTGTTATATTTGCATGTGGATGTGAAATCATGCATTTGTCTGTTTTGCTACATGTAGTTCTCTTTGTCAATATAGGGCAGCTTCCAAACCTGTGCTGCTTAGCAACTGTGTATATCCATGAGGCAATGGTTTCATAATGGCTGCCCTAGATCAGTCCCTGCAGGTAGCTCCCAGGTAGTGACCCTTTATTATAAGGGGCATCACTTATTTGCAGGCTGGAAAGCTTATCCCTTAGAGGACTGTCTCTTATTAGAATGGATATCCCCAACTTGAAGGCTGTAAAGCTTTTTAGTTTACATAAACTGATTAAGAAGCCCCCAAATCCGTGACAGATTCTTCTTTGGGTTGCCTTAAGTTGGAAATTGCATGGCGACACACAACAATAAATGACAAGGTATACACAACACATTTGATTTTCTTAAAGTAACAAAGTGACTTTCAATCCAAAAAGAGGACTGATATTGACTGATATAGGCAAGAAATCAGAAGAAGGCAGAGACTGGGAATGGCAGCTATGAATGAACTAGGTAAGACCCTCAACTGTAAAGAATACTGGTGAGTATCAAAGTCAGTTACAGCAATGGTTTTCCCCATAGTCACCTATGGATGTGAGAGCTGGACCATAGGGAAAGCTGAGCGAAGGAAGATAGATGCTTTTGAACTGTGTTGTTGGAGGAAAGTTCTGAGAGTGCCTTGGACCGCGAGAAGATACAACCAGTTCATACTTCAGGAAATAAAGCCCGACTGCCCATTGGAGGGAAGGATAGTAGAGGCAAAGATGAAGTACTTTGGCCACATCATGAGAAGACAGGAAAGCTTAGAGAAGACAATGATGCTGGGGAAAATGGAAAGAAAAAGGAAGAGGGGCTGACCAAGGGCAAGATGAATGGATGGTATTCTTGAAGTGGCTGGCTTGACTCTGAAGGTGCTGGGGTGGCCATGGCTGACAGGGAGCTTTGGTGTGGGCTGGTCCATGAGGTCACAAAGCATCAGAAGTGACTGAACAAATAAACAACAACAACAGCAAACCTTTCAATTTCCTTCCAAACCTGCCAAAATGCTATATGTATTGTGCATTCACTTCTCCCTCTCCCACTGAGTGTGGAGTTCTAGAGAGCAGCATATCTACAAAACCAGCTACTCATATGAAAATGCTCCTTTATGAATGTGGATGTTCAGCTCATGTACCTTGGGAGAAAAGACGCTGCCTATTTTGTTATTTTGAAGCGGGAGATTGGAAAGCAATCCTTAATAAGAATTAATAGAATGACTTTTAAAAACCATCCATTCTGAATATAGGTAGGATGATGATAATGGGATTCGGAGCATCCCACCACTGTTTGGGTATGCAGTTCCAGTATGTCATTATTTAAAACAACATTTATTTCTTTGCCATGTAGAATCATTCCACATATATATTAGGCATTAAGGATATTATTAAGTAATCAAGGATAGGGGTGAAAATCTAGAGAGGAAACTCGATGTACACTCAAAGGTTTAGATACATCTATAAGTGAATTCCTATCTCAAACAGAACTTTCTCTTTAATTCTTCACTTCTATGATATAACCCCGAGAAGTTTTTGAAATTCTCCTAAATTTTAAATGGATTCCCACAGCGTGAGCAAAGGAAGAAAGGGAAGCGGAGGGGAGGGAGGGTGAAAGGGAACAGATGAATCCTGTTCTCCAGTTTCCAGGGACAGTTCAAGATTTGCACTCAATCACCTGTACCATACAATTCAATTATTGGGCCTCATTAGGTTGTTTCTTAATGATTCAGGATACACCTCAGGTTTACGCATATGATGATCCAAGAGCTACAGCCCTGGTCCATCTGCAACATTGCAATGATTTCTGCAGTGCATTTCTCAGAATGTGTTCTCCTTCACTTACATCTTCTGAAAAATTGCTTATCTAAATAACAGATTGGATTGATTGTGCATCCAGGTTAGGGTGGTCAGGTATTCTACCTTACAGAGGATTATCTTCTCATTATAGGTATTTTATATCTTAATGTCTGCCCAATCTAAGTCCAGTTTAAAGATCAAAAGTCATAAGAAGTTAAATTAGGGATCTTGAAGTTAACTTATGAACCATAACACACGGACAGTGATGATACGGGGGATGTGAACCACAGTGTGTGATACCATCAGAAAGATGATAGCAAAATGACTGTCTTGTGTAGCATTTCAGCAGAAATGTATTTTTCTGTAAAACAAACCCTTTGATATTAGATATAACTACAATTCTGATTTAATTTTTGAACCAATGTGCATGTGTGGTGGCTAGAGCTGTCATTATTACCCAGTTACAGCAACACTTTGAATTCCATGGTTTTGTCTGCATGCAAGTATGTGTAGGTTGTTTTTGTAACTGCTGTTTTTTTTTTAAAAAGAGGCTGATTTTATCAATTTTCTGATATTTTAGTTACAATATTGTGGTATGACTTGGTATGGAAGAAGTATATGGGGATGACACCGTGGGTTCCCATACTGTGTGACACCAATCCTAGTGACATCCCTTCATATGGATAACAGACAGAGGTCCAGTCAGTGGCCACAATGGAACAATGGCCAATCAGAACTTTCATAATAAACTCATGGGTCAAGTAGTTATTTTGATATCTTTCCGAGCTTTCTAAAACTTCAGCTTTTTACCTGCACTCCCCAAAACTTCTCAGTCAAGCTGGTTGGAAGAGTTTTTGTTCAGAACATAGTTTTTCCAAAACTTTGCTATTACAATACATTAATAAAATCCTGAATAGATGAGGGTTGGAAGAAACCACAAAGCTAATTGTTGATTGAAGGAGAGTTATACCCTCATTTAAGTTGCATGTCTACCCTGGCTATACAAAAGGGTTTTTTGTTTTGTTTTATAACAATTTACTAAACCTTGGTAGAAGAAAAGGAGGTGGTATGAGTATCTTGTTACATTAAACAACAGCATTAGCAATGGATTGGATAAGTTCTAAACATGAGAGACAGTGAAATGAGAGACAGTGAAAGGAGATAAATTATTCAAATATTCATTTGCAAAACATTTGCTCATGTAACACTACTGATGCACAGGGTTCTTTTTACCATAGGCAAAAAGGCATGCATTGTCCCTAAAGAACAGATGCAGTAACATGTATACGCACATCATTTGCAGTTGAAAATGAAGCGTCATTGAACCGAATGCACTTGTAATAGCAGGCAGTTATTTATTTGTTTGGAAGAAGTGTATGAAATGTCTGTTGCTAATATCCTTGTGGAAACATTCATGTCAACAATTTAGGCACAACAGTTGTAAACTAAGCAGCAGCAAGATGGTGGCTTGTTCTATCAAAGCAAATGCAGAACAGCCCACAAAACTGAGTTTATCCAATATAAATAAAATGTTTGACACTCCTGTCTCCGTCTTGGCTGGTAGAGATAATACTGATCCCAAGAATCTTTGGCAAAATAAGAATGATTTTTTTTCTTTGATTACATAGACCTCAAGTAGTTTCTACCATGCCTTGCAGATATATTCACCTTTTTGAATTACTTTTCCACATTTTTGTTTTCAGAATGTGAACATTTTGTATATGCATTTCATGCCTCCACAGTGCTCAGTATATTATATTGTGCACAAATGGTAGCAATGCCAAATACATTTTAGGTCTTGGTAGTAGCACCAGATGTGGAGAAGTAAAAAGTGGTATGTGTGACTATTCCTGCAAGACAGCATGTTGTAGTTAATTGCCTTCAAGTTGGCTTCCTAAGATTGAGAGACCTTCAAGACATCCTGTCATCAACAGCCCCACTCAAATCTTGCAAGTCCAGGGCAGTAGCTTCCTTGAAGGAGCTTCTCCACCTGTATCGTGGTCTTTTTTTTCTTGCCATTTTTTTACTTTATCAAGCACTATCATTTTTTCTAATGAGCCATGTTGTCTCGTGAAATATCAAAAATTCAATGGCATCGGTTTGGTCATTCTGGCTTCCAGGAAGAGTCCAGGCGATTTATTCTAAGGCTCATTTATCTGTACTCTTGCCCAACAAAGAGTATTATGCAAGATCTATACTTTTATATCCGTGGAATCCAACCTAATGTAAAGGCTCAGCCCTTCCAATTTGTATCATTTGTGCATCTGAAACAGACAGGAATGGAGACAGGTTTTTGAAGATTAAGAAAGAAATGACACTTTCTGAAAAACCAAGGAAGGTTCAGAAAAAACAACTTGTAATGTCCACCTCAGACAAGTTTCTAATGCCCAGATCATTTTCCCTCTGTTATTTCTCTCTGTCCTTTGTAGTCATAATAGTATTGGAAACAATACAAGTATGGTAATCTTGTTATCTTGAGAAAGTCTTGCCATGATGAGATTGCTTAAGAAGCACTGATCTACAGGATTATTAATGAGATAATGTAGATTTAATTGTACTGTAGTTCCTTGGAGTTCTGAACTACAATTTTCAATTCCACTATTCCAGTTGAAATTGCCATAATTGAAATAATCAAATTTGGATTACAGTTCTTCTACTGCAGTGGTTCTCAACCTGTGGGCCCCTAGATGTTTTGGCCTTCAACTCCCAGAAATCCTAACAGCTGGTAAACTGCCTGGGAATTCTGGGAGTTGTAGGCCAAAACACCTGGGGACCCATAGGTTGAGAACCACTGTTCTAGTGCATCTATCTTACTGTAACTCTGTTTCAGACATGTGCAATTTTGGTGAGTGATGATGTCGTCCTTAATGTATATCACATGTATTATGACTATTTCTTCCACCTTTCATTCTGATAGAAATTATGTAAACGAAGAAAAGTGCAATATGTACATAATGTTATTTGGGTGGTGGCTCCTTAGACCTCTTCCTAGAAGCATATAGAAATATGAAGACCCAGGTTCAAATCCTCATTCTGCTGTTAATTTCACTGGTCAACATTGGACCTATTCTGACCCCCTAGTTTACGTTACCTCATGGCAGAGTTGATAGTAAGATTTGGAAGCACAATGCATACAATCTAAGGACAATGCAAGAAATGGTTGACTAATTCACCATCATTGTCCTTCTCCCCCCCTTCTCCCTTTCTTCATTTTATCATTGCCTAATAGTGTGGAAACTTCCTTCTAATCTTCAAATAATCATCCTTATTTTCTTGCCTTTAAGCAAGTCTAAGTGTACCTTGTATTTTGTCAAAGCAAAACTCATTTAGTTGCACCTCTGGCTTTGAAAGTTTTCCCAATCATAATTTGGGAAATAACAAGAACTGGAAATTTGTGTCTCTTCCTCAATAAAAAAGTAATATCAGATTTTGTGCTCGTAAGCTGTGATTTTTCTTTTTGCTTGTATAAAATGATTGAAGAATCCACACAGCCCTGAGTTTAATTACTCCCTTCCACAGTATTTCCAGTGATAATTCAAGTGATGAAACTTTTCAGAAAGGTCCCTTCCACTGCTATTTATGCACAGTAAAAGTTCTTTATTACAAATGAGGGTTTTAATTGTAAGCTTAGCTAGATAGGATGTAATTTAAAGCCATTTAGAATGGCTCAGCCTTCAAAGCAAGCACAAGATTATTTAATTAGTCATGCAAGCCACTGAACGTTACACATAAGACAAAACAACTAAAGTATTTATTACTTTTAGAGCTGTGTTAAACCTCACTCGAGCTAACTTTTCAATAAAGTGCATTGGGTGTTTAAGTACATTTTATTTTTTAATGTGCAAATGCTCAGTAAATTTTAGTTGAGAGTCCTGAAAGGCAGGAGGAGTCCTTCCCAACAAACAACAAAACCCAAATGTCAGCTTCAAGCTTTGTCCCAAATGATATTAATGTTGGGTTGCTGTGAGTTTTCCAGGATGTATGGCCATGTTCCAGAAGCATGTTCCATGTTCTAGAAGAATGCTCCTGGAACATGGCCATACAGCCTGGAAAACTCAGTGATTCTGGCCATGAAAGCCTTCAAAAAGATATTAATGTTGTGCCATAGAACATCCCTCCTACCCACAAAGTATTACTTGAAATAATTTCAATATGCTGTACAAGCAGTTGAACATTCAGTGGTCAGAGTATGATGAGCTACATGCATGAACCATTTTGCTTTGTTATTGCTGTATCTTTCTGAATTGATGTCTCACATGTTACTTGGACAGTGAACTGGCACTCAGATTTAGTTTGGAGCTGTATAAGGTGCTGATCCTAGTTTGGACATAAGGTTCAGCACCTTTGTTAGTCCATTTAAAATTTGAACTAAAAGCCAGAGTGAATTGACTATGGATGCAACCAACCAGTACTACACGCAAACCCATCTTGATCCCATTTTTATTTCCTATATTTCTAGGTTTAAACAGGGCTTGGAAGTAACACAAGTAGCTGTCTCAAAAAAGTAAAGTTATAACTGAACAATATACTGTGTGCAAATAAAACAACTCTATTATGGCAATAGATAGAACTATTTTTAATTGGGTTGTTGTGGGTTTTCTGGGTTGTATGGCCATGTTTCACTTGCATCCTGATGTTTCACTTGCATCTATGGCAGGCATCCTCAGAGGTTGTGAGCTCTGTTGGAAACTAGGGAAGTGGGGTTTATATATCTGTGGAATGTTCAGGGTTGGAGACAGAACTCATCCATTTGAGGTAGGTGTGAATGTTGCAATTGGCCACCTTGATTAGCATTTAATGGCCTTGCAGCTTCAAGGCTGGGCTGCATACAATCAGGGCCAGCTAATCACTTCCCAACAAAGGATTCCCCCAGGCAGTAAGCAGCCAGACCTTGAAGCTGCAAGGCCATTAAATGGTAATCAAGATGGCCAGTTGCAACATTCACACCTGCCTCAAACACACAAGTAGGTGCACAATGCTTTCTCAAATTGTAGCAGTGCCCATTTTTCTCTTACTCATTCCACCTCCTAAATCATGGCCAAGAAGTCTTCTCAGTGTTCTACAGCAGAAAGGCATGCAGGGGAGACGGAAGGTCAGCAAAAACTGTCGGCTCACATTTCTGCTGGTAGAAGCATCACATGAGTGGAAATCCAGTAAGTGAGCCCTCCTGCAGCAAATTATTAAATTAAGATCCAAACTCATGACTCCATTTATGATACCTCAGTTCAGAACCATTTGTCTCAGGTCAATTTTAATCTTATCTCCCAATGTTCTTGCATTCCTGTGGTTTCTACTGTTTCCAACATAACACATTGGTTATTTCTTTCCAGGACCTTTTTTCCTTCTCTAAATACACTAAGGCTTCAATCATTTGCCTGTTTACCTTAGCACAAGCCCTATTGCTCCTACCATAATTACTTTTGAGTAGACATGAATATGGTTGAAGCCTTAGGTGTCTTCATAAACCAATCTTTGGGTGGAAAAACAACCATTATGAAAAGGCAAAAGACAGATAACAAAGCTATTGTATTCATTTGGCACAAGATTGTGCCATCTGCCTGGTGTTAAGGTTGCCAGAAGAAATGTAGCTATTAAATCTACTTTTTATGCCTTGCGTGTAATCTGCCCATAATTTATCCATTGTTTAAAAGTCACACAGTTTATATTTTGCCACAATGGCTACCTCTAATTTATCAGGTCCCTACTTTCTGTTTTTTATTGATGTCTTCTTCCTCAAGAAAGTATTTCTCAAGCAAGTTTTATTAAACAAGACAAGAACTTTAAATGCTAAATGCCAGGCAGTGATTAAATGAGATTCATTATGCAATGTCCCATGATTATCATGTAGTGTTTATTCCTTCAATCAGGATTGGACAGTTTTGGGAGGTTTTCCTATGAAAAGGTTAATAAAATACTTCAGTTAAAACTTGTGCGCCAGCTGCGCCCGTACCTTGGGAAGTCTGACTTGGCCGCGGTGGTCCACGCTCTGGTTACATCCCGTTTAGACTACTGCAACGCTCTCTACGTGGGGTTGCCTCTGAAGACTGCCTGGAAGCTTCAATCAGTCCAACGTGCGGCAGCCAGATTGCTAACAGGAGCGGGGTACAGAGACCTTATGACCGCTCTGTTACGCCAGCTCCACTGGCTGCCGATTAGTTTCTGTGCACAATTCAAAGTGCTGGTTTTGACCTATAAAGCCCTAAACGACTCCGGCCCAGTTTACCTGTCCGAACAGATTCTCCCCTATGAGCCATCAAGGCTATTAAGATCTTCTGGGGGGGGGGGCTGCTCTCGCAATCACGGTTGGTGGGGACGAGGGACAGGGCCTTCTTGGTGGTGGCTCCCCGGCTTTGGAACTCCCTCCCACTAGAGATCAGATCTTCTCCCTCCCTCCTGATGTTCAGGAAACTACTAAAGACCTGGCTCTTGAATGCGGCATTCGAGGACTGAACCTATAACCGCCTTCCTTGTGGTGAACTGTGATGAACCGTGACTACGAGTATGACTATGACTATGACTGGATTGACGACTTGGCTTAGGTAATTGTGATGATGTTGTTTTTATTGTGCTTTATTGTACTATTTTAATATGTAATGACTTTGCACTTTGTTGTACTTATATATTATTGTACTTCATATATGCTGTAAACCGACCTGAGTCCCTCGTTGAGGTGAGAAGGCCGGTACAGAAAACTTCTAAATAAATAAATAAATAAAGCATATCAACTACAATGGATGGACACTGAGGATTTTTTCTAGATGTTCCCACCAAAGGTAATAAATGATTGCAAAACTGGTTCAGCACATTAAATTACAGGATAAAACAGTGAATCCCACATCATCCTAAATCAAGGGGCCTCATAACAGTTTCAAAACTCCCGAGGGATAGAATAGCTTTTATCACCAGAGAACTGGGGTGTAACATTGTGCTGAATTTTCAGAAAAACCTGTATGGGTTGTTGGATGTTGGCTATAGCATGTTGTGATTTATCAAAAATGTATTCATTGAATTGGAAGGTCTTAGACTGACAGAGGAAAACATCCATAATAATAACTTTCCTGAGATATGCAGAGAAATTGCTATGATTGTAATAACAAAAGTAAGAAGATTGGAAGTCAACACTTTTACTCTTATTTTTAAAACCCCCCTCCCACACTTTTTTCTCTTTTTCTACACCTCTTAGATTTTTCCTACTTTTCTTGGATTAATTGTTCCTCCACTTTCATTGTATTTCTTTCTTTTTGTCTTTTAACATTATGATGATAAGCAATAAATATCATTTAATAAAAAAGTATTCATTGTGTATTTTAAAACTTAATTTCCTTTTTCATCAAAATGTGAAGGAACTACACACATTCAGAATTTACCATCGACATAGAGGGAAGTTTTGGTATGGAAGTTTGTGATGGAAGCTGTGATGTCCCAAGCTGATTGCAAAAACCAAGCAAAACTTGGTTTCAAAACAAAGTGTTGAAAACACCATGTATTTTTGGAATTATATATTTGGAATCCTATAACCCAGTGGTTCTCAACCTTCCTAATGCCATGACCCCTTAATCCACTTCCTCATGTTATGGTGACCCCCAACCATAAAATTAGTTTCATTGCTACTTCATAATTGTCATTTTGCTGCTGTTATGAATAGTAATGTAAATATTTGATATGCAGGATGTATTTTATTCACTGGACCAGGTTTGGCACAAAAACCCAATACACCCAAATTTGAATACTGGTGGGATTGGGGGAGGGTATTGATTTTGTCCTGTGGGAGATGTAGTTGCTGGGATTTATAGTTCACCCACAATCAAGGAGCATTCTGAACTCCACCAATGATGGAATTGAATCAAACTTGGCACAGAGAACTCCCATGACCAACAGAAAATACTGGAAGGGTTTGGTGGGCACTGACCTTGAGTTTTGGGAGTTGTAGTTCACCTACCTCAAGAGAGCACTGTGGACTCAAGCAATGATGGATCTGGACCAAACTTGGCACAAATTCTCAATATGCCCAAATGTAAACACTGGTGGAGTTTGGGGAAAATAGATCTTGACATTTGGGAGTTGTAGTTGCTGGGATTTATAGTTCGCCTACAATCAAAGAGCATTCTGAACCCTACCAACGATTGAATTGAATCCTACCAAACTTCCCACACAGAACCTCCATGACCAACAGAAAATACTGTGTGGTCTTTGGTGACCTCTTTGACACCCCCTCGCGACCCCTCCAGGGGTCCCGACCCCCAGGTTGAGAAACACTGCATAACCCATCATAGGAACTTCATGGCATATAATTCAGGGATAGGTGGTCATAAGGTTTTAACACTGGAAAACTTTTGAGGAAATATAAAGAAGGAGGGAGGGAGGTCATTTTTTGCTTATATTTAGAACATTTGGATGACGCAGTAATAATTCTCTATATAGATATGTAACATTCTGAGTGTGATGTTACACACTAGGAACCTTATCCCATTTGGGTCAGAAAGCAGGTAAAAGCGGGGCAGGAACTGTCTTCTTATTGTAGCATTCCATGCCTTTCTGTGTTGTTTGAAAACAGAAAATTTCATCTACCTCATAATACGTTATAGACTTCAACTGTCTCAATAGCAATGACCCACTTCATTTGCCATCACATGTGGAAGGGAAGTTTCCATTCATATGGGTTTCTTTTTCTTTTTCCTTTTTGAAAAATAAGGGTAACTACTACACAGTAATGGAAGAACAAAATCTCAGGATTTGGGGAAATATTCAATATTAAGAATTTTCAAAAATTCATCATATAGATTTTTGTTTAAAAAAATTACCATCAAAGAGTCCATCCTTGTGGAGTAATGATGGCAAGAATAGAATTGAAGAAAACTTAGGGCTACGCTACCCACTTGAATGTCCACAAGTAAACATCATAAAATGCTATTTATACAGAGAAATGCAACAATTGCCATCACATGTTAAACTTCACATCTTTTTACACTTTTAGCGAATAGAGATGACTGGAGTTTATATCTACATGGCTCCAAAAATGCCCCATTTCTAAACACTTTAAAAACAAGAGTACAACAATCAATCCCCATTTGTGGGACTCTGATTTTAAAGTGTGTAGAAATGGGAGAAAATCTGCATGCAATGAGGTCCTACTGCCATTGTATAGCTTCAGTTGATATACTTTATATACTCAAGTATAAGCCTAGTTTTTCAACCCTTTTTTAGGCTGAAAAAGCCCCCCTCGACTCATACTCGGGTGTGGATCTCAGCAGGAAGCTGTGAGGCTGAAAGAAGGGTTTCTTTCAGCCCCACGCCTTCCTGCCAGGACCCTCACCTCTCTGCACAGCAACCCAGCTCTCCTTCCTCTCATTCTCTCTTGCGCAGCACACACCTTGAAATTTACCAGTAGCTGCTGCATTTTCCACCCTTGGCTTATATTCAAGTCAATATATTTTCCCAGTTATTTGTGGTAAAATTAGGTGCCTCGGCTTGTGGAACTCGGTGGTTGCTGTCACAGGACGTCCAACTCTTTGTTTGTCATGCAAATCAGATGTTCCCATCTCAACATCTTTAAACTTACTCACCCAATGACACACAGTACTCTCACATCAACACAATCACCATAAACAGCTTGCATTCTCTGATGAATCTCCTTTGGGGTGACACCTTCTGATGTCAAGAATTCAATAACTGCACATTGCTTAAGTAGCATTGACCGACCGTCTGCGCAGGGTTCTATATTTCGCACTTTAACAACAAAACCATTCAATGCTAAGGCTTCCTGCCAAAATGGAACTGTAGAGAAGAGTCTACTGAACAAGCCAGTATCTGCCACATACCAGTACTGCCATCTGTTGATGAATTACTAAGGTCAAGGCATTACTGTTCATTCAACCCTCGTAGAAGGCCTCCTGGTGTGAATGCAATTTGTTGATATTGTTTGTGTTAACTCAGCAGCCTCTATGTCTTGGAAGCAAAACATTAGGTGAGAAAGTTTATTCCCTGCTATTCCAAGACTGTAGTTGCTGGTGGTTGTTGAAGTAGGGGTGGGCAATCTTTTCAGTTCTTCAAGATTGACCATGGTGATGGTAGTAATTCAAAGACCACATGCCTTGCATGTACATGCACAATTTTGCCCTCGTCCTCTCTCACACAAGCCCAAATACAATCTCCCACAATCTCAAATTTCACACAAGCATAACATTTCCCTTCACCCAGTCAAAAAGGAACACTATAACTTCTGCTTTCTCAATTATAACAGCCAAAACAATTCCCTGTAGCCCACTGGAGGTCCTGGGGAGCTGAATATCAGACAGTGTTGCTCTCTGGGCTCCAGATCATGCCCACTGAGTAGAGTGCAGTTTTGCAGGTGAATGTGGCATGTAAAGAGAGCAATCCCTTCACACTGATGTTCTCATCATAGCTGCACTCAACTCAGCCCAACAAAGAGCTGAGTGGCAGGCTTCAATCTGGCTTCGAGAGCAGCATGGGCACTGTGCCAGTCACACAGGAAACCTCAAAGGACTGCATGCATCTCATGGCCTGCAGGTTGCCCATATGTGACCTAGTGAAGTTGCCAAACCAGCTGGTGTTGTTTGTTGCTGCAGTGCTTCTGAAAAAGCAGTCCTCATTAGAGGATTGATTCAGTGTTACAGAATAAATTCAGGATATGGGGAGCTTGGAAATATAAGCTCTCAGGAGCCTTTCTAGAAAGTTTAAAAGGAGGAGTATCATGCTGACATCATTATGTTACACTAGAGGTGGCTTGCCAACTATATGGGGAGGCAGTCTCTCCCAAAAATGTTGGGGTTAAACATCCTTTTGATTGATGCAAGAGATGCAGCTCCATCATGTTCACAGCTGTCATGAACTCTACACTAATGAAATCACCACCAAGAAAATCAGAATTCTTCTGTTTATCATTTTGCAGTTTTATAATTATGATTGATTTGTTCTTTTGTTCTGATGATATTGCCTATTGTTTTGTCCTCCTGGCAAAGCCTACTCTGCCATAGACAAATTTGAGGCAGTCACCTCAGGCAGCAGATTTTGACAGCAGCAATCCAGTCACTGGTAGCAGCTAGTAAGGCATTGGAAGAGGGAGCTTTTTTCATGTGGCCATTAATTTAGCCTGCTGCCCTTGGGAGCTTTGGGGAATGCTGTTACATCATTGATGATGAAGAAAGATTCCACTGGTAGTCCAATCATCTTTTTATGGCTGGAATACAATGAAGTGCCATATTGCTCTTAACCTCAAGCAACAAAATATCTTGGGTCATGAATAGGACACTATGGAAGTTGTGGAAATTCTTCCAAGTACCATATTAAGTGAGCCAAGTAACAGAGAAAATCACTACTAATCAGAACAAGGAATAAATGGACAAATAATCTAATCTGATTGCCATTTTATGAGATCCTCCTCTGATGCTTCCTTCACTGAGTGCCCTTCTACATATGCCCTAAAATGCTGAAGAAACATGGACAAAATGGAGTGTGTGTGCCTAAATGATGTTTCATGAAAATGCGAGCTGATTCAGATTAATAGCTTAAAAACATGTGTTAAAAAGATGTGCTTCAAACTTCATTTTAGCCAAAAAATGTGCATGACTGTGACTTCCTGATTTTGTTAATATATCCTGGTGTGGACTGCTTCAGCATGTGTGCACATTTTAAAATACTGAAACAGCTGATCTGGGCTGTAAATAAATGGAACCATGGACACACAGGTGGCTAAATGGAAGCACAAATAGAAAGCAATTACAATGAAAACTCTCTACAAGCATTCATTTGTTCTGATATTTATTAATTTAAACAGAACTTGAATTTACAGTAGGGCGAGGACAGATAACAAGAAATCTACTTGTGTGCCCATTTAGCATCTTGGAGAGAGTAAAAAAAAAGAAATAAACTTTGTCTGGATATCCTCCATCCATCTTGTGGATTTCTAAAATCCACTACAAATGAAGGTTTCAGGACTGACAGATCTGTGCTTGGACTTGATGTCAGGTCCCACAATGTTTTGCCCCACTTATTTGTCCCATATTTTTACACTGTCTGGAAGCACCCTGACACAGAGTGTGCTTCTACTACAGAATTACAAGTAATCTCTACTCTAATGCCATATTCCAGCCTATGAAAGTCTGGAAGTTCTTGATTCTTTAGTGAGGATCTGCTAGGTATCTCTGGTCCACTTCCTCTGAACTATAGTATTAGAATATAAATCTCAGGATTCATTGGAATGGAACCATGATGGTTAAAGTGATATCAAAATGCTAAAACTGTAAAGGGAAAATATGCTCATAGCTTGGAGTTGCTTCCTGAAGTATTTGAAAGCCCCTCTAATGGTCCATGTTGTTCAACTATTGAAGCTGAAACACTTCTTGCTATTTAGACCTGGTGAATCACTTTCCCCCTTGTAAGTTGAGATTGTCTCTCTCCTTATGTATCTATATGTGTGTGTGTGATATTTGATGGGAACTTGTATCTGGCACAAGATACAAAGAGAAACCTAGCAGTTCTATAAAACATGTCTGAACCTTTATTACTATTTTTACTATTTTGGAGTCCTCTGCATTAAAATATTTCTGATCTGACTAGGATCATGCTGTAATAGTGGTTGCAGGCTTAGTATTTCAGTGGAAAAGCTTACCTGTCATCTGACTCTATGGGAGAACTGGAATCCTGCTATTTACATCTCGGCAAAACATGAATAATATATAGGTATCAACAAGTAGTTCTTTTAGATAAACTGATGCACAATTCTTCTACATTGTTTCATGTAAAGAAAGCTTTTTTCTGTATTCAGAAGAAACATTATAATTGACATTTGTGGATTTATGTGGCCAGTGCTTACATTTACAATGAAGTTTTGAAAACACACACACACACTTACTTCAGTGCGGGCAATATGTACTCAGCTTTTTTAGAAATTAGAACTGGAAAAAACTTCCTTCATTTTTGCGTTCTCTGGGCTCACTTTAAATTATAAATAGGCTAGTACCCACTTGAAGAACTTCGGTAAAGAACAGTAACATAAACCATTAAATGTTATCCAGCGGGGGTTTGTACCAATCAATGTGATTTAAGGGAACTTTAGAATAAAGTAAATGCTCTCATATATTCTAGTGATCATGAAATAATACATAGCTCTCAAAACTAATAGAAGGCAGTAATTCAATCAAAATGGTTGTGTTCACTTCATAAACCTCTCAAAATGTGGTGCAAGTAGATTAGGAATGGCAGCAAAGCTTGAGTGGTATTATCAATATAAGATTTTTTTCCCCCAAGGTAGCAAATGCACATGTTCTGTTATGTATCAAGCAGGAATGTGGAGCATTTTCTTATGGGCCAAGGGTCTATATGAATGCAGAAGATAGTTTGATGGTGGGTACTTGCAAATGAATGAGTCCTCATAAATGAAATTCAGCTAATATAATTCTATGAAGTCTGCCTAAATGAAATCAGTGGGAATCGTTTTTTCTTTCAGTTTGGTCAAAGGTTCAGCAAGCAAACCATTGCTTTGGTTAACTTTGGGTAGTTTGGTTTCATAGACCAATTCCTGTTGGTTGTAACAAGGGATACACATTTTAATTGGATTGATAACTGATTATTTAGTAGGAAAGATTTCCATTTGGAACTACAAACTGAAATCTTTCCTACTAAACAATCTAATTGAAACTTGTATTCTTGTAGCAACAAATTGTAGATACAGTTGACAGAATATTTTGGAAGGTTGTTTTGATTTGCATATGTTACTTCTAATAAAAAAATGAAAAAACCAAAATACCAAATAAGGCTTTTCCTTCTAATAACAACTAGTAGTTTTTGTACTTAAATGGTAAGTCCTTTTACATCCTGCAGTATATCAAAAGGTGCATATAAGAAGAGCTTGGTAATATGCCAATATATTTAAATTCTGCTGCTTCACTAATTGAATAGTTAGTAAACATACAAATGACTCACTAGGAAATTTTTAATTAGTTGGCAACTTTGCCGTGCAATCGTGGGCATGTTTACTATCAATGGAATGTACTTCATGCTAAAAGTAAATATCTTTTCAATTGCAGACATAACTGCAATAATTTTGATCCCACTTTGAACACGCAAGATTCCTTAAATAATTCATAAAATTGCTTTTTTAATTTTGTTTCAAAGCATTGCATATATAAGTATAAAACTGATAAAAAGAGGAAGCACAAGTGGCTAAATAATCTTTGGCCAAAACCAGGCAACAGCGATTGCATTTGCCTGTAGCTTTAAACAATTCTTCCCCTGAACATGAGGCAGGGCATTGTGGACAAGCATACAGGTGCAGAGTTCATTTATTTATTTACAGTATTTATATACTGTCTTTCTCACCCCTAGAGGGCCTCAAAGTGGTTGCTTGTTCTGCTCCATAGTCACACAAGGTGGATGATTCTTTTAGGTAGTTCCAATTTGCCAGGTTGTCTTTTGATCTACCCACTCCACTTCTGAGTCTGTTCAGAGACTTCCAAGTTGCCCATTTTTTGTTTGTCCCTGGAGGCAAACCCTTGTGGGGGGCATCCAATTGGGATTTCCTAGTTTAGCTGCCCAGAGGGATGCTCTTGCTGTTGCTGGGGGAACATTAAGAGGAGTGGTGGTTCTCATGAAGCTTTCCCTTGATTTGAGTCTACTGGGAGGAGGCTGATAGCCATGCAGTGGCTCTGTGTGAGTTGGGGTGAGTGGAGTCTAGTTTCACACATTACATTAGCTACTGGGAAGGATCTACTGTTCCTCACCCTTACCCAACCTAATGTATCTAGAGCTCTTTTTGAACACCTAGAAGCCATAGGAAAGGAGAGTTATTGGTTACACAGAAAACAACCCAGAACATATAGTATTGCATGCATAGTCAAACTTTAATTTTTTTGGTTCACTTCCTGTTCTAGATATGTTCCAGTTTTGTACTGAGTCAGGCTAATAAAGATTAAATGACGGTTTTATCCCTCACAACATATGCTTTTCCCCAGACAAAATCATGTTGATTTTACATTTTCAGAAATGCTTAGAAGCTGCTACTCATAATTTTCTGAGCATGTGAGGATTTTCCTTTTGAGGTGACTCTTTCAGTTGCTGCAGTCCAACCTTCCTTCCTTTCTTTTAGTTAAAAAGCTAGATATGTTTATAAAACTATGGATATATGACTAGCTGCGCATATTGGCAAAGAGTAATAAATCTTAATGTTCACCAGCAGAATGAAACTTATAACTGGGATGAGAGTCTTCCACACCTCTGCCTTGCTTTTACTGGTGAGTGAACAGAGAGGTTTCAGGGGAAGCACTCGCATCCCCCACTCCTTTTAGCAAACGCAATGGGATGCACAGTGTAAGTGAGGGACACCACATGCACATGATTGGAAACACTGTAAAATGCCTTGCCTCACATTAGACAAATCTTGAAGACTTCCTCACTTGGGAAGTTAAAACATCCGTGCTGTTCTGGTGTCATGGAGGAGCAGTCAATGATTTCTATTTAATTTATTGCCATTTAATTTTTACTACCAGAGAGGATAATATGGCAATTACGGTTTATTTGGTGGTTCCAGATATAAAATTTACTTTCTCAGATTCATTGGGTGGTTGTGCAATTTGTCTGTTTGCGGTATCCGAATTTCAGTGTGCACCCAGATCGATTTTCATGAGCTCTCCAAATTCAGAAAATGGAAAAAAGCAATTTTTTGCTCGGCAACCAAAAGATCCGGAATATCTGGCCCATTGGCAGCAATTGTGAACTTACGAGGCTCCCCTTTCCATCATTTTTAGGGCATCGGACTTAAGAAACCACCCTTTCTGCAATCCTTGCCCCTTATATCCTTCAATGAGTCCTGGTTTAAGGCAACAGGTTTAAAAAAACTAATCATTTCTGCAATCTTTGCTCCTTATATCGTTCAATGAGACCTACCTCTTCACACGGGGCTACATTCAGCAGCATTTGCTGGCTCTGCCCTTCTCTAGACACCTTTCAGCTTGTCAATATATAGTCGAAGGCTTTCATGGCTGGAATCACTAAGTTCTTGTGGGTTTTTTCGGGCTATATGGCCATGTTCTAGAGGCATTTCTCCTGACGTTTCGCCTGCATAGATGCAGGCGAAACGTCAGGAGAAATGCCTCTAGAACATGGCCATATAGCCCGAAAAAACCCACAAGAACTTTGTCAATATATATTTTAAACTGTGGTGCCCAGAATTGGACACAGTATTCCAGATGAGGTCTAACAAAAGCAAAATAGAGAGGCACCATAAATTCCCTTAATCTAGACTCTTTTTGATGCAGTCCAAAATCCCATTGGCTTTTTTAGCAGCTGCAAAGGCTCAGAGAGATCAAACTGAAATGACAATCAAGAGCTATGCAGACCTTCCTACACTTCTAAACAACATGCTGCCAACAACTAGATCGATCAAATGAAGAAAGAAATGTAGAAGATAATTGACTATATAATTTCAATGCTCTCATGCAATTCCTTCACACAAACACAGTGTTTGGAGAGACCTAGTGTCATTTATGTCACTGATTACAAGTGAGTACTGTGAATCTAGCTTTCTCCTATCTAACTCTCGACATCACACAGCCTTGTTGTTGGAGACCCACCTTCCTCCAATGATTTCTAACATCATTATCTCTGGATCAGTCCAATTTAATTCAGTATGTGGTGTTCTACTCTGGAATTAAACCAATCTCATCTGTTTTGGACCCAGTACAAATTGATCTAAAATAGCTTGGTATGATTTGGGATTCAGCCAAATCTGTTACACAACTATAACAAAAACATTACATTTGTTGTACAATCAATCCTAAGTAATATCAATCTGCCAAATGCAACATATGTCAAATGTAGAGTGCCATCACATGTAAAAGCCTGTATGCAGACACTTTGTATGTACAGAGGCTCTATGTATACTTTGTACATTTTTTGTGCTCAAAAGCAGAATCCTACAGCTCTTGTGAATACATGGACGATGTGCTGTTGTGGGAAAACTAAAGACATTCTCTCTTAGAGCATGCTGCAGGTGTTATACTGATCAAATAGATTGGTTTGGAACTGGGAGGAATGGTTTTGCTGTGGGAATGATTAGACTGACATATCTGGAACTGGTCACCACAGAACCTGGTCTCAATCCACTCTGCAGTTTTCCCCCCACTTCTAGTAGAGATGAGCATCAGCATTCTGAAAGAATAGTAAAGATAAAGGTTTTCCCTGAAATCTAGTCATGTCCGACTCAGGGGGTTGGTGCTCATCTCAGTTTCTAAGATGAAAAGCTGGTGTTGTCCATAGACACCTCCAAGGTTATGTGGCTGGCATGACTGCATGGAGTGCCATTACCTTCCCAACAGAGTGGTACCTATTGATCTACTTACATTTGCATGTTTTCAAACTGCCAGGTTGGCAGAAGCTGGGGCTAACAGCGGGAGCTCACCCACTCCTTGGATTCAGTTCAGCAGCTCAGCAGTTTAACCTGCTGCACCCCCGAGGGCTTCTTCTGGAGAAGTTCAAGATGTGATGCATCAAGCGTTTCAGGGGAACAATCCCTGAATATTTTCTCCAGAATCATTTTATGCTGAATTTTGTCAATTCAATTTTCCCAACACATTCTAGATTGGTATGAACCTGAACAGTGAGCATTTAAAGTTCAAAGTGGTCATTATCCATTGCCACTTGAAATATATGAATCCCTTTTGAAGGAACCACTGTTTGATGGAGAAAATGATTAGAAAGACATCAGCAGTACATTAAGTATGCACAAAGACATAATCACATGCTAATAACCTTTTTGGAAAGAATTCTGTGAAAAACAGAGAATTCACCTACATTTGCTTCCACATGTCAGTAATGAAATAGTGAAAAAATCTTTTTATCACCATGGGCACAATCCAGCAACATTTAAGCACTCTAAAGTCTCATTGATTAAAAAACAAAACAAAACAAGAAAGAAGGAGTTAAATGTGCATTCCTACCATAATTAAGAGACCATTCCTGCACACAGAAATAAATCCCACTGTGTTCAGATTGGCTTTCTTCTATGTAAGAGTGGAGGACATTAAGGAAAAAAACTCATTCTAAATTAAAATAATTTTTGAATCTTTAACTTGATTGAATTGTACCAAATTGCTTTCACCCCCAGATGTTTTGGATTATGGATTTAACCTGTAATGTAAGTGTAAAACCTGAAAACCACAAAAAGTTAGTGTTATGGTAATACCTATTGTCCTTGGGGAGTGTCTGAGGTTTTAGATGAAAACTTCTGTAGCTAAATTCCTTTTCTATTTGCAACACAATCAGCTGCCTAGTCCTTTTCTCTTTCATTTTTCTCTTTCTGGATGTCTCACACATGTATCTCCAATGACCATTTCTATCATTGTTCATTTGGTTTGGCTTATCCTGAGTTTTCTCTTAATAGTTTCAAATATCGTTCATAGTCCTTTGGGATTTAATTTGATTTTACAGTGAGTTCTCTGGGATTCCACTGATATAAAACCTATTGCAGGGAAGACTTTCAAAGATATAGGCTTGAAAACGTGTAGAATTATTGTTACTCAGGACAGATACCTTTTCTCCTACTGTTGTATAAATAGGAGATTTTAAAATCTGGAATTTAAGGTCAACTAGAGGAATATAACACATCAGCCTATTTTTTTTGAAATGGCTAGAGAAGTGAATCTCATGGAGGATCATGGCTTATGCCTTTGATCCCACTCCTTTGTTCAACCTATGAGAGCTGTTCAACCTATGTGGTAAGCCCAACAGAAGAAAGACATTCATTATTTCATGAAGATATGCTCCAACAATACATTAGTCTTCAGGGATACTGCAGTTAACAAAATCTTTGACAGTGAAACTCTTTTTAAGTTCCACCTAGATATTTCACCTTATCTTCTAGATGGATTTTTTGAGCAATGTAAACATTGTAATTATGGTGAAGGAAAGGTGGAGAAAATAGATTTTTGGTACTGAGTTCAACAACAGTGTCTACAATAAACAATAAAATAGATGGAAGCAAAACGTCAGGAGAGAATACTTCTAGAACATGGCCATACAGCCCGAAAAACCTACAACAACCCAATGAAATATATCTTAAGTTAGAAAGGATTGTCTGCCTGGCTACAATGCCAGCTGATTCCAGAATCCCTTGTTGATTGTACATTTTAAATAGGTAATGTCAAGGGATAGATCTACTTTGTTAATTGATGCATACCTGTGTAAGCAAGTTGATACTTCACACATATATTTCTTATTTATATGTATTTCTGCTCCTTCCACCCACACCTGTCTGAAACAACTCATGCCAAGACAACTCAAGACATAGGTAGGCATGCCTGTTTTAGGGTAACCACAGGGCAGCAACTATTTCAAGGCCCACAGCAGCAACTTCCAAATCTACATATTCCTAATTGCAAAGTCTGGCTGCTTCCAGACTTTGGAACTTTCTCCCTCGGGAATCAAGATGGCACCATCCTTGTTCTCTTTCCACTAGCAGTAAAAACATTTATGTTCTTCCAGGCCTATGAAAATTGATGGAAGTTGGGCTGTTAATACTGCATGAAGCTGTTCTGGAGATTTTTAAAGGGAGGTGGTGGTGGTGTAATTTTTAACACATAATATTTTTAATGTTTTAATTTACAAATTGTTTATTTGTTTTTAACTGCACATGGATACTTTTATTCTAAAATGTTATTACATTTAACTACTATTGTTTGTAATATGTTGTCAACCATATTGAATCCCAATTCCCCTCCAATTTCTTTTTCCTGGAAATTTCCAAAATTGGGAGGGGTGTGTGTGCTGTTTTCATTCTGGTAAGATTGGGTTCATTGGCGCCAATGGGAAAACTTTTCAGGCTCATTTTTCCATCATTTTTAGGCCTATCGGGATGAAACGTGCCTCACTTGTAGGCCATATTTGCAACTGCAAGCCTGCCAAATTTCAGAATGTTTCACCAACCCACTGATTTTTGGGGATTTTTTGAAATGTTTACCATAACACTTAAAAAAAACATGAGAGGGGGTTCTGGGTATTGAAGTCCCAACCAGTGTGCACCACAAGAGGGAAGGATAATGGACACAGTCAATCAGGCTTCCGATTGGCTGAGAAAGACATGTAACAAACACACAGAGAGAAAAACCTCAACTCCTATCATGCCTCAGGAGAGACTGCAGAGACTACTTCAATGCCCATGGTATGCAAAGTGCTGCTGGGAAAGCATGTTCCCAGCAGGGTCCTCTCTGGAGGAGAGGCCTAGGGAAGCCATTCCCACCTTTTCCCTTTCTTTCTCTATCTCTCTTTCTGGCCTTATTTGCCTCAAGTGGGAATCCCACCGGGGGAGGGAATGGGGGGCTTCAGAAAGGGATGGAGGAGACTGCTGGGGGAGAAAGAAGAAGATGAGCTGCCGCTGCCAGCCACCCACTCTTATCTGATTTATAAGGCTGCCCAACCACCGTTGCTTCCATCTCAGTTAGAGTGCCAGCCAGCTCCATCACCCGTATTAGCCAAAAGATCCAGCTGCTCATAATCCCTTCTGGTTCGCCAAATTTTCCTGAATTGCAAAACACCAAACAGAATTCTGAACACTCCTTAAAAATAGACAAAATCGCAAGGTTTTAGGCATTTATTTTATTGCTACCAAATGGCAAATGATAGCAACCCCATCGCCATCTAAATAGAGAGTAGAATAGTTTCAAAACAGCTGGTCTTTAGCTTTTATGTACATGAAGGATTAAGCTACAACTATCAGAACTAGCTGTGAGAGGAATGCGGATATCCCTCAGAAAGTTTTATTAAGAGATGATACTCCTGGTCCTTTTTAAAAAAGAGACAGGCCTGGGCATGCGGTAGGCATGCAGTGGAGCTGGCTGATTTTGTTTATGATTGGAACAGCTTGCAATGAAAAGCTTTCATTTTTTCTCAGGGAGGGAGCAACTAGTCAAACTGGTATATTATCATAGCACAGAATTCATACCTATCACTGAAGTGGCTGTGATGTATTGGCACTTGCAAGCATTTGGTCCAAGCCTATGTGAGCAGTAAAGGACTCAATAGTTGTCCAGCTGCAGAACTAATGGGATGATTCTTCATAACAAGCTTTTGGCAATCTGTAGTTTCAAGTAGAGGGCCACAAGGATTTTGCATAGTTTGTGTATACCTCAGTCTTTCAAACTCTTGAACATCCACTCACAAGCAATGTTTATACAAACGTGTTCTCCCATTCCCATACAATACATATTACTGACTAACAACTTCATTCAGGCTGCTTATTTCTTCCAAATGAGGAACTCCTTTCCATCAACAGCACAGAGAGCCATCTGTCCGTAAACAATGCTGGCTGACATTTTTCAAAAAAACTTCTTTGCAGTTGGAATATTCCTACTTGTTCCACTGCATACAAGTATGAACCAATTACTAGAAAAACTCCCTCTATTGGTTTTGGTTAATTCCAACCCTCTCATAACCAATGGAGATTTCCAGAACAACAACCTGTCTTTTATTATTATTATTATTATTATTATTATTATTATTATTATTAACTTTATTTGTACCCCGCTAGCATCTCCCGAAGGACTCGATGCGGCTTACACAGGCCGAAGCCTCAAAACACAATACAATAAAAACATAACAACACAATAGCAAAGCAAATCAAACAATAAGCAAGATAACGACAATGGCAGTACATCAAGACATTATTAAAAACTGGTTCGGCCGGCGCACTGGGGTACAAGGATTAAAAGTGCTGAAGTGGCAGGAGGCACATAGGATTAAAAGTGCGGTGTGCAGCAACGGTTTGTTAAGCTAAAGTGCTACTGGGACTTGGGGTGGGGATTCCTAGTCTGAGAAGGCACAACGGAACAACCAGGTTTTTAAATTCCTTCTGAAAACGGCTAGAGTAGGGGCCTGTCTGAGATCTTTTGGAAGGGCGTTCCAAAGTCGGGGGGCCGCCACAGAAAAGGCCCTGTCCCGTGTCCCCACCAAGCGCGCTTGCGACGTGGGTGGGATCACGAGCAAGGCCTCTCCAGATGACCGGAGCGAGCGTGCGGGTTCGTAGATGGTGATGCGGTCACGCAGGTAGGGTGGTCCCAAACCGTTTAGGGCTTTGTAGGTGAGCACCTGCACCTTGAATTGGGCTCGGAAAATAAATGGCAGCCAGTGGAGCTCCTTAAACAGAGGGGTAGACCTCTCTTGATAATGAGCCCCGGTTAGCATCCTGGCTGCTGCCCGCTGAACCAATTGGAGTTTCCGAGCCGTCTTCAAGGGCAGCCCCACGTAGAGCGCATTGCAGTAATCCATTCTAGAGGTGACCAAGGCGTGGACCACCCCGGCCAGATCAGCCTTCACGAGGTACGGTCGCAGCTGGCGCACAAGTCTTAGTTGCGCAAAGGCCCTCCCGGATACCGCCGACACCTGAGCCTCAAGTGTAAGCGAAGAATCCAAGAGGACACCCAAGCTGCGGACCTGTGACTTTAGGGGGAGTGTAACCCCGTCCAACACAGGTAACCACCCTATACCCCGATCCGGTATACCACTAGTATCACTAATAATTTTCCAAATGTATTGAATGGTGACAAACTGGCAAGACCACTGCATTATTAAAATAACATGTACTGCATTTTACAACACACTCCCGTACATTTCTGTAATTAAGAAAAATCACACATCCTAGGAAAGCATAGGGTTACAGTCTTATTTGTGTCATAAAGGCAAGTTGGGTAGAAATTATTTAATTTGATTTCATAAATAGGTATAGACAACTATTGTATGCACAAGGACAGATGTTGTCTCTCACTGACAAGACACCAATCTCTTCTATAGAGAGCGGCATCCTAGTTTATGATGAGCAATAATAGGAACAATCAATACGCTGGTTCTATATGTAAGGGGCATCAATGGAGATAATTTGGATAAATTAGGGCACTCTTGACTCGATGGGAATGATGAAACTCAAAGAGTTAATATTACAGATATTACAGATTAAGGTATGAAAATTACTGGAAACATTTTTGTATTTACATACTGCTCAAAGCAGCTTGTTGCATGCTTTCATTTTGTTTCTGACTTACGGTGATACTAAGAATACCCTATCATGGGATTTCCTTGGCAAAATTTATTCTGAATCTTATGCCATTGCCTTCCTCTGAGGCTGAGAGCATGTGATTTGTCTAAGGTCAACTAATGGGTTTCCATAGCTAAGTGGGGATTCATATCTTGATCACTCAGTCCAACACTCAAACTACTGCACTACTCTGGGTCCTCCAAAATGACTTATTAAAACAGGGTACAGCAAAAAAAATATGAATATGATTAAAATGACAAAGTTAAAACAATATAAAATACAATTAAAACATAGTAGAGAAGATAAAACTAAGTTTCTTTCCATCTGAAACATCATGTTCCACAAAATTTTCAAAAACGATATGTCATCAAATTATCCCCAAATTAGTACCAACCAAATTCAATGGCTAGAGAACAGAAGGCTGTCAAAGTTAGGGGCGAGGCATGTGAACAGGGTGTGAACCAGAACTTTCACTGAAAATTCAAAAGGAACATTGTGTCTTTTCAAAGATAAATGCCTGATTAGATACGCCGATAATTTTTAGACTTTATAAAGTCATCCTTCTGTATCCACGGATTCTGCATCTACAGTGTCCACCACCCACAGCTTGAAATTTTTTTTTTTTTAGAAAATCCTAAAAACAAAACTTGATTTTGGTATTGTATTTAAGAGACACAGTTTCATTCCATGATATATAATGGCCATTTAAACTTATATATCTAAATCAATTATCATTCATCTGTTGAATTACTTTCAGTATTGTTTGAATAAAATGTTATAGATTAGCTACTCACACATTTCTAAGAAAGAGGAAATAGATTACCAGAATGATGGTTGGAATTTGCAATCACTGTTATAAATGCTTAAACTAGATTTGTCTATTTGTAACTAATTTCTATACATGTTCCCTGCGTATTCAATACTATAGTAGCTAGGGATTCTCCTGACTTATTGAGAGCAATGAGGGTCTGTTCTCCTGTTGATCAGGGCATTGTAGACTGATGTTTCCATTCTCTTCCCATGAGCATTCATTGGTGCAAGGAGGAATTATGACAGGGATCCTTCTTTTGAGCGTTGAATTGCTCATGGGAGGGAATGTTGTAGTTCAGCCTGTGATTGTGTCTGATGTCAATGGGGATGAAGAGTTTCAAGCCCAGGCCTTGCTGAGAGTCCTGAGGTGTCTCATGAACTAAGTGCTTCTCCTGCAGATTCACAAGGTCAAATTCCTGGAAGGGGCCCATAGAAGTCTTTCTCTGAGAAACTGTCTTTGGAGGATGATTTCTCAGGTGCAGAATTTAATGAGGGTAAAGATAGAAAGCAAGACTTTTGCAAACTGAGAGAGAGTTCTCAGAATTGACAAAGGTCAATTCTGCTAGAAAAGAAAGATAAGAAATCCTTATCTGGTTGTAAGGCTAAGCGAAATGCTTTCCTTTTGGTTCTTGGGCTAGGAAAAGCTTTATATTGATGCAAAGGAAAGGTTTTAGCTCAGTCTCATCAATGTTGGAACTTCATGACAGTCTTGTTTCCAAGTGGAGTTCTAGTTTCATGTTCCAAATTTTGTCAGGTTCCTGTTCCATGTATTGTATGCCCATGCAGTCTTGTTCTCTGGATTTTGCATTCTTGGATCTTGTGTTTTTACCTTTGTACCTTGAAGTTCATGAACTATCTTGTATCTTTGGACTATACTGTTTTGGACTATACTGTTTTTCCTTATTTATTGCTTTGCTTACATATATCCTTCAATAAACTCCTAGCTGATGTTACTATACTGGTATGGTGTTTAAGGACAGGGGTGTTCCTGCTCTGAGCTATATCAGGGAATGGAAATATCAGTCTGCTTTGCCCCAATTGGCAGGAGAACACAGCCCCCCATCACTTGCAGTATCTGCTGCTCAGTAAGTCAAGATTGAGGGGAAAGGGTGTCTGGCCAGGAAATATGACTGATGTCTTTATGGGCAGGGGGGATGGATAGGAGAAGTGGAGGAAATAGGGGGAAAGTGTCCTTAATAGTAGGGACAGGACCTACTCTGGCAAGATATGTTTTCGGGGATGGTCAGCCATCACAAAATGTTTCCCCATTTTCCTCTACTTACACATGCTATCTTCAATCAGGAGTCAGGGGAACACCTGACTCCTGAAAATGGACTTTTATCTCTGTCTTCTCACACTGGTCAGATGGATTTGCACACATAGCCACTAGAATTGGCCGTTTGTTGTAGGAAGACATCCATAGGCCTGAGTTATGCCAGCATGAGAAAATGGGGGAAATTCAGTGTGGGATAAGGTCCTTAGCTAAGTATAGAATCTTGAGTGACAGAGAACAGCATACAATTTGCCTTATACAGTATTATGCAAGTGCATGAAAGATGGTGATGAACCCTTGTGCATTCTGTCTGCTGTCAAAACACTAACCATTGATGGGAAGCTTCAAGCCCCTTGCTCTTTCTTCTAAAAGTTCTTTACCTTTAAACTGAGCGTGCACTTGACAATCCTTCAAAGAGAAAACAACATCAAATACAAATCAGTGTTCTGTAAAGTTTGATCCATGTCTATCCTCAAAAGGCACTAGAGAAATGTTACGATAGAACAAATGTAATTGGCTGCCACTTGAAATATTCTTTCCCATCTCACATCTTCTTAGAATGGGTCGTGTATGAAATCCAACATGTCTGCATCCAGTTGACTGCATGATACAGTTTTAAACTAATTGGTACATTTAATGCATAACATCCAGCTCTAAAGTGGTATAGGAAAGCAGTTGGGGCTTTGATCTAGATGAGAATTTTTGTGTTTAGGGAATGGAGGGTTAAACTATCGCCCAGTTTCCAATCTCCCCTTCTTGGGCAAAGTCTTGGAACGTGTGGTGGCCTCACAACTCCAGGTATTCTTGGTAGACACGGATTATCTAGACCCGGCACAGTCTGGCTTTAGGCCGGGACATGGTACCGAGACAGCCTTGGTCACCTTAGTGGATGATCTGCGCCGGGAGCTCGACAGGGGGAGTGTGTCCCTGTTGGTGCTGCTCGACCTCTCAGCGGCCTTCGATACCGTCGACCACGGTATCCTTCTGGGACGCCTCACAGGGATGGGTCTTGGAGGTACTGTTTTGCAGTGGCTCTGGTCATTCCTGGAGGGTCGATCTCAGAAGGTGTTGTTGGGGGACACCTGTTCAACCCCACAACCATTGTCTTGTGGGGTTCCTCAGGGCTCAGTATTGTCTCCCATGTTGTTTAACATCTACATGAAGCCGCTGGGGGAGATCATCCGGAGTTTCGGGGTACGGTGTCATCTGTACGCGGATGATGTCCAACTCTGTCACTCCTTTCCACCTGCTACTAAGGAGGCTGTCCAGGTCCTGAACTGGTGCCTGGCCGCTGTGACGGTCTGGATGAGGGCGAACAAATTGAAATTGAATCCAGACAAGACAGAGGTACTCCTGGTCAGTCGCAAGGCCGAACAGGGCATAGGGTTACAGCCTGTGTTGGATGGGGCCACACTCCCCCTGAAGATGCAGGTTCGCAGCTTGGGTGTGATCCTGGACTCATCGCTGAGCCTGGAACCCCAGGTTTCGGCGGTGACCAGGGGAGCATTTGCACAGCTAAAGCTTGTGCGCCAGCTGCGCCCATACCTTGGGAAGTCTGACTTGGCCACGGTAGTCCACGCTCTGGTTACATCCCGTTTAGACTACTGCAACGCTCTCTACGTGGGGTTGCCTTTGAAGACAACTCGGAAGCTCCAACTAGTCCAACGCTCGGCAGCCATGATTTTAACAGGAGCGGAGCGCAGGGAGCATACAACCCCCCTGTTGCGCCAACTCCACTGGCTACCGATCTGCTACCGGGCTGAATTCAAAGTGCTGGCGTTGGCCTTTAAAGCCCTAAACGGTTCCGGCCCAAGCTACCTATCTGACTGCATCTCTGCCTATGAACCCACCAGGAGTTTGAGATCTTCCGGGGAGACCCTGCTCTCGATCCCGCCTGCTTCTCAAGCTCGGCTGGTGGGGACGAGAGATAGGGCCTTTTCTGTGGTGGCCCCCCGGCTTTGGAACACCCTCCCCATAGAGGTACGATCAGCCCCTTCGCTGATGGTGTTTCGGAAAAGATTGAAGACATGGATGTTTAAACAAGCATTCGGTTAATCCGTTGTAACGAATTGTGATGACTAAGGATTGGTTATACACGGACGATGAATTTTGGATTATGATTCCAGTTATGAGATGCATAGGATTGTTATTGGTGGCCCAATAATTTGTACTGTATATGTGTTTTATGCTTTTAACTGAATATTGTTTTTTAAATGTTGTAAACCGCAATGAGTCGCCGATTTAGGCTGAGATATTAGCGGTATACAAGTGCATTAATAAATAAATAAACCTCAAAAACTCTGAGGATGCCTGCGATAGATTTAGCCGAAATGTCAGGAGAGAATGCTTCTAGACCATGGCCATATAGCCCGAAAAACCTACAACAACCTGGTTAAACTTCCCTTCCTAGCCAGAGTTTTAAATTACTTCCCACTCCAGCAATTTCATTGGTTCCAGTGGAGTGCCACACTTTTTTTTGCTGTCAACAGGAAGAGAGGAATAAAAACCAAAACATCTGGGAGGAAGTTTCCACTTTATACATTAGAATTAATCCAGATTTGTTCTTCAAATTTCCATGTGCTTTTAAAGAAAATCTTAATGCAAGAAATAATGAATTTGGCATCTTACTCTGATCTTGGTTTTCTTTTCAAAGGAATGTTCAGTAGACACATTCTTGGTTTTATAGACACTACAAATAATAATAATACACAAGAATTCACATACACCAGGGTTCAATTTTCTGTTGTAGAAGCACCTGAACCATTTCAAAACACACAAATACATGCACATCTATACCGGTTTCTGTAGCTAAATGAGGCCCATGAAGATATCTATCTGGGCACATCTTTATACATACCACTCACACACCAACTTTGAAAATTTCCCATTTTCACAATTCCCCTTGCTAGGGAGTGTAAAATACAAGCAAACTTAGAATTATACCTTGCCTCTTCTTCTTGTTTCCCAGAAGGAAATGTAATTGTGAAACCCAAGTCAACCCTAGTGCTGCCAAGAGCAGACAGGCCAACACACTGGAGCATTCACAGACACTGTAACACAATTTTCTCTACTGTTGTCTTGTAATTATCTCTCCCATGAAAGGTTTGACTTGAGCATCGTGCCCACAGGCAGAATGATAAGAATATGTTAAGCTCCTTTTTCTTGATAAAAAAAATCTTTTCCCTCAGTGTTTCTTCAACACAACAATAATGAAATATTAATGGGTATTAAAGCCTCTCTTAGGTCAGGAGTCCAATATTTTTCAGCTTCTGTTTCTTTAATCTTCTTTTCCTGATTAAGCAATTTACTCATCATGAAAATGCAGGGCGAACCATGTACATTCATGGTCTAAAAGATCTCTGTGCAACCCCCATGATGGTAGTTGGGCTCCAAAATATCTGGAGGGGTTTGTTATGAAGCATAATATGCTATAGAAAGAAAATATTAGTATTCCTTTATCAACTTAGAGTGTGCCTGTTTTAGACTCATAGATACAGGGCTTAATCTGCAGGATTAGCCTCAGATTGGATCAAATCTGGATTTCTGTCATGTCCAGAAATAGTTTCAGGTTTAAATATGAAAGTTGAGCAATCCACAGTGGCTCCTGTATTAAAGAGCACATCTATACTGTAGAATTAATGTAACTTGATACCACTTTAACTGCCATGACTGCTAAGGAATCACGGGAGCTGTAATTTGCTGAGAAACCACTACTCTTTGGCAGCGAAAGCCGAAGGTCCCATAATTTCATAACCTCAAGCCATGATAGTTAAAGTGGTAGCAAACTGCATTATTTCTACAGTGTAGATGCACCCACAGATAGTTTTACATAGCACATTTGTGTTGTTTCTCTTGTTGTTATCATCTCTGCTGGAAATAGCAACCTCCCAAGCCTTTCACTATTCGTTAATGTATATATTTGCAAACCTGTATTCTATATGTATATTGATTGGCCAGTTTGACTTCTCTCTTTGATGTGGGAGGGGTTATAGACATGTTACTGTACTGAGCATGTTCAGACTCAGGATTCCATTTTGTATTCAGTGTCTGCTTACCACCTCTTTGAAGGTGCATGTGTTTTCATCACACCTCAGTGGAGATGGACACAGGTATCGGTTTGTTCTTCAATGAAATCAGGGTGCTGTTTGGACTTTGATGGATACAGTATAACTTGTGGATTGTCAAAGGCTTTCATGGCCAGAATCACTGGGATGTTGTAGGTTTTTTGGGCTGCATGGTCATGTTCCAGAAGCAATCTCTCCTGATGTTTCACCTGCATCTATGGCAGGCATCCTCAGAGATTGTGAGATCCGGCATCCTCACAACCTCTGAGAATGCCTGCCATAGATGCAGATGAAACATCAGGAGACAATGCTTCTAGAATATGGCCATACATCCCGAATAACCTACAACAATCCAATAACTTGTGGACTTCAGTGAGTACAACTATACTTAAAGACTATTAATAAAGAATGACATCCTGTGTACTCAACACAGAGAAGAAACTACATCCTATCTATAACTGAACTTCAATTAGAAATGTGCCTGTATGGTAAATTAAAGAGTAAACAAGATATGCTATTTTTCAAAGAAGATTGGGGTTTTTTTTTATCTCTGAATGCATACTTTAAACCAAGGGTCCTCAAACTAAGGCCCAGGGGCTGGATACAGCCCTCTAAGGTAATTTACCCTTGCTCAAGGTCAACCTAAATCTGAAACTACTTGAAAGCACACAACAACAACAACAACAACAACAACAACAATCCTATCTCATCAGCCAAAAGCAGGCCCATACTTCCCATTGAAATACTAATAAGTTTATATTTGTTAAAATTGTTCTTCCTTTTAATTATTGTATTGTTTTAAAGTATTTTCTGCACTACAAATAAGATACATGCAGTGTGCATAGGAATTCATTCATATTTTTTTCCAAATTATTATCCAGCCCTCCAACAGTTTGAGGGACAGTGACCTGGTCCTCTGTTTAAAAGGTTTGAGGACCCCTGCTTTAAACAAAGAGTTTTCAAGGCAGTTTATATCCTTTGGGCAATTACAACTGTAATTTCAACTTCAAAGAAACAATCATCCTCTGCTAACCCAAATATATTTTTGTAGTGGCATGCCTTTATCCTTGGCAGTTTAAAGACATGGTTCTTCAGTTTAACAGCTGAGTTACCTGTGTGCATGAATGCTTGTAAATATCACTTGTTCAAAGAGTTGACTTCTAACAAGGTAATGCTTTTCTTGACTAGTGGTTTTCAAAAGGTGGTCTCCACATGTTCATGGAGATTCACATTAGCCAAATAGATGTGACATCATTTTTACCTTTTCAACAAGGTTATGGTGCAGTTATTTCCAAAAAGTTATGAAATTTCCAATATTCATACTTGATAAATGAAGATAGTGTCAGTTTTAGTTCTTCTATGGTAGGGAGGTTCTGATTGTCTGATGGTGATGAACTACTACATCCATCATCCCTTATCATGTTATCCTTTGCAAGGTTGTCTAAGGGAGATGGGATTGAGAATCCACAGGGTCATGGTTTCCTGTGCTGAGGACACAAATGAAGTTACTTTTTAAAAAGCAGGGTGACAAATTGTATTCACATTGTGAGGACCTTGGAATGAATGGTCAAATTTAAAACACCTCTGAATGAGATATTTTTATTGAAGGATTCTGGTAAGCACCCCCCCCCCCCCACGTAGGGTGGTAAGGCTGATGATGGAGGTGAAAAATAGCCAAGAGAAAGTATAATTTTAAGCAGTTTGTTGATCAAAGTGGAAAGGAGGGTATGGATGTCACGATGCTTGCAGCTATGTGACCCATGGGAAATTCAGTCCAGCCATAAGAATAAGGAGAACAGGAGGTGGAGAGGAAGGGAGGGAGACCCTCAGCAAATTCAAATAATAACAAAAATGATCACATAACGTTGGTTGTTGTTTAGCATGCAGTTAATGTATTTTTGCAATGTGTGAACTAATTGCAGGGGGGTTATTTTAGATCTATCAATTAAACTGGAAAACAAGGATGTTTTATATATGGAGCATATGTGTATGCGGTGGATCCCCCCTAATAAAGGAATGTGTCCCCCCCCCCCTTATTCCCCACACCATCCCTTTTATTCTATTCAAAAGGCAGGCCTGTGAGGACTGGAAAAAGAGGAGGATACTGTCTCTTTATGAATACTAATAAGGAAATCAAGGGGGGGAACGATGGCACTTCAAGTTTCATCTTTCTATTTCCTAAAGGCACAAACTGTGTGAGTTGTCACCTTGGTGTATTCAGTGCCTCTTGAAGCACTAGACTCCTCCAGAGAGAATGTCAGCCCCAGCTCTGGGCAGTTTTGACAAACAGAGTATATATTGATACATGATAAAGTATGCTAGAAATCACCCCAGCGCTAAAGGCTACTATAGTTTTAATATCATCATTTGAATTAACAAGCATTCTGTGGAGAAATAATGAGCTTTCATTATTCAGAACATCATCCTTACTGGGGGAACTCGGAAACCATTAGCTCTTGAGAACTTAATGAAAAGATGATAAAGAATGTTTTTTAGATAAAAGTTTGAACGGGTGCACTTGCTAACTGAAGTAAAATATTAATGCATCTTTGGATGATGAATTAGTGTGGTGGAGTGCCGGTGTTTGGGTAGAAAGGTGGTGTGCGCAGGTGTGTCAGGCTGCATCACACCTGCAGGTGAACTTCAGCAAAAAGGAAAGGGGGAGAAAAGGCTGACGGCTTGTCAGTGTGCTGTGATTTGAAATCTCCAGAATCCACACACTGTGATTGGTCTTTTGTAATCCCCATCCAAAAAAAAAAAAATCAAACAAAATTGTCAATGGAAATAAATACTATGGTTTTTTGTAACATCCTCAGTTATTCCTACAAGTGGAAGCTCTGAGTGGGGAAACAATGATGTAAACAAAGGCAAACAACTCACACTTATTTATTTATTCATTCATTTATGACCTTTATATGCTGCCCTTCTCACCCCGAAGGGGACTCAGGGAGGTTTACAAGTTATATGTAAATACAATCTATATATATAATGCTCTGTTTTGAGTGACATCATAACTCAAAAACTGCTGGAATAATTGCTGTCAAACTTGGCCACAAGACACCTACTAACTCAAGGAGTGACCATCACTAAAAAAAAAAAAGATTTTGTCATTTGGAAGTTAGTTGCCTGGGCTTATAGTTCGCCTACAATAAAAGAGCATTCTGAACTCCCCCAATGATGAAATTGAACCAAACTTGCCACACAGGACTCCGATGACGAACAGAAAACACTAGAAGGGTTTGGTGGGCATTGGCTTTGAGTTTTGGAGTTGAGTTCACCTACATTCAGAGAGCACTGTGAACTCAAACAATGAAGGATCTAGACCAAACTTGGCACAAATATTCCATATTCCCAAATATGAACACAGATGGAGTTTGGGGGAAATAGACCTTGGCATTTGGAAGTTGTAGTTACTGGGATTTATAGTTCACCTACAATCAAGGAGAATTTCGAACTCCACCAACGATAGAATTGGGTCAGACTTCCCACACAGAACCCCCATGATGAACAGAAAATACTGTGTTTCTAGTGGTCTTTGGCAACCCTTCTGACACCCCCTCACGACCTCCCAAGGCTCTTTGTTAGGAGGGTTTTGATTATGTTTTCTTGCCCTGGTGAAGGTAATTGGACTGGATGGCTCTTCCACACAGCCCTATATCCCAGAATATCTAGGCAAAAATCCCACATTATTTGAGTGTGGACTCGGATAACCCAGTTCAAAGCAGATACTGTGAGATTTTCTATCTTGATATTCTGGAATATAGGGCTATGTGGAAGGAAGGAAGGAAAGAAAGAGGTAGAGAAGGAAGAAAGGAAGAAAAAAAGACAAGGAAGGAAAGAGGGAGGGAAGGAAGGAAGGAGAGAAAGAAAGGAGAAAAAAGAGGGAAAGTTGACCACAGCAAGGCGTGGGTACAGCTAGTATTATTATAGAATCATAGTGTTAGAAGAGACCTCATGGGCCATCCAGTCCAACTCCCTGCCAAGAAGCAGGACAATCGCATTCAGAGCACCCCCAACAGATGGCCATCCAGCCTCTGTTTAAAAGCATAGAAGAAGCCTCCACCACACTCTGGGGCAAAGAGTTCTACTGCTGAACAGCTCTCATAGTTAGGAAGTTCTTCCTTATGTTCAGGTGGAATCACCTTTCCTGTAGTTTGAAGCCACTGATCCACATCCTAGTCTCCAGGGCAGCAGAAAGCAAGTTTGCTCCCTCCTCCCTATAACTCCCCCTCACATATTTATACATGGTTCTTTGTTCTCCTATAATCTCTTACTAATATTACATGTAATATGAAATATATAATTATTATATTGTATTATTATATTGTATTACATTATAACCTTATTATAATGTTATGACATGAGTTATGGCTGCAGGAGCAGTTCAGTTTATGACATGAACCTACTATTCCTGAATAGTCATGTTACCATTAATCGGGGATATTGTGCCACATTGAGCACCGTCGATATTACAGCTTTGTTCATTAGCACAATTGCTTCGATTCACCAATCTGTAATCTTGCAATCATACTTCCACACATCCATGCAACCCTGCCTTCCTGCACTACTGCTGTTTCTTAATTATTTTTAATTTTTAATGCAATTGTACAATTCCAGCATTTAAAAATAAAAGAGGTAAATATTTATTTATGTATTTCACTTATATACTGCTTTTCTCACCCCTAGGGGGACTCAAAGTGGTTTCCAACATAATCAATGGCAAAATTGGTAAATCTCTATTTTTTCTTTGTTTAAGGGCAGAAAGAGGGCAAAGGATAGCAGGGAGGTGGTGGCCATACACCCCCACCCCCCCATGCCCAAAATCAAGGGGTTTGGGCAGCTGTGTGGTCTAAATCTCGAGAAAGCAGGCATTTAAAAATGCCGGTTTTTCTCAGGATTTAGGCCTGTCTGGAAGGGCCCTAAATGTTAATCCTACACATATATTTATTAGGATTATTATTTATTTTATTTATATACTATGCTTTTGTCACTTAATTGATATGTAGCCATTAGAAATTAACAAGCATAATAAAACACAACACAACAAAAATAATTGCAACTGCAC
This sequence comes from Anolis sagrei, assembly GCF_037176765.1. Taxonomy (NCBI): domain Eukaryota; kingdom Metazoa; phylum Chordata; class Lepidosauria; order Squamata; family Anolidae; genus Anolis; species Anolis sagrei. Next base: position 83,734,886 of record NC_090024.1, read on the forward strand.
ATTTTGAATTGCTGCTATCTTAAATTACATTTTTCCAGTATATTTTTGCAAAACAGAACAAATTCCAACTCTAATAAAGGCACTAAAACCCCAAGGAGATGAAATTGAAATAACCTAGATGAATTCTGAATATGTGAGCAATAGATTTGAGCAGAAAATGGAAATATTTGGTAATATTTTGGAAGTACGAGGAAATCATGCTAACACATTTGCCTCACTCTATGGAGTAAGGTGGCAAGGTGGAAAATAGAATTCCTGTTCTCCTGGAATGGCAAATATAAAGTATTTCTGTATGAAAGAAACTCATTTTTCCATTCAAAGACTATTGATCCTTTACTTTAGCTTAGGCAGGATTGAACTGTTTAGGTCAAGGTCAATTAGTGGAGTTTTGGAAATTCCATTTGGGTGGTTTGCTACACGTCTCCAGTAAAAAAACAACAGCAACGTCATGCAATAAAGAAAGAAAAAATATATAAAAGTCTAAATTTTATTGGGTGTAAAGCTCTTAAAGAACTGCTGTTCACAAAGGGTATAAAAGATCACTGAGTATGAATGCATGCTTCCCACTAAAATGTGTTAGTCCTGCTGTTTGTTTCCTTTTACTATTACGATTTGCTTTCTTTCAGTTGTTAAAATCCTTGTCCTTACAAGCACAGAGGGATTACAACTCACTTCCACCTGTAGACAACTGGAGCAAGCCATTTGTCCTGTTGACAGAACCAAAGGGGGGTTGGAGGTTGTGTGTCTCTCTCTTCCCAAATCTAAATATTTTTGTAGAAATTTTATTTTTCTGTAATTTATTTATTTATTCACATCTGAAAGATAGCAGGAGACAGGTTGATAGGAGAAAACAACAGGAATAAACTACCACAATAAATAGTCTAAAGTCAGATTGTTTGTTGCTAACAGATGCATTTAGGTAAATGCGGTTACCTCAAGAGGTGTTATCTTCTGGGGATCCTTATCATAATTTTGTTTTAAATCCAAACAGCTGTTGTTTAACTACCACAGACCACAATTTATCTACAGCTTGAGGCCATAAAGGTAGCTTTATTACACACTTTGTTTTTCCCTCCCCTTCCCATTTGATTTAATTTCAGTGTGTCAGACATCAAAATGCTATATACAATTTGCATATTACGGGTATGTACTGCCTCAAATTCCCATACCCAGTTAAATGGGAGAGCTGATGCGAATATCAAACTGGGAGGGAAGTGCTAGGAAATTGGTTAAAAAAAAACAGTAAAAGGTATTATCTCATATTTGACATACATGTAAACTGTTCTGTCAGATGTAGTCCCTTGGAGAACAAAGGGTTGTTTCTTTCCTAGAATGGGAAAAATGAATTGAGGCTATTAATATACCCTGTTTTTCAGAACTAAGCCCCAAGGCTTAAAAGAATAAAGTTTTAAGTCCCATGCAATCGCTGGTTTCACACATGAATCAAATGACTTCTAGACTTCCAATGATTCACAGGTGAATGTGTGAACAGGCTCTATTGAGAAGATTTGAAAAAAATTGAAAATACAAATGTAGCTTTGAATTCTCCAAACTCTTGGTTGGAGTGGACAACTTGTGGCCAACCAGTTGTTATTGAATTGCACACCCCCGCTCAGCCTCAGCCAGTATATCAAAATGGTGAGGGATGATGGAAAATGTAGTTCAACAACACCTGGAGTTCCACCATTTAGCAAGCCCTGGTCTACATTTAGTAATAGTTCTCAATCTACTCTGGATTCCTCCACTGCTAGGAGGCTAGCTCAATGAGTCTTTATTCATAAACTGGTTCTAAGGCCTAAAAAAACCTTAAGGTACGAGAGCAATCTGATACTGGAAGCAAAGACAACCAAAACTGACCAGGTGTTGTTGGTTATGTTTTAGAGAGGAAGAAACTGGCAAAACCACCTTGTTCAAGAAATCCTAATGAAATACATGGGGTTGTCATATATTGATAGATAACATGAAGCCCCCTTCCACACAGCTGTAGAAAATTATTTATATATTTGAACTGGGTTAAATGGTAGTGTGGACTCAGATCACCCAGTTCAAAGAAGCTATTGTGGACTCTCTGCCTTGATACTCTGGGTTATATGGCTGTGTGGAAGGGTCTGAAGACATTTAAGTCCAGATGCAACTCAATTAGACTGGTTCCTCATTAGGGAGAAACCAGGAGCAAACAAAAACTAGATTTTTATATTGCCCCCCACCCCCAAAATCTGAAGTGTTGCATTGCCTTTGGAAAAACAATCAACTGGGTAACAATAAAAACAAATTTAATCAGGACTAAATTCAATTTGAATCTCAACTAGAGTAAATTTACTAAATGAAATTTTGATTTATCAATGGAACAACTGATGTTGGGAGCATCAATTGGATTTAGGCCTCCGCAGTTGGGGGAAATTACCCCAAAATAAAATAAAAAGTCTTCATTTGATATAAAACCCTCTCCTTTCAATTTGGGATTCTATTCCAGAATGACTAAAATGAATATTATTTTAGTCACACAAAAAGCAAACCGAGCATAAGAAAGAGAAATGCCAAAACATTTTTTAGTACTGTATCTTCATTAAGCCAGCTAAAATGTCGCCAAATAAAGCAGCTTTCAGATTTGTTCCAATATTTATCTTTTGTATGTTTTAATCATATTGCTTTTTAACCATGAACCACTTTGGACCTCAAATTTGAAAACACGTAAGGTAAAAATAATTATTCTGAGACTTAATCCAATCATACACATATGCAATCCTGGGAAGCTGTTTTTGTTGTGTGACTTCAAGTAATTTTTGACTTATTGTGACTGTAGGATGAACCTATCACAGAGTTTTCTTGCAAATATTTGCTTGGAAAGCATTTGCCTTTGCCCTCCTCTAAGACTGAAAGAGTGTGACTTGCCCAAGGTCACCACTTTTCCAACGAGTCAATCATTTTCCTGTCAGCTTTCTTCACTGTCCAGCTTTCACACCCTCAAACAAAAATCAGAAATACTATGGTGTGACTGAATCTGACTTTGATATTCACTGATATTCTTTACATTTGAGGGTCTTACCTAGTTCATTCATAGCTGCCATTCCCAGTCTCTGCCTTCTTCTGATTTCTTGACCACAGTTTCCATTCTGATTTATGACTGAGCCAAGTCACAGAAAATAATTAACCATCACCCACATTAAAGTTTTGGAGGAAGCCTAAATAACCTAATGACAACAGATCTCATCTGATTTTGGAAGCTAAGCAAGGCCATCCCTGGTTGCATGAAAGACCACCAATGAATCCCAGGTGTGTAGGCAATGTTTCAGAGGAAGGAACTGGCAAATCCACCTCTGGATATTCCCTGCTTAGAAATATCTTATGAAAATCATGGGGTCATTGGATAAGGGCATCGAATTGTGCCTTCTTTTTGTAAGCCGCCCTGAGTCCCCCCTCGGGGGTGAGAAGGGCGGGGTATAAGCAGCAGAAATAAATAAATAAATAAATTATAAATTGACAAGTGATACATACACACAAGGTGATGAAAACATCGAATGAGTCAATGCAGATAATAGTTTGCATTACTGTTGAGCATAGCAGCATCTTGTACAAACGAGGACAAACAAATATTGTATTTTTGTGTGATATGTAAACCATTATGTGGCCCTTAATTTTATTGATGTATCTAGTAGGATGCTGGGTTTCAGTTTTGTTTTTTTAAAGGTGACATATTGATTTTGGGGGAAAATGACTGACATTCATGATTATGTGAAACTATTTGTTTAAGGTATAAGTCATCACATTTGATCACCTGCTTCTTTTAGCTGAAGTGGGAATTTAAACACTGTTTATACTTCAGTGTCAAAGAAACAGGACCCTTTTGTTGCATTGTTATCTTAAGGGTGGACTACACAAACCTGTTGGCACTTATCAAAAGGAATCATACCATAACTCAGTTACTAATTGACCTCTCCAACTTCAACATCCATCAAGTAACATGAGACAGCTGGCTTTGCTGTTCTGCTAGAGCATGTTAACACACTGCCCAGGGAGAGAAAACTCACTTTAAAAATGAGAGAGAGAAATACAACACACCCATATTCTAATACAGTATGCTCACAGCCATCAACCTAATTTCAACTCTCTCTGACACTTAGCACTTATAGAAAGACAGGTGTGGCCAGACAGGAGAAGAGGAAACGAGAGTAAGATTTTCTTTACATGAGCAGACTAGCCCTGCGGGAACTATTTTCATTAGGGACAATATTTAATTTCAGATTGCTTCTTTGAATATAGTATTTTTATCCTGAGGATAGTTAATCTGATTACAGATTGCGTATTAAGATGTCAACATGATTGTATTCCCCATGTTTAGATGCTTACCTGAATGAATGTGGGCTGGTGGTGGGTTATGTTCCAGGGCAGTGATGGCAAACCTTTTAGAGACCGAATGCCAACCGAATGGTGGGGGGTTGGGCATTCGTGGCATGGCAAGCAGGGTTGACAACAATTGGGGGGCATGGGCAAGTGAAATAGTGAGTGGGAGGGTGGGATAGTGGGTGGGTGGGGAGGAGTTGACGGTACATGTGTCAGGAGAGAAAGCACAGTGTGTCTCTTTTGGTATGCATGCCATAAGTTTGCCATCACTGTTCTAGGGGCACTGTCCCATTTTTGATCATCTTGGGCCCTTCCACACAGCCCTATATCCCAGAATATAAAGGAAGAAAATTCCACATTATCTGAGTGTGGACTCAGATAACTCAGTTCTAAGCAAATATTGGGGGACTTTCTGCCCTGATATTCTGGAATATAGGGCTGTGTGGAAGGCCCCCTTGGATTCTGGAGGTCAGCAGTATTTTCCAATGGCTGCCATTTTGGAATACTGGAAGCAATAACTCATAACTTCTGGTTGCCTTTCAGGATGTTTTGAGGTGCCTTGAATACTTAGATCTCAAGGGCCAATCTACTTGCTTTCACTTGAATTGGAATAGAACACTGCATGTAATCAGATATTCAGGGTTCTTCCCTTGCAAGGAGGACTCCAGTGCAAACAAAGGATGTAAATCTCCCTTAGTTTATTCCTAAGTACAAGAACACATGACTACATCATTCTTCTCCCTAGTTCACAAGGAGTATAGGCTTCTAAGTAACTAAGTAAGTAAAACTTTATTTCTATCCCAACCTATCTCCCCATGGGGACTCAGGGTAGTACACAACATTATAGGCAAACATTCAATGCCGTAAAAGTACCACAAGAGACTTGACAGTGAAATACTTGTAGGAAAGTTAATGAGTACAAAAATATAAGTGATTTTCCTGTGCAGAAAAAGTGTTTTAGGGAAAAACGTATATTTCTGAAGAATTATTTCTGCACAAAACAACTCCCCCTTCCCCCCATAAAACATATGCAGGAAAACCACATGTGTTTTTGGCACAGGACTCTGCATATATTTTTTGCCAATTTCATAAAGTTTCACGCATTCCATAAATTTACATAATTTGTCAAAATCAGACACTTGGTCTCAGGAAAACAATGTGCAGCTTTCCTGCATTTGTTTTCTATACAAACATATACACACACCCCAAAACAAAACAAAAAATACACACTTTTGAGTGGGAATCAAAAATACACATTTTGTGCCCCTAAGCATGATTTCTGTGTAGAAAAAAAGTTATTTTTTCCAAATGACATCCACCCTCCATAAAATGTCAAAAATGTTAAGAAACTTGCAACAGATTCTCTTTTCTATAGTTGTTTGTCTTGGCTTCCTAATACTACCTTTTTGTATAAAGCCTTGGCCACATGCACTTTCCTGAATCTGTTGTGGTAGCCGGTCGGAGTCCGTATGGTTCAGCTGGGTCAAAACCGCATTGAACCTGCTGGTCTGTAACAATACCATCCATGTCTGTAGCACGCACTACTCCCAGATAGCTGTGAAGCACAGTGAGAACTCAGGCATTGTGGGTGCCCCATGCCTATATCAGCAGAGGTGCCCACATGACCAGGAAAAAGGGGACCAATCCTGTACCAACCAGGAGCCCTCATGTAGCTCTGCAGCTGTCAGGGAGTGGGGACTGAGACATGGACAGTAATTGTGACACTGACCTATGTGAATAACAGACTTGTCTGAATCAGATATTATATATTGTCTGCATTGTGATATGAACCTGTGAGGTTGCTCTGGAGTTTCAAGCATACTCCTGACCATCATGTGAATTTTATTAACAGGAGGTTAAACTGGATTAGCAGCTTTACCTAGCAATATCTGCCAAAAGTGACATAACATTGTAAAGAGAGCCAGAATCCAATTGACTATGAATACAGAAATTTGACCCATTTAGATGAGCTTGAAAAAAATCAGGTGTGAGATTTCAATTTTACAGCAAACATGTGCAACAAGACTCACGAGTCTTTGCTCAGCAAACATTCAGGATTTTTCATATTACATATTTGTAATGCAATGATTCCTTTTTAAACATCCTGTTGAATTTGTGTATTTGAAATTTAGGGAGAGCCAATAGAATTCTTAGTAGAGAGCACCTGAGGCCCCTTCCACACAGCTGAATAAAACCCCACATTTTCTGTTTTGAACTGGGATATATGGCAGTGTGGACTCGGATAACCCAGTTCAAAGCAGAGATTGGGAGATTTTCTGCTTTGATGTTCTGGGTTATTTGGCATCTCTTAGATGCCAGTGACCAAGGGCCCTTCCATACAACCCTATAGCCCAGAATATCAAGGCAGAAAATCCCACATTATCTAAATGTGGACTCGGATAACCCAGTTCAAAGCAGATATTGTGGGATTTTCTGCCTTGATATCCTGGGATATAGGGCTGTGTGGAAGGGCCCCAAATTCCCAATACTAGTATCCATAAGATGAAACAGGCAAAGTGAAATCATAACACTAGAATTGTGTAGTGTGAAAGAGTCCTGAACACACATCCATGTCTACTATACCACAGCCTGTCTATCTTGAGTAGGGCTGGGTGGAAGGATCAAGGCATATGTTGCTTGGAGCTACAATTAGCAAGAGAAAACATACATGGAGAATGCATATTAATGATTGTATTTTACCATCAGGACTGACTCTACCACTGGTCGGAATAAGGTAACCAGGTTATAGTGCAGGATACTGTTGAAGTAGAATCCAACAATCCAGTCTGGAGGAAGGGTGGCATGGTTTTACACTTCACAGGAAACATGTTTTGAGCTGTCCTTCTTTACCGTTGAAGATTATTCATCCAGCTAGTAAAAGATAGGTTCCATACAACTCCTGGAACGATTCCATCAGTGTTGCCACTGAAAAATCCTGCAAATCTCTTGGGAAGACAGGCGGACAAATCAACTCTGCTGGACCGGCCACATTGTCCAAATACCTGACCACCATCTCCCAAAGCAGTTGCTCTACTCTGAACTCAAGAACAGAAAAAGGAATGTTGGAGGACAGGAAAAGAGATTTAAAGATGGGCTCAAAGCCAACCTTAAAAACTGTGGCATAGACACCAAGAACTGGGAAACCCTGGCCATTGAGCACTCTAGCTGGAGGTCAGCTGTGACCAACAGTGCTGTAGAATTTGAAGAGGCATGAATGGAGGGCAAAAGAGAGAAAAATGCGAAGAGGAATGTGCATCAAGCCAACCCTGACTGGGACCACCTGGAAACTGATGCCCTCACTGCGGGAGAACATGCAGGTCAAGAATAGGGCTCCACAGCCACCTATGGACCCACCACCAGGACACCGAACTTGGAGGACAATCTTACCCAGACAATGAGGGATCACCTAAGTAAAGTAAGAAAGTAAGTAAAAAAAGGTAGGAAAGCTGGGGCTCCATATATCCAGGCAGACCTTATTACATCTTCCTCACCTTCCTGTGTAAGTTATGATTCCAGACAAGTTAAAAAAAGACTTGCATTCTGGGATGTGGATGCACCTTATATTGTTGGCTCATGAAGGCTAAGGCATTTATAGCACTGTTCTGCGATGCTGACTCTGGCATGTTTTGTGAGGGATAATCATTAGTTCTTTACCTTATTTAATATGGAAATCATGTCAAAGGTAAATGCCAAGAGGCTACAAAATTACCCTCCTTATCTCCCATACATTTATCAGTTGATAAATGGAAAGACAGTGCTGCCAAAATAACTGTGAATGAATAATTTATAAAATGACTGATGCTTCGTGTATATTGTTTCAGGCAGGAAACAGTAGGACATCAATAATCAAAAGGAGCTGGATTAATTTAGCAGAATTCTGCGGCTAATATTTTTATCTAAATGCTACAGTCATGGACCTCCGTTGTCAGGAAATCCCTCCCTCAGCCACTTTATGTCTGATTCAAAGCCCACAGAAGTCAATGGGAGGCTTTCTCATTTGCTGCAGTGGGTTTTATGGCAGTCTTTCCACAGTGTGAAGAGTTTTTCTTTGTTCATTTTGCTCTGTTTGAAGTTCCTATTTGTACATTTTAGTGCAGTGGTGCCAGGGGCAACCCTCTTCATTAGACTCAAGTGACATTTGTCTCAGGTACTCTCTTTGAAATGGGTGCTGAGATGTCAGGTATGCCGCTTATTCTTCTTCAGCCCAAAGCTTGTGAAAACAAAACAAAACAAAAACTACAGCTCCCGGAATCCAGCAGCCATGCTGGCTGGGGGACTCTGGGAATGCAAAAGTTACTTTGTCTTTTTTTTCCTTTTAGGGGGTCTGTTTTAGCCTTCAGATGTATGCCATATAAGCTTCAGGCTTTCCATCCCAAGGTGGGCATTTGCGGTCTGTGTGGTAACCAATATTTGCCCTTGAAGTCCTTCAGCATGCCAGAAATATATGACTTGGAGTCTACTTCCAATTCTTTACTTCTCCATCCTGTACTTTTGACTGACTTTTAGCTTTTTCCCCTCCTCTAAGTGAAGCAGAGTGGGAAACTGCTAATTCTTTTGTGGCAAAAGAGGCATTTTCTGCTGCTATTTTTCCCATGGAAAAGTTAAATGAGGGAGATTGAAGGCTCAGGTGCAAATGTGACTTATATGGAGTATCAAAAAGATTGGAGACTTCATGCGATATGCAAGTCACACTTTCTCTACCACATTGTGTTTACATTCTTTACTTCTCCATCCTGTTTTTTCTGTTCTACTTAGCATGTTTTCAAAAGACACATTTCAGTTAACAATATCTCTCACAAAGACTTTTCATGCCTACTCAATCCTCGTTTCCTTCCTTGTTCTTTGTTTACCTGAAAGTTTTTTTTAAAAAAAAACAGAAACATCAGAATTGGAAGGATGGTGAAGGAGGACTAGAAAACCAGATTTTGGGTAACTGGTTATAGCAGTGGATCTACAGTAAACAAAACATTTGGCCATCTACATTTGTGGGTTTCACTTTTGCAGATATGATTATTCACAGATTTGATTAATATGCCTTTGCTAGGAGTCTCTAGGTTCTCCAGTGCAACTTTATAGTAAATTTTCAGTGAGAGTTAACTATATATGAGTGCTGGAGGACTTAGAGATACCTAGAGACAACACTCATCTAAACATTTATGTCTTCCTGAACGATTCTATTGGAAGTTGACCATAGTGTCACAGTGGAAGACCTAGAGGTTCCTAGAGAAGAGTTCCCTTGGGTTAAAAAACAATATTTTTATTTGTGATTTTCTCCTAGAATAACCCACTTTTCACCATATCTAATAGTTGACCAAACCAGAGCTTGGAAAGTTACTTTTTAAATGCAACTTGTTTTTGTTAAACTAATTTGTTACTGCTGCCTGATACTATCTATCTATATATAAATGCTCTGTTGGTTTTTAATGACATCATAACTCAAAAACTGCTGGACAAGTTGATGCCAAATTTGCCCACAACACACCTACTAACCCAAGGAGTGACCATCACTCAGAAAACCTCCAAAAGCACAGCAACAGGAACTTAAAATCCCCAAAAACTTAGAATACACTACAGCGTATGCACGCAAATGACTTGCCTGGGCCTGCCCCCCTCCTGTGTGAGGAAAAACAAACCAAACAGCTGTCCCACCTCTTTTGAGAAGAGACTGCAGAGGAGACCATCTGTAGAGAGGGCTTCTTTGATGTTGTCTTCCTTTATGGCAAAAGGAGCTTGGACTGGATGGCCTCCCCTGGGTCAGCCTAGCAGAGGAGAAACTCCCAAGTGGCAGGAAAGAAGGTTGTGGGCCGGCGGAGAGAGGAAGATGGTGGCACCACCTCTTTACTGGGGCAGGCAGGAAGCAGAGGTCAGGGTTCTGGTGGGTAAGACCACTCTCCTTCCCTCCTCCCTTTCTCTTCCCTCCCCTCCCCTTCCTGGCCTGGAGTTAAGGCAGAGGTGGGAGGGGCTTGATCTACAGCAGGGACAAGTTTAGGAATTGTGGGAGTTGGAGTCCAAAATCCCTGGAGGGCCCAAGTTTGCCCCTGCTTGGTCTACAACATGGAATTATTCCACAGCATTGAGCCATGGCAGTTAAAGGGGCCTCATAAGCCATCCAGTCCAACCACTTTTTGCAGTAAAGGGAGACACCATCAAAACCCTCCTGACAGATGACCATCCAGTTGGAAAGGAGCCTCAAAAGCCATCCAATCCAACCTCATTTGGCAGTAAAGGAAGACACCATCAAAGCCTACCCAACAGATGGCCAACCAGTTGGAAGGGAGCCCCAAAGGCCATCCAGACCAACCCCCTTTGGCCTTAAAGGTGTGTGTCTGCTGTCTGACCATCCATCTATCCATCTACCATTCTATCTACCTATCTATCTCTCTATCTTTCTATGGTCTATCCATCTACCTTCTCTTCCATCTACTTTATCAATGTCCCTTCTGTCTATTGTTTAATGCCTGGAATTCCTCTGTTTTCTGAGGGCCACAGCAATGTATGGCAGGGGATGGCTAGTGTTTTATATAATGACATATTTTACTATAGGCCTCATCACATTGAGGTCCAATTTACAGGTGACAGCGTCATGCAGTGTGGCGAATCTGACGAGCAGAGAGGCAACCCACTGTCCTGCATCACCCATATTGTCCACTTACCCCACAGAGAGAAGTGTCGCAACCTGGCTCCTCTCTATGCTAACCCAGTTCTTCTCTATAAGAACACAGAAAGCCTCCTGTGTTCTCTTTTCATTGTCCTAGGATGCTTGCAGCTCACGGGAAGAAAGGGGTCTCTCTGAAAGTAGATGTGTGTCATCTGATGGCATCTGACAGGCTCCATCCTCCAAGCACGCTGCAAGCATCCTAGGATGCTGAAAATTACTGATGTGATGAGGTCCTAAATCACATGAAACAATACTTATATTGTTTATTACTTTTAATTAGTTTTGTAATTGTGGGCAGCTTTAAGATCTTGAAAGGCCTTGCCAAAATACACCAAATACAGATAAAAAGTAAATTGAAAGTTCTTGTTGCTTCATTAATTTTGCCTTCATTGGTTATAATACTTTTAAAATGTGACTTTGTTATGTCCTCATTGTCTCCCGAAAGGTAACTCATTGTAGGTATTGTTTAACGATTGTTTATTTCCAAGCTCTCTAGACTGATTCAATTTTGTTGTTTCTGGTTGATGTGGACTCACAGATTTAGTTATTCTGGAAGTGCTGTGCTGAGTTAATCTACACTGAGCCACCATAGAGCAGATGGCTTTATTGTGGCATGCTTTCCCATGCCATAAAATTTATGACATAAATGGTGGCAAACGGTACTGTGCTGTGGAGACCATCGGTACAAAATTGTTAGTAGCATGGATTTAAAAGGGCAAACAAACATCCACCTGCAATGGAGCTGGGGACCTCTAACCATACCATTAGAATAAGCAGCTGGAATGTGTATCAGGCATTTTTTTTTAAAAAAACCCATATATATATATATATATATATATATATATATATATATATATATATATAGTCAAAGAGTTGAACAGATATAACCTTTTCAGACCTGCAAATCAACTAAGGTGTTACAGGGCTATTCATCCTTTCCTGGGAATGAGTCTAATCGAATGCTATGGATCTTACTTTTCAATGTCTTTTGTATGTTTGCACTGGTAATCCTCTTAAAATATTCCCAACATCCTCAGTTAAGACAAAAAGTTGACTGTTATGTAAAGAATTGTCTTTTGTCTACTTCTTTCCTCCCTTAAAAGCCAGGGTCAACCCCAGGCTTAGAGTAACTTCTGAGGTCTTACGTGTTTCTGTTTAAGACATCCACACATCATAATTTCTTCCTTATCATTCACCAACCGATTTAGTTATTTATTGTTTCCATGCTACGTGCTGTGTAAATTTAAAGTGAACCTAGAAATAGAGTAAATAATAAATGCATAACTAAGAGAAGTACGTTGTTTCACTTTTGATGATGGTGTTCCAAATTAGGACTGAAAAATCCACGTACAAAAATTCACAGCATTTCCCTACCCCTCCTATTTTCAAAACTACATTAAGGGCTACGGTTCAACAAATCAAAATTTCATGAAGGAAATTAATTTCTGCTTCAGGTTACACATATACCCACCCCCACACACAAATACCCTTGGTAGACAGTCAGGCCGTCAATCAATTTAGAAATTCTGTATATCGCTTTCCTCCGTATAAAATCAATGAGTGTAAATCAGGAGACAGCTCTAAAGAGATATTTGTCCATCAAATATCTCAAAGTCAGAAGGTTGGAAATAGGAAGATGAATATAAAATGTTAGTAGTGGAGAGAGTGCCCCCCCCCCCCAACTACACCATGCCTTTTCTCTGGTTCTCTTCTCCCCGGTCCTGTTTTTAAAATTTATATCATCACACTTTTTGATCTCTGTATTTCTTTGTTTTGGCTTCCCAGGTACCAAGGGAAAATGGCTAGCAGTGAGTTCTTTTTTAGCTTTCCCTTTCTCTGAAGGCCCCCTGGCTTAGCCAGCTGGATCACACTGAATTAGTCAAGTACTTCATTATCTCCCTTCTCTGCACATATTGCTCCAGGTAACAAAATGCCCAAACAAGAGAGCCAATGCCTTCTGCCACACTGTCTGTGAAGTTGCATTGTTGTGGCCAATTCTGCAGATCAGCCTTGTGCTCTGGGAGGGCATCACTCCTCATCCCTCGCCTGCAGTGCTTCCCAATATCCATTTAGTCACAGCAGTTAGCTAACCATGTAGCTGTTGATAACATAGCATGGGTTTCTGACGTGCCCTTCCTCCCCTCCACCCCCCTCCCCAAACCCTTAGGAGGTCTGGGATTTCTCTCTGCAGTAAAAGGCCTACAGCAGGAACGGGGATGGGCTGCAGAGCCAGACCAATTACACTGTTGGGTTAGATGTGGTGCTACATGAGAATTGCTCTTGTTAGCAGGCCAGCAGGCAGGATGGAGGTTTTGCAGCAGGGCATTTTCTGCAGAGAGAAGCACTCGGCGGATAACTAGGTCAGGTGCAGAAAAACCAGCATTAGCAATCACCTTCATCACTCAGAAAATCTTTTTCCAGCTTGTTGTTCTTATCGTTGTTGTTGTTATTATTATTATTTTAAAAGTCAACCAAGTAACACCACATTAGCTTCTCATCTTGATTTAAATTAATCAAGATGCATTATTTCAGTGGCCACTGCCTCACACGTTTTTGAACCACACATTGCTCTCTTTCTTCACTCCCCAGGATGCCTTTCTTAACAGTGACCTTTAGTTAAGCTACAAACCACCTTCAGGCAATTCTCTCATGTGACGGGAAAGATGGGCCATATTTAAATTCCATGGCAGAGAACAGAACAAATCCACTTCTGTTCACTTCTTTAGCTATGTGGGGAGGAGGGGAACACAATTTTATCCACATCACCTAAATTTAAAATACTGTCATATATTATAGAGGCTGAAGAGGGCAGGCAGAGATGTGGTAGGAGGGATTGTAGCTCATTGGCAGAACATACAATACCTGGAATATCGGTATTTTTTAAAAAAGAAATAGCACAGGTGACGTGAAAGACCCTGCAAAGCCACTGCCATTGGCAAAATTACTGTTTGGGATTGCTGCACACGAAATCACTCAGCCAGCATGTTCACTGTTCATGCTGTCTCAGGGAATATGAGAAATATAATCCAAAAAATAACTTTGCAAGGCTCTGTGTGAATATTAGTGGTATAGATGGACAAATAATTTGACTTGCGAGTATACTGCAGGTTCCTGTGTTCTTACACAGACCATTTAAAAAAAATGTGCATGTGGAGAAGGACAATACTATAACTGTTTACATTTAAAGCAGTAGAAAATGGAGTAGCTCCATACCATCTGGTTGCCTCTAGCTTTAAGACAAAAGAAAGATCTGTTGTTTTTTTTTTTAACATAGCACAGTCAATTCACAACAACAAAATTTCATTCAGTTATATTAGGGGCTTTGAAATTAGGAAATTGCAACTAAGAGTTAGGTAGGTTTTTGTAAGTTTTTTGGGCTGTATGGCCATGTTCCAGAAGCATTATCTCTTGACGGTTCACCTACATCTATGACAGGCCTCCTCAGAGGTTGTGAGGTCGGTTGGAAAGTAGGAAAATTGGGTTTATATATCTGTGGAATATCCAGGGTGGGAGAAACAACTCTTGTCTGCATGTTTCAATTGGCCACCTTGATTAGCATTTAATGGCCTAGCAGTTTCAAGGACAGGCTTCTTACTGCCTGGGGGAATCCTTTGTTGAGAGGTGATTAACTGTCCCTGATTGTTTTGTGTCTGGAGTTCCCCTGTTTTTGAGTGTTGTTCTTTATTTACTGTTATGATTTTAGAGGTTTTTTTTTAATACAAACCATTGAAATCCACAAGCATGAGGAAAATTTCAACAGAAAGGAAAAAACCTTGAAAATGAACAAAATTTGGCTACCAGCCTGAAAACTTAAAAAATCCCAGCGACTCTGGTCATGAAAGCCTTTGACAATAAAAAGAGTTAGGTAGTTTGGGTGCCAGTGCCCCTTGGTTTATGGCAGTGGTTCTCAACCTTGCTAATGCCGTTACCCTTTAATGCAGTCCCATCTGTTGTGGTGACCCTCAACCATAATATTGTTTTTGTTGCTACTTGATACCTGTCATTTTACTACTGTTATAAATCGTAATGTAAATATTTGATATGCAGGCTGTATTTTCATTCACTGGACTAAATTGAGCACAAATACCCAATATGTCCAAATGTGAATGCTAGTGGGGTTGGGGGGAGGATTGATTTTGTAATTTGGGAGTTGTCGTTGCTGGGATTTATAGTTCACCTATAATCAAAGAGCATTCTGAACTCCACCAGCAATGGATTTAAACCGAACTTGGCACACAGAACTCCCCTGACCAACAGAAAACACTGGAAGGGTTTTGTGGGCATTGACCTTGAATTCGAGAGTTGTAGTTCATCTATATCCAGAGGAGTGCTGTGGATTCATGCAATGAGGGATCTGGACCAAACTTAGCACAAATACTCAATATGCCCAAATGTGAACACTGGTAGAATCTGGGGAAAATTGACCTTGACATTTGGGAGTTGTAGTTTTTGGGATTTATAGTTCACCTGCAATCAAAGAGCATTCTGAACTTGACCAACAATAGAATTGGGTCAAACTTCCCACACAGAATCCCAATGACCAACAGAAAATACTATATTTTCTTATGGTCTTCGGCGACCCCTTTGACACCCCGTCATGACCCCCTTAGGGGTCCCTACCCCCAGGTTGAGAAACACTGGGTTATGGGGTCATGGACCCTAGTCCCAGGAGTCATCCCTGTCTGAAGCATGGATCTCTCTGTTGAGGGAAAACTAGTCAAAATGTTAAAGGCACATTTTTTATTAAATGAAAAAAAAATACATATAGCAACAGCTATACTAGCAAAAAAATAATATAATACCAGATGTCTGAGTTTAGTTTGGCTTTTTCTAGCAAATGAGAGGTTTTAAAGCAGGGATTTTCGGTCCACATCTCAGTCATTTTGTTTTTCCATAACACCAATTCTTACAAGTGTTTAAACAAGCATAATTGATCCCCTCCCAGTTCCAATTTCTGCAGCTTCTTTTGTGGAGTTCCCACCCTCCAACTAGATTTGAACACATTTGCCAGCTTCTTAAAACAGGAATGTGTTTAAATGCAGGCAATTGTATATTTTAATAAAGTAATTAAAACAGAGTGCACAAATACAGAAGTGATTGGGAATAGCAGCCGTAAGTGGTCAATGATTAATTGAGAGGAAGAAGCTGTTTAGGTAAGTGATAGCTGTACGAGGACCCATTGCCCTTTCCCCTTTCTTTTAGTTTGCAAAATTTTAAGCTTGCTAGACCCCGGCGCATGCGAAATGCTTGAGAGATCTTTCAGATATTCAGGTGCTATTTGATCCCGGATATCAGGTGCCTTCAACCTTACTTCCTAACTCACTCAAAGCTTTCTGCGATTGCTTTGTTAAGTCACACGTCTGTCTGCTGCTCTGCAACAAAATACTCCAATTTCATCAAGCAAAAACCTTCTTAAAAGGTGCACCCTTGCATGACTCAAAAACAAAACTTTGCCTAGTTTTTAGTGCTGCTCATTCCGAGAGTTGCTTGCAGTTTCTCTGGGAGGGAAATCCAAACAGTTCTTGTTTGCATATATTAATTAATTTAATTTCTCAATTTTAATTTTCTATTTGTACCTCTCCATCCCATCTTAGTTTATGAGCAGACGCACTAGGATAGGTCCAGAACTTGTGAATTCAGGCCCAGAATGGATTACCAGTACGAAGTCTAGAATGTGTAAAGTAGTAACCACGCTGAGTAGTTTTAAGCATGGATCTGATTGCCTCTCTCCAATGCTGAGTAATCACATCTCACATGGTAAGAAGGGCATATGTTTTTTTTCTTTGCAATTACTGTTGAAATTTTTAAAATGGGATTTTGCTCTTAGTCATAGAAAGGAAGAGATGACTTTCCTCTTTACATCTGCTTGATTCTATTCACAGCCCAACAAAAAAAGTTTTTTTTCATGTCTTGGTTTTTAGGCCTGGTTCTGGGGTTATTTGGGGTGCTGATTCAGATAATTGCACTGGATAACTATGTCAGCTGTAATTTCTTAGATATGGTTATCATGATTTTCTATGGGTGAGCATATGAATACTGTTATATAGTACATGTTCTGTATCTCAACAACTACAGCTGATAGGGGAAAATTGGTGTCGTTTTTTGAATCAGCAGGTCAAACATACCCAGAAACAGATCATACATTTGAGGCACCAAAATGTGTGTTGCCAGTATTCAGCCCACATTGTTGATAAAGTTTGCAGTGATAGAAGTCTGCAGAAAGAGACATTTGAATTGTGTATCTACTTTGATCCCAAATTTCAATATTATTTGTAGGCCAAATTTGATGTGCATCTTTTTAAAGCAATTGTGCTACCTGCTAATATAAATAGAAACTGTATGTGTGAAAGAGATAATAGGTATGGAAGGAGAATTCAACAGTTTCCTTCTCCTCATCTGATGAGTAGATAGAAATATATCTGCTGAAGTTGCTATTTGCCACAGGAGGAAAGTTCTCATTGGTGCCAATATTTTGTAAGAAGCAAATGAGAAGCTTTTCAAAAATGCTGCAGAACAGAAATTGATACATCCCCTCTTTATGGCACTGTCATTCATTGAGACTAGGGACCTCATCACATTGAGAGTGGGGGGGAGGGGGGATTCACCATGGATTGATGCAAATCTGGTAAGGCTCTGCATGGGGAACCTGGCACCCTGCATCACTTGCCTTGCCCCTCACCTCATCCCATGGGGGAAGCGTTGCCACCTGGTTTCCCTCTGTTGTTTCCTATGCACCACTGGAAGCCTTCTGTGTTGCTGGCAGGCATGTAGCCAGGGGGGAGGGGCGGCTCGGGGGGCTTCAGCCCCCCCCCCGAAATTCTCATGGTGGTTCGCGAAAAGGCCTTACTGGTGCATTATTTAAACTGTTATGTTTATTCATATCATGATCTGATCGCCATACTCAATATATCCCATATGCATGGGGGTATTGGGGTAATGATACAAAAGGTTTGCTAGGTTAGACCCTCTTTCACTCAGACTCAGCCCCCCCCGAAACTCAGCCCCCCCCCGAAACCACCCCTGAACATTTTTAGCCCCCCCCCCCGAAACAAAATCCTGGCTACGGGCCTGGTTGCCGGCGATGCCTCTTACAACACTTCAACTTTCCTTGAGGCATGGAGCCCCACTGGAAGTCTATCGACATCATGTGATGGTATCCAAAGTGTCATAGAACAGGCAATTTTGCTATCCGGGGGGTTGTAGAAGTGTGCACATATATAAAGTCTTTGCTGCTATGTGCCTAAGTTATTTCTGACATGACAAACCTAAGACAGAGGCTGAGGGTATGTGACTCACCCAAGGGCACCCAGTGGGTTTTCATGTCCAGGGAAGTGAACCCTGGTCTCCTGAATATTACTCCAATGCTCAAACCACTACACCACATTAGCTCTCTATAACTATACTTCTACAAATATCTTTTCCTTCTTGACCCTACATCTGGTCCATGCCTAATTCTATTTAACAAACAAAAACAACAACAACCAAAATCCTACAATGAGAGCCATTGCATAATGGTTATATTATTTGAATGTGAGTTTATGTGTGCAAAAATGGTATAAGTCATGTAATACACTCTCCTATTGACTACTGCAGAGGTGGTGACAGTAAAGTGTACAGACCACATATTCAATCCCATTTTGAGATGTTCAAAACACACCCATGTCCTTTAGGCTCCCGCAGTTCTTTTTTTTTTTTGAAAGTGTGATTATTTGTCTCAAATAGCCCCAGACCACACTAAATGCTTCCAAAAATTGTGTTTTTACACACTGATGGGAGTCTTTGCAGTAGGGGAGTGGAATGCCTTCTAATGACCAGCTCAGTCCTCTCTCTGAAGGTATACAAAGGCTTTTCTGTTTAGGCAGGCTTTGAGATTCTTAAATCATGTGGTTGAAGAGTGTTTTCAATACGTTACATTTATTTTTGTTTTCAATATTTTAAACATGTCTTAAATTGTCCTTTTAAACATTGTTTTTGTTTAATTGGGTTTTGATTTTTGTAAAATTGAATTCTAAACTTTGTTTAAAATTATGGCAAACTACTTTGGGTCCCATGCAATAGGAAAGGTGGGGTACACAGTATATTATTAACATTGCCATTCACTTCTCAATGGCTGAATAGATACCAGAGCCAATTCTGAGAGTGATGTGACATTACTTCTGGAAAAATATGCCTGTGGGGACTGCTAGGTGTGCATGGGGAAAACAAGAATATCACCCCTAGTGCAGTTGCCCTCTTGCCTGAAGCAACTTTAAACCACCCTTTTGCACATTTAAAGATGCACATTTTCTATGGGCACTAAACTAATGGATATATTAGTGCTGTGCATAATTTTGTTTTTAGTTAGTAAGTCATATCTAATTCGTATGTTTTTAATAGACAAACATATATGTGACACCCAAGGGCACCCAGTGGGTTTTCCTGACTAGGGAATTGAACTCTGTTCTCCTGAATATTACTCCAGTGCTCAAATGACTACACCACACTGGCTATCTATAAACTATACTTCTACAAATATATTTTCCTTCTTGCTCCTACATCTGGTCCATGCATAATTCTATTTAACAACCAAAACTGTAGGATGAGAGCCATTGTTTAGCTGGGGGGGGGGGGCACGCAAAAACGTAAGAATCAAAACTCACTCAATACTTTTCATTTGAATTCTGTAATACTCAGAAAGTTAATTTCATGTTCAGTGCGAGGCAAAGCCAAAAAGGCTGTCATTCCTCTTTAACTTAATGTCCTTTGGCCATAAGGAAAGGAAAGCAGCAGGTTGGGGAAAGCTGAGTGAAAGAGATTGGGAGAGAACAGAATTCTGGGAATTGTAGTTTGGGAAGGTGAGGAGCCCTATGGCAGAGAATTCAAAAGGCTCTTCCCTAAACTACACTTCCCAGAATTCTGCTCAGCATCAGAAAGTTCCAATTAAGATAGGAGAGATTTTTCCTTCCTAGCAGCAATCTGGTTCCAATAAATTGTTGAATCTGCAAAGAGGAGAACTGACTGATACTGCAATACAAGTAAATAAATTGGTGCTGGGCTGGGAAGAAATTCCAAAACTGAAGTTATATTAGTTATTATGAGAGATATTCAATGAGATAGCTGTTGTGGCTTTTTATTATAAAAAACCCCACATTTTTGTGAGAAAAATTCCCAAAAATCAGATGTATGAATATTTCTGAAACTTGAAGGGAATGATCCCCTGTTATCTTGTGTCATTGTATAGAAAATTCAAGGAGATAGCTCTTGTAGTTTTTTTAAAAAAATACTACCATGAGACCCCAAGGTTTCCTTAACCCTCATTCTAGCAGGGCTTTTAAAAAAAAGCACTGGGTTTTTTCTTTAAAGATATTATAAAAAAGGTGATGAAGGTCGTGCAAGCCCTATGGACCTCAGCTATTCCAAGCTCAAATCTATATTAGGATTAGGGCTAAATAAAAAAGGACTCGTAAAAGGCCTGTATCTTGCTGGAAACTTTGGCCCCTTCCAGACAGCTGAATAAATTCCCACATTTTCTGCTTTGAACTGGAATATATGGCAGTGTGGACTCAAATAACCCATTTCAAAGCAGATATTGTGGGATTTTCTGCCTTTATATTCTGGGATATAGGGCTGTATGGAAGAGCTGCTAGGGTGCACATACAATGGGAAAATAATGCCATTTGACACCGGACTGCCATTTTTTTTGTTGTGTCAGCAGCGACCTAAGAAACTGCAAGACGCTTCTGGTGTGAGAGAATTGGCCGTCTGCAAGGACGTTGCCCAGGGGACGCCCGGATGATTTGATGTTTTATCATCCTTGTGGGAGGCTTCTCTCATGTCCCCGCATGAGGAGCTGGAGCTGATAGAGGGAGCTCATCTGCCTCTCCCAGGATTTGAACCTTTGATCTGTCGGTTTTCAGTCCTGCCGGCACAGGGGTTTAACCCACTGTGCCACCGGACTGCCATGACTTAATGCAATGGGATCCTGGAATTTATAGCTTGGGCACCAGCACTCTTTGGCGGAGAAGGCTAAAGATCTTCAAAACTACAATACTCATGATCCCATAGAATTGAGCCATGGTAGTTAAAGTGGTCTTAAACTACACTAATTATACAGTGCAGGCCCGTAGCCAGGATTTTGTTTGGGGGGGGGTGAATTTTTTTCAGGGGGGGGTTTCGGGGGGGGGGCTGAGTTTCAGGGGGGGCTGAGTCTGAGTCTGAGTGAAAGAGGGTCTACCCTAGCAAACCTTTTGTATCATTACCCCAATACCCCCATGCATATGGGGTACATTGAGTATGGTGATCAGATCATGATATGAATAAACATAACAGTTTAAGTAATGCACCAGTAAGGCCTTTTCGCGAACCACCATGAAAATTTCGGGGGGGGGGGGGCTTTTTTGTGGCAACAAGGGATGGATGTTGAGGTAAGTACACTATTCCAAAATAATCAAAAGACCTTACTTTCAAATGTTAAAGCATTACTACACATTCAACATTTTTACATTTGCTTTCTTTAGCATTAGACTCTTGTTTCAAGAAACTCATAGATCAGCTGTTCGTCCCTCCACTGCCCATTTTAAAATTTGGAATAAGCCAAAGCACAGCAGGTTGGAAAATGAATAACTGGCTTCCCATTCTTCCCCTGCCATTGCCGTTCACCCCAGAGGCTATTGGAGGCAAGGTTTGCCACTGCATGTGGAAAGCAAAAGGAGGAGGAGGGAGTTGAGGGAACACCTGAGAAAGTGGAAATGCATCATTGTTGCCTTTAAGGTAAGAACTGGGACAGTGCGGTATTGTTGCGCTCACCCTCGGCCCCTCCTTCTCCTGCCTGCAAAGCAATGCTCAGCTCAGCATACCTGTCATTAGGGAAATCTTTTGGAAGAAGCCCAGGTTTTTGTCTGTTGATGTTTGGAAAAAGGAAAACAAATGCGCAAAAAACAAATGCCTTGGGAAAGGCAGCCGCCATAACCAACAACAAGAACCTTCAGGGACCTGGTGGTGGTGGTGGCAGGTGGGAAGTCACTGAGTAAATTCTGTGTAGCTGCTGGGCTTTGTGTAGGAAGGTTACTCGCTTGCATGCTGCTGTTGCTGCCATTCCTGCCACTGCCTGGAAAGTTTTATCTACTGATCAACACTGTGCGCCCGGGGGCTGCTGGGACACCTCTCCTTTGGCTTTTGCTGAAACCTGCAACTGTATAGCAGAAGGGCACAAAGAGAGGAAAGGCAAAATCAGCAAGATCTAATCCCGGGGAGTGTAAGCAGCGGCTCAGACCTTTCTTCCCTTCCTAACCTCTTGTCTTGCAGCCATGGCTGCCTGCTTGCATTAATTACCTCTCGCTCCCCAAACACATTCATTCTGAGCTCTCTTTAGGGTTCAGAGTGCAGAAACCAACTGACCAGGGATGAAAGCAATTAACAAACAGGTTATTTGGAATTAACAGCCCTTCTTTAACCAGCTGTCTACGATTGCTTACCTTTGCGACAAAGCACTTTCCTGTCTTGTTCCCAATGTTCTTTTTTCTCCTCTTTATTCTTAAAAAGCCATCCGTTTTAAAGGACATTTAAATGTGTGTTGTTTTCCCTCATTTCCCCCCTGGCAATATAGCCAAAGTGCAGCAAAATCCTGAAGCATCAAATTTTGTAACCTTAGTGAATAAATTCAGATATAAATTGGCCAAATGGGACAAGAAGGGAATGAAACTCCCAAACTAAAAGTAGATGAATATGGGGAAAGGAAAATTGGACAGAAAGGCAAAACTACATAGAGATTGCAAGGAAGAAGAACGGAAGCCATCCAAACTTTTCAACGTGGCACATGCTTTGATTACTTCTATCTTGGACTATTGCAACACACTCAATATGGGGTTGCCTTTATTTATTTATTTATTTACCATATTTATATACCGCCTTTCTCAGCCCGGAGGTGACTCGGGGCGGTTAACAAATGGCAAAATTCAATGCCCCCAATAACATATAATGTAAACCATATTAAAACAATAAAGCCAATAAAAACAATAAAACACAAGTCCTCAACATCTCATTACTAAAATCATTTTCCAGTTGCATCGCCTAATCATTCCATGGATCTAAAATAGCCTGTTACACTGCATCTGTAAAAGCCAGGTTTTGACTCTCTTTCAAAATGTTAGGAGGGAGGGGACTGATCTAATGTCCCTAGGGAGGGCGTTCCATAGCCGAGGGGGCACCGCTGAGAAGGCCCTGCCTCTTGTTCCCGCCAGTTGCCTCTGCAAAGAAGGTGGGACCGAAAGCAGGGCCTCCCCATACGATCTTAGAGACCTAGATGGTTCATAGGGAGAGATGCGTTCAGACAGGTAAGCTGGGCCGGAACCATTTAGGACTTTAAAGGTTAAATCCAGCATTTTGAATTGTGCCCAGTAGCAAATTGGCAGCCAGTGGAGTTGGCGCAACAGAGTGGTTGTACACTCCCTGAACGTCACTCCTGTTAATAACCTAGCTGCCACTCATTGGACCACTTGAAGCTTCCGAACAGTCTTTAAAGGCAGCCCCACGTAGAACATGTTGCAGTGGTCTATACGGGATGTAACAAATGCTGTTTGGAACTGTTTGGAAACTTTAATAGGTTCAACATGCTGCAGTTATGGGAGCATATAATTCTCTTGTTAAAATAGCTTCACTGATGACTAGTTTGTTTCTGGGCACAATTCAAAGCGCTGGCCCTGACTTATAAAGCCCTACATTGTTTGGGTTCTGTTGAAAGACCATGTCTCATGATATGAACCTGCCATGTTTTTCAGAGGGAGTCTTTCTCTCATCATAGTCCTCTTTGTTGAGGACATGAGAAAAAACATTTGTAGGGGCTTCCAAAGTAATAATGATTAGGACTAGGCAATGCTAGACACACTTGTAAAGAGAAAGCAAAGAATATGGAGAGGGTTACTTTCAAGCAAATATGGATAGGATTACTTTGTGTGGCTTTTAATTTGTTGAAAGAAATGTTTTGGGTAATCATGATGAAATTTGTAATTGAAGATGTATGAAATAATAAAATGCACAAGAAAACCCAAATTAAAACTCTCAGTTATATTGGTACAAGGTCTGCTAAACACTCTTACATGGAATAGCTTTCAGGGTTAGCAAGAAATAATAGAATCCTAGAGTTGGAAGAGACTTTGTGGGCCATCCAGTCCAACCCCTGCCAAGAAGCAGGAAAATTGCATTCAAAGCACTCTTGACAGATGGCCATCCAGCCTTCATTTAAAAGCCTCCAAAGAAGGAGCCTCCACCACATTCCGGGGCAGAGACTTGCACTGCTGAACAGCTCTTACCATTAGGAAGTTCTTGCTAATGCTCAGGTTGCTTCTGAGGTGAGAGAATCAGCTGTCTACGAAGATGTTGCCCAGGGGACGCCCGGATGTCTTGCAATCCTGCGAGGAGGCTTCTCTCATGTCCCCCAACACTCAGGTGGAATCTCCTTTCCTTTAATTTAAAGCCATTGTTCCACATCCTAGTCTCCAGGGCAGCAGAAAACAAGCCTGCTTTCTCCTCTCTATGACTTTCCCTCACATATTTATACATGGCCATCGTGCTTCCTTTCAGTCTTCTCTTCTGCAGGCTAAACATGCTCAGCTCTTTAAGCTGCTCCTCATAGGGCTTGTTCTCCAGATCCTTTATCATTTTAGTCGCCCTTCTCTGGACAATTGTCAATATCTCCCTTAAATTGCGATGCCCAGAATTGGACATAGTATTCCAGATGTGGTCTGACCAAGGCAGACTAGAGGGGTAGCATAAACTGGATCTAGACATTATGCTCCTATTTATGCAGGCCAAAATCCCATTGGTATTTTTAGCTGCCACCTGACATTGTTGACTCATGTTTAACATGAGGACAAGATATTTTCAAACATACTGCTACCGAGCCAGGCATTCTCCATTCTGTATCATTTTTTTCTGCCTAAGTAGAGTATCCTGCATTTGTCTGTGTTGAACTTCATTTTGTTAGCTTTGGCCCATCTCTCCAATCTGTCAAGATCATTTTGAATTCTACTCCTGTCTTCTGGAGTATTAGCTACCCCTCCCAATTTGGTGTCATCTGCAAACTTGATGATCATGCCTTCTAACTCTTCATCTAAGTCATAAATAAAGATGTTGATCAGAATGGAAAGATTTGAAATGCCAGGTGTGCTGAAATGCCTACTTTTAGACCAGAGGAAACTTAGGAATTAGGCCCAGTTTCTTTGTAGCCATTTTGTATGGTGCCTGGAGGCAGCAGCCATCTTAGGTTAGTCATTTCCTAGTGGAGGCGGAGCTTAGAAGCAGCCTGGGAGAAAATGTGGAGAACTCTTGTGATTGGCTTGGTTGAAGGGCAGGAAGAAAAAAAAAGCCTTGAAGAGAGCTTTTTGAAATCTGTCCATTAGTTAGGTTTTGGTGTTTGAAGAAAATAGTTAGGTTCTGGAGTTTGAAGGAGACCGTTAGGAGAAGGAGAGAGGAAGTTAGTGAAGCCAAAGAAGTTAGTTAGAGAGTTCAGAGAGCTATTAGGGAAGAATAGCTGGTATAGTGATTATAAACAGATTTCAGGAAAAGGACTGTTTGAAGTAAAAGAATTCTAGTCAGGAAGAAGTCTGCTAGTTTCCTGAGGGAGTTAAGAGTTGTTATTGGAAACCAAGTACTGAACTGTTTTAAAGTAACCAAATAAGCTTCATCTCATTCTTGCAGCCGTTATGCTTAAGTGCATGTGTTTTGGAAAACCAGACAAATAAACATCTTTGTTCTTTGTTAACAAACAACTGTCTCAGTGTGCCTCTGTGTGAAGAAGTTCCATAGCAAGTTAGGGAAACAGAGTTTCCAGATTGGTGGCAGCATTTGAGTCTTCAACCTTTGATTAATTAATCAAATAACCAAATAGTTCCCTCATTGGTGGCAGCGATGGGATGGCTGAATAAAGGGTTCCCCCTGCCAGAAGATTGTTTGAGTCTGAGACAGCCTCTAATTAATCAATCTAATTAAGAATAAGTCTCTACATTTAGGCCAGCCAGTGATTTCCAGTTTTGAGTGACATGTGTTTCAGCACCTTGGAGAACTTCCATACACTCTAGGATTAAACCACAGAGCAGATTCACTGCATCTCAGCCATAAAAGCCACTAACCACAACTGAGGTTAGTCTTCTCCAAACAGATGTCCTCTAGGTGGCTTGAATGTCACCTCACAATGTCTGGTGGTCATTGTGAGTGAAAGGCCAGCTAGAAAGGATGGGAACTGTAGTGCAGATAAATGTGTAATGGGCTATATTTGCCCTAGTCTCAAATCAGCATCGTTTAAGAAGTGCTGTATTTATCCATGCCAGCTTTTAAAAACAAGAACTCAGTTGAATAAGTACAAATCACCACTATCTTGTGCTTCAAATGTCAATTATGAAATTAATCTGGTTGGTGTTCACGAGGAGTGGTACTAATTGCAGGCTCTGCAGGCAGTAAGAGTCTCCAAGCTTCAGTCATAATGTATTATATAACATTTGCTTACTTAGAATATAATCACCCTATCCATTTACCAGGAAATTTGTTCTGTGTCATTTTCCCTCAGTTTTGCCATCAATACAAACTTGACAGTGTAGCTGTAAACAAAACAACAATATTAATACATATCTGTAACTAAATGCAAAGAAAGCAGCAATTGAAGAAGACTTGCATAGAGGAATCCAAAGCTTAACTGTTCAGAAATGATCCTTCTCTCCTGGTGCCGTGTTCAGTGAGATTTATTCTGAAGCAATGTTTTGTCTTTTGAGGTTTTGACATTTGAAACATCTATCACAGAAATGATCTGCGAATTCTACTCTTTTGGCCTGTTGCTTTGGATGAATGCCCTCTCAAACATATATATAAGCTACATAAATACAAAATAAAATCCATGCACAGCAAATGCTTTCTTCCAAGTCATTGTGGTTTGTTGTAGGTGTGTGCCTTTTTGTTTGAATTCAACAGTTAAAAAGTACTTCACTTTGGCTGGATTGCGATATAGGGAAGGTTTTATTTCTTAATAGGAGGCTGGAAAATTTCCTACTTGAACATTCAGAGTGAGACACAGTTGTTTTATTTCTTTTCTAAGTGCCATACATAAATAAATATTAAAAAGCAACAATCCAGAGGAAATTCGGAGGAAATAAAGAAAATGTATATCTATCTAATGGATTTTTTCTCTCACTGAAGAGATGAGAATTATGCAGTTCTCCCAGATGTTTTTTAATTGTAATTCCCAGATTTCCTTACCATTGTCTACGTTGAATAGGAGGAGACTTGCAATCTGAGAACAGCTATATGGCTACTTCGTTTCTACCCCTGTCATAGGACTTTATCACATGAGGCAGGCAAACCAGCATTGCTGCTAGACTGTCAACTTTGATGATGGTCTGTATCACATAACATCTTTAGTCTGCCAATCTGCCTCCTCCCTGTGATTCTCTTATCCTTAGCAATTGCCTATTAACCCATCAATAGACCACAACCAGGCATGTAGCCGGGGGGGGGGGGGCTCGGGGGGCTTCAGCCCCCCCCCCCCCGAAATTTTCATGGTGGTTCGCGAAAAGGCCTTATTGGTGCATTATTTAAACTGTTATGTTTATTCATATCATGATCTAATCACCATACTCAATATATCCCATATGCATGGGGGTATTGGGGTAATGATACAAAAGGTTTGCTAGGCTAGACCCTCTTTCACTCAGACTCACCCCCCCCGAAACTCAGCCCCCCCCAAAACCCCCCCTGAAAAAAAATTCAGCCCCCCCCCCCTTGAAACGAAATCCTGGCTACGGGCCTGACCACAACCCTGCAATGTTCTCATCTTCTACTTTGGTGTGATTTGTCCATTCTGCTTCTGTGACAGGGGTAGGATTGCATTTATATTTTCTTTCTTGTTTTTAAGGGCTGATATTTCAAAATAAAAAAGAATACTGGTATTGTGGTAATTTAGGGTTGTAAGGGCATGAAGAAGTACAATTGTGGGTCCACAAATGAGCAAGGCTGGTAAGGGAGCAGGCCCTGGTGAAGCAGTGGCCCAGCAAGCAGGGAGGCTCATAATCGTATTACGCAAATCTAATGAGTACCCCAATTTTGGCAGGAATATTTAGCAAAAAAAGTGTGTATTAAAATTGTGTAAATACGATATTCCTTAGAAAGGCAAAGACAATTGTAGGGTCAAAGGGGAGGGGGCAGCCCTGCAATATGAAGTGGGAAAATAAGATAAAATGAGCACTATATTGGGAAAAAGGTGAAATATAAATCAAATACATACATACAAAAGAGATCAACCAAGAGAAAAAACGATATACTCAGTTCTGAGGGATATTCATTCCAGAAGCATGGTTTCTTATACTTGTACTGACCATTCAGCACTTCTTTGAGTTTTGGTTATCCTTTCTCTGTACCGTGTCTTCCCTTTTTTCACACTCATAGTCATGCTGCTGGTCAGTTTTCATGAATGTAGTGTGTCAGACACTAAAACATAATGGCTGAGATTTTACGCAAAACATCTGCATACACAGTTCCACATCATCCTCCCTCTCTGGCAGCTGTCAAACGCTAAGAAGTGAGGAGTTAGGTGATTCAGGGTATGAAGTAGCACTGTGATGGTGAACCTATGACACGCGTGTCAGCCCTGACATGCATGGCTATTTTTGATGACACGCAGACACATGTGGCCACATACAGAGAAATACACCTTATAAGAGCCAGTCTAATTCCATCCTTAAATTTGTAAAAGGCTCTACAAATTTAACATATGCACGTTTGAGCATTGTCCACTCCATAACTCAGCATGGATTATACATTTTTTTCTGATTTAAACTATAAATATTGCAAAATTATGTTTTTTTTTTTCTTGAAGTGACACTCCACCCAAGTTATGCTCAGGTTTTTGGCAAATTTTGACACACTGAGCTCAAAAGGTTGTCCATCACTGAAGTAGCAGCTGGACTCAGTAGGTGGAGGAGAGAAACAAGGGTGTGGCTCATGGATGGAATCCACCCTCCTTTTTCTTTCTCCTGGGAGTCTAGTGCCATTGCACCCCCATGGTCTGAATTACATTCCTATTGTGGTACAAAGCAGCAGCAGCCCTCCTAGGACTTGACAACTACTTGGAAGGAGGTTTCAGAATGGGGCATAAGGAAAACAGCTCCCTTGTACTCACACTTACACATACTAAAAGGATGTAAGCCATTGTGCTGGCCACTAGATAGTATGGAACCATTTCTGGAACACAAGTTGTTACTGTCCTGCAGACTTTTCTTATAAGAAGTTGTCAGATAATCTTCTGGTGGTTTGAATGCCCCTGTCTAAGGAACCTGTCATGCTCACACCTCATAAACAGTAGCTAAGACTGTGCGCTCATTTGATACAGCAATTACAGATGCCATAAGGTCCTCCAAGCATTTCTCCCCGCTGATTAGCATGACTTGGCCAGCTTGAGCTGCAGCCAGATGGCCTTCATCCATCTCCCAACTTGTGCCAAATGTTTGCATCAGTTTGGTAACTGAGTTTCTACAGAGAGGGAGATATAAAGCATTGTATGAAGGCACAGTGATCCATATGGGCTAACCTTTTTGCCTAGCCAACAACCCCAGGAATAGGTTTATTGTTCACAATGAACACAGCTGGACATACTATAGCCTCCGTCTATTTTAATCCAGCTGTGTTTGTTGTGCTTTGTGTTCTTGCCCTGAATGACCAAGACTGCTACCACGCAGAGACTGCTCATTCTTAGACTTATGTAGGAATTGCCATTGAGCAGTGTTTGGAATGTTCAGGTCACTCATTGTGTCTGCATGTGACAACAATTTTAATAGATGCTAGTTGATACAGAGGGAGGTTTTTGTCTTCCTCTGCAACTAGCAAGCAAACTGTAGGTCTTGGGGACAAGATCTTGATTGGAATCAAGGATATTCCTAATCCAGGTTGGTCCTCCTTTTTTCTTCCAAATATTTTTATTTAAAACTAGCCATCCCCTGCCATGTGTTGTTGTGGCCCAGTGTGTGTATATATGTGGTTTTGCACATGCATTGTAATGTATTTTTTTTAAATTTTGGCTTTTTAAGTCTCTCCCACTGTGTTTTGTGTGTGTGTTTATGAGTGATGGTCACTCATTGGTCTGATACGCGTATTGTGTCCAAATTTGGTGTCAATTCGTCCAGTGGTTTTTGAGTTATGTTAATCCCACAAACGAACGTGTCATTTTTATTTATATAGATTTATTTATTTACGACATTTATATGCTGCCCTTCTCATCTTGAAGGGGATTCAGAGCAGCTTACAAGTAATATGTGAATACAATATATTGTATTATTACCATAGCACCATATTAGTATTATATATTACTGTATTTCACTGTACCATTGTACTGTAATATTATTAGTAATATTGCATGTAATATAAATATATAATTATAATATATTATTAGTATTATATTGTATTACATTATAATATTATCAATATTATATGTATATACAATATATTATATTATTAGCCATCCCCTGCCACGCGTTGCTGTGGCCCAGTCTGTGTATATATTTGTGTATATATGTGTGTTTGTGTGCATATGTGATTTTGAACATGTGTTGTTATGTTTTTTTTTGTTTTTTGGCTTTTTAAGTCTCTCCTGCTGTGTTTTTCGGTGTTTTTATGAGTGATGGTCACTCGTTGGCCAGTGTATTGTGTCCAAATTTGGTGTCAAGTCATCCAGTGATTTTTGAGTTATGTTAATCCCACAAATGAACATTACATTTTCATTTATATAGATTAACACAGTGCAGGAGACAAGGTGGAACTGTCTTCCTGGCCCCCTCTCTTCACTCTGGTCTTTTGAGGTTTTGTGCATTGTAACTCCTAGTCATTTATGTAAATGAGCTTAAAAACTTCAAACTTTATTTTTTTTTAAAAAAATCAGAGGCTCACATAGGGTTGGTGTGGATGGAAATCTGGATGGCAAAATAGGTCTGCAGTCTATATTCTCTTCAGGCCATTGACTGGCAGCTGTCATATATATAAGCTGATCGTCCTCTATGCTCTCATTTGACAAAAACATACACGTAAAGAAAAATAGCAATACATAAGCATACATAAACATAGACATACTTAAACAGCAATTACATAACATACTATACACCATAACAATTTTACCCTAATGCTATGTAATTCTAAACTACAAACATATACACATACATTAGATTTAAAAGTGTATTTCCTGCTTCCTTTTTTGGTTTTTCTATTGTCTACTTTCGCTTGTTATAACAAATAAATATCTCAACAGTTTATATTTTCTACAGGTTGGGTTTAGTGAATCTGAAGGGTTTTTGTTTGTTTGTTTGTTACAATGTTATTGTTGCAATACACACCCAGGGACCAGATCAGGACCACAGTAGATGACAAAGCGTTAATGTGTCTTCATCCTACATCAGCATCTTGACTAGAACTAATGGGAGTTTCTTCCTGAAAGCTGGAGTCTTCCCCAAGGTAAATTACAGTTTCACATCCTATCCTATCTTACAAGTTTGTTTTGAGGGCAAGGTGGGAAACAGGAAAGCCATGCACACCTGCTTGAGCATACTGGAGGAGAGGTGGGTTATAAATAACAAACAATTAAGAGATATGGATAGCAAAGACTGAAGGGCTGACAGTGCAATGGGATGAACTTCATTGTAAGTGTGAATGAATGAGTTCTAAATAAAGACATAAACATGATCTTGTATATTGGATACTGCAAGTTTGATCATGTTGGGAGTAAAACCCCTTAAGCAAAGAAGAATTAGAAATGGACTCAACTAAACAGAAGCTTTAGCTACCTAGAACAAGGCCCAAGTTTTTTGAGGTTGACTTATCTAGTAATGTTTATTCAAGCATAGCGGCAGTGGCAATACTGTGAAGACTATCTCAATCTGCTTGATTTTATTTGTTGGGTTACAAGATATGGAAAATGCCAGTAATAAATCACAAACAATGACAATGTACGGCAAAGCACTGTAGGTAAGTAGACCAAAAGAATCTGTGGCTTAAAATGGCATTTATTTTCACTTCAGTATGTTTGCAAATGAATGTGATGACATAGTTATTTTCATCCAATATTATAATTTATGAGCTCGCCTCTTAATTTTATTTTTTATTATTACAAGAGCAGCTTTCTCATGGATAACAAGGTTCTATTTACTAACAGCCCAGTCCTTTAAACCATAATCCTCTATTTGTCATGGTGCCACATTTAAATGAGAAAATATTACAGTTCTGCACACAGAGGATTATAGCTGTGAAGTAGCTGCCTGCACTATTTACTGTTCCATTAAAACAAACACTACACTTCTTAACTCTTTGGGTGGCAATGAAGCTAATGCTGAAACTATTCAACTAATTTTGATATAAATTTGACCATATTGTTTTCTTCCTTTTAAATCAGCAATAAGCTGGTGGTTGCTATGTTTGCAGGCAGGCAAATCGATTTTAGGTTAGACTTTAAAGGCACTGTCCAAGGTGTGCATATACCCAAACAAAGGATCAGCACTGTGGATAGGTCTTTTAATGTCTAAATTAAATCCCATGGACATGGGAGGTACATGTTATCACATATTATTAGGCAGAGTGATGTAGCCATTTCCGATTATGGGTGCTGTAGAAAGTAGGATTACCAAGTCAGCAACCACCCATCCCTGAGATTGCAGGTTGGATCAGGAGAAAAGCACTTATATGAAGTCATAGGGATGTACTTCTGTGATGTCACAGGGAGATGTCCTTGTGTAACTACTGCAAATTGTGTGTGTCATGGATGTGGAAGTCACAGCATTGATTTTCTGAACCACTGCCCCAACATATAGATAGAGAAAGTCCAGCTGACACACAAGTATCTGCTCACTGAGCCAGTGAACTGTGGGGCCAGTTGAGAGTGTGCATGAGATGGTTGCTCAGGCTTTAAAACCTCCTCATTCTTCTATACCAGCAATATGAATTACCTTTCTGGAAATCTGGGAAAACTGAGACCTGACAACCTAAATTAGACCTGGAGGACAGAGCTGGCCACTCTATGTGACCTGCTCTACCACAAGTGCAATGACCACACAATGACCACAGACTTATATTACTGGTGTTCAGCTGCCAATCTGATTGGTAATCTAATTGGTTTGCTCAAGGAGCAAACTGTTTTTGGCTGGTGTTCCTTTTTGTAGGCTATAGCATTTCTGTGTTTCTATCAAGGTTCACTTTCATTGACCTGTCCAGAAGATGCAAGTTGCATGATATAAGTCAAAATTGTCAGTTTTTGTTATAGTCGTTGAAAAGTCATGTATCTCTCTCACACACAATACCCACATTAGTAAAAAAAAAAAAGATAAATTATATTGAGAAGACTTGAAAAACAACTGTCTTCATGGTATACACCTAATAATAGGAACTATCATTGGACATTCTAGTAGCAAGGAAATTAGCAGCACGATTGCAATATAGAGATGATCCCTGTGAACCACCTGTCATCTTAACATTCCCATAATGCTCTTTTGGAGCACAACTCTGAGAATATGCTTATATTGGTTCTCTCTTAGTTGCATCTTTCTGTTAGTTGCACCACGAGATTTGTAGTATGACAGGAGCTACTTAGCTATGAATGGAAATGCTCACAATCACACAACCTTGTTGTCAAGTCATTTCAGTGTTCAACTCATTGTGAAGCTGTACATTTCAATAAATGGGGAACCACCACTTATAGGCTGCAGAGAACACTTCAAAAGTGTGTTGAGGTGGTGTAATAGATCAAAAGTGCTGCTGCAGTGAATTTAGAATGTGCACATATTTTTGTGGGTATGTTGGTCATAATTTTCAGCCTCTTCACTTCCTCATCCCCAAGCCCCTATCTGTTCAATTTCTGGCAAGCGGTCCAAGAGAATACATAACTTCCTACTCTCTCTCTCTTTTTTAAAGTAATTTAAACATTGCAGTTTCACAGATAATGTCAGACACTAAAGGGATTTCTTTTCCAATTGAGCATTTACTTACTGTTCGTAAAATTTCTTAATACCGTAACAGGTCCTGTATGTCTCTGCATCCCAAAGCAAGGTTTACCAATGACAAGCCCCTTTTCCTTTGCAAAAATGTGAAAACGTGAGAAATGCAAAATATATGTTTGTTTTAAAATTAATATTTAAGTGTTTGTAGGGACAGTGCTTGTCTACTTTGGAAATAATGAACTGACACAGAAGCGAAGCCACATCTCAAGAGATTGTGAATTTTCAGAATTGCACAATTCTTCCAGGAAAAAAAGGAGGAGGCATGGATGAAAGGGGGCTTACACAAAGGAAAAGTGCAATAACAGTAGCTTTCTTGACATACTCCAGCTCTCAGCAAGTCGGGCTTGCAATGTCAGAATTTGTTTTTATGACTTCGTGCAGCAACATCTCAAGAATGCTGGGTGCTGCCAACAGTGGTGTCAATATTTGCTCCATTTCCACTTCCCTTCCTCTAAAGGTGATGACTTTAAGGTTATTTAATAGCTCTAGATTGTTCGACTTTTTTCTTGAAACAAAGGGGGATACAGTAGCACTTCTTCCATTGTACAATGTTGCTTGTTTAATAGATGAGTATGAGAAAAGACTGTAAGGGGAGTCCCCCGTTAATGTGAACTCTTGCTGTTTTATAGTGGTTGCACCCTGTATAGTTAAGGTTGAAGCAGCTGTACCCATTACATACTCCTATTTCAGGGGTTTATGACTCAGCTGTAAAAATTTGCTCCAGGCTAAAAGGTAGCTGACAGGGTGTTACCTTTACTGTAGTTAAATCAACAAGAACCAAAATTGCAAATTCCAAAGAAGATCACCTGCTCTTCCCTTTCTTCAAGTTTCCCGTAGAAATTTAATTTCTAATCTTTCTGATGATCTCTTTCAGAGTTGAATGATGTCCTCTCTGCATACAGTGTCTGAAAAGTGATCAATATTGTATCTTGAAACAATTGATTGGCTAGGGAAAAAAAAAATCCTTGCTGCATTTTTTGGTCTTACTGATGTGAACTTTCTGTGAAACGCATGAACACTGAATTCAAGTTGTCATAATTAGGTTATCACATGATTTCTCTCTCCAATTCACAAAACATATCAATTCTATACATATTACAATTCACCAGTGCAATTTCAGACAGATTAAACACATTTGTTCCTGACCGCCCTCCTTTCCTAGGACTGGGAACCAATGTGTTGGATAAATCTACTTGTTAATAATATCTAGCAAATTATTGCAAATGAGATGAAAAAGCAAGGCACAGTTAGGGGATACAATAAGTAGGGTTTCAAGAAGAAGAATATTCAAGAACAATATCTCCAATTTGCTTCAAAAGAAGGCTTAGTTTAATTTACACTGCAAGTTATAGCAAACAATATTTTAGTGTTTGGGGAGAAGGTATCAGCAGCTAGGAGAATAAATTTCACATATTGGTGGAAAATATTGAAACCCTCTCCACTTCAAAAAAAATCTGATGGTAAAAAGGTTATATACTTTGTTAAGGATAATGGAAAATGATTGGAATTTTGACCACTTTTGTGAATTCCCTATTCTGCAACCATAACCATGGTCTAGTATGGTCAGGGCTCTAGGTCCTCCAGCATTTATTCTCCAGTGGAGACATGGCATAATAATAATAATAATAATAATAATAATAATAATAATAATAATAATGGCATTTAAGGTGGGTCCCAGCTAAATTTATTCTCCAGTGCAGATGTGGACCTTGAGAAACTATTGTCACAAAAAGAAACTTTTCAAGATTTGCAAGAGTGGTGTGGTTTGTAGGTGGTGGCTACCAGCTTCTTTGAAGTGCCTCCTGTCAACACTGTGTTACTTCTTGAATCCCCTTCTACTATAATGGTGCCTTTTAGTGTTACTGCTGAAAAAGGATGTGGTCTGAGCTCTGGAACAAAAGTTGTTATCTTAGTTGCAATGCTTGCCTTACTCTTGTATCCTTCAATGGGACACAGCCATTACTAACTTATAGTAGATTCCATTTGTGTCCAAAATTGTGTCCTCCAGCCTAAATCCCAAACCTCAACAGTTAAGTTTTTATGACTCAGTAGTACACTTTGACTGAGGTGAATAATGGGATTTAAGCATTGATGTATAACTGCAGAGGAAAGAAGTGTGAACATTAGTAACGGAAAAGTCTTTGGGTTTTCTGAGAGCTGGAAAATATGCTGCTACCATAATTGCCATGAATGCAGATTCCTACAAATATTTCTAATGATGGCAGAGTTGAGGGGCTGCATGAGGCTGGATCTACACTATCATTCATC
Organism: Anolis sagrei; assembly: GCF_037176765.1. Classification (NCBI taxonomy): domain Eukaryota; kingdom Metazoa; phylum Chordata; class Lepidosauria; order Squamata; family Anolidae; genus Anolis; species Anolis sagrei. The sequence goes on from NC_090024.1 coordinate 83,771,141, forward strand.
GACACTGCCATATAATCCAGTTCAAAGCAGATAATCTGGAATCAGAAACTGGATTATATGACAGTGTAGATGGGGCCCGAGTCTCATTCACACTACAAATTATATCATTTGATTCCACTTTAGCTGCCAGAGCCTCATTTTATAGATTCCTGGATTCTATAATTTGGTGAAATATTTACACTTTCCAGCCAGTGAGCTCTAGTGCCTCAACATACTACAAACCCAAGGATTTCATGGGATGTTGCCTTGACAATTAAAGTGGAATGAAAGTGCTATAACTCTGAAGGAGACCTTGAATAGCATTTATACTGTAATTTTTTAAACCGTTGTTATAACCTCACAAAAGTCAACAATGTCATGCTGCCAATAATTTTAGAAAGTTAAAAATGCACAAGTCAAAATTAAGTATGAAATTGTATCACTTTAACAAATGAGGGCATATAAATCTGATTCAGAACAGCCAGCAGCCCTTGCCACTGCAACGAAAAGAGGAATCTAAATGAAGCACGCAATTAGAATGAATTAGAAATATTCTTCATAAGAGCAAAATGATTATTATAATGTACACATTAAACAGGTATGTGATATCTCGTCCAGCTGCATTCTGAATGCAGTTCCTCATAGAACCCTGAAATTTGTAGAGATATACAGGTTTGAACTTAAAGGCAATATTTCTTGATTAGATTATCATTTTTACAACTCAGGTAGGATGATGTAGGAGTGAACTCAACCCAGTTAATGACCATAAATAATGGCAGCATTATTCCTTTGTCTTGTCCTTTGCACACACTAATATGCCCTGACAGCTAGCTTTGCTCTTTTATTAACTCTCTGTCAGCTGTAATCAGTTACGGTGAAGTAAGGCAGCGAAATTTACATGTGCCAAGTCTCACCATTGCTGCTTTCAGAAATATTCCAGAATTCATCCCACACTTTGTCAGGAGGTACTTGCCAGGATGGGAGACACACACAAAATGAGTGCTTAGTATCTTCCCAAGTTGGCTCATAGAGAAGGTCCAACTAACAGAATTTTCATTAAGACATTTATGTTTGGAACAAAAAGTGCAGTTATGCTGATAATAACCAGAGAGGATCATTCAGCCCACTAAAAACTGATTAAGTAATATTTGACCCCCACCACAATCACCTGCCACAAAAAAGTACTCAAACAGGTCCTGGCCATAGACATATGTCTCCTGAGAAATAAAAATATAATCTAATACAAAGAGAAGCATTCTGCTTCCAGAGACCAAAAACTAAAGGCTGCTCTTCAGCTTAAGTATTGTCTTCTCAGTTGCTTTGGTTCTTTTTCACTTTTTCATGCAGATTTTGGAGTATTTTGGAATTCTGTACAATTTTGAAATGACCTGTACAATACCGCCACTTTTTCTTCATCTTCTGGCTGTTAGGTTAAATACTTGTGGGAATAAGAAAGGAGAGTGGAAAAAACTACCATAAACATCATAGTTGAATGTTGTGATGTCTTGTTCTTTACTGCTTACTGTGGAGCACACCTGAAATTAACATGTAACCTTTCAAGGCTCCTGCAGGAGGGAAAAAACCAAAGCAACAGAGAAGACAATACTTAAGCTGAAGAGCAGCCTTTAGTTTTTGGTCTCTGGAAGCTGAATGCTTCTCTTTGTATTAGATTATATTTTTATTTCTCAGGAGACATATGTCTATGGCCAGGACCTGTTTGAGTACTTTTTTTGTGGCAGGTGATTGTGGTGGGGGTCAAATATTACTTAATTTCCCATAGTCCCCCAAAACAATTCTAATCAGGAGAAATTCAAGACGTTGTAGAACAGGGCTTCCCAAACTCTAGTCTTCCAGGTGTTTGGGATTTCAGCTGCAACATTTCTTGATCATTGGCCAAGATTAGCTGATGGTTCTAGGAACTGAAGTCTAAAATATCTGTAGGACTTCAGTTTGGGAATCACTGTTATAGGAAATTCAAATGATAATGTTAAGCAGAGGTGCAGTGCTGGCAGCACTCTGAAAGATTTTATATTGGACCAGTGAGGAAGGATAACCCCAAACATTTCACAGAAGAAAAGTAGAACATGTATGGTCAAGCAACATTAGCATATGTTCAAGAAAACAAAAAAAATATTAATGACAAAGAATGTACAACCTAGAAGAAGATGCAGCAGTTTGCTTCTGCCCAAGACTTCTGACAAGAGAAAAAATCAACTCTCTCTTGTCCTCTCTCATTGCTGAGTTAACTCAGGCTGGATCTACACCACCCTATATCCCAGGATCTTATCCCAGATTATCTTCTTATCCCAGATTATCTAGCAGTGTAGATTCATATAATCCAGTTCAAAGCAGATAATCTGGGATCAGATCCTGGGATATAGTGCAATATAGATCCAGCCTCAGTGCAATTTACCTTTGGACTTTGAATTCAGTTTACAGCAACTTGAGAGCACTGAAGACAAAGAGCAAAAGGAAAGAGAAATTGAGACATTTTAAATGTAAACGTAGTCAGACAACAGAAGGGCTGTCCCTGCCAATTCAAGATTATTGGAGAGTATGCAAAAAAGCCCATTCTGGTAAGAAATATTTTCATGTATTAGCAATTATAAATGAAATAACATTCTGTAGGAACCTACTGCTAAGCTGCCTCAGTCGTATTCGAAACCTGAAGAAGAAAAAGTACTACTTTTAACCAACCCAATGAGTGTAAGCATAGTAGGTATGCTTTTTTATACATAACTAGCCGCCCCCTGCCACACATTGCTGTGGCCCAGTCTGGTGATCTGGAAAATCAAGTAATGAGAAAGTGTTGACTTCTAATAATTTCCTTATGCTTGTGGGTAAACAGTATTTCTTGTTGTTTCTTTGTCATTCGTGATGTAGAGATTGTCTAGTTTGCCTACTCTGGAACATGCAACACATATTTGTCCTTCTTTAGGAGTCCCTTTCAAATCTGTGATACTATAGCTGTCATGTATGCATGTGTGTGTGTGTGTGTGTGAATCATATATCTATCTATATCTATGGCTGGATGGCTCTTTGTCAGGAGGGCTTTGGTTATGTTTTTTTGCCCTAATGAAGGTAATTGGACTGGATGGCCTTAAGGCAGCATTTCTCAACCTGGGGGGTCGGGACCCCTGGGGAGGTCATGAGGGGGTGTCAGAAGGGTCACCAAAGACCACTAGAAAACACAGTATTTCCTGTTAATCATGGGGGTTCTGTGTGGGAAATCTGGCCCAATTCTATCATTGGTGGAGTTCAGAATGCTCCTTGATTTAGGTGAACTATAAATCCCAGTAACTACAAGTCCCAAATGTCAAGGTCTATTTCCCCCAAACTCCATCTGTGTTCATATTTGGGAATATGGAGTATTTGTGCCAAGTTTGGTCTAGATCCTTCATTGTTTGAGTCCACAGTGTTTTTTGGATGTAGGTGAACTACAACTCAAAAACTCAAGGTCAATGCCCGCCAAACCCTTCTAGTGTTTTCTGTTGGTCATGGGAATTCTGTGTGCCAAGTTTGGTTCGATTCCATCGTTGGTGGAGTTCGGCATGCTCTTTAATTGTAGGTTAACTATAAATCTCAGCAACTACAACTTGACAAAATCATTTTTTAGTGATGGTCACTCCTTGGATTAGTAGGAGTCTTCTGGCTAAATTTGGCAGCAATTCGTCCAATGGATTTTGAATTATGATGTCACTCAAAATGAACAGAGCATTTATATATATGCATACTAGCTATCCCCTGCCACGCACAGTGGCTCAGTCTGTGTACATGTGTTTTTTGTGTGTATAAATTTGTGTATATGTGTTTGTGTATATATATGTGTGGTTTTGGGCATGAGTTGTATTTTTTTTGTTTTTTGGCTTTTTAAGTCCCTTCTGCTGTGTTTTTTTGGTGTTTTATGAGTGATGGTCACTTGTTGGCCTGATAGGTGTATTGTGTCCAAATTTGGTGTCAATTTGCCCAGTGGTTTTTGAGTTATGTTAATCCCACAAACGAACATTACATTTTTATTTATATAAATTAGCCGTCCCCTGCAATGCATTGCTGTGACCCAGTCTGTGTGTATGTGCTTTGTGTGTGTATCAGTGTGCATATATATTTGTATATATCTGTGTATATGTATGTTTGTGCATGCGTTGTAATGTTTTTTTTTTTTAATTTTTTGGCTTTTAAAATCTCTTCTACTGTGTTTTTTAGTGTTTTTATGAGTGATGGTCACTTGTTGGCCTAATGTGTGTATTGTGTCCAAATTTGGTGTCAATTGATCCAGTGGGTTTTGAGTTATGTTAATCCCACAAACAAACATTACATTGTATTGTCGAAGGCTTTCATGGCCGGAATCACTGGGTTGTAGGTTTTTTTTCAGGCTATACGGCCATGTTCTAGAGGCATTCTCTCCTGACGTTTCACCTGCATCTATGGTAAGCAGTGCCCAAACACGGATCAAGGAACATGAAAGGCACTGCAGACACTACAGATGCCTGTACTTAAATTAAACAAAACGATCAGTAGCAGAATTTAGGGAAAGCAGAGCCTTCTTTCAAGTTACGCAATTCCTCCATAAAGAAATCTAGCAAGCTACAAGGCTAGAACTTCTTGTGCTAAAAAACTTCATATTAGTATTATATTAAAGAACCATCTTCTAGAAACAGACACCAGTGCTAATTAGTGAATTATGAACCTCTCAGTTTTCAAGCTAATTTTTGTGACACCTATTTCTGCCGCTAAGAAGAACATTTCCATCAACAGATCCTGTCAGGATGCACTAATTAAGGCTTCTCTTCCTCTTAACTTCATTTTAAGACAACAGATCTATGAAATAATGATTGTAACAGCCAGGATTTTATTTAGATTCTTAGTGCAGCCTAATTTGCATAAATTCTAATAAAGTATTATTAAATCTATTAACACTTGTCCATGGCAATTAATTTTACATTTCCCAGTTTGAATGACTATGTTTCATGGAAGTGTAGTTAAAGAAGCATGGAATATTTGTTCAGTTAGATGCAAAAATCAGCCCAGTAACATTTGAGAAAACCTTAAACTATGTAAAGGATGAGAAAATATACTCAGAGATTACATAGAAATTTCTCGACTCTTTAGAGAAGGGAGATTGAATCCAGTCTCCTGTCAGATGTTTATTTATAATGTATATGTGATATATAAACCTGAGGAACATTATGATATTTCATTACCAAAACCCCACCATATGATCCCCTGGAGAAAATAGCATTTTAAAACTAATATTGATTATTTAGTACAAACTGCAAAGATCATAACTTATAATGGAGGGTGGGAAAATATCACCAGGGAAAGATTTAAAATTTTATTTTTATTTATAGGTTCTTGCAGGTTTCTGGGGAGTTGGTCAGTGTTCCAGAAAAAAATTAATTCAGGAAAGTCTGTTTATTTACTATGTGATAACCAAGTCTTCTTTATTTATACAAACTCTTGCCAAGTTAAAACCAGGGAGAAACGTTATATACTGTGGCTCTTCAGAACTTAGGACATCTTTCATTCCCTTTCTTGTTATGGTTCACATCATCTACAGGGTAGATTTAGAGTCCATCTTTTAATAGTGGAGTCTGACAGAACCAGATTTTGACAGGTGAGTGGTAGTGTGTAGAGGTCTCAGACTTAAATCCTGATACATTCAGAGCTGTTTTCCTGCTCATTCGGCTAGCAAAGACTATTGAGTTCTATCTAGAACTTCCTCTCCAGAAGGAAACCAAGGAAACTGAGGGCAGGTCTACATTGACTCATTATCCCAAAGCTGATGTGGTGTGGTATATGCCAGATTGGGCCCGAGATGGTTTTCATATCCAGCCTCCATCCCCCAGCCATTGCAGAGGCAGGAGGGAGTCCCAACCACCAAGCAGCACTGAAATAGTTTGCCACCATCACATGGCCACCCTTACCGTCTCCTCCTGTTATCTGTATCACAGCAGTCTCCAGGTTTGACATAAGTCCTACCAGCTGGATATTGCCTGCATTGATGTGGGCTAGCACAACAGAATGATGGGGGAGGGAGGAGAGGAAGAATTTCCCCTCCTCTCCCTCTTCTTTCCCTGATTGCTGTATTGCTGTGACCGACATCATGGTAGGCAATGACTGACTGGCATGACCCATGTTGCACCTGGAGACTGCCACAACACAGAGAATGAGAGGAGATGGTACCATGAGAAGATCCAACCAGTCCATACTTCAGGAAATAAAACCTGATCGCTCATTAGAGGGAAGGATATTAGAGGCAAAGATGAAGTACTTTGGCCACATCATGAGAAGACAGGAAAGATTAAAGAGACAATTATGCTGGGGAAAATGGAAGGAAAAAGGAAGAGGGGCCGACCAAGGGCAAGATGGATGGATGGTATCCTTGGAATGACTGGCTTGACCTTGAAGAAGCTGGGGGTGGTGACAGCTGACAGGGAGCTCTGGCATGGACTGATCCATGAGGTCACGAAGAGTCAGAAGTGACTGGACAAATAAACAACAAACCTTCTACCTTCCCTAGTACCAAGATTTTGGGAGGCATCGGGGGATGTGGGGAAGGTGGTGAATCTGTAAAAATAATTTCCCCCTACTTTGGTCTGTAGGAATATTCTGTCTTCAGTCATTTACTCTATAACCAGTCCCAGGGGCGGCTCAACCCATTACGCAAAGTAAGCATTTGCAGTATAGTTGATTTTGCCCAGGGGTGCTCTTGAGGGGAAAATACACCTTGACATATGTGAGTTGTAGTTACTGGGATGTATAGTTCACCTACAATCAAAGAGCATTCTGAACTCCATTAATGGTGGAATTGAACCAAGTATGGTACACAGAACTCCCATGACGAACAGAAAATATATATCAGTGATTGGTTGGGGGGGGGGGGCACCAAAATACTGTTTGCTTACTGTTGAAAATTACCTAGGGCCGCCTCTGACCAGTCCACAATCAACATTTAAACCTGTGTGTGGTATCCTGAGCTGGAATCAGAATTGAAATGTGTGTAAGCATTGAGTTGTTAGTCTATGTATTGATGGTACTTTGTAACTTGTTCTTGGGTATTTGACATAAAGTGAACACTATCATTCCATTGTCAGTCAGGGCCAAGGGCTTTTTTTCTGAAGTGTTCAGGAAAGAATTAGTTCACAATTTGAAAGAATGATGTGAAGATGCAGAACTGCATTTTGATCTTGGAGATTGAAGATGTCATGTGCCAGACAAGTTATGTAGTGGAGGTAACTGCATGCCTTTCTCTTTCTCCTCTTGAATCTATGAGGTCCAAACTCAAAGAATGTGGGACACTGCTGAACTGGAAAAATAAAGAGCTGAAATGAGAAAAAGTGCTGCTGAACACATTTCTGAAAAATGAGCACATCATATAGTTTGAAACCACAATGGTGCCTTTGGACTTTGAATTTAATTATTATCTCAAAGAGAGGAATTTTAAAAAATCAAGTTTTCCCCATTGCTTAATTCCCAGCTTGAAAAAACTCCACCTCCTAGATTTCTGCAGGTCAGACTGCCATTGAATGTGAAAGGAAGTCTGTAGGGGCAGAAAAGTATGATTATTGATCCAGACACATTTCTATGTTCTTTTCCAAGGGCACACTCTTGCAGTCAAACAACTTACTGGTGTTGGCCTATAACTCAGTTGCAAAAGATTCTAAAAGCCATTCTGTTATGTAGACTCCTGAATCTTGAGAAATTGCATAAGGTTGTTGATTATTGAGCATGCATCCTCTACCTCAGCCAATCTTTTACAGCCAGGAGCATGTGCAGCTCAACAACATCAAAATTGTCAAGATGGCAAAAGTAAATGCATAAACCAGGAGAGACTGTAGCATTTTTCATTTGCCTTATTCTCCTCTCACTATTGATTAATTAACTGTGCTTTGAACTAAGTTTGTAGTAGTTGAAGTAAGCTGAAAACAAAGAAGGAAATTGGGAGAAGGACAGAGAAGCTAGGACATTTAAGAGGAGCTGAAAAGGTGGGACGACAGAGGATTAATCAGGACTATGTATTGTCGAAGGCTTTCATGGCCGGAATCACTCAGTTCTTGTGGGTTTTTTCGGGCTATATGGCCATGTTCTAGAGGCATTTCTCCTGACGTTTCGCCTGCATCTATGGCAAGCATCCTCAGAGGTCTGTTGGAATTAGGACAACTGGGTTTATATATCTGTGGAATGGCTGGGGTGGGGCAAGGAGCTCTTCCCTGCTGCAATTAGGTGTGAGTGTTTGGCTAATCACCTTCATTAGCATTTGAAGGCCTGCTTGAACCTGGGAAAGCCTGTTGCTGGGAGGTGTTAATCTGTGCCTGGTTTCTTCCTCTCTGTTGTTTAGCTGTTCTAATTTTAGAGTTTTTTTAATTTTAATTAATCAGGACTGTTACCTGCCAAATTGGGACAGTTGTAGGTGCATCCCATTTTCTTTATCTCTTTCTGCCTTTGTCTATTCCTCCATATTGAGAAATGCCTGATTAATTTTGCCAGAGATCTGAATTGATCTCTTCCTGGTAAATGTTGAGTTTGTTCCAAGGAGCACTTCAGGCCCAAGGGTTTGCATCTATTTTATTTGTAGACATTTTGTTAAAAAATGAACAGGATGTTATTGTTCTACCCTCCTTTTCATCCAACCTTAGTTTTGTAGAATTGTTATTAGAAGCTGATGCATCATCTGTTGTTATCTTCCAAACAAGCCCTTTGTAGAAGGGAGAAATAAATTAGGAATGCTGCTTTCTGACTTTGCAGTCAGGATGCTGTGCAAACAAAAGGGTTAAGATGGCAGCCAATTGATCTGCCGTTAAGGGGCCCCTTTCTTTCCAGTGTGTCCTCTAAAAAGGAAAATTCTTGTTAAAGCCTAATAGGGTTAAATGGAGCAACATTAGGAACAGGTCCTGAAAGAGAGACTAGAGACTCCAGGGAGAAGTTGAGAATACACTGCTAAGCGATTTGCAGTTGAAGAGTAGTGGAAATTGTCCCTGTAGACGTTGTGCGAAGCTACACATGTGGTATAGTTATCCAAGTGATAAATTGCATTCATCATGTACTTTTGATTGACTCACCTGCATTTTCCCCATTTATCTATATGTGCCTATATTATTATTATTTCAAAAATAACAACATCAGAGGTTTCCAGTTTTTAGATAGCTAGGACCTGTCTTTGAGTAGTCAAATTCTTTTTTCTTGATGTCATTTTTGTCTATCCAATTAACATGGGTCAGAGGTTCGTTAAGAAAATTTGAACCATGATATAAGGAGGAAATTGATGTACTGTGCATTTTTCATGCATTTCTACAGGAAATTGGAAATAAAGGTTGGGATTCATGGAATGCATTTGACAGCCAGGGCAATCCTGTATTTAAGATTATTGCAATTAAAACCCCCTGAAGCTGTATAATATATCCCTTTACTGTTCAAATAGCATTAACATCTTTATCTTGCTCCTTGCTTTGCCACCCCCCCCCCCCTTCCTTGGTTGCTCTACCTCACAAAATATAAGCAGGTGGAGCATTTCTTAGGATGGAGATAAACCAATAGGATTATTTTGTGCCAGGTTAGCAAAAATGCATCATAATGCTCCTAGTTCATCCTTGAAGTTGTCATGTTAAGGCTGTAATCTTAAATCCATTTACGACTGTAGACTTTAGAGATTTGCATTTGGGTGTTTGTGGTCTGGAATGTGTTCTATCATTTTCATTTCCAAGATGAGGAAGTGAAACTAGGTAAGGATAAGAGATAGTTCATGGTACAGTCACAAACAAACAAACAAAAACAAAACATGTGAATAGCAGCTGATTACTTATATGTATGACTTAGGGCCAAACAAGGGTCTACACTGTTTGGCTTTAAAAAATAAATAGCTGGCAAGGGGGCACTCATTCTCAACTGGATCTTGGAAGGAAGGCCCCTTGCTATAATTGTGACAGACCCAGTCTAACATATATTCTGTTTATATTGGAATAAATGCTTCCATGTACATCAGGTGGTTCCCAACCTGTGGTCCGTGGACCACCAATGGTCCACAAGAACTAAAACATGGTCAGCAGTCTCCCTGTTACTATTACGAATAATAATACAGCCCATTCAAAAAAAAAGGTCAAAAAAAGGTTGGTAACCACTGGTGTACAGTAATAGTGTCTTGTCTGCAAATGGAAACAGTAGGAGTGGCTTAGGTCTGCAATATGGGGCAAAGGATTAAAGTTATAGCTATTTCCAGACACCAGAGTCTAAGGGTGCATCTCCACTGTAGAATTAATCCAGTATAAAAAACATGGGTGTTTCGGTGCTGGTGCCTCATCAAATTAAAACTTCAGAAATCCACCGAAATGAGCCATGACAGTTTAAAGTGGTGTCAAATTACATTAATTCTACAGTGGAGATCCACCCTGTTTCTGGATTAGATTAATATTTTATATTTAAAATTAATAAGTCATTCACATAGTCACAAATGGCTTCTTGCTGCATGCTAAGCCCGAAAGTGGATTTCTACATTATCATCAGTTCTAGAAGCCGTTACTTCTAAGTTGTTATTTGTCATGACTTAGTAATGATTTAGTATTTCTTTGTAATGAATTGTGTCATCTAAGGAAGAGTGTGTCACCAAATTACATTGTTTACGGTTTGATGTTAGATTACTTTGGGATGTGGGAGGGTCGTTTTTGTATTTACGTTTACAGTTGGTTTAAGGCATTGAATGTTTGTGTTTCTGTCTTCTGGAATCTGCCCTGAGTCCCTTCTGGGAGATAGGGTGGAATACAAATAAATTATTATTATTATTATTATTATTATTATTATTATTATTATTATTATTATTGTGGCACCAGCATTGAAGTGATGGTCCTCTGCCATCAACTCCACTGGACTGGCCACATTTTCCGAATGCCCTATCACTGTCTCCCAAAGAAGTTGCTCTACTCCGAACTCAAGAACGGAAAATGGAATGTTGGAGGACGGGAAAAGAGATTTAAAGATGGGCTCAAAGCCAACCTTAAAAACTGTGGCATAGACACTGAGAACTGGGAAGCCCTGGCTCTTGAGCACTCTAGCTGGAGGTCAGCTGTGGCCAGCAATGCTACAGAATTTGAAGAGGCACAAATGAAGGGTGAATGAGAGAAACATGCCAAGAGGAAGGTGCATCAAGCCAACCCTGACCAGGACCACCTTCCAACCTGGAAAGCAATGCTTTCACTGTGGGAGAAGATGCGGGTCAAGAATAGGGCTCCACTGTCACCTACGTACCCACCACCTGGACACCGCACTTGGAGAACAATCTTACTCAGACAATGAGGGATCGCCTAAGTAAATAAGTATAATTGTGCCATGGACAGTGGATGAATATGGGATGTTGTGTAACGGGAGGTCTATTGTGACATCCCATCACAACACCAAAAGGGTTGTGTGTCCTGTCAAGGACATAGCTATGACAAATCACTTGTATCTCTGATATAGAATCTTGGTTACTGTATTTGAACATTTGATCACTAAACAGTTAACACCAATACATTCATTTTTGAACTAGCAATAACATGTTAGCTTTAAGACCCAAGTTTTCAATCTCTGGTCATAGCTCAAGTGGTAGAGCTTTGCATTCAGAAGGCCCTAGGTTCATGGTTCCATATATTTCCCCATATTTCTGGAGAAGGCTTGACATAAAACTAAGGAGAACTGTGTACACCGTGTGACTAACTTAGATGGATCACTCTTGTCATTCACACCAAATAAGGCAGCTTCCTAAAGGTACAAACTGCAAACGGTGAAATGCAGAAACAAACTAGTATATTTATAAGTCCTGGAGGCTCCCATAATTGTGACATGGTACATTTTCTCTGGCTTTTAGTTGGGATATTAAATTGGGCAACTACTTTAAAGTTCTGACTAAAATTGAGAGTGGAATCATGCCATGTCTACATGAAACTTACCAGCCACCACTGATACATCTTGTCCCTTTCTTTGGTCACTCGTGTGTTCAATTTCAAAAACATCGAAACAGCCTGCAAACAAAGGCAACACTTTAACAAAAATGGCCTCAATATTCCACATAAAACCCTCAACAAAGAAAGGAAGGAATAAAGCAAAAACCTAATCTTACTAAAAGGCAGCAAAGAAAATCTTGTCTGGATGTACTACTCCTGAATGTGCTGAGTGTTACAGATTTTACTGGGAGTTTTGACTGGCTTGCACTTGATAAGAATTTAGAAGACTGCTATGGGGAGAAAAGCAGAAATAATGTTACTAACCAGTCCACCATAATCATGTAGTGAATATTCCTGCCAGGCATCTTTATTTACACTTGTCATTTCCATCTATAATTATTTTATGTTTTCCTTCCTTTTGGCTCCAGATCCTTCGTACCACCTTGCTCTACTTCTTTTGCAGCTGTCAAGTTCGTTAAGCTTGCGATTGAGGCAACAACACTTTCAAAAGTGCTGAGGCAGGCATTTCTTTTTCTTCCTTTTATGATTTTATCATTTAACTTTTTTTCTATTTCTTAACATGTGTTTTCTTTTTAGAATCTTCCCTGCACTGTGGGAGAATAAAAGAGAATGCGTTTTAAAAAAAATATTCTCTTATTTGGTGTAATTTTAAAAGCCCATGACCTTTAATCTATATAAATAAAAATGTCATGTTCGTTTGTGGGATTAACATAACTCAAAAACTACTGGATGAATTGACACCAAATTTGGGCACAATACACCTATCAGGTGAATGAGTGACCATCACTCATAAAAACATTGAAAAACATAATGTAAGGGACTTAAAAAGGCAAAAAAAAAGCAAAAAGATGGTACAGCACATGCGCAAAAATGACTCCCCTAGCAAACAAAACACACAATAGTATATCCACACTTCCGGACTACAGCTCCCAGCATCCCTTAAACCAGACCCTTTAGGAGAGGAGAATGATCCAAATGCGCTGTTTTCAAACTGCAAGCTTTGTTTTCCTTGGATTTGAGACCATCCCAATTCCTGCATATTTCCAATTTCCTATTCCTGGACGGGAACTTCCAGAAACCCTCTAGATAGATTGGATAGATAGATTAGATAGAGATAGATAGGTAGGTAGATTGATCGATCAGGAGGACTGCTGGGATTTCCAGTCAAAGAATAGGTAGAGAATAAAGAAAGGGGAGAAAGAGGAAGGGAAAGAAAAAAGGGGAGGAAGGAAAGAGGGGGAAGGAAGGAGAGAAATAAAGGAAAGAGGGAGGGAAGGTTGGCCATAGCAATGCATGGTGGGTAACAGCTAGTGCTATATAAACAACTAGCTGTACCCGCCACGCGTTGCTGTGGCCAACCTTCCCTCCCTCTTTCTCTCCTCCCTCCTTCCTCCCTCCCTCCCTCCCTTCCTTCCTTCCTTCCTTTCCTTCTCACCTTCCTTCTCTTCCTTTTTCCTTCCCTCCTTTTCTTTCTCTTACTCTTTCTCCCCATTCTTCCTTCTCTACCTATTCTTGGACTGCAACTCCCAGCAGTCCTCCTGATCAATCTACTTACCTACCTACCAACCTCTATCTAATCTATCTACCTGGAGGATTGCTGGGAGTTGCAGCCCAGCAATAGAAAATATGCAGGGACTGGGATGCTCTAAAAGAAATCCAAGGAGAAGAAAGCTTGCATCCTCCAAACAGGGCATTTGGATCATCCTCCTTTCCTAAAGGGCCTGGTCTAGGGGATGCTGGGAGCTGGAGTATGGAAGAGAGTGTGGATATGCTATTGCGCATTTTTTTTGCCAGGGGAGTCATTTTTGCACATGTTCTGTAGCATCTTTTTGGTTTTTTTTGGCTTTTTAAGTCTCTTCCATTGTGCCTTTTAGTGTTTTTATGAGTGATGGTCACTTGTTGGCCTGATAGGTGTATTGTGTCCAAATTTGGTGTCAATTTGTCTAGTGGTTTTTGAGTTATGTTAATCCCACAAACTAACATTACATTTTTATTTATATAGATTACTAGCCGTCCCCTGCCACGCATTGCTGTGGCACACTCTGGTGGTCATGGGGTTCTGCGTGGGAGGTTTGACCTAATTCTATTGTTGGTGGGGTTCAGAATGCTCTGTGATTGTAGGTGAACTACAAATCCCAGCAACTACAACTCCCAAATGTCAAGATTATATTTCCCCCAAACTCCACTGGTGTTCACATTTCGGCATATTGAGTATTGATGTAGAGTTTGGTCCAGATCCATCATTGTTTGAGTCCACAGTGCTCTCTGGATGTAGATGAACTACAACTCCAAAATCAAAGGACACTGCCCACCAAACTCTTCCAGTATTTTCTGTTGGTCATGGGAAAACTGTGTGCTAAGTTTGGTTCAATTCCATTGTTGGTGGGGTTCAGAATACTCTTTGATTTCAGGTGAACTATAAATCCCAGCAACTACAACTCCCAAATGACAAAATCAATTTTTTTAAGTGAAGGACATACATTGGGTTGTTAGGTGTCTTGTGTCCAAATTTGGTGTCAATTTGTCCAGTGGTTTTTGAGTGCTGTTAATCCCACAAACGAACATTATATTTTTATTTATATAGATAGTAATAGTAAATGATAATAGGACTGATATTACATTCTGTTCCTGAACTTGAACCATCACAAGGACAGTTTAAGAATAGTTTGGACATTTGATGCCACACGTTTTTAGCTCTATCATTCCATTTTAATTGACATGGTTCCATTTAATGGAAACCTGGAATTTGCAGTTTAGGGGTTTAGAATTCTCAGCCAGAATTTTCACCCAACTACCAAAACCAGAATTAATTTGGATGAAATCATAGTAAAGTGGAATCATAGTTCTATAGTTCTTTTGTGTGAAAAAGGCCTTCTCTAGCTGTCTTAGCATGAATAAGACAACTCTTATTTTCTTTTCCTCCTGAGCTCTTCTGGTTCAGATATATCACATATCCTATTGTGAAGCCTGATAGCTCAAATGTTGGGGAAAACGTATGTGTACGTATGTGCTTGCAAGTCACCAGTCTTATAGAAATCCCCTGAATCTCACAGGAGTTTCTTAGGCAAGGAATACTCACATATACTTTTGCCAGTTCTTTCCTCAGAAATATAGCCTATAGCACCTGGTATTCATTGATGGTCTCCCATCCAAGGACTAACCAGGGTTGATCCTGCTTTACTTCCAAAATAATATGAGAACTGGTGCTTTTTTTGGTAGTCAGGCTTTAATCTTATAAACTGCCAATCTCTTATGTAAAATGGGAGATGGGATATGTCCTTTGGGTAGGGCAGTGAGAAGGACAGAGTCTGTCCAGAATATTACACAACAATCAGTTGTCAGTTTATTGGTTCAATTTCATTGGCAGGTGGGGACAAATAAATTCTTAATGGTCTCGAGAAATACAAGCATGTTAAAATTCCTAAGTGGAAAATGTGCATATTTCACGGTTAACTCAGTGCCTAAATAAAACAATAACCCTGATCTTAACTCTTGATACAGTACATCAAAATTATCATAGAATTATAGAGTTGGAGAAGACCTCATTGGCCATCCAGTCCAACCCTCTGCCAAGAAGCAGGAAAGCTGCATTCAAAACAGCCACAACAGATGACCATCCAGCCTTAAAAGCCTCCAAAGAAGGAGCCTCCACCACGCTCCGAGCCAGAGAGTTCCATTGCTGAACCGTTTTCGCAGTTAGGAAGTTCTTCCTAATGTTCAGGTGGAATCTCTTTTCTTGTAGTTTGAAGCCATTGTTCCACATCCTAGTCTCCAGGGCAGCAGAAAACAAGCTTGCTCCCTCCTCCCTATGACTTCCCCTCACATATTTATACACGGCCATCATGTCTCCTCTCAGCCTTCTCTTCTGCAGGCTAAACATGCCCAGTTTTTAAGCCACACCTCATAGGGCTTGTAATGTGTATCAGATAATATATCACCACCTACTCAGTGCAAATTTTTAAGGTAAAGGTAAAGGTTTTCCCCTGACATTAAGTCCAGTCGTGTCTGACTCTGAGGTGTGGTGCTCATCTCCATTTCTAAGCCGAAAAGACGGTGTTGTTCGTAGACACCTCCAAGGTCATGTGGCCGGCATGACTGCATGGAGCGCTGTTACCTTCCCACCGGAGCAGTATCTATTAATCGACACATATTTGCATGTTTTTGAACTGCTAGATTGGCAGAAGCTGGGGCTGACAGCGGAAGCTCACGCCGCTTCCCGGATTCGAACCTGTGACTTTTCAGTCAACAAGCTCAGCGGTTTAACCCACTGTGACACTGGGAGCTCTAGTGCAAATTTTTATATAAGTGTTAATAAGTATTTGAAATCATCTAGATATTTTAGCTAAAGGGAATTTTGTTGTCATTCTTTGTGCTATCCTAATTGTTTTTATTGCATGCTGGTCTACTTTCTTTAGGAAGGAAAATTAGGTTATCAATGAATTTAATTAAATAGATTAGCAAACAGAAGTAAAAACAGCTGAGTTCAGTGTGACTCACTCCCAAGTGAATCAAAAAGTAAAAACAGAATAAAATATATTAAAAAAATCATTGAGCTAATCAATGTAACTGAGATCCAGGTGGGGTGTGCCTTCCACAAAGCAATTTCATCTCAAATTATTGAGTCAGTTTCATGAATTTTTGAACAAATCATTGTTTCTCCCAAACTCTACATCTAACACATGCTTTCTGTAGAGGAAATAAACAACAAATGACAACAAACATTGGAAATGAACATATCCCCATGAGTACTGACACTGGCTGCTGCTGACATGCAGTGTATTTCATTCCCGCTACCCCATTGTCATAGACGACGGAGCTATGCCAAACTGGACAGCCAAGGCAAATCTAATGTCAAATACATGTTATCTTGGTCTCTGATGATCACAAAAACATTTGACTGAAGGCAGGCTTGGAGATGTAAACCTAAGATTTCTGTCTTTATGTTGTAGATTTCCTAAGTGGAAAATGCACATATCTACAAATTTCTGCGCGCCATCCGATCGGCTCCGGCTGCTGCGCCCTCCTCCTCCTCCTCCTCCTCCTCCCAGCTGTGTTGCAGGAAGTGCCGGGAGGAGGAGGAGGAGGAAGAGGGCGCAGGAGCGCGCGCGCCATCCGATGGGCTCCGGCTGCTGCGCCCTCCTCCTCCTCCTCCTCCTCCCCGCACTTCCTGCAACACAGCTGGGAGGAGGAGGAGGAGGAGGAGGAGGGCGCAGCAGCCGGAGCCGATCGGATGGCGCGCGCGCTCCTGCGCCCTCTTCCTCCTCCTCCTCCTCCTCCCAGCTGTGTTGCAGGAAGTGCCGGGAGGAGGAGGAGGAGGAAGAGGGCGCAGGAGCGCGCGCGCCATCCGATGGGCTCCGGCTGCTGCGCCCTCCTCCTCCTCCTCCTCCTCCCCGCACTTCCTGCAACACAGCTGGGAGGAGGAGGAGGAGGAGGAGGAGGGCGCAGCAGCCGGAGCCCATCGGATGGCGCGCGCGCTCCTGCGCCCTCTTCCTCCTCCTCCTCCTCCTCCCAGCTGTGTTGCAGGAAGTGCCGGGAGGAGGAGGAGGAGGAAGAGGGCGCAGGAGCGCGCGCGCCATCCGATGGGCTCCGGCTGCTGCGCCCTCCTCCTCCTCCTCCCCGCACTTCCTGCAACACAGCTGGGAGGAGGAGGAGGAGGAGGAGGGCGCAGCAGCCGGAGCCCATCGGATGGCGCGCGCGCTCCTGCGCCCTCTTCCTCCTCCTCCTCCTCCTCCCAGCTGTGCTGCAGGAAGTGCCGGGAGGAGGAGGAGGAGGAAGAGGGCGCAGGAGCGCGCGCGCCATCCGATGGGCTCCGGCTGCTGCGCCCTCCTCCTCCTCCTCCTCCTCCCCGCACTTCCTGCAACACAGCTGGGAGGAGGAGGAGGAGGAGGAGGAGGAGGAGGGCGCAGCAGCCGGAGCCCATCGGATGGCGCGCGCGCTCCTGCGCCCTCTTCCTCCTCCTCCTCCTCCTCCCAGCTGTGTTGCAGGAAGTGCCGGGAGGAGGAGGAAGAGGGCGCAGGAGCGCGCGCGCCATCCGATGGGCTCCGGCTGCTGCGCCCTCCTCCTCCTCCTCCTCCTCCCCGCACTTCCTGCAACACAGCTGGGAGGAGGAGGAGGAGGAGGAGGAGGGCGCAGCAGCCGGAGCCGATTGGATGGCGTGCGCGCTCCTGCGCCCTCCTCCTCCTCGCGCCGCCCCTTCGCCCCGCCCGCCCCATTTACTGCTGGGGTGCTTGGGAGCGCCGGATTGGCTCCCAGGCACCAGCACTGCAGCACAGCAGCCTCCATCCTATTAACGAGCGGAGCTTCAGCTCGTAAAAAAAATGGGGCTGCTGCTTCGATATTTTCAAACCCTTCCGGGTTTGAAAATATGTTTTGATATCGCTTCGGATATGCAAAAAATAACGATTTAAATACGAAATAACGAATTAACGAAACGAAACCGACAGGCCTAGTAAAGAGGATACCTCCTCTTCTCCATACTTTTGGTACAGGTGAGAATCAATTTGGACTGCTTATATCTTGTCCTGGATGTGTGGCATTTGAATGGAAAATTTGCTGCACTATCCTGTTGCTAGCAGTCTTACTGCCTGAGCTGATGTAATTGGTGTTGGGTTTGATGCTATAGATCAGTGGTTCTCAACCCGTGTGTCCCCAGGTGTTTTGGCCTTCAACTCCCAGAAATCCTAACAGCTGGTAAACTGGCTGGGATTTCTGGAAGTGGTAGGCCAAAACACCTGGGGATCCACAGGTTGAGAACCACTGCTAAAGATCTCAAGGATAGTTGTCACACAAGACTTCAACCTCCATGATAGGGGAGCTCATGGTTTTATGACCACCCAACATTTCATTAATCCTGTACATGTAATACACAATTGTCTTTGGCATTCTCAAACAGAAGGAAAATTGTTATCAGAAATTGAAGGATTTTACCTCTGTTCCTTGTCATGATTAGATCACTTTCTGTTAAGGTTTAGGATGTTGGAAAGGAGCAGCCTATTGAAATGTTCTCTGTCTCTGGGGTTAATGGATTGTGATGGATTCCTGACAGCTCTGGGAGACTTTTTAGCTGGTGCAATTGACACTCCTGTCAAAGCCCTTGTTGTCTCTGGACTGGATCAACTTGGACAGTTGACATCCTCCGTATTTCTCACATACACACCTGAGTTGAAAGCAAAGAACAAAGCTTGAGGATAACTGGAACATAGGTGGAAAAAAAAATGTGGGAAGGCTTATTGGACATGGGTGAGATTATATTATTGAACCTACTCAATGGTGAAAACGGAGAAGAAGAAAAAGGTTGTTCTCCGCCAACAAATGGGAATGGGTGGAAATATTTTCAGAAATATTTTAAACATGACTGAAGCCCATATTTTAGAAAGTTGAAAAACCCTGACAAGAATAATCCTGGATTGTTGAGAAGTTTTACTTATTGTGTGCAAATTTGCTTGTTGTTATTTTGTGCAGAAAAATAACACAAATAGTATTTTCTATACAGGAAACAGCATTCTATATGCAAGAAATATTTTCATACACTTCTGTTTCCTGTGCAGAAAATGCTGTAATTGGGGGCTCCCTATGAACAAAATAAGTGCATAGATTATTTGCACTGGAAACAGCATTTTGTGTGCAGAAATCTGAATATTCTTTTCAGAACATGATATTTCCATACAAAAATTGCTATTTCTTATGCAGAAAATGTTGTCTGGGTAAAACAATTATGTGTGAATTTTGCCCATGTAGATATACCTTTAGTGATGAATTACAATCCTAGTCAATCATTACAGCTTTTATTAACTATTTCATTTCTCTTCCCCCCCCCCCCCCCAAATCTCACCTAGAAGGAGATGTCATGGGACTCTGAGTAGCATGCTATGATGCTTTTGCAAAATCCTTTTAGGAAAAAGCCACCATGATGTTCATCTCATCTACCAGCTTAAACAGAAAGACTAATAGGCTGGGAGTGGGTGTTTCTCATTTTATAACAAGAGAGATGTCCTTCAAATCTTTATGCAACTAGCATAGCATTATTATTGAAGATTCGGAAGCCCACTCTGCTTCCATTATTTTCAGATAGCCTTAATTTTTTTAGAGACTATGAATAAAGTTTTTGGACAAGTCTAGCCAACCGCCTGCATTGTTGACCCTTGCATTTCATAGCTTATCAGCCAGAGAGGATCCGAGTGACTGTAAATGCTTCATTGAAGAAACAAGAGGTTCCAGCTCCTTTATCAGTAGGTATAATTTGAATAATCCTAAGAAATCCAACTTGGACATAAATGATAGTGTTAAGCATGAGTCAGCAACAACCATCTTTTCCTTTCTTTCTTCTTCCTCACTTATAGCCAAATATATTCACCGTATTTCTTTTGTAGAGATTCGTAATTCCAGAAATTCTTGATTAATACTGATTTCCAGAGCCATTTCACTCAGATTTTAGGCCTTGTTCAGGACAGAAATAGCTTTGGGGGAAGGAATATACCAGCTGCCATCTTCCCTTACAGTTGCTTCTTCCCCAAGTCATTTTACATCTCTCTGAAGTTGCGAAGAGAAGCTGAGAGCCAGCATGGTATAGTGGCAATGCTTACAACTTAATGGTGTAACATTAGAAAATGTTGATCATTTCCACTTCCTTGGCAGCCACCTCACCACAAAAGTCAACACTGACACTGAAATACAATACTGCCTGAGCTCTGCGAGTGCAGCTTTTTTCAGAATGAAGCAGAGAGTGTTTGAGGACTGGGACATCCATAGGGATACCAAGGTGCTTGTTTATAAAGCTATTGTCCTCCAGACCCTGCTTTATGCCTGCAAGTCATGGACTGTCTACAGATGTCACACGCAACTCCTGGAACAATTCCATCAGCGCTGCCTCTGGAAAATCTTGCAAATCTCTTGGGAAGACAGGCCCCAGGAACATCCACATTTAAAAAATACTAATGATCCTGAGATAAAGGGCTATCTGGAACTGCCTCTCCTCATGCCAGTAGATTCAGTTTTGGAAAAGTGTGTTGAGCCCTTTCTGCTACCATTCTGACTATGCAGGATAGTGGGAGGGCAAATGATGATGATAGTGATAATAATACACAACTTTCTTCTTATGAAGCTATCAATGGACAGAAAGCTTAATTGTGACAGTATACATACAGAAAGGTAGATTGCAATTCCAGATTATGGATGTTACAGTCTTATATGGTAACAAGAATGCTATGTGGGGAAATGGAAATGCATGCATTTTTCCTTTTTGCAGCTTCATCATGTAAGCCTAAGGACTTTATTGCATGAACCCACAGTGAGTTGGGTACCTTTGATATTGCACCTCTCTTCATTACTGCAGTTGCACAGATTTGCCAATTTGTGGTTCTGTGAACATACTTCTGCATACCCTTGTATTGCCTTCTTACACTGCCACTTTTTACTAATGTTTTATCTTTATTTTTTAAAGAACAATTGCGTCATTCCAGATTCTGCCTTGGGAATAACATAGAGAAAGGCAGATAGAGGATCAGGAGGGGACTCTTTACTGCTAGCATTCTGGTACAGCAATGGAAGGGACCCATCACACCAAAGTAGGTGATGAGAATGTTGCAGGATTGGGAGCTATTAATATGTTTTACCTGTCAATAACTAGGGACATGTGAATACCAAAATGGGGATGGGGTGGAGTGGGCTGGGGTGGCATCGTCCAATAGGAACTATCACCCAAGAAGACAGTCCAGATGCACTGCTGGTTTGTCTCCTTTGTGTATAAAGGTCATAAGAGTTTAGGCTAAATCTTACTTCAAACAATAGTTTCCAGCACTACTCCAGATTCTCAGCTGTTTATTGTATATCCAAGAAATGTGTGGCATCTTTGTGAAGTGGGAAGAGCAATGGGTAAGTGTACCTGAACCCTAAATAAAACATTACTTTTTCCTTGATATTATTGTCACCCTGGCATTTGCAGCATTTTGAGCGAGACTAAGCTGAGAGGCTACAGTAGAGTAGTCAGAATTTTAGATATGGTCAAAGTAATAGTAATGGCTATAGCAGATTTCTTCGGCTCTTGTGCTAAGAAGGGATGAATGCTCCGAGCCAGATTTCTGAAAGCTTGTCAGAGCTGCATGAGATGGAAAAGCAGCTTCTGTGACATATTGATAGCTCTGGATGACAGACGTGATATTTATTGCCGAGGACAGCAATATATATGCATGCATATGCGTGTGTGTGTGTGGACATACGTATGTTAAAACAAATGCAGACACTGGCGAATGATGGAAAGCCATGACAGAAAGTGCCAGAGAACAAATTTCTTCAAGAAAAGATTGCCACAGGAATTGGCTTCAGTGAAATTCTCTTTTATCTGTTCTGATTTAAGGGCAAAACTATGAAAATACTGGAGGAGTTAATGTTGGAAGTGTCATTCCTTCCCTTCCTAACCAAAGATTTCCAGACTTTTCAAAGCCATGTCAGATGACCTGATTGGAATGTACATATTTATTCAGGCAGTATGAAGTATCTTTATCCTAAATATTGACCGTAGCAGGAAAAGGACATAAATTCTCTATTTCCCTCTAAATTCTTAGCACACCACCGCCACCATTCTCAGTACCATATCTCCCTCCTCCCCTAAGTGAAAGTGGTTTACAAACAAAAAAAGTACCATAGGTAAAACATACAAAAGATTACCATTAAATATTATCTGTCATTAGCATTAAAATAAATTTAAACACAAAAGTATTTTAGAAACATCACAAGTAAAAACAGTACAACAATCTGTTACAATCATTTCTCTTTTTTTAAAAAAAACAAACCAACCATTCAGTTCTCAAAAGCTTCCTATGATACAAAAAGTCTTTGTCTGATAACAAAAGAAAAGTGAGGAGGAGACTACTGTAGTTTCCCATTAAGAGAATTCCAGAAGAAGGGAGGAGCAGCCTTCAAGAAATCCCTCTCTCAAAATCTTCTAATTGTAAGGAACCACAGAGTCCTGTTGATACAGACCAGAATTTCATTGACTTTTCTTTTTGGCTACTGGTTCATACTGTTGACTCATATTTAGTTTGTGGTCTACTAAGATCCCTAGATCCTTTACAGATTTTCAAGTCAGGAGTCATCCATTTCATATTTGTGTATTTCTTGCCTAAATGTAGATCCTAGCCTTTATCCTTCTTGAAATTCATTTTGTTAGTTTAGGCCCAGTTCTCCCGTTTCTAAGTTCATTCTAAATTCCATTTCTATCCTCTGTAATATTAACTAGCCCTTTTCAGCTTGGTGCCATCTGCCAAACTGATATGTCTGCTTTGCCTTCTATTCCATCATTTCAATCATTTATGAAAATGTTTAGCAACACAAGGCAAATGACAGAACTCAAATGCAGTCCACTAGTCACTTCTTTCCAGGATAAGAGTGAGCATTCTCTGAGTTTGGTGTGTTAGCCAATAGATCCACCTGACCAAAACACTGTTTAGCCCACAGTTCACTAGCTTGCAAAATATATAATTGGGGACTTTGTCAAAAAGCCTTATGGAAGGCAAGATATACTACATCCACAGCATTCCCTTGATTTACTAAGCTTGTAAGTGTATCTGGTCAAGAAATTAGTTTGACATCAATTCTTTTCAAGAAATCCATTCTGGCTCTCAGTAACCACTCCATTTCTGTCTAAGTGAGCACACACTTGCTGTTTAATTATCTGTTCTTGAACCTTTCCTGGTATCGACGTCAAAGGAATTATGACCTCAGCACAAAAGGGCTAAAATCAGCGGTATGTGCCAATTTTAGCCCAGGTCACCCACGCAGACAGCTGGCTCCCATCAGATGCCTCTGGCTCAGCTCCATTGGTGAAGGAGGGTGGACCTGGCACATGCTCCCAACAGGACAACACAGGAGCGCTTCTGCATTGATGTAGAATCTATGAGGGGAAACCATGTGCACCATACGCGCTCAATGCGTCTCCCGTCTGATCGCCCTTAGCTGGAGCCAGGAGATGCGGAGCAGGGACGCTGGGTTCCCCACGACCCTCTATGAAGCAGAGTGCAGTTGGTAGCCATTGACAAGGTCATAAGTTGGTAGTTTCCCCAGTCCTTTTTTTAAAACATGGGGACAACATTTTCCCTTCTCTAAATTGCTGGAACTTCCCCTGACCTCCAAGAATTCTCAAAAATTATTGATAGTGGCTCTGGGATTATATCTGCAAGTTCTTATTGTACTTTTGGATGCAGTTTATCTCACTCTGGAAACTTGAATTCATTTAGATTACTCATTTTAGAC
Organism: Anolis sagrei; assembly: GCF_037176765.1. Classification (NCBI taxonomy): domain Eukaryota; kingdom Metazoa; phylum Chordata; class Lepidosauria; order Squamata; family Anolidae; genus Anolis; species Anolis sagrei. The sequence goes on from NC_090024.1 coordinate 83,795,296, forward strand.
TGTACTTTACTATAACTGTTTATTCTATTTTCTCCATTTAACGCACACATTTCCTTTTGGAAGAAGATTAAGGCAAAGACAGTACTAGTTGCTGTCAGGCCCGTAGCCAGGATTTCATTTCGGGGGGGGGGGGGGCTAAATTTTTTTCAGGGGGGTTTCGGGGGGGGCTGAGTTTCGGGGGGGCTGAGTCTGAGTGAAAGAGGGTCTAGCCTAGCAAACCTTTTGTATCATTACCCCAATACCCCATGCATATGGGATATATTGAGTATGGTGATCAGATCATGATATGAATAAACATAACAGTTTAAATAATGCACCAATAAGGCCTTTTCGCGAACCACCATGAAAATTTCGGGGGGGGGGGGGGCTGAAGCCCCCCGAGCCCCCCCCCCCCCCCCCCGGCTACATGCCTGGTTGCTGTCTTGCAACTCTGAGCATTCACCTCTCTCTGCTGTGCTGAAAATGGCTTTTGGAAGTCAACTTCTGGGGATATGTGCAGTCCTTTCCCCTGCCATAACTAATAGTTAACCAAGTGTCAATAATAATAATCTCCAAAATATGTAATTCACCATAGCTGAAGAAGTTCTGGCTCTTAAGATGCCACTGGACTTTAATTTCCATATGCCCCTGCCGCACTTATGAGGGATAATGGGATGAAGTAGTGTAATTATATGACATGAGTAATTGGTTCTTTATCCCAGTTGTATACCATTACTTAATGATATATGTCTCTAATGCAGAACTTTCCAAACAGTTCATGTTGGTGACACTATTTTTAGACATGCATCATTTTGCAACACTAGCAAACAAAAGGTTAAACAACCCCTTATAAGAGATACAGACACTTTTATAAATTGTAATAATGAAATATATCTCATGAAGACCTTTCATTTATATTTTTTGAAGTATGATTTATTGCTTAATTCACTTACGGCCTTGTCACATGGCCGCCAGAGTTGCTCCGTGTTATCGGGGTGTGTGGGGAAACCAGCACCCCACCCCACTCATCCCCTAGCTCCAAGAAAGGCCGATCCCATGGAGGGAAGCATCAATTGTGGGGCTTCCTCCCATGGCTTCCTTTGACATCATGGAAAGTTTCCTGTGTTGCTGCGGTGGCGGCATGCACTGGTTCCACCCTACTTTGCATTGTTTTATGGGAATGGGTGGATTTGGTGGGTTACCTGGGCTAAACCAGTGTATGCCACCGATTTTAGTCCTTTGTGATGAGGTCTATAGACTCAAAAGATCCTCCTTGCAGTCATATGAATGCCTCCACACTGAAGCTGACACAGTGATGTGTTGCAACACACAGAATGAATAGCTCTGCTCTGATATGGCTGTATTATCAACTGTGGTTATTGGAGAAATTTCTGTTTCATTATATATATAGATTGATTTTCCTTATTAAGTTGGTGCCTAGATCATGCCATATTCCAGATATACACATCATTTGGATACTTGTTCCAGCTGGCTTTGACCTCTCTAACATTAGCAAGTGACTCCCTTCCAAAGGTTCTTCTTTCCATGATGTCAGTGTACGGATAATGACAATGCCTGGATAATCTGGAATGACAACACCCACAGTTTTATTGAGTCAGGAAAATGAGATATTATGCCCATTGAAGGTTTCAAGAAACACAGCACTATGTATGTCAAAACCGAAGGGGCTCTGAGTTTAAAGCAGAGCATTTTAGACAGAGGCAATACATACAGTTTAATTACAAATGTTGCAGTGAAATCCAGGTTGATCCTGTTTCTCCCAAATGAGTTGACCACAATTTTCAGCTTGGCATGGCCTGAAAGCTTGAGGAATGTATTTCCAGTAATTGCCAAGCCACTCCATTGTTTCTGTGTATACATAAACACCAGGCTGTGATCATAGAGGTCATGCTCGAGTTGCTATCTGATATTCACTTCTGCTATAAGGATTGACTAAGCTGGTGTAGAATGGCTGCAGATTTCCATTGACTCTGTTAGCCTTTTTGTCGGCTTCAGTGCCCTCATGCAGTTCCAGCTAGAATGGGAAAACAAAAAACCCACCTGTTAAAAGCACTGCGCCCACCCCATCATGCTCAGCAGGGACCCCTTCATGCCTTTACTGTTTGAATGTGAGCTGGATTTTACAGTCCATTGATTAAATAGAAGACACTTTGAACAGTTCTGCAAAAAGAGCTCATTGAGTGCTCCTATTTGTTATCTTTTAAACAAGACTTTATTTTAAGGAGTATAAGGATTCGTTGATGGGAATTGTAGAGACAGCAGTGTGTTATGAGATTATAGCTCCCTGCACCACTTAACATTGGATAGTCTAACTAGCCCAGTGTTTCTCAACCTTCCAAATGCTGTGACCCCTTTAATACATTTCCTCATGTTGTGGTGACCCCCAGCCATAAAATTATTTTCATTGCTACTTCATAACTGTAATTTTGCTACTGTTACAAATCACAATGTAAATATCTGATATGCAGGATGTATTTTCATTTACTGGACCAAATTTGGCAGAAATACCTAATATGCCCAAATCTGAATACTGGTGGGGTTGGGGGAGGAATTGATTTTGTCATTTTGGAGTTGTAGTTGCTGGGATTTATAGTTAGCCTACAATCAAAGAGCATTCTGAACACCACCAGTTATGGAATTGAATCAAACTTGGCACACAGAACTCCCATGGCCAACAGAAAATACTGGAAGAGTTTGGTGGGCATTGACCTTGAGTTTTGAAGTTGTAGTTCACCTACCTCCAGAGAGCACTGGACTCAAACAATGATGGATCTGGACCAAACTTGGCACAAATACTCAATATGCCCAGATGTGAACACTGGGGGCATTTGGGGAAAATAGACCCTGACATTTGGGAATTGTAATTGCTGGGATTTATAGTTAATCTACAATCAAAGAGCACTCTGAACACAGCCCACAATGGATCTGCACCAAACCTGGCACACTACGTACATGACCAACATTGAATACTGGTGAGGTTGGGGGGCCCGTTTTTGAATTCTGTGAGTTGTAGTTCACCAACACCAAAAAGGAAGATAAGGACAGCCTTCCCTAAGACCACCAGAAATATGTTTTCTGATGGTCTTTGATGATCCCTCTGAAACCCTCCTCATGACTTCCTCAGGGGTCCCGATCTCCAGGTTGAGAAACACTGGTCTAGCCAATGGAGGGCTGCATAGTTTCTATCCTCATTTTAAGTGAAATGTTACTGGGCCGCTTCTTAGGGTGCATCTGCACTGCAGAATAAATGCAGTTTGACATTAATCAATCTCACAGCAGGGTATGTCCTTAACATTGGATAGTCTGACTAACTGCCATGACTCAATGCTAAGGAATTCTGGGATTTGTAATTTGGTGAGATACCAGCACTCTTTGGCAGAAGAGGCTAAAGACTGTGTAAAACTACAATTCCCATGATAGCACAGCATTGTGTCATGTCAGTTAAAGTGGTGTTAAACTGTGTTAAATCTACAGTGTGGTTGCACCTTTAGTCAGCAGCTCCACACCAAGGCAGAATGAGGCAGCCATCTATGGGCAGCTGATTTGCAGGATGGGACCATTTGCTTTTCTACCTCAGGCAGTACAATATCTTTGACCAACCCTGGGATCATCCTTCTCTTATGTTAAGAAAAATGAAATTCTCTGTGTGTCAGTGGTATCTAGTGACTTCTAGTGGTATCTAGTGACAGTGAATTCATTTTGGGTTTTAGTCAAAACTTTAACCTAGCTGTCTATGATACTGAGGATGGTTTGAAGATAGGCTTCAGCACTGTGGATAGTTCCTTTAAAGCTAGCGGTAAAACATGGAGCATATTTATTGTTTCACGGAGTCTGGATATGGAACAAAAACAGATTGAAATGGAACGAGATCTGTAATGCTGCTAATAAATAAATAAATAAATAAATAATAAGATCATTTGTTTTTTCCCAGAAATCTCTTGAGCTGGGAAACCACTACATGGTCCAGAATCTTGCCCCAAAATGGAACCCAAGGCTCTTCCAGATTGGTCTAAAGAAATGTGAGTTCTGAAAAAAATTCCTTGGTTTTTGGTAGTCCTTGTCCCCTGAGTGTCCACTCAATCCATTATTTTCCTATTTATAGGGGTTTTTTTGGATCTAAAATAAGGCTTTTTGATTTTTTTTTACAATGCTTTATTTACTGAGGTGATCTAGGACAATTTTCCTCCTTTGATTTTTTAAAAAATTCTGAGAAATAAGGGACTCCAGCACTATAAGTCTTAAGAGTTTTTTAAAGAAAGTGAAAAAGAGAGAGAAGAGAATGATACTTTTTTTGTTCCAACATGACTGAGAATTAGAACTATGGAAAAAAATACTTCCTGACACATATGTCCTGTCTAGAGGAGTCCCCAGCCTTCTGTGTTTTCTTCATTTTTTAGGCTAGTGTATTGCAAGTAATTTAATGTGTCTGAACTGTGAAAAGCTATTATGAGTGTTTCACAGGCTACTGCATTTTTTTATTTCCCCATTTACAGATAAAAATAGAAAAGGAGAAATGTTGCTTGTAAATGCAATGTGTAATTCAGCTTACCTCCCTAATGTCGATAAACAGATACTATGTACTTCTTAATCTTTAAATCATTATCCCTTTCAGATGTCCAATTGTTGTCTGTCAACTAGTCTTCATTATTTTTCTTCGTACTCTCTTAGAATTGTAAATAAAATTGGCTAATATTTCAAGTCGTTGAAGAATATTACAGCAAATAGTAGGCTGCAGTTATGCCAACCGGTGTTCAGTCAAATAAGTTTTATGGAGCTATTTTATAAATAGGTAAGCACCAACACAATACAATTATTGAACATTAGGTCTTTATTTTATTTCATGTCATTCATGTCTTTCCCCCAGTTATGGGAACAATATGCTTAAACTATTCAAAACCAGCTTTCACTGTGTACATGTATGTTCATTTTTTAAAATAATACAACAATAATAAAATGAACAAACAAATTATAAAAATATACAAGTGTGGGCCAAAAGGTTTTGCCTCCTGTGTCATAAAAATGTTATGAATGAACACATAACAGCAGAAGTTTATTTATTTATTTATTTATTTACAGTATTTATATTTTGCCCTTCTCACTCCTCAGGGGATTCAGAGCAGATTACAATGCACATATACATGGCAAACATTCAATGTCATTAGACATACAACATCTATAGACAGAGGCAATTTAACATCCTAGCTTTTCCAGCTTAATGAGGGTATGCTTGATTCTGGCCACAGGGGGAGCTGCTGCTTCATGGTCCACTTGTGACACCGAGTCCTTTGATGGAGTACTTCCTCATTCTTCCACATGCTGCTGGAAGGTTTTGTGGTGTCATAAATTAGTTAAATTAGCCTCCCTGCGTAAAGCAGTACCTAAATTCAGTTCTTGTGGGTTTTTTCGGGCTATATGGCCATGTTCTAGAGGCATTTCTCCTGACGTTTCGCCTGCATCTATGGCAGGCATCCTCAGAGGGTGAGGTCTGGAGCTGGGAAAAAGGGGGTTTATATATCTGTGGAAAGACCAGGGTGAGACAAAGGCTTTTGTAAGATGGGCTAGGTGTGAATCTTTTCAATTGACCACCTTGATTAGCATACAATGGGCTGACTGTGCCTGGAGCAAACTCTTAATGAAGGTGATTAGATGTCCCTGCCTGTTTTTCTCTCTGTTGTTTTAATTTTAGAATTTTTTAAAACTGGTAGCCAAATTTTGTTCATTTTCATGGTTTCTTCCTTTCTGTTGAAATTGTCCACATGTTTGTGGATTTCAATGGCTTCTCTGTGTAGCCTGACATGGTGGTTGTGAGAGTGGTCCAGCATTTTTGTGTTCTCAAATAAAATGCTGTGTCCAGGTTGGTTCATCAGGTGCTCTGCTATGGCTGATTTCTCTGGTTGGAGTAGTCTGCAGTGCCTTTCATGTTCCTGGATTCTTGTTTGGGCGCTGCGTTTGGTGGTCCCTATGTAGACTTGTCCACAGCTGCATGGTACACGGTAGACTCCTGCAGAGGTGAGAGGATCCCTCTTGTCCTTTGCTGAACGTAGCATTTGTTGAATTTTCTTGGTGGGTTTGTAGATTGTTTGTATGTTGTGTTTCCTCATCAGCTTCCCTATGCGGTCAGTGGTTCCCTTGATGTATGGCAGGGACACTTTTCCTCTGGGTGGATCTTCATCTTTACTCTTGTGGCTTGTTCTTGGTCTTGCAGCTCTTCTGATGTCTGAGGTGGAGTATCCATTGGCCTGTAGAGCCCAGTTGAGGTGGTTCAGTTCATCTTGGAGGAGGTGGGGTTCACAGATTCTTTTTGCACGGTCTGCCAAGGCTTTGATGGTGCTTCTTTTTTGACTTGGGTGATGGTTGGAGTTTTTATGTAGATATCTATCTGTGTGTGTGGGTTTTCTGTAGACGGTGTGACCCAATTGTTGATCTGGTTTGCGGATGACTAGGACATCTAGAAAAGGCAGTCTTCCTTCCTTTTCTTTTTCCATAGTGAACTGGATGTTTGGGTGGATGCTGTTAAGATGTTCCAGGAACCTGTTGAGTTCTTCTTCTCCATGGCTCCAAATGGTGAAAGTGTCATCCACATATCTGAACCATATAGTGGGCTTTTTGGTTGCTGTTTCAAGAGCTTGTTTTTCAAATTGTTCCATGTAGAAGTTAGCTATGACTGGGCTGAGAGGGCTCCCCATAGCTACTCCATCTTTCTGTTCGTAGAATTCATTGTCCCACTGAAAATAGCTGGTGGTGAGGCAATGGTGAAACAGCGCCGTGATGTCTTCTGGGAACCTCTGGTTGATGAGTGTCATGGTGTCTGCAACTGGGACCATGGTAAATAGAGACACCACATCGAAGCTGATCAGTTTGTCATTTGTATTTAGCTTGAGATTGCTGATTTTTTCAATGAAGTGGGCTGAGTCCTTGATGTAGTGTGTTGTGAGCCCAATGTGGCTTTGTAACTGTGCAGCAAGAAATTTGGCTAAGTCATATGTGGGGGACCCAATGGCACTCACGATTGGTCTGAGTGGGGTGGAGTCCTTGTGGATTTTGGGGAGTCCATAAAGCCTGGGTGGAAGGGCTTCCGATTTACATAGCTGCTGTCGTATGTCGAAGTTGATGGAGGAGTTTTTAATTAGAGTGTTGGTTTTTCTGGTTATTTTGGAAGTTGGGTCTTTCTTAAGTTTTCTGTATATGGTAGGGTCCAGGAGTTTTCTGATCTTCTCCTTGTATTGCTCTGTATGCATGATGACTGTGGCATTCCCCTTGTCTGCTGGCAGAATGAGGATATCAGGATCTGAATTTAGGTCTCGAATGGCTTCTCTTTCCTTCCTAGTAATGTTACTGGAGGGGAGTTTTGCCTTTTTCAGGATCCTTGCTGTTTCCGCTCGTACTTCTTCTGCTTCTTCCTCTGGTAGGCGGTAAATTGCTGGTTCGACATTGGCAATGATGTTTTCTACTGGGATCCTGGTGGAGGTTACAGCAAAGTTTCCTCCTTTCGCTAGTATGGATACTTGGTCTTCAGAGAGTTGTCTGTCTGTCAGGTTGATGATGGTCCGTGATGTATCCAGTTCTGGTTTCGGCTGTTGCTTTTGTCGTTTGTGGAATTTTTGTTTTTGTCTGTTGGTGTGGACAACCATGAAAATGAACAAAATTTGGCTACCAGTTTTAAAAAATTCTAAAATTAAAACAACAGAGAGAAAAACAGGCAGGGACATCTAATCACCTTCATTAAGAGTTTGCTCCAGGCACAGTCAGCCCATTGTATGCTAATCAAGGTGGTCAATTGAAAAGATTCACACCTAGCCCATCTTACAAAAGCCTTTGTCTCACCCTGGTCTTTCCACAGATATATAAACCCCCTTTTTCCCAGCTCCAGACCTCACCCTCTGAGGATGCCTGCCATAGATGCAGGCGAAACGTCAGGAGAAATGCCTCTAGAACATGGCCATATAGCCCGAAAAAACCCACAAGAACTGAGTGATTCCGGCCATGAAAGCCTTCGACAGTACCTAAATTTCCTACTTGACAGATGGAACTATCTTTCGGGCTGCATAGGTCAACAGCAAGCTAGACTATTAATGGTTGGGAGCTCACTCCAACCCGGGCTGGCTTTGAACTCATGACCTCTCAGTCAGTAGTGTTTTAATGCAGCTGGCTACTAACTAGCTACACCACAGCTTGGTCCAGATCCACAGATCATAGCCTGAAACTACTGTTCAACATAGTCACTATCAATTTGTACACATTTGCACCATCATTTCACCCAGTCACCAAAAACCATTTTGGAAAAATTCAGGGTTTTGCTTTGTGACCCATGATTTTAAAGCTGGGTTGTTGTAGGTTTTTTCGGGCTATATGGCCATGTTCTAGAGGCATTCTCTCCTGACGTTTCGCCTGCATCTATGGCACGCATCTTCAGAGGTAGTGAGGTCTTTGTACTCATTTTAAAGCTGTTTTAATGTGATTAATTTTGATCAGAAACCATGATTGTTTTTCAGAGGTCCAAACAGGTAAAAGTCAGAAGGGCACAAATCATAAACATTCTTCAAGTGATTATGGATTTCCGTAAGTGCACAAACTTATTTTGCCAGAAACTCAATTATGACTCTTTCTTTTAGCTTCAGATTCATGGTTCTAATCAGCCAATCAGAAAAAGAAAAGACAATATCAGTAGAGTAAGGTTGCCTCTATCATATCATGCATAGATAGTCCAGTAGCTGTGAAAGAAATAAAAGTTAGAGCGATGGAGGCATTAACTTGTGACCCACCTTCATATGTTTTTTAGATGTATGTTCATTTAAAAATAATTAACCAATCTGTAGTCCTGACAACCTTTAAAATCCTTAAAAGACAGACTATAATGTTGAGATTAACAGATACAGTAATGCTTAGTATTCACTGGGGGTTGGTTCCAGAACTGCTGTGGATACCAAAATATGTGGATGCTTAAGTCTCATTATGCACACTAGTATTGTAAAATGGTGTTCCTTATATAAGTGGCAAAGTTAAGGTTTGCTTTTTTTGGATTTTGTTCAAAAAAACTTTCAAGATTAAATTCATGGATGTAGAGAGCTGACTGGTACTGGAAAAAATATAATTAACCAAAATTTAGATAACCTATGAGTATCTTATTTTGTCTGAGTGACCCAAGAACTAAACAGGCTCATAAATTGCTAACAGGAAGATGTCCAATTGCTAAATTGATGTCAGCTGCATGCCTGCAAGAGGAGTGAAAATTTCACCTTCAGTGAAAATTTCCACCTTAACTGTCCTCCTCTTGAAAAGGCACCCTACAACTGATACTGAGTAGGCTTCCTGTCCATTGCATGCCTGTAGAAGACCTTTTGGATTGACTTGCCACAAGGTGTCACAAGAACAGAAGGCGAAAAGGTTAAGTCTCCCAAAATTTGTAGTCTTCTGGTCTCATGACAATAAGGTTGAGATGGGGGAAATCTATGTAAGTGTCTACCTCATAGGACTTGGTCAGAAATCTTGGTCAGATTTCTTATTTCTTGCCATGCTGTTTAAACATAGAATTTTGGGGGTATTTTGCCTGTCTTGGGGTTTCATCTTAGATCAGTGGTTCTCAACCTGTGGGTCCCCACATGTATTGGCCTTCAGCTCCCAGAAATCCTAACAGGTGGTAAACTGGCTGAGATTTCTGGGAGTTGTAGGCCAAAACACCTGGGGACCCACAGGTTGAGAACCACTGTCTTATACTTTCTTGTGTAGCTTGTAACTGTACAATAATAACCAGAAGCTGGTAGGTATAAAGGGAAAAAAGAGTGACCAAAAGCCCTTGATAATGAAGCTGCATTAGTTCTTTTGCATGAGGACTTAGGAGGTATTTTGAAACAGCCGCACAGGAGGTGATATAAGTGTCAGTGAGTAAGTTCTGCTCCTCCTTGCAGAGTTTGGGCAATTGTTCTGGGAGTGACACACACTCAGCTCACTGGAGAGTGAATGCTGGGCAAGGAACTCAAGCTTGAGCAAACCACAGATACAAATAGAAGGATGAATGGACAGGCAAAGTCCTCAGATAGAGCAAAAAGGAGATTCCTACCAACACATTTTTGAACAATGTAAATATAGGGTGAGGTCAGGCATGGAGCTCTTGTTGTACAAAGCTGTGTTAGTTTATATTCCAAGTGTGGATGACTTCTGAAATGCAGTAGTAACAGAAGGCACTCTCTTTGAAGCCTTCCAGCAGAAATGATCTCTGGACATGTACAGGACAAAGTGTCTCCTTTCTTTTGGCAAAGCGGGAAGGCAAGAAAATGGCTCCCCCTTTTTTCTCCAGAGCAGTGATGCTTCTGATTTTGGACTATTCAGTGTGTAAAGAAGGTGGAGTGGAGGCTGCAAAATAAACTGAGGGGCAAATATTGCTTTTCTCTGCTATACACATTTCTTTTGGAGTGTGTCACCATAAGACCTAACTACACTTTATGACTTCACCGTAAGAACTAAGTCCCATTGAAAACAATTGGATTTTCTTCTGAGATGAAGTGAAATCTTATATTATACTAGCTGTACCTGCCACGCATTGCTGTGGCCCTCCCTCTCTGAAGTGGCTCCTTTCTCGACTGCTTGGTGGATTTTTTTCCTCGCGCAGGAGGGGGGTGTGGGGCTAGAGGGAGTCTTTTTCACACTTGCGCTGTATCATCATTTAACTTTTTGGGGGTTTTAAAGTCCTTTCTGCTATTTTTTTTGGGGGGGGGGAGGTTATGAGTGATGGTCACTTGTTAGTCTGTTAGGCAGGTAGTGTCAATTCGTCCTGTGGTTTTTGAGTTATGTTAATCCCACAAACGAACGTTACATTTTTATTTATATAGATTGATATTGTTCAATTTGAAATTTGTGAAATAATGAAGAATTGGGACTGGAGCAGCAGGAGAAAGTATTTTCCATCAAGTTTTTTTTTTTTTTGGTGTGTGGGAGGAAACGCTTATAGAGATTTGGTACTATGCCTCTGGAAAATGAGCAAGGTGGCTGATTTGTCCTTTTGCCTATGATCATACAGCGGTAAATGGGAACTTTATTACTTTGAATCGAAAGAGGCTTAATGTCTTCATGCTGAACTGCCGGCTCAAACCAAGCAGCACCACAAAAGTAAAGATTAGATCTTGGCACTCAGAGCAAAGTTTATCATCTCATTAGTGAGATTGCTGTGAATTTTGAATGAGAAATCAAACAGTCAATTTTAGCTGAGCTAAATTAAAAGCAACACAGAAAAATGGCAAAGTTTTAAGTTGAGAGTTGTTTCCCTTTTTCTGCCCCCTCCCTTGTTCTTTTTCCTTGCTTTTGTTTTTAACCTAAAGGAACTTCCTCCTTTTGCCCCCTTTAATAGTGAGCCAGGTTATAAAGCTCTGCAAACAAAGAAGTCCTCCAAGAATTGCACTCGCATTCCCAATGTAGAGAAAGCAATTTGCAAGCGTGTTATCAAAAATGTATTTAAATGAATGAACATTGGTATAACTTCAAGCAATTAGGAGCACGCTAATAACAATAGGAGGCTTCAGCTGTAAATAATTACTCTTGCCTCAAGGCGTCTCTTTAATTCTTGGGTTACCGAATCTATAAACAATAATCAAACTGCAAAGCCAGTTGGGTTGTTATTGGGGTGAAAGAAGGAAAGGGAGGAGGGCTCCTTCCCCCATAATATTGGAAAATAATATAGTTCAACCTATGATGACACTAAAAGCAACATTGATCTTGAGGCATCTTGGTCTAGAGGCAAAGACCTAATGCCTAGATCCATTGATCTGAGTTACAGACATCCTGAAACTGTGGTGCTGATTTTTTTTTTCATAACTACAAAAGGTGCTTTCATCTGTTTGTGTGTGAGTGTATGAGAGAAAGGTGTGTGTGAAGGGGAGTTGTTGCTGTGACTCAATAAATGGGGACATTAAGAGGAAATGTTATAATTGTTGCTCCCCACAACCTTGTTAATGACTAATGTACAGTTAGACTTCCCCTCCCCATGCAATTGAGGCTAAACTGTTGACACAATTTATTCAAGATGTCACAACTAACACTGAACATAATGAGGGATTGTAATTGCAGCTATTGCAGTCAAGATAAGGATTTCTTTAATTAGAATTAAGAATATGGTGACACAAGGGTATAAAAATGAGGAACACAAAACAAATGGGTGAGAATTAAAGTTTTTTTTAATTGAGGCGGAGTCGTCTTCTGCTTGAGATTTTAGAGCAAAATCACCCATATTGGGAGAATTTCCACATTACTTTATTCTAAACAGGCGCAGATGCTTTAGAATTGACTTGAGCAGTTCTGACTTAGGTTGAAAAGTGGGCAAAGTTGGAAAAGCTTTTTTCTTTCAACTTCAGTGTCTCAATTCCCCCAGCCACCATGATCGTCTGTGGGTATGTACACTGGGGGATTTTGAAAGGTGCAATCCATAAGTGTTGTTTAACCTTTCATTCTATGTTGTTTCATTGATAACATTGGCCATGACACATTTTGGGGCTTCAAATGTTAGACCTGTTTGTAGGTATATTTGACCTGCTGATTCCAAAGATGGCAACAATTTTCCCCTGTCATCTCTAGTTTTTGAGATACAGAAAATATGTTATCTACCAGTAGCCATCTTCTCATCCATAGAAAAGCATGATAACTATATCTAGAGTTGAGAGAGTCTACCCAATGCATTTTTCAGAATCAGCACTCAAAATAAACCCAGGAAGAGGCTTAAATATTGAACTATCAATATTTTTTTTTGTTAGACTGTGTAATTATTCCAAAATTGCTATGAGAAATAGCTCTGTCCCTGTGGGCAAAATGACAACTTTGAAGGGGTGGGGACAATTTAAAGATGAGGAAACCAGCTTGTCTACATAGGGACCACCAAACGCAGTGCCCAAACACGAATCAAGGAATGAAAGGCATTGCAGACTACTTCAACCAGAGAAGTCAACCATAGCAGAGCACCTGATGAACCAACCTGGACATAGCATATTATTTGAGAACACAGAAATGCTGGACCACTCTAACAACTACCATGTCAGGCTACACAGAGAAGCCATTGAAATCCACAAGCATGTGGAGAGTTTAAACAGAAAGGAAGAAACATTGAAAATGAACAAAATCTGGCTGGCAGTATTTAAAAAACTCTAAAATTACAACAGAGAGGAAACAAACAAAATTATAACAGTAAATGAAGAACAACACTCAAACACAGGGGAACTCCAGACAAGAAACAATCAGGGACAGCTAATCACCTCTCAACAAAGGATTCCCCCAGGCAGTAAAAAGTCACACCTAAAAACTGTCAGGTCATCAAATGCTAATCAAGGTGGTCAATTGAAATATTCACACCTAGCTCCAACAGACAAGAGTTCTTTCTTCCACCCTGGACTTTCCACAGATATATAAAGTCAATTTTCCTAGTTTCCAACAGACCTCACAACTTCTGAGAATGCCTGCCATAGATGCAGGCAAAATGTAAGGAGAGAATGCTTCTAGAATATGGCCATACAGCCTGAAAAACCTACAACAACCCAGTGATTCCAGCTATGAAAGTGTTTGACAATAGATCAAAGCCAGCTTGGTTGGGAAATATGAAACACTGCAATGCCCCATGAAGATTCTCACTGTTTACCCCTATTTAATCCCTTTGTAGTTAGAGGGATTAATATTTTATGTACAGTTTAGGGGGGGGGGGTCAGTCTAGACAGCCTCTTTGCTTTCTAAGCTTCCGTTGCTCTGCCCCTTTAAGCATCCCTATGGGAAGTGTAAACCTTTTTATGACTGAAAGGTGAAGAGAGATAAAGGCCAGAAGGTCTACAAAATAGCACACCCAGTTGGAGCTGTATTCAAGTCCAGTCAATTAAATATTAAGACTATCTTAGAGACTATTGAACACCATACAAGAAAGAGATAATGAGAATAAATAAAGATTCAAGAGCCTCAGTCCGGCCAGAACTGTGTCTATCTCTCAAAGACTTTACCTTTCCTCATAAAGACTTTATAGTGAAACGCAGGAGGGGAGAAGGTCTAAAATTCTTGTCAGTTAGTAAATTATTGTTTGATTCAACTATATAGCCTCCAATCTGCTCCCTGCACAGCCAATTCACCATCCAAGTAGTTACAATAGAGTGGAGGCAGAACACACACATACCTAGCACATGCCACAGTTCCACTAGACTGAGTCACCTATTACAATTTGAGAGGTTTCAAAACAGAAGGAAGTAGAGGAACCTGACAATGAATCTGTTGTGTCCATTTAATTTGGTTCTTGCCATATTAAGAAAATATAGAATGGAAATATAGCAGATCTTTTGGACTTCAGCATCGGAAAAAGGCCTCCATAATGAGATGGGGGCTGGAATTCTGTTGGGTCATTATACTTGAGTAAAAATAGCTTCACAAGCAATTAAGCTCACATGCTTACTTACAGTTAAGCATAGTCTCTACTGAACTCACTGCAAGCATTCACACAAAGTCTTTATCACACTAAGCTCCAGCTGCCCGTCACCAATGGCAGATAAATTCCAGCATCCTTGTTATCACATCACTTTTGTGCCATTGCACTGAAATGCCAATCGATAGTCCCACAAATGTCTTCTGCATACCCTCATAGCTCTGTCCTCTTGCACTACTACTACTACTGCTCTGGAATTTTTTAAATAAAGGATTTTCACAATTCCAGAAATGATTAAATAAACAAGGCAAATATTACTGTAAATAATAAAATAAGCACCTCAGGAATAGCTGTCACTGAGAGTATAGTGTCACCACTAGGTTTGTAGTGGTTACAATTTTCCCTCACTGCTTGGAAAAATACCAGTTTGCTGCTTGTGCCTAATTTGAAAACTAACAAGGAAATTAAAAGAACCAAAATTAAACCTCTTTAACTTTTGGCTGGAAGGTCTCAGGAGATAACTGTGCCAGGCTAATGCTCTGAAAATGTTTTAAGTGGAAATGCAGGAGTACTTATTACCAGTGGAGAAATATTTTAAACTGTGCTTGGTGCTTCTCAGACAAGACTCACTTGATAATCTAATTTGGAATAGTACCCAGCTGAATCAATATCTGCCTCCTGACAAATATTATTAAATATCTGCTTGATAAGCCTATTTGCAACTAGGGATAATAATTTCACTGCTGTGAGATGGTAAATGAACAAACAAAACAAAACAAAATAGACTCACTGATGGCTTCCTTCACTCACAGCGTCTGTGTGCCAAAGTTGGAAGACTAAGATGAAGAACATAATTAAGGAAACATATGAAGGCTAGCACGGGGTTTGAGATTAATTAGCTGTGCGTCAATAATCTCATCAATATCCGATTAACAAATGACACATTGCCCAATGAAACATATTGATTCATTCACACTCCACACTGTTAATAAATTGAAGCTGCTTTGCTAAATGAGAGAGCTGACAAAATAATAACTTCCTAAAACTTTCCCTGCTACTTGTGTTTAAAAACATAAAGTCAGCCTGAAGTATGCTGAAATTTTGCTACTCTGTCACTGGCTTTTTAGCTATGAATGGAAAGTAGCCAATGTTTATCTCTTAGATTAATGTTAGAATCAGTTTAAATAGCAGGAATACAGGGATGACGGGTAAAGTTTTCCAGGATTGAGGATCCTGAATTCAATCCAGATTTAGACATATTTAAAAGACCATCAAAATCAATGAGACTTTTATGACTCTTGTAAAAACCCATTGACTCAATGTTCCAAAGCATAATTTGTTCTGGTTGAGCTGTGAGGTAGAACATTGCAAAGTTATTGTATTAAAATTAATACACTTGCTTTCACTCAGGCAGCATCTACACTAGATGCTTAATCCGGGAATGGTCTGGAACATTACGCTTTGCCTAGCCTCAGATTGATGACAGCCACATGCACTGGACCAAACTCCCTGCAATACTGGTGTCCAGGTGATCCAGCCAGGCCAAGATTGCATTGGCCCCATTGGTCACCCCCCTTTTTCTTAAAAGATTCTCTCATTCTTGCTGATAATGCAGGTGAACAGTCACAACCACTTATGGCCATGCTCCATGACCGGTAAGAAGAAACATAAGGAAGACCCATCCCTATCCTCATAAAAGGTGGTGGCAGTAGTGTGTGCAGGTAGACAATCCATTGTCTACATGCACATCACTACCACCATCCTTTACAGGCATCCAGATGGCCCCAAATCACATGAACACGCCAAAGTATCCCTTGACTATGCTTGACTACAGACCTTGATGACAGCCACATGCTTAACTACAGACAGTCCCCAGGTTACAAACATTTGACTTATAAATTGCTCTCATAGTTAAGAATGGGGGTGAGACAACAAGAAGTGAGAGAAATCTACTCCTCGGGAGGGAAATTCACTCCTGAAAGAGTTATCATGCAGAAATACGCACACACATAATTAGTGGGAGTTACACTTAAAACTGCTCTGACTTACATACAAATTCAACTTAAGAACAAACAAACAGAATCTAACTTGTTTGTAACTTGGGGACTGTCTATAGCTGTATTTACAAAAGTATAAAGAAGGAAGCAGACAACTGGTGGCAAAAATAATTTAGGTTTTGGTGTATTTTGCATTTCCAAATAAGAGATTTTCAACTTCTACTGATTATTTAGAAATTAAAGACATTAGTTACTTTAAAAAATCATCTAAATTCTGTCCAGTGCCAGGTTATGGTAAAAGAGTTTTATATCAGCAAATAAATAAATAAAGACCCAAATAAATATTGTGTGATTACATGAAGAATAAGGCCTCCTGGTGGTGCAGTGGGTTAAACTGCTGAGCTGCTGAACTTGCTGACCAAAAGGTTGGTGGTTCAAATCCAGGGGGCGGGGTGAGCTCCTGCTGTTAGGTCCACCCAGCTTCTGCCAACCTAGCAGTTAAAAAACATGCAAGTGTGAGTAGATCAATAGGTACCGCTTCTATGGGAAGGTAATGGCGTTCCAGGCAGTCATGCAGGTCACATGACCTTGGAGGTGTCTAAGGACAATGCTGGCTCTTTGGCTTAGAAATAGAGGTGAGCACCCCCCCCCCCCCAATAATTAGACATGACTAGACTTAATGTCAGGGGAAACCTTTACCTTTAATAAAGAATGGTTGGCAAGAAAGGAATCCCAGATCTATTAGTTCCTTTAGGTCAGTGGTTCTTAACCGTGGGTCCCCAGGTGTTTTGGCCTACAACTCCCAGAAATCCCAGCCAGTTTACCAGCTGTTAGGATTTCTGGGAGTTGAAGGACAAAACGTTTGGGGACCCAAAGGTTGAGAACCACTGCTTTAGTTGAAGATGAGCTATGAAAATTGCTTGAAGTCAAAAATACAGAAAGTTATACCGATAAAATGTTCACAGCATGCCTTCCAAAAACAAAACAAAAAAACAAAAAAAAAGGAAGAGGAGAAGGAATAATAATCTGATTATAATATTTAGCCTTATGACATAAATTAAGGTGATGGTAAAAGAAAAGTGTACTATTGCCAAATGAGTTCATAAAACAGGCATTTAAGATCGATTGGATAATGGAGAACTAGTAAATGAAGTATGTCAAATCACCCAAGAAGTTCAAGCAAGGTAAGACAAAGCTGGGGTTTTTTGAACTGTTGTTGAGGTAAGGTTCGAACAATGGTGTGGCAGGATGTTCTCGTACTTTTGTGCCTCTATCAGTCATCCCTTTTCTTGGGAACCAGCCTTGTTGGCTGTGATTCTTCCTTTGTCAGAGGACTTTGTCAGAATTTGTAATTGGCCAGAGAGATAAGTGTTTGCGCTGTCCCGATAGCAGTGAGCCACTTCTTGTGTCGCACAGTTTGGCCCAGTGTTCCCTGAAACATTACACACAGCGGTTTGATCCATCCGTATTTTGCACTTAACTAACTCTCATTAGCTTTTTAGGGTCTTGTGATATGCTGAATAACCTGGAACACCTAATGATTTTATTACCAGTCTTAATATTTAGAGTTCCCAGTAGAGTCATGTAGGGTTCTTAATGAAACCATTATTTACAGGATTAAAATCTCTTGGCAAATTCCCTTCCTTCCACCTCTGAACTCCAATTAGTACACATTCATAACCCTCTCTTGGAAGAAAAAGGGCTTTATATACTGTTCAACATTTATTAATGTTTTATGTAACGTGGGTTTAAAATGTGAGCTATAAAATAAAAATAACACAGTTTAGCACTTTCTGCCCTGGCTGATTTTGCTAACGCTTTACTCTTTCATCAAAGCAGCCTTCCAAAGAATGTATGCTTTCTAATAATTATGTTTGGAACCAAAAATGGTCCAGATACTGTCTCAACATTCTCTACTAACAAGTTATTAAGTTGTTCTACTTGAGTCAGGATACATGTATCGGTAAAGTGTCAGATTATTTTTTTTTTTAGAAAAACATTTTCACACTTTTGTTCTCAGAAATCTGTTTCCCATTAAGAAGTCTTGCAAGTGAGATAGTTTGTTTTACTTTCATTTGTATTTTCTGGCACCAGTGGATTCCAATCTTCTCATTGGTTGAAGCACCGAGGAGAGAGTCATAAAGTTTTTCTCTTCTGATTAATACTACTTCTGGGTTCAGATAGAAAGAATACATGTTTGAATGGTGCCACAGAGGAAAATTTCCTTCTTACTGAAGAACAGCATCTCAGGGGAAATCAGGGAAAAGGCAAGGCCAAACGTTTCTCTTTCAGTTATCCACTTAGTATAGACATTATGTGAAATGGAGAAACCACAGGTTTGAAGATTTAGAAGTGCTTTTTGTTGACACACCATAGAGATGACTCAATTTGTGGCTCTTACTCTATACAGGCCTTCTTCCCATGAAAAAGAGAAATATGGTTAGCTCCACCTGTGGCTCAGTTTTAGAGACATACTAGCATTGTCCTGTGGGGACCCTCCAAACTCTGTTTGTCCATGTTGTTTTACATATACATGAAACCTCTGGGAGAGGTCACTCAGAGTTTTCAGGTGTGGTGCCATCTATATACAGATAACACCAAACTCTACTACTCCTTTTCACCCAAAGCCAAGGAAGCTATCCAGGTCCTAAGCCAGTCTCTGTTATCAGTAATGGACTGGGTGAGGGCAAACAGACTAAAACTTAGAGGTGCTCCTGGACAGACAGAAGGCAGACCAGGGAATTGGGATCCAGCCTGTGCTGGATAGGATCATATTCCTCCTGAAGGTACAGACTCTCAGTTTGTGGTGGTCAGGAGTGCTTTTGCACATTTAAAACATATGTGCCAACTCAGTCTGTTCCTTGAGACACTGGACCTGGCCATGGTGGTACATGCCTTTGTTATTTCTGATTAGATTACTGATTAGAACACACTACATGGGCTGCCTTTGAAGACTCTTTGGTAGCTTCCAAAGTTATCCTTGTCTGATAAATTATATCCTTTCTAGCTATTTCTAGGTTCACCAGTGCAACTCTATGATATTCTTGGTCCAGTAGTCCTTCATTTCAAAAGGATTTGTTATATGCACTTTTGCCTATCCATATGAAGTCCAGGAAAATTGGCAGGGTGGGGGTGGGGGTGGGGCAAACTATACTAGAATCATATTTGAGACTGGATGCAAAACAGAAGACCTATTTCACATTTAGCTTAGACTTTATCACAGGAAAAAGATGGGTTGCAGCTTTTAGCACATGAGGCAAAGGAAATGCTTTTGTATTATTATTATTTTATGCCATTTTCTTTTACAGTGAAAGAGGGAGAACAATCATTGTGATAGAAAGTTGTGAAATTTAGACAAACCGTGAGGATAGGATAGAGAGGTAAGGAGAGAATGGGGGGGGGGAGGTTAAAGGGGTGGGGGGAAACTGGGGGGGGGGGGCAAGACAAACGGGTATGTGTGTCACTTCCGTTCAGTCCACAGAGGATTAATTATTTCTTTTCATTAATCCTTTTTCTTATTTTTTGCTACTCTTATTCTTCTTACCCATAGACCTTTATATATCTAGCTTAAATTTATTTTTCAAATATTCTTCAAGGTAATTCCAATTTGTTTGTTTAGAATTGTTATATTCCTCTAGTTGACTCGATAATCTGTCGCAATTCCTGAAGTCTATTATCTTCTTTATCCACTCTTCATCCGTTGGAATTTCTTTACTTTTCCATTTTTGTGCTATTAAAATTTTGGCCGCCGACGATAGGTAAAACAGAATTTTTTCTTCATTTTTCTTTAAGCTTAAGTCTGTTATGTTAAGTAAGTAGTATTCAGGTTTAATGTCAAACTTTGTAAAACAAAACAAAGGAAATGCTTTTGTTAGTGATGGATTTTGAATCATATTTATTGGGACTTGAGCAATAATTTGATTTCTTTATAAAGGTTTTGTAAAATATTACTGTTCAGTTCTTAAAATAGTTGTATATGCATCATATATCAGGTATCCCCAATATTCCTGTGGCAACAATCATGCTAGTTCATGATGGTTATAATTATATTAATCTGAAATTTCACAAAATAAAAGTGAAAAGAAATCACAGTATGTAAATAATGAATATCTGCTCTCCTTTGGCCAATGGCAAGTGATTAAGAAACTGTTCAACAATAATAGTATTGCACTGCTGAATAGGAAAGTGTAATATGGATCCAAACAAGAAAGCAGCTAAAATGTGGGGAATCTTTTCTGAAGAAAACTTCTGTATATACATTATAAATGTGTGAACAGTATTGCTGAACAATCTGCTTCTATACTGACCAAATGCATTGTGGAGGCAAGCAAACAGCCGATATTCAGTTATTTATTTTGGTGTGATAAAGGCCAGATCATATGAAGCCAGAATGCAAGAAGAATCATCCCCGGCTCACCCTCAAAGCATGAAACTGGCATTTCCTCTTTCCAATTTCTTTCTCTTTTGGAACAACATTTGCTCTTGCTTTGAAGGAGCTACATAAAACCAAATTTTTGCTACATTGTGGGTGTTAGTTGCATTCAGCCTTCAGTGTACAATTCACTCATTCTCAACCCAAATGGTTGGCATTGTGGTTGAATGCCTTTCACAGTTCACCTAGGTGCAAATCCTATGAGATCCTGAGCCCTGCATGCCGTGTGAAGTCATTAGGCATTACAGGTGTTCTTCACCCATAAGGTTTTGGCTTTTCACAACCTTTTGCTCAATTGCTATTTAATAAGACAAGGAGACCTCAGAGGTTTTACTAGAGAACACATATAAGCAAAGTACTTGGAACACATTTTTGCAGGAACAGCTCCGGCAACAGCACCATTACTGACATGAGTAGCGATATTTTGAAAGCAGTTAACAAGGGCAAGGACACACATCTGCCTGTAGGGAATTGTCCTCAGAAAACCAGCAGCAAGAAAACCTAATTAGAAACATTGGGGGTAGGAGGGAGAGAGAAAATCCTGCTGTTATTAGAATTCTTGCCCAGTGAATCCTGCAGAAAGACCGAAGTTTATAAGCTTTAGCTAGAGTTGTATTTTTTCCATCTCTTTCCTAATACAGTTCACAGCAATTCTGCCCCAGTCAGTATAGAGGATGTTTGACTCTGCATTGGATATTTTAGTGCCAACTCCAACCAAGAAATGCAAGCAGAGCCACTCCATATTTAGCTCAGCAAATGATGTCTGTAGTCATGTCTCATGGAGCTTGTCTTGTCTTTATTGACCTATGGTTTGGCTAAATGGTGAGTTTTCCAGAGTGAAAACTCAAATGAGCTCCTAATAGTTTGGTAGAAAAAGGAGTTTCAGCTGATGTTGTTTGTTATGCAACCAACTAGTAACAGGCTATACCTGATGAATTTCCCTCTTGACTACAACCATTAAAGGTGCATTAAAGGAGGCTGAAAAGGATTACCCACCCACCCGTGTAACTCTAGGAGAAATTAGAAGATAAGGCCTGGTGAGTCAAGGATCTGAATTTATTTAGGGAAAGAAATGCATATCTGTCTCCCACCCTGACAAACTCTGAAGAGAAAGTCATAAGCTCAGATATTCAGGTAATCCCCAAGTTACAAGCAAGCTAAGTTCTGGTATTCATCTTAAGATGAATTTGTATGTAAGTCAGAACAGATACATTTTAAAAGTGTAACTCTAGACAAATATATATATATATATATATATATATATATATATATATATATAAACTTTGGATAGCCTAGGGAAGGATGAACGCCCCTGCAGCATTTGTTCTGCGGTCTGTGCCCCTTTTTAGAAGATTTCACCTCACTTTCTATCCTTGTGATAATTGGATTTTGAAAAATTTGGCTTGTTGTAGAAACAAGGATTGGTGAGAAAGATTCAGTGGAGATACTTTCCCCCAATGATAACACTTTATGAGTAATTTCCCTTTCTAGGGGTATATTTCTCTCACTTCCTGTTGCCTCACCCCTGTTTGTAACTATGAATCATGTGTAAGTCTGAAGTTTGTAACTTGGGGACTGCTAGTATTTGTACATCAGTTCATCAGGGTTGCTAAATCACGACTGCAAAGTGTATGTGTTGGGAAAATTCCATCAAGCTAACACATTATGGTTTTGCCTATACCTTAGGTGTCATGTGTCCATGTATAGCCTTCTTAATAGTAAAAAAAACCCCCTTTCCTGAGTTCTTGTTATATAAACCATTCCTCACTCCTTTGGCCTAACAGTATTTTCTGTTAGTCATGGGGGTTCTGTGTGGGAAGTTTGACCCAATTCTATCGTTGATGGGGTTCAGAATCCTCTTTGATTGTAGGTGAACTATAAATCCCAGCAACTACAAATGTCAAGGTTTATTTTCCCCAAAGTCCACCAGTGTTTACATTTGGGCATATTGAGTATTCATGCCATGTTTGGTCCAGATCCATCATTGTTCCTGGAAGTAGGTGAACTACAACTCCCAAACTCAAGGTCAATGCCCACCAAACCCTTCTAGTGTTTTCTGTTGGTCATGGGAGTCCTGTGTGCCACATTTGGTTCAATTCCATCATTGGTGAAGTTCGGAAAGCTCTTTGATTTGTAGGTGTACTATAAATCCCAGCAACTACAACACCTAAATGACAAAATCAATTTTTTGGAGTGACGGTTGCTCCTTGGGTTAGTAGGTATCTTGTGGCCAAATTTGGCAGCAATTCGTCCAGTGGTTTTTGAGTTATGTTAATCCCACAAATGAACATTGCATTTTTATTTATATAGATGAATAACAGTAGCAAAATTACAGTTATGAAATAGCAACAAAATTAATTTTATGCTTGACGGGGGTCACCACAACATGAGGAACTGTATTATGGTAATGCGGCATTGGGGGAGGTTGAAAAACACTGCTCTAAGAGGTGTTATGTCAAGAAATCTCATTAGATATCATTGCTCCTAACTACTGATAAAAATTGTCCTCCCCAAATGTGTGCAACCTCATTTTCAGAAAGATAAATACTTTAAGATTCACTTTTAAAAAGAATTGTGTTCATAGCTGCAATTGCCCTTTCCTTTTATTGAGCACACATGGAAAGAAACACAAACATTTTTTTAAAACTTTCTTTGATCAGAGACCTTTCTACCATATGTCACTGCTGTTTCTAGGTAGATAAAGCTTAATGTGTTCCCCCTCCCATTTTGTGTACAGTATGCTCCATGTTATAAAAACTCCAGTAAATTATTCATGTAAAAACCTCTGTAAATATTGTCAACCTGCAGAATAAATGATTTACTAAAAGGTCTCTTGGCTGAGTGTAACAGCTTTATTATTATTACTTCTTTTGTAGAGCAATCCTTATCATGCACTTCCCTCCAACTCTACCCTTCTTTTCTTTCTCTCTTAAGACTGGCTCAACTGGGCAAATGCATTTGTTGAAATCCACAGAGGTACATTTGAATCAACATAAATAAAGAAAGACTCTTTAACAGTATTACTAATTAAGCCATCTGGATGCTGGGTTAGGAGTTGAGCCAAAGGTGCAATTGTTTTCCTCGCTTGAATTGAAAGGCCAGATCCTCTTGCCATGAGTATTTGTCCTGCTGTATTGTCTTTTTGGGGGGTTTACAGCAGCTTCTCTGGCAGTGAAATGAGTGAGGAAGAGGAAGGAGATGGGAATAGAGGTTTTAAGAGGACTACTCGGGAGCAAGAGTCAAACGAGGAGTGTCAAAGAAAGAGGATCCGGGGCATACTTACTGCTCCCACTGAGGATGTGGATTTCCTGGGCTTTACTGGGTCTGGGAGTAGCGAGGATGAAGAGGAACCACAGGACTGGACACAAGTTCAGGAGATCAGGAATGTGTGTATGCAGCCCACATCCAGTGACACCTTTCAGGGTTTTTCTGGTGGGGATTGGCAAGCTGATGATACCATGGATTTGTGGGGTGATCTAAGTCTTGACAAAAGGTGGAAGAGTTGGAGGGATGGGCGTTGGTGTTCAGCTGTGGAAGCTAAGCCAGCTGACAGCGATGAGGACGGGGTGGAGGGCAACTCATCAACTGATGATGAGTTGTGGGATAAATGAAAGCACTGGAGTAATTGAACTTTGCAGTAGGCAAAGTGTTGGTTTCCTGCCTTGGGCCCTGTTGCTGCCACTTCTCTTGTTGGGCTTGGGTCCTGGAACTGTAGGTTGCTGTGTTCTTCGTGTGCTGACCGGCTTGGACTCTCGTAAGTGTGGATTTCCCCTCTCCTTGACCTCAGACTGCTTCTGACGATGACGCTGCCTTCTGGACTCTGGTATCTTCAACTGGGACTTCTTTGACTTTGGACTGCTTTTGGATGACGGTTTCTCTTCACAGCTTTTTCTTTGGGCTTTATCTTTGAACTGTGTGTTTTTGGTGCATTTTGCTAGAACTCTTGTTTAATCCGGATTTTTTGCCAGTTTAATCCGGTTTATTTTCTAAGTTCGTTTTTCAAGCTGCAAATTGCTGAAAACTTTGAGTTTTGACCAGAGGCACTGAAATAAGTGTCTCTGAGTCTTGTTTACTTTCACTAAATAAACTGTTGTTTTGATTACATTATTGTGTCTGGCTCTTTAAGGCATCTGAGTTCCGACATCTACATTGTAGAATTAATACAGTTTGAACCCACTTTAACTGCCATGATTCAATACAATCGAATTCTGGGATTTGTAATTTGATGAGGCTGCAGCACTCTTTGACAAGGAAGACTGATATACCTGATAAAAGTATAATTCTCATATCTGTGAATCATTGAGCCATGGCAGTTAAAGTGGAGTCAAACTACATTGATCTTACAGTATAGATGAATCCTATGATAGAGTCTGAATTTTCAAGTGCCAATTGTTGCTGTGCTTTAATGGGTGCAGGGAAAGGGTGATGGAACTGCCATCCCATCTGGATAGAGTACTAATCAAAATTGGATCTGATCCAGCTATCCAGACAGCCCCTAAGCCACGAGATACCACAGAGTTCCCAGAGAACGCCACAGTGTCCAAATGACGCCTCAGGTTAATCTGGATTAATGCAGAGTAAACCAGGATTTCCTGGTTTACTCTGGATTTAAAAAGCAGCTGAGAAGATTGGGACCTTACTGCAAGTTCTAGATCTTTTCAGGTGTTGGGCCTGTGAGGAAGGACTCCCTGATGACATCACATGGGGCTAAAATTGGTGATATGCACCGATCTAGCCCCGGTCATCCAGCCAGCTCCCATCATACGATGATTCTGTGGGTGAAGGGGAGTGGAACCAGTACACCATCGCAGCAACACGGGATACTTTCTGTGTTGCGATTGACTTTGATGGGGGGAAGCCATGCACTCCACATGCGTGCCATGCACACACCAGGCTTTCCTCATGTATCAAGAGCTGGAAGACGATTGGGGTAAATTGTAGGAGTGATAATGAAATATGATGTATATACTTAGTTTTATCCATTTTATCATATCTTATATTTATTTACTGTAGTGTTATAAGTGTCTTACTTTAACTTAGAGTGCAATCTAGTCTTATCAAGCCTTGTTGTTTGGTTTGGTATTGTGGTAGGGCCTAAGGGCTAATCAATAAAATTACTACAACAGCCAGAGGAACTGGGCAATGTGGTGTGTGGGGTGGCAGATTCCCCATGTCCTTCGTTGAAGTGAAGTGACGGCTGTGTGACGAGGTGACTGTGTGACGAGGAGGTAGATTGCCTTCTGTGATTCCAGGGGGCAATCCCTATTGCCATCCCAGTTCTTCCAGTTCTAAGAGCTTGGAGTACAAGGTTGACCCCCTCCCCCAGCCCCCCATTTCCACTTTAAATTTACTGGAGGGAGTTTGATTGCATACTCAGTCCCCTCTGAGAAATCTTCTGGAGAGGGGAGGGGGAAAATCCCAGAATCATATCCCAGATTATCTGCTTATCTGATTATCTGGAAGTGTAGACTCATATAATCCAGTTCAAAGCTGGGATCAAATCCTGGGATATAGGGCAATGTAGATCCAGCCTGAGATGATCTAATACATGAAGCAGCATCATACCATTGAGTCTGCAAACACTATGATTTATGTGGAAATATATTACTTTGTGTTAAATAACTTATTCACATGCATATTTCAAAAGCTCATCGTCTATTGTTGGATAAGTTGCAAGAAGAATGATTTGTTGTATTAGTTAGCCTTAGGGTTGGTCATGTGTCAAAGCAGAATTTATGATTTTGTCATAATAAAAAAACCCTGTAAAAACATAAAATTTTATGAAGCCAAAGGAGTAATAATTTCTTGTTTCAAAGAATTATGGATATGTTAAAATTCCTGCCTTCAGAAATTTACTATGTATTAGGTAAACAAATTCTTTGTAATACTATAACCCGAATCACAATTATATTCACACATGCACTCAGTGTACTTTGAGAATGGGTCCATTAAAGCTGATGTGTGAACAGACCGACGCACTGGCATTTAATCTGGAGCACTTTACACAATATGTTTTGCAGCCTCAAATCGCACAACTTTTTATGAACTGTACCATTTCAGGCAGCAATGAAATAGCGTTGTGTTTGAGGTACCACTCCACTCCAAACATTTTGCTGAAGAGAAAAGGCTAGTATGTCAAAATGAATATTTAAAGGGTATATTCACACTACAAAATTATACAGTTTTAGTACCACTTTAACTTTGAGATCTACATCTTACAGAATCCTGGGATTTGTAGGTTGGTGAAGTGTCCTTCCTTGAACTGCAACATTGAGGTTCTTTAGCAAAACATATTGCATACTCCATTAAACAACAAATCCCTGGATTCTGTAGGGTGGGACCATGGCAGTTTCATGCTATAATTGTGTCATGTGGATTTACTCAAACCTAGACTTCTCTCTGGCAGCGTATATTTATACATGTAAGGAGTATGTTTTACAGAGCTGGCAAAAGTTATTTTGCTGCCTGGAATGCAGCAGCAAATGGCATCCTTTCTATCTAAAATCATTATATATAATTGCCAGTACCAACCAAGTTATCTTGGCACCTGAGGCAGGAAACCCATAAACATCTCTTCATTTCCTTGGACCACTGACTTATTTTGCTTAATGTTAGGGTCTTCCCTGAGATTTTATGCAATAGCAGCCAAACCCAATTGCCTATCGAACGTAATGTCATAAATGCATTATAACTGAATATTTCCTCTTTAGAAATGCAGAAATGTATTCTTCAAATATATTCAAATGAGAAAGAAGCCAAATTCAAAGAGGTCCGCCCATATTCCATTTCCATTTGATGCAAACCATGGTTGAGTTCACATATGGAGTAGAGGTGCCACACTCGAGCCTCCTGCTTCCATTTAGCCTACTCATGTGAGAGCGAAAGTAAGAAGAGGCCATGTAGACAGTCCCCTTCCACAAAATCTCCTCCCATAAACCTCAACTTTCCAGTGTTCAGCTGGAGGTTATGAGGGTGGAGGAAAAGTTATAGCCATTTTCACTTGAATCTGCATAGAAGCTATCACATGAATGAAAATGCCGGTTGATTGGAAGCTTCCACTTTCATTTGAGCAAATGCACACAGAAGCCTCCAGGAAATGTCAAGGGACAGTGACAATAGGGTCAGGACTTGCACATATGCCCAATATATGAGATCTCCACTTTTCCCCCTTCATATGAGTAGGCTCAATGCCTAGATGGACCTTAGATCACTGAAGCATTGGGTGATGACCTCATTGCATTTTGTAATGGACTTTTATATTTGCTGTACTGCAAAAGCTTTGTAGCCATGAATGGAAACACAAACAATTGCACAACATCACTATTAAAACACCTCGAAACAGTATTCAACTCATTGCCCTTTTCAATAAAAGCCCTGCCCAACTTACTAGGCAGGGAGATTGCAGCTGTGGGCACTTCTCCACCTGCCATTTTTCCTGGCTGGCTCCTACCTAGTGCCCTCCTGTGGTTTCACATGCCAAAGCTGGTACGCAAACAGGCAGCCAATCAAGTTGAACCTCCTGGTTCAATCTGATTTGCTCTTGGTGGCAGACCTGAGTGAAGACCCACCCCTTCACTAAGGTCCACCCATGTCCAGTAGCCCTGCTGCTCAGTTGCCTTCCAGTGCCTTCCACCCTTTGTTCTGGGTTGTTTCATTGTCATGTTATGTTTTTTTGTGACAACTTGATGGCAGATGGCATGGGCCCTGGATCTAGTTATGGCTTGTTCTCCTTTGGTAGAGGGATCTTCATATCATAAAAGGGGGATATATCAGTACGAGTAGCCCAGAGCAGTGTTCAACGGATACCTGTCTGATGCCCCCCACCTTTCTGATTGGAGCATCTGTAGTTTCAAGGGCAAGAGGCCACTATAGATGATAATATCATCCATTAATATAAACTATAAGAATGTTTTTCATGCATATACTATAGTCATAGAGCATTCAAGTGGCCTCTTCCCCTTGTACTTTGGGGAATCCTTTCTCTGTGTTGTTTATTGCATCTGTAGTTTTGACACACCCTCCGGAGTCCATTCTGAGGCACCTTTGTGGTGTCGGGACCAGCACTTGTGCTGTCTGATCTGTTGATTCAGGACACATGTATGCCTGCCAACCCTTTATTCAGCTGTAATCAATAAATAAGTTGTGTCCTTTGTTATCCCAAGAGGAACACCCATTTATAGGCAGCAGAGCATACGACCTTATCAGATGCAGTCTTCTCTGCATCTTTCCCCTGTTTCTCTGCATTGCTGAAACAGATTCCCATGGAGTACATCACATGACATAGGCAGGACTCCATGGGGCTCCCTTTTGGCAATGTAGAGAAACGGAATTCAGAGTGCCTTTTGAGGAATTGCGGGTTACCCAACTCCTAATGGCATGAAGTGGGGAAACATGGAGTAAAGACAGATATGAGGGAGGGAAAGGATATGGGAATGGCAGAAGATGGACCTTGACAAGGGGGAAGAGAGTAACATGTGCTCCATAGTGTGATATGGTAAAGAAACTGCTGCGATGAGTTTAGGAAATGCATATAACTGGAGGGAGGGTGATACTTTTCACCACTTCATTTCCCCATTCCCAAGACTTCTGTCCATTCAAGTTCTAGCAAGAAGTCCAAGGCCCCTTCCACACAGCTGAACAAAACCCCACATTTTCTACCATGAACTGGAATATATGGCAGTGTGGACTCAGATAACCAAGTTCAAAGCAGATATTGTGGGATTTTCTGCCTTGGTATTCTGGGTTATATGGCTGTGTGGAAGGGCCTCGAGTAACAATGATTGGGAATTGTCATTTCCTGCAACAGAAGCAATCACTTCGCCCTTCCTAATGTTATAGTTATCACAGTATTTTGACTTTATCTGATGTGAGGAATTCTGGTTTTGTTGTTGTTGTTTTGTAGGCTATTTCTATGGATTCTAATTTTTAAGCGATTTCCATAAATGGAAAGATGAGGCACACTTTTCACACACATGCACACATTCAGACCTTCACATAGGCATGGCAGGTTTGTGTGCAGTTTAAACTTTGGTCTGTGTAACTGTATCTAAATGGCGTAAGAGGTAAATTATAGAGATGAATAGCAGCAGAATCCCTCACCTAAGCAGATTTTAAACTCATTTTGAATTGTTTTTTTTTCACGTGAACCTGTAATTTCCCCAAATCCCATCTGTATAGCCCTACATGCTAGCCATAAGAAATATAATTTAAACTGGCCCTTACCCATTCCATTGCTTCCCACACCATACTTAACATTAAATTGCCTTCTTGGAGCTGCAGCCTCACTAGTTCCTAAAGCAATAAAACATCATTTTTGCTTGGCTGGTTTTTTTAAAAAAAATCGGGGGGGGGGGGGATCAGTTGGAGAAGATTGGCAGCATTTTAAAAAAATTGTTTAAATCATTGTAAGGTGAAGCTTGACCTTTCCTCTGGACATCTCTTGATGAGGCAGCGATGGCAACAAAGCTTGTTCTTCCCTGAGGTAAATTTCCCACTTCAGCAGAGTACAGCTTTTGCAGGTATGTGTGCAGTGTAACACATGTGGGCCTGAGCGCCATGGTGCCAAAGGTATTGCTGCATTTGGTTACGGCTGTTGTGTAATTAACTCTCTGACTCAGATAAATCTTTCCCCGTGAGAGAAAGTCATATGGGGCAACACCCGGAGTCAGTGTGACTGCAAAGGTGCACCTCCCATATAGCACACCTGCTACTCATCAGTTAACAGCTGATAAAATCTGCCCTGTTCTCTCTTCACCAGCGTGAAGTTGTGAAGCATCCCTCTGTCACCGCATGTTCATCATACCAGGGTCGATGGATGCTCAAGCAAAATTGGTTTATCTGCCGGTTATCAGCTGCCTTTAGCATATTGTCTTCTTGGGGACAGAGGGAAAAAAAGAACCCCACAAGCCAATAGAACTTAACCTGTTGGCCTTGACCCAGCTATATCTGGAAGGCATTCGTCAATAGCGCTGGCCTTTTCTACTAGGAAATCTTTTACTTGCTTAGAACTTTAGGGAGGATATATTTATAGCAATGTTACATCTACTTGCTGACCTATCACTGCAGTCTTAAAGGCTGGCAGTCTCCTCATCTTCAGAGCTTGGAAAATCTGCTTTTTTGGACTACAATTCCCAGAATCCCATGCTTGTTTTCAGGGGTGGGAGGGAAATTATAATTACAAATGGCAGTTCTCAGTGGTAGCATATTCCCCAAAAGGTTACTCTGTGTGTGTGTGTCTGTGTAATTGTGGCAAAATGGCAGCATGGCACTCTGGCACGGCATGGCTCCCCCTATCACAAGGGGAAAGCATCGCCCAACTGGGGCACCACGGAAGCCAGGAATGTAGCCGGGGGGGGGGGGGGGGCTTGAGGGGCTTCACCCCCCCCCCCCGAAATTCTCATGGTGATTTGCGAAAAGGCCTTACTGGTGCATTATTTAAACTGTTATGTTTCTTCATATCATGATCTGATCACCATACTCAATATATCCCATATGCATGGGGGTATTTGGGGTAATGATACAAAAGGTTTGTTAGGGTTGACCCTCTTTCACTCAGACTCAGCCCCCCCGAAACTCAGCCCCCCCCGAACCCCACCCTGAAAAAAACTCAGCCCCCCTCCCAAATCAAAATCCTGGCTACAGGCCTGACGGAAGCCTTTCTGTGTTGATGAGGAAGCCTCCTAGGACACTTCCACACCAGTTGGGGGACATGACCTCTGCTGGAAGTTGAGGAATAGTGTGTGATGGGTCGCATGTCCATCCATCCCTCAACTAGCTGGCAAGTGTTCTAGTACACTTAAATTGGTAAGTGTGATGAGGTCCAGAGTCAAAAAATGACCCCCAAAAACTGTGCTGACATATCCATAAGTCAATGTGAGAACTGTACTTTAATTTTTATCAAAAAAAAGAAAGAAAGAAATCATCCCCTTCTCCAAGTAGATTTTGGCTGATCTATCTGGAGAAATCCAAAAGAAGCACCGACCCTCTTTATTTCCTCCACCACTCCAACACTTTTGGCCTTTTTGAGTTCCCAAGTGTGAAAATGTGGTGGTGATGGTGGGGCCAGAGGCAACTGGCCTCCTGAGGTGGCATTGGCCCTTTCCTCTCACTGCAAAATGACCCTTGAGTTTTGTCGAAGGCTTTCATGGCTGGAATCACTCAGTTCTTGTGGGTTTTTTCGGGCTATATGGCCAGGTTCTAGAGGCATTTCTCCTGATGTTTCGCCTGCATCTATGGCAAGCATCCTCAGAGGTGACCTCACCTCTGAGGATGCTTGCCATAGATGCAGGCAAAACGTCAGGAGAAATGCCTCTAGAACATGGCCATATAGCCCGAAAAAACCCACAAGAACTGAGTGACCCTTGAGTTATCCATGGATCACATCAAAATCCATCATTTTGGTCCCAAAGCCTCCCCTCGATTCATACATGGCTGACTTATACATGGCTATATACGGTTGACATTTGGCTCCATCATAAAATCCATTACATTTATCCATTAAAACAAATTTTGCTGTATGAGATAAAAGTTTTCCATTTGGTTTTCAGCACAGGATGTTTTTAAGAAGCATTGTTTTTTTAAATCATCAGAATATAGTTATATCAGGGGTCCTCAAACTAATGCCCAAGGGCCGGATATGGCCCTCCAAGGTCATTTACCCAACCCTTGCACAGACAACCTAAGTCTGAAATGACTTGAAAGCACACAACAAACACAACAACTCTATCTCATCAGCCAAAAGCAGGTCCACACTTCCCATTGAAATACTAATGTTTTTGTTAAGATTGTTCTTCATTTTAATTATTGTATTGTTTTTAAGTGTTTTTTACTACAAATGTACAGTGTGCATAGGAATTCATTAATGCTTTTCTCAAATTATAATCCGGCCCTCCCAACAGTTTGAGAGACTGTGACCTGGCCCTCTGTTTAAGAAATTTGAGGACCCCTGGTCTATATCATAGTAGTTCTCAATCTTTCATTCTCCCCAGGCCTATTTGCACCACATGATTACAGTGCTATTCGTTCAATTTAATTGCCATGTTTCTGTCTTATAAGGGAAGGGCGTTTGGAATTGTTAGCTGGAAAGTTCTGATGCAGCACCAACAAGGATTCCATAGGATGGAACCATACCATTTAAAATTTAACAACAGCATTACAATTGTCTAATGCCAACTGGCCCTAAGTGTCTTGGCCATAGTAAATTTCCCCAAAGGCAATGGATTATGGAAGCCTAAGTTCAAAACATGTGGAGGACCAAAGACTTGAGAGTCACTGGTCTAGCATAAGGAATATGATGTGTTTGTTCACCTTTGATAGGCTTGAAATATTATACTGATTTATCACCCTGAGATTTTTTAAAAAAATTAACTTAATCGCTTCTCAGTACATCTCACAGCATTTGGCCAATAGGATCTTGTTTTCCTGTTACTTAGAAAAGTCAATTCCTAGACAGCATATGCATGTAACCCACTGTGCTAGTCATTCAGCATATTGGACTCCTAGTTTATAAGAATTATTGTTGCAGTTGTGGGAAATGATCTTTTCAAGGATTGGTTGCTTTTTGCAGGATAAAGACTTCCCATCCACATTGTAAGTTCAGTTACATACAATTGGGTTGTCTTCTAAGAAATGTGACCGTGATGGGCCAGGCTAATTTGAAACTTGAGACAAAGGAGACGTCTCAGGGTGATGAGGGAAAGGGAGGGGGGCACTTACACCTGTAGTAGATACCAAAGATAAACGAAACTTCCACGTCATCATTGCTATAGAAACCAAACTAGAGATACAGTTTCAAAAAGGAGTGAGAAACCGTTGGCTTCAGCTCAGGTAGGTTTTTCTAGCAGTTCTTTAAAGGCATAACAATCAAGATTATTACTGTAAAAAACTTTCAAAAGTTTGGATATTGAAACAATTGTGAGTTGGTTTCACTACAGCTGCCTTCCATATTGCAAATGACTTTATTAAGGTGTACTTACTCATTGACAATGCCCCTTTTGCTTTGTCTTACATACAAAGTGATGCTGATGTTGTTGGAACCAAATACTGGAAGTTGTGGGGACTTGATATGTGAAATGCACTATGAAAGCTTTTCTGTATCACAAAAGGCAGTTGACTCAGGGAGTTTGTTGATCTTTTGGCATCTATTTTTTTAATGAAGATAGACTGTGTGCCTTGGGTTTGGCTTGCATTTTCTGATTTCATGCTTCTTTATTGATGTTGTAGTTAGTAGAACAATTGCCGTGCTTAGAAAGCAAAATGGAGTTAGCTGTCAGTCAAACTGGTGGTTCCCGTTTTACATGCAGACACATACACTGCTCTTTCTTGATTTATTCCGATGCTCAGATGGAAATATTTGTTGATTTTTGTGTTTACAGTTGATTTACAAATCTGAAAGGAAATCAGATAAATTTGAGTGAGTGTTGCACAGATATTCCTCAAGGGACATTAAGCTTCATGAAACCCCAGTCTCTATCCTCAGCTTGGTCAGGTGTTTGGCTGGCTTTTGCTAGAAGTGTCAGATCTGCATTGTAACGTCTTGAGCCTTAGGCTAGAATAGCTTACTTGCCAGCTGCTTTGAACAATCAACAGGCTAATTTTACCTTTGCCTAATGAAATTCAAAATGGAAACATGAGAGATTTCCTTACAACCTTGTAGCACACCATATAAAAAAAGTTGGATCAGATGACCAGAAAGATTTGCTGTTGTTTTCAGAGCAGTTTATGATATTAGAACCTGTTTAGGAAACTGATCCATCTTCAGGATTCCAGTCTTCTTCTTGGACTTCTGTGGAATGTCATATTGTATATAATGGGGTGTTTCCTTTGATAATATTGGTTATCTGATACTACCACTTGAAGTGGAAGACTGCTATGGAAAAGAAGGGGACCATGACTGTTTCCTGCAGAAAATTGCCAAGAGCATTTTTTATTCACACTAGGAAAGAGATATAAGTGCCTCATATATTTCCCTAATGGGAATAGTAGTTTAGGTAGTTACTTTTCAGGAAATGCAAAGATACAGAATGGGGGATGCGTGGCTTTAGAGCAGTACATGTGAAAAAGATATGGGAAGTTATGCAACCCCTCTATTCTGCCTTGGTTAGATCACATCTGGAATACTGTGTCCAATTCTGGGCACCACAATTGAAGGGAGATGTTGATAAACTGGAATGTTTCCAGAGGGGGCAACTAAAATGGTCAAGGGTCTGGAGAACAAGCCCTATGAGGAGCGGCTTAAAGAGCTGGGCATGTTTAGTCTGCAGAAGAGAAGGCTGAGAGGAAATATGATGGCCATGTACAAGTATGTGAGAGGAAGTCATAAGGAGGAGGGAGCTAGCTTGTTTTCTGTTGCCTTGGAGACTAGGATGCGGAACAATGGCTCCAAACTACAAGAAAGGAGAATCCATCTGAACATTAGGAAGAACTTCCTGACTGTGAGAGCAATTCAGCAGTGGAACTCTCTTCTTTGGAGGCTTTTAAGCAGAGGCTGGATGGCCATCTGTTGGGGGTGCTTTGAATGCAATTTTCCTGCTTCTTGGCAGGGGGTTTGACTGGATGGCCCATGAGGTCTCTTCTAACTCTATGATTCTATGATTTTGCCAAGGAAAGAGATAAGAGCGTTTCCCCCATATCATATTGGGTTGATGGAAGTTGTTTTTTAACATTTCTGGAAAATCTCCTAATAATATTGAACTAAACCATGTAAACAAGTAGGCATCTTGGTGTGGATAATCAAGATCTTATTACCAGGGTGGTTATCTTTTCTGTTTTTGGGGTGTCATATTTTTATTGGCCTATAATAGTCATGACCCTGATAATCGTATTAGGTGATCTTCAAACCCATGTCTAACTACTACTTTCTATTTTAATTTTTGGATCTGTCTGTGTCCCATGTGCTAGCCATTAATCTACCAAGTGTCTCATTGTCTGCATTTTTATGTTCATGAATGAGTGAAAAATATTCCTACTAGAACCACTTGGCTATCATTCTCACCTTGAAAGGTCACTATCAAGAAGAAACTGGTTATGTATTCAGCTCACTCAGTGCTCCTGCTGACTTCACTATTATAGAGGAGAGAAAGTTGATCTCAGAGAACATGTCTCATAGCCCACAAAAACACTGGGATTTTTTGTGTTAATGATTGATTTATTCAGAAATTTAAAACGCTGCATAATCCAAAATTGTCCAACATGTGGCTGAGATATTGCCCTCTTGCTTTCTGATGGTTCGATGTACACTAACTTGGTTTCATGCACACAATTATTTAAAATACATTCAGGATATATTATAAAGTATAAGGTAAAGGTTTTCCCCTGATGATCACCTCCCTCAGAGTCGTGTCCAACTCTGGGGGAGGTGCTCATCTCCACTTTTAAGCCAAAGAGATGGCATTGTCTGTAGACACCTCCACCGTCATGTGGCCGGCATGACTGCATGGAGTGCTGTTACCTTCCAGCCAGAGCAGTACCTATTGATCTAATCACATTTGCATTTTTTTGAACGACTAGATTGACAGAAGCTGGGGCTAACAGCAGGAGCTCATGCTGCTCCCAGATTCGAACCTGCAACCTTTCGATTAGCAAGTTCAGCAGCTTGGCAGATTAACCCACTGTACCACCGGGGCTCATGAAACATAAATGAATTGTGTATTTAGATATGGGTCCTATTTCCAAAATATTTCATTTATGTATCTGCAGATATTCCAAAATGCAAAATAAATAAATAAATAAACGAATGAACAAACAAACAAACATATAAAATTCAAAGTACTTCTAGTCCCAAGCATTTGAAATAAGAAATGTGCAACCTGTAGAATTGTGGATTTTATTTGATTCTGATTTTTTGAAAAAAAAATCCAAAATTATAGGGGGGAAAACCTAAGATCTTAAAAATGAAAGTGACAAGAGAGCAAAAGTTGTAGATTTCCTCATAAAGGGAAGATTGTTTTTGGTGCTCACTCCATAGAAATCTGAAATCAAATTCCTGTTTATTCAAACATGATTGTGAGGTTCTCCATCCCAATTTGGGTTTACACTTCTTTCTTCTAGGTACTGCATTTTTAATAACAACACAGCAGATTAGCAAGATGTACCTCATATTGGGAATAGCTGTAGCTTTGAATGGTGCAAATGAAAAAGGTCATTTCAGTAAGTTTTTGATGAAAAGATGCCAAAATTTAGAAGATTAATCAATAAAAAGAGTTAGGGAAAGTCCATTTGGGAGTTTAGACTTCATGTGCAATATTCTCTACCAAAAGCAATACTACAAAATAGTAATATTTTGTAATCTTTTACAAAAGATTTTGTAAAGTAATTTTCATCAGTTAAAAAAGGCAACAAACACTGGTATTATTCCTTCCCATTTTTTTGCATACATATTTTTCCATTATTGCAAAGACTGTTGTGGTTAGTAATATTTTGAGTCGGGTGTGTGCTATTTGGTAGCATTATGGCTGTTACACATGCTAATAAGGGGTGACTTAAACTGAAGACTTGCATAAGAAGCTATGGCTTATCAGTTCATCCCTGGTGACTCTTGCATTAATGCATCCACCCACACTTTAGTCATCTTCCTTGTGAATTGGACATTCTTTGTTATCCTAATGTTAATCATTGTGACTCTGACAGCTAAACTGGTAAACTTCGTGAAATGATTCATTCTTTGGTATCTATTGGGACTATCAGTGGTGGGATCTTCTTCTATGTTAATTTTATCTCTTCTCTCTACTCATATACCTATCATTAGATAAACTGTTGGTGCAGACAGATCTATGATCCATCTAATTTGCTTCGGATGTGAGTGTATGAACCGCAGAAAACTTTCAGGACTGGTGACTGTATTAAATAAAGAAGGGCAGATCATTTTACTTATGGA
The DNA here is from genome assembly GCF_037176765.1 of Anolis sagrei. NCBI lineage: Eukaryota > Metazoa > Chordata > Lepidosauria > Squamata > Anolidae > Anolis > Anolis sagrei. The sequence goes on from NC_090024.1 coordinate 83,832,972, forward strand.
AGTTGCTAATTTTATATTTGAGGGTTGTGCAGGAACCAGCTGGTTATCCCTCATTGTTCTACCATGTTCATGTAAACACTTGCTTGAAAGAAACATCTCTTTTTGTACAGAAGGATTTTTTATATAAAGCCTGTATACCGAATGGTGAGGATTTGAGAGTATGTGCAGGAAGATTTATTATGTTCTCCTTGATCATAACCTCTGGAGCAATAAGAGATCCATTCACACTTCATAATTTTATTGAGATTTGAAACAGCAAATCTCAAAATGGATGTTTAGTATTCACAAGCACAGTCCTAAAAGCTGGTTGTGATGGCAATTATACATAATATCTGGGGATGGGAAATACATTTGCATTAAAAATAAGGGAGCATTACTATTTTCTTACCACAGTTGGCCTTCCATATCCACAGGTTTTGCATACATGGATTCAACCATCCATGGTTAGAGCATTAAGATCAGCTGGGGAGATCCTGCTCTCAATCCTGCCACCATCGCAGGTGTGATTGGTGAGGATGAGAGATAGGGCCTTCTTGGTGGTGGCCCCTCAGCTGTGGAACTCTCTCCCCAGTGAGATTAGATTGGCCCACTCCCTCCTGGTGTTTAGAAAACTAAAAACTTGGTTATGCAGACAAGCATTCAGTGAGTGAAAACAATAATGTAGCAGATGGATGATAAACATGTGATCAGTGCAGTGTCAAAATGTTTTATGTTTATGTTTTATAGTTTATAGTTTTTAATGATTTAATTCACATGTGATTGTTTTAGATGTGTGGTGTATTGTTTTTATGTATGTGAGGCTTCACATTTTCCATTTATTTGATTTTTTTTGTCGTGTCAGGAGTGACTTGAGAAACTGCAAGTCGCTTCTGGTGTGAGAGAATTGGCCGTCTGCAAGGACGTTGCCCAGGGGACACCCAGATGATTTTGATGTTTTTATCATCTTTGTTGGGAGGCTTCTCTCATGTCCCCGCATGAGGAGCTGGAGCTGATAGAGGGAGCTCATCCACCTCTCCCCGGATTCGGACCTGCAACCTGTTGGTCTTCAGTCCTGCCAGCACAGGGGTTTAACCCACTGCGCCACCGGGGGCTCCTTTATTTGATGTGAACCGCTTTGAGTCCACCCAGGGGTGAGAATAGCGGTATATAAATGCAATACATAAATAAATAATAAATGTTCAAGAGAAAAATTCCTCAAGAGCAAACTTTTATTTTGCCATGCACCAAGCACTATCCTGTTGTGTAGGCATACCCTGCTGTAGCTTCATGCTGTTTCATAGATCCATAGGCTCTCTTTGGCACTCATGTGAGTTGTTTTCCATTTTATGTAAGGGACAGTATTTTACTACATTATTGTATATAACAGGACATGAACATTCATAGATGTTAGTATCTATAGGGGATCCTGGAATAAACTCCAGCGGGTATTGAGGGCCCACTATGGTAGCAAAAGTGTGTGCCTGTCTTTTCAGTTTCTTGTAATTGGGAAGAATCTACAAGTCCCAGAATCTGATTTCTTTTTTCCTTTAGGAATTTTATGCAAATAAATGTGCAGAACTCACACATTTTTCAAAGATCTATATTTTTGAAAAATATGCAATCAGAAAATTTGGTATTTTAAGAAGGAAAAAAGTACATACACTAGGAAAAATGTGTACCAAAACATTTATTTATTTATTTATTTATTTATTTATTTATTTATTTATTTATTTAGAGTTTTTATACCCCAGTCTTCTCACCTCTGGGGAGGGACTCAGGCCGGCTAACAACATAAAATTCAATACAATAAGAAAAACATTATAGGTCATCAATATAAAATATATTAAAATACACTTCATACAAATTACAGCAAAAATCATTTCATCCAAAAGAATCACAAATTCATCGCCATCCGCCAGAAAGGTCAGTAGTTATTGACTCAGTCATCATTCTGTGAATGCAGTATCCCAAAGCCATGTTTTTACCTGCTTTCTAAACATCAGGAGGGAAGAGGCAGATCTAATCTCCATCGGGAGGGAGTTCCAAAGCCGAGGGGCCACCACCGAAAAGGCCCTGTCCCTCGTCCCCACCAAATGTAATTGCGAAGGCAGTGGGACCGAGAGCAGGGCCCCTCCAGAAGATCTTAACAAAGAAACAAAGAATCTTTTTGCAAAGAAACCAAAGTCTGACAGTAAGAAAATGTAGGTAAGATTTGGAGACATGCAATAAAATTGAGGATGAGATCTTTTCTACTCTTCCCAATGATAGTGCACAGATACCACTTTTACTGTCATGGTTCAATACTATAGAACCTTGGGATTTGGTGTTTCATAAGATATATAGACTTTTCTCCCTGAGAGCTCATTTGCCTCACCACAGTACAAATCCCAAAATATCATCGGATGCAGCCAGGGCAGTTAAAGTGGTCTCAAAGCACCTGTATAATGTGAAAAAGGCCTCACAGCTTTTCTCATCCCAAATATCACTGCACATTTAGAAGGATTAAGAGATACTAGTTGTGCATTAGTTGTGCAACTAATGCTATCATGATGCCGTTCATTTGCTGAAACTCCTTTGGAATAAATATAGAGTTTCATAGAATCCTAGGCAGAAGTGCAAGCAGACAGGTGAGTCATATCCTGTCTTTCTACATCTGTGGTTTATGGGCAGCTGCATATCATGATGAGTAGAATGAAACAGATTATCACTGACCTACACTGAACAGCATGTTGTACTATTCTTGTATTGTGTAGCTTCTAAGAAGGACAAAGACAAGCATAGAAAGAAAGGTATACATGAGGGCATTAGCTACTGAAACTGAGGTATAACAATAACAAATGCTAGAATGCTATAGTAGACTCTCAGTCAAGTAGGAATTGATAGATGTCAGATAAATGTAGTTTCTGGTTGCTTGAGAGTTACTATTAAAAATAGACATAATTAATACTATACTATATTATACCACAAACTCTGTATTGACTTGATGTTAACATGGAAATACAGTCATTTCATCTCATCACATTAGAGAATGAATCCACTTTAAATCCAGTTTCTGCCTCCTTCAGAATTCTGGGGTTTGTAGTTTAGGAAGGAGCCTTTAACAGCCTTATTAAACTACAAACCCCAGAATTCTGCAGAAGGCAGAAACCGGATTTAAAGTGGATTCATTCTCTTTAGTGTGATGAAGTATGTGCTGGTACAGCTGTACCAGGAGCTCCAATTCTGTTTGCTTTGCATTAAATGTTTGTTTGCAATCCCAGGCTTGGGATTTTGCAGCAGGGTGGCTTCCTGTTATTGTTTGCAATCATAGAGCAAGCCACCTGTCAATTATCGTTAGGGTCCCTGGTCCCACCCCTTTTGAGTTTTAGTGGGAATAGGAGCCATTTTGAGTCCAGTCCACACAGAGAAGCTTCCATGCAGGACATAATTTCAAGAGCTCCTGTAGAAAGCTTTGTCTTCTACGGCTTGGCCAGGGAGATATACAGCCTACAGCCTGACTGGAGTTATACAGCCTTACAGCTCCTCTACGGAGGGACTTCAGCCAGCCATCACAGCAACCTGAACTCCTTTTTCCCTGGAAGTCTACAAAGCTCTGCCTGGTAAGGGTCTCTCGTGGAAGCCAGAAGCAGTTGGTACCAGGTGTAAGGGCTCCACACCAACAGAGGAAAGACAGACTGCCCAGATTAGAAGTTAAGGATTTCCCTATTAGTTAATTACAGTTAAGAAGATAGTGCCTGTTCCCAGTGAACAAGATTGCAAGAGCCAATAGACTGTTAAGAAAGCTTGAAAGTACCTGTTTGTTTTCATCAATAAAGAACTTTGTTGGGCTTACTTTAAGCCTCTATAGAACTTTGTTTTGGGGAGGTCCAAGGGCCTTTAATCTGAAGCAGCCCCGGCGTCCCGTTGGGTACACAGAATTTATGTCCTGTCTACAGTCATATGCACAGGCCCAGCGTGCGACAGCACAAAGTAGATTAAAAGCAAATTAAGACAGAGTCATGTATCACAGTTTTACTGTAATATGAAAACAGCTTTGTGAATGCAGCATGCAATTGTAGTTAAATGGTAGTCAAAGTTTTTAACTTAATGAACTTCACTAACAAAATTGTGGGCTTACTCATGATGCAGCACACCAAGTTTAACTTTACATTTCCACTAACATTCATTTTATTTTACTTTTTGTTTGAAGTATTATTTATTTGATTTTTTTGCTAGTTGCTGGAGAGTTCTGATTACTTGATTTCCAGTTAATTGAGATTCTACTGTAAATTGGGTCGTACCAACTAGGGTAGGACCACTGAATCCATAGAAAAGTAGCAAGTTTTACACTTGTTTTAGATTTCTAAATTAACATAGATATTAATTTAACTGGAGATTTTTGGGGGGTTGGGAAAAACTGGAAAATGTTTATATGTCTATGACTCCAAACTCAGTTTGTACCCAGTTACAAATACTCTTGTGCTTGCAAATTTGAAAACACAGTGCTGTGTCCCTGAATCCAAACTCTCTTCTCCTCCTCTGCACCCACTTTCAAGTGCCCTTGTGCGATTGGCAGACATATAGTAACTTTCTGCACCTGTAGTTCTGCTGTCTTAGGGCACTGAGATAGGTTTTCCTCACTCAGATTGGCGTGTTAAGTGTGCCCCAGAGCAGAGTGCCTCAAAGTGTGAAGGCAGCAAATGCTTTTAACAGCGCCATCTGATTTGTCCGCGTCAAGGTCTGGAGCATAAGTGGCAGTGTGAATTGTGAATTTAAGTAATTCCTCCATGCCAGGATATTTAACAAGTCCGCTTCTATTGTTCCAGTGTGCAAGAAAGCTCTTTTTAAATTGGTGAGCAAGGCATGAGATATAAATCTCACACTAAGATTTATGCAATTATGTGATAAATGATGTTCAAAGATGCAAGCACCTCTTATCTGTACAGATAAGATTGTAAGTCAAGGGCCCTTTGAGTCATAATCAGGAATATATATGTAAAAATAAAGGTATGTTAATGTTTTTGTATGTACATATTTTTGCATCAAAATTCCTAAACTTTCAAGAAGCACATTTTCTTTATTTTAACATAAAAAGCATTTTGTGTTTGTCTGAAGCATTACATGTAAACCTGGCTAGTGATCTTATACTGATAGCATTGCTTTCTGAATTGATGTCCAATTATTGAAGATAGTTTGTTCTGTGCTTTTAAGTAGTTTATGACTTATGGTGACCCTAAGGCGATCCTATCATGAGGTCTTGTTGGAAATATTTATTCAGAAGAGGTTTACCATTGCCTACCTCTCAAACTGAGAGTGTTTAACTTGTCCAAGGTCAATCAGTAGGTTTCTATGACTGATCAGGATTCCAACTCTATTTCCTCAGAGTCCTAAGACTTCTTCACACAGGGCATTTTAGCCACATTTTGCCACTTTTAATTGTGGCTTGGATGGGGCCTGTCATGTGCCATCACATGACACATGGCAGGACCCGCCCACATTCCTCCCAAAGCAGCATTTCCTCCATCACTTTCCTTCCCCTTTCCCTATATGATGGGGGGAAGGGCAGCAGGGCAATACGTGTTGCCACCCTTTCTCCCATCTGATGGGGGAAGAAGGGAGATGCACGGGGTGCCACAAGTTGCCCCACGGGTCTTCCTTTTTGTGTGCTTTCCCTTTTGTGCACCCTCCCTTTTTTGTATCTTCCCTTTTGCACTTCTTCCCTTTCGCACACCTTCCCTTTCATCAAAAGGGCAATGTGAAGAGCTCCCTAGTATATATCTGTGGAAAGACCAGGGTGGGGCAAAATACTCTTGTTTGCTAGAGCTAGGTGTGAATGTTTCAATTGACCACCTTAATTAGCATTTGATGGCTTGGCAGTGCCTGGGGGAATCTTTTGTTGAGAGGTGATTAGATGTGCCTGATTGTTTACTCTCTGTTGTTTTGCTATTGTAAATTTAGAGTTTTTAAATATTGGTAGCCAGATTTTGTTCATTTTCATGGTTTTCTCATTTCTGTTGAAATTGTCCACATTCTTGTGGATTTCAGTGGCTTCTCTGTGTAGTCTGACATGGTGGTTGTGAGAGTGGTCCAGCACTTCTGTGTTCTCAATAAAATGCTGTGCCCAGGTTGGTTCATCAGGTGCTCTGCTACGGCTGATTTCTCTGGTTGAAATAGTCTGCAGTGCCTTTCATGTTCCTTGATTCGTGTTTGGGCACTGCGTTTGGTGGTCCCTATGTAGACTTGTCCACAGCTGCATGGTATACGGTAGACTTTCTCATTACTTTATTTTCCAGATCATCAGACTGGGCCACAGCAACGCATGCCAGGGGACGGCTAGTCAACAATAATTTTGGTTTATTTTTTAGTTTATCATTATTGGAAGGAAACTAAAACAATTTAACTCACATTTTCCTTTCTCTATCCATAGGGAAGCAGTAGTCAATGTATAAAAGCAAAAGATGTATGCTTGTATACATTCACAAAAAGTGCAAAAATTGTGTACATGAGGAAAGCACAACTTGATAGCGTGTCATATTTTTTGTGTTTTCTGTATAAATAGAAAGCTGGAATAAATAATTTTTTTCTGACCCAGCACAGGAATGTTGTCCTGAAAGAATTATTCCTATAATCCACTTGAAACCAATGGTCAGGATCCATTTTAATGTTCTGTCCATCTATGGCCAGAGGAAGAGCAGAATCCACAGAGCTGGATAGGAGTGACCTTTGGCATCCATGGAACTAACAGATCTTTGTGCCATTTGACCTTGGCTAATTAGTGGCCACCTTGGTTCATGAGGGCAGTGGTAGAACACTGCCAGACTGTGTGAGTTGTTCATAGTTTGAAATACCAGGTGCCTCCCTGTGTGGACTGTTTTTAAAAAGTACAACTCGCATAACCAGGGGCTGCATAAGTACATTACCATTACAGGCAGTCCTTGAGTTAGAAACATCTGACTTAGAAATGACTCATAGTTAAGAACATGGTGAGGCAAGAAAGGTGAAAGAAATCTACTCCTTGGAAGGGAAATTCATTCATGAAAGACTTACCATGGAAAAAAGTGTCTCCACTGAAGCTTTCTACAATGAGCCAAAACAACTTTGCAACTTACATACAAAGTTAACTTAATCTTGTGCATAACCTGGAGACTGCCTGCATTAGATTCTGTTCTAATGTTGAGTAGTGTCATTTAGGGGGTGCAGCAGGTGTAAGGTACACTGGATGATACCATCAGAAGGCAGACACAAAATATGACATTCTATGCAGTGTTTCAGCTGATATATAATATCCCTATTGTTAGATATAACTACAATTCCATTTTTCATAAGCCTTGCTTTTATGAACGGCATCAATATACCCACAAGGCTAAAACTCTGTGATAACTTCCTTTTTGAACCTTCTAATAATGTGCATGTGTTCTGTTAAAAGGTGTGATTTTTATCCCATTACAATGATGCTTAAAATTGTGTTGGCTTGACTTCACACACTACAAACACATGTGATTGTTTTTGTTGCTAGTGTTTTATTTTAAAAATTATTACATTTTCTGCTATTTTAGTTAGAATGTTTTAAATGTAATTTTTTGATTGTTTATATGTTGATAGCATCATATGATGCTTGTGTGAGGCCGCACTGAGTCTCCCTTCAGGGGGGAGAAGGGTGGGGTAGAAATACATGAAATAAATAATAAATAAATACTGTAATATGATCTGGTGAGAGAGAAGGTCATGGAAGCTACACAATGAGTTACTGCATTGGATGGTACTAACTATTGACAGTATTTCCAAAATTTACTTCGCTGTGGATGGCTGTGCACAAATTTAATTTTATATATAGTAAAACTTCAACTAAAGAGCATTCCAACATTTTGAGTTAAGTCATTCCTCAGCCCGGGTTTTTGACAAATGAGCTAACACCAATGGGAGCTCTGGTATGAGACTATAAGGCTTTTAGACTTTAAAGGAGTAGCCTCCGTGCCTTGTACTCTTGTTCACTTTGGGAGATTGCTGTCTGCTTTGCTCTTGTCCACTTTGTTGATTTTGTGTGGTTTACTTGATTTTGTGTGGTGTATTTGGCTTCATGAAGAGAAAGAGGGAGAGACAGTAAGAGAGGGAGGGCGGCTGGAATGAGTACAGAATGAAGTTGTGCTTCCTTGCCACAAAGTTGTGCTTTATTTACATTGTTATTGATAAAGTATATTTTCTTATTTTTAAAAATGAAACAAAAATGGGGGGTTGGAGGTATGGGACAGATTAATAACATTTCAATGCATTTCAATGAGAAAATCTGCCTTGAGACAAGAGTGTTTTGAGCTAAGAGTTCGGTCGTGGAATGAATTAAACTCTTAAGTCAAGGTTTCATTGTATATACAAATATGATTGTACTTGTCATAGTTCAGTGTGTTTTTAAAGATATGGAAATATGACCTGTTGGGGAGGGCTATACATAATAGACAATGGTATTTAATTTACTGTACTTCCTCTCCTTCCCCTCCACATCAGACCTGTACACATATCCTTGAAGAAATATAGCTTTTTCTAACATTCTTTATGCATTATTCAGAAGAAGAAGAAAAAGGTGCAAATCCATTGTCTTTCTCAGTTTTCAGGTCACCTTTAAGGGAAATCAAATTTTTAAGAAAGTGACTAACCTGAGCTTTCAGCTAAACCTAGAGGCAAATCAGTAACTTGATACTGAAATGTCATTCTGTTGCGTGCTCAGGAGAGTGAAGTGAATAATAGGAGAGAATTAATCCACCCACCCTCAGTCAGGCATCCATCTGGAATGCAATATCCCAGTTGCTACCCATTAAGATTTTGCTAAGGAAGACTACATCACTGGGCTGAGAACTTCAAGGGCATTTTAAGCTATATGCGCAATGTTTTGTGTTTAAAGTGTTACTTATACTTTTTCTGAGGCTTATCTGAGGATGGCAACAAACACAAATCCACTACAAGTCATAGTACATAAATCACAAATATATTTTTTTGCAGCTTATATAATACAATATTAAACATATATCCAACTTATATAATACAGCATTGAGTGATATACAAAAAACTTCTATTTATACAGTGATTTTACACCAGTCACAAAAGTAGAGTCTTGCTGTAAAGCAAACTTCTCTTAAGGGCATAAGATCCCTTACTTTCTCTAAAGATACTGTTGAGTGGAGCTTCCAGTCCCTTGTAAGAGGATATCCACGTAAAGGATTTCCAGACTGTCTAACGTCTTCCTCAGGTGGAGAAATGTGAAGAGTACAATGAAGTTCTCCAGACTTGATGGGACAGATGTAACAGAACCGTTACTAATCCTTCTTAAAGTAATCAAATGTAGCAGGTTTAACAAAACATTTCTGCATTTCTGGGAATGGTTATCTGAGGACAAGAAGCAAGAATAAGCGACTGGATACAAAGCTATGCAGCCTCTGAGCATATGCAGAATTTTTTCCATAGGATTGAATGCGTATTACATAATGCATGTAACTTTGTTGACATGTAACGTACTCAGCTGATGCACATATATGCATTCCGGTGGGAGGGAAAGTTTAAAAACCTGCATTCTACTCTGCTATCAAGCTATGGATGCTGCAGATCCTCAAACCAGTTTGAGGCCACTACCTGTAGTTGTGTAATCACCATCTGGAACTGGGTCCATGGGTGTTAGGCTACTCATCCAACCAAAGGAAAAGTGTTCTTACTATACATCAAGGGAACCACTGACGACATAGGGAAGCTGATGAAGAAACACAACATACAAACTAGTATCTACAGACCCACTAAGAAAATCCAACAAGTGCTATGTTCAGTAAAGGACAAGAGGGATCCTCTCACCTCTGCAGGAGTCTGCCGGATACCATGCAGCTGTGAACAAGTCTACATAGGGACCACCAATGCCCAAACATGAATCAAGGAACATGAAAGACACTGCATACTACTTCAACCAGAGAAATCAGCCATAGCAGAGTACCTGATGAACCAACCTGGACACAGCATTTTATTTGAGAACACAGAAATGCTGGACCACTCTCACAACCACCATGTCAGACTACACAGAGAAGCCACTGAAATCCGCAAGCATGTGGACAATTTCAACAGAAAGGAGGAAACCATGAAATTGAAGTATTAAAAAAACCTCTAAAATCAGGACAGTAAATAAAGAATACCACTCAGAAAACAGAGGAATTCCAGACAGATAACACAAAGGGCCTGCTAACACCTTCCAACAAAGGATTCCCCAGGCAGGAAGCAGCCAGGCTTTGAAGCTGCAAGGCTATTCAATGCTAATCAAGATGGCTACCTACAACATTCACACTTGCCTCAAACAGACAAGAGTTCTTTGTCCTGCCCTGTACATTTCACAGACAGATAAACCCCACTTGCCTAGTTTCAAATCAGATCGCACAACCTCTGAGGATGCCTGGCATAGATGTGGGAGAAACGTCAGGAGAGAATGCTTTTGGAACATGGCCATACAGCCGGGAGAACTCACAGCAACACACTGAAAACTGTTTCTACTATTCCATTTGGATCCAGTCAAAGTAGTGAGTATAGATGTGCCCTGAGATTCACCTCAATAAGATTTTGAGCAGTATCAAGATTCTGTGGAACATAATTTGAAATCTATATTTCTACCATTTTATTATTAAATCCAAACTTTTAAAAGAAAGATAAATAGGGAACAAAATCTGGATCAAAGTCTGATTTTAATTATAGGGATTGCAATTGATATAGTGTTTTTTTGGGGTTTTTTTGTTGTTGCTGCCTGTAGATTTGAGCATACAAAGGAATAAAGAAAATTTAGATGAAAACTATGTTGAGTATTCTTTCTGCCTTTCTTGGATCAAACCCAATGATACTGCTGGCTTCAAATTATCCCATAAACATTCCATAATATTGAATAAAATCAATACTTCTCCTCTTCCTTTTATTAACAATATATCATATTCCTTCCCATTTTATTTCACCAAACTCAACTGCCAGTTCTATTTTCATTTCTTCTGATGATGCTTCTTTCATATTACCTAGATTGTGTGAGTTATACATTCTTTGTGTAGAAAAAGTCTATCTAATTGACTTGCTTATTTGAGTTTATGGCTGTATTTTCTTAGCTCCAGACTACTTTTGTGTATCAAAGTTTGAATAATACGACAGATCAGTCATGCTCCAGCAGTTACTGCTTCCTTGCATGAAGTTAAAATGAACCCTGTTTACACTGAAACCTTTGTATTTAGTGAGACTATCTTACATATTGTTAGGCCTATTGAATCTACTGGGACCTCTCTTGAGTGTAAACTTTTTTTTGAGTTCACACTAGTAAATTGCTGCCCACAGAAATCACTACCTAATTTCAGTTGCGCTTTAGAAGCCCCTAATGTTTTACTCAAATATTTGGGTCAGTATGCAAAGAGCTCTTAGGTATCTTTAAGGCTAATGTTTTACCTTTCCTTCCAAAAAGAATGGATGGAAATAATTACAGTAAGATGTTTTAGTTATATGAATCCAGCTTTCCCAATTAATGAATTATTAATACATAGTGTTGGGTTGTTCTTCTTTGATTTTTTGAGTGAGAGGTTGGCCAGAAAAGGTAAATATAGTTCTAATTAATACCTTGAAAAAGCCGCCACAGAAGTATGTGGACACTGCTGACTTTCAGCATGACATTTTGCCAGAACTTGGAAATACTACTCTTTTGGATTACAATTCCCAGATTCCTGATTTTCACCACTCCTGGAAAGGTAAAGATAAAGGTTTTCCCCTTGACATTAAGTCTAGTTGTGTCCGACTCTGGGCGTTGGTGCTCATCTCCATTTCTAAGCCGAAGAGCCGGTGTTGTTCATAGACACCTCCAAGGTCATGTGGCTGGCATGACTGCATGGGGTACTTTTACCTTCCCACTTGAGTGGTACCTCTTGATCTACACACATTTGCATGTTTTCAAATTGCTAGGTTGGGCAGAAGCTGGGGCTAATAGCAGAAGTTCACCCCGCTCCAGCGGATTTTAATCAGTGACCTTTTGGTCAGCAAGTTCAGAATTTCAGCCGTTTAACTCACTGTGCCACTCCTGGAATCTATCAGAAAAAAGCAGCTTTCTCATATTCTAAATCTCCTTGTCCTTACTGTAGGATTTTGGCTATTTTCCTTTTCTGGCCATTCAGTGTGTGGCAGAAGCCAAACACAAATTCACTGCACTGAGTGTATTGATATATACAGTCAATGTCAATGAGGATATAGTGTAAAATAACTGGGAGTAATGAGAATGTATAAACAAATAGTCTATGTTCTTTCACACTGACACATATATGACACTAATCCAGGAGCCAATGCCAGAGGCAAGTGGAGTATGTTATGAACTACTTGAGGTATTCCTTCTGGGACTACTCATATGGTATGATTTCTGTCTCATTGCTTTCAGACAGACTTCACTGATCTATTACTAACAGTAGCTGTATTTGTGGAGGTAGATAAGTGGAGGAAACCAATTCTGAAGATCTGAGATTAAAGCTTTTCAACCAGGATACCCCCTCCCCCAACTACTGAATATTTTTAATGAACTTTATAAGAAATTAAACAAGACATTATTATTATGTCTCATGCAATTTGATAATGCACACATCTGCTACCCATATTAGCAACTTTTATGGCAGATGTGTTACTTACACAAGAAATAGAATATTGGTGTGCTTATCTTAAGCTCTGTATTTTGCAGGTTACACTGACACAGAAGTAAACCACACTAAATTAAGTCAGACTACTTACAAGCAGGACAGATGCCTTATAATTAGAATAGGCTCTGGAGAGGACATTTCCTTTTGCACTCCACACAGTCTCTCTCTTTTAATAATCATAATTGTTATTTTCATTCTAAACCGTTGCAAAACCGTTGAATATTCTGTAATGCACTATGTGAATTTAGCAAATACATGTCTGTTTTTTTAAAAACCCCACACAATTCTTTTTCCCAATTGACTGTAATAATTCCCTTTGCGCTCACAATATTTCCCACTCTTCGATATGGGCCTAACTTCATAGTTCCAGATATGCAGTAGAATCACTTGTAGCCTTAGGCAAGTCACCATTTCTCAGTGTTGGTTCCTCATCTTTTAAATTGCATTGAGAATGATCTGTAAGGATAAAGAGGAACGAAAAACCCAACAATGTTGCCTGTAGAAATACACAAAAATGTTTCTTTGCACATTTTTCTATTAGCAGCAGTAGAAAATGCACTCGGTTCCTTTTCTAATTCCATTTGCAGTTGTGCCATTGTACTAATTCCATCTGTGACTGAGAGTGTTTCCTAATAAATGAATTAGCTCTATGATTAATGCACATCTTCTGGTACAGCTTAAGGAAAAAAATGGTATATTTGAGTGAGAGCAAATGATAAGACAGTATACAATTTCAAATGTAAATTTTGCTAGACTTATTACTAACATGCATCTTTTCATGCTGTTTCATTTTGTCAATTTTAATCCATGCACATAATTTAAATGTTCTTTTAAAAACAAAATCTTAGTGGCTAAGAGAATAAGCCCCTGCCTCAAGGAGTGCAATACAAAGTCCATGGTTTGAATCTATGTTGAGCTACTAACTCAAAAAGAGATCATAGGTAAGGCTTTCTCATTTAGGGCTTGTCTGCATTGACTGTGCAGCCCACATTGAGTCTAAAGTCCCTCCATGATGTCCAGGGACTCCCGGTCTTTATTGTGGAGTAAACTATTTTTTCTGATTTAAGTTGGATTAGAATAAACCAACTCCAGGAACTGCTACAAAATTTGAATGTGCCAGGAGGTGGCAGATAATATTTTAGCATAAATGAAATGTGTCGATCTCCATAATACCACAATAATACAATACAATACAAAACTTTATTACGGTCACTGACCAGCACACAGCAGGGCACAAGCATCCTGAGAAGGGGAAACGCAGCCCCCCAGTGAGGCAGTTATAAAAAAACAGATTAGAGAACAGTTTAAAATCACAGTTTAAAAACACAGGTTAATGTAACAACATCTGGGACCCTCTAGTCTTTTTACTCAGTCTAGATAAGTGTTTCTCTACCTGGCCGGGGGGGGGGGGGGTGGGGTGTTGGGACACAGCGTTTTCTGTTGGTCATGAGGCTTCTCTGTGGGAAGTTTGGTTCAATTCTATCGTTGCTGGGTTCAGAATGCTCTTTGATTGTAGGTGAACTATAAATCCCAGTACTACAACACCCAAATGTCAAAGTCTATTTCCCCTAAACCCCATCTGTGTTCAAATTTGGGCATATTGAGTATTCATGCCAAGTTTGGTCCAGATCCATCATTGTTTGAGTCCACAGTGCTCACCGGATGTGAACTACAACTCCAAAACTCCAAGTCAATGGCCACCAAACCCTTCCAGCATTTTCTGTTGGTCATGGGAGTTCTGTGTGCCAAGTTTGGCCCAATTCTATCATTGGCGGAGTTTAGAACACTCTTTGATTGTAAGTGAACTATAAATCCCAGCAACTACAACTTCCAAGTGACAAAATCAAACGCTCTCCCCAACCCCACCAGTATTCAAATTTGGGCATTTTGGATATTTGTGCCAAATTTGGTCCTATGAATGAAAATACATCCTGCATATCAGATATTTACATTATGATTCGTAACAGTGGCAAAATTACAGTTATGAAGTAGCAATGAAAATAATTTTATGGTTGAGGGTCACCACAACATGAAGAACTGTATTAAGGGGTTGCGGCATTAGAAAGGTTGAGAAACACTGGCCTAGATGCACCCAGAATGTGTCCCTTCCTATCCTATCCCCTCTGCAGGCCTTTCTGTCCCTGAGAACTTAAACCAGAAGGCTGGAGGGAATAATTCAATGTTAGGGGTTATCTCTTGTGGAAATGCAGTGAGGGGAGAAGAATTATCTGAAATTGATTGGTTGAAACTTGCATTGCTTGCATAAGATATCACAGGCCAATCATTTGCAGTTCCTTCTGTTTTTTTATTTAAAAAATCCGTATTAGGACAATTTATGATTGACATAGGATTTTAACACAGGGGGTAGCAAATTGTGTAATAGCTATTGATGTTATGCAACCCCTCACATGATGAAGCCGTTCCCAGCTATTGATGGGCAAAACCTTCAATAGCTCCAGATTTTTCTTTTATGGCATGCTAGTGAAGTCCTTCTTTCCCATTCTCCCCTTGATGAAAATGAAATATTTCTCTTTCTAATTCATTTTAATCTAAATTGCAAACAATTGTGAAGTTTAAATTAAAGAGCCTTTATAAAAATAAAAAGAGGAAAATGGCACAGTGGAAGGGTGGAAGTGCAGCCACAGGACCTCCCACTGTACAGATGTTGCAACTGCATAGCACTATGATGAAGATGATGCATATTCTGGAAAGGTGCTATTATCCTGGTCACAAAAATGCTGTGGCTTTATGTGATAAAACTCTAGATCATTCATACCTGGAAGATTAGTCACTGTCTTGTTCTGCTGTTCAGAGTTTGTCCCAGCTCATTAAAACTACTCTTCTGGTGATTTGCAAAAACACAATGAAAATTATCTGTAAATAGCTGAACGTAGTTCAGCTTCTTTACCACTTGAATTCTTAAACTCCTGCCAAAAAGCACCAACCTGTTTCTAGACATCACAGCTAATTATTATTATTATTATTATTATTATTAAACTTTATTTGTACCCCGCTAGCATCTCCCGAAGGACTCGATGCGGCGTACCTTGGGAAGTCTGATCTGGCCACGGTGGTCCACGCTCTTGTCACATCCCGGTTGGATTACTGCAACGCACTCTACGTGGGGTTGCCTTTGAAGACTGCTCGGAAACTTCAACTAGTCCAGCGAGAAGCAGCCAGATTGCTCACCGGAGCGGCATACAGGGAGCATACCACCCCCCTGTTGTGCCGATCCAATTCCGAGCACAATTCAAAGTGCTGGTTTTGACCTACAAAACCCTATACGGTTCCGGCCCAGTGTATTTGTCCGAACGGATCTCCCTCTACATCCCACCTCGAAACTTAAGATCTTCTGGGGAGGCCCTGCTCTCGACCCCGCCACTCTCACAAGTGAGGTTGGCGGGGATGAGGAGCAGGGCCTTCTCAGTGGTGGCCCCCCACCTGTGGAACTCACTCCCCGGGGAGATTAGATCGGAGACCTCCCTTCTGGCATTCAGGAAAAAACTGAAGACCTGGGTTTGGGACCAAGCCTTTGGACACACTGGCAGCTAAATTAAGGATCTGACGACAGACAAGGACAAATGGAATGGAATGGATATATGGACTCTGAACCCGAGCATGAGATTGTCTTAATATTTTATTATGCACTGATGTTTTAATTTTAACTGTTGAATTGCTTTTTTGTATTTTGTATTACTGTCAATTGATTTAGGCATTTAATTGTGCCTCCTCTGTAAGCCGCCCTGAGTCCCCCTCGGGGTGAGAAGGGCGGGGTATAAGTAAATGAAATAAATAAATAATAAATACAAAGGCCAAGGCCTCAACACACAATATAACAATACAAAACCTAAGGCAAATTAAAACAATTAAAGCAATATAAACAACAGGCAATAAACAATACACTAAAACACAATAAAACTGGGTCGGGCCAGAGTAATGGGTACAGGATTAAAAGTGCTGATGTGACAGGAGGTATATAAGGCTTATAGGGCAAGTACGGTGTGCGATGTGCAGCAATCTTAGTTCTAATAAAGTGCTTATGGGACTTGGTATTGGAGATTTCCTAATCGGGGAAGGCACATCGGAACAGCCAGGTCTTCAAGTTCTTTCTGAAGACTGCCAATGTAGGGGCCTGTCTAAGATCTTTGGGGAGGGTGCAACATAGGATCTTGCCTTGTACCCCAGCTCTGGAAGAACAAAGCTGATTCTAGCTATTTATGGCAGCGTACAAAGAGAGTCTCAAGGAAGCTCTTAGGGTCATTATTCACAAAGTGATGCCCTGCCAATACTTTCAGAAGGATGTTTTACACACAAGCATTGCTTTCCCTTGAATAGCTCTTTGGTTTGTAGTTTCATGTGCATGCAAAGAAAGGGAATGGATGTGAAAAATCTTTTTTAATAATTTTACATAAATAAATATTCATATAGTAGGTTAAATATTTTATTGTATATGTTATTTTGTACAGTATGACCACTATAGTCACAAAACTGATATAGACAGTTTCACTTATTTTGTTATTTACTTAAGGCTTGCTGTATAAGCTACACTCTTGCCTTAGTACCTCCATAATAATAATAATAATAATAATAATAATAATAATAATAATAATAATAATAATAAAAAACAACCTTCGGTGCGGCTTACATGAGGCCAAGCCCAAAACAACAATTACATAAAATAAAGCAAAACTGAAAACGCAAATAATAAACAATAATAATGCAATTACATAAAACAAAGGACAACGTAGCAATATAAAATTACAATAAACACAATCACAGTAACATGGGCGAGCTACATGTAATGGATAAAAGAAAATTGGGTAGAAACAGATTAAAAACTCAGGCGAGATAAACAAGGACAGATTATGTGCAGAGGAGAGTTCGTTTTAGTGGAGGTTGTGGAGCAAAACTTTCCTATGGGGGGAATGCACTCCAATAACAAAAACCGTTAAACTAAACACTAGTATGAGGATGTAGATCTCATCAAATGCGCAGCAGAAGAGCCAGGTTTTGAGGTTCTTTTTAAAGGTTTCTAGGGTAGGGGCTTTCCTAATCTTTCCAGGGAGTGAGTTCCAGAGTCGGGGAGCCACAGAGGAAAAAGCTCTCTCCCTTGTACTCACCAAGTGAGTCTGGGAGACTGGCGGGGGTGAAAGAAGGGCCCAAGATGGTTCATGGAGAGAGATATGGTCACGAAGGTAGGCATATTTCACATAATAGGGTTTGCTATTATCTACAGTTTCATGTATCTGCATGAAGTCTGAAGATGTATCCTCCACGGATGTGGCCATACTGTATTTTCCTATAAACCACTTTGGAATTTTAAAATGAGAAGCTATATATATAGAGAGAAGGGGAGGGGGAGAGTATTATACACACACATACACATACACACACATCTCCAGTATCTTCTTATAGAGTAAGGAAAATGTATTTCTGCATCAACAATAAGATGGAAGAGATATCCTTTGGTCTTTACATAATATCAGAATCATCACCATCCTGTGCACAAGGATCAGAGAACCCATTATCCCTGATCACTGATCTTGCTGGTTGAGGCTACTGGAGGATGGAATCCAATATCAACCTGGGGGGCAAGGAATAGTTACCCATGTTTCTCATGACAAATCATAAATGGTTCAACAAAGATCTCTTCCATTTGAAAAGCCATTGGTTTGCATCATGGCATGGGACATCTTTTCTAGCAACATAAGCAAAGAGCATTCTTGGATGTGCAACACAAGTCTATGTGATCCTTTGAATCCTGGCCCATATTACAACATTCACTGCACAGATAAATATAACATATGCTGAAAACTCTTCTCCTGTTGCAAATGTGTTTAGATGCCACTTGCTGTGGCTGTCAGGGCTGCCACATATTCTTTGGTATTTCTCAATGTTGCCAACTTTTGCTGTTGTTTAAACATTTCTCTTCTGATGCTGGTCCTCCACCCACCCATAGAAAGAACCAATGACACTAATTCAGTATTAAGCCTGTATTAAGGCTGCATGAAAGAAAGGCGATCCCTCCCGCCTCTTACCACTCCTGCCTTTGGCAATATCTTTCTCAAAGTATTCTCTGCAAACAGAACTGCTTAACTTAAATTAGGACAAGGTCAAATATGTGCAAGTTGAATGATCATTTATTTATCTAGGTTTTTCTGTGGGTTTTCTGTTGTAGGCAGAAGCATTCCTTTGTTTTCTGTTTGTACGGCCTCCGATTGGGAAGACAAGCATGGATAGGGAGGTAAGCGATTAATTTTTGAGGGGAAATTTAAGATAATGGTTTTTTTTCCTTCATAATATTATTCATAAGAGTGACAGAATGGAAGCAGGCAGGCAGGCAGGCACTTTCCCCCTTTTTTCTGTTACTGAGAAGTGAAGGGGAATGATTAACGAGAATTGTAGACAATGTAGTACTAATAGAGAGAGGGGGACCCACAGAAGTTAAACAAAAGTGCCTTCAAGAATTTAGAGTATTCCCAGGGATCTATAGTAGAACCTCATTGTGCCTGTCTGCTGTTTCTATTTTTGATTAGATTTATAAACACAGCACCACATATTTTCATGTGGTTTTCTAGCCCAGGGGCAGAACGAGATTGACTGCACTGAAACTGTGAGGCTTGTGAATTTCGGGCAAGGGACAGAGTGAAATAAGTAGTGTAATTGTTTTTGTGGAGTGACCGTGGGACCTCCTCTGTTCTGAATTACACATGGTTCAACCCTTTGACCTAACCAACCTCGGCAGTGCCTGGTAGCTCTCCTAAAGCTGTGCTGAAAGGTCCTATCAGTGACATGTTGGAACATTATCTGTCATGCGAGATGTGTGCCAACAACCATATTAAACTACATTAATTACTACCGAGACTCATGTTTGTGACAGTCTCTGCCTCATTCAACCCATCATAGCAGTGCTTATTGTTTAAAGCAGAAATACAAATGGGCAGTTGGTTGAATCAAAACATAATGAAAGCATTCTGTTTTAAATTTACACTTTTAAAATATTGATTGATTTGTTTAAACCCTCTATTCTGCTCTTCTAGCACCCCATTCAGGGTGGTGAGTGCATTCTTATCAGTTACCCCATTTTTTAAATCAGCAATCTGATGTTGTTTTAAAAACAGCAAAATAAACAGATAAAATAAAAATGTGTTTGTCTTTTAATTGGGAAAGTGCATAATTCTACAATGATTATGTTTATTCCTCACTACTGTTTTAGAAGTATTTTTCACCAAATAAAACTTTATTTTTATTGTATGGATGTATCTGTATGGTAATTATATGTGTACATGCTATATATGCATTCAAACCAGAGTTATGTTGCTGGAAACAGTGCTTCCTAAGTTATCTGATATGGGAGGAGGGGGCTAGCATTGTTTTTTCCCCAATGCCATATTTGTGTCCCATGGGCTATAATTGGTTCTTTCATCATGGTAACTCTCCAGGGACGAACAGCTAATAGCTTGTGGACTGCTTGCATTTCATGGACCACCACTTTTCAGTAGCATTGGCCTAAAGAACTCTGGATTAAGTATATTAAATGAAAACAATAACTTGGAATAGGTTTATCTAGAGAAGCAATTTGGACCTGCAATTTTACGATAGCACTACTGTTTGGGAATATATTGAATAGCTGGAATGAACAGACCAATGTAATCATTTTGGCATATACATTGTATATTCTGTGTATCCTTTGTAGAGGTTCTGTACAATCTGTGCACCCCCCATATACAACATGAAGATAAATCCGTGGTTATTTAAATGGTTGCCTTAGCTCTTTGACAAAAAAATCTTTTCAAAAAGTTACTTTTAAAACCTTTAGTGCCAGCTTGTACAACAACAAGAACAATAACCATGGAACTACAGCATAATTGACTCCCCATCATGTGGCATATTCATACTTAGCTGTAAATTGTTCACTTTGCCTAAAAGCAGACAGGTGCAGATTTGCAAGCTGTTTCACTTCTAATGTTGTTGCTTAAAGAGACTGAGCGATAAGCCAGTGACTGGTTGCAAGTTGGAAGGTTCTCACTCTGAATGCATAAGGCAAAGTCTAAAGAGGGCTGAACTGTTATAGAAGACCAAGCACATTAGCAGGATTGACTCACAGGAGGAAGATGTATTACATTACATTAAAGTAAGATTCCAGCCATATTTCCCTAGGAAGATAGAGCTTTGGAAACCAGGTTCTGTTTTATGTTTAAAGAGTAATGCTCTCACTGAAGTGAATGAAAGCAGAAGCCATGGTACCTGTTCCTGTTTACCATCATTACACTCCTTGGAGCATTTCAAGCATTGTTAGGTTCCTGGAATCCTATCAGATTGACAATGCATTTCCAGCTCCTGCTTCTCTTTGGGCAGTATCCAGACAGGATCCCAAAGGTGGGGCATGGATGAAGTGTAAGAATCCATGGCAGATGAATCTGCTGAGCTGGCTTGCTGAATGTTTGTAACCGCTGTTCCCTTTAAGAACACCTAATTTAATTTCACGAAGGAGACACAACATGCCAGCCTGTGTCTCAGTCTAAGGTATGTGTTTCCTAAAAGGAACTAAAACTCTGTCATTCCAAAGGCTCTCTTCTTTTTGACTCCCAGCCTGCGTAGGGACTGCTGTCTGGAAGTGGTAACTTTAACTTTAACTCTAAGCCGGCTGATGAGGTCTGTCTGTGTGATCTTCGCCGAGCAGATAAGGGTAGGGAGACAGCTCAGAGCACAGCTTGTTTACAGCGGGACAGGAGAAAACAGCGAGACACAAATGCAGGCTGACGGTTTCATGAAGCACAATTGGTTGATCACAGATTCAATCTGACTGCCCTGAACTGAGCGATGATCCGTACAGTATGCAAAATTCACTTTCTTGCTGGTCTGTGCCCACCAGCCTCGCAGCAGCTTTCGCAGAACCCCTGAGCCATGGCTTTGAGTGGAACCAGAACTGAACATGGCTTTGTTGTACCCAATTCCTTCTGACAACAATCACATTCTTTTAAAAACTTCATAGGTTTTACTTGTCACTGGTTATAAATGAGAGGTTTTTGTTGCTGCGGCTGCTGCGGTGGCTGCTACCGCTGCTGCAATTCTGCCTTTTCACACAGACTTCATTACTGTGTTCTAGAATTAGTCTGCAAAAACATTGCAAATGCAAGCGTCCCCAAAAGGAAAACATATTTTATTCATTTCCTTCACTATTTAAACTATGGAGAGTTTGGCTCATTCTTCCAAAGAATGTGATTGCTCAGTAAAAATGCACAATCACATTAGATCGTAAGAACACAGTAAGTGTCAAACTGTCCCCATTAAAATATGCACTGTTAATTTAAAGGGGGAGAAAATGGAAATAATCTTTCGAGGTAATATTACACTTGAAAATCATGCCATTGTACAGCTGAGACAGACCATGGATTCTCTCTGCCAAGAAATCACAGGTTTGCACAGGAAAAGGCAAATGCTTAAAACAATTGAATTACAAGAGATCAGAATGCCATCATTCCAAAGCTCTGTACTTGTAATGCCATCAGTTCTCCCATCCTATCTCCTTTACAAACATGTAAATAAAACCACAATCTTGGCTACAGGGTACCAAAGTCAAGCTGCTGGAAGGTGGGGCAAAGAAATATATGTCACACTAAAAAAAAGATTCTGATTGCTTAGGCAATAATCCATACTCTGGCATGAAAAACACACACACCTGGCTGATATCTGAACTGAGCTATAGCTCCTCCCTCTGAACAGGTATAAGAGTAGCTGAGAGGTAAATTCAGTTCTCCAAAAACCTGTGTTCAGTTTTCCACCATTATGGCATAGTTGGGTTCTGGTTTTGCTATACTCTAGATATGGCAGGTGCATACTCTAGATATGGCAGGTGAAAATTAGGACAGAGTATTGAGTGACATACATTAGTATAGTGACTGTGAAATTACGATCTACATAGAACAGGTTGTGTAGCTTGTGTAAACCAAATTTATCAGTTTCCTTCAGTATGTGCAGGTGATTCCCGGAGATACTTAAAAAAAATTGTTGACAGTAGTCAAAGAAACACTTGTTTTAGTCTATTTCAACATAAAAAGGGAAGAGGTGGAAGAAAGGACTCTATATGCCTATTTTTCTTTTGAGCTTCCATGAATTTAAATCTCCTTTCTCAGGTGCACTGTAGGAGTAAATTATTTAAAATAATAATAATAATAATAATAATAATAATAATAATTTGCAGTATTTGTATACTACCCTTCTCAACTCCGAAGGGGACTCAGGGCTGTTCACAGTGTTAAAAGCACAGAGTATTTAATTACAGCTACATAGTTGTAGAGATAGGATTGGGGAGCTATTTTTTGTTTGCCTTCGAGTCATTTTTGACTTATGGCAACCCTAAAGTGAACCCACCATGGGATTTTTTTTAGAAATATTTGTTCAAAGGGATTTTATTTTGCCTTCCTCTGTGGCTGAGAGAGTGCAACTTGGTGCTAATTGTGACACTGGCCATAAACAGTTAAAGAATTGTTTAAAACGAAACAGGTCTGACAGGCAGCTGGCCTCCTAATATTGAAGTGTCAAAGCAATACATTCTGCTTACTAGGCCTGTCCGTTTTAGTTCATTAATTCGTTATTTCGTAATTTAATCGTTATTTTTACCATATCCGACGCGATTTCAAAACATATTTTCAAACCCGGAAGGGTTTAAAAATATCGAAACAGCAGCCCCATTTTTTTAACGAGCTTCAGCTCGTCTCGTTAATGGGATGGAGGCTGCTGTGCTGCTGGTGCCTGGGAGCCAATCCGGCGCTCCCAAGCACCCCAGCAGTAAATGGGGCGGGCGGGGCGAAGGGGCGGTGCGAGCAACACAGCTGGGAGGAGGAGGAGGAGGAGGAGGGCGCAGGAGCCGGAGCCGATTGGATGGCGCGCGCGCACACGCGCCATCCAATCGGCTCCGGCTCCTGCGCCCTCCTCCTCCTCCTCCCAGCTGTGTTGCAGGAAGTGCCAGGAGGAGGAGGAGGAGGAGGAGGAGGGCGCAGGAGCCGGAGCCGATGGGATGGCGCGCAAGTGCGCGCGCCATCCAATCGGCTCCGGCTCCTGCGCCCTCCTCCTCCTCCTCCTCCTCCCAGCTGTGTTGCAGGAAGTGCCAGGAGGAGGAGGAGGAGGAGGAGGAGGAGGCCGCAGGAGCCGGAGCCGATGGGATGGCGCGCGCGCGCGCGCGCGCCATCCCATCGGCTCCGGCTCCTGCGCCCTCCTCCTCCTCCTCCTCCTCCTCCTCCCAGCTGTGTTGCAGGAAGTGCCAGGAGGAGGAGGAGGAGGAGGAGGGAGCAGGAGCCGGAGCTGATCGGATGGCGCTCTTGCTGTGAGTTTTCAGGCTCTTTTGCCTGTGAGTTTTCAGGGCTGTATGTATGACCATGTTCCAGAAGCATTCTCTCCTGACATTTTGCCCACATCTATGGCAGGCATCCTCAGAGGTCTGTTGGAAACTAGGCAAATGGAGTTTCAGTTTATCTTAGGCCTGTTTGATCAAGAAAAAATTTGTTTCTAAAATGTTTTGTAAATATTTACGAAATTTCGTAAATAACAAAACATTTTTTTGGAAAGTTTTGTAAATATTTTAAATATCGAAACAAAAAAACACCCCAATTACAAATCGATTTTAGAAACAAATTTTTTCTTGATCAAACAGGCCTACTGCTTACCCAATGGTCAGTTCCCTTGAAGTAGAAACATTTTCTGATGGGATTTTTTTTTTGTGATCTGTGCAACGGTAATGGGAACTCATATAATAGTTTATGTAATTTGCCAAGAAATTATTATCTCTGATCATGTCACTGATCCAGATTTTACTATTTTAATATGTGAACACCCCCCCCCCCCCGCCCCACTTCCAGAACTGTTAGGGACTGATTCCTTGAACAAGACTGTACCGATGCTCCATGGCAGCTTCCCTGCTTTCTCTTCCTTATACAGGAGCTGCTAGTTTTGATTTCTGAAGCCCTAAATAATCTGAACCGTATATCTCTCTCATTATTTCTCCATTATGTTATGTCATAATCTTTTAGGCTGTCCAAAACCGCTGCATGCTTTTTAATAGTACTATCTGGAGGCCACTTTAAGATGTCAAACATAAGCAATCTTAGCATGAGACTTGCACTATACACACACACACACACACACACACATTTATTGTTTTTTTTATTTCAACTTTCCTTAAAGTGGCAAACATGATTCTCCTTAGTTTTATCTCTCTAGGAAATCTATGTGGTAGGCATCAGGTGTAATGTTTCATAAGAGATGTCCTCTATATGAGAATTGTGCAGTTTTTCTTTGTATGTAGACGAAACAAGATGCCAAAATCCTATATTTGGAAGTATGGGTCCTTGCTAAAGAAGGTAGTATATGCATCATGTATTTTATGAATGTGGGAGATACCTTAATTTCTACAGAAAAACACATGGCTGATAAATATTTATTTATTTATTTATTATTTAAACCATTTATATTTTGCCCTTCTCACCCCGAAGAGGACCCAGGGCTACTTCAATTTGATAGAACAGAAACTTGTTTATAGCTACTTCCCGATCATCAAGCCTGCATATCTTGAACTTCAACTACCAATGTTTTTGCCTTTTAGAAAGTATGACTAACATAGTAGCAGGAGTTTCATACCATTGTAACGATTATGGGTCCATCCTCTGGAATCTAGGGTTGTTCCTTATGGAGGTATTAAAATTATTTGCTCGGGAACTCTGTCATTGTACTTTAGGGGAGTAGAATGAAGCTCTCAAGGAGAAAATCCTAATCATCTTGCTAGTCTACAAGACCAAGGATTCCCTAAGACAGATGTTCATTGATCTAGGGCAGGAGTCTACAAACTTTTTAAACAGAGGGCCAGGTCACAGTCCCTCAAACTGTTGGAGGGCCGGATTATAATTTGAAAAAAGCATGAATGAATTCCTATGCACATTGCACATATCTTATTTGCAGTGCAAAAACCACTTAAAACAATGCAATAATTAAAATGAAGAACATTTTTAACAAATATAAATTTATTAGTATTTCAATGGGAAGTGTGGGTCTGCTTTTGGCTGATGAGATAGGAATGTTGTTGTTGTTCTGTGCTTTCAAGTTGTTACAAACTTAGGTTGACCCTAAGCAAGGGCCAGGTAAATGACCTTGGAGGGCCACATTCGGCCCCCGGGCCTTAGTTTGAGGACCCCTGATCTAGGGGGAAAGGTTAAGGCAGCCACCTTCCAGTACTTTGTTTCCCAAATGAATTGGGGCATCTTTTTAAAACAAAAACCAAGTCACACATAAACACATACACATAGGAGATCTTAGTCACAGAGCTCCTTGTATATGAACTTTTGGTTCATGATCACAGTGCTGTTTGCTTTCTGCATGTGTTGGACTACAGCCTCTGGTTCCAAGTCAACCATGGTATATTGGTTGGATTATGGGAAATGCCATCCAACAGATGTGGAAGTCATGGGAATGTTAACATCTTCTTTAGCCCTTAGATGTTCTTCACAGGTGAAAAACATCTTGCCTTGAAGGCACACCAAATATCAAGGATACTTAACTCATGTTGTAATTCTGACCTAATGTTCAACATGATGCCTAAGACATTAAGGGAGTCACATACCAATTGTATTTGAATTGGTTCACCATGATGAGTCATAAGTGTTAAACAGATTGCGACTTATATTAACTTTTTAAAATATTCTAATTCCTTCAATTTTATTTTTAAAAGAAGAGATTTAAAGCAAAGTAAAAAAAAATTGGCAAATACAGGTTACTTAATACACCAAATAATTTAAGGTATTGTCGAAGCTTTCATGGCCGGAAGCACTGGGTTGTTGTAGGTTTTTCGGGCTATATGGCCATGGTCTAGAGGCATTCTCTCCTGACGTTTCGCCTGCATCTATGGCAAGCATCCTCAGAGGTAGTGAGTTTTTGTGACCTCACCACCTCTGAGGATGCTTGCCATAGATGCAGGCGAAACGTCAGGAGAGAATGCCTCTAGACCATGGCCATATAGCCCGAAAAACCTACAACAACCCAAATAATTTAAGGATGATGGTGCACTTCAAACATTTGGAAATCTAAAAATCTTTAAAAAATGGATTGAAAAAATAGAACATCTATCCCACTTTTCTCTTTCTTTTATGTAAATGTCTTAGCTTGCCTCTGTGACACCATACTATCACTTAAAATCAGAAGTCATTTGAATTATAGTTTAATTATTTTGACAGATTTATTGAGACTATGGAATAAGTCTTTTTATTCTTATACTTTCCCCTTTTTCCTGCCATACTAAGTAAAACACAGGAACTAGATGTAATCAATTACAGTAAATATTGCTGTTTCCATACTAGCATTTCTGAACAAGTAGCACACTCAATATTATACTACCCTTGGTTTTATATAAGTGAAATCTTTTAGTTTATTTTAGTTCACAAACAATACAACCATTGGTTTAGGGTACCCCATTCAAGTTTGTGTTAAGGCTTGAGGGCAAAAGTTTTGAGCTGTTTTCTGGGTCACATAAAATAGATTGTGGAAGCAGAAAGGATGGGAAGAATAGGTATGGTGTGCAATTCCGGTTTCTTAGTCAAAGTGACCTCAATGAATTGTCTTCTCTAAGAATGACTGCTTTCTAGCTCTGTTTTTGCTGTGATTCTTTCTAGCTCGGTTTTTGCTGTGATTATTCATTTGCTGTCACCAGAAGTCCCCTTTTTCCATGTTTCTCTTCTCCTTATGGAGCAGAGGCATGGGCAATGTTGATTCTACCCATTCCTTTTGCTTCTTATACTCAATGATTGCACAAAGGATCCTTCTACACTGTCCTTATATCCTGGGATCTGATCCCAGATTATCTCTTTATCCCAGATTATATGGTAGTGGAGACTCATACAGTCCAGTTAAAGGCAGATAATCTCGGATCGGATCCTGACATGTAAGGATAGTGCAGAAGGGGCTAAAGAAGGCAGGGAAGCAAGTGACAACAGAGGAGTAGCAGAGATAAGGGATTCTGGAAATTGGTGGTAGGTCCCTTGGCAAGGAATGGGCTGTGGCAGGTATCTGACTGTACCAAATGTTGGTGCTTGATGCACTACATGGCAGGAGTGTGGATCATGCTTCTCTCCAAATATTTTAGGATTACAGTTCCCAACATTTCTTACCATTGACCATGCTATACAAAATAGCTGGGAACTATAGTCTCACAATAGCCAGATTGCCACCATTGGTATATGTTCATGAAAAGGATAAATGGTACAATGTACCATTTGTGGTTCTCACGTATCGACCTAGTAAATTATCTCTTCAGTACCTTAGCTGAGCATGATTCTTGTTGCATCTGCTTTCACTCTTTAAGTCAGTAAAGTATAAAGTGGACCTAGAAAAAGAACAGACTCCAATTTCTCTGAAATTTGGGATATCATTAAATTATCCCTTTGCTGAAAATGTACTTAAATGAGATGAGATCAATTTGAAAATCATAAATTAGTCTAAAACTCAGAAATCTTCTTGGTCTAAAACCCAAAAGCTACCTTGGAGTCTTCATTAAGACCAATTTAAATGTAGAAAATAGTGGAGAAACATTAATTATTGGTGATGGGTGCATACTATTTCATACTGAAAGCAGTTTACATTAGAAGTACAAGCAGTTTACATTAGAAGTACATTAGAAAAAATACAAATCAATAGGCTGCTGGATCTCCATATGTATGGGTTTAACTTTTTCTGAATTGGTTATTAGCAGATGTGATGATTATGTTCTCTCTTAAGAATCTGTAGATCCTTGAGGGTGACTCTATGGTCAATGTTTACCCCAAAAGAGCAAACCCAATGTGGCTACTTTTACTGGATGGCTGGGTGCCCTATAGTGACCTCAGCAGAAATGACTTCAGCCATAAGGCTTTGTTTGGGAAGCTACTTCCGGTTGGTGAAGCTGCGGTGGTGAGTCTCAGGACAGTGCACCAGTGCTAATGTACTGTTAGCCTGGATGGCCACGTGGATTGCAAAATGCCTTTGGGGCACTACCTCACCAATACATCCAGATCTCCTATGGTATATCTGCCTGGGTAGCTCCAGAGTAGATTGCTCCAGATTATTTCACCTGGTAGAGGTAGTTATAGTCTATTATTGCCTTCATGAACTCAAAGGTAAGACTCATCTGATCCTCTAGTTATTGAATGGCAGCTCCCAGAATTCTTCTCTATTGGATATGCTGGCAAGACTGCTGGAAGGGTCATTCCAGCTATATCTAGAGGACCAAATAATTCCCATCTCTCTATATATGCTGTCTTCCTGATTTGGTATTGTTTTTGGTGGTAGTAAGCCATCTTGAGTCACCTTCGGGTTCGAGAAAGGCAGGTTAGAAATATTGTAAATAAATAATAAATAAATTCGATAAAGCATAGTGATAGTACAAATGACCATTTTCTTGGTATAGTAAAGTATGTACTTGATGCAACATGACCCTGAAGAAACAAAAGGGAATAAAAATACATTTAGCCTTACAAATAAGTAGGTGTTTGGAGAAAACTTTCCTATATGCGTGCCTGCTCCAGAGAATGTCTCCACTGAATGCTGAATCCAAGGGCAAGTGTTCCGTTGATAATGATTCTTTGTATTAATTATAATTGATTTATTTTTGAAAAGAAGTATTTTAGCATGACCTTCATTTGGCATTTGTCTTAACTTTTCTTCTACTGTTTTTATTTAATTCTTCCACTTCTGTTGTTCAATTAGTGTTTGACCCCTTTAGCAGAGATGTAAATTAAATGACATTTCAATGCCATCCCGTATTTAAAACACTGTGTTAGTTGTGGATCATAAAGGGTGATCTTCGTTCTTAAGCTAATTTATTCATTTAACAATTTCCCTCCAGAAGTTCCAGCAGAAGGCTCTGAAACAAACTAAGCAGAAGAAATCCAAGTCGGCTGAATTTCTGATGGGTGAGCCTTGCTTGATGAGTTATTGCTCATAATTTGTGTAAGGATTAATTAACTAATTACAGACAAATGGCTGTGGGCGAAATTTTGCTCTTGCTTGTCAGGGTGCAATTTGTAATTATTTTAATCATTTATCCCCCCCCTTTTTTATTTTAATAAAGAGTTAATTTTAACCTAATTCTGTTTTGGTGCCATTTGATGCTGATAACACTCAAGCCTTTCAGTAAAGGAATTAGTAGATAGAATTTTCTGCTTGTCACTGTCTCGGGTGCTCATCTGACCTTGTTGCATTTTCCCCCAATAGGAGAAAACGAGGGAGTTGCAACAGAAGGTATTACAAATCCAGTTTTTAACATCAGCAGTATAAACCTTTCAGCATATCAGACTTCAGAGGTGGATGTTATTCGATGTGACAAGACGGATAGCACCCTTGTAGCTTGCCAACAAAAACTCAAGCAGCAAGCCCGGTCTGAACCAAGAGGTGAGACTTCACTCTTGATCATCATCCAATTGAATGACAGTGGTTCTGTTCTTGGTCTAACCTGTGCATTCCATGGGATGTACCAGACGTTCCTCTTGCATTCCTCAGAAGGAACTACCTTGGAAACCAGGAAGGTTAAAACTGGAAAGCACAAAATGATTGCTGCAAATGTCTGATGTTAAAATGTCTGAAGATCTTTCTTTCTTTGTTCCCCCCATTGCCAGCCACATTCTTGTTAGAGAAAAGTAATACAAAGGCATCCTACATCAACAGATAAGATGGACTGAAAGCAAAATAGAATGATTTAAGTAGCATTAACTCATAATATATACATCAATTAGATGACAGAAAACATTTGCAACAGGAATCTGCATTCTGGTTGTCAATGCATTTTATTGTGTGTCTTCAGGTAGTTCCTGATTTTTTTTTCTGTGTCAGAAGCGACTTGAGAAACTGCAAATTGCTTCTGGTGTGTGAGAATTGGTTGTCTGCAAGGACGTTGCCCAGGGACACCCAGATGTTTTACCATCTTGTGGGAGGCTTCTCTCATGTCCCCACATGGGAAGCTGGAGCTGACAGACAGGAGCTCCCCAATCTCACAGATATGAACCACCAACCTTCAGGTCATCATTTCAGCTGGCACAAGGGTTTAACCCATAGTGCCACCACGGCTCCATGAATTAGTTCCTGAAGTAGGCCAGTCTTAAGGCTAGTCTATCATTTTCCTGGTAAGATTTGTTCAGTGGAGATTTGTTTTTGACTTCTTTTGAGGTTAAGAGAGTGTGACTTTCCCAAGGTCACCCAGTGAGTTTCCATGGTTGAGTAGAAATTTGGACCCTAGGCTTCAGAGTTGTAGCCATTATACCATGTTGACTCTCAGATGATGCAGAGACAGATAGAAAGAGAGGTTGGAATGCATTATTGTAACCTATGTATATTACAATTTGCAAATCTCAGTCTTGGGAGAAAGAAACAGGATAAAAAGAATGATGATGATGATGATGACAAAGTGATGATATAGTCATTGAGGATTTATTCTTTTGTTAGTATGACATCAGCAGCATCTCTTTCAGTATGGATGAGTCCCTTGTCTGCAGCTTTTGCACGTGTTTAATCCTCAATATTTGTATTATGGCTTCTCAAGTATGTCAGAAGCACTTCATATGATCCAACTTCACAGCCCTATATTTGCTATAGAAATACTGAAGCTAAGAGGCCGGGGCTTATCTCAGGCCACCAAATTATGTGCATGGTTAAGATGATACTGAAATTAGAAACTTGCCAACTCATATTTGTGTAGCACAATCTTGTACATATTTACTCATATGTGAATGCTGCTGTACTTAGTTTATTCTCTTGAAAATATGCGGTAGGTTTTATCCGTAGCCATTACACTTCAATAGCCTCTGTATTAGGAGTGAAAAACACTCATTCAACTCGGAATGAAGGGCTTTACTTTTGTGATATAGTACCTATAAATCTTTGTCCCTAGTTGATGTGGGAAAATGAAAAGGTTTTTTGGCTGCTTGGCAAGCCAAGTAGAACTACTATGATCTCTTTCCTAGGAGTCAGGTATTAGCTTATATGTAAGCAGAAGGCACTAAATTCATTCCCTGACATTTCCAGCTTTTTAAAATGGATAATAGGTGAAATTAGAGAGCTCTGCCCAAATCTGTGGAAAGCCATTGACAGTTAGAACTGATATTACTGTGGTAGGCAAAGGAAATATATACATCTAATATAAAGCAGCTTCCCGTGTTCTTCCTTTGTTTATTAAAAAATTGAAAATATATTTCTCATTTTGTTATGAGATTTTTATATTTTTGTTATGAAATTTCAGGGCAGCAAATGGTTAAAACAATATTAAGAATTTAAATTATAATCAATAATATAAAGAAGCTGAAGACATATTAAAGAGCTTAAAGAAGTAAAAAGCTCATCAAAGGCTAAAACAATTAGAAGAATGCACACATTCTTTATAATGATGCAATGCTTTCTATATTACATAAATAAATGATAAAATTGGCTTTGAAAGCTTTAATAGAAATCCGTCTTGACATGGTTTTGAAAAACCAATGCTGGCATCATTTGGGCCTTTAAGGGGAAGGCATTCCACAAATGAGGTGCCACTGCCAAGAAGGCCCTCTTCTATGCCTTCCCCTCTTGTGTGCCCCCACCCCCCACCCATAGAACACACAAGGAATTCTTCAATAGATTTCAGTTTATGGATAGACATATACAGGGAAAATTACTCATTCATGTTTCAAGGTCCTTAGATCTTTAAAACTTTGAATGTCATCAGTAGTACCACTGGAGATATTATGTGGAGATGAACCCACAATACAGCAGCTAAATGTGAGACAAATACACAGGGCAAAAAATAATGGGACCTCACAGCAAGTCCAAACACAGACCTGTCAGTCCCAGTAAATAGTCCCCTTCTGTGTTGACATCTTCATTTGTACTGGAATTTGGAAATCTGCAAGATTGACAAGAGACATCCAGCAGAAGCTTACTTTAAAAAAAAATGGACCTTCCAAGATGCGCTGGACCTCATATGTGCTCATACAGATATCTAAATGTACACATAAGCAGATTTCATATTATCTCTCCTTACCCTACTGTAAATTCAAACTCTGTCTAATTTTATAAAGATCAGAAAAAAGGAATGGTTGCAGAGAGTTCTCATAGGAATTGTGCTTCCATTTAGCCACCTGTGTGTCCTGTTTGTACTCCCATTTAGCCACCTGTTTGTCTGTGGCTCTATTTGTTTACAGCCTAGATCAGCTGTTTCAGGATTTTAAAGTGTGGACATATGCTGGAACAGTCCACACTAGTGT
This sequence comes from Anolis sagrei, assembly GCF_037176765.1. NCBI lineage: Eukaryota > Metazoa > Chordata > Lepidosauria > Squamata > Anolidae > Anolis > Anolis sagrei. The sequence continues at coordinate 83,865,844 of NC_090024.1, forward strand.
TTACAAACACTAGTGTTTTCCTTGGCTGCATTGATGTACAGTCATATGAATATGCACCTTTTTTTGGGGCAAAAATTGGGTTTTAAGAACATTTTTAACATGTGTTTTTCAGCTATGAATCCAAATCAGCACACATGTTTTGTGAAACGTCATTTATTTATAATTTATTTATTTACAGCATTTATATTCCACCCTTCTCACCCTGAAGGGAACTCAGGATGGATCACAACACACACACATGGAAAACATTCAGTGCCATTTTAGACATACAGGACAGACAAACAGATAGAGGTATATCTGCATTCTCCAGCTTCGGCGCCTGGAGGTTATGCTCAATTCCAGCCACAGGGGGGTGCTGTTGCCCTATCCACTATGATGGCGAGTTCTTTGATTTTGCTTCTTGTTCTTTGTTCGCTGGCATTTTATGGTGCCGTAAAACACCTCCCCAATTAAGCAATGCCAAATTTCTCTACTCACAGCTCAGTTGTTTTCGAACTGCTTAGGTGGACAGTGAGCTGGGCTGATGGTCAGGTGCTCACTCTGACTTGGAGTGGAGAAAGAGATCAGACCAAGCGCGATCGCAATGGCAAACTGGAGTGATAGCCACTTCCCTTCCCCTTTTTCCAGTTTCTTCCTCATTTTAGTGCATGTATAGTAGGGCCATCAAAGTTTCGCAAAAAAATCTTTAGACAAACTGAAGATGAATTCTACAGCTGAGTGTAATTTCAATCACAACTAATCCATCTTTTGATATTAAATGACTGAAAACCTTAGCCCCTATGCCTGCAATACATGAAGAATGCCTTATGCAGAATACCTTGTTTATTTTCGAATGTTATTATTCCAGCTGAGAAATTGCACTCCAGTTAGCCAAAATATTTTAGGGAAAATTCAAACAGAAAATTAAAGAAATCTCATTCCATTCAAGTCCAATTTAATAAGATGTCCCACGGATGGCTAAATGAGAGATTCCAAAATTCTTAGTTTCTCTGCCATCGTGCTGTTTTTCTCTCTCTTGCTTGTCAATACAATTTTACCTTGTAGCAATTCCTTGCCTTTAAGCACATCCCAGGCTTTTCTTGTGGATTTAAATTTTTGATAGTTAAACCACTTAATAAAAGCTGCATCAGCTAATAGTGTTTATTAACGAGCTCCATTAACACCAGCAAGTATTATTTTCTCATACATGATTCAACCCACGGCAGTTCCACAGAAAAGCCAGCAGGTCTTATACTGGCACAATGCCCTCTGCTGCCTGCAGTAAAAAAGCACTGCCAACAGAACTATACAGTGCAAAATAAGACTGACTTGACAAACAGCAGCAGATGCAGTCCATTTCCCAAGGAGGGATATAGCAAGCAGGCTAGATGGCAGAGAATTTGATTCTGCCTAGGCTCCTGAATATTATCAGGCGCCTGTCAACAACACTGACAATTTAAAGCAGATTTAAATGTCTGGACCTGAGCATATCTCAGTTTTTCTTGTGACGGTTCCACTTCCAAATGCATTGGGGGAATTATTGTCAGAATCTTGAATGTGGAAAGTTAACAGGCCAGGTAAAAATTGGAGGTGAAAAGTTTTTTTCCTCTGGCAGCTTGGTAAAGTGGACTTCTGTGATGTCACTGGAGGAAGGAAAGGAAGGAAGGAAAATGAAAGGAAAGTAGAAGGGAGGGAGGAAGAAGGGAGGGGGAAAAGTAAAGAAGGGAAGAAAATAAGGAAGTGAAAGAAAGGATATGCGGGGAGAAAAAAAGAAAGAAGGGATGAAAGCAGGGGAGCAGCAGCCTCTGGGATATCAGGGCAACTGCTGCTATGTATGCTCCTGTTCAATAAAGATCTACCATCCTGTAACTTAAAAACTATTCGACCTAGTTCTATGGGGTCATGAAGGCTGCAGTTTTGCAAGGCTTGAGCCTTCTCTTCCAAAGAGTGTGGATGCCTCATCAAACTACAAATCCCAGGATTACATAGCAGTTAGCATAATTAAATTACAGATGACACCCCTCAAATAGGATCTCCAGGTGCTCCTGAAGCAGCTTCCTCTGTTGCTTTGGTTTAGCACTAAGATCACCCTATTATATGAGGAGTCCCTGGTGGCGCAGTAGGACTGAAGACCAACAGGTCACAGGTTCGAATCTGGGGAGAGGTGGATGAGCTCCCTCTATCAACTCCATCTCCTCATGCGGGGACATGAGAGAAGCCTCCCACAAGGATGATTAAAAACATCAAATCATCCGGGCGTCCTCTGGGCAATGTCCTTGCAGACGGCCAATTCTCTCACACCAGAAGCGACTTGTAGTTTCTCAAGTCGCTCCTGACACCCAAAAAAACCACACAAAAAAACAAAAAAACCTGTTATGTGAATGTAATGTGCACTCTGATTTTGGCATGATAATTTGGCCAAACAAGGTAAGCACTGGATGCGAGTAAATACAGTAATTGTACATGGGATTCTAACTAGGGTTTTCATACAATTTTATACATTGGTGAGATGCTGTTTTTTATGCCTTATCATAAGATCAGTATGCATTGTATCACCTATAATCTCATGAGAACAGTAGTTTCAGACTTCTAGGCTATGTCATTGCGCAGTATTAGGTAAAAAAACATTTCAAAAGTGATAAAGGGAAGCATTCAAACTGATTGGGAGGAGCTAGCTTTCTGTGGTGTGATGAGTCAAAGTGCAGTGTTTTCAGATCATAAGAATCATAACAAGTGGATGTGATGGGTATGAATACAGTATGCAGTCTTAAACAAATATGGGATGCATACTGATATAAATGGATTATTTCCCAATTATGATAAGGTCCTAAAACTCTCATCAGCCCTGACGCCTATTTTCATTGGCAAGAGATTTTGGGCACTCCAATAGCATTTGCTTTGTTCAGAGATTCAAGCTGAAAGGCTTTTGTTTCTCTTTCATGCTTTTTTTTTTTTGCTTGATAAATGTGTGAGCAGACTCAAAGAAATTCACTAATATAAGAATCATTGTATGAAGCACTTATGGCAAGCTTGTCCCCTTATTTCCTTGACAACTTTTGAGGAAGCCTTCCTTGCAAGCTCGGCTCATTCAGGAGCCTGGAATACTCTTTGATAGGAATTTTCCTATTATAGACCCCATCTACACTGGCATATAATCCAGTTTGTACTGCATTATAATTGACAGTGTGGACTGATATTTTAAATTGAATCACATCGAACGGGATTGTATGAGTCTACCCTCTCATATAATCCAGTTCAATGGCGTTTGTCAACAACAATGACAATTTAAAGCAGTCAGAAATTGTCTTATATGGCACTGTAGATGGGATCTACAAATTCAGTATACTTGTTGTTGAGTGCCTTCATATTATTCCTGACATATGGCAACCCTAAGGTGACAACATCAGTAGGTTTTCTTGGCGAGGTTTGTTCATAAGGGTCTTGCCTTATCCTTCCTCTGAGGCTGAGAGAGTATGACTTGCCCAAAATCACCCAGTGGGTTTCCATGGCTGAGTTGGGATCTAAACCCTAACTTCTACCGTCATAGCTTAGCACTGAGCACTAAAATCACCATACCAAACAGAAAGCCACTCACTCAGTAGGCTTACCTTCCTAGAAATAAATCCCATTGTACTCCATAAATCTTCTGAGTTAGTTTGCACTTTATAAACTACTAGCTGTCCCCTGCCACACGTTGCTGTGGCCCAGTCTGTGTAAATGTGTTTTGTGCATGTATATGTGTGTGTGTATATTTGTGTATATATGTGGTTTTGCACATGAATTGTAATGTATTTTTTGGCTTTTTAAATCTATTTTGTTGTGTTTTTATCAGTGTTTTTATGAGTGATGGTTACTTGTTGGCCTGATAGGTGTATTGTGTCCAAATTTGGTGTCAATTCGCCCAGTAGTTTTTGAGTTATATTAATTCCACAAACGAACATTACATTTTTATTTATATAGATATAGTTCAAGCATTCAAAGGCCACATTCCTCCCAAAGTGGAGGGGAAGCATCCACCACGAGGAGGAAAATGTTTTTTGGGTAGTTCCATTGGAACTACGCAAAAAACATTTTCCTCCTTGTGGTGGATGCTTCCCCTCCACTTTGGGAGGAATGTGGGTAGTTCCATTGGAACTACCCACAGTTTCTTCCCCTTTTCCCCATATGATGAGGAAAAGGCAGCGGGTCAATGTGTGTTGCCTCTCTATCTTCCATATGATTGGGAATAGGGTGCCAACGCATCCTATCTTGTCTCCTCTATATGCTGAGGAAAGGAGGGAGGGCGCACAGGGCACCACGAGGCACCCTGCACACCTTCCCTTTAGCCAGCAACTGCTGGTGCAATGGCACAGCCCCCAAGAGCGATTTGAAGAGGTCCCTAGGTATGAATAGTTTTTGATGCCTCAGTTTCTAAATATCTGAGAAACGAAAGAAAATTTCACAGAGGGAGATGGGGGTCAATATTCATATATATATATATCCCCCTCCCAGCTACATCCCTCCTGGCTACATCCTTATTTACCCTATTTCTGGATTCTAATTATTCAGTTAACATTAAATCATTCAAAAGACAGTTTAGCATCATATCTAATTGAATCCCAAATTTTTACATATATCAGAAAAACTATTACAAGGTTTACAAGCTTCTTCATAATTACGTGAAGAGACCATTGTTCATTTCTAAATGTATAAACACATTTACAAGAGTTCTTAAAGATGCTGAATTTGGCTTCTGTTGTAATGTTAACAGCATGTTAATGTTTAGTGTAACTGCTTGTTTATATGTGCAATGTAAAGAAGCATAACACAGATTTCTCAGTGGACCTCTTCATTTGCATGTTATATGCTTTCAGATATTTAATTAGTAATTAGTTGGCAATCTATTCATGGATTCACGTAATTAGTGAATGCTTATGATGGTTACCTAACAGAGATGTTCACAAATTTTAAAATTTTGGGAAACAAATCAACAATAAATGAACAATTATTTTATGTGTGAGCCCTTCTCTAGTATTCTGTAGAAAATTTAAAAATAAGATAGCCTTTGGCAACAAGCATATAATGAATAGCCATTTTTTGAAAAATGTGATGGAGACTACACAGGAAATCTTCTCTGGAAATTTCATTCTTGCAACCCAATGATGACTGAATGATACAATAAAGATAAATTGTAAATCATCAAAGGCTGGATCTTCACTATATCCTTCCACACTGCCCTATATCCCAGGATCTGATCCCAGATTATCTGCTTTGAGCTGGATTATATTCATCTACACTGTCAGATAATCTGGGATCAAATCCTGGGATATAGGGCAGTGTGGAAGGAAATAGAATATAGGGCAGTGTGAAATGAATCCAAAAGGGTTTTTTTCCTCTCCATTTTAGGAGAGCTGAACTCTGACATTCAAAATAGTTTATTGGGATGAATGCTAGCTCAAATTAAACTAACTCATGACCAATTCAGCTCAGGGTTTTGAAGTAATGCATCTTCCGTAACATAGTTTATTTTTCAGTAACAATGGTATCAAGGCCATTATTCTTAAAAGTAATGTATCATCTGGTAGCATGAGTTCATTTTTAGTGTGGAAAGAAAAGTTTCTCATCACTCCTCAAACTTTATAGGATTGTTCTCTAAAAAAAAAAAAATCATTTTTGGTTATTGTAATAGGTTAACTGTATTTTATTGCACATTTGAATACACATTTAATGTTTTTAAATAATTAAAAGGTCATAAAGCCAACCCTTTCCAAAGAGCAGCAGAATTATTTTTTCTGTAAGAAGCAACTAATACTAGAATGGCTTGTATTCCTTTCCTAAACAATAAGTGAAACATTTATTTTAAAAATCTATGTGCATGGTCTTGGTAAAGCTAATTTCAAATGTGTGTTACCTAGGAATTTATGTCTACAATACAATACTGTTTTAACAACTTTATCTCTGTGATACAGCTGCCATCAAAATAATTTCTCCTTCTCCAATACCACAATGGAAACATGTGGAAACACTGTCCATCTATGAGTGTTGGGTAAAGGCAGGCTAACAATGCATTTAAAGAAATGTCATGATGCTGATACCAGAACAACTAGAAATGTGGAACAATGCAAGGAGGGTGAAGGAGGCCTTTGTTTCAGTGAGATAAGGCAAAAGATCTTGTGAGGATTAGAAACTGAATATTGCATCCAGTCTAATATCCTATTAGACACGTTGACTGTGTTTTGTGTGTTCTGTTGTTTGTCACTTTGTACTTCAGAGTACTTTCAAAATATGTAATACATTGCATGTATAAAAGGACTATTCTATACTTATACAAAATTTAGGAAATGTATGCTTATAAGCAAACTTCCTGGTGAACATTTGAAACTAGATAAGAAACAGCATGTGCAAAATATATTATATACATGGTGCCGGATAGAGAAAACTAGTGCTAGGAAGCATACATACAGCATTCTTTGGCCTATATGAAATCCCTTTATGCCATGTTTTTTTACCTCTGTTGTTTAGGGAGTGCAAAGAGTTTCCCACTGTGTGTTGGTCGTAACCTTGCAGAACTTGAGTCTGCAAAAGGTTAAGTTTGGCACCCATTCATTTAGAATTAAGGCTACCTCTTTTGCCATGGGGCTGGGTCCTCAGCCTATCCAACATATGGGCATTAGAAATCTTTGGCTTTCAAGATGTATGTGTGTCTGATCAAGTTTGAATTGTGTCTTTTTAACAACTGTTGTTATACTGTTAGGGTTTAGATGCTTTTTTGAGAGGCGATGGGTCTTAATCTGCAGCCATAGTATGGTATGCCAGGCCTAAAGTTGCCATTTTGTGGCTCAACTGGGGTTGAACATGACTGCCACAGTGGAGTGGCTTGGGAAAAGAGGCCTTCGTTTGAATGATTTGTTCACTCTTTTGTTTGAGGAGCACACTGGGCATCTTTCTTGTGTTTTAGTCATTTGTTTTGGTAGGAATTACTTGGGCATGCTTAAGTCTAGGGGATGCATAATTTCCATACATTCGGACCACGTTGCTTGGAGATATGCTGGTTTGTCAAATTTGGTGTAGTGAAGGGGATCTCCAATGTCTTGACAGAATCTGGAAGAGGGATAGCAGAGAGGTTTGGAATGCTTTGCACAATGGGTGGCGTCACTTTCTTGCACATCCTAACATTAATTTTTTGCTAAAGGGCTAATGCCATTCACCTTTCAGAAGAAGGCAGCTTGATCTTCCTGGGAGACCTGCAATGGGGTGAGCTTGGAGGGGGGGGGGGAGGGACTAAGCAGACGCCTGTCCCTTGTCCATGACAGGTGCTTCAGAGTTCTGTGTACCCTTTTTGTGAAAGATAAGATTCTGGAATGGCCTCCATAGATCCTGGCATTCAGGGGTAAGTGAAGAAGGAGTCTACCTTGAGAAGCTTTCACTCATTCTTATAAAGTTTTGCGAATTTATTGGGAGTGCCCTGGGTTTACCTTTCAGAAAGTGGCCAGATGAGAGTTAACTCAATTATTAGCTTTCTGTTGGGGCTGAGATTTTGCAAGAGGGAAGGTTGAGGGGGTAGTCTAGGGTAGACACCCCTTTTTTGTGTTAGGGGCATCATGAGAAACTGCAAGTCGTTTCTGATGTGAGAGAATTGGCCATCTGCAAGGATGTTGCCCAAGATATTCCTGGATTTTTGATGTTTTACCATCCTTGTGGGAGGCTTTTCTCATGTCCCCATATAAAAAGTTGGAGCTGACAGAGGGTGCTCAACCCGCTCTCACTATATTCAAACCACTTACCTATATGTCAGCAGCCCTGCTGGCACAAGGGTTTAACCCATTGCATCATGGGGGGCTCCTGGGTAGACACCTGACCTCAGTTGAATCTGTATCAGGTTGCTTTCCCGTCTTGTGCTTTCAGAGGCAATCAACTTAAATAGGAAATGGGTCAAATAAAGTGGCCCTTATTTAACCCAACATTTTGTATATGGTTTCATTATTTTACGGTTGCTCATCAATACCATTCATAGCTCTGAAGGATCCATATAGAGATACACATTGCCATTTTCTCTTTTAATACTCAAGTGAATTATTCTGCCAACATCTGAAAGAGAGCGTGTTTCCACACTGCTTGGTGCTAGAGGAAAACAATTACACTGAATAAGGTGGACTAGCTCTGTTATTGCGCTACATAAGACTTTGATTACATACTGCCAAGATTCATACCAGCCTCGTAGTTGTTGACAGATAAAGTAACAAAAATGAAACTCATTTATTTTTTCTTTATTGAGACCTCAAGGTAAAGCAAATTTTCAGGTCTTGTAGTTACTGCATGGAAAGAACAGAGACTGACAGTCAAAGTATGCCGGTCCAGAAATCTAAATTAAACCTAGTTTCATATCAGAGTTTCATTTAGTTCCTGAAAGGAGCTGCTGCCTGGATTATTTTTGTTAAACCTAAAACAAATATACTGTGGATTGCTGCAGTGTGTCTTGGATATGTTATCTTTGTCATACATCTGGTGCTTGTATACCGGTACTTTCTTTTCTTCCACTTTGCTCTTAAAGATATATATATATATATATATATATATATATATATATGAAACTATAAACTACTGTCTTATTTGTTAACCTATTCCCATAATATAAAATCCAAATATCTATTCTCTTTTTATGTATTTGTCTATGGCGCAAAGTTGTTTAAAATTGAACTGGCTTTTTTCATTACTAAAATGCACATTACAGGAAACTATTTTTGGCTATAAAGCATCACACATGTAAATGACATAATGCCTTCTTGACCAAGAGTGAACCTTTGATTTTTTTATCAAGGACATTGTGCAATATGAATTAGAGGAAGACCCTACGAAGGGGGGGGGGGGGCATGCTTTGAATCCCAGAAGGTTGAAGGATGTTATAATGACCACTATTCTGGGAAACAAGAAATGACAATAATTTCCAGTCCTCCCCCAGGGTATTTTGAGAGGAGTTTGGGTGTTTCAAGGTGGGAAGTCTGCTTGAAAAGGGATATAAAGGCCTCCCCCTTTTAAAATGCTTTAAATGTATTCTGGGGCTGGAAAAAAATCATTATCGGAAAATTTGAGGAATAGAGTTTCATAACCCTGGAGGGCATTACTTTAGTTCCCCAAAAGGTTGTATGTGATCCACAGGTCACATAATTCTAACTCCCACACATGAGGGTTAAATAAGGATTGCACAAATGTTAAGAGAGGATTTCCTATTGAGCTTCTATAGCACAAAGATGAATGTCTTCCTCACACAAAGATGTTGCATTTCTACACCAAGCTTTACTGAACTGATGAAATACAAATAATGTAAACTGAAGATGGCATTGTTTAGTCAGATCTGTGTAAGATGTTTTGCAGCTTATTTTGAGAGGAGTAAAGGATAAGCAAATAGGTAAAGTCTTCTATCCTGCTCATGGCAGGCATCTGCATGCTCTAGGGTTGGTGAGTACTCACGAGCAAACTTTAAGGGAATTGGTGGTTCCAGAGTCCTGGAAGTCTGAACTTTGCTATAACTTTTGGGAACAGCTTTGGTTACTCATTCGGCTATTCTGAGGCATTAAATATGGGGTGACATAGGCTATCTTTCTGCAGCAGCACTGGTATGTACCCTGGAAGTGAATGTGTAATAGATGTATCAGCATTGGGAACCACCTAGTCTACATGGTGTAATAGCGGGAGTGCTAGAGAAAACTTGAGAGGTACAAGTTCAAATTTTCACTGGTCTTCAGTAAACCATACTTTAAACACCTGATCTGCCTCATATGTTTGGTATAGGGATTAAAATCAGGCAGAAGAAAGCTGTGAGTGTTCCCTTGAGCTCATGGAGAAAAAGGCATAACCTCAACTGTAGCTAGAATGAACAAATAAAACAGCACACCAATATGATGACAATGTCTGGTAGTGTTGATAGAGGTTTAGAATCGCACATTTTCTTGGGCCAAATCAACTCCATGGCAGAAGCATGACATATTGAGCTGATTCAGCTTAACTCAGCTTTGAAACTCATAAACAGAAGTTCTGGGATATCCTAGAGCTTTCCCAAACTCCAGCGTAACCGGCAACTTTGGGCATGTGCTGTTTCCTATTTGGAAAGTGTCTGCAACTGGTTAGACTGCACCACACTTTTCCTGGGTTTAGGCAGCTCAGGAACAGAGGATGGCATTTACCTTGTCCCCTCAATCTGCCATTTGTGGTGCCCACCAGACAGGAAAATGACACTCTTTGTCACTCAGCACCTGAAGTGATAATATCCAAAGTGACAAGGTGATCAGAAAAGGGAGGGGGAGAGTAGGAAACATTTCCTCCTTCATCACATCCTCCTTCATCACATTACTTTTTTGCTCTGGATATAGTCACTTCAAGTGGGCATCACCAATGGTACATTTCAGCCCTCCATTGCCCCGTTTCGTGACTTTTCCTCTCATCAGACGTATCAAACTTTGGAATATTTTCCTGTAGGCACCCGATACCTTCCCTATCTTACAGAACCAAGAAGTCTCTGTCCCCCATGCATTTTTTTTTGTTTTTAGAAAAATATTTCTAGTGATGGGCCACATCTTATTTTTTTTTATAATATGCAGACAGGATTCCTTATATAGGACTGCAAATGTATCCTAAAAGTTATTTAACATTTATTACCATTTGGATTTGGTGATCTTATATGGACATCTCAAAATAAAAACAGACTCCATTACTAACAAATTACATTTTGAAATATAATGATAGAATAGGAGTGCAATAAGAAAACCCATTAAAGAACTTAAGAGTAAACAATAATAAATTTAAACCAACCAGCAAAGGAAAACTGCCCATTCTTTCAGTTCTCCAATGCCTCTATTCTGCAATAGCTGTCATTTCTAATATTTTTAAAAAAGAAATTTGTGAAGAAGTAATCATGCATTTCTAGGATCAGGGATGACAGCTCGCTGCACTAAGGACCGCCCATCAGAATGCCCCTCTTTACCATGCCAAGTGCCAAAACAGGGCAGAGACTGTCACGGACCCCATCACATTTTATTTTCAGATAAAATACTGAGTTTGTCATACTATTTTTGCTAATTTCAAGATTTCTCTCTGTTATCATAGATCAGCTCAAATTAACAATAGATCTGTAGTTCTGTGACCATTGCTGGAGCGATGAACAAATTAGGACTACATTGTCTGATGGCAGCCATGACTCTCCGTTATTTTATGGTGGCTGACAGTGAAATGGCGGGCGGGGGGAGGGGGATTGTCCGTCTGATGAGGTCGTAAGTGAGGAAGGCTTACATGCATCCATTTCTTGACACAGCCATTTGAAGTGACTGGATACAATCAAGTCCACATCTTTAAAGGAGGGGACCCATGAGAAGAAAATAATAAAACAACCCATTTAGGCCATAAAGATAAGATTGTGTGCTTGCTGATGTATTTCTCCTTTTCTTTTACAAATTTCATTAGTTCCTGGAGCAGTACGCCCAGCCAGCAATCAAAACTGAAACTGCTAAATGAGTGCTTTTATTCCATCAAAATCATTGTGTGGATGCTGAGCCCAAGTTAATACAATTGCTGTTCAGATTAATGAGGCAGTATTTGCTGCATCTCCTCTGTAATTAAACACTTCCATGGCTGACAATAATATTAAAGATGCACCAGATGTTGAAAACTCAGCAGTGAATCTAAAAGTGTTAAAATTGAAGGGGTCACCTGTGAAACACAATCTCCTTAACAGTCACATTCAGAACCCATCTCAACAATTATTTTGGTTTAGGATTAATTTTAGGTGGAGGGCTTTTTAAAAACTTCTATCAGCCTATCATCTACATTTTTGAATTTTCTCATTAGGTTCTGAGCAAAAGTAACATAAACTGAACTTGTTTCCAAAATTACCTTTCCTGACCTTTCCCTAGATGATAATTATGAAAGTAGCCAGCTTAGAAGACTTTAAAAAAACTCCTTATAAACTGGTAGCAGAAATGCCCCTCTTGCGTGCCAGTGTCGAATTTCAAAATTAACATTTTGGTTCATGTGCTTCTAATAATCACTGACCCTTACTTCATGTACTTTCCACAGGAAATGAATGCAGCAGAAATTACTTTGACCCTCTGATGGATGAGGAAATAAACCCAAGGCAGTGTGGGATGGAGGTCAGCAAAGAAGGTGAGGCAGAATTAAGTATGTAATTTTTGTGTCAGAATATTCTTTCCCATTCATGGAAATGAGGTGACAAAGATCACAAATTCGCTTCCATTTAAATATCCAGCCTACAATTTAAATTATAAGTCTTAGCTGCTCTAAACGTGAGGGGAAGCCTTGTAGTCTTTGATGAAGGACAGTGTGTTAGCAAACAGATATAAGCAGCTTCCAGTTCAATTTGGTTTGGCTTTCTGTTTCCAGTTGTGATTTCTAGTGCAGTTGGAGTGGGGAGAATGGGCACCTAAACAAGCAATATAACTACAAAATTAAAATTTTCAGTTGGAGTTACAAAAGCAAATTAGTTGTGGGTAAATGAATCCATTTCCTTCTCTGGTGTGAGAGAAGTAGCTACAGAACCACTATCCACAGTTTCTTTTATCCATCCCCCTTCTTGGCAGGGAGTTGGACTGGATGGCCCACAAGGTGTCTTCCAACTCTATAATCCTATGTAGACATTTAGGCTGGATATTTAAATGGTCCAGAAGTCCTACATTTCAATAAGGTTTGTTATTATCTGTGGCTTTGTGTGTCCATCAAACTCCAGAAATGTATCTCCAGCAAATATGGGAATCATAGTGCATTACAAAATGTCTTTTTGTAAATTACCCCAAGGAGATTGAGCTAGTTATGAATATTTTCTAATATTGTAAATATTTTTTTTAAAAAAGAGAGACTTACAGAGAGACATAGATGAGTATATAGCAGCTCCTTGGCATTCACTTGCATTTGGTTCCAAGATCCCCAGTTGATACTAAACTCCCTGAATATTCGTTCCATTATATACAAATAGTGTCCTTTACATAAATAGGAAAATCTCAGTTTGTTTTTTTCTTTTTGGATTTTTAAAGATATTTTCAACTCACAGATGGTAGAATACATGGATACAGAAACTGTGGGTATGGAGGGATGACTTGCTACAAATTGATGGAGAATGGAGTTAACCTCTGAAGTGCACACAGGTTGATATAAGGATAGTCGAAAGAAAACCATCAGCTTCTCAGTTCATTTTCTCACACTTACTTTTCAACTAAGGAACCTAAAAAGAAGAAATAAAGATGTGAGGAATGTTCTTGATGAGAGAGACACTATCTTAATGAGTTGAGAAATCCCTCCACAAGAGCTGTTGCCTCCAGTATAAGAACAAAAATAAGGAGGACTTTTTCATTGATGTTTCTGTGATTTCTATAGAAAGTCTCTGTGTAAAACTTCTGCACCTCTCCTTTGTGAAGCAAAGCATGTTCATGTACACACACAAACATATTCATACCCAAGCAAGGGCAGAAGAACTACCTGAGAACTCAGATACCCCTGTAAAAATGCAAATTTGTGAAAGTCCTCACAGCAAGTGTCAGAGCTTCTGCGGAATTCACTCTCTCAATATGTTTAAAAATTACTGTTCCAGATGTAAGGTCACTTGTCAAGAGCATCAAAAGTACCTTATTTTTAAGTCTATGGAGAAGAAAATGATAATAATAACATTCTTTTTTGTTCTTGAATGATAGGAAGGGATATAAAAAAATGAAATCCAGAATTATTTTGATTGGTCCTCCAGCAGCAGAATAGAATAAGAGATGGACCATTCTCTGAAACTTTCTCTGTGATCAATTGTTCCCCTGCTGCTGCTCAGTTCAGCAATTATAAATTAACTAATTTAATTAATAATACCTCAAATGTCATTAAAACAGATACACATAACATACGGTATTTGGTATTCAAAAGGAAGGCACACGAACATAGAACAAAAATGAGGAAGACAGAGTATTGCAGACACAATGAAGTTTATGACATGAGGTAGGCAAATTGCAACTATAGCAAGATAACAATGGCACTTATTACATGGAACCATCCTCTTTTGTTGTTGTCAGTGAGTGATGAGGGTGGATGTTGGAAGATGGTTTCTTTTGCAATGTGGACTCATTAACAGATTATTTCTGTTTGTAAAAGAAATGCTTTCCCAACTAAAGATGTGTTGTAATTACAATTTATCTGCCTCATGTGATAAACGTCTAGGTGAGAACTTTATTTGTTTCTCCACCCCAGAGAGAAAATCATTGAAATTATTCATCCTTGAGATAATTAAATGGAGTGTTTAAATTTCTTGGTCCTACTTATCTAATCATCAACTCAATCATAATTGGTTTGACATTGAATTTAGATGCTTTAAACTTTTCGGTTTTAATATATATGTTTACTTCATTTGTATGTATGTTTGTGCGACATCAAATTGTTGCTTACTGTAAGCTGCTCTGAGTCTCCTTCGGGGTGAGAAGGGCAGGGTATAAATATAGTAAATAAATAAATAAATAATCTATCAGAGGAAGAGGCAGAAGAACAGGCAAAGCAAAGGGCAAAGCTAGATTCATGTAATTGTATTCCATTTAGAAAGGCCACACTCTTGTAACTATATAAGCATCACAAAACAGTGACGTTATCCCTTAGACTGCAGCTGTGATGGAATGCAGTTACTTTTTTATTACTGTGTTCCTGGTTTGAACATTTCCTGTTTAATTGTGCAGTCCTTTCTTTGAAAGTAGTTGTTATACTCCAGAAACTTCATTTTGTGGCTGCCACCAACTATGTTGAATTAGTTGAGACTCTATATGATATTCATTCAATGAAAAACAATAGCAAAATGTGCTGAAAGATGTCCCACAAAAACAAAGTTTTTGCAGTTTAATAAACTTTTCCCATGTTTTTATGATAGAAATTGGGTTTTGTGTGTTTCAAGGGACTGCAGTAGAACCCAAAACTATCACTGCATGAGCTCAGAATATTGTCTATGACTTCAAGAAATGTAGCCAGTAATCACGATAATTCCTACCAAAGAACCAACTTAAATGATTTAAATTTAAATGATTTGAGATTTGCCAACACACATAAACAAAGAAACAACCCAGCTCTTCCCTTAAAGTTATCAAAGTCATGCCCTTCTCAAACATTCTCTATTTATTGTGCTTGGCCTCATGGATTGGGTGGATGAGCATCTTCATATGAATATTAAACATTCCCTTGGGTTGTTGAGTGGAACAGACAGAAGTCCTTAGAAAAGTCCATCCAATTTGTTCCTTTTGTTTGACTTAATATATTAGGCCTTTCTGTGTCTTGAGGAGCCATATCTAAGTGGCTGTCCTTTTGAATTTCTCTTCTTATGTCTCTGGCTGAGCTGTCACTTGAAAGCCATACAGAAATCCAATTTACTGAGGTATGTCAGCCACAGCAGGCACCCCCAGGTTGGTTGAGATCTATAGAGCCACAGCATAACACAGAGCTTTCTTTATTCCAAACGTAATTATTTTGATCAATCCGTGACACCCTGGATCGGAAGAAACATGTTTGCATAAAGCACATCCAGAAGATACATGCTCATTTTTGAAAAGTCCAATTTATGATACCCTTTTACTTCTGCTCTCTGCTGCTTCCTTTTCCTCCTCTTCCATTTCTTAAAAAAAAACAAAAGCCAATGACTGGAAGTAATACTTCAGATTTCTAAAAGGTAGTTTTATCATTTTATCATTTCCTTGAACCTGTACACTTGTTTCTTTTACTTAGTCTGGGACATAAGGAAGAAAACAAACCATGAAGGAACCTGCTTCCAGGAGAACATGTCTGGGAAACCTGGAGGTTTGCAGACAGGAGCCCATCCTAGGTTCCTACACCTGCAAGAAGACCAATGTGAAAGAGGAAAGCAAAGAAGTAATAATAAAGCTGTAATCATAATTTGACCTTAAACTATAACTAATTATTTTTCAAAGGAATTTTCCAGGTTCTTTTTGCACCTGGAAAGCATGTTGGGAACACATGATTAGTTTTCATTTCTGGAAATTGCATCTACAACTGAAACATGAAATACTTTAGTGAAATACTTTAGTCTAAGAAACACTGTCATTTATAGCATTTTGTACCTATCTATTTTTCATAATTGGATACTAACAAGCCGTGGGTTGCTGTACTTATTTAGACATATCAGAATCTATTCCTTTTCTTTCTCCCCCTTGTATTTCATTTATATACTCACTTCCATATTATCTGGATTTCTGGATCACTCTGACCTTCATTACTTCATTTCTTTTAGTGCCTGTGAAGCTGTATGAGAAACTTCTCTATGAGAAACTGATGACAATTCTAGATGAAGAGAGCGGCATGTTGGCATCACCTGGTAAACTAAAAAAATCTCTCATTTAGAAAACCTAAATAATGTATATTCATTAATATAAAAAGAAATGAAAATCTGGTTCACATATGCTTTGCCATCATTTGTTACTTCTTGTATTCTTCAGATAAATTGGACTACAACAGTGGCAATCAACCTTTGGGGAATTGGACCGCCGGTTCTGCACCCCTAAGGACCACTATTGTATGATCCCCTCCAACAAAACAGAAATAGCTAGAAATCTGCTTCTAGTTTTCTTTTTAAAATGTTTTTTTCCTAGTGTGGAAGGGGGAGGGCAAAAAACACATTTTGTTTTACAGAAGAGTCGGTATTTTTGAAAACTTCCTAGAGCAGCAATTGTTTTGGGCTGAAAACTTTATTTTAATTGGTGGTGGGTACAGGCAGGATTCTATATGACTGATGAGGTCAGATATTTCCTACTCTTAAATGATAAACTATGATGATAATGAGTCAGACTGTGGAAGGATGTGATATATGACTACTCTATATTTCATTGCTGAAAGATGAACTGTGAATTGTCTTTGTTCAAATTATGGGCTGGAGATACTGTGAAAATTCTGCCTGTGACATTATACTTGAAATTAACTGTTTATAAATGCAAGTAATATCTTCAATGATGTTGCAATCATAATGTTTTGAACGTGTGTGTGTCTCAGTAATGTTGAAGTGTCTTCATTGATTGTCTGAAGATCTAATCTGTATTCTCCCCATCCTTTATGCATATAGGGTTATGAGGGTTTCTGTTTTCTCCTTTCACTTAAATTCACACATTTTGAAATTCTGTTTTCCTAGCACCCACCTTGACTTGCACAATTTATCCAAATGACACAAGTTTCCCCTTGACTAAGTAAACTTGAAGGCCTACTGGTGGCGCAGAGGGTTAAACCACTGAGCTGCTGAACTTATTCACTGAAAGATCGGTGGATCTAATCCAGGGAGCGGGATGAGCTCCCACTGATCAGCCCAGCTTCTACCAGTCTAGCAGTTTGAAAACATGTAAGTGTGAGTAGATCAATAAGTACCACTTCTATAGGAAGGTAACGGCACTCCATGCAGTCATACTGGCCACATCACCTTGGAGGTGTCTACGGACAACACCGGCTTTTCGGCTTAGAAATGGAGATGAGCACCACGCCCCAGAGTTGCATACGACTAGGCTTAATGTCAGGGGAAAACTTTCCCTTTCCCTAAGTAAACGTGTTGCCCTAAGCACACACACATATGTTCAAGTATAAATCAAAGGAAAATATCTGTATCCCATGGTAGTAGGTTTTCAGGTCAGTCATATATTTAGATGGTGGAATTTTGAATTCTGTAATGGAACTATGTTGGTTGAGTAAAAGTAAAAACATAAATAGCTATTGATATTTCTGGTTCTTGTTTGCATAGAAAACTTAAGGAAAATGGAGATGAAGGGAAAAAGAGATTGTTTAATCAGATTTGTGTCTTGCAGCATATGGAACGACTAATGTGACAGTTTTCCATAGAAAGAGGAGGGAATAGACAAATATAAAAGCATGGATTTCTCTTCAGATAACTCACGTGAAATGAGATATAGATAAAGAGTCTCAAATCATTGCACCTAATATGTCATTTGTTAATAATTAATCATGGTTACCCATGATTGACAAGTGGGATTGCTGTGTAACCCCAGTATCTCAGCAGACATTACTTCTATTTGTCTCCAAAAATAGCCAAAAAGTGACCTGTCCCTTGAAATAATAATAATAATAATAATAATAATAATAATAATAATAATAATAGAAGCAACTGTAAAAGCTGACACGATATGAGGATTTAAAGATCAAACTGCAAAGACTCTGGCACAAGCCAGTAAAGGTGGTCTCAGTGATGATCGGCACACTGGGTGCAGTACCTAAAGACCTTGGCCTGCACTTAAACACAATCGGCGCTGACTAAATTACCCTTTGTCAGCTGCAAAAGGCCACCCTACTGGGATCTGCATGCATTATTCACCAATACATTACACAGTCCTAGACACTTGGGTAGTGTCTGACGTCTGATCTAATACAACAGCCAGCATAGTGACCTTGTTTGTCGTATACTAATCTTGTTGTGTTTCTAATAATAATAATAATAATAATAATAATAATAATAATAATAATACCATACTTACCCCTCTGAAAAGAGACTCAAAGTGGCTGACAATGTTAAAAAACATATCTTTCAATGACTGTTCAATTATATATAAGCATTATTGGCTTATCTTTGTTAGAAATTTTCAAGAATTTCTGTTGCATCTTGTTACTCAAAACATCGAGATTGACCCTTCTACCTCATCACACTAGAGCATGGATGCACTTTAAACCCAGTTGATGCCTCTTGTAGCATTCTGTGGCTTACAATTTAGGGGAGGAGACTTTAAAATGCTCAGCCCTGGCAGGTCCTGGGCCTCACTGGATTTAAAGTGGATCCATGTTCTAGTGTAATGAGGCAAGTATCCATTGCACAACTAGCTGTGGTTTCACTTACCCCCATTTAACAAGATTTGTCCTCTCCATGACTTTTCAAGGACCTCAAGGTGATTCTATGGTATCCTTTCCCAGGAGTCATAGTTCGAGGACTAAGCAATTTCTGAAAGATGAGATATAGGTCCTTCAGAACAATTCTATTGTAACCTCTGGTGGAGGTTGCTCATTTGAATAGAATTCACTATTATCCACTATTATCCACTATTATTGAATAGAATTCACTATTATCCTGTTTCCATGGTAAATTTGAGAATGTATACCCCACATATAGCAGGATTGTACTTTATTTTTCTTACCATATTACTTATGCATATAAATAACAATCTGACAACTAGGAAAAAGCCCTGGATGGGATTCTATCACTTGAAAGAGTTACCTAACCTAGGGAGCTAAAATTCCCCTGCCTATTTGAATATAAGTGGAGTTACAGGCTGAGTGGGATCAGTGTGCCACTACATTTTAGATAACTAAAGGATGATGGAGAGGTTTACAGAACCAATTATATTGGCAGATAAAGCCCACTGGGTGGAATGTCATTGCAGAAACTTTTCCTACATGGCAACGTCTCCTGAAAGGTGGTACCAGGATTTCTTGGATGCTCTTAGCAGATGATTTCCTGAGTTCCTGGTCAACAGATTAAATATTTGTAGCTTTTTCTTTCTCCTTTCTGAGTGTTTTCTTACTGTTGGCACTGCTCCATATTAAACTGAAGCATATTAGTTATATGTGAGCTCTAATTCTGACATTGGAAACAAATTCTGGACTAAACATGTACTCTGAATGGAGGCAGCTTTTGCATCTAGCTCTAATTGAGGCACCGGAGATTCGAGTGAAAAGCAAACTAGATCTTAAAAGCTTAACATATGCCTATCTCTGTCTCCAGAAAAACAGACTGAAGACAAACATGATGATGATGCTTTAGATTCTGCATGGCCTAGCAGGTATAACAAGACTTTTCATCTTTGTGAGGAAGCTGGAGAAATTCTGCCTTATATTGAGCAGTTTGAGAAGGATGTTCAAGATGAGATCATTCTCCTTGGCAACTCTCCACTGGAACAGGTCAGAATGAAGTACTATACGTCTTTTTATGTGCTCTACAAGTGACTTTTTCCACACAAGACTGCAGCAATAGTGCTTTTGAATTTCCTGCATCATTCATACTGATTTGTTTAGATTATAGAGGTAGACAATGGGAACAGAGACAGTAAAGTCAGATATAAGTTTTAGACTTTACAATAGTGCTCCTCTCAACCTCTCTCATGCCAACCACAAATACCCCCCCCCCTCCCCATTTAGGTGTTTGGATGATGGTTGCGGGTGGACAAGAGATGGATGTGCAGTTCCTTGCATGGTAGATGGATGGTGTACATAGCTGCATGCCTGTGAATAGACTGGTTGTGTAGATTACATATGTATAAAAGAAAGAAAATAGCAGTGACCCAGATGATAAGAGTGTAAAGTTGTGGATTAACATCTCCACTGACGACTTAGTTGTGATGAAGAGAAGAAGGGAGAGCAAGAGTGGCCCTCTAGCAACGCTGAACCATCTGGGAGGACGGTGGTCTAAACTGTCCAGGGACCAATCTGGCATTTACTACTCCAGATTGGCCCCAGGATAAGTTGTCTATTTAGAGCCTCCCCGAGGGACAGTGTGTGAAGTATGTTCTTCATATGTGATGTGGAGTAAACCTACTTTCTGGGGGAATACATTTAGTAGAATAAAGACATTTGAGAAATGGGCAATTACTGACTTGCTTTCTGTTAAATGAAGAATGTTTAGGGCCACAAGCTGTGGATTCAAAGGAGGAGTTCTGTGTTCTGAAGTTTAGACTTGAATTGCCATTTTTATTCAGATTTTTCAGCAAGTTTTTTTTCAGCTTTCCTTTTTGGAAAATTGACATTTTGTAACTAGCTATATGCATCATGCCAGCTGTGCAGGTGCCTGTGACATTTTCTCAATATTCTACCAGTCCTCAAAGGTTGGGACTGTCCTCCCACATAAAAATGCACATTTGGTTTCCTGCCCTTCAATTGTTTGGGTGCATTAGCAATTTTGCTCCTTTGTACTGACCATTGTTTCCCTCTGTTACAAACTTTTAAAGGCAGGTGTCTTTAGAATATTTGATTATTTAATTGTTAATTGTTCATTTTATTATTAATTGTCTAAATGCTGTTATGTTTTTATTATCTAATTGATAGTTATATGTTATGGTTGCTCTACGTTAGGTTTTATATATATGTGAGGCATTAAATTTTGCCATAATTATGTTGGAAACCACTTTGAGTCCCCCCTGGAGTGAGAAAAGTGGTATACAATTGAAGTAAGTAAGTAAATAAATAAATTTGATGTAGAGTCAGCCAAATCTCTTGAGCCTTGAATAGTTTACAACACTTTTCTCCAGATGTTATAGTCCAATCCCCAAGGGGCTCACTATGTAAAGAAATAAAATGATCTGGAGAATAAAATAGACCAAATAAAAAAATTAAAAGGCATTGTAAACATTTTCAATATTTAAAAACGTATTTGCCAATGGGTGACTCCTTACATAGTCAAACAGCACAAAAGGGAGCCGAAACATGTTAGATTTGAAAACAAAATGCAACAATCTGAGCTGAAAGGGAATTCTACCTGCTGCGATCTCACTGTGAACAGTTGTATTGCTTCTGTTGCAAGCTGAGTAAGAGGGATTTTTATCTTCTCTGTCTCCCTTCTGGACGTATGGATAGCTGTTAGCTTCTATTCTTCTCATTTTATTCTCTTCCTCTGTGTTGTGCTGGGATTTATTATTGGCTTCCCCAGCAATGTTTTTTTTTTTTGAGAGCTCTGGAATTCTTGGAAATAATAATGTAGTTTCTTCAGATACTTAAAGGTCATTTACCTGTGGTTATTTACCTGTCATGGGCCAGGGCTAATCTACCCCAGGCAGTTTAGCATGGTATAAATATGCCCTAAAACAGCCCTAGATCTGCTGCTATTGTTGAGATGTTCCAGAAGTGCACCCACTTCACAGGGGGGAAATGCATCCCACCTCATCCATGTTGCTGCCACTCCTAGTTGGCCATGGAGTCCCATGCAAGCTCCTGGCCATTTTGGGCACCAGGGTGCTCACGCAACCAGGAAGAGGAAGGACTTTTTCTTTCTCTTTTCCTGTTTCTGTGAGTTTCTCATTCTGATATCGTTAGGGGTGCCTTTGATGGCCAGAAGCTCACAGAGTGTGGTGGGTGGCTGGGAGAGGCAGGGGCAGTGCCAGTGCCAAGGGCATGATCAGCAACACAGGAAAAGAGTGATGGCACCAGTGTCCAGTCTGGGCAATGAATTGTGATGAATCAACCTATGCAGACTATCCCAAAGTTGTGGGACGCTCTGGAGTTTGCTATGCATTGTTAAGATAGCCCATTTGCCTTTTGGAATTTTTTGGAAGTGTAAACCATCTTCCAGATGTTCAATAAAAATAAACTGCAGTGAATTCTCTATATTTAATCCAGGTCATTCTAACAAACATGGCATGGATTGGAGAATGGGTCTGACACGCATATTATGAATCCTTTTTTAAAAAAACCCCACAAGTTTGGGGAAACAAAACTGGAAAATAAGAAAAATATTAGCCTCTTTGACAGAAAGATGCAAACTAGATCTGACAAAGACAGACTTCTTTAGATGAATTCATGCAAATAAAGGTGTTCAGTCTCTTGTATGTACCACTGAGATCAATTATTTCTGAAAATAAAAGGTAAGCAAGGAGCAGTAAAAGGAAATGCTTGAAAGGTTTCCTTGCTACTTTTAAATATGCATCTAGTTTTTCTGATGTTTAATTAACTAGAAAAGAGTTTTCGGCAGATGAGATGTATATGGTTGTGGCTCACTGCCATCTTCAGCGAAAGAGAAGGATGAAGTGAGAGGGAGCAGTCTCGATGTGACCATAAAGATTTAGAAGTTGCTGGCATCACAGGAACTGATTGCCTGCTTAATGATCAACGAATCATTGATGCCATGCATTACCAATCTATGGTTAAGGCAAGGGAAAGTTGGGCAGACAATGTGAAATATTAGAGCCATGACCTACATTCTTTAAGCACTCCCATTTTTCTAATGGCAAAACCAACATTGGGCGTAATGAAAATCCTGAATCCAAAGGCCTGGATCCTCTTCCTCAGTCTTCAGGGATGGACTGGAATCTCAGCACTATTTCATAAAACATATTTGTGTTTATATATGTGAATGCATATTTGTTACAGTGTGTTGTGTGCACTTCTCTCATCCCCTTCAGAAACATCACTAGGGACCATTGCCAGGGATTGCACTAAAATCTCAGGGCCAAAGTTATTCTTGACTTGGCAACATATATTTTTTTATTTGAAACATTTATATTCTGCCCTTCTCACCCCAAAGTGGACTCAGGGTGGAGCACAACATATATATGGCAAGCATTCCATACCGGAACATAAAATAACTATAAATATACATAAACACTAAAATCAGTTACATCTACTTTAAAATCAATTGTTTAAAACCATCTCAAAACATCATGTTGGCTCTGGTCAGCAGAGTGGGTTTCCTAATATTGCCTTATTGCATTGCTTCAAAGGCTTGGTCCCACAGCCAGGTTTTTACCATCTTTCTGAAGGACAAGAGGGAGGGGGCTGATCTAATCTCATCAGGAAGGGAGTTCCATAGCTGGGGCAATAACTGAGAAGACCCCCTCTCTCTCGTCCCTTCCCAAATGTGCCTGTGACGTGGCGGGACCAAGAGCAGAGCCTCCCTAGAAGATCTTAGTCTTTGTGGTGGTTCATAAAGGGAGATGCGTTTGGACAGGTAAATTGGACCAAGGCCGTTTCAGCCTTTATAGACCAAAGCCGGCACTTTGAATTGTGCCCGGTAACAAACAGGCAACTGTACATATGGATATTGGAGTGTGACATCTAGTCTTCCTTACCATAACCTAAGCATGCTAGAAGCTGCAGTTCAGCAACATTTGGAGGGGCACATTACTTCCACTCCTACTTACAATGTAATCTACAAAGATCCGTGGAGAAGTCATAATCATATACAGCAAGAAGACTTATCCCTGTGTTAGTAAGGATTCAGGCTTAAACATTCTTATAAATTTCAGATACATCTTTGTGTCACAAATACCATCAATCTCCCAGTGCTACAGAATTTTAAATATGAATAGATGTTTCAAACACTTGGTTTACTACTTTACATAAAATAATATATCAGAGGTAGTTTTCTTCATTTTTTTGGAAAGAAGAGGGTCTTTTGACATCTTTGAGTCATAATTCTCAATGTCAGTCAATTATTTTTACTTTAATTCTCACAGCATGCCCAATCACAATAATTATTCAAATGTTTATAATGTCTTATCTGTAACCAGTGAGTACCTTTTCTTAACTGGCAAGGGAGAATTTGAATCCACATGTAATAACATATAGAATTTAATTAGCTCTTAATAGTCGCAAGTGGAAGAGATAATTATTTAATTGGGTTTTTACCTTTTTATGGTAGTCTTAATTGATTTGTCAGTTGCCTTCAGGTAGGGACTCAAAGGTATTACATTACTTACATGATACCTTGGGGGTTCACTTTCTACCTCCTGTCCCATTTGTTAGTCTGTCATATTCTTCTCCGTTTGGACATACCATGACTTACAATAGAAAGAAATAGGAAGAAAAAGCAATTAAGCTAATAGTATAATAGTATATTGCTCCAGTGATGCCACAGACGAATAGAGATGTGTACCTTTATTTTCATTGGACTAATCAATGTTCCCTCTGTCATGCTACTAGGCTGTCACATTCTTTTGTATTCAGATAATTGCAGAAGTATGCAATGTGTTTCACAATAAGTGTTGAAAGCACTATATTTCAATAGCTCTAATATGTAATTAGGGCCATGGTTATACAGAGGGTTAAACTACTGAGTTGCTGAACTTGCTGACTGGAAGGTCGGCTGTTTGAATCCACAGAACGGAGCAAGCTCCTGTTGATAGCCCCAGCTTCTGCCAACCCAGCAGTTCAAAAACATGCAAATGTGAGTAGATAAATAGGTACCACTTTGGTGGGAAGGTAATGGCACTCTGTGTAGCTGACCACCTAGGAGGTGACTACGGACAATACCAGCTCTTCAGCTTAGAAATGGACATGAGCACCAACCTCCAGAGTTGGACTCAACTAGACTTAATGTCAAGGGGAAACTTTAACCTTTACCTTTAATATTTAATTGTGTCTAAATACCCTACAGGGACAAGATCCTGTCTGATCTTGGAAGATGGGCAGGGTCAGCCTTAGTTAATACTTAGATGTGATGCTGTCAATAAATATCAGGTACTGTATGGACTACATTTCAGAAGAAGGAACCCACAAAACCACCTCTGAGTATATATTGCCTAAGAAAACACATTGAAATTAATGGTTATTCCCTTGTTGATATGTGATTTGAAGGCGCACACACATTATGTATTTTATCAACATTTGTAAAATGTTTCTTCTAGTTGTATTTTTGTGGGTTTTATACATTTTTAGTTTATTAAAAAACTTTATTATGTAGTGGCTGACATTTTAAAGGGATTAAAGTGGTTAACTTTTAAAAAGTTTTATTAACCACAATCTTTATTCTCCCATTTCTTTAAGGAGCTCAGGGCAGTTTCTTCACTTTTCTCCTTGCTACTGACCAAGTTAGTCTAAAATGTGGAAGTCACTCAGTGTTTTGTGAGTGACTTTTTTTAATGTCAGGAGCGACTTGAGAAACCACAAGTCATTTCTGATGTGAGAGAATTGGCCGTCTGGAAGGACGTTACCCAGGGGATGCTTGGATGTTTTGATGTTTTACCATCCATTCTTCTCTCATATCCCCACATGTGGAGCTGACAGAGGGAGCTCATCCGTGCTCTCCTCGGATTCGAACCACTGACCTGTTGGTTGAGCAACTAACAACCGGTATTCATCCATCCATAATGGTCTGATATGGGAGTCCTGCCGGCACAAAGGTTTAACCCATTGCACCACTGGGGGCTCCTGTAATTGACTAACTGCTAATTTTAATTTACGTTACCATTGTACCCTGTTACCTGTTAAAAATAAGGGCTCAGACTAGTTACTAAATTGGGTGGAGGGGAAGAAAAGAAAAAGGAAGAAGAAAGAGCAAGGGAGGAAGAAGGGAGAGAGAACAAGAGAGGGAATATATGATCCCAAACTATGTTTTCTATGATGATGGGAAATGAAGAAATATTATCAATGGCAGTTCAGTGGTCGGAAGGGATACCTATACCTGATCTTTTTCAAAGACTTACAGTGGAATAAAAATTGCTTAAATTACTCATTGCTTGATTGAGACTGAAATTAGGGAAGTGTTATGTCCCTAAAATGAAATAACATTAGCAACTGATGTTTTAAACTGTAATACATAGTAATATGTGAATAAACACAAAAGGAACAATAGGATACTTAAAAAAAAACCTGGGGGTCTGGAAGATGTTGGAGACAATGTTTTTATGTCCAAGTGTTTTGATTATTGAATTTCTAGATCACTGAATACTGTAAAAATATTCTTCATCTGGAATATCTGGTTATTATCACTGGCAGGATGTTAAACTGTCTGGTTGTTGGCAGGTATGCAGTTGTCAGGGTGTGTTTTAATGAATGCTCAGTAGAACAATAGTATGGAAGCAGTCCGATACATTTATCCACCTACAGCTCTCTGTGTGTTCTCTTTCTTTGATTCTCTCCCATGTCAGACCATTATGGATGGATGAATACCGGTTGTTAGTTGCTTAACTAAATGCTACTCTAGAAATTACATGAGATATGCTGTGCTAACATATGACTATTTATTGGCTAAAATGGTCCATTTGAGATAGATGGATAACTTTGGATCAAAACTGTAGTTCTTCTTCAAAGATATCCATTGTTTCTGATGCTATCCTTCCCTTCCATAGTGACCCATCACAGACAAAGGGATCTTAAGTTGTAGAAATGGTGGAGGAAGGTGTTAAGTCCACGTAATCCATCTCTTTTGCATGGCTGCTTTTAAAAAGAAAATAATGCAAGGATCAAAGCTTGGAAAAAAATACTTTTTGTTTTACAGCTCCCAGAATTCACCAGACAACATGGCCACTGGCTGCACTGACTGGGGAATTCTGGGAAGCATAGTCCACTAATACATTTTCTAGGGCCTGGTCAAAATATTATCCTCAAATCTTCTAGACTACTTAACTTCTCTGTTTGTACTTCTACTATATGGATTGGTCTTATTCAATTTAAGCAGACACACACACACACACACACACATGCATATATATATATATATATATATATATATATATATATATATATATATATATATATAAATGAACTCTGACAACATTGTTAGAGTTCATTTCTGAAGTAACAAGTGATGTAAGTGATATAAGGATCTATGTAGCAGGGAATGAGCCGAACCACCTGGCCAACATTGTGTAGCTACAGCCAGGGTGGGGCAGCTGCAGGGGGAATAAAGGAACCAAAGTACAACTCCTTTGTGTGGGTTGTTGGAGGTGGGTCATTGGAGCATGTATATATGTTCTTTTACATAAACTCTGCAAAAAAACAAATGACTGAATTTGTTCCTTGGTCAAAGGCAAAAGGCTTCCACATTTGTGAGTGTCTACATTCATCTTTATCGTGACAAACATGGTGTGATTCACACCTAGCTCCAACAGACAAGAGTTCTTTGTCCCACCCTGGTCATTCTACAGATATATAAAGCCATTTTCCTAGTTCCAATAGACTTCACTACCTCTGAGGATGCTTGCCATAGATGCAGGCAAAACATCAGGAGAGAATGCCTCTAGAACATGGCCATATAGCCCAAAAAAACCTACAATAACATTGTATAGTTATAGTTGGGATTGAGCACACCTTTTATGGGAGAATATTTCATAAATGAGGGATTACAACTGATAATGCCCTTTTCCCACTGATTACTTCAGGGCTATATAGAGCCTCTAAAACTTGATGAGAAGAATGAAAGCTCCTTGTTTTCCCATATTTCACTCCTCTGGTTGTTCCAGCTTACTCCTTATTTTCCACTTGGAGCCCTTATCTAGCAGAGCAAGGTATATGAATGGTTTTCCAAATCTATTCCTCATCCATCTAAATTAAACATGGCTTTTATGGAACTGAAGCAGAGGAGGTAAATAACGTTTCTTCCTTTTTCTCAAGAAGGAAATAGAGACTGTTGAACAGTTCTGCTTTATTTTATAAAAAGTTTTCAGGGGGAATTTTCAAAAACATGTCTCCTCTGCTTATCTTGGATGTGCTTTCAGGAAATTAGAAAATAAATATCTGTAATCCCTAACAATGGTCCTTATTCCACATATGCACAGGTGGGGATACGTATCACACACACTGTGACATTGATGCTCATATTCCATACCTTTTCCATGAAAATGGCTTGTTGTGTATCTTTGTTTCTTAGATACAGATACCCTATCATGGATTTTTCTTGGCAAGATTTGTTTGAAGGGGAGGGGCTGCCTTTGTGTTTCTTTGAGGATGGGACGACTTGCCAAAGATCACCCAGTGGGTTTGCATAACTCTAGTCTTTATAGTCCTAGACCAGTGCTCAAACCACTACCTCACACTGGATCATATGGGAATGACTCGCTCTTTGCTTATAAAGAATAAGGTTCCAATGGAAGTCTAGTCCCTCAAAACCATTATTCACCCAGCTGGGAAAGTGGAGCATGCAGTGGAAGGAGTCCATTGTTTGTGCTGTAATCTGAATTGTGGTCTAGTAGTAACTTTCCAGTTGCTATTTTTTTTAAAAACAAAACAAAACAAAACCCCACACACTTCAGCAATTCTTAAAATTTTAGATTTCTCATTTACAATGATCCTATAAATATCGCTTTTTGTTTGGTTTTGTTAGAAAACTGCTTCACACTATATATATTACAGATGGAGGGATATATGTAGAGTCTTTGCAGTTGTAACATTGACATTTATGCTTTATATGCTTTGAACATTCTAAATATTCTTCCTGTAGGATTTAAAACAAAAAGGCATATTCCAGTATACAAAGAAGATTGGCAGAAGACTTCCCAAGGTATTGCAAAGGTATGCAGTATCAACAAGATTTCTTACATTTCCCAGTACTTTCTCCCTGGTGTTTCAAAGTGACAGAAACTGCTGATGATTTTATTTTCAAAACTAGAGTTCAGTTTCCAGATTGCTTTGATAGTGCTCCAATATTGAATTTCCCAAAAACCAGTGGGTGCTTTTTATATTAAAAAAGTGCCACTTGTTGCTCCCAGTCCCGACAATTCCTTATTTTCTATACATACCAATATTTTTTGTGTCAGAAGCGACGTAAGAAACTGCAAGTCACTTCTGGTGTGAGAGAATGGGCCATCTGAAAGGACATTGCCCAGGGGATGCCTGCTTCTCTCACGTCTCCACATGGGAAGCTGGAGCTGATAGACAGGAGCTCATTTCATCTCATGGATTCAAACTGCCGACCTTCAGGTCAGCAGTTCAGCCAGCACAAGGGTTTAATCCATTGCGCCACCACGGCTCCTATATACATATCATGAGGCTACCATACAGCCTTTGCTAGCAGCAAGATTAGGCTTAAGCATTTGAGGTGACATTATATCATGCAAACAATAAAACCGGTTTCTCTTGGGAGTTTAGAACATGTCATTTAGCTTGATTCTTTGAATTCTTTGCAATTTTTGTTTAAAATGTTCCTTGTTATAGGTGGGGCTGAAAAACATACAACCGCCAATTTTTGAACTACAATGTCCATCATTCCTGATCATTGGCATACTTGCTAGGACCCTCCATCAACATTAAGAGGGCTTTATTTTATGTGCAGGGTAATGTGCCAAATTTCCCTTGTTTCCCACTACAACTGCAGGTATCTTAACAGTGCTGCAATATATTCATTTCCCCCTTTTGCTTCTAGTACTCAAAACACAGAATAAGCACAATCTTATTTGAGATTAGGTGCAGCATGTCATTGCAACCGGTTCATCCAGTACAATAAGGAACTGAATTAGATGATCTGGTTGCAATGATTGTGTGTTTGGAAACGCACTGATAACAATGTACCAGAAATTCCACATTTATCTAAACCTAAATTGGTTTTCTACCTCTGTCTTTGATCACTGAAAGAAGCAGCCTCTTTTTTGTAGGTCTTTTCATATGCTGTGTCTGTCTTATTGTCTCCCATAATACTTGCTTGTTTGTATAAATCAAATACAGTCTAATCCCATACAGCTGGAAGTGTTTTCCACTTGCTCTCATAAAGGAGTGAATGAAAATCTTTTTTTCCTAGAGATGTCTATGTTTTTGCCAGTAGGTAGGAATGTGCTTGTTGAAATTGCTTGTTCCCACAGAGTAGAAGGAGTAGTTTAACCATTTTTCACTGCAGGAGAATTTTTTAAAATGTTCTGGCAGGAACCAGAAAGTCTCTCCTTTTTCCTGTCCTCCCTTCTAGCCATGTAGGAACTGGCAGGAGGGTGAGAGAAGATTTAAGTATGGAGGACCACCCGTTGATGGTTCTGATAGTCATTGATGCATGTGTAACACTAAGTTATTCCTCCACCTCCTCCCACCAGAAAGGCTTGCAAGAAGGATGGGGGCAAGAAAGTGAGGATGGTCATCTGTTGATGGCTTTCATAGTCGGCAATGGAGAAGTCTCAGTTGTCTCATCTGCCCTGCCTCTCCCCCAATGGTCATGTGGGAGAGAGTGGGAAGCCGTCTAGTGAAGAGGGTTGATCCTCATAGCCACCACATGGAAATGCTGACATCCTTTGGGGCTCTCAGTGGCTCCTGCAAGGTAATGCTATTATGATGCATGGGCTGTACTGGTGGTGATGCTTTTCACCATTCTACCAGCTATACATGGGAGCAGGAGAAGAGTGGGGCCACACTGAGAAGGCTATTTGAGAACTGCAGATGGAGTGAGAAAGAGGTGCATGGAAAATACTCAGAAAATATTGGATATAAAAATACAACTGAAACCGAAATAATGTATTGTCGAAGGCTTTCATGGCTGGAATCACTCAGTTCTTGTGGGTTTTTTCGGGCTATATGGCCATGTTCTAGAGGCATTTCTCCTGACGTTTCGCCTGCATCTATGGCAAGCAGACCTCACCCTCTGAGGATGCTTGCCATAGATGCAGGCGAAACGTCAGGAGAAATGCCTCTAGAACATGGCCATATAGCCCGAAAAAACCCACAAGAACTGAGAAACCGAAATACTTTTCACTGGGAATAATAGATATACTTTTTAACTACTTAGTACCGGCTTCTAGAATAATCTATGCACAAAATTGGAGAACAAAAGGAATAACCTCAACAGAACAATGGTTGCTGAAAATAGTAGAAATAATGAATATGGACAAACTAACACAACTATTAGCTAACACCAAAGTAAACCTAAAATAAAAAACAAATCAGACACCTATCAAAGAATACATGATGCAAGAAAAAAGGAGAATGAAAATAAAATGTAATGAAAGATAAAGAAGACAACTATTTTACATGAAAGAAGGGCGAATAGGGGAAGCAGAGATCAAAAAGGATGAAACAAAGATAATATAAACCATGAAGAAAAAGATTGGAGGTTAAATTTTTCCTTCCCTAACTTACCCTAACCCATATCCATAGAAAGTAGCAGTTATTAGAGTTTTTTTCTTTTTTCTTTGATAGTTGCATTATACTAGCTGTCACCTGCCATGCATTGCTGTGGCCCAGTCTATGTATATGTGTTCTATGTGTGTATATCTGTGTATGTGTGTGTGTTTGAATACACACACACACACACATATATACACACACACATATATATAGTGGGGGGGGGGGGTTCTGCGCATGCATTGTAATGTATTTTGTTTTGCTTTTTAAGTCCCTTCTGCTGTGTTTTTCAGTGTTTTAATGAGTGATGGTCACTCGTTGGTCTGATAGGTTTATTGTGTCCAAATTTAGTGTCAATTCACCCAGTGGTTGTTGAGTTATGTTTATCCCCTACCTCACGTGCTGCAATGCAACCTGAGCCCTGCCACATGCACGATGGAGGACCTTCTTGCGGCAACACCAGAGGCACTCCAAGTGGCCAGATACTGGTCAAAGGGCATTTAATCAGCTACCAAGTTTGCAAAATTTGTGTTTTGTTTTTTTATCTGTTTGTTTGTTTTGTTCTGTTAGAAATGTAATACAATGTTCTGGTTGCGGATGATATGATAAATAAAATATCCCCTATCTCTTCCCTTATTCCTTTTAAAAAGATATTGTGATAATTTATTTTCATCAATAAAAACCATTTTTGAAAAGAGAACATTCTCTTTGTCAGGAGATATTTCTACTGCAGGAATATACCCATGTGCGATATATCCCCTGCACATAAAGAGTACAGAACACAAGAAACATGTAAAAAAAAATTAAAAAAACTAAGTTGCTGTTCTACTCAACCCAAATTTCAAGCATTACCTACTTAAGTTTGTTTTGTGTTAAAAATGGAAAATAAATATTTTTTTTCCTTTTTAATAAAAATGTGTTCCTAAAAAAGTAACAAAAGGTATAAAGGAGTATCATATCAATCTGCAATGGGTGGGAAGGAATAGATGAGAAATTGTCAGTAGCATCCTATTAATTTCATTTCAGAATGTGGTGTGAAATTGTTTAGAGAAGCAAGATTCATGGAAGAGCCATCACATGAAAATGTTTCTCCTTGATTTAGTGGTTGAGTACCATGATTGTTTTGGCCAAAATCTCTTGTTTCTGGCCAGTCCTAATGCTTTCCCATTTGTAACTTCTAGAGAAAAGAGAGAGAGAAATGTTGTACCCCTAAAAGAGATCAAATAGAGTAATGAAGACTGTTTACCTTCATAATTGTGTAATAGCTGCTAATAAAGGCAATAGATACAGTAGTTTAAAAGTAATAAAATCCACAACAAAGTGTATTTAATTTTAAATTGAATTGCAGGCAAATGGGTGTCCTAATGAACCCTTGTGTCAATGTAGCTCTAACCAAATTAAGTGAAATAATTTCCATCGTGAGCAAACTAAATAAGTACAAAGTTTCAAACCTCACCATTCTTCCTGGGAAAAGAGATTTTCTTAGATGATTCAGCTGCAGGAATTAAATGGTAAAGTTCACAATATAAGTTCCCTTAATTCCCTTTTTAGGGCAATTAGGTTAAGCTTTGTCTAACCTTCAGGTCAAGGAAGAAAGGAATGCCACAAAATCCTGAGATGTTTATTTAGGGTACCTTTCCCATACTTCTATTGAAGAAAGCTTGCTACCCCCTCACCCTGAAAAATTAAAATTAGAGGCACACTTCACTCTTATGCTTCTAATTTTTTTAAAAGTATGCAGCCATGACTTAGAATGATTTTGGAGGACTTCTTTTATCACTCTATCACCTGCTCCACTCATTGAATTTTGCCACGTATTCTCTTGTTTGTAAACCTCCCGAGTTTTCCTTAATTCCCTCCACCTTTCCCTCCCTTGCTTGCCATGAAAACAAGGAAATGCTATGGAGAAAAAGATGAAATATCATCACAGGCCTTTCTAACTGTAAGTGACTAGGGCTGTGCAGTCAGGTCTCATTGAATGGAAGCCCCAGGATATTTTGATTAGCAAAGACTATGACATCAGCAGCCACCTGTCATGGAGCACCTTGTTCCATCTCAGTTTAAGTGCAATCTGTACAACTGCTAGTGGAGGATTGGTTTCCCTAACAACAATTCTATGTTATGAGCTATCAGTGTTGTAATCCAAAGTAATCTTGGCTTGGTTCTGAGTTGGCAAGACTAGTTAGCTTTAAAAAAGACCTACTCAGTCTAGAACACTGTGAGAAATCGCTTTAGATTCTGAAGATGTGCAGCTATCCTTGAGCCTGCATGATAATGTTTTCAAGGTCTCTGCATATTCGAGATGAAGCAGATGTCCAATTTATACAATATTTACTACACCTTCTCTAATTCATATCTCATTTTTCAGCATTTGGATGGTGGAGATTTAAGCAAGGACATAAGAGAAGGGCTGAAAGATTCAACACACTATCGACACAGAAAAGCTAAGATATCATAGCATGTGGAAAAATGAATATATCATTTAAGCTTAGTTGATATACTCTTTTGTATCGTGCATACCACCAACTCTATCCATCCTAGGTGGAAGATGGTAATTTGACAGAGTCCTCACTTCACCTGTGGGAAATGACAGCTCAAAATGTAGCGTGCAGATATAGCTTTGGACTAAAATAACTTTCTACTATGACTGTGGAGATATCAAGAACTAGGGAATAAGGTCCCAGACAGTGGCAGTGCCCATGTCCATACAACACTGAATCCACTCTAGTCTGAACTTATTAAAAAGAGCTATCCAAGGTACAGAACCTATTTTGTGAATAGAGTTTACCATGGATAGCTCCTTCAAACTTCAGAGTAAAATTCAGAGGAGATTAACCATCCAAGTGATATGTAGACTACCAGCCTCCCTTGGCCTCAGTTCCAGTTTCCTGAATTTGGAACCTCTATGGCCAGATGGATGCTTTTGCTTTATTTCCATGCTGTGCTTTTGCTTCTGTGCCAGCCCAGTCCATCTGGTGGAACAAGCTTGCTTTTGCTTTCTGGGTGCTGTGAGTGAAACCTTGTGGCCATAGTCCAGCCAACTTGAGCTTGCAGGGCTTTCTGGATTGTGACCTCTGGTGTTTTGGGCACCCATCCAAGCTGACAAAAATGAATTGTGCAGTTAGATGTGATCCTGTTTTTATTCCTTTGCCTCATCACAAAACCTAAATGTTATCTTACCTCAAACATGCAGTAACATTTATTCCACTGTTGCCTTTCTTGTGATATATTGAAGGAATGCATAGAGATGCATGTGCATTTCAAGGGTCAACACTTTATTTTATTAACCCCCTCCATTTATTCTTTGTTTGTCATTGAAGCAAGCAAGAAAGTCAGGCACTGAAAGCAGCACGAATAGCCTGTCAAGAGAGGACTGAAACCAAGTTGAGTAACCTTGCAGGAGTGAATAATGAAGCAAATGAAGGAATGGCTCGTGGTTGGAAGGTGAGTCTTTTCTGTGGGTGTCTGTGTGATAGACTGGGTGCTTTCCCCCCTTAAAAAACCTGCAAAATGTAAATCAATTGTATCGATTCCCTTCCATGAAATCCTGTCCTTACCCTGGTTTTTTAATTTAGAATTTTAGCAGGCTTAAATGCATGCAATTCCAATAGATGCAACTACATGCTTAAACAGGGATGTCTGAAAGCATTAACTATGAATCATTTGGGCAAGGTTGGAGTTCTTCAAAACAGTTTGTCAGCACCGGCCAAGCAGTCTTTCCTGTAAGAGATGTGGAACGGCAGCCCTGCCACCATGTAAATGAGACAAGCTTGAGATATGATGAATCTCCTATCTCCTTTTCCTACTCAACTGACACTCGCTTTGAGGGAAGGTTGTAAAAGCAAGAGAGATTGTGGTATAATTCCTCAGACTGGCGTTTTTGCCCCCCAGTCACTATTCGATTATCTTCCAAATTGCTGTGTTTCAGAGAGATAAAGATTTTTTATGGCTTGCTGACTTGAAACAACTAGAAGAGCCAGAAAGAGAGGAGGCTAACTGGCCATGCATAGTAATTCCATTGGTAAATGACAAAATCTTTGTTTGTATGACATTTCCAAAATTACTACAGAAGATGAATCTAAAATATAAAATGTCACATTTGGCATGCAAAACTATCAAAATATATTTCAGTATAAAATTCATAGAGGCGTTTAATTTAGAATGTGTTTAATAACTCAGTCTGCCTGCATCAGTAATCCTGCCTTGAGGTTTTAGAAAGATTGTCTTATTTATTCATTCACATGATGTTAATTTTCTCATATATATATATATATATATATATATATATATATATATATATATGCATGATTCTGATGCCAAAATATTAAGGTTAAATCTTCATTGTTAATTAAGATTTTTCTAATTTAAATGAAAATAATTGTCATTCAGATTAGTTTGTTAAATATGGTGTTGAGAAAAACAAAAACAAAAGAGGTTTAACTACTTCAAGTGTTTACTTAACTGCTTAATTTAACTCCATGAGCTTTCCATCTATATGGAAATATGCTGTCTCTTCCATTATAAATCCAAGGTAGAATGTTTTTTTTTTTATTTTTTAAAAAGAGAGGGATTATTGGTCACTACAGGGTAGATCATGAGACTTTGGAATATTCTATCAAGCAAAGCACATTAAAATAATAGGATGTGTGCTCTGGGATGCAATTTTAAATAACCTTCTCTCATCATGGAAATGAATATAGAAGAAAAATATTTTATGTTATGACAGAGATGATTTAGAAAGACAGTGACTTCACTGCAATAGCAGATGCCCAGTTTTGTACTCTGTAAAGAAGCAAGATGAAATCCATGGAAAATTCCATGGAATCTTACTGAAAACCCAACAGAGTCAGCCTTTTGTTTCTTTTCAAGTTTCCTTCAGGAAAAAGCTCAAATCATGGTTTTGGGACCAGGCATTTGGAAAAGAGACTTAGCAGCAATCGCAGTTGATGTATGTGAACTGATATTGGACAGGCTTTGGACTAAGTCCCTGAATGTGAAATCGAACTTGGATGCAGCCATATTATTGTTAATAATGTTTTTAACTGCCTATTTATATGTGGTCCACTGTCCACATGAGCTGCCACCACTATCCTCTTTATTCTGTTTATTTATGGATGACCCCTGTTTATTTATAGATGATGTGTGCTAATTAAAATGTTTTGACTCACTTTTATTGATTTTGTTCATTACTTTTGTTAGTTTAATTTAAATTGGTTATTTGTTTTATTGTTTACTATTCACATTGCTGTAAGCTGCCCCAAGTCCCCTTGGAGAGCTGAGATGGGATATGAATTATTATTATTATTATTATTATTATTATTATTATTATTATTCTCTGTGTTCATCAATGCAAGGAAAAAGGTATGAATTGGGCCTGTGTCACTATTGCCACTGCAGATGGCTGTGGAGCTCTGAGACATTGTCCCTACTTTCTCCCTGATCATAAACAAGGGGGGTTCTGCTGATTTCAGCTTGGGATGCCCCCAATCACTGGGAACTCTGTGGTCATCTGCAGGGAAGGCAAGATGACAGCCAAGTTGAATGGGTTAAGAACTAGTTGAACCATATAGCCTCCCCTCTACTACTGCCATTGGTTGTGCACAGTTTGTGGACCGCTGGATCCAGTCCAGAACAAAAATGTACCTGGGGGCCTTGAAGATATCCACTGCACTAGCTGACCCTGCAATAATTCACTGGTGTATAGGACCCCTAATTTATATCCTATAATTTGATGTGTCTGGGTCTGCTCTTGAAAAGTGTTTGGAAGGTACAGCTAATGCAAAGTGAGTTATCTGGTGTATTTGAAGTGTGCTTTTGAGGCCATATTAGAAATTAGAACTGGTTTCTAATTTCCTCCTAAGATCACTTCACTGGACCCATAAAGCTCTATACAATTTGGGGCCAGGATGTTTGTAAGGTTTCCTGCTTCCCTGCAAGCCTTTTCTGAATTTGAATCCCTTAGAAGAGGCCCTAAAGCATGTCCGGTCAACTCATGAGCTAGACAGATGAGCATATAGGCAGTTCCTCAGACTGACCGCAGACTGACCCAACACTATTGAGATTCTGGGGGCTCAGACTATATTGTTTCATATGGATTTCACTTCTTAAACCCACCCATATTGGCTTTGAGGACTACTTTATTACATATGTGTTTATCACTTCATATTTTAAAATTGTATTTCATATAGCTGTTGTTTTAATATGATGATCCATTTAATTAGGCTTTGATATTATAGCCAGCCTTCTTAACTTAGGGGCAGAGGACTGCTGAAAATGTCAGAGCTTTGAATTAAAATGGCTATTACTAGCCAAGGGACACTTTTCTAGAAATTACTAAGGTTCTCAGCACAAGTCTATAGTCAAAGTCTGCCTTAGTATGATCATAGAATTGCACTGGAGGACTAGAGAATACCTAAGAAGTGTTCTCCCAAATAATTTCTAGGTCCTCCAGCATGACCAACTGGCAGAAGTTGACCATTGAGGACCTAGGGAGAACAGTTTATTCAAAACTCTGATTAATCAAATCTGCAAATGAGGATGACCAACTATATAATTTTCTCTGTGTTTAATATATTGTGGCTTGTCTTTAATTGACCTGTGAATTGCATTGTATTTCTCCCGGTTTGCAGAAAAGACACAGTATCAAATAAAGAAATAATATAATGACTGTATAAGCCCTTGTTTTTGAATATTTTGAATATTTGCCTACTAGGAGGGCTGGTCTTCTCTTTTTCCTACTCATTAATACCCCCTTTTCTCCTAGATCAACTGGTCTACAAAACCTCAACCCATTCAAATCCAACTTAAATGTATAAGGGGTATTAAAGACAAAGTGCCACAAGGAAGCTACATTCTCAAGGTTTCCCTTCGTGGGCAAGTTGGTGGTGAACTACTTTCCTGGTCCAAAGTGGAAGGTCAGCAATGGGCTGGGACCTCACTACCAGTCAGACATAGTGGCAACTTTTACGATGTGGAGATCTGTTTTGACCAAAGTCTTCACACAGTAAGTTACTTTTTTGTCTATATTCTCTCATACCTTCCAACATTTTACATGGGACACATGTAGCTAAGCAACATCTGAATGTGGTCAATATAACAAGCATTATTCACGAGAAGGAATTGATTTTTTAGAAGAGGTTGCAGTAGTTTGCTTTCACTTGAGCCTACTGGAAAGTGCAAGATTCTTCTACTTTAGTACCTTGAACTGATTTTGAACAGCTGAAGTAAGAATGTTCTCTGTTATGCTCTCTGCCCAACCTGCAATGACTTACCTGCAGGAGCAGTTTGGTATGAGTAGAGCTTTAGTTTGGAACTAAACATTTATTTTAGCCAAACCTATGTTCTACCCAATTGTACAGAATTGATTCTCATGAACACCTTTGTAATCGTTATTATTGCTCAAAGTTTTACATTTGGATAATTAATTAGGGAAGTGTTTTGAAACTCTTATTTCATTTTTTCTCTGTCCCACCCTGACCCATTCATTTATGCCAGTGATTCCCAAAGCGGGCATTATCACCCCCTGGTGGGTGCTGCAGCGATCCGGGGCGGGGGGGCGGGGGCGGTAATGGCCACAGGTGCATTTGGAGGTGATGAATAACTTTAAGGGGGTGGTGAAAGCATAAAAGAAAGAAGAGAAGATTTAGAAAAATTGATTTCCAGGGGGTAGGCTAAATAAGTTTGGGAACCACTGATTTACACCTTCTTGAGTATATCTCACACTCTGAGTGATTTGGCAGAACTGGAACTTGGAACCAAAGATACAACTACCGTAATTAAAACTATAGCTTTATCTATATGTATTTTTCCATTAAAAGGAAATGCCTGTTTAGGAGTAGTCTTTGCAAAATGTAGGTTTTGATAGGAAATTGGGAATCAGAGATGGTATCCATTTATGTGTAAAATTGTTATGAATGTACTCAGAAGCATTCAAAACCTTTTTGATGAAGATTAACAGTTTGATCATTGTTAGCCAGCCCCCGGTGTATAAACATATAATATTTATAATATTATAATGTAATGCAATATAATACTAATAATAACATGATATTATAATTATATATTTATATTACATGTAATATTACTAATAATATTACAATATAATTGGTATAGTACAATATAGCAATATTTAAAATTGATATTGTACTATGCTAATAATATAATATATTGTATGTATATATACCTTGTAAGCCTCTCTGAGTCCCCTTCGGGGTGAGAAGGGCAGCATATAAATGTCGTAAATAAATAAATAAATAAATAAATGGGTTAAACCCTTGTGCTGGCAAGACTGAAGATTGATAGATTGGAAGTTTGAATCTGGGGAGAGTATGGATGGGCTCCCTCTGTCAGCTCCAGCTCCCCATGTGGGGACATGAGAGAAGCCTCCCACAAGGATACTAAAACATCAAAACATCTGGGCAGCGTCCTTGCAGACGGCCAATTCTCTCACACCAGAAGTAGCTTGCAGTTTCTCGTCGCTTCCGACACACACACAAACAAAGCAAGCCACTAATGGCAAAAATTGCACTGCATTAGTATGGATTTGTGTGAAATTAAAACTTTCCTCACTAACATTAAAACATCCCACTTATTAATCTTAAGCAAACACTGTGTTTGGAGTAGAATTGAATAGGATACATATTGGTGAGAGAGAAGAAAGAAGAAAAATGCAAATTAGCAAAAAGGCTGAACTGAACAGTAGTAAGTGAGGTTCCATGCTATAGAACAGTCTTTTCCAACTTGACCATTTCTAGATGAGTTGAACTTTCACCATTCTCAAGTAATAATCATATTATGGGCTTTATATTCCCCAAGGTAAAAAAGTTGAGAGGACAACTTTATAAGGAGAAGAAGAGACTTTTTGAAGGCACCAATAATAAAAATGTACCCTTAGGGTCAACAATGACAGTCTCCTTGCCATTCCCTGTAAAAACCATGTCTGGCTCTGGAAATGTATGTTTTAATAATGAATTAACTAATGATCACTCAATAAAATGTTTTCAATTATTAGGGTTGGTGGTAATTATCCTCTCCACCCCAATTTCTAATACATAACACCATCAAATTAATTTTTCAGACTTAACATTCCAGCTTTAGTGCATGCTCTTTCCTTCTTTCACCCCTACAATGCAACCTAATTCATTCATTTAAAAATTGCCAAATGCATGATATGCTATATCATACAGTATTGTCCGCCAAGTTTAGATTTTTCCTGCATGTTTCTTATCTATGCAGCTTGTCAGCTATGTAATTTGATTTGGGCAAAGTAGCTTTAGAATAATAAATGAACAAGTGGGTGTATATGAACACATGAATGCCCAAATCCTTGTCTGAGTTTTGAGCTTCATTGACCTCCATTTGCTAAAAAAGCAGCATTTAGATTATTTTGGAATATACCCAAGTACACTCGAGGCTCTGTTTTGAGACCGAGACACATCTATTTTGTTTCTTAACCATGCCACGTGGGGCAGGATGGTTGTGTCATTCAGTACAGCAGCCAGGCAAATGTCAACAACTCGATGAATCATTTGATATGGGAGAGCTGTGTGTGATAAGCACAAGCTAATTCACAACTGAATGATTTTGACCCATGCGTGTATGTGTGCTGGTCACAGTCTTGTGTGTTATTTAAAGTCATATGTACTGGTTGATTGAATGGCCATTGTTAATTAAATACCACAATGGCAATCAGAAGTTGATGAGATGATATTTTTGATGGAGCTTGCAGGCTTAACAATTATTACTTTTAGGTTTGAGATTGTGTTTATATTGGATCTTGGAGACATAATTTCCTTGAACCATAATTCCCATAATCTCATGATAATCATGAGCTGCGCCCATACCTTGGGAAGTCTGACTTGGCCATGGTAGTCCACGTTCTGGTTACATCCCGTTTAGACTACTGCAATGCTCTCTACATGGGGTTGCCTTTGAAGACAGCTCGGAAGCTCCAACTAGTCCAACGCTCGGCAGCCATGATTTTAACAGGAGCGGAGCGCAGGGAGCATACAACCCCCCTGTTGCGCCAACTCCACTGGCTACCGATCTGCTACCAGGCTGAATTCAAAGTGCTGGCGTTGGCCTTTAAAGCCCTAAACGGTTCGGGCCCAAGCTACCTATCTGACCGCATCTCTGCCTATGAACCCACCAGGACTTTGAGATCTTCCGGGGAGACCCTGCTCTCGATCCCGCCTGCTTCTCAAGCTCGGCTGGCGGGGACGAGAGATAGGGCCTTCTCGGTGGTGGCTCCTCGGCTGTGGAACGCCCTTCCTACGGACATTAGACTAGCACCATCTCTAATGGTATTCCGCAAAAAAGTGAAGACCTGGCTGTTTGAGCAGGCGTTCCAATAATTAGTGCAATGATTGGTTAATGAACACTGGAATGGAACAATGGATGACGAATCTGGAACATGTTTTTGATGACGAGACGACAGTGAATGGGTATTGTAGTAACTGTTTATTAATTGTGTAATGTGTTAGGTTGTTAACTGTTTCTATACTGTAGCACTGAATTTTTGCTGTTCGTATTTGTTGTGAACCGCTGTGAGTCGCCTTCAGGCTGAGAACAGTGGTATATAAGTAAGGTAAATAAATAAATAAATAAATAAATGGAGGACTGTGGATTCTGTTGTATAAAAGTAACCTTTCCTAGCTTTGAATTTTATGGACATCATAATAAGATAGCCAGATTTTTTTAATACTATCCAAAATGACCTGGGTTACTGCAAGTTTAGTAGTTGCATTCTCCTGAGTTTTTATGTTAATCCTTCTATTCCTGGCAGCTGGGGGAGTGGAAGTGGCAATCCAGCATTACCAAGCTGGGAAATGAATGAACATTTGGAGTAGCCTTCCTGTTTGGAAGCTGTTTCCTGTACTGGATGTTGCCATTATATTGGTAATAGAAATTTGTAGGGATGTGTGGAGGGAGAAATAGAGAGACAGAGAAAGACACACACACACACAAAGAGGTGCTGACAAGAGATAGATTTATTTATATATCGTGTCAGGAGCGAACCAAAACAGTTGTATTGCATTAAAAAGTAGTTCTCAGGGAAAACATTGTTCATCGTTTTTTTAAAACAGTTTTTCAGAAAGGGCAGGAGGAGGAATAGGTGGAATGCAATGCTAGATTATTGGGATTTGTTACTAGAGAAAATACCAGATGCTTAATATGAAGAGTAGAATTTTGTTTACATTGGCTATAAAGCCACAATTGGGGCACAACATAAATAAGGTCAAAAATAAGTGTTCATGCCTGATGTTGAAAGACAGCATGCTTGTAACTAATACATTTGAGATATTGTTCCAGAATACTATTTCCTTCCAAAAATAATAACTCCTTAACATTGACAAAGTTAGTGTCAGCATGGGTTACCTGCTGCATACAGAAAGTTCTGGTCATGTAAGCTAGAGTTGCCCCGGGGCTAGTTCAACTTGAACATCTGACCTTTCCTCTGAAATATTTTTTATTCATTAATCAGTTTTCTTTGCCCAAGTTTCACATCCCTATTTCTCCTTTTCTGGTTCTTTTTAACCTCAACTGTCAGACAAGAGCAGTAAAATGTCATTTTGATGGTTACTTTTCTACAAAAGATGTGGAGATGTTCCATTTTTTAAAGTAATGTTGAATAGGTCCATAGTATAGTATAAAATATATGGGGACTTTGGAGTTCAACAGAGTGCTGCAAATGATAAAGCAGATATGTAGAAAACTTGAAAAGGTTCCCTCAAAAGGTCCCAAAAAACCTAAAGGCATTAGATGCTATTTGATCATAGAAGCTAATCTGAATCAGCACTGGTTAGTACTTGGATGAGAGATGATCAATGAATGTCAGCTGCAGTGGGTTATATATCAGAGGAAGAATCTGGCAAATCCACCTCTGAGTATTCCTTGCCTAAGAAAACTATGAAATTCATGGAGTTGCCATAAGTTGTCAGGCGACATGGGGGCACTACAAACACAATTTAGCAGAATGCTAAATTGATAATTGATAATTGATAATAGAAAAAAAAGTATGCACATGGCTGGAGGGGCTGTTGCACCTGTCTCCTCTAGAGTAGAAACTGCTTTAATGAAGCATTAAATTCAGGTCTCCTCTACAGACAGAGGCGGCCCTAGGTAATTTTCAACAGTAAGCAAACAGTATTTTGGTGCCCCCTCCCCCCAACCAATCACTGATATATATTTTCTGTTCATCATGGGAGTTCTGTGTACCATATTTGGTTCAATTCCACCATTAATGGAGTTCAGAATGCTCTTTGATTGTAGGTGAACTATACATCCCAGTAACTACAACTCACATATGTCAAGGTGTATTTTCCCCTCAAGAGAACCCCTGGGCAAAATCAACTATACTGCAAATGCTTACTTTGCGTAATGGGTTGAGCCGCCCCTGTCTACAGACCAAAGGGAGAGGATTGTAGAAAGAGTGGTATCTTAATTCTCATACTTTTTAATCCAGGTCTTAATGAAGTATATAAGGACAAATGATACCATTGCCTAAAAAAGATGAGAAGAGGAGACCGGGGAGCCCCCCATTGCTGCCAATGGGCTGGATCTAGCTGTATTTTCCAGCTGCGGTCCAAAAACAGCAATCCAGTTGTGTGCCCGTTTTTGGGAGGCATGTGAAAAACAGATATGGGGGTCTATCAGTATCTGGCCAGCAGAAACGAATTGAAGTTCGACCAAAATACACAATGCTAACATCCACCCAAAGTCTTGGAATGTATCTCTTGTAGGTGTAGGGGCAGGAATATCATCATATGTATTAAAATTTAGACTGTCTTCCTGAAAACATATAACTTTTTAAAATACATAACAAATCCAAAAAAAAGTAATAAAACACAACAGCAGTATTGGTATGCTATTTATTTGACCAGTGTGGTGATAGCATATTGTCTAATGTATATTATCATGCCAGCTTGTATTTAGCTTTTGCATTTCATTGTATTTCATACATTTCTCCCAAATAATAATGCTACATGGTTG
The DNA here is from genome assembly GCF_037176765.1 of Anolis sagrei. Lineage (NCBI taxonomy): Eukaryota > Metazoa > Chordata > Lepidosauria > Squamata > Anolidae > Anolis > Anolis sagrei. The sequence goes on from NC_090024.1 coordinate 83,910,265, forward strand.
GACTGCACACACACACAAATATACACAAGAGGAAGAGAGGTATGAAATGCTGCCTCTTCTTTGAAAATCTGTAGTCTGTATACAGCCATGGCCATTTCATATTCCTATAAAGTTCACTGATGCTAATGGGAAGAGATTCATATATCTTTAGATTTTTAAAGAGTATATCACCAGAGTTAATATTTATGTGCTCATATGGCCAAGTAGCAATGTTGCCGGACCAGCTGCATACCTTTTTGCCTTACTTTAGGCAAACCCAGGGAGAATAAAATAGCAACTTTTCAAACATGACATTTAATCCATGCATGTAAATCAAAATGTGGGAGGAATCTATTATTCATTATTAAAAGGGCACCATATTTTTATTATACTGAAAATGAAATCCAAATGCTGTGAAAAATTTAGTGGCTTCTCTTGAAGTTTCAAGACACTTATCATCCAGTCATTGAGGTGATGTTGGCACTCATTTTAAATTATAGCCACCAAAATAATAAGTTTAAAGATTCTGGCTTAGGAAGGAAATGGAGGGAAGCATGATCCATTTCAGTGCAAAAGGTTTTTATTTTTTTTAATGTATGGCTTCCTAAATCCATATTACAGTCCAGTTCGTTGGTAATATTCAGAACAAGATTAGTATAAGAAATATAGTTCATATCCTTGTCATTATTAGTCACACCCACATTTTTCCCCTGGAGTACTTTCTGAAAGCTACATATATCAGAAACTGATTAACATGACCTAAGGTATTAATTCTTAAAATATGATGAGACTAACATTTCCTGTGCCTCTTTTTCTCTATGTCAGCATCTGAAAAGGAACTAAGATGCTTTTAATAGCAATACAATGCAGTATTAGTGGTTAAGCTAGAGGGGGAAAAGTGTTGATTTTACTGTTACGATTCTTGCACTAAACTCCATTACAACTTTGAGATGTGCATGTAGAAAACCTTAGTATAGGTTAAACTAAGTATTTGACATGCTATGGAAAAAATAAGATTGGTTATAATAAAGAATCATGTGATGCCACAATGCTTTTAACGATGTTAAAATTTGCAATTATATTTATTTTATTTTTATCTCCCTTCTTCAATATTTTTACTCCGAAATAAGCCCTATAAAGTCAAATAAAATATCACCCTTGTTATGTATGTATAATGGTACAGATGCTCAATGCTATGGAATAGTGGAAGCTGTAGTTTTACAAGGTATTTAGCTTTGTCTGCCAAAGAGTGCTGGTGCCTCAACAAACTTCACTTATGATACTAATCCAGGAGATGTCAGAAAAGAAATACAGGAACCAGACATAGCTTCTTCTATACCAGGTTGGAACATTTAAAGTCCCAATAATCAAGGGACTTGATGGTGGAACTCAGCAAAATTATTACATATATGAATAGAACAGAAAAGTTGTGGTTGAAAACAATATTTCATATATAAATATTTCATATATATATATATATATATATATATATATATATATATATAAATCCCTCCCAACATTTCTTTTTGCTCATTGCTTTATACTTTTCAAACATTTTATAGTCTGTTCTCAGCCCATCTGGTGTTCCTTCTCACCCCCCCCTCCCAAAAAAAAATCCACATGAAAAAAAAGTTTAAACACTGAGGTTTTTCAAAATGCATTTTCTCTCAAAAAGTCACTTTAGAGTATTTTTAAGAATTTTGTAAACTGAAAAACGTCTGTTTCATTGCGGTTATACTTATGTTCAGAGCCAGTGTGGTATACTGGTTTGATCTGGAGACCAGGGTTCAGTTCCCCAATTGGCTATGGAAACCCACTAGGTGATGTAAGGCCATCAGAATTCTCTTCGCCTCAGAGGAAGACAAAGGGAGCCTTTCTAAAAAAATATATGCCAAGAAAAGACTGTTACAGTTCCATCTTAGTGTCATCATAAGTTGGAAATAACTTGACTAGTTTTGGCAATAAGCACAGTCCAAGATCTTGCACAAGATATATAGTATTCCAATAGAGCACTGTGACTCCTCCTCCCCAGCCCCTTGGCCTCGCTTGTTGCTGCACACAGAAACCTGGTGGACGAAGTTGGGTGAGATTAACCCCGCCACCACATCCAACCATGTCTGTGTTATACAAGCCAGGTCGGTGTGCTCATCCTGGATCAGTTCCTGGATGGAAGCTGCTTTACCATTCACTGATCTGACATTAACAGCAGCAATTTCAGCCCGGGGGACTTGCTTCCTGTGTTATCCAGACTAGCTGTGGTCTGATATGGCCTGGGGACAGCAAGAACCCTCTCAACTGCCTTTTGCCATCTTTCCCTCACCTCCTGCCCTGGACCACAATTATAGCCCCCACCCCTACTCCCAAAACTCTCCACCTGCTTCTCATACATTCTCTCAGTTCTTGTTACTCTGTTACCATCCATGATCAGAATATGTACTATTACTATTTCACAGATCAAAACTAATAAAATTGAAAATGAACCCGCCCCTTCCACCCCACCCCCCATTATACTTCAATCTTCCTTCCTACCTGCCCTTGATTTTGAACCACATCTTCCCTTTTTGAGCCCTTAGCAACACTCTGTCCCTGTCTCATCTTATACAAAAACAATAACAAACAAACAAGTTCAAGAGAAAGGAATGGTAGAACCCAGCAGAGATGACCGGGGAGGTGGCAGGAAGGCAGCTAGAACAAAATGACAGACAGGGATGGCGGCAAGGTGCAGTGTAGGGCCATGAAATGCCAGTGGCACAGCAACTATGCGGCTTGCAGCAAAACGGCAGCCAGAAAGACAGAAGCAAGACACCTGCATCCACCTGAGACAATGTCCATGGTGCTGGGTAAGGGGTTGGGAAGTTCCTTAGAGGGGAAACCTCCGATCTTACATTCTCAGGCCACAATGATAATGGCAGCAATAGTGCTCAGCATTTCTCTTCCCAGTCTTCCTCTCCCTTTCCTATTTCCATGCCCAGATCACACCAATTGGTCCCCCAGGGCATGTTTCAAAACCCTGAGTCACCAATTAGGAGTGTCAAGGTGGAAGGAAGTATGGGAGGGAAGGATTGGCTCAGATTAAGAGTTTACTTCGGAGCCATTCTGGAGGTCCCCTTTCTCCTCTGGTGCCATCTTGTCTTTAGTGTACACTCTGTCTCCCAGTCCCCTTCAAATCACCTTACAACCCAGGCTATTGAATGAAGAAGACCTGCATGCTGCCAAAGAGGTCAACGCAATGTCCACCCAGTCCCACCAGTGAGTTTTAGTGTGATGAGAAGAAGCAGGACTGGGTTCAGTTACAATTCCATATTTTACCAAGCTCACTAGTGCAAGTGGGCTGGACACATCCTACTTCAGATCCCTGCATGTCACCTCTGCAGAATCCTTCATGCAACCTCTTCACACATGCTGCCAGAATTGTGGCGATTCCCATCCCATGGGAGGAAGCGTCCACTGCTTAGCTTTTCCCCATTGATCCAAGACAACATGGGAAGCCTCCTGTGTTGTAGCCATGGCAGCATGTGCCAATTTATCTTCTCATTTAAGATAGAGCCCCTCTGGAAGTTGCAGTGCATCATGTAATGAGAGCTAGAGGGCTCCGTCTTAAAGGAGAAGGTGAATTGGCACGTGCCGCCGATTTCGTTCCTATGTGATGAGGTCATTGGTAGATGTGCCTGGCTTTCAAGATGGATTTAGGAGACATGATCATAAATGTGAATTCAAAACCGTTACCAGACCTTAGATCTTCGATCTATCTTATGACACCATAACTGCCTGACAGGATATTTGTACTTGTTCAATTTCCACTCACTCATCCATATACACTATATGCCATGCATTTGATGAAGAATACTTTACCATAAGAGCATATGGATAGTAAAGATTCCTAGTCTTTAAAATGACACACAATTCATTCTGTAGTTGAGATATCCCCATCACATTTGTATTTAAAATACTATATTACAATACCTAGATTAAACTAAAATCATATGCGTGCTAGTACAACAGGTCATTGTTCCTCGCTGGACTTTAATGTGCACAAGTTCTCAAATTTTGCTGGATCTATAAGCCTTAAACATATTTCATATGTAGCTTATGTTTTAGTGAGAAATAAAAATACACTTTGATCTTGTTCTTTTCCCCACATCATCTGACCCCGACGTATCTTTCTTTTCACAGAGGCCAGGTTCCAAAGTTAGGGCCAGATACAAAAGTTCAGAAGAAACCAAGGGCAGTGATACGATGCAAATAATTTAGTCATGGTGAGGAACAGGCATAGCAATGCTGTTACTCCCTGCTGGTCACAGAAGAGAAAAAATATTAGCAGCAGATGTGTTGAAGCAATTGGCACCAGATGGAGAGGCCAAAGCACACAGGATGCAACAATTATTTTCCTGTATCTAAAAAGACAAGAGGTCATATTTGATGGTGTTCATGCCCATTTCTACTGCACTGCCTGTGAAATTATGACTAATGCTATTTTAACCATTGAACAGACCTACATCGCATTGCACCCCACTGCTGAAAAGAGGATTTACTCTAATCTTTGAGGGTCTTTCTGACTCTCTAATTACCTTTCTAGCTGTATCAGAGTCAAAGTGACATGGTAATTGTGAGATGTTTGAGTTACATATTGCCAAAATAGGGCAAGGGAAATGGCAGAGAATATAGTCAAAGCAGTGATAAGAGGCAGGAGTTCTCCACCATTTCCTGACAATGCTCTCCTTATCAAAATTTCCATCCTCAAGCTGCCGAGAATAAAAGATATGGAATGTGAAAAAAGGCTGGAAGGTGTAACTTCTGGATTAAATGTCCTGGGTACGTTAGGGGCAGGGTGAAAAACAAAGTAAAATAAAACTTTTTAAAGAAAGCACCGGAAGAGGGCTAAAACCATCACAACTCTCCAGCTCTTCTCTACAAATGTCTTCCAATCTATGTTTCCCAAGTTTGTAACATTCAGTTGGTGTTCACAGACTTTACTTATTTACTTTACTTACTTTTACAAAGCACTTTTACAAAGCACTGCTTTGGCTTAGCAACTGCGCATAGAAAAAGCTAGTTTTATTATTCTGTTCATGCCCACTTCCAATAGTGTATGGAACAGCTTGCTCTCTTGCTCAATGCAATTATTATTATTATTATTATTATTATTATTATTATTAGTTATGCCTTTTGTTTAGCAGATATCTTGGATAACAAAATTATTAAAACTTCACATGAAAGAAGAAACAAAGGCATATTATGTGTATGAAGGGCATTTAAAATGGCAGAGTTCCAAAACACTAAGTGATTGACAAAGCAGACCATTCTTTATTGTCTTTCTAAATTACTGTATATGTGAGTAGTCCCCGAGTTACAAACACTGGACTTATAAATGGCTCATAGTTAAGAATAGGGGTGAGACAACAGAAAGTGAGAGAAAACTACTTCTAGGAAGGAAAATTCACTCCTGGAAGAGTTATTATCATGAGGAAAAGGTGTCTCCACTGTGGCTTTCTCACTAATCCTTGTTTCCACAACAAGCCATCTTTTTCCAGAATACAATTATCAAAGGGACAGGAAGTGAGGTGAAATCTCCTGAAGAGGGGCATAGAGAGCAAAACAAACACCTTTCCCTATGCTATTTAAAGCTTCTATCTATCTATCTATCTATCTATCTATCTATCTATCTATCTGGCTGGAGTTACACTTTAAAAATGTATCTGTTCTGACTTACAAACAAATTCAACTTAAGAACAGACCTACAGAACCTTTTGTAATTTGGGGGAGTAAAAAATATAGTCAAAAATTCAATCCTGGAGGACATTTTTAGTGATGAGGGAAATGCAAACTGTTTGAAATATTCAGTTATATTATTTCTTCTATTGTTATATTCAGTTTTGTAATTACTCCCAGTCTACAAAACAAACATTACAAATCTCTCTCCCCCACCCCCAACTCCTTTACTCTGAACAAGTTCGCTGGATAACAAATAAAATAACACATATATTATGCAGGTTACCATTGTTTAGTTGTGTACTTTGATAATTGGATAACTTTGTAATCTATGAACCACAGGGTTGTTTATAGTGATTCTGTAATATTTTTACAGTGATCTTTGGCTATTAAAAAGTTACTTACTGACTCCAAGCTTTGTAACTGCATTCTACTGAAAACAATTAGCCTTATTCAGGCTTTCATGCAAAGTTGCTGGTGCATGACAATATTAGAGGCTGGAGTACATGTATTGCCCCACATCCTTGTTCCCAGTTTAGACCTACACAAAAGCTGGTGAATGTCCTCCTCCTCACAAATTTACTTTTACTTCTAACAGTATATTTGAATCTATTCAGCGAATTGATTCAACCTTTGCTTTCTTTAAGTTTTTATTACCATCTACTTCCATCGTATTGTTTTCCATTCATCTTATAAACTTTGAATGGGAATCTGCCTCATTTAATCTTCTGTGCTATCATATTCATTGAAATAATAGCTATCACATCTTATTCATTAGTTTTAGTTTGCATTTTCCTGATGAAAACTATGGTCTCACAGGGCAGGTTGTCTGTCTTAAAATCTTTATTTGAATGCCTGAAAAATTCATCTTTTTTGGTTAATTAGGAACAATTTGACACAAATTCAGTAATATTGAAATTTGATTGTATTGTTATGCTATATAGGTTTGGGATTTGGTAGCGGCTGATCTAATTGAGTGGCAGATGTTCAAAAATCGCATCTTTATGCGTACTGGGGTTTTGTCATTTTGGGACTGTAAAAGTAATGGGCTCTGTGCAATACTCTCCTAAGTTCAACTCTTGGGAAAAACAACAAAGAAAGAAAGTAAAGATTTATCTCTCCTTTTTAAAAACTGTGATAAAACCCAAGAGCAAGTTGGACTTGTTGGTAGCAGATTGCACTGAAAAATTCCCAAACTGAACCTGCTAATTTGAAATATTCAAATGGGTCTTGTGTTTTCCCTCTCTCTCTTGAGTCTTTGTACACTGAAATGTGGTGGCATATGGGGAAGTAAAATATATGACAACAAAACTAATATAAGGCAGTTGATTTTCAGAAATAGTACCAAGAGATGATTTTAGCTCAATATGTTTTAATTCAATTAAATATAGCAGTACTCAGTACAAAGCAAGGCGAAATTATGTGCCTTTATGCTCAGTTGCTGCACAACTTGAGAAGTCTTTTGAAGGCCAATAAACTGTGCATAAAACATCCATTTGGGTTAAAGAGCATTTCAGGCCAATATATGCCAGGTTTATGTAACTACATAAGAGATGGATTAGTAAGAGAAACAAGAAAGATTAAATGGAAAGGGGTAATAGCTATATAATAATAGAGCTCATGTTTGTAAGGTCTCAGCTTTAGTGGCTGGCCATTTTGCTGCCTGAAGCAAAGAGAAAAAAGACATAATTCTCCAATTCCATGGATAAAAAGGTTGAAATACTGGCAGTTGAATCTCACTTCTACTTCTATGGCTCTTACTGTAGTTAAAATACCCAGAGGTGTAACTATTGGAAGGGGGGGGGGGAGAAAGAGGGTATATTCCATATTTCTGGCATGGCAGAGGGCAAAACATTAAAAATAATGCATATCTAAAACTGTTACATTTGTTGTGTTTGCATTCCCTGGGTAGATTTGCCTATACTTTTCTTTGGATGTCTGAATTGTTTGTCTAAATTTTCTAGTTTTAATTAATTGCATACTGGAAATTTTTTTGAGGGGGGGTATTCTTATTGGGGAGCAATGATGTCATTCTCTACCCCACCTCATGCACTACACCCCTGTTGTTTATATTACAAGATTGACAAGCCTTGCACTTCATCTCATCCCCTCATTTCACGGTTACAACTTCACTTATCCTATTCCCTTGTCCTATTGTTTACAACCTGGCCACATCTTACAGTTGCTTACCACTATTTGGTTGATGAGTACTATTTTAATTGAGTTCTAAGTTGTTGTTTTTTATGCCTGTGTGTTTTGTTCAATTGTATTTTATATTGTGCTTTATGTTTGGTTTTTAGATGGCTAATAAACTTTATATCCAGCCACCATCTCCCCAAGGGGACTCAAGATGGTTTACAAGGCCCTTCAGGGTGCACATATTACATACAACAGGTAAAAATTGTACAAAAGTATAAAACAAGTCACATAAAATTATAACAACAACACTTGTGCCATGTGTAAGCCATCCCGAGTCTCTTTGTGGAGATGGTGCCAGGATACAAGAATAAAGTTGTTGTTGTTGTTGTTTATCCACCTTTCATTGATCAGGAAACCTTATTACTTGAGAGAAACAGCAAATCTGATTCTTAAGATACCAATCCCAAGTCATTCTGGGTAAAGCATATTGACATCCCCCTATTTTTCTTTTTTACAGTTTCTTTTCTTAACTTTCTTTCTTTCATTCTTCCTTTTCTCTTTTTAAAAGTGTTTTAAAATTCAAATTTTAAAACTATTTAAAAACAAAATTATCCTGCTTTTGAGATGATCGGATAGCCTTGAAGCTTATGGTTGTATCATTGCTGTCTTTCATCTTGAACTACTTTACAGAGTTGTTGTGCAAGAAAAGTCCATACTAGCCTCAACTCCTCTGTGGAAAAATAAGATGAAAATGTATAAGTCAGTCTCTTGTATATATGCTGAGGGCTGGGCTTGAGACCAAAATGGATTTTGATATGACTCATGGATAAATCAAGGATCATTCTGTAGAGAGGTAAAAGTACCAGTGCCACCTCAGAGGTTCAGGGCACTTCCAGACAGCCTGATAATCATGGACAAATAAGTGTGGCAAAAATCAGCAATTCCAAACACAGAGCTGTCAGGCCCTCTAAATAATCCCCTGGCAGGGGAAGTCTGGCAAAAATTTACTTTAAAAAAAAAAGAGTCTTTGAGATTTGCTGGATCTCATAAGTGCTGATCCGGATATTTGAATGTACACATAAGTAGATTTCTTGCCATTACCTCTCCTCACCCTCCTGCTGCCTTTACTTTTTTGCTCTTGAACCCCTTTTCCCTTTGGTGTCACTTGCCTCTCATGTTGGTGCCCACTGTATCAATTCAAGCTTTGATTAATTTCAAAAACATCTGAACAAAGGAATGGTTGCAGAGAGTTCTCATGAGAATTGCTTTTCTATTGTGCTTCCATTTAGCCACTTGTGTCTCTGTGTCTCCATGTGTTTACAACCCTCATCAGCTCTTTCACAATTTTAAAATGTGGACATGTGCTGGAGCAGTCCACACCAGCATATAAGAATGAAGTCACATGTTTTCATTGAGTGCAAGGATATACAATGATGTGAATATGCACATTTTTCAGCCAAAATCAGATTTTAAGTTTATCTTTTTAACACATATTTTTCAGCTGCTTATGAGATCCAGCACACATTTTCAGCAAACGTAATTTATCCAACCTCCCTTCTGCATTTTAGGACCTATGTAGAAGGGCCCTCAGTTGCACCTGGCTCTTGCTACAATATCTCTATCCTCGTGTTATAAAAAAAATCAATATTGGCAATTTGCTGGAAAGAGTGGGGAGGGTCGGAGCTTCTTTTAAGATATCCCAAGATGGAGTAAGCTCTTGCTATTCACCACTTATCTCAGATAAAGGGATGGTGCCTGTTTTGATAAGAGCTAAGATACAGTACTCACAATGATCCATGGATAAGTCAGCCCAGTTCTTTGGGTTAACTTTTTGACTGAAATTTTTAGATGTATAAATGAGTGTATATGATAATAAATAACAATGAAAAGAAAACTACTGATCTTGAGGCAAACTTAAAATAAGCCAACTATATCTACCACTTTCCTTCCCTACTTCATTTCAGAAATATAGCTAAATATATTTGAAGATAGTCCATTTTTGGGAGGGCAGATGAAGAGAAGAGTGTGTATTCTAGCTCCAGCATACTGATTTTACACAAAGCTTGTTGCACACACACACACACCTGGGGGAACAAGTAGCTAAATAGCTTGATTAAGGATATTTCTGGAAGTAATTGGGAAATAATATTTTAAACTTTCCCTTGGGTTGTTTATAGAAAATGGCAAGTCTGGTTTAAATGAAACTTGATACTATCAATGGTATAATAGCAACTGCCACAAGGTTATGGCATCATTCAGTAGAAATTTCTGTTTCATTTTAAGCACTCACAAATCATTCATGTAAAATATGCAGCTGCATGGGAGTGACACTACATACATGATGCAGAGAAAGTGCTCAGTTATAATTTATGAGCTGAAGAAGTGCATGTTTAATTCATTTTAGCATTTGAGAACACTATTGTGCTGGTGTGCTAACTCATAGTTATGTTTCAATGCAAAAACACTTACATGCTAAATTGCTCACACAGAGAGATTAGGTGAAACTCAAGTTGACTGCTTCAACACAGCCATTTAATCTAGGTCAGGATGAGGATTTTAAAAATCTGGTTCACTCCAGGGTGCCTATGCAGGCACCCCAGGAGTCAGTTGGAAGATGGGACAGAGTCCACAAAGCTCCACAGATTCAGAGCCACCTGAATCCATCATTTTTTCTTTGTTCCTCCAGCAGTGCTTGAAAACAACTGATCAGCATTTACCTGCAGTGGGGAAAAGCAAGGCATTGAAATGAAACATTCCCATGGGAATGCAAGTCTTTCCTTGCCAAGAAAAGGCATTTATTTAATTTCTATGTGGGTTCTCTCTGTAACTCCTGAAGTGTTGACCCTGCTCTGCCAAGCACTCCACAGGCTTCTTCTGATTTGCAGCACTGCATGGTTAAACCCTGAGGAGCTGTATCAGATTTTAAACCTTGATCCTGAATTTCCAGTGAGTTTTTAATACACCATTTCTGGCTAGATGTGAATTGGAGGTTGTATTGTGGGTGTACATTTTGTCCATACCTTGAGTTAACTTCAAGCTGGATTTTAGTGTAGATATGGCCAAAGTTAGCATCCTAAAATGGTTAATACAATTTTTCACGGGCAGCTTTTAAGTCAGGTAACATGTCTTGCTTGTGATAATAAAGTAGAACATCTGAATGGCTACCAGAAAGCTTGGTCCTTGGAGTGAATTGTTTTGGAAGTCACTTGGGTCTTTCTTTGGGAGAAAGGCAATAATGGACCTGGTCAATGGAGTGAAAGTGGTTGGATCCTTAGGTGGGAGTGACCACGTGCTCCTGTAGTTTATGATACAGAGGAAAGGGAATACTAATCGAAATCAAACATGTGTTCTAGATGTTAGCAGAGCTGACTTCAGGAAATTTAAGGAAATACTGAATGTGAATCCATGGGAAGGAATACTAAAAAAGAAGGGAGTTAATGGTGGATGGGAGTTTCTTAAAAGTGAGATACTGAAGGCACAACTGTAAGCAGGGCCAGCAAGAAAAAAAAAAGAGTAATGTAAAGCAACCAGAATGAATGGCCAAAGAACTTTTAACTGAACTAAGATTCAGAAATGGAAAAGAGGGGAAATTCCAAAATAGGAATTCAAACAAATAACCAACATATGTAGGGGAAAGCTTAATAAGGCTGAAATGCAAAATGAGCTCAGGCTTGCCAGAGTGATTACAAACAATAAAATAAATGGGGGGGGGGTCATTTTCATTCTGGAAAGGAGTGACTAGTGGATTGCCATGGGGTTCAGTTCTGGGCCCAATATTGTTCAAAATCTTAATGACTTAGATTAGGGGTCCTCAAACTAAGGCCTGAGGGCTGAATATGGCCCTCCAAGATCATTTACCTGACCCTTGCTCAGGGTCAACCTTAGTCTTAAATGACTTGAAAGCACACACAACAACAACAACAATCCTATCTCATCAGCCAAAAGCAGGCTCACACTTCCCATTGAAATATTAATAAGCTTATATTTATTAACATGGTACTTAATTTTAATTATTGTTTTTAAATGTTTTTTGCACTACAAATAAGATATGTGCAGTGTGCATAGGAATTCATTCATGCTTTTTTCATATTATAATCTGGCCCTCCAACAGTTTGAGGGACTGTGACCTGGCCCTCTGTGTAAAAAGTTTGAGGACCCCTGACTTAGATGAAGATTTAGAAGGTATGCTTAGCAAGTTTTCAGATGACACCAAATTAGGAGGGATAATAATCCAGAGTACATAATCAGAATTAAAAATGGTCTTCTGTATACCCTCTATACTTCTAATTCTTTTGTTTTTATTTCTTTAGCTTTCCCATCAAGTATGCTAAAGCCACCTTCCAGTTTCTTTCAAATATTTCATGGTTTTCAAATTTCAGATTGCTAGGAATCTTAGCCATCTGTGCATAATCCCACAGTTTATCCTTTCAATTTTTGATGCTTAATGTTTTCTCCCCTTTCCAGTCTTTGGCAGTTGTAATGCATGCAGCCGCAAAGCTGCGCAAACGAATTTCTCTCTCTGGTTATTCTATTCTATCTCTGAATATCCCTAATAGGTTTAGAGGGTTAAACAAGATGTGCATAAATCCTGCGGGGATCAGTGATGGAAGCCAAGGTGGTAGGTATCACTGGGGGTGGGTCGAGGGGTAACTGTACTGTGTGTGGTATATGTGTATATTTCTTCAATATATATGGTTGGTGTATTTTTGAAATAAAATAAAATATTATAAAAAAAGAAAAAATCAAAATGATCTTAACAGATGAGAGAGCTGGGCCAAAATTAACAAAAGTATTTCAACACGGACAAATGAAAAATTTGGCAGAAAAAAAAATAAATGCAAAGATACAGAACTTGACAACAGTACATGTGAAAAAGATCTTGAAGTCTTCGTGGACTACCGGTTGAACATGGGCAAACAATGTGATGCATACCTGTTATATTTCCTCTGACCTGGTGAGTTAAGGTTGGAGATTTGTTTATGCAGGAAGTTTTTCATCTGCCAGTGAAAAATCAGCAACAATGGCACAAATTAAATATCTCTAGGAAGGAGTTTCAAAGCTTCAGAGCAGCCATCAAGAAGGCTGTCTTCTGTATTCTCTGCAGACAGCAAAACAAATACCATACCACAGGAGGTGTTAACCCTTCCCTATGCTATTCAAAGCGCCCCCGTGCACGCACACACATACATATTTATATATAGAAAAATGTACCTATTCCAACTTACATAAAAATTCACCTTAAGAACAAACCTACAGAACCTATCTTGTTCATAACTTGGGGGCTTCCTAGATAGATAGATAGATAGATAGATAGATAGATAGATAGACAGACAGACAGACAGACAGACAGACAGACAGACAGACAGATAGAGATAGGTCAGTGTAGATGTGTCCTGGGAAAAACAATTAGATTTAGACTTTGAATCCCTTTATATTTTATCAAAGTGTTTTACTAATGTCTTTTAAAAAGGTTGTACAATACAACTATCTCTCTTTTTTTTCCCAAAGGAAGTTCCACCCAGAAAGCACGAGAAGCCTAAAGAGATACTTTTGTTTGAGCTCTTTCTTCTTCGTGGGACCAGAACTTGTATTGATCGAGTTGTTGGCTGGGGAGCTTTTCCTTTATATAATAATAATTTTGACACAGTGAATGGGAAATTTAAATGTCCTCTTCTCAGAGGTCACTACAACCATAAAATTGATAGGTTCCAAAAAATTGAAAATTTGATTTCTTCAGACTTGGATCACTGGTTGTGCAACCTCTATTTTCAGGTTAGTGTGAAGTAACTTTACTAATATCTATTCCTAGTGGCCTGTTGTGGGTGCCACTTCTATACTTTCAATAAATGTTATCTACAGTACTTGTCAAAGTATATTTTATGCACGAGAGCAACATCCTTGTCTAACATGAATTCAGGCTCATGTTAAAGAGAGAAGTAGGACTTGTTATGCATGAAGTTTCACTTCTCAGTGTCCTAACTCCAAGGGTTTGTGACTTGTTCAGAAACTAACACCCTCTTGAAAATGTGTAGTGTAAAACTTGAGTATTACTTTAATATTTGAACTTCAAAGTAAATTCACAAGACCCATTGAGGCTCGTGGCTATGGGGAGTAATTGAATTCTTGGATTCACAAATTGATGGACAGTTGTGTTTTTAAATTACTGCACTGCATACTGAGAGCATTTAGGACAGGAATTACGAGAATTAAGAAGAAACTAATGACTCTAGGACCCCTGCAGTGGAAGTTCCCAGAGAATCGTAGATCAACCCTTTTGATTGAACATTTGAGAATATTAGAAGAATAATTTTGCATATGGCTGACCTATTCATATAACACGGTTTTCTCTTATCAGATAATTAAACTACCACGGTATTCAGATGAACAGAATGAATATGAGGCAGGCCTACAACCCTCTTCAAATCTCCTTGTTTGCTCAAATATAGCAGAGAAGAATGGTGTTTCAAAGACAGAAGTAACAGGCGGACTACAAGAAGATGAACTGAACAGTTTGTGCCTGCAACCATGTCATTCAAGACCTTCTTTTGCCCCACTACAAGGTTAAATATTTATTTCTCAATAAATCAACAATACTCCATTTATTCTAAAACCATAGGTCTGTAATGGAAAAACATTTTTCAATCCTGTAAATGTTTTTAATGTATTTTGTGGTGTTGAATTTTAAAAAGTCACACCACACACAGTTCTTTCACAAATTTCATTATAACAACATGGAAATGTCAAAACACATTGTGAAAAAAGCTATAGACCCCATCACATTGTTTTTTGGGACGTGTCCTAGGATGCTTCCAGGATGCTTTCTTCTCAGAGCTCATGGGATGCCAGGATTTTTACCATCTTGTGGGAGGCTTCTCTCATATCCCTGCATGGGAAGCTGGAGCTGACATATGGGAGCTCACTCCACTTCCCAGATTTAAGTCCTGCCGGCACAAGGGTTTAACCCATTGCAGTGCCAAGGGCTCCTTGAACTGCTATACTGTATGTTTTAGAAAGATGGGCCCAATTTGAAATCACGATATCTCTGCAACTACGAACTGGCCATGAATGAAAACCTTACCATATGAAAGAGTGGGAGTTTCAAATTATTTTCTTTAGATCATCTCTCAGCACACAAACAGCCCCTAGTCACTCTTTCCCAAGATGGCAGACCTGTAACTAAGGCCTAATGAGATATTCTCCATTTGTAAAGTTATTTTTTAGATTTGTTTCTGAATCAAAGTGGTAACTTGGTAACTCATCAAATCATTTGTAACCTTTTGTGCAATTGTAACTTGTTGCCGTCGTGAAATATACCACTTTGAAATTGGGTCAATCATTTTGAAACAACCGGTATAATTCTTTACTGAAAACATACAAATGTTTTCTTCTATACCATGTTAATTTGCAAATACAGATGTAGTAACAGGAGATTGCTGCAACTAAAAGATGAGCATGTATCTTTGTGCAGTCTTGTATAGTGCCGCTTTCTAGGTAAATTCTTCTCTGAAGCTGAAACCCCTTACCTCCCAGTATACAAAGACTTACAGAACAAAATCCTCAAAAATAATTTTCGTATTGTTTGTATTTATTTACTTGGAGCCTTCGTTACAAATATTATTAGCTCTTAATATCCCCTGTGGGTTTGTTTTCTAATATATATCCATGCCTTGCTATGCTGTTTCTGCTGGTAATATGTTGCTAAGAGATTTAATAATGGGCAAACAAACACAACATGTGGTAATCCATTTCAAATTAAAAGTTTATTAAACGCTAGCTTGATGACTTTCTGGCTATTTACAATTAAAGGAGCAAACCTTAGGGAACTGGGGACCACGTGGTGAAACATACAGCTTTGCCATTTCTAACAGAACGAATGCATTTATAATCTGCGGCAAGCTGTTGCTCATTGATAGATTCCATAAACACTATATTTGTTCTCCTAGGACAAGACATAAAACTATGCTAAAGTGACACTAATGCCGAGACATACAAGCTAGAAAAACGTAAGAACTTAAATAAGAGTGGTGCTTCCTCTTTGACGCTTTGCCAAGATTCAAGAAAGTTCTAATACGAGATGCTCCAAGATACAACTGGGTTAGGAAACATGCAGTGCTCTTCCTTACACATTACTCATTGTGGGCTATTCTGGACTGCCAACTCCCCTTGCTTCCTTTAATGGATAGATTTTACAAACAAGGAAAATTGACAGGGAAACTAGGTTGTTAGTCACAGGAAGAGTTAACATGGTGTGAATTCTTTGTGAACCATGCCTGAACTTAGGAGGAGATTGGTTTGCCTTGTAATGAATGCAAGAGTTTCCCACTGGAAGAGTTTTTTCTTCCCCTCCTGCTTTACCTCAGGACAAACTTAAGATCAACTGCTAATTATAAGGTGTGTTCTTCCATTATGTGGAGTCATCTATTGATGGTAATAGCTACTTAGCTTTTCCCCTCATCACACAGGGTTGCACTTGATGGCTCTTAAGACATTACCATTTTAACTTGTGAGTTTACCTTGGAATTAGCCCTGATAAGTCCTGTATTACTTTCTTCCAGATAAGAGTGCATAGGATTTCAGCTGTATATTTCTTCTTGTTGAATGCTAAATCTCACAGCCTTCTAATAAGGACTTTTAGAGGCCATTTATCTTTGGATCCTGATGACGATTTCCAGGAGACAATGTTTGGGAACCACTTGATATACTATGTTAGTGATCCAAACTTTTCCTTGGCAAAGAAAAGCACACAAAACCTACCAATTTTAAGCAGCCTGTTTTTTTCCAGTGCTTTACCTCCCTTGCTGTGCTACAATGCTAGAGGGCTACCCGCCCCAAATATCAACATGAATATTTTATAGCTATATAGCAAGGGAGTTCATTTTGCTTCCAAGCATTCACTATTAGAGGGAATGGTAAATTTTAAATGATAGGTCTGAATTTTAAGAGCGCACTTGTCACAGCTTTTGAGACACCATGTTGATATCTGTTGGAGACTGTTAAGAAAAACAGGAGCAACAAAAAGGAAATACTAAATTTGCCATACCTATTAAGAGTGAATGTTAAGCTTGTATATTCAGTTTTAAATTATCTCAATGAATATTACCAGTAAAGAAACATCTTGAGATTGTGAGTGATCTAATAATTTATAGGGCAGATTGATTTTTGCTACTAGAAAATAATGCATGTCCTGTATTTCTTGTTGTGTATGTGATTTGAAGTTATTTCCTTACTTATGGTGACCCCATGAATCCCATAGGGCAGTGGTTCTCAACCTGGGGTCCCTAGATGTTTATGGCCTTCAACTCCCAGAAATCCTGACAGCTGGTAAACTGTCTGGGATTTCTGGGAGTTGTAGGCCAAAAACATTTGGGGACCCCAGGTTGAAAACCACTGCCATAGGGTTTTCTAAGGTAAGAAACACTCAGAGGTGATATGCTTTTGCCTTCCTCTAAAATAGGTTACAGCACCTGATATTCCTTGGCAGTCCCACATCCAGCTGCTCAGCAGGGCTGACACTGCTCAGCTTTCCAGCATCAGACAGGATACGTTGCCTTCAGGGTATTTTAGATCTTATTTATTTTTAGAATTTTTATCCCTCCCAAAAACCTCTTGGAGTTGCTTACATATAAGCTTAAGTAAGTTTCTAAATCTCTCTCTCTCTTAAGAAAACTATGCCTGAAGGCTTACAATCCAAATAGACATGACAAAGAAAAGGGACAAGAATGAGGAGAGAAAAGGGGGAGAAAGAAAGAAGCCATTCAGCAGGTTCTTCTTCCTCTCTTTATTGTTCCTTCTACACTCAGATGGAATCTTTCATGCACTTCCTCTGTCTCTTTACTCATTTGGCCCTTGCTTTCATCACATGCGTTTTTGACTTCTGTGCGAAAAATTCATAAAGAGATTTTTTTTGGCAGAAAAACATATTTTTATATATAAATGTTTGAGTTTTTTTGCACTTAACATCTTCCCCGAAGTTCTAGAGAATTATATGAAATTGAAAAGCTTCAGTCATATATGTCAAACTCAAGGCTTGCAGGCCAAATCCATCCCGCTACATCATTTTATGTAGCCTATGAGGTCTGGACACATTCCAGAGCTTGTATCTGGCACCGGCATCTCTGCAAGTACTAGCTCTGTCCTCTGTATTTCATATGCAGCAGGCACAGGAGCAGGTTTCTGAGCATTGGTACATGCTTCTGCATCTCTCTGTTCAGCAACTCATATGTGGTGGCACAGTTATGACAACACTACCAAGGCACCCTGGCCACCCTCCAAAGTAGAAAGTCCAGTGCTAAAGGATGGTGTGTGATTTGGTGTCTCAAGTTATTTAACAATATATTCAGTTACATATAGTGTTACAATGACAGTCTTACAATGACCAACGGCTTTTTGACGGCTGATATGGCCCACAGTGAAAATTACTTTGACATGCATGGCTTCAGTGGCTACTGAAGGCCCAACCCCTTTGGTTATCTTTTTGGGCTCCTCCCTCCTAAATGCACTCCCTCATAAGTACACTTTTTTTCCTTTCCCCCCCACTCCTATCTCATCCAGGGTTTTATCATTTTACCTTGTACATTTGGCCCGCCCATTGTGTTTGACTTTCTATTATGTTATTTTGCATTGTTTATTTTATCTTGTTCATTGTGTATTTTATTGTGATGTAATTTTTGTTGTTTTGTATTTTATTTTATTGTATTGTATTGTATTTTTGGGCTTGGCCTCATGTGAGCTGCCCAGAGTCCCCTTTGGGGAGATAGTGGCGGGGTATAAATAAAGTACATATATATACTGGTCCCCTTCCAGGTATTGTGAATAGTTTATGGCATATAAAGCCCTTATATAGCTTAGGTCCAGACTGGGGGCCCATCTGCACTGACCATTTGATGGAGTTCCATGCTGATTTGAAACTGTGACACCACAAAGTGCATGCCTCCAATTTGTGCTGCAGCATGGATTAAATGATATAGAGAAAGTAGCGGGAAAGTCCGAGTTAAGCTCTTTAATATGCTGCAGTAGATGCCAATATATACCAGATCCCAGGGCAAAATCAGTTTCACAGAATGCAGAATGTATTGTAGATACTTACCTTTGCTGGAAGGCTTTGTAGAATTCTGTATTTCTTTTTTTTTTGGGTGGGGGGGAACTGATGAAAAATCCAGCATGTATTTTTTAAGTAGTCTTTCATATTGATTTATTTACATTTCTATGCCATGTTTCTCTCAGTGCGGGACCCAATGCAGCAATGTAGTGTGAGATTATTTTATGCAAATAAGACATGCTGCCTTTTTTGAGATCCATTTAACTCAGTAGAATTTACATTCTACTATCTGGGATCCCGTTCTAGATAGAGATGTGAACGTTTCTCAGTGTTATATCATTGATTTCGCAGAATCTATCATTGTTCTATTTCTGGAAGCCAACTGTTACCACTAGTGCTATGGATTTTGAAGAGGCACAAATAGAGAGCAAAGGGGAGAAATGTGCCAAGAGGAAGATGTGTCAAGCAAATTCTTGTCATGACTGCCTTTTACCTGGAAACATATGTCCTCATTGTGACAGAACATGTGGATCCAAAATAGGTCTTTACAGTCACTTATGGACCCACTGCCAACGCTGTACCTTTGGAAGACAATTATACTCAGCTACTAGGGATTGCCTATAATGATGATAATATTTTCTCAGAATCTATATTTGCCCCATTACTATTTCAAATTGGATTGCAAATTGTTTCTTTTATTCATGCTGAAATCTGTTTTTATACACTTTTTTTTAAAAGTACACATTTGTTTAGGAATTTTACCTATTGTGTACATACTTAAATTATCTAAAGAAAGACGTTTCCCAACAGTATGTACTCTTAGCTATTTACCTTTTTAAAATGCATGCAGTACATTGTTCACACTCTGTGTCTTTGAAACTATTCTCAAGATTTCCAGCTGTTTGTATTCTTAAGACAATGGATGCTTTGTTTGCAAGAAGACTTGGGACATCCCAAAAGATTATGCCATTAAGACTGTTGAATCCAGAAAAATATTTTTCTATCAGTATACATCACTCCCATTCTCTGCTAAGTAATTCTTGAAATTGAAGATCTGTGCCTTCAAGTTGTCTCTTGGCTTATTGGTGAATGCATGACTTTCATAGCGTTTTCTTAGACATGGAATACTCAGGGTGGTTTTGCCAGACTCTTCCTCTGAAATAGGATCATAGAATCATGGAATCATAGAGTTGGAAAAGACCTTGTGGGCCATCCAGTCCAACCCCCTGCCAAGAAGCAGGACAATTGCATTCAAAGCACCCACAACAAATGGCCATCCAGCCTCTGTTTAAAAGCCTCCAAAGAAGGAGCCTCCACCACAGTCTGGGGCAGAGAGTTCCACTGCTGAACAGATCTCACAGTCAGGAAGTTCTTCCTAATGTTTAGGTAGAATCTCCTTTCTTGTAGTTTGAAGTCAAATAGAGCTTGTAGTGCCTGGTATCTATTGACAGTACTAGTACTAACAAGAGCTGATGCTGCTTAGCTTCCAAGATCAGACAGGATCTGGTGCCTTTAGAGTTTTTAGGCTGAGATAACTGAAGTTACTAAGGATTAAACCTGGAACATTTCTGTAGTTAAGACTGAGTAGGATTCCTTGAAAACACATATCTCTTTGAAGAAAGAGAGGTGTGCCATTGTCCTGGAGACATTTATTTGAAAAGGGCTGTAAAACATCTACCTGAATATATTCTGAAATATACACCCCAGTAAAAAGCACCCCTTCGGTGGGTCTAGTTCATGAGAGCTATCTGGCTTAAAAGCTAGAATAGGAAATTTCCCAGGTAACTGCTAAAACAAACAAACTTGCCATTGACTCTAATGAAATCAAGGTAAAGGTAATTATCCAGTTTTTTTAATCAAGACATAATAAGTTTCAAAGGCAGCCTTTCTGCTAAATTCAAAATGGGCTGTAGACTGGGCCCTAATAGCAGATGTCTTGGTTTTGTGAAAAAGTCATTGACAGCTCATTCACGCTTGGAAGTTCCCATGAGCTAGAAGGGAAAAAAACCCATTCTATCTCTGACAAGTAATATGATATTTTCCAGGGGTGGGTAGGGTAAGGGCTGGTGTTTGAACAATCCACTTTGCATGTGTTCTCAAGTCTGAGCACCTTTTGATCTCTGATTCAAATTCCGTTAAGGGCTGCTGTGATCTATCTATCGTGACATAAGCAACATTGTTGTCAGATGCATCTCTCTGTTGTTCCTTCCTGTTGACATCTGAAAGCATTTAGGTCCCATTTCATTGTAAGCAAACAGCAACAACAACAAATGAGAGTGCCAAGACACAATAAAGCCTGCCAAGTTAAAAATTAACATGAGTCAATTTCTCTGACTGTAGGTACACACACTGCTTTTATTTTATATACTAGCAGAAGCATGCATAAACTAGTATTGTATAGGATTTGGTTGTCCGTAATTATATTTGACATGGCATGTATGTTGCACAGGCAAATGTGGAAAATCAAGAGAGTAGGAAAATGTCTCTGTATGTGCTCTGCACAAAAGCACACACAATGCTTCCTTTTCCTGTTTTAGATATTATACAGGTTTTTTTGTTTACCGGATCATTGTTACTGTTTGCTGGAAAGGTAGGAGCAAGTGCGTCATTTCCAAGTAGGAATCCCACCTAAGAATCAGTACATCTTCCTAGCAGTGCTACATTCTTACACTTAGAAAGCAAAAATTCTTGGCACAGTAGATTCACCACAGTAAGTACATATTATTTACCCTAGACAACGCTAGAATTGTCTAGCTATCTAGCCATCCCCTCCCCACAATTAATAAAAAAACTGTTCTCATTTGTTGCCATGAAAAGGCTAAATTTGGTTGCTGTTGGCTAATCCATTGGTTCAACTCTTGAGTAGTTCAGATGGAGTAAAGAAAGCTTACCAGAAAGTCTTACATATATATCTACCAGTCCATTTCCTGGAGAGAGAGAGAAAGATCCTAGCTAGAATGCTTCAGTGATGCTTGCATAATGTTGTTGTTTATTCGTTCAGTTGTTTCAACTCTTTATGACCTCATGGAGCAGCCCACGCCAGAGCTCCCTGTCAGCTGTCGCCACCCCCAGCTCCTTCAAGGTCAGGCCAGTCACTTCAAGGATACCATCCATCCATCTTGCCCTTGGTTGGCCCCTCTTCCTTTTTCCTTCCATTTTCTCCAGCATCATTATCTTCTCCAGGCTTTCCTGTCTTCTCATTATGTAACCAACGTACTTAATCTTTGCCTCTAATATCTTTACCTTCAGTGAGCAGTCACCCTTTATTTCCTGGAGTATGGACTTGTTTGATCTCCTTGCGGTTCAAAGCAATACATACTGTTATTGAGACCTGTGCACATGCAGCAAGTTGAAATATATCTAACTACACAAATTTAAGATCATGCTGCAAGAATGGTTACTGTAGGAAGAATACAAGTAAAAGTACAGTACAAGTGTACTTGTGTATTTTATTTGTGTCCCATTTTAAAGAAAGGACAGATCTGATAATCTCCCACTGTAAACAGAGGCAATGGTGGGTCCTGCATTACTTGGGTTAGGAAATTATTCTGTATTTTAATCCAAACTTTAAAGGAACTCGCCAAACTTCTGAACTTATTTCAGGGAGAATGTTTGGCATCATCACTGAATTCACAATTCATTTTAAGATGAAACCAAAGGCCATAGCAATGCGCCAGTGGTTGCAAATTGAAAACATACAGCAGCTTCACTGCAGCTGGATCATGGCTTACTGTTTCTTTCTCCCATGGACCTGCTATTAATGCACCCCATTTGGTTTCAGTAAATCAGCTCTACTGAAGGAATAACAGTAAGAGCTTTAAACAGTTGTGTGGGTCTTTAATGGCAAATTTGTTTTGACAGAGCTGCTTTGCCAATGTCTGGGCCATCCCAAACTGATGCCGACTGACAGTGCTTTGGTGTTCCTGGAGCAAGGGAACATGTGGAAGGAATTGTTCTTTTACATTTCACAGCTTGTCATTTCCTCCGCAGGGTGACCTTTGACCCCTCTGAGAGATTCTGACACCCATAAGGGAAGTATTCCCACTGTTGAAAAGGAAGTGGGAAAGCAGTTTAATGCTGTGAGAGGTTGGGAACGGTGTGTGTCAAAAGAAACTCAGAGGAAAAGAAAGAATAAGCTCTTGAAATGTTTCCAGCAGGTTAGGGCTTTTATCACCGCGGATGATTTGCTAACACTTTGGAAATAGATTTGCTTTGCATATGTATTTCGATTAGGAAAACACACATCTCCGCACTCTTGGTGATATCATCTGTCAATTATTGCACTAGGCAGACGAAGCCATGGACAAATTTAAATCAAATGTGAAGGATCAAACAGAGCACTACCAAAAAAAAAAAAAAAAGTATGAACAGGCCCCGGCTGTCTCTCAACCCCCTGCTTTTCCTTGGCCCAATGTGTTTGCAATTACAAGGTGTGCACTGAATGTACTGACAACCTCAGATTAAGGTTGGTGTTTCTATGACGTTTTTACATCCCTTGCATTTTATTTGGCTATTTATATTCATGGATGATGGTATGCCCCTCTTTTCCCTCACACCAATATTATTAGCAACATCCCTTGCTAATAGAGGTCTCCTTTCCAAATTACTTTTTCCAGCTAATATGGTTTTGAAGATCAAATGAATTGAGAAAGGTCTTTGACTTCCAGAGGCCAGAGCAGGATTTTTTTTTTTAAAAAAACCCAAGATAAAGTATTGCCACTTTAGACTTTATATTCCCCAGCCACATGTTCCTGGAGAACCCATAAGCAGGGCATAAAAACAATGACACTGCTTTTTTCATTGTTTGTCCTCAGTATCTATTATTCAGAAGTATACTTACAGTGGCCATTTAGGTATTGCAAAAAAAAAAAAAAAAAAAAAAAGATGGAAGAGGAAAAATTAATGCATCACCATAAAAAGAGCATAAACACAAATTATTTGCATAAAGTTCATATATCATTTGGGATCATATTATTTGAAGGACTGCATACCCTCCAGGCACCAGATCTTTGTGATCTTAAAACCTAAATAGGGCATTCCCAATTAATACTTGGATGGGAGACTGCTAGGGAATATCAGGTGCTGTGGGCTATGATTCAGACGAAGAAACTGATAAGAGTCTCCTCCTTTGCCTAAAAAATTCTATGAAATTCATGGGGTCATCATAAATCAAGAGGCGACTAGAAGAAACATTGACACACATTATCTCATATGGATCTCCCTTTGAAAGTTTTGAGGGGAGGACTTTCCCATGATTCTGCTATACTCAGAGACATATTTGGTGAGGATGCAAGAAAGACCATCATCATTGGTGTGCCCTAGATAGTGGAATTTCCTTACAAGGTAGGGTAGTCCCCTCCCTTTCCTATTGTTGCAAAGTTTAAAAGCTATTTTAAAAAGAAATAGGATAGATGAGATGCCGAAGAAAGACGTTTTAGAGTGTGGGTGCTTTCCCTCCCCTTAGTGTTGTGCTTTAAATAGCTTGTAATTATATCTTAATTTTTAAGCCTTAATAACTCATCATTTTATAGCTTAAATGTAATCTTATTTGATGATTTGAATTAGCCATTAAACTATATTTTCATATTTCAAGGTATTTAGCTTAGTTTTGCTGTTAGCTTTGTGGGATAATAAATATATTACATGAATTTTAAATGTATGATATATACTAAGAAATAGTTACTTTAATTCAAACAGTAAAACCATATGGTGTAAGGGTGGGGAAGACTATGTCTAGGTGGTCTGTGTTTCTGTTTGGGAGTTCATGAATGATTTCAGAGCTTTTGCTTCTTTCCATTTGAATAGAGGATGTCTTCAGAAATGACATCATTCTCTGTAAAATTGAGTTTATAGGTACATATATTGGCTCTGGAACATGGAAATCCCACACAGCGACCATATCACTCTCTTTGAGGATTTAACAGCTAGTGGCCATGCTGTCTGGGGGATGCTGGAAGTTCTAGTCTAGAAAAGGAACTCTTCTGGGATCTAACCTGTACAATCTCTCCCCTTTCCTTTTGGCATTTTCCCCAGGTCCAAACCTTCTTCCCCAGGTCCAAATCTTTCTTACTAATGTCTTCCTCCCCCCCCCCCCCTTCTTCATCATCATCTTGCAACAGAGCATCATTTCCAGTGGTGGCTAATGGCTTACATCCATCAGAATAGTGAATGCCGGTTTTATTTCAAAATTCAAAGTCACAATCCAGGTTGGGACCAAAGGTGGATTCAACAGTTTGGATCACTTCTTTAAAGTTTCAGCAAATCCACAACCCCTTTGATATGGAAGCAACTTTCTCCAAGGGACCATTTGAACATATTTGGATATGCCAACATTGTTAAAAGAAACATATGCCCAAATATGAATCTATTACCTGGTGGTTTGCTCTTTTTCATTAATAGGTTTTACTTCTTTTTATTTTAAATATGAATAAAGAAATGAAAGAGAAAAAACCTACAGAAACCATAAAACCTTGTATCAATAAAAAGGTATTTCCCTCTTTATAACACATGTAAAGATAGGCAGGCTTCCATGGGAAGTGGCTTCCAAAGTTGAAGCACCACAGATAAAAAGATGATGTTAGAGTGAGCCATTTTTAAAGGATTCCTTTAGCTACATATATTAGATTGTTGGTGTTTAATTGCTTTTTCTTACTGTTTTGTAGTTTTATGCAGCTTCAGTTATGTATTTTATTTTTCATAGCATTTATAGTGGTCCTTGAAGTGACTGGCTTGACTCTGAAGGAGCTGGGAGTGGTGACAGCCCACTGGGAACTCTGGCATGGGCTGGTTCATGAAGAGTTGGAAGCAACTGAACAAATATAAAAAATATTGGTTTGAGTGTTGGATGCAACACTGGTGACCAGGATTTCAATCCCCGGTCAGCTGTGGAAACCCACTGGGTGACTTTGGGCAAGGCATGCTCTCAGCCTTAGAGGAAGGCAAGGACAAACCCCCTCCAAACAAATCTTGTCAATAAAACCCCATTATAGGTTCGCCTTAGGGTTACCAAAAGTCAGAAATGACTTGAAGACATACAATAAGAATAAGTATTTCCTTTTAAAGGCATTTTCAATCAACTATGTAATAGCTGTTGAGCAAGACAGTATGCAGATACATCTGTAAACACAACTACTGTATTTTACACACACCTTCATCCTGAAAGTAGTGTTTTTGTCATAAGCAGGTGTGCTTTGTTTTTCATTTATCATCATCTTCTTTTTCTTCCCAGTGTTTGTCCCATGAATTTGCAGGGCCCGCTTGTTTGCTTTTTGTTCTCCACTTGTTCCTATCGGTTATGTCTCTCATTGTGAGACATTGCTTTAGCCGTGTCATGTTTCAAACGGTAGAACCAACACATTTTAGGTCTGCCACATGGCATGCCACCTATAAATTCCATATTCAGCATGGTTTTAGCCATGAAACCCTCATCACTTCATTGCACATGTCCAAACCATCTCAGACAGGATTCCTTCATCTTCACAGTGATAGGAGCAACTTCTAAGATGGAGCACACTGTATCATTTGGAATCCCGTCCATCAGGGAAACATCCATTGACCACCTGAGCATCCACATTCCCATAGGGTACAGAGTTTGCTCGATGGCCTTAGTGGCCAGCCAGCACTCAGTGGCATACAGAGCAACTGGTCTCATCATTGTCCTGCAGATTTTTGATTTTATGCAGATTTGGATTTTCTTATCACACGTTACACCTGTCATTGGTCTCCACTTAAACCATGCAGCATTTACATGACCATGACCATCTGACAGTATGTTGCCAGTAGAGGTGATCTTAGAGCTGAAGTATTTAAAGCTGGTCAATTTATTGAGGTCAGCGCCATTGATATTGATGGAGCTATCCTGTACAGTTGGTCTATATTCCATGTACTTAGTTTTTGAGATGTTAAGCCATAGACCGAAATATTTGCAGATGATTTTTCCACACTTGCATTTGAGTCTGCAACTCTATCCACTACTCGACGGTTAACATAACATCGTCAGCATATAGTAGCATCCAAGGATGCGGTTTCTGTATGTCTCTAGTGATTGCATCCATGCATAGTATGAACAGAACTGATCTTTGATGGACTCCACCTTGGACAGTGAAGGGCTTGCTGATTCCTGTAGTGCACCTTACCACACTTGTTGGATCCGCGTGTAGCATCTTCATCATATGTATTCTTTGTGATCTCATGTGATAATTTTATTCCATCATGCTGATGCTACTCCTACCCCTGCCAATCAGCCCTGCTTATCTATCTCCAACAAATCCCAGGGAACAGCAGTTGTAGATTTTTATGGAAAAGCAATTGCAACTAAGTTTTGGCTTTGATTAATCAAATTTTTCTCCCCTTCCAGTTCATGTGTATCCTTCTTTCTCAGCAATAATGGGACTTCAGTCACCATACAAAATATTAAAAACAGTACAGACTACAAACTGTACAAAAGCATCTGTTATATTAAAAAATACACACCTATAGAGTGAAACCATTTAAAATTAATTAAAAGACAGTAAGATCCTCATAGTCACAGAACCTATATCTGCATTTTCATTTACTTGTGTCCAGGGAAAAATTGTTTCCCTGGGCATTTTCTAGGTCCTCCAAGCAATTCAATGATAATGCTTTTCCCAAATGTTGCACTGAAGGAGCTAGAAAGTTCCTAGAAAGGATACCTCTCTAGGAATCCTTAGGTCTCGCAGCACAGCTCTATGGCATGCTGATAAATTAAAATAAGGTAACTTAATTTGATGGCATATCCATGGTTTCACATAACTGCAGCCTGGCCAGAAAGTTATTTCATATGGATTGGTCCTACTGTTTTGTTTGTTTGGTTTTTTTTTTTTTTGAAAAATCATCCACAGCACAATACACAGTTAAAAGAACATCACAGTCATGAGGAGAAGTGAGTAAGAAATGATGATGATGATGATGATAAAGCCTGATGGAACCAGAACACTTTTGCTTGCTAGAAGAGACAAACAAAGGGGGTCATTCTAGTTTTCTTAGAAGGTGGGAATTCCAAAGTCTGGGCCAGTATTAAGAAGGCCCTCCAAACATGCCACACCTTACAAATATTTCAATTTTTATTGATGGACAATATTTCATAAGGTGCACAGTTTCTTAAGAATCAAAGTGCAAGACTGCAGGGAGTGGGATTCGGGAATGCATCATCATCATCATCATCATCATCATCATCATAATCTAAAATAGCTATAATTGTTTCTTGGCCTAAAATAGGTATTCTGTTTTCTGGGTAACACATAGACCTAGGATATAAAATGGTGTTGGCATTGGTGCCAGAGTGCATACAGGATATAAAAGAAAATTGTGTAGTTATATCATCTGGAAAGGTTCTAGGACAGATGACATTTATGCTCAGTAGGTGACTTATGCTGTGAAAATACAACAGGCTTTCTTTTATATCACTTCCCATTCTATATAGCTTCACAAGAGCCATGGCTTCTGGCATACCGCTTGCCTCTCTGTACCTGTACTATATATGGGATGTACATGTAATTACCAGCTAAAACCCTGGAAGCTTTCCCTATCAATAATTCCATATAGGCAATGTTTCAAAGGGATCAGTGACATTGTTGAAGCAAAAGAGTATTGATGCTTCATTCTAAATACCAGGATTACCTTCTATATGGGTAGGATCTTGGATCTGGGCTGATAAGACATCTCCATATTTAACCACATGATGAAGTAGAAAGCTTTCAGTTTTTCTTTTCCTAAACTTTTCATGTATTTTTGTTGTTGTTTCTGTGAAGAAATGTGAGAATGGATAACTTTTGCTAATTCAGTAGGCAAAAGTCCTCATCCTGCTCCTCCTTGTTCTTCGGTTTCTCCTCCTTCTACTTCCCACCTTGCTGTTCTCTAAGGACAGAGACCCAAAGCAACGCCCAATGTTAACAAACTATATGGTTTTAAAAATCCTACTGTAATCATGAACATAATCATTGCCTTCAGAGGCAATGTCAGTGTCTAGCAAAAGCTTATTCTGGTCATTCTTCAGACCCTATACTACACAGATTCATGTTTTCATGAAATTAAGCCATAGAGGTGTGCAAAATTATTGTAACTCTTCATATTTCTTATCAAATTCGTGAAATTTGTGCATACAAATCGATATTAGAAACATGCAGGAAAGGTGTATGTATGTGTGTCATGGTGGGGATTTAGGAATCAAAACACTCACCAATAATTTTCGTTAAGATTCTGTAATATTCGGATGCCTCCCAAGGTCAATTTAATTTTCAGTATAATCACTAAGCAACTTTGGGGAAGCCAAGAGAACATAAGTCTTTTAAAAATCAATGCTTTCCTGTTTTTCTTTGGCTCAATCACCATAAGCAAAGGCACTGGGGGTAGAGCTAGCAAACTTAGACGAGAGTGAAAACATAGCATTCTGAGAAATGTAGTTTGGGAGGTGAGGCCCCCTGTGGCAGAGAATACAAAAGACCCAGCCCTAAACTACATTTCCCAGAATTTATTTATTTATTGTATTTTTTTACCCCGCTCTATCCCACCTTGAAGAGGACTAAGAGCGGCTTATAGTTTGGCAATAATTCAATGCCACAGCAAACATAAACATACAAATACAATATACATCATAACCAGTAAAAAAAAAATCAGAAAAAAATCATAACTGTTAAAACAACGCAAGATCTAAAGTCATAATCCAGGGGTCATTCCAATTGCGTTAGAATCGCTTCATGGCTGCCTATTGCACTGTGCTACTCTCTGAAAGCTTGGTTCCACAGCCAGGTTTTTAGTTTCTTTCTAAAGGTCAGGAGGGAGGGTGCTGATAAAATTTCCACAGCTGAGGGGCCATCACTGAGAAGGCCCTGTCCCTTGTCTCTACCAACCACACCTGCAAAGGAGGTGGGACCGAGAGTAGGGCTTCCCCAGAAGATCTTAACCTTCAAGGTAGTGCAGTTCTCCGCATCAGAAAGCCCCAGTGAGGGCTGCAGCAGCCAGCCCTTTAGAGTCAGTCTCATAATGATAAATAAAATTATTAAATCTGCAGTAGTAAAGTAAGTAAGTAATAGTATAAATCTGTGCTTAATTGAAGTTATGTGGTTGTGTGTCATAAAGACAGACATTCAAAGGGTTTGCTGTTGCTGTTTTTTGGGGGGGCGGGGCAGGGGATAAATTGTTTTTGTCTAAAAATTTTAAAATCCCCCAAAATCTGTATATATATGAATATTTCTGAAACTTCTGATACCCTGGTTATCTTGTGCATTGTCTATAAAATCCAAGTAGATAGCTCTTGTCGTTTCTTTTGAAAAAGTTGCTTATAATTTTTTTTGAAAATTCCCCCAAAATCTATGGATAAGTGAAACATTCTGAAATTTGCTGGGCTAACAGTGGTAAATGTGTTCCACCATTGTAGCAAGCTTCACTACATTAGCTTTAAAAATGAGAGAGAAGGGAGCACCTGAAGTATCTCAAATTATAGAAATTATACACAATTACTATAATGAAATAGTAACAAAATTTTGTTACTCCGGTTATAGTAATGATTTTTTCACTAACTATACTTTAGAAACACTTTAGAAATGAAATGCCAGCACCCCTAGTTTTGTAATGACTTTCGAACCATTTTAATGGATCGCACATCCCTACTAAGCCAGTTGTAATTTGTGAAGATAAAATTGGATCTAGATACCATTTTCACACTATTGTAAGATTTTCACAGAATGCCATTAGGAAATCTCATGTTTAAGGTGTCAGTGACATCAAAAACTTCCCACAGATGACAGCTTAGATACTGTGAAGACAAAACCCAAGCAGTAGTCTGAAACATAGCAGGATCAAATTTCCTAGATTTAGAAATATTTTGGCATTTGCAGTTATAGAGTCATTTGAAACAGCTATTTAATCTAGTAAAATCAATGGGTTTAAGGTGTGAAAAAATGTAGTGATCTTGAAGATACTTTAGCAAAATAGCTACAGCAAACTGGGAAATGCTGGTTTTCCCCTGTCCTTTCATAAGAAAGCAGAGATATTTATGCTTGAGAATGGTTTATAATTGTCCCTAGCCTTGACAGTGGGATTTTCATTTTAATTACAATTTGTAGTGCAGCTGTTCTGGTCTTTCCATCATCTCATCGTTGATAGGGCATCTAATTAGCACTTTATGGCATTTTGTGGTCAATTATAGAATGTTATAAAAGAAAGAGAAAGAGCGGTTTAGCAAAGAAAACTGCAATCCTCATTCTTTTCTTGGAGAGAATTTTTACATAGAATTTTATAAGTCACATTTCCTCTACTAACTATGAAAAACCCCTACGATTAGATTTTTGAAAAGTCGTCTGGTGCCATTAGATGTCTCCCTGATTGCTGGCCCTATTAAAAACTTCTTAAAGTAATAGATAGGTTTAATTCCTCAAGCAAAAGAAAAATTATCGCATCTTAAGTATTTTCCATATTTCTTATATTGATGTGGTAGAGAAAGAACAAAAAAGGGAGGAAAAAAATCCAAGAAAGAAGCAAAATCTCTTGTATTGCAAGTTTTAAATGTACCAAGCTAAGGTTTACTTAATTAGAACCTCGAGGCAGTAAAGGAAGCCTTTTTTAAATTCTGTGAATCTTAATATGCTAAATAATGCAAAGCTTCAACTCTTCAAGCATGAGACACACATCTGGCCGCTTAACATTTAAATTACAGGCAGAAAAAAATCCCTTCCACTTCTTTGGTAATTTTCTTGAAGAAAAGGAATGGGAAATGTATTACAACTGAATTTAATTTCATTTTAGATTTTCATCATGTTTAATTGCACAGCATTTTTTTTCTTTTGCAGGCGTCTCTTTATTTTATTTATGACACGTTTTCTTTTCTCCTCCTGTATTTTTTTATTGATCTTTAATTTAAGCAGCTTCTCACTGTTTATGGCCACTGAAGAATTACATTGTGTTCTACCAGGAAATCCATCTAGAGTTAAAAGTAATGAGCTCAGTGATACAGAAAATAAAGGAAAGAAGGCAAGCTCTGAGAAACCTCCACAAATTAAAGCACAGCAACCCCCCTGAAAATTATTAAGCAACTGCATTTAGTTCAGTTTTTGACTCAGACAATCCAGTGTTCCCTTTCTTTCTTGCTTGGTAGATTATAGCACTGGAGGGGCAGAGCACAAGTTCTGCTTTTGTTATAAGAGGGAAAAAACTATACCATGGTTTGCTGACCTTCACTCCACACATTTGCCACCACTGATGAGCTATGTTAAGGAGTGCTTTCTGATTAAAACCAATAAAAATAAAGGGAATATATATATTTGAAGATTTTTCATACATTCTAACATTTCACTTATTATTTTTTTCATAAATTCTAACATTTCACCACCACCAACCCCCCCCCCCCCCCCCCCCCGTGGTGCAGTGAGTTAAATCACTGAGCTGTTGAACTTGCCAACCGAAAGGTTGGCAGTTCGAATCCGGGGTGCGGGATGAGCTCCCGCTGTTACGCCCAGCTTCTGCCAATCTAGCAATTTGAAAACATGCAAGTGTGAGTAGATAAATAGGTACAACTTCAGCGAGAAGGTACCAGCACTCCATGCAGTCATGTTGGCCACATGACTTTGGAGGCATCTACGGTCAATGCCAGCTCTTCAGCTTAGAAATTGAGATGAGCACCCCCCTCCCCAGAGTTGGACATGACTAGACAATGTCAAGGGGAAACCTTTATCTTTTAACATTTCACAGATGGAAACTGGGGCATGTGTGGGGCATCTGACTCTGGTCACCATGGCATTTATGAAAAATTTATGAAAAAAACCGGAAACTGGGGCATCTGACTCTGGTCACCATGGCAAAAGTTACTGTGGATGAGCACACAAGCTTGGACAAAGTGCAGCAACTTGCTTTTGTCTGTTGTTGGGAAGGTGAAAACTCTGCTCCTTCCTCTCCTTTTCACTCTGATGAATTAACTGAATATGAAGTACTTTTAGACCTTAGACTCAATTTGTAGAAAATGAAGACAAATGGGGAAAGTGGGATTAGAGAGGAACTAGAATGTTGTAAAAACAGTTGAAAAGGTAGGACAACACAGGACTAATTTGGACTGCCCATGGCATATCAGGACAGTTGGATGATATATCTTTTTCTTCCAGAGCCCAACATGATCGGAAGGCTCTTGATTTCAGAGGGTCTTCCTTGGGTACACGTTTAGTGGGTGGTAACAAGGAAGTCTATTCTGTTGTAACCTTTTTGTTGTATTTAAAAGGCCTTGGAAACTGTTTGTCTCAGGCTGGATCTACACTGCCATATAATCCAGTTCAAAGCAGATAATCTGGATTTTATATGGCAGTGTAGCTCCAGCCTAATTCATGGTTTGTCAGTGTTGTAAGGCTCTCATTTTCAGAGCTTTGTCCTTCTAATGTCTCTGTTATGGAGAATTCTCCCGGGAGGTTCACCTAGTTCAAGATATTTGCACCAGGTAGGGCAACAAATGTTGACTAGTGATCTTCTCCAAACACAGTTCCAAAAGTAGGCCAAGTTGTTTTAGCTGGGGAAAAACATGTGTAAACAATCCCCAAAGGCTTCCTTTCTCCTTGGCAATAAAAATATGGCAAAATACCATTAAAATCAATTTGCTGCTACTCAGATACCTGAGAGTTTGACACCAAAGGAATAGTAGTAAGGAAGTACTAGACTTGCATCTCTTTTGATATTATTTTGGCATCAGCTAAATGGCTTTTAAAATTTGGTGTGTTTCGAACTAGGTGTTGGTTTTTATGTTGCAGCAGTGTTGCCATTTTTGATCAGGTTTTACACATTGGTTTTGCTGTTGTGTTTTATATTTTGATGTTATTATATTTTACTTTCCAAGTCTCCCTGGAAAGGGTCTTTGAAAGATGAAAGAGAAATTTGTTCAAAGAATAAGCAAATTGTCATGGGCAACTAGGTGCATATAAGAACCAGGGATTTGTGTACATGAAAAATGATCAATGAGCTACTCTGGATGAAGATGTGATTTATAGGCCCCATCTACATTGCCATATAATCCAGTTTCTGAATACAGATCATCTGCTTTGAACTGGATTGTATGGCAGTTTTTTTATTGTGCCAGAAGCGAATTGAGAGTACATTTAAAATATATTTAAAAACACTGTATGGCAGTGTAGACTCATATAATCCAGTGAATTATTTCCTGCACAGAAAATCTGGATTTAACACAAAACAACCATAATGATTATGATGATGATGATGATAATAATAATAATAATAATAATAATCATCATCATCATCATCTTTATTTATACCCCAACCTCATCTCCCCAAAAGGGACTCGGGGTGGCTAACATGAGGCCAAGCCCAGAATTACAGTACAACAAAATAAAATAAAACACAAACAGCAAATAATAGCATGAAAAATACAGAAAATAACAGAAAATGAAATAAACAGATGCAAAATAATATGATGAAGAAATAAAATAAAACCTTGTGTAAATTTTGTACAGAGTAAGTCCCAAACTATTAAGATTCGTACCAGGCCAAGATTTTCCTCATCTGGGTTTCTCAACATGTGAAAAACATATTTTACAACCATTAAAAAATTATTTGATTCCCCTCAAGTAGCCTATCTAGCTGTAATTCAGAAAAGTAACTCTTTGAAGCTCTGATGAGGCCATCCATGCAACCACTTTGGCATTTCCACAAGTGATATGATAATAGAAGGAGAAACAAACAAGTGTGTCTACTGTAGGAGGAAAAGTGACCTCTCTACAAAAGCATGTGCTTTACTGCTGAAATTTGGATCCTTTGCTCGCTACTCCATCCCACACACTGGTTAAGCACTGCATATTCCCACACAAAACAAATAAAGAGTGAGCAAGCACATGATTTTGAGGAAATGCTCTGTTTGCTTGAACTCATCCCAGGTCCTGGACATCAACAATATGCTGTGCCGCTTTATATTTATTTGATTTTGAGTCTCAGTGACCTTTCTAAGCAAGTTCATGATGTCTAGAGCAAAGCAGACATTATTCTTGAGGCAAATGATATAAATCCTAAATTATTTAAAGCTCGCAGATGTGATTATTTAAACAAGAATCTTTGGAGTCATTGTTTTAATAGCAGTTTTTCACCTTCTGTGCTTAGGAAATGAGGCTTATGCAAACAACTCTGGCGATCCTGACAAGTACTGTAATATGCTCCCAGTGAAGGAAATCCATGGCAGACAATGCAATGTAAGGATTAATGTATAATGCCTTTTTAAAAAAACTGTTGCCAAATTCTTCTGTTATTCTAATTATTCCAGAAAAGCATCTTATCTGAGGGAGGTTTTTATGCATCTGGCAAGGTGTAAGAAAACAGCTTATGTTTTGTGAACTCAGCAAGGCCAATAAAATGTTTTATGGCTAAGAGCACACCTTTTTCCTGCACTACCAAAGACTTAAGCTAAATAAAACTCTTTATAACTTACCTGCCAATCTTTGAAGTTGTAATTGAAGAGTTGTATTCCTTGCTGATTTTGCCGAACTTTTATGGTTTAATAGCCCTTTTTACTTCTGTTTCTACCTGCTCCCTTCAGAATATGGCTTGAGGTCTGAAAGTCATGACACAATAAAGAATCAAAGTACTTTCCTGGAAAATGAACCATCAAAAGAAATTATATTGAGATCATCTTATCTCAGTCTATTAGTGGCTAGTAGATATCTGAGTGCCCTTCTACACATGGCCAAAACCCTGGAAGTAATCAGGTTAAAAGGGGTAGGTGGGTGGCTAAACAATGTTTAACCAAAGTGTGGGCAGAATTGGGTAACCAGTAGGGTGATGAGATGCACAGCCACCCGTTTGGCTTGGACAATGGACCACTGCTGTTTTATTCCAAAGACATTTACTTCCATTTCCACCACTCTCTAACATTTATTTATTACATGAATCATTGTCTACATCATATAATAAAATCCAAATATCCATGGGGAATGTGTTCAAAGCTCGACAATAGTTACCTGAAAATGCAGATATGCATATCTAAGATTGCAGGTATGACTAAATCCCATTAAATTACTTGACTTCTGGTCCCAATATGCCAGAGAATTGTCCTGCAGGATCTAGAAATTCCTGGAGATATATCTTCTTCTCAGGCCCGTAGCCAGGATTTCGATTCGTGGGGGGCTGAGTTTGTTTGGGGGGGGGGGGCTGAGTCTGAGTGAAAGAGGGTCTACCCTAGCAAACCTTTTGTATCGTTACTCCAATACCCCCATGCATATGGGATATATTGAGTATGGTGATCAAATCATGATATGAATAAACATAACAGTTTAAATAATGCACCAGTAAGGCCTTTTCGTGAACCACCATGAGAATTTGGGGGGGGGGGGCATGAGGGGCTTCAGCTACATGTCTGCTTCGGCTACATGCCTGCTTCTTCTGGAAATTTGCTAGGTCCTCCAGGATGATTCTTATTTATTTATTTACAACATTTCAATCCCACCTTTCTCAACCCCAGAGGGGACTCAAGGGAGCTTTCCACATAGGCAACTATTCAATGCCTTAAAACAATGTATAATTAAAATAAACTTCTGAGGGAAGCATACCATAAAATTGTCTGTAGGACCTAGCAAAATTCTAGAGAGATCATTTTTCCCTAGGCCGCAGATATGAGAAATTGTAGATATGGGTTACATGATTACAGAGGTCTTACTATATATCCTTAATGAAAATACATTTTAAATATTGTGAACTAACATTTTCAGAGTGACACATGTCTACTACTTTGTTATTAGGATGAAGATAACTTCAGGCAATTAATGAAACAAAGAAACCTCACAACCTCTGAGGATGCCTGCCATAGATGCAGGCAAAAACATCAGGAGGCATGGCTTGTGGAACATGGTCATACAGCCCGAAAAACTTACAACAACCCAACCTATTTATGTATTAGCAATTCTCTCCACAGTGTGGGTTTCTGGCCACCTTCTCTTCTTTACTGTTCCTTATAATATGTAATATTTTTTGAGGTATCAAGTAATTTTAATAATACTGTGGCTGTGATTATGAATCTTTCTGTAGGTGAGTAAATCTTCCTGAAACTCTTAAATGTACCAAATAACTATGCAGGGGACAACATAGAAACCATGTTTGACATGGGAGAGGCTTTGGCCCCTTCTACACAGCCATATAACCCAGAATATTGAGGCAGAAAATCCCACAATATCTGCTTTGAACCGGGTTATCTGAGTTCACACTGCATATATCCCCGTTCAAAGCAGAAAATGTGGGATTTTATTCAGCTGTGTGGAAGGGGCCAATGTTATTGCTAATGCATCATTCCAATTCTTATAGTACCTCCTGTTTCCCATGTTAATCGAGGCCAATTGAGTTATTTATATTCTCACATTATCTATACTATGCCAATAATATTTAATATGAAATATTATAGTATCGCATCATTAAGCATAATACCATCCAGTAATTTGTGTTAATATAATTTTATTTAAAATTGTGATATAGTAAAATTAGACTTTTAAAACAATTTGGAAGTAAAAACTAACTTATGGACCCTACACATGTCTACTCAGAAGTAGGTTTTTTTCCAATTCAGAGTGATTTGCTCCTGACTAAACTGGCATAGGATTGCAACCTTGTTAAATTGGGAGACTGCCAATTAATAGTACGGTCCTGTAGGCTGTATTTCAGAGGAAGACACTGACAAAACCAGCTCTTAATATTTCTTGCCTGAGAAAATTCTATGAAATTTACAGGTTAGGGTTGTATGCACACAAACAAAAGTATTTAAATGTACCTTCTTTTCCCTGAATCATGACCACTGTTTCTTTTTAAATGAAAAGGAGAAAAGTAGACTATCCCTGCTGCAGGAAAGAGTAATAGGTTACGTTTGGAGAATGCCTGATGTTCACAGCTATTTCATGCCTCTACTTAATTACTCCTGTTTCTGTTCTTCTGATGTTTTGTTGGCCTAAAAAGCAAAGCAGTGACATTGTACTTGATGTTGTTCAGAGCACTGTGCTGCATATAATTAAGTTATTAACATCTTGTTATTAAAGGGCACAAAATGCTTATGTCCATGCGATCATTGTGAGAAAGTAAATGCTTCCTGGAGTCACACCCATTTGTCTTTGACTTACGATCTGGATTGAGTCATATGCATGATCAAACAAAGCCCAGAGAAGTTGATGTATAATCCCTTTTAAATCCTTTTTTGTTTTGCCTCTTAAACACTCTAATTCTGATTCATACACAGGTAGAAGATAGCATGTCAGCACTCTGCATATGCAGCCAAGTTTGAGATCACAAGACTTCTTTCTTGCTCTTATTTGCTGTCAAATCACCTTTGATTTGACTGGGATTTTATGAAGAAACCTCCAAGAAACTCTGCCATCAACCAATCTTGCAAACTTTGGACCATGACTTCCTTTACTGAAGCAATCCATCAGTAATTTGGTGCTTCTTTTTGCCGAGTGCCTTCAAACTTTGATGAGCATTGTGATCCCGTCCAATGAGTCATGCTGTCTCATGTTATGTCCAAAGTAAAATAGCCTCTATTTACCTATTTTTGCTTCAAGTCAAAGTTCAGGCCTGATTTTCTCTTGAACCTGTTTATCTTTTTGGCAGTCTGAAGTATCATAAAGCAGTCCACAAATACTCCCAGCTCACAATTTGAATCAAAGCAAAATACAGTAAAAACAGTAGATAATAATGTGATTGTTTTTTTAAAAAAAATTAAACAATCACATTAAAAATATTCATTTAATACAGTTTATAATAACAACAACAACAACAACAACTTTATTTTTATACCCCGTCTCCATCTCCCTAAAGAGACTCGAGGCTGCTTACATGGAGCCAAGCCCAGTAACACAGAGTTAAAACATAGCATATAAAATATTAGTAGTATAAAACAACATAAAAACAACATTATACCAATAATAAAACAATAAAACAACCATTATAAGCAACAACCGAGGACATACTTCAAGTCTTATTTTTTTAAAGGTGGTTAAAATATAACAATGATGATAAAAAAAATACAAATACAACACACCCCAGCTAAATGAGCTTCTACAACAGACAATTAACATTGAAAGATCTGAGTAAAGCGAAACACTTTTTGTGTTGGAATTCCCTTGGTAGGTCTACTTGCCCTTTTCTTTGGACTGCCCAAACTAGGTTTCTAAATGCTCATTTGAAGATTTCAGTAAGTACAATTCTAGATATTTTGGAACTAAAGGAAAAAATCATTTGGATGGGAGAATTCTTATTTAGAATGGCAATGCCCTCAATTACCTCTTCCCCAAGCTACATTCCTAAAATGATTCAAATTCATTGAGCAGATTCATGTATTTGAGAGGACTAGACAGTTCCTTCCAGGATTCCATAGTACTATTTGGGTTGGTTCAAACTCTGTGTCGTCCATTTTACTCTTATGCCATCAGTCATTGTGATAACAAGCACATACTTTTGAAACAGACAGGTATAGACCAACATGGGAGCCCCATGGGAGTCTTCCCTGGAAGGCAGCCTTACTCTTAAACATTTATGTGTGCAGAGACAGACTGAAAGTAGTTAGCTTTATGGGGAGAAATATTTATGGAGTAAAATAAGTACTGTACTTATTCAGTTGAACTGTACAATATTATCAAAATCCATTTAAGAATGGAAAGAACAGTAAAAGCTAGATCTGGCTAAAGAGGGCTGGGGCTACTACTTAAGCCATTTCTCCAGTAGCCAAAGAACTGAAGTTGCAAAAACTAAAGCACCGAGAGAAAGAGTGGTTTCCACATTACTGCTTACTTTACAATCCACATTACAGTGAAACAAATCACTTTACACTGCTAAGATCAGCAAAGTATCTGAAACAAGAAAAGCTGAGACAAGTTTACAAAAATCTGCATTAAAAATTATCCTTGTGATAAGGCCATAATAATCAGGACCATGCACCCTGTTGGTGTGGCATGTCTTTAGGCCAATTAAACATTGATAACTTGGGTGCACTAAGGGCCCTTCTACACATGTATTAAAATTCAGAAGAAACTGTGATAAAAGGGGGTGGTTAAATGATGTTTTGCAAGTGTGCCTGCTGAATCAGGTTAACAGCTGAAAAGTACGTGTTTAATACTTGATTCTGGCCAAATATGTTCACAGTTGCATGATTGTATATTCTTGTTATCATGGAAAACACATGACTTTCTTTGTATACCCTGGAGGGGATTGTTCTAGTGCATGTACATGTTTTTAAAGCCCAAAACAGCTGATCAGGGCTGTCAAAAATGGAGCCATGGACACACAGGTGGCTAAGTGGAAGCGCAAATGGAAAGTAATTACAATCTGAACTCTTTGCAGCCATTCCTTTTTTCTGATGTTTCTGATATTATACAAAACTTAATAGGTGCAGAGAGAAGAGAAGTAATCTGCATGTGTGTACACTGAAATATCCTCATGAGTGCACATATGATCCAGCATATCTTGGAGAGAATTACAAACAAAAAACCTTTGCTGGAAATCCACTACAAAGTAAACTGTTAGGATGGTGGAGGACCATTTAACAGGACTGTCAAGTCTGTATCTGAATGCAAGATACTCTACTTAGGCAGAAAAAATGAAATGCAAAGATATAGAATGGGGGACGCCTGGCTCGAGAGCAGTACATGTGAAAACGATCTTGGGGTCCTTGTGGACAACAAGTTAAACATGAGCCAACAATGTGATGTGGCGGCAAAAAAAGCCAGTGGGATTTTGGCCTGCATCAATAGTGTCTAGGTCCATGAAAGCCATGCTACCCCTCTATTTTGCCTTGGTTAGACCACACCTGGAATATTGTGTCCAGTTCTGGGCACCATAATTGAAGAGAGATATTGACAAGCTGGAAAGTATCCAGAGGAGGGCGACTAAAATGATCAGGGGTCTGGAGAACCAGCCCTATGAGGAGCAGCCTAAGGAGCTGGGCATGTTTAGCCTGAAGAAGAGAAAGCTGAGAGGAGACATGATAGCTGTGTATAAATATGTGAGAGGAAGTCACAGGGAGGAGGGAGCAAGCTTGTTTTCTGCTGCCCTGGACACTAGGACACGGAGCAATGGCTTCAAACTACAAGAAAGGAGATTCCATCTGAACATTAGGAAGAACTTCCCGACTGTGAGAATAATTCAACAGTGGAACTATGAGTGTGGTGGAGGCTTCTTCTATGGAAGCTTTTAAACAGAGGCTGGATGGCCATCTGTCAGGGGTGCTTTGAATGCAATGTTCCTGCTTCTTGGCAGGGGGTTGGACTGGATGGCCCATGAGGTCTCTTCCAGCTCTATGATTCTATGAACTTGCTATCAGGTCCCGCGGTTTTTAAACCTACTTATTTAATTCAAATTTTGACCCTGGAAGCGCCCTAAGAGAAAAGAAAAGTGTATGAGTTGGTTGGAACTAAATTTATTTGGCAGTCATCTGTTAAAACCTGGAAGAGTTTACAGTACTTTTTTAAAAAGAGAATTAGAATAAGGATGGTAAAGTTTTAAACTTGCATTGTTTGGTCACTGCATCTGCCCTATTTATGATCTCCTGTATTTATCATTTTTAGTTGAATCTGAATGATTCACAGAATGTGCATGGCCAGAGAAGTCCTCGACCTTGGCAAGATGCTGCTGAAACAGTTTTACATAGTGCAACTTATCTGGAAGAGTTGGAGAAGCACAGAATCTCTGTATGGTGAGCCAATCTATATTACAGCATTTGTTTTCAGTTTACTCATTTAGAAGTATGTAAAATGTATCTGGGAGGGCGAAAGAGAGAGAGAGGCAACACTAACTAAGGGGACATGACAGTTGAAACAAGTGGTGATTTAGTACCAGGACTGTTCATCATTTCTAGAATCAGAAAATACATTTCATTTCTTCTGTTGCTGGAAGTGATGCCGTTTGAATAAGCCATAAAAATGAGTTCCTGGCCATTTGTGGTTATTAAAGAGCCCCAGGCGCTTCTTTGAAAAGAGTAGCTGCTAGAGTAGCAGTTCTAGCCACAATATTCTTGCCAAATCCTAATTTTATATTCTGCCTCCCCAGCGTTGCCTTGGGGTTTTCAGTGAGATGCAGTCTCTTCCTCTTCCTCCTGACCCAAAAGTGCTTGTTCCATCTAATACAATGTCGAAATTCAGGCAAAGCAATTCCAAATTTTAAAAGGGAAAAAGGATCACTAAGGAATATGCGATGCCATTTCCAACATTAAAATGTATTATGTGTATATGGGTGCATGCACACACATCATGCTTGGATAGATATCGTTTGTGTGTAATGTAAATATGCATTAATAGTGTGTCCATGTACAAATTTCAAAGTAGAAGTGCCTGAAGTGTCAAAAATGCTACCCCTCTTTTGTTTTTCTGCCTTTTGAACTAGGCATTATGTACATGCTTACCTTGACAGTTACAATTTTCACAATTCTCACTGATGCTTTATAGCTCACAGAAAATCATAATGAAGATTATTGCTCTGAGCATCCAAAATAGTGAGAGAGAGAAATAACAATAATTTTATAGTAAAATGATGATGGTGAGAGTGAAAATTATGGTTATTTTTATATGTTTTCTTTGCTTAATTCTAGCCTTCCTTCACCTGCCCTCTTCCTAACCCACCAGTGTCCACAACTGAT
The DNA here is from genome assembly GCF_037176765.1 of Anolis sagrei. Lineage (NCBI taxonomy): Eukaryota > Metazoa > Chordata > Lepidosauria > Squamata > Anolidae > Anolis > Anolis sagrei. The sequence goes on from NC_090024.1 coordinate 83,952,729, forward strand.
GCATTGAGTCGCATTGAGTCGCCTGCTAAGGGCTGAAAAATGCGGTATAAAAATGAAGTAAATAAATAATAAATAAATAAACTGGCCTGCTTGCTTCAGGCCCATTTTTGATGTACTCAGAGGACCCAAATGAGTAGCTTTAATGCAAAAAATGGAAAACATGAACTAGTAGTCCTACTTACACTGTACCCTGGCTGAATTTTCTCTCTGAATAGTCTGTAGGAGCTGTTCCTTGTAGACTAGTTCTTTGCTGGTTTGCAAGAAAGAATGGGAAGAATATTTGAAAATATTTTTAAAATTTGAAGAGTCAGAATCTTCAGTATTCATAGTTTTTGTTGAGAAAACAGCATTTTCTGCACAGAAAAAATATGCAGAAATACTTTGTGTGCAGAAAATTCTTTTTATATGTACTGTTTAGAATATCCTTTTTTCTTATACAAAGAGAACCCATATGTGAATATTGTGCTAAACAAGTCTTCACCCCAACATTTTCTGTGCCGTTTCAGAAAGATTCCTATTTCGACTGATTTTTAGGGATTAAAAAAATTGCCCAAATGTTTTTAAAGAAAAAAAACCACACACCAAAAGAGGTATCCTCTGGAATTTCTTCACAGAGAAAGAAGCAGGACATCATTCCTGCCATCTTTCAGAAAAATCCACTCATCTACTGATTTTTAGGAATTGTTCATAGTTTTACAAATAAAAAACAATTGGAAATGCCAGGAGCAACTGTTCACCTTTTCTCAGCTCTCAGCCCTAATAGCCAGAGGCTACCATGTGACCTAACAAGTTTGCCTGCACAGCCCAGTAGAGTTTGCTTACGCTGAAAGAATAGGTGGACTCACTGCGACTTACAAAGTTCTTACAAAAACTGTGGAACTGAATGTTTTTATTAATTTGTAAGGGAGGAGGTGCTGCCTGGTCTTTGTAAATCCAGTCATAAGTACGGAGATCTAAACTCTAAGGACTTATGACCCGCTTACATTTTTTTTTGCACAGCCCTACTGGGTAGTAGGGCTAGGACCTACAGGAGCTGGAAATACTTCCCCTCCCCCTCCCCCCACTATGGGTTTTCTCTTCCTCAACTGACAATGAGTTGTGTGTTCACTATGTTGGCTGGAGCTTATGGGAGTTGCAGAACAAAATACCAAGAGGATGCTGGGCAGATTGGTGGAGGCCGCTAACCTTTTTCTTATTTACCATCTTCATTTCTCTGTCCCCTGACTTCCTTTCAACTTGGTCTCAGTAGAGCTGTTCTTTTCTCTGATCTAGACTTGTCTCATAGGCTTCGTTCCTTTAAAATATATTATGTCAGATGATTAAGGACAAAAAGGAAGAATTAATGGGGCTTTAGGTCTGGGGGCTTTTTCAGTTTCCATAAACATCAGAGTTTCAGATACTCTGAGATGCAATCAGAGCAATTTCCTTGATCTTTTACTGGAGCTGGTAAATCATTTATTGGGGTAGCCTTTTTACAAAATTTAGCTTTTAAAAAATCCCCATAAAGTCTATTTATCATAAAATACTGTACTACTAGCCATCTTCAAAGTTATACGTTTACTGTATTAATTATCAGCTAACAGTTGCCTTGGAAATACTTTGTGTTTTTTCAGTATCCTGGCGCCCCTTTATCTTTGCCTTGTAAACAGGAATACAGGAGCCAAGTAGTATATGCACTGCAGTATGCGTGCCTTCACTACATGGGGTTTTACATACACAGACATGCAGATAAACAGAACAATATAGTAATAGTTGTTAGAAACACTGGTCTCATTGCAGTCAACATGTGCCTCCATACTGCTGTTGAGTGTGATGCCATAATACAAAGAGAATCAAGTAAATAACATTCTAATTCCTAATTTGAAAAGAAGGTTCAATCTACAGAGATGATACCAAAATCATTTATATCATCCACTCATTTCTGGAATGCTTCAAACATATTTTGTTATACAGAAAGCACTTCTATGAACAAAATATGAATGCAGATTGTAAATGGAAAATGCCCTTCTGTTGTATACACACACAACCAAGGAAATCTCATGTGACACATTCATTGGACTTCCACTCCTGATCTAAATAGGAAAGCAAAAATGATAGATGAGTGAATAAATGTAATGAAGTTGCATGAAATTTATAAAATGATATGTGAATTCAAGTAATTTCCAAAGTGAGGAACATGTAAATGTTGGATTGCTGGTCATTCTGGCAGCAGACCCAAAGCTGTATCTTAATACATTTTACAGTGCTCTTTCACACCATAGAATTATAGTATTATGATTCCAATTTAACAGTTGTTATCAACCCAATGAAATTTTGGGATTTATAGTTTTAAAAGTGGCCTTAGAAAATCTCAGCAATAGACCTCCAGTGGCTCACCAAACCACAAACAAAGGATTCAACTGTATATTGTTGTGGTACTTAAAGTGGAATCACAGTCCTCTAACTTTGTAATATGAAAGGTCCTGCAGATCTGCAGAAATCACTGGGAATACCTGCACAACTCTCACTGTATTTTTGTCAACATTAGTGCTGTGAGTAGATTTACACTTGCGCTTATCATATGTGTTGGCTCATTTACTTGTTAAAATGATAGGTCAGGAGATGTGAATTTAATCTCTAGGTAATTTTCCTCAAGACTATAGTACCTATGAGCCGTGGCCTTCTTGAAACCTTCATATTTCTGTTAGCTATTAAACAACATCATTAACAAACTCAGATGTATTAAATGTAGAGTTCTACATGTAATGTTGCTCATTATTTAACTCATATACAGTATTATCTGGAGTACATAAATAACACAGCAAATCCAATGATAGTTCGCAGAGTATAAAGCTTCTTTGAAAATGCACCATGGAATTATATATAAAAACCCAGCCACAAAAAATGATTTAGTTTCATCAGCTTTCCTTAGTGGGCGAACAAATTGTGGGAGCTTGAGGGAAAGCAAGGGTTAATTGTAAGCATTGCAGCGTAGCAACATTGTTTTTAATAAAAACAATAAACTTCCCTTTTTTATAACACACAAGTGATTTGACATTGAAATAAATGCAGATGCTTCTTTGCACAGTGTATTCCCTGTTGTGCTTTCTTAAACACCTTCACATATGGTTTGGCTCATTCCTGTGAAACTGCTTGTTGTTTATGTCATACAAACAGAACAGATTGATTTTACACCGAGTAAGTAAGGAGCAGAATGAATTATCCTTTGGAAGGAAATAATTGCCTGAGTGTTCGAAATATTTGAAATTAATCTTGGCTGCTGGGAAAAAAATTCTTATGATTCTCCCTAAGCTCTCTTTTACTTTTTGTTACAACTGTCTATGTTTGGGAAAAAATCCCAGTGTTTAAGTTTCACTGAAATTTGCTACCATTTCTACAGAAGGTCAAATCATGTGCAGAACCACATCATTAAGAATATCAGATGCCCTTTGCCATAAAGTGTGTCATATTCTACCAGGAAAACAAACAAACAAACAAACAAACAACAACAACAAAAGCCCCTCTCTTGGCCATAACTTATCTTTCCTAAAGAAGTCATGTACAGTGTTCCTTCGCTACTTCGTGGTTTGCTTTTAGTGGACTTGCTGTTTTGCGGTTTTTCAATAAATATTAATTTAAAATATATATTGTGGTATTTTCACTGTTTTGTGGGTTTTTGCTGCCGCTGCTCACTGAGGTGCTTTCCCTCCTCAGTCCTCCCTCCCTCCAGTCTTGAAGGGCCTTTCCTTCCTTTCCTTTGCTCTCTCTCTCTCCACCCAGTGAAGGGGAAGGCGAGGAGGACTTGCTTCCTTTCCTTCCTTCCTTTGCAGCCACTGTACTGACAAGGAGGTGGGTGGGTGAAGCAAAAGTTACAGGAGTGTTTTAAAAGAAACAGGTACAGAACATGTATTGTAGAGAACAGTGTGGGAAAGGTTATTAAGGGAAAGAGTTATGTAGTGTATAAGTGTGTGGGGAGGGTTTATTTTAAGTTTATAAAGACTTTAAAAAGTGTACAACTACTAAAATAATGTATAAATATTAAAATATTAAAATAAATATAGCATCCCTACTTCATGGATTTTCACTTATTGCGGGTGGTCCTGGAATGTAACACCCGCAAAAAGTGAGGGAACACTGTATTTACCCATTCTTCTTGGGTTGCCACATTGAAAACTGGAGAGGTCTCCTGCATCTTTTATGGCTGTGAAGATGAAGCAATTTCAGTAGGCGTTGCTTGTCACAAAAACTGATAGGAATCAGAGCTTTTAGGCTCAAAATAACCCTTATTTAAAGTGATTCCACAAAAATATAGCAGAGTGCCAGAAGCACAGTTCATAACCAGAAGAAACTTATGTGTGGTGACATAGAATTAGCTTTCACTTCAGGATTGAAGAGGCAGAAATTTAAGTTCAAAAATGTATGTTTATTAAAATAAAAAGAAATCCATTCTAGATAGAAAAGGGTCTTGGAGCTAAATAGCTTACTAAGCTATCTTCTAAAAAAAGGCAAAAGAATAGAAATGAGAAAATAGAGATCACATTGCTAAATTTTCAAAGGGGAGGAGATAATGGCAAGGAAGAGTGAGACAAAACCGTGTGTGGAATAGGCATGCATAGGAAGGAGGGGAGGGAATCCCTCACTCTAATTCTATCTAGGCAAATTACTCATTGAGGACTGGAGACTTGTGCAGTCAGGGATGAAACCCAACAAAAACTAGATAAGAGGCAACACCTGCTGCAAATCCCTCTTCTACACAATATAATTATCATAATCATAATAACTACAATAACAACAACAATAACAATAATTGCAAACCCAAACCATTAAAGGTACAGGAACACTTACCAGTTTTTAATCTGGTAACTTTTGTGTCACAGCCTTGCTTTTCCAGATCAACAATTTTGTGTCACAACCTTGCTTTCCTAGTTCCCATGAAGCTATACTTTATGCATGGTCTCATATACTGTTGAGCGATATGACTGTTCATAGCAATAGTTCTATAATTTTGGTAGTTTCACATATTATATCTGGTTTGCAAAAGAATCAGAATATAACAGCAACATTTTACAGGGCTGTAATCTATAAGCTTACCTAAATGTTCATAGTTTCTTTTCCTGAGAACACACACTATCTCTCTCTTCATCATGCATGTCAATCTAAAATGCGTTCAATAAAAAAGACTTTTAAAGAGGATGTCAGTGAAAACAATGCACATGCAGCAGCAACTACGCACTTTGAAAATGATCTTTTATTACATCACCAGTCTGCTTTATGAACTTATTATGAGGCCGGTTTATGTTATATGAACCTGGTTTATGTAACCTTCCTTTAAATAGTCTGTCACAGTAGACTTTCGTATTCTCATTCATTGGAGTAAACAACCTGCTGGCCCACAAGAATTCAACTGAAATTAATGCTGTGGATATAACAGGTGCTGGTGAGAACTTAATCAGGTCCTGTCTGCGTATCTTGCTGATGCAGTTGTGGAGATGAGGATGGAGGTGACCAAAATTAATAGAACTGGCTGTCTGTAATCCAACATGACACAACAGATAAGGTTCAGATATCTTGGAACTGCTAGGGAGATATGATGCAGTCTAGATTCAAGGAGATATTTGTAATTTTATGTGATGAAAGGGCACAGAGCTGGACATTTGGCAATCAGGAATTTCAGATGATTCACAAATCAGAAAATGACCAGGAAAAGGAGATAAGTGGCACACTTTAGTTGTATGTCACTTGAGATAGGAAACCAATGATTGGATGTAGTTTGAAGACCTATCCTTGCTGTAAATATTTCCATGCCTGTTAATGTTTGTCTGTCTCAACAAGGAGACAAAGAATATATGGGGAAGAAATGTGTATAGCTACTGAAACTCAGACTGTGCATGAGATACCAAATATAACTCGTGCATAAGTCAACGTCATGTATAAATTGAGGGTAGGTTTTGGGCCCAAACTATTGTTCATTCGTTCAGTCGTTCCTACTCTATGTGACCTCATGGACCAGCCCACACCAGAGCTCCCTGCCAGGCGTCACCACCCCCAGCTCCTTCAAGGTCAATCTAGTCACTTCAAGGATGCCATCCATCCATCTTGCCCTTGGTCGGCCCCTCTTCCTTTTTCCTTCCATTTCCCCCAGCATAATTGTCTTCTCTAAGCTTTCCTTTCTTCTCATGATGTGGCCAAAGTACTTCATCTTTGCCTCTACTATCCTTCCCTCCAGTGAGCAGTTGGGCTTTATTTCCTGAAGTATGGACTGGTTGGATCTTCTCACAGTCCAAGGCCCAAACTATAGATTTGTATATTATCTGTGGATAAGTTGAAGCTCATTTCACAGATATGGGAAAGCACCACTGCTGCTTCAAAGGAGCAGCTGTTCCTGCCACCGCCACAATTTTCCCACCTAGGAATTTAAAAAGGTCAGAAGTGATGCCATGGCCAATAAATTAGGGGGGGGGGCAATGCTTCTTTTGGGTGATCCCAGGATAAACTAAGCTCTTGCCTTTTGCCACTCTACTCAGAGCAGGGAATGGTTCTCTTTTTGATAAGTATTAAGATACGGTACTCACTGATCTGTGGATAAGTTGACTAGGTTTTCTGGGTTGGTTTTTTGACTAATATTTTTAGGCTTATACATGAGAATATAGAGTGTTTATACCAGTTCTTTAGTCTCAATTCAGAAGTGGACAATCAGAGAGGCCTGAGTGTGGTCCTTGAATGACAGAGCTGGATTCGATCAAGGCACCCCAAATAAATGGCTATCCAGCCTCTGTTTAAAAGCCTACAGAGAAAGCCTCCACCACACTCTGAGGAAGAGAGTTCCACTGCTGAACATTTCAGTTGCTGTCCTTTGAATGCATTCCAGCTTGTCAATATCCCTCTTGAATTGCAATGCCCAGAATTGGACACAATGTGATTCCAGGTGAAGTCCGAACAAAGCAAAATAGAGAGGCACTATGACTAGGCACTATACTCCTTTGATGCAGCTCAAAATACTGTTAATTTGAACATTCACATTACCTTGGAATGATGAACTGATTTGATTTCAGGATGGAAAAAGCAGCATTTATCTTCAGAATTCTCAAAATAGGGCCTTCTTGGTGACTGCCCTTCAACTCTGGAACTGTTTGCTGAGGGATGTCAGAGTGGCTCCCTCCTTGCTGTTCTTTTGGATACAGGCTAAAATCTTTCTTTTCAGGCAGACTTTTTAAAGAAGACAGTTTTAAAGATCAAATTAGGGGATGATGTGTTCTATGTAGTTTAACAGGTTTTTAAATGATTTTATTGGTTGAATCTATGTATTTTTAAATTATGTCTCTGTTTAATTCTAGTTCAGGATTTATATGCTCTGGGTTTTAATTGATATATGATCTTTAGTAGGCCTGGGTAACAACGGAAAAATTTGTTTCTAAAATCGATTTGTATTTGGGGTTTTTTTTTTGTTTCGATATTTAAAATAATTACAAAATGTTCCTTTTAAAAAGTTCGATATTTACGAAATTTCGTAAATGGTGAAAAATTAACGAATCGATTTCCGAAACAATAACGAATCGATTCGTTAATGGCGGACGCAACCGCGAAATACGCTAAAAAACCTCCAAAACCTTCTGAAGCTTCCCTCTCCCTCTGTTGTTGACTGTTGGTGTGATATTATAATTTTTTTTCACTAATTAAACCATAAAACTGGCCCAGACATGCGGAAATAATAACGAAACGACCTCAAAACAATAACGAAACGAATACAATATCGAAATACGAAGCATTTACAAAACGTTTTTGAAAATTCTTTTTTTAATAATTGCTCCAGAATGGTTCGTTATCGTTTTGTAATTGAAAAAATTAACGAATTATTAACGAATTACGAATTAACGAAACGAAACCGCCCAGCCCTAATCTTTAGTGTTACCCACTTTAAGTCTCATTGAGAGAGTAGAAGCAGGATAGAAATACTACTGTGATTGCTGCAACTACAACTACAAATAATAATAATAATAATAATAATAATAATAATAATAATACTTTTCCTATAGAATCATAGAATAATAGTGTTGGATGAAACCATATGGGCCATCTAGTCCAACCCCCTGCCATGCAGGAAAAGCACATTTTTTAAATCAACCAACCCATGTGGTCCTGTCTCTGAGCCTCATGCTTCTTTCATTGTACAGTTGGCCCTTCACATTTGTGGGTTGACTTTTGCAGATTTGCTTATTTGTGGATTTGATTAATATATTCTTTCTAGGGATTTCTAGATTCTCCAGCAGAATCCTATGGACAACTTCTTGTGGAAGTTGACATTGGACCTCATCACACTGATGACATCCCATGTTCTGATTCACCAGCCTCTGTGATTAATCAGTAGGGCAGTGGGGCAATCCTGGGGCCCTGCCTTGCCATCAGCAATGCTTCCCTATTACACATGGGGAAGCACTGCAACACAGCTTCCCCCTGTGCAAGCCTCCTTGTTCCTAATGGAACATGGGGAGGCTCCTGTGTTACACAGTATTGTAGGATGCTTTTTGTCCTGGTTGAGCCATGAAGCCCGACCAGAAGTGAGTCTACATCATCTGATGGGCAGCATGGGGCTCCATGGGTCAACTGGGGTTAAATGTCCTAGGATGCTGAAATTTCCTCATATGATGAGATCCATAGAGTTGTGCTGGAGAATCTCAGGATTTCTAGAGAACTGTTATCTTGTGTGTGTGTGTGTTTTAAAAGTTTTCCTCTTTTGTGGGGATCATGTGCCCCTGATACAAGTGAATGTGGAGGCTGGCTGTACTTGACTGGACACTGTCGTTTTTTTTTTTTTACAGATGTCAATTTCAGCTTCTGCAGCAGCTGTTCTTAATCTCTAACTTTTCAGAAGTTTGTGATTTCAGCTCCCAGAATCCCTCACCACTGACCATTTTGACAAAAGCTAAGAACTTGTTTTACAAAGAGCCTATATAAGCCCCCTGGAATTCACCTCTCATCTCTTCTCACAAAGTGACTGGGCTGCTAAGGATATCTGGACTGGATCTACACTGCCATATAATGCAGTTTGGAACTGCAGGGTAGATCTATACAATACAGTTCATTATATAAATTATATGAATCTACACTAACCATAAAATATATTTCTAAACTGTATTATATAGCAGTGTAGATCCATCCCTGGTGTCCACTGAAGCATAAAAAGAAAAATGGGGTGGAGGGGAGAGGAAAGGAGAGGTGAATGCTTTTTATGAATATAATGCTTTTAATGCCCACTTGTCCAATTATGAATAAAAGTATAACCTATCCACCTGTTGATTTAATAGGAAGTTCTGGAAACGGGAATTTGAAACAGTTGTCCATGAATGTTAGGAAGGTGTGAATTACCTTCTGTAGCTGCGCTTTAAAGAGATGAGGGAGCTCAGTGGGGTGATTTAGGCTGAGGGTGGGAGGAAAGGCTTCTAGTGCTTATTCCTATATCTTGCCCACTTTTGATTTTTATTTTTCCACTGAGGTTTAATGATTGAAAACATTAGTTTTATTTCGACCATGTAAGACAAAATCCTTTGGTTCAATCATTCTTTCTTTCAGCATGCCTATGTGCTAGTTTTTAATCTCCCGCCTCCCAAAGCAATGCTCCTTTTCAATCAAAACATTTAAAAAGTTTCTATGTCTGGTATAGATGGTGGAATTAAAGAGGTTTTAATGATCTTCTGATATATATTTCCTTGATTGTTCGCTGATAAATTCCAAAATAACAGTGAAGTGGGTTGTTGTAGGTTTTTTCGGGCTATATGGCCATGGTTTAGAGGCATTTTCTCCTGACGTTTCGTCAGGAGAAAATGCCTCTAGACCATGGCCATATAGCCCGAAAAAACCTACAACAACCCATGATTCCGGCCATGAAGTTTTGGCTAGAGCAGAGGAACAGCATTGTGGTGTTCAGCAGGGGGGAACTTTAAACATTTGCTCCGGAGTAATACTAACCTTCATCTCAGTGAACAGGGAGCAGTCCCCCTAAGTGTGAGTGCATGTGCTTTTATATTGTGTACCTTTACATCCATATAGAATCATAGAATCATAGAATCAAAGAGTTGGAAGAGACCTCATGGGCCATCCAGTCCAACCCCCTGCCAAGAAGCAGGAATATTGCATTCAAATCACCCCTGACAAATGGCCATCCAGCCTCTGCTTAAAAGCTTCCAAAGAAGGAGCCTCCACCACACTCCGGGGCAGAGAGTTCCACTGCTGAACGGCTCTCACAGTCAGGAAGTTCTTCCTAATGTTCAGATGGAATCTCCTCTCTTGTAGTTTGAAGCCATTGTTCCACGTCCTAGTTTCCAAGGAAGCAGAAAACAAGCTTGCTCCCTCCTCCCTGTGGCTTCCTCTCACATATTTATACATGGCTATCATATCTCCTCTCAGCCTTCTCTTCTTCAGGCCCAGTTCCCTAAGCCGCTCCTCATAGGGCTTGTTCTCCAGACCCTTGATCATTTTAGTCGCCCTCCTCTGGATACATTCCAGCTTGTCAATATCTCTCTTGAATTGTGGTGCCCAGAATTGGACACAATATTCCAGATGTGGTCTAACCAAAGCAGAATAGAGGGGTAGCATTACTTCCCTAGATCTAGACACTATGCTCCTATTGATGCAGGCCAAAATCCCATTGGCTTTTTTTGCCGCCACATCACATTGTTGGCTCATGTTTAACTTGTTGTCCACGAGGACTCCAAGATCTTTTTCACACGTACTGCTCTCGAGCCAGGCGTCACCCATTCTGTATCTTTGCATTTCATTTTTTCTGCCAAAGTGGAGTATCTTGCATTTGTCACTGTTGAACTTCATTTTGTTAGTTTTGGCCAATCATCTCTCTAATCTGTCAAGATCGTTTTGAATTCTGCTCCTGTCCTCTGGACTATTGGCTATCCCTCCCAATTTGGTGTCGTCTGCAAACTTGATGATCATGCCTTCTAGCCCTTCATCTAAGTCATTAATAAAGATGTTGAACAGGACCGGGCCCAGGATGGAACCCTGCGGCACTCCACTTGTCACTTCTTTCCAAGATGAAGAGGAAGCATTAATGAGCACTCCCTGTCCACTTAACCAATTACAGATCCACCTCACCGTAGTTTTGCCTAGCCCACATTGGACTAGTTTCCTTGCCAGAAGGTCATGGGGGACCTTGTCGAAGGCCTTACTGAAATCCAGGTACGCTACATCCACGGCATTCCCCACATCTACCCAGCTTGTAGCTCTATCGAAGAAAGAGATCAGATTAGTCTGGCATGACTTGTTTTTGATAAATCCATGTTGACTATTAGCGATGACTGCATTTGTTTCTAAGTGTTTGCAGACCGCTTCCTTAACAATCTTTTCCAGAATCTTGCCCGGTATCGACGTGAGGCTGACCGGACGGTAGTTGTTTGGGTCATCCTTTTTTCCCTTCTTGAAGATTGGGACTACATTGGCCCTCCTCCAATCTGCTGGAACTTCTCCCGTTCTCCAAGAACTCTCAAAGATGGTTGCCAATGGTTCCGAAATGACTTCCGCTAGTTCCTTCAATACTCTGGGGTGTAGTTGATCCGGCCCTGGGGACTTGAACTCATTAAGAGCGGCCAGGTATTCCTGGACGACTTCTTTCCCAATTTGGGGTTGGATGTCCTCCAATTCCTCATCCACTCCATCTTGCTGAGGTTGAAGACTCTCTTTTTGTGAGAAGACCGAGGCAAAGAAGGCATTAAGTAGTTCTGCCTTTTCCCTATCCCCTGTCAGCATTGCCCCATCTTCTCCTCGAAGAGGTCCTATCGCCTCCTTGTTTTTCCTTTTTCTACTGACATAAGAATAGAAGCCCTTTTTATTGTTTTTAATGTCCCTGGCAAGTCTGAGCTCGTTTTTTGCTTTAGCCTTGCGGACCTTTTCCCTACAGGTGTTGGCCATTTGTTTGCTCTTTTTTGGTGCAGCTCCTACATATCATATGAGGTCTTCAGCTGCAAAACATTTGCTCACCTCTGATTTAACCACAACATGGCTTTGGTGTGACAAATTGTGAGCATGTCATTTAAGGATGGTAAAATTGCACTAGTCATGACTTTGATCTGTTTGCTTCTTCACATTGTTGTTGGTAGGGTTCCAACACAAGGGTAGTGTACCATAAATGATCCTGTGAAGTAGCTGCTATCCTGCTATAAGGCAGAACTCAGGAAAGTTACTATAAGAAGTTCTCAGAATTATCCAAAAAGCTTGCCTTCACTCATTATGCTCGGTGAATTTTGGGAGCTGTAGTCCAAAAAACAATATCCTCCATACTCTATTACACAGTGCCACCACCTCTATCTGTGTACAACTGGCTCTGCATTTCTTACTAGAGCGATACTCAGAGGAAGTCTTTGTATGTGGTACGCGATGCCCACCAAAGACCTAGCATTTATTGTATTCATTCCCAGCCATACATGGAAGAATATTGCTTCCAACTGAGAATGCATATTCAGTCTTTTCGTTAACCTTTGCTTCAGTGCATTCATGACGAGATTCTATGGGTATGTAGCTGCATTTTAACAGTTTTTTAATTTCAGTTGTTGCTTGAAGCACTGTGCTGGAAATTAGACACTTTTAGTACTTCAATTATTGTTGATTTATTTGCCGTTCTTGTAGATACAGTGAATGTAGTTACTTGCATAAGGTTATCTAATTTTGAATGCCAAGCATCAAACCCCAGTGTACATCTTGGCAACAGTTAGAAGACTTATTGACTTGAAATTTGTCATGCTAGCGTGAGTGCCTTGTAACATTTCATTTACTATTTTGCATTAAATGGGAGAAGACAGGAAGGAAAAGTCATTTCTCTTCTGGTCTGACACTGGACTACCTGGAATATTGAATTATACTGAACCCCAGTTTCAGAATAATTACCTTTGGTAAGCTTTGTCTTGCCTGAAGTGAAGAAGATCTTGTGGCAGTTTGCTTGAAGGAAGTATTAATTTTCTTTTTATCTTTTACATTATTTCTACGGGTTAAATGGGTATGAATTTAGCTGTAGTTCAAGTCTCAGAAATATTGTTTCCTTACTCTGTTAAACCAGTTCATGAGATTTTACATGTGATGAAGGGATCAAGATATTTTGGTAAATATTCTGGTAAAAAATATTTATTCACATCTGGGGAAATGTCACATGAGCCACTGCAAACGTCAGGAGATAATGCCTCTAGAACATGGCGATATAGCCCGAAAAAACCTACAGCAAACCAACTTTTGGCTTCGTGTCCCTTTCCTTTGATAATGACATGATGGAGCCAGACTAAAATCACTTCCTTCAATCCTAGCTACTGTATGGCCTCTTCTTCTTTTATCCTATCTCCAGGCAAAAGAGGATTGATTCAGAATATTATGGTATTATACATAAGAGTGATATGTGTGAGTAATAGAATTTTATATGCATATATACCAAACTGCATTAAAAACATCTATCATTTTAGGCACATTTATTGCTGTCATCCTCACGGACATCATCCAGTGTCCATTTTAAGCATTATGTTTGTTTTTGCTGGCCGACAAAAGCACCGCTCAGCTTTGCAAAAATCATCTCCCACCTCCAAATTTGGCTTCTTTGTATGTGCTACATGATTTTTATTAGATTTTTAAAATGTTTTCCTCTTCTTTTTCTATAATAGCTGACATATATTTTTTTCTATTGCCTGGGAAAATGACAACAGCCCTGTAAGCTGTTGCAGGACACTATTAATAGGATTGCCTCCAACCGAATTATATATGGGTGGTATAGCACATGTTTAGTCTTTCATCCTTATCTGTTTGATCATTACTTCCAATCTGCTGTGCGAGAAATGTGACTGGCATGTTGTGTGGAGTAAATAGATGCTGCAGGTTGAGATCATTTATGCATGGCTTGAATTTTGATGAGATTTTATACTGCCTTCTGGGCTAAATATTTAACCTAAGCAATTGTCCCAATAATTTGGATGAATCAAGCCTTTTGAGAGGGAATTTTTACCTTTCATTATCTCCCATGCTGTTTACCACGAAGCCTTCAGTAAGTATTAGGGAGCAAATAAAAAGGCTACCCCCCACTTTAATTCCACGAGTTATGAGAAGTGAATGCAAACAAACATATACAATAGAAGCTGCAGAGATTTGCTATTACTAAAATGTAGCAGGTTCCCCCAGTTTTCACTCTATGTTGTACTTGATGCAGTCTCTTTTCACCAATGCAGAATATCCTGGTAAGCATACGGAAGGGGGTGAGACCTATGATGGTCCTTTTCTGCCAGGTCTCAGACTATTCTAGAATATACCCCACTCCCCTAAGGAAGTAGGAGGAGGTACAATGGACTACTTGTAGGACAAAAAAGGGAGGGAGGGAGAGGGGAGAGATGAAACAACCTTTCTTTGTATTTTCGAAAGGAGCAGGCCAAGAGTCCTGTGGTAATTCAGAGAAGATTCTTCAAGAGGATTGTTAATCTATCTAAACAGCTAAATTCTTTTTCTAGAGCTGATGTGTGTCTTGATAGGAACAATTTTGTCTTTTACACACTAAGTTTCAATTTATTATCCCTTATCCAGTCATGGCATTTCAGACATTAATACGGAAAACAGCTTTCCCAGTGTTGACTGAGAAAAGAGGACTTGAGGGTCCTAGGAGTTAATTATATGGGAGAAGATAATCCTGTAGTAATGTGGACCCAAACTATGTAGACAGGATATCATGTAGATAAGATCAAACTCCAAGGAACAACAGTCGAGGTATCTAATGTGATTGCCTCAATATCATCTTCTGAAACTAACTCTCAGGAAAGAAGCAAAACTATTGCTGGAGAGTGTCTCTGATGTCCATCCCTAGTAAGTCATCTTGACCGATGCCATGGTCATGTGAGGTCTTTTTCCTTTATTTTTCTTCTACCATGGGGGCCAAAGCATCTCAGTCCAAAATATAGGTCTGCAGTAATATTACAATGGGTGAGTAACTTAATAGATTCATGGACCATTTTTCTCCCTCTCAGACTAATTAGCAGTTCATGGGTGGCCAACAACAGGAAAATAAAAATAGACATTGATGAAATTCCAATAGTGGCTTTGGTAAATGGGTTTCCTTTAATGTCGACCTGTGCAACCTATTTAAATTTTGCTGTGCCACTTTGTCCAAGAATGTGTGTTCACCTTTTGGGGGATGGGGGTGTCAGAAAAGAGATTCTGTTAGGACATCAAGGGAAACAAAAAAAAGAGGGGGCAGTATGCAGTCCTATTTTCTCAACTGTGGTTTTAGATTATTGCTTTCATGCAAGAACTGGAACAAAGATGCTACCACATGTTGAAGTATCTTGGTCAAGAATGATAAATGGGAGAAAAATAAGTCAGCATGGCAGGTCCAAGCGAGGGCTTCGTTATAAAGGCTTCAGAGCAACCACCTAAAGGTTGGATACTATCATATCTCTTTCTTTCAAAGATGGATTACTGCTCTGTTTCTATTCATCTATGGACCTCATCAGACGGGCTGAGGGCTAGTGGGGGACAGCAGACGGAAACATCTTACTCTGTTCCCTACTGCTGAGGTCTGTTTTCTGTTGTCACATGTCCTTTCCCCCTTCAAGTCCATATTTCACTGGACGTTGCCCCACTTTGTGCCATTAGGAGTTGGGTGCCAAAACGGAGCCCAGCGGAGTCCTGCTGGAAGTTGTGGGACTCTGTTTCAGCAGTGTAGGGAAAAGGGGAGAAGATGCAGAGAAGAGTGTGTCTGATGTCATAGGCCTCTCCAGGTTGCCTTAATCATCTAGTAAGAGCAAGCATCAAACCTGCAAATGTTACAAAGGACTTACAACATACCTATTCATCTTTAAATTCTCTGAAGAAACATCCATATTTAAATTTATGATGAAACATAATTCATTCAAATAAAACTAGAAAATGTCAAAGGCATTTTTAAAATATTGCTATAGGAATGGCATTAAAAATGCACCTCAGATCCCCTGAATGAATGGCATTGGAAAAGAGGATTTCAGCACCCATTGCAGGTTATTCTTATTAGTACATTTAAAAAAACAAAACCCAGTGTCTGAGAGAGTTCATTAGTCACCCCCCATTCTCTAGTTGAAGAAGTCAAGGATGAGCTTGGATTTGAGCCACAGTTTCTCATGCTTTCTCAGAGCTATGCTCTGTCAATTATACCCTCTTTTCTCAGCTGTTCTCTGCATTTATGTGAGCTCACAATTGGTTTTGCATGCAAATTGGGATTTACATAAGCAAGCAAGCCCCCTTTACATGTGTCAACACATAAAATATCAAACGCAAATGTGCATGCAGTTGGATGATTTTTCACCTAGCTTCTGCTTCTGGAGAGGTTCTTTTTTTTTTTAAAAAAAAAAAGGAATACATGGGTATAACTGCCTTGCTATTTAATTAATTGGCAGTGTGTCTGCATCTTTTTCTTCTTCTACTTTTAATAGGAAGTCTTTATGCCAGAAGCAATGTTTGAGATACTGGGAACATAAGCAATTAGCAAATTATGGTATGTTTAAATGAAAATAGTTTCCTGGCCAAGCACAATGAAGAAGGCTTACAGCCACGTTGTTTCTTCATTAAACAAAATGACAAGCTAGCAATAAGTATATTCTATGGTATAGACAGAATTAATGACATAGTAATCATATGATAAATCATTGCAGCTGATGTGTTCTATAACAAAGACGGGAAAACTGCAGCCATATCATACAGTCACACAGCCGGTGTGAAGCAATTTAGTTTCTTTGTTGACTACATTTTGAATAATTTTATAAAGATCCCTTTAGGGCAGTGGTGAGAATTATGTGACATTCCAGATGTTCATCTCCCAGCAACTGCAACTCCCAGCAGCCTTGGCCAGTGTAGCCAGTGATGAGGAAACTTGGGAGGAGCAGCTCAGCATCTGGAGAGCCAAACAATTCCCACTCCCGTTTCTTAGCTTGGAGGATGCCTTCACATTGCAATATCTCTTTAACTTTTAATGTCTGATTATGTTCTTATGAAGTAGGGATTGTTTCTCACCTATGATGTTTTGCTTTTGTTTTTTAATTCTGTCTGTTCCTGCCATGTGGAAGGAGTTCTGCATCTTGCAGTCTCTTCTGTATAGATGCACAAATACGAATTCTGCATTGGGCCACTGAATGGAGGGCAGCATGACCCCATCTGCTGCTGGAGAAAGCAGATACTGGAAATTTCCTACTCAGAAACATGAAACTATGCCAGTAGCTTGGTTTGAGGGTTTGAGGACAGGTATTGAACTATAACTGTAAGCCACTGTTCAAGTAATCATGACTTCAGGTTTGAGAGATCTCTGCGCAGATAAATCAAGAATGTTTTGCTTCTTGAGGTGAAGGATGGATGACATGGCATACCTTTTCCCCATTCCACCATAGAAGCCAGCCAGACTTGCAATGAAAGTAGGATGCCTTTCTGTCCTTCCATAAATGTGAATGGTATGAGGACAGCTCAGAATGGACAACCAAGGGGCCAATGGTACTGTCCCAAAATACGATGAAGTGATCACTTCACTTCTCCATTGTTATTTTATTTATGTATTTATTTATTCATTTACAATCTTTATATTCCACCCTTCTCACTCCGAAGGGGACTCAGAGCGGATCACAAAACACTTATACACGGCAAACATTCAATGCCATTTTGGACATACAAGACATACAGACAGATAGAGGCCATTCAGCAGTTCTTCCACCGGATCCTGGAGGTTGCTCAATTCGGCCACAGGGGAGCTGTAGCTTTATCCACTATGATGCCGAGCCTTTTTGATCATAGTAAGATTTAGCCTTAGGCTGAGACCGGCTTGACAACATAGAATTAATGCAGTTTGATTCCACTTCAAATGCCATGGTTCAATGATATGAAACCCTGGGATTTGTAGTTTGGTGAGGCAACAGCACTCTTTGGCACAAAAGGCTAACTTCCCATGATTCCATAGCATTGATCGATGGTAATTAAAGTGGGTTAAACTTAATTAATTCTATAGTGTAGATCAGTGGTTCTCAACCTGGGGTCTCTAGATTTTTTTGGCCTTCAACTCCCAGAAATCCTAACAGCTGGTAAACTGGCTGGGATGTCTGGGAGTTGTAGGCCAAAACCATCTGGGGACCCCAGGTTGAGAACCACTGGTGTAGATGTACCCTGAGTAATCCCTGGTAGCTACCTTCTGTTGGTAGAACATTTATGGATTTTCCTAGCAGTAGCTGTTTACTCTGCTACAAGAACCACTACAAACAAGGACAGTCCTAGATATTTTGTTGCCTGTGTAGGAATAATAATAATAATAATAATAATAATAATAATAATAATAATTTATTTATACCCCGACACCATCTCTCCAAGGGGACTCGGGGCGGCTTACATGAGGCCAAGCCCAGCAATACAACAATGCAAGTGTACAACTATAAAAATACAACAATAAAATATAAAAATAAAATAAAATACAAGAAACAGTATAAATAAACACATCAGACAATATAAAATCACATTATTTGAACATAGAAAGAACAAATGCTATCCCACCTAACTAAGTTATTTAATCAGTAAGTGTATATTGATTCCTCATGATTAGTAAAGGTACTCGTGGGTAAACAGTACCTACAGCACTCAGTGCCAGGGAATATATTTTGGTCCACAAGGTAAAAAATTCTCACAAGCACCTTCCTCCATCTATAATGGTAACTATAATAACTAGTAAGTAAACAATTTGCTGCCTTTTTCATGACATACGAATGTCTGATGCAGGCAACTCATTCTGTATAATGGCATATATAGCCAATCCATTATAGGACAATCTAGATTTATTGAAAAGTCCCAGATATTGTTCCTACTTTTTCTGATTTTATACAAGATTAAATCAAGCTACTAAAAGTATCTGATTGCATCAGAAGCTGACATAAAATATTCCGGGATAAACAAGCCATGTGTGGATCTCTAAAATAAAATCAGAAGGAAAATAAACAGAATATGAGACTTCTGGGTCTTTTTATCCTATAAAAGGCAACCAGTGCCCTTGCGCAACTATGCAAGTATAGATCTGTGATTCCATATGAACCTCTCCAGCATAGTCTAATGCAATCCTGAAGTTTCTAATTTGACTGAAGTATCAGAGGATGAAATCATGGCAGCTATAATAGTGGAATCACAGTGTTAAAATTGTGCAGTGTGAAAGGTTTCAGGAGACTGAGTCAAGTCACCACCAAGTTTTCACAATGTACGGGAACAAGGAAATGTGATGGGCATAGCTGAAAATTAAAATTGTAGTTAGGTTCACCTACCTAGTCCAGCTTAAAATAATATGCCACAATTACTTAAGAGGTCAGGTCAACTGTTACCAGTGGGCTCTACTGGAGTGCTGAAGTGCCAACTGCTGCCCAAGGCTGCCAGATTCTTATCCTAGCTTTGGCACCAGTCACTGCATTAGAAACATTATGGGCTAAATTATAATTCTGTGGCCTGGATGAAAGCATATTAGGTCCTTATATTTCATTTTTTCCCACTTTGTGCAAGTTCAGTGATAATTTGTGCCTATGAGAAGAGACAATGTGTTCTGTCAGTCATTAGTGGTTTTTAGCACTGTATTCCACTGGACTCACTTTGTGTGTGAACTTTTATTTCCATTATAACATGTCTATATGTAACTTTATTGCTTCTGACACTTAAATGTGTAGAATTTATTCTTATGAGCTGGAAGCGGTCGTTCAGCACTGACATTTTAATATGACAATAATCCAAGTAATTGTCACTCATTCACTTAACTGGAGACATCTTTACTTCCTGAGAGAACTAATTAGAGTACAGTGTTACTATCTTTTAATTGCAAAAAGTGTTAGCTTTTGTTTTCAGTTTTGCATTATGCCACTATTCTTCATAGCTCGCAAACCTTAAAGAATGTTTCAGTAAATGACACTCTACTGCCACCTTCTTTGTCCCTAAAAGTCTTCAATGTTTGGAGAAATCCCAGAGTTCATTCATTATTTTTTCAATTAACCAAACTTCCTTTTTTAACCACCAGCCAAAGGATGCTTTCTGAATTTTGTACCATGCAAATGAATATGAGAATCAACATTTAGCTAGCCTCTGAATTTTGTATGGCTTCAAATGTTGCTTGACAGTTGCAGTTCTCAGAAGTTAAGAATTTAAATGTACATTTTCGAATATGACATATTGAGAGAAAATTCACAAATTTAAACACATTTTGATTTTAAAAAATGTGAGATCAGTATAGTAGAAATAGTGCAAATGCTATATGGACCACAGGAATCTTTTTCTAGGGAAACTAAATCATGACTGATATTATAATTCTCTGCACGCTTGTCAGTAGTAAGCCCTATTGAATACTATGGATAAGATTAGGCTGCAAATGCTCTCCTGTTGTAGATGCCCTCTAATGACCAACTGGCTCCTCACAAACAAAATCTTGCTCCAAGACCATATTTATCTGGCATGAGATACCCATCAGATTTTACTCAAGTTACAGCAAAAGTTTGCCCACTGTTTCATTTGCTAAATGTTTTCAAGTTTAGAAATAAATTGCTATTATGTGTAATAGAAATAAATTGCTATTATGTGTTAACAGTGTTGAGAATGTAGGGCCTACCTAGTACACATTGGGATGTTCTGAGAGGCTTTCCCTTCCTTAGGATAGGACCCCCCCCCCCCGAGAGTTGGAGAATTTTTGTTTGGGGGGGGGGGGAGTATTGGTGAGAAAAGGGAATCAGCATGGTGTAGTTTGATGAGAACTTTGCAATACCAAAGTTAGGACCCCTATTTAACCATGGAACACTACTGAGTGGCCTTCAGCAAGTCATCCTTTCTCGGTAAGATGTCAAACCTCCTCTGAATATATCATGGCAAAAAAACCCAAACCCTACAAGGAGGTCATCCTAAGATGGAGTCAACTTGAAGTCATATAATGACAACAAAGGTCAATGTGGTATAGTAGTTTGAGTGTTGCATTTATAATCTGGAGAACAGGGTTCGAATCCCTGCTCTGTCATAGGAAGTCATCATGGTTAGATCTACATTGCCCTGTAGAATCAGCCCTGGTCACCTTGGAGAAGTCACACTTTCAGGCTTTGAAGAAAGCATTGGCAAATCTCTAAACAAATCTTGCCTAGAAACCTCGATGATATATATGCCACACCTTGGAATTTATTTGAAGGCAAACAACAATAACAACAACAATACACTTTGGAAGACCTTGGAGTTGTTTCAAACTGGCTTATTCTATTTTTATGCATGTTGTACACAGGTTTGGGGTACATAAACAACAGCAATTCATACCTAAATATCAGAAACAGAGGGGATGAAACTTAGGTGTAACACCTTATTTTAACAGTTTTTTCACAATACATTTCATTTTGATTACATTTTTAAACAATACACATTCATATCTCTTCAACCAGAACAGAACATGGGGTTCTCCAGCCCTAAAGGAACTGATTTTCTTCAATATGTCATGTGCAATATCTATATTTCACAGGGACTTGTGTAGATGAAGCACTTTAAGAGCTGAGCTGGTTGAGTGATTATTTTTACAGCCCCCTAACTCACTCTACACTTCCTGCCTCCTGTTAAGAGGTCAGCAATTTGGAGACAATATGAAAAGCACATGGAAGGATTTCAGCAATCATAAATGGGTTTGCTTTGGTTTCTGTGAAACAAGCTCTTAATTTTTTTTTAGGGCATGGGCTAATTGATTAAAGGCTATTGCCACATCAAGGCATGGAAGATACAGTGACTACACTGTTAAATATTGTTGATTAGATTTTCTGTGCATCGTTCTTATACAACTAAGCCATTTGGATTTTGCTAATTCAATAAGGAGTTGAGTGTTTTTACTTTTTGTGCCAAATGTGGCCAATCATATAGATTCCAAAAATGGCCAATGCAATCCCACATATATTCATTTATTAATTCCTATTAATTAGGTTTAGGCTTGCAGCCTAATTTAATGGAACATTTTGATCACAGTTAACACAAATCAATCATTTTTTTTATAAGGAAACAGAAATGCTACAGATCTTGCCTTATTTTCCTGCAATAAATGTTCCTTTGGCAATATAATCCTATTATTCTCAAGTCTTTCCATCTTTCTTCTCTGCTCTGGGAAATCTGGTATCATATACGACCTCAACTGAATGCCACCAGAAACTCTTGACATGTATAGTAGTACATTTGGTGACCTCAGACACAGAGAAAACTGCCTACATCACTGTGGGAGTTTTCCCTCTCTTTTCTTTAGATTATTTCTCTCACTCAAAGGAATGTGCTGAGTGCCTGAAAAACTTTGCAAAAAAGAGCATATAGCCATAGGCATGGAATGTATGTCATGGATTCCCTGAATGAGAACAGAATGTATTGAAAGCTAAATAAAAATAAAATATGACTCTTTGTCATATATATGTGCATATGCTAGTTTTTTTTAAAAAAAAGGTTTTCTGGAAACAAAGTCTGAAAGCAAAGCTCAAAGCTTTTTTTCTTTTGCTTTTAGAATAGTCTCCCCCTTTTTAAGTTATGGAAAGTTATAGGCCTCTTGGTGGTCTATGATAGTGAACCAGACAAAATAAAATAATATTTCTTTGAATTTATATACTGCTTTAGTCAAGGCTGAGGAAGCCTCTTTTGCCTCCTGCAATTTTCTGAGTGTCAGTTTGTTTTATTTTATAGTATCATAGAATCATCGAGTTGTAAGGAACCTCATGGGCCATCCAGCCTAACCCCCTGTCAAGAAGCAGGAAAACTGCATTCAAAGCCTCTGTTTAAAAGCCTCCAAAGAAGGAGCCTCCACCACACTCCAGGGCAGAGAGTTCCTCTGCTGAACAGCTCTCACAGTTAGGAAGTTCTTCCTAATGTTCAGGTAAAATCTACTTTCCTGTAGTTTGAAGTCATTGTTCCATGTCCTAGTCTCCAAGGCAGCAGAAAACAAGCTTGCTCCCTCCTCCCTATGACTTTCCTTCAAATATTAATACATGACCATCATGTCTCCACTCAGCCTTCTCTTCTGCAGGCTAAACATTCCCAGCACTTTATGCTGCTCTTCATAGGGCTTGTTCTCCAGACCCTTGATTATTTTAGTTGCCCTCCTCTGGACACATTTCAGCTTGTCAACATTTCCCTTAAATTGCAGTGCCCAGAATTGGACATAGTATTCCAGATGTGGTCTAACCAAGGCAGAATAAAGGGGTAACATTTAATTTATATTTTCTGTGCATGTCTACATTAAAATATGCAGGGTTTTTTGGATGCACTAAAATTCTTATGCATTTTCCTTAATATATATTGGTGGAGATTACAACAAAACAAACAGACAAAAATAAATTAAATGATGGAAGGAGAAAACTGTTCACTGCTTTCTCATGTGCTGTCATCTCAATCTTTTGGGACATCCTAAATAAACAGTTCTAAGACACTTTGAGAAAAATAGTATGATGTGGCATGGTATTCTGAGTTTGACTAATATCAGCTTATATGGTTGGTCTTATTTGTTTAGGTAATAAAATACTGGGAAAATGTGAGGACAGTTTCTTCTCTCTTGCCACCCCAAATGGTGCATAGTGTAATACTGTATATCCCAGCCAGAAATAATATTTCTTAGAAGATATTAAATATTGCCAACAATATTTTATAACTCAGCACAACATAATAGTTCTACACATGAACCTCCCTCACCAGCCATTCTGTGTATCGTAAAAAGTGGTCAGGATTGGGGAAGTGTCTGACATCTCCACAGCCAGAGGTGAAGTGATTTCATTAGCACTGGGATTCACCATGGCTTTATGGAGGTCTTTGTGCTTCTGTAATCATTTCATTTATGGCAGCAGGAACATAGCTACATGCCTCTTGGATCCTGGCCACTTCCTATGATGTGTACACTGGGTTTACAAGGGGTGAAGGTCTTCAAAGGCTGTATGTAAATCCCAAGGCAATTGAGCACTGTGTAGGGAAGATGTTCTCTGCAGTTCTCCCCCCAAAAAAGGAAATTTGCATGAGTATATGCAACTAAAAGGATGCCAGCCAATATGTGTTTCATTACAGTTTTGCTTTTGACTAACTGCATCCGTGTTCGGATATGTAGCTTTCTCTTGCAGAAATTACCTCACAAACAAAGTTGGATGGCTTTAATTCAAAAGCATGCATTAGGGAATGCAACGAAGTTCCAACTGACAGTTTGTTTCCCTCAAGCCTCACCCTGGCCCTTCCTCTGCATTGCTCCAATTTCCATTGCAACCCTCTCTCAGATTTCAAATATAGCCAGGACATGTCTAAGGCAGGCATGTAGCCAGGGGGGGGGGCTCGGGGGGCTTCAGCCCCCCCCCCCGAAATTTTCATGGTGGTTCGCAAAAAGGCCTTATTGGTGCATTATTTAAACTGTTATGTTTATTCATATCATGATCTGATCACCATACTCAATATATCCCATATGCATGGGGGTATTGGGGTAATGATACAAAAGGTTTGCTAGGCTAGACCCTCTTTCACTCAGACTCAGCCCCCCCCGAAACTCAGCCCCCCCCGAAACCCCCCCTGAAAATTTTTTTAGCCCCCCCCCCCCCGAAATGAAATCCTGGCTACGGGCCTGGTCTAAGGCATGGCCTAATTTCCTGGCTTCACACAAAACAATGGCCACGGCAATCCCAGTGATATGTGCGTATTTATAAATCCCATTGACTTTAATGGAACATGTCTGTGTGCAATTGTGGGTTGAATAAAGCTACATGGCTAACAGGTAGGCATGCCCCATCTCTGCAATAAAGCAAGTACAAAGATAGCAGGACAGGCAAGAAGAAGTATGCTTTCACATTCTGTACCAATGGCCCATCTCACTGAAAATATTTGAGTTGAAGGAATATGTCCCTGAATTGATCATTACTACTAACTGGAAAGAAACGCTATTGAAAAGATCCATAGATGCTCTAAATTATCAGGTAGAAGTGTTTGTAGTGAGATTACAAGAAAGGAAAATGTATATCAAAAGGTAGAAAATATCAAGTGGGAAATGTAACAGAAGGCTTCAGTGTACTTCCACCCTAGCAGTATTATTAAGGACTCCAGCAGCTTTGGAAGATGAATCATGTAATGCTACAGATACTTCAGAAGAGTAGTGGAGTCTCCTAATTTTGAAACTGCATTACATGGCAGTGTAGATGGGGCCAGGGCCAGGGCTGCTTTTATTCATTGGACAGCCTCATTACTCATATTGATTGCCTGCCTCCAGCTTCAGGATGGGCATGGCCTAGAAGTAAGTGCTACAGCTTAAGTCTGAGGACCAAACAAAGAAAGAATTATAAAATAAAAATAGAGTCCTACCAGGAAGTAAAAGATGAAAAGGAGCCAAAATGAAAGTCCAGATTAAGATTCATCCTATTTCAAACAACAAGCAAGGAGATTACAGGAGGCAAGATCAAATACAATTGAATTTCAAGGACTATTAAACCTATCATAACAAGGTTTATGGATCCAAAGGTTATCCAGTAGGAATAGGATCTCAGAAATTATGTTGTTTCAAACATCTGAAGGAATTGTTGTTTACAGCTGAATACTTCTTTGGGGTACTTTCAAATGAGCTTGAGCCTTCATTCAATGTAGTTCTGGCACATAGGGAGAGCTTTCCTAAGTCTGGAACTGATTTACCTTTCTCCAAAGATGAAGTAAGTTCCTCCATCTCGGTACTCATCAGTTCCTGGTTTCTTTGGATGGGAAGTGTTCCCTAAAAACAGAGGAGGAATTTTGGATTTGATTGAAGTTATTATTTGGACAACAGGATGTTCATCAAAATACAATGCTACCAAAAAAAGAAGCCCATGTCTTTAGGTTCCAGCGTGAAGCTGTAAATATCAACCTTAGATATCTTGCCTTTTTCAAGTACAACTCCAAGACAGCCCCTGATGTTCCCCATCCAGACAATGAGAATAGTTCTTGCAACAATATCTTATCTCTAGGGCTCAGTCCTAAAAGCTCAGGTCTCCCCTTTTCTTTAGTTTACAATCTTCCCTGCCTTTGGAAAAAGCAGTTGACCACCCAAGCTTTCTATTAAATAGCATCATACCATTTATGTTGACGTTAATGGAGAGCAGCGTATTTTACTAGAGCACAGGTCAAAGCTTTTGTCTTTGTGGCTGAAGCTTCTTTATAAAGAACAGTCTCTCTAGCAGCAGTTAAGCAAGTCTGTTTACTATGTGAACACCTTTGTTACAGCTTGTGGTTAATATGTCAGGTAATAGAGCAAGGAAATAAAAAGAATACTTCATGAGGACTCATGCAATCCTTCCTCCTTTTAAAGAAGGAGATCTTATTTCTATAAACAAGCCCCTAAAGGTACTCTTTCCCAATCACAGTCCACTGCAAAATAGATAAGGTGCTGGGCTGTTGTAGGCTTTTTCAGGCTATATGGCCATGTTCTAGAGGCAAGGTGTTCATTATGTATCCATCGTGTCTTGATCATAATTTCTATCATGGGTGACATTCTGGTCCAGTTCTATTGGGTACATTCTGTGTGAGTTTTTAGAATACTGTGATAAAACTTGGCTGAATTCAGGATGCCTTAGGGAAAGGGGGTGGTGGAAGACAGCTGAAGTGCACATAGTTCAAGGTAGATTTCGCATCAGATTTTGCAACACTGGAATATGGTGAGCACAGACACAACATTTTTTTAAAAAATCCAAGTGACTCCAAAGGAAGTAAACTAAAATTTTAATGGTTAGATTTTTCTCCAGACCCAGTGTTGACTAAATACAGTTTTGGTCTATACAACAGAAAAGGTAATAATGATGGAATTCCATAATACATTTTAGCTTATCAAATTATATCCCACACCCATTTTCCATCCTCTTATCTGTTGATTCCACTATCCTCTATCATCTGCACATCTGGTGAGGACATAGGATGGAACATTTTAAATGGTTGTTGCCAAGTTGTGAAACTTCCTTCCATGGGAGGTTTGGTTTGCCCTCTCCCTGCTATCTTTCCGCCAGTAGGCAAAGACTTTTCAATTTAGATGGGCCTTTGGCAACTTGTTATAGCACACACAGCCTTTATTGGGTGGTGCTATGTACAGTATGTATTTTATCATGTTTCTACTGTGTTGTTAAAAAAGTTGTAACTCCTGCTTTAAAACACAATTGTGATTTAATTGGCTTTTTTAACTGTTGGCTTTTTTAGTTGTACTTGTCTTAAATGTGCTGGGAGAAAGACAGGATGTAAATAAATAAATTAAATAAATATTTGTCATAGCTTAACTGCTTATTAAATATAGCTGGCATCTTGTATAGCAGTTAAAGATTCTGTAAACTGGAGTTATGGATCTGTAATTGCTCTGTATTCTATTATACTACTTACATGTATAAGTCTAGAAATTTTAGTCTAAAAAATCAACCCAAAAAATCTAAGTCTAAGTACTGTAGTATAGTTTACTGAATTATATCAAAAAAAGGTATATCATCTGCAATCACCCTTTTCTCTAAATATAGTGGTGAAAGACAAGAATTTAGTCCAACCTAGGAGAACCTAAATGAAGCACTAGACCCATCAACACTTGCTGTGGCACTGCTTTTGGACTTTTGAATGCATGTTTCGGGGAAAATGTTGCTAGAGATGTCTATCCCCCTTAAGGTAGCATTGATGCTTTCTTCTCTCCACAAAATGACCCTAGATTTATCCATGAGTCATATGAAAATTCCTTAATTTTGGCCTGCAAACCTTCTCTTGACTTACATGTGAGATCAATTTATAAATGAATATATAGGACATATCTTCATGATTATGACACTATTGCCATGATGGTAACGGGCCCTCTAACAACCCCCCCCCCCTTAAACTCTAGGGAGCTGCTGCTTCAGGCAAAGGTTTTGACAATGAGTAGCAGGGCTCTGTAACAATTTCTCATTGTCCTGCAGATCACTGATGGGAAGGATCTGGAAACATCATCCTGTTTTGCTTCAATTGACAGCAAAATAGACCTCCATTGCTCAAATAAGTGATGGCTGTTAAAGTGGGTTTAGAGGAGTCAGGCAGGAGACAATACTTTGCATTTGTAACTAAGACTGCATTTACACTGTTGAATTAGTGGAGTGTGACACCACTTTAATTGCCATGGTACAGTTCTATGCAATCCTGGGAGCCATAGTTTGGTGAGGGACTGGCACTCCTTGGCAGAGAAGACAAAAAACCTTGTAAAGATGCAACTCCCATATTTCTATAGTGCTGATCCATGGCCTTTGAAGTGGAATCAAACTGTATTAATTCTGCATTGTAGATCCACAAAATAATGTGGGAGGACCTACAAAGACCTGGTGAAATATTATCTCTAGAATTTCTATGTTAACTTCTGGTAAAGTTGCACCGGAGTACCTAGAGATTCTCTAGAAAGAATATATTAATCAAGTCTATAAATAATCAAATCCACTAAAAGTTAAAACTGCAAATATGGAGATCTGACAGCATTTCAGTGGTTAGGGTATAGTGCAAGTGCACCATCATACCACATACTCTGGTTTTTGTAACATTTCTATAGTATTAGAACATCAAATCATTTCAATGTGTTTGGAAAGTTGTCTGGCTTTGATTTATTAATTAGAGAGATTTGGTCTCCTTTTGCTTTCTGTTCCAACACCTAATCAGTTTCATCTTTTTTTAAAAAAAATTTTTTGGTTTAAACTTTATGCTTAATAATGACAACTGTTTTAACATAGGTTTTGTTTATGATCTAAGAAATCCTCCATTCAAATCTTTTACCAGCCAGCAATTCACTGGGTATACTTCAGCAAGAGCCAGACACCCAGCCTCAGTTTTCTATTTGTAATAATAGCAATGACAGTATCCATAAAAACAACAGTGACCTATTTTACAAGGCTATTGCAAGAATTGATGAGTGCAAGTGAAGAAGCTGAAATATGATTGATTAATGCTGCTATATGTTACCATCACAGCACATAATATAAGGCCCAAAACTAACTTTTTAAGCTGAGGCCCCTCAGACTGTTCGGGGTCTGAACTACAGTTTGAGAAAAACATGAATGACTTTCTATGCACACTGCGCCTATCTTATTTGCAGTGCAGTGCAAAAAAATATTTAAAAAGAAGAACAATGTTCATAAATTTACCAGTATTTCAATGGGAAGCGTGGGCCTGCTTTTGGCTGAGTCAAGTTAATTAAGATAGTTGTTGCTGTGTGTCTTCAAGTCATTTCAGATTTAAGGTGGACCCTAAGTCTAAAGTTTAGGGTGAGGGTGGGGAAATGATCTTGGAGGGACGTATCCAGCACACGAGCATTAGTTTGGGGACTCCTAAGTTAGAGCATAGCATATGGCCATCACTTTGTTCAAAATTATCAGCTCTCCACTTTCTCAGAAATCAGCTGCTGCCTATATCTGGAAATGCTTGGGATTAAAGCTCATATCTGGTTCTGTAACTT
Organism: Anolis sagrei; assembly: GCF_037176765.1. NCBI lineage: Eukaryota > Metazoa > Chordata > Lepidosauria > Squamata > Anolidae > Anolis > Anolis sagrei. The sequence goes on from NC_090024.1 coordinate 83,982,118, forward strand.
TCTAAAGAGCTGTCAAATAAAAAAAAAAGTGTGAATGTTTGTTTTCTGCCCAGAAGACAGGAATGGACAGTTACAGTAGAGTAAATTTCAGCCGATATTTATTTTATTTATTTATTTATTTATTTACTTTGCTTATATACCGCTGTATCTCAAGCCCGAAGGCGACTCACGGCGGTTCACAAACAGTAAAAACAGTAGAAACAGCAGTGGTTCCATACAACATATAACAATTGACTTAACACATTATCCATAAATTACCAATAAGCAATTACAATGCACAATTATTACAAAAAACAACCGTACCCAATCTTCTCATCATCCAAGCGTAGTCCAGGTTCGTCGTCCATTGTTCCATTCCTATGTTCCATTACCAGATTGCACTAAATTACTCAAACGCCTGCACAAACATCCAGGTCTTCACCTTTTTGCGGAATACCATTAGAGATGGTGCTAGTCTAATGTCCGTAGGAAGGGCGTTCCACAGCCGAGGAGCCACCACCGAGAAGGCCCTATCTCTCGTCCCTGCCAGCCGAGCTTGAGAAGCAGGTGGGATCGAGAGCAGGGTCTCCCCGGAAGATCTCAAAGTCCTGGTGGGTTCATAGGCAGAGATGCGGTCAGATAGGTAGCTAGGGCCGGAACCGTTTAGGGCTTTAAAGGCCAACGCCAGCACTTTGAATTCAGCCCGGTAGCAGATTGGTAGCCAGTGGAGTTGGCGCAACAGGGGGGTTGTATGCTCCCTGCGCTCCGCTCCTGTTAAAATCATGGCTGCCGAGCGTTGGACTAGTTGGAGCTTCCGAGCTGTCTTCAAAGGCAACCCCACGTAGAGAGCGTTGCAGTAGTCTAAACGGGATGTAACCAGAGCGTGGACTACCGTGGCCAAGTCAGACTTCCCAAGGTATGGGCGCAGCTGGCGCACAAGCTTTAGCTGTGCAAATGCTCCCCTGGTCACCGCTGAAACCTGGGGTTCCAGGCTCAGCGATGAGTCCAGGGTCACACCCAAGCTGCGAACCTGCATCTTCAGGGGGAGTGCGGCCCCATCCAACACAGGCTGTAACCCTATGCCCTGTTCGGCCTTGCGACTGACCAGGAGTACCTCTGTCTTGTCTGGATTCAATTTCAATTTGTTCGCCCTCATCCAGACCGTCACAGCGGCCAGGCACCGGTTCAGGACCTGGACAGCCTCCTTAGTAGCAGGTGGAAAGGAGTGACAGAGTTGGACATCATCCGCGTACAGATGACACCGTACCCCGAAACTCCGGATGATCTCCCCCAGCGGCTTCATGTAGATGTTAAACAACATGGGAGACAATATTGAGCCCTGAGGAACCCCACAAGACAATGGTTGTGGGGTTGACCAGGTGTCCCCCAACAACACCTTCTGAGATCGACCCTCCAGAAATGACCGGAGCCACTGCAAAACAGTACCTCCAAGACCCATCCCTGCGAGGCGTCCCAGAAGGATATATATTTACAATAAGATATATGCATTGTGTATATTATTAACAATAAGATATATGCATTGTAACGAGAATCCATTACACTATGTAACAAAATTTGAAAAAAAATATCCTCTTTTGAAAGAGTTATTTCCTCTTTATAACTGCACCTTACTTATTTTGAAAGTAGTTGTTTTATTCCAGAAACTTTGTTTTTGTGGCTGCCACAAACTATGTTGAATTGGTTTAGACTCGATAAGATATTCATTGAAAAGCTATAGCAAAATGTGCTGCAGGATGTCCCACAAAATGATGTTTTTGCAGTTTCATAAACTTTCTCCATGTTTTTATGATAGATCCCATTAGGAATGACATTTATAATCCAGGAACAAAATCATGTTACATAGTGCTAGGTAGGCTGTATTCCTCTTTGCTTGAGGTTTTTAAGCCTACTTTTGTATATATTTCCTATAATGAATAAAGAATGGGACTATATGAATTCAGTAGTGAATTTATAAATTTCTGTCGTAGTAAAATCCTTTTATCCAATATGGCCTAGGTCTCTTCCTAATACTCTGTTAGCTAGGTCATGCATACTCCAGTTGAATGCACAGGATGCAGATGGTGTTTGAGTGGATAATCATTTCAGGATTTCATACTATAGATTACAGTTTTCCTTTAGATAAAGCAAATGTCCTTGGGGAGATTGTCTGTGTCATGTTGGAAAGGTACCACAGATCAGATTCACGGTATCCCTGAAGAAGAATTTGATGTTGCTTTGTGTTGTTTTTTCGACATCCTTTCCCACAGAATGTTACACATCTGTTTTCAGATAATTCTATGGGTGTTCCATCCCCTAGGATATTTCAGTATTTGTGTGTATGTTTTGCTCAGACTTAATTCATAGAATAGATTCTATAGTCTATGAATGAGACAGAAAATGTATTTATTGCTTTGTTGCTTCTGTTTGCTACATCCTGAGTAATTAGCTGTAACTTAATTTTCATATATAATATCGTTAGCATTAGAGATGTTACATAGACATTTGTGCACTTTGGTGTCTTATATGACCATCTTATATCAACTAAAAATCAAGTTGTTCAAGTGCATTAAAGCTGATGGGAGTCAAAGCTTTCGGCTCTGATACATTTAATAGGAATTAAAGGATGCTATAAGTTTTCCGTATGAACACTACTGTGTTCCTCTGCCTTGTCCTCCATATACTTCCCACACACTGTTTGACTTTACTATGTAGCTAGGCCCATCAGGTCTGTTTAGTTCCAGCTGCCACTGATTTGTCATATAACACAAAATATATAGATGAGAAGCCTTCCCTAGCTAATAACAGACTGTCTAGGAAATAAATAGAGATATCACCTCTAAATTGAGGAGCCCCCGGTGGCTCAGTGGGCTAAGCCCTTGTGCTAGCAGGACTGAAGACCGACAGGTCCAGGTTTGAATCCGGGGAGAGCATGGATGAGCTCCCTCTGTCAGCTCCATATCCTCATATCCTCATGTAGGGACACGAGAGAAGCCTCCCACAAGGATGGTAAAACATCAAAATATCCAGGCATCCCCTAGGCAACATCCTTGCAGATGGCCAATTCTCTCATACCAGGAGCAACTTGCAGTTTCCCAAGTTGCTCCTGACACAAAAAAAACCCTAAATTTAAATTCTGTTCTTATTACAATGTACATTGAAGTCAATCCAGTTATGTTTACTCTTATCATAGTGTTTTCCTGGAAAGATTCAGAAGACGTTTGCCACTGTGTTTCTCTAAACTGAGACAGTCACCCAGTGGGTTTCCACATTTGAATGGGGATTCAGACCTGGTCTCCTGGCATCCTAGGGCCAATCCATACAGCCATATAACTCAGAATATCAAGGCAGATAATCCACAATCCATCCAGGCCCATGAAGCATATGAAATAACTTTGAAATCTTGGCACCACCAGTTACTATTTATTTATTTATACCTTGTATAAATGTGTTTATTTTTGTCCTGCCTTATGGTTGTTAGTGCCCAAGGCAGCTAACAACTATAAGAACACAATAAAATCATTTATAAAAGCTATAGCAAAGATAAGCAACAGCCAATTAAAAATGAAAGCTGGGGAAAACCACAGTAGAGGTTGTTTAAAAAATAATGACCCGGTTTAAAATTAGTCAACTCATCAGATGAAAATCCTGGTAGAAAAGAAAGTCTTTTACAGCTCAATGGAAAGCTAACAGAATATTCTGTTTGAGATAGATTTCCCAAAGCCATGGAGCAGTCACTAAAAAGACCTTGTCCTGAGTCCCTGACAACTACATTCTACAAAAATTCAGGAGGCAGAGGAAAACCTTTCCTGATAATTTATAGATCCATATCGGATTCCCAGCATCAGAAATTGTGAGACCTTTGCAGACATTTTGTGGCCTGCCAGAGAACCCTTACAAAGTACCCTATGGTTGGCTGTGGGGGGGGGGGGGGTCAGTGGTAAAGAGGGAAAGAAAACCCCTGCAGTTCATTTAAAGTAAGGATAATGCTTGTTTTAAATCAGATATACATTTAACCACACCACAATGCTTCTTTTAAGTTTTTTTGGTCTCTGGCCCCATAAAAGTTGCCCGCCTCTTAACTAGATACAGAGAATATCTAAGTACCTGGAGAAGAAAGTATTCCAGGCAACTAGTTCTCTCTGTTTGATACTTTAAATACCTTGATTAGCATTTTTGAACTGAAGCTCAAAATAAAATGCAATCAATGTAAATATGATTAACAAAAGAATCACATGCTTCCAATTCCCAGCTTAGTTGCAGCACTCTGTATTGATTAAAATTTCCAAACATTTTTCAGACACAGCTCCATATAGAGTGTCCTATGTGAGAAGTAATGAAATGTATGGCACTGTGGCTGAATCAGAGATATCAGGAATAGACAGGACTGGTATATCAACTTAGTTGTAAACTCATCTCGCCATCCAATTAATCCTATCATAGCACAGGAGCACTTTCAACATTGAGACTGAATATTTAAAAGCACAATGCATCACTGGAAGATGACACAATTGGAAGTGTTGCTCTTGACCATACATTCTCATGTATTAACTTCTGATGTAGAGCCCTTCTACACAAGCCCAAAAATGCAGAAGTAACCAGACTAAAAGGGGGAGGGTGCCTAGTTGACATTTGCCGAAAATGCGCACTGCATAACATTAATGGTCAAAAAAATGTGTTTAAAAGGTGTGCCAAAATCTGATTTTAGTTGAAAATGTGAGAGCGCATCTCAGAGAGTTAATTTAAAGAATTAAAAGAAAACCTCTGGCGGATGTCTCACATTCATCTTGCTGATTTCTAAATTCTGCTACAATTGAACTTGTCAGGACACCAGGGGAGCATTTACCAGGACTGACAGCTCCATGTCTGGACTCTCCTTAAAGTCCTGTGATTTTTAACCCACTTATTGGTCCCAGATTATGAGGCTGTCTGGAAGGTCCCATAGTCTGCTCTTGGCATACTATTATTTTATGAAGCTGAGAGTTTTGGTTCCAAAGTTATCTTTGTAGAAGTCTTCCCATGCCAGGAAGAATCAATTTTTTTTTATGACACAATAATGGCATTGGAGAGCTCCTGGATATTGCTGGGCACTTTTTTATATATTGGCAAAGGCACCTAGCTAACAAGGAAGAAGAAGGGGGTGACCCCCTTTATTTTTTGTGGTCACACAGAGATTTTTGCTGACATCAGCAAAGGCACCCAGGGATTGGCAGGAGTTTTTTGGGACCTCCATGGCTGTCTGCTCTGGAGACCAGATGGAAACACAGATTAATTGCCTTCTTTGTGCCCCAAAGAATGCAGGGGAAAAGGGGGCAGCAGCCACAGCCTAGGTAGACAGTGGACTGCTCTGAATTACAACTGAAGCTGTCCACACTAACTCCAGACTACAGGGCTGCTCTGGAGTTTGCTGAAACTTCTGGAGCATTCCCCAACTTCTCCTAATGTGGAGTAAAACTGGGCCAACCAGTTTTTTGACCATGTTACATGCAGAGGCCTTTGGACATCCAAGAGTGATGAGTGGCTTCTTGCTCTATACAACCAGTGTCCCTGCCAAAGTGGGACATTTGGAGGGTATGGAATTTGTATTTATCACATTTATCTTCATAATGTGTGAAGCACCCTGTCTTGTGAACTAAGCTAAAAGGACAGCATATATTCTATCTGTAAAGGGAATCATGGATGTAGAACATTCTGAGAAATACATTGTGATTTAAAAGTAGAAAACTTTTCTGTTTCTTGTCCTCATGTGATTTATTGAAGTAAAAAGTACAACAGCTATCACAACCACCACTAGCTTTCTCCCCATGCTCCAACAGCAAGACCTTTGTGTTTCTGGGATGTTTAAAGTAATGCACCAATATAAAAATAATGGTACAAGTGTGTTGACATCCTGCTTGGCAGCCGGAGCTGCTTAGTCATTTTAATCAATGGAGATATGCACAACAGTTAGAAGTTTGCAAAGGTCAAAGAAGCGACTGTCTTTTCAGCTTTGAATCAGCAAAGATTTTCCAGTTTCTTGCAGACATAATGCCAAGCTTGCATCTGCGTGTCTGCCTTTTTCATTTCTTTGAAGCAGCACAGTAATTAATGAAAGGGCAAATCACACCACATTGAGCAGTAAACGACTGCACTGGGCCACTTCCTTCCTGTTTTTTTCTTTCCTACAACAGACACTTTTAAAAAGAGCTTTCAGGCCTATTTATATATAAAAATGTGCCAGTGAGCATTATAGGACCATTAAACATGTAATGAATTAATTGTGGAACAGAAATTTATACAATAGCACCACTACAATTACCGCTCTTTCAAATGAACTTTAGTGTAAATGAGCTACTGAGCTGAAAAATGGGGAATTTGTTCAGTTACATTGATATTTATGTTTATTCTTATTATCGAGGGCTTTAAATTATACAAATTATTTAAAATTTCCAAAATGTAGCAACCAAATAGGCAACAGATAATTTGGTTGTAAGGAACTGGCTAACAAAATTTATCAATTTTCTGACAGAATGCTCCCCATAGGTTGTTTTCAAGTACAGTAGAACCTTGATTTAAGAGCAGCCTGTTTTAAGAGTATTTGAGTTAAGGTTGTAAGTGGAAAAACTGCTGCTCCTCTTTCTACAAATTTATTCATGAATTACTATATTCTTTGCTCCCATTTATTTACATAAAATCAAGCAGACAGTTTAACATACAAAATTGTGATCTTATTGAGATCTGATCTGTAAATCACTGACAGTTAATGTGTAAGTTGGAGCCCCCGGTGGCGCAGTGTGTTAAACCCCTGTGCCGGCAGGACTGAAGGCCGACAGGTTGCAGGTTCAAATCTGGGGAGAGGCGGATGAGCTCCCTCTATCAGCTCCAGCTCCTCATGAGGGGAAATGAGAGAAGCCTCCCACAAGGATGATAAAAACATCAAATCATCCAGGCGTCCCCTGGGCAACGCCCTTGCAGACGGCCAATTCTCTCACACCAGAAGCGACTTGCAGTTTCTCAAGTTGCTCCTGACATGACAAAAAAATGTGTAAGTTTATGATTAGATCCCATTCTAAATTATATTTATTGCATTTGTTTTCATAGTTGCCTGTCTCTCTCCTTACAGCTGTCATCCTGCTGTTGAGTTAAGAACATCCATCCGCCTCACCAATCACTTATACTTTGGGGTATATGCAGTCTTTTCAGAACTTGGAAGGGGACACTGGTATTCCTGGGATTTCTGGTTCCTTATTCTGCTGGTGACTATGCTCTGGTTTGTTCGCCTGTACCTACATTATTGTAGCCAGTGGGTCTACCTTCAAGCTATTGCAATTCCTGTCACAAAGTAAGTATGGATCTATATCAAATATTTGGGAAGCCATGAAAATAGTTTACATAAAATGTAAATAATTCTAGATCTGTACGCAATCAATCCTATTTCTACTTACTTACTACCTCATCACAAAGAGCTCAAATTGGTGGCATATCCCGATTTTCTCCCAGGTCACCCACAGAGCCAGCTGGCTCTCATCACATAATGTTGTGGAGCTGATGCATGTTGCCGGGAGGGCACCATGGGAGAGTTCCTGTCTTGCCATAGAATGCATGGGGGGAAACTCCATACACCATGTTCCCCCCCCCCCATCTGATTGCCCTGGGGTGGAGCCAGGCAAAGTCGGGCGTGGGGTACTAAATTCCCAACATCCCTCTATAAACCAGAGTGACCTTGGTGGCTGTCCAATGAGGTTATAAGTCCAGGGTCTGGAATTATTTGGTCCTCTAGATCTATGCTTCTTAAACTGTGAGTCCAAACCCTAAATGGGGTACCCTTAGCTCAGTGTTCAGGTTGCAAATTTTTTTAGCAACAATAAATCTTTTATTGTAGTGTTTACAGTAGACTCAGCAGAAAATGTTTCATTTACATTTCATAAAAAGGAGAAATCATCTAGTTTAGCAAGCCTTGCACATGGTAAGGTATCAGTAAATGTTTTTTACCTGTTTTATATTCTTATATACTTAGGGTCATGTGAAAATTATTTGCACAGAGAGAGGTTACAAGTAGAAAAAGTTTTAGAATACCTGCTCTAAATGTTATTTTGTAATTCCCAGAATTCCTCACTGCTGCCTATGGTGGTCAGATCTCCTAGGCGTTGCACTCCAATAACATCTGGAAGCCAATTGACTAAGTCAATGTGAAACAATAGTGCTAAGCTTTTGTCAGAGTTCAGAAAGGATTGAAACAACGTACTGATTTGCAGACATGAGCACCAGATTTTGTTCTTTTACCACTGATGATAAGATTAGTCAATGTGTGCAGAGCTTAAAACCAAGTACTTGTTTTTTGTTTTTGTTTTTGTTTACATTTATTCAGTTTTTCCGAAATGTGACCTTTTTCAAGTGGCAAATACTGTATTAGATGTGCTGACATAATGCTGACTTTTACCTTGTGAAATACTAGAAGTTACCTGTCTGCCATTCTTTCTGGTATGATCACAGCTTGTAGGAGAAGCTCTGTAACATTATTCCACACATCTCCTCTTTAACAAGACATTGATACCAGTAGATTGTAACACCTTATGACCTCTAGATTCTTCAGAGGAGGAAATTCTGAGTGTGCTGCATGAGAAACATAAAAAAATCAGCCTGAAAGTCTATTCAGTTTTTGTGAACAACAATTCTAATTTAGAGGCTCTGCTTGCTAAAGTGCACAAAATAGTTGTACAAGCAATTGTGTGTACCAATCAAGAAAGATTTGTCTATTTGTTTCTTGGACCCTCCACTTATCTCCCTTACTTCCAGATTCCAATTCTGTCTTTATACTGTGGATTTGTGCTATCAGAATTCTTTGCTACATACCCACGAAGAACTGGCCATGATTGTGGTGGGACCTTTGACCTTAAACGCAGTGATGCTTCTTCTGGTTCTGATGAGATGGGGCTGTCAGCTGTCATTTGGCTCTTTTCCGTCATTCTTGTCAAAACTGATCATGGCTTGGGGACTCTGGACAGTGCTCGACCCTTTGGCAGTGTTTATAGTAGATGCGGCCCTGGGGGTAAGTCACTTAAAATAACTTAGATATGAGCCCTTGATGTAGAATTTTTTTTTAATTCAATGACTCACCAAAAGATATGGCATTCTACTCCTGGCAACAGCATATTCACATTAAAAAATAAATAAAGAAGTAATATGTTAGTAATCACATATGTACCCACCCCACTTTTCATCCCCTCTGTGAAATGAATAATGCATACACTAAAGAAACAAGGGAACACATAAAATGTGATGTTGAAATAATTTCAGCAGCTTTGAGGTTTCTAATGGATATATATTTTAAAAATGAACTTAAATGAACTTTAAAATATAATATTTGCATTGAATGGCCTTACTTCTCCAAGGTAATACCTGTGGCTAAAATGTACTGATCAGACCTCAATCAGGACCTCATCGGATGGTCTTTGGGCTCTGTTTCCAGGAACTTAGGAAACTTAGGAACTTTCTGTGGGAATCCATGGTGCTCTGTTTCCTAAGTGCATGGAAACTGAGTCTAAAGACTGTTTTCAGGAGTTGGACGTTACCTGACTCCAAGCAGCAGAATGCGAGAGAAAGCGGGGAAAAGATGGGGAAAGGAGAGGTAAGCATATGGGATGGCTGGCCATTCCAGAAAACTGGGAAAGATGGGAGGAAACTGAGAAAGCGTAATTTCCCCCACCCCCCGCTTTCCTCTACTTCTCCCTGCTTTCTCCCCACCTGTCAGATTTTTTTTTGTCATGTCAGGAGTGACTTGAGAAACTGCAAGTCGCTTCTGGCCATCTGCAAGGACGTTGCCCAGGGGACGCCCAGATGATTTGATGTTTTTTTGATCATCCTGTGGGAGGCTTCTCTCATGCCCCCGCATCTGCCTCTCCCCGGATTCGAACCTGTGACCTGTGGGTCTTCAGTCCTGCCGGCACAGGGATTTAACCCACTGCGCCACTGGGGGCTCTGGTCAGATGAGCTCCTTAGAGATCATCATGTATGCACACACAGTCTGCATAACTCTAAAGATCTATAAAATACTGATGCTTGAAATAAACTTAATATATCTCTACCAGAGCAGTGAGTAGGTTCAACTGGAAGCAATTCTGTGACTTGGTAGATCCATTGGCCAAAGTTATTGTTTGTTATGCATTCCTTCCTGATTAGTTTCAGGTCTCATCCTAGTTTTCTGTTGCACCTGAAGGGCTGATATTTGAATTCTACCTAACAACATTAAGTGCACCTCTATTAAAAAAATGCATTGCTTTGCTCTGAGGGTGGCTAGGATGGCTATTGTAATACTCCAGTATAGTTTTGAATTTAGCTTGGACTAGTAAAAAATCCACAGCACCATTTGTATTAGTTTTTCTATTTATTGTTTCATTTAGGTTTACCTATCAAATGCTTTAAAACAGGGCTTGAATTGTGTTGTTAGTCACTGCTTGAAACTGTCAGTAGAATTCGTGGACTTGATCTCATTCATGACTACAATTGTTTGTTGTTGCTGTGTGTCTTCAAGTAATTTCTGGTGAACCTATCACAAGGATTCTTGACAGAATTTGTGTTTGCTTGCATTCATCTGAGGCTGCGTAATTGCATATGGCTTGCCTGAGGTCACACCATGGCTATCCATGACCAGGTAGACCTATTTGTATCCTGGTCTCCCAATGTCCTAGCGCAATTCTCAAAAACACTACACCATGTTGGCTCCTGCTACAACTTTATCGGCATTACTGCTTCAAATGTTAGGAACATGAATGCTGGTTTCTGACTTTATAGCTTTATACTTTGTGAATCTTCTTTTTGACTGGATCTACACTGCCATATAATGCAGTCCCAGAATGCAGATTAACTCCACTGAGCTGGATTATGTGAGTCTACAGTGCCATATAATCCAGTTCAATGCAGTTAATCCACATTCTGAAACTGCATTATTTCACAGTGTAGATCCATCTTTCCTCTCTCTTATTGGAGAACACATACATTGGCATTAATATGGATAACTTAATTCAGATATTACATCACACACACACACACACTTGTCCGCATGCAGAAAGCAACTGCTGGAACTAAAATGACTGTTAGAGTAAACCAGCTTGCAAGGCTGTACTTCACATTTGTTTGTAAACACTAAGGAGGTATAAAATTCAGGAGCTCCATTATAAGTTTTAAAAAAGTTTTTTCTATGATTTAGAAGGTGGGAGTTTTTTTCTCAGGCCTCCCCACTCTTTCACCTTGTTGCTTTGTCTTTGTGGTTGAATCATGACTAAATCCAACTTTGATAGCCTACTTGCACCACAATAATACTCTCTCCTTTTTAAACCTCCCTCCTAATTTTCTTCATGCCATGCACAAATCTTCTCCAGAGGATTTTGAAGCTGCATGGGGACTAGTGAGAGCAAATAAGTAGAATCATGCTCTTTCTCATTCTACTCAGTGTGACCTTTTCAAATTTAAGGAGAAAGATTTGAAACTAAAAATCAGTCAGGACAGAATTCCAGAATCCTATCTATTGGGTCTTATGTTCGCTACCAGATTCCTGAATCACTAAAAGTTATATTTGGGGACAGATGGAGGCATCTGGTTTTTACCCACAACTTTCAGATTTATTGAAACAAATGCTGACCCTATATTTACAAATTGCAGTTGATAGGAATAGACCTGGCTTTGCCCAATAGGTATTATTTTCACTACAAGATGCTTTAAGAACATAGCAGAACACAAGCTCCCCTGCTTCTGGTTAAAGAAAACCACAACATGAATACCGATAAATCATCTTCCATTGCAGCACAGACCTGAGAATTGAACATTTGAGGCTGCCTTCCATTTGACTTTTATTTGAGAAGTTCCGTAAAAGGCTTCTTGCTCTGAACTGAAAACTGGCCAATATTTTCCACCAAAATTACCCGCACCAGGAACACATTTAAATGAATACCACGCAAAAGGGCATATCCCATTTCCAAATGAAACTGAATCCTTTACATGTGTTTCCCATATTTGTACTTGCAATTTTGCTTCCCGCCTTTGGCATCCCTTCAACTGCTATTTCAGATTTACTTGCCAATCAATTTATTTTAGATCAAGCATTTTAAAATGTTATGTTGTGGTAATGTGACATGAGTTATTTTAATGGTCTAATATCTTTTAAAATTCTAAGTGGTCTTAACGCTTATGAAAGTTGACAGATTGATAGCTTTTGGAAAATAGGCCTCCATGTTGACTCACTTTCATTTTTTATTAAAGAGGGCAAAAATACCAATAAGTTGACAATGTTCTGGGGGGCAGGGGGAATGGGGACCTATGTGAGAAGTTAGAGGGTATAAAGTACAGGGCAATTCTGCAAGTATAGGCCACAATTAATTAGGTATCAACTTTTTAAAAATAGACCCTTTGAATGGAGCCATGGCAAAACTTGGCAGACTATAGATAAAGCTACAAGAGGTTTTGGTGGTTCAGAAACATGATATTTCCTGTTTTTTTAAAAATATCCTGCACTGAAAGATCTGAAATGTGAGGATGGAGGGGTTATGGAGAGGTTATGTCACACTGAGTAATACTGACTAATACTGTTTTCCTTCTTTGCATTTTGACTAGTGTTCTTTTGAGTTCCCATTTCACTAGGATCTTCCATTCTTCTTATTCAAAGTGGAGTGAAATAATGCTACAACACAGGTTCAATGTCAGAATTCAGGGCACATGAATGCAAAGAGGACCCATGCTCTTTAGCCTTAATGTCCAATGCCATTTACATTTTTTGTGAGGCCCAAGTGTCTCTAGAAAGAAGAAGTCCATAAATATAGCTGTAAGTAGGTTGGTTTCCATACAATATGAAAGCTGAATGATAAATTATTCTGGGTGTCTTGGAGGCTAATAGTGCGCATAGCAATATGTATATGCACCTATCTTTTAGGGATGTTCATGCTGCATATATGAATGATATGGGAGCAAGGCCATGTGATGTAGATCTGTTCCATATTTGACATGTTTTTACATATTAGCTGATTTTGAATGCCTAAATCAGGCTTCAATGTAGCATTATTCCGACGGCTTTCTGGGAATGGGGGGGGGGGGAGGGGAGAGAAATGGCATATCCCAGTTGAAAAGTTAGAGGAGCTCTGGTGTCAAACATGAATTTTGACCTAATCATATGAGTAAGTAAGTTTTTGGTGGTATGCACCAGTACATCACTACTTTTGCAATGGAGCCTACCGGCTCCCATCCCACAAGCAACTTTAGGTGGGGCTCCATTGCACAAGTACTGATAAACTGGCTGCTGCTTTTGCTGCAGCAACATGGAAGGCTTCCAATGTGGCACTGGATCAATGGGGGAAGCCAGACAGCCAATGTTTACCCCCCCCCCCGTGGGATGGGATAATGAGTTAGTCAGGTGATGCAGAGCATGGGACGATGGGTTCCTCATGCCTCCGATGGACACCGCTGGCTACATGATGCATGGGGATTCCAGGGCAAGTCTAATGAGGTTGTATGTATGTGTGAAGTGAGGGATATGCCCAAATGTCCTCCTTTTTCATTGTACTCTCATCAGATGGGCTAAATTGCGCGTCCTATGATGGTCCCACTCTATTTACGCCACAGAGCCCACCAGCTCCCATCTCATATCATCAAACTACTTTTGGTAGGGCTCCATTGTACCAGTAGAGTAGGAATGTCATATGCCACCTCTGTGGCAACACAAGTGGCTTCCTGTGTTGCATAGCCAACAACAAGGAGAAGATGCTTCCGCTGTGAAATGGGGTAAATGAGAAGCCAGGTTATTCAGGGCATGGAGCAACGGGTTTCCTATGCCCCACGCCGGATTTGTCATAATACATAGTGAATCCCATATGTAATGTGATGAGGTCAATGGTCTGTGACTAGGGCACTACAATGTTTCAATAAAAACTGGAGCTACTTTCAGACTGGAGTATGTTTTACCTAACAGAATACATTTTCTTCCAATTAAACTATAGAATTACTAAGTAGCTTTCATTTTTTCAAACATTGTTAACATAGGAAATACTTTTGGTATATCTTCCTAGTAACAATTTCCTTCCCAGTGTGGTAGAGTGATTTGAGTGTTAGACTATGATTCTAGAAACAGCCATAGAAAGCCATTGGATGACCTTGGGCAAGTCACACCGTTTCATTCCCAGAAAACTCCTTGATAGGTTTGGCTTAAAGTTACATAAACCAGAAGTAACTTGAAGACACACAACAAAAATACAGAAAGATTTCCATTCTTTTTGCAAACTTATTAAATATGTAGTACTGTTGGCTTTGGTTCCATTACATGTCTATAGTACTTTCCATGTTGAATTCTAGCCCCATAGAAATGTGAATAATGCAAAGATTTATTTACAAGTTTATACACTCTTTCCTGGCAGGTTTTCTAATTCAGAACTGCACATGATTTGTTTTCATCTAAGGGGTAAAAAAGAGAAAGGGCATTTGGTATGTTAATTAATTAATCCAGAATTAGTACACTAAGCCCAATACAAGCATGAATAATGTCCCTCATACCCTGAGAACTAGCAATGTAAGATGTAACACAACTCTTTTCGAAATAAATATAACATTTTGACCACTGGGCTAAATTGTCCCTAATGATTAGCTTCCATGCAATACTGGGTAAGATTAAGCATGTCTGTTAACATCTGTGGAACTGTGTATCATTTTAGAGCAAAAATGCCTAGAAATGAGTTGATAGCTGAAAAACTTTTTTTTCGACATTGCAGTGTGTCTCACTGTAATCCGATATGGCTAAAATGCTTACAAGTGTATCTCTGTTCATAGTGTTTAAAACTAATGATTATCCTGTGCTACCACCACTGTATTGCTATTATCGAAAAAATGGTAGAATATTAAAGGAGCTTTAAATACATTAAATACAGTTGCACAAAAGAGATCACAGTACTGGCAACCTCATGTTTCCTAAGGTCCAAAATATCATACTAAACAGGACAATTGCTGATTAGGTTGGCAATGTCAGTCCTATATTGCTGACAGTGACAACTAATTCTATTTTGTATATCGGTTGTATCTTATGTGATGTATGGTGTATTACAATGAAATCAGAAATACTATGATTATTACAGCATTACTGTATCTATTACTCCTGCACTTTGTTCCTATTTTCTTAACATGTTGTTTTTAATAAAAAAAATATTTCAGAGACTTCATTACACTGTAGATAAACCAACTGCTGATTCGACCAAGCTATACTGGCTCTTTTTACGTATAGAAGGATCAGGCTTTCCTGGTGCACTAATAACCATATTGCTTTACACAATACTTTTCATAATATCATTTATGCTGTTGTACCTGTATTTTGTGAGGTAAGCCCTTTATCATTTCAATCTTTAAAATCTTCCTTTATTTCAACTCTTCTCTATGATGTCACATTGATATTAGAAAACAGCACGCTCACAATAGACTAACTTCTCCAGCTTGCTCCAGGAGATAGATATATATTATACGTATGTACATAATATCAGCATTATGTAAAAAAGAGACAGAGTGGCTTAAGTGCTGGACTAAAATTCCACGTAATGTGAGTTAGAATCCCTTCTCAGCGGTCAAAACCCATTTCATCATGACCTTGAGCAAGTTATGCTTTTTCAGCTTAAGAGAAAGGCAGTGGCAAACCTCATCTAACTGCCAAGAAATCCCTATGCTGGGGCACCATAAACTAGAGTCAACTTGGAAGTGCAATAATAGCAAAAAATATGCCAACAGCACATAACCAGGTAGGCAGTGACTAATAACATGCTATGCTCTGGGTAATCTCTTTTGCTGATGACTTAGGCCACTTTTACACTGCCATATAAAATCCACATTATCTGCTTTGAACTGGATTGTATGGCAGTATAGACTTATATAATCCAGTTCAAAGCAGATAATATGGATTTTCTGCTTTGATAATCTGAAATGAGTCGCCTTAGGGCTGAGAATGGCGGTATACAAATGAAGTAAATAAATAAATAAATAAACAAATGGTAATGTAGAAGGGGCCCTAGTCAGGATGACATTATGACAAGTCTCCACAATGCAGCAGCCAGGTTGTTCCCTGCAACCCACCAACCTACCGTGAATTCCTTCCTAATTCCTATTATTATTATTATTATTATTATTATTATTATTATTATTACTCCCTGTTTTATTTCCCCCAAAGGGGACTCAAAGCAGCTTAACATAAAAGCATAAGGGCACAATTTAAAATAAGCAAATATACAAACATTAAAACAGCATTAAATATAGGTAAAGGTAAAGGTTTCCCCTGACATTACGTCCATTCGTGTCCAACTCTGGGTGTTGGTGCTCATCTCCATTTCTAAGCCAAAGAGCCAGCGTTATCCATAGACAACTCCAAGGTCATATGGCTAGCATGACTGCATGGAGCACTGTTACTTTCCCGCCGGAACGGTACCTATTGATCTACTCACGTTTGCATGTTTTTGAACTGCTAGGTTGGCAGAATCTGGGGCTAACAGCGGGAACTCACTGCACCACTGGGGGCTCATATAAATAGTATTAAAAATTCACAGATAAAAAAAACATTCAAATATATTCAAGGCCTATTCAAAGTTAAAACCACAGCTTATCTCTGCCAAGTTCCTTGTTTATTTTGTGGAGTGAAGACACTCTTAAGAACTCTGAACTTGGTGACACCTTCCCTAAATCCTGTGATGTTAACAGGAGATTGGGGTAGGGAAAACAAATAATTTACTTTGGATCAGTATTAGAAGAATGGTGCAATGGGAATCACTTACACTGCGTCTAAGTGCCAGCAATGCTGAGGTCCAGCCTTCCTTTTGTCCTCCATGAGTGCTAGAAGACACAGTGAAAGAGAGGGAAAGTAATAGTTAGCTTAAGGATAACGGGAATTCATAAATTCCCTATAGCATGGCTTTAGTATGCATAATGTTATTTTGTATATTTGTAAGTTTATACGGTTTGAAAATGTGTGCTTATTAAAATATTAATAGAACTCAGATACTGAAGGCTTCAATCACAACCTAGTTGTTAATGCACTGGGGGTGATATCAGTGAGATTAATGAGCAAAGACTACACTCCAAAACTCACTGCAAGTCATTTGGTGCTTAGTTGTTCATGAACAGCAATCAAATGAAGTTATTAGGATGCTAATCCACTGTATTCTTCTGCCTGGCCTGTGTTTCCCTCTTCTGAAGGAAATCTGTATGGGTGCTGTCAAGTGCATTTTTTGAACTTCTAATACTAGCTGTGTGATAATCATGTTCATATATAATCAAGATTCACATCTCTTTGTGGTTCTGGTGAAAATTATCCCACCTCTAATTCATTGTTTGCAATAGAAGAATATGTTCCATTTGAAGTTTCTCAAAGTTTTTTTATTGCTCTATGAAGGGTGGAAGAAAGAGTGTCACTGTAGGGAGGGATAGCAAAATGAGGGCTCTCCCCTCCAAACAAGAATTCTGTATCCAAATGAATTTCCCCATCAGTAACCAAATGTCTAGTATTTAAGAAAGTGAAACATTGAAAATCATTCAAACCTAAAACTCTTATATGAACAGTTGTCTCCTTACCCCTTTTCATTGGATGTCTGAACTGTATTTCTAAATGTTCAATTAAAGTTCTAAGTGCCAACAATGCTAGCGATTTCAGAAGTGAAAAAGAAATCATTTGGAGAGTGAAGTAGTTTTATTTTGGGAGCAATGTCCATGTTTTGTCCTCCTATATTATATCCTAGGAGACATATTCTCTAAACAGAGAGATAAATAACCATTGGTTGCTTCTTTGATAATGGCTGTAGTGGGCACATAAGCACAGGCAGAAAACAGTAGGACCACTTTGCTCCCTGGAGCCCCCAGTGACGCACTGGGTTAAACCCTTGTGCCAGCAGGACTGAAGACTGACAGGTCGGAGGTTCGAATCTGGGGAGAGTGTGGATGAGCTCCCTCTGTCAAGCTTCCCATAAGGATGGTAAAACATCAAAAAAATCCTGATGTCCCCTGGGCAACGTCTGTGCAAACTGCCAATTCTCTCACAACAGAAGCGACCTGCAGTTTCTCAAGTCACTCCTAACACAAAAACAAAACAACAACTTTTCTCCCTGGTTTGTTCATTATGCCATTTCTTCATTGGGATTTTGTTCATTGTGCCATTTGTCCATGGGGATTTCCCCTTCTCTATTTGTTCTTTCCTTACAAGTCAGAAAAGAAATCCTATGTCATGATTTCTTCTCTAGTGAGTTAGGAAAGAAAGGATGATGTGATGAATTGCCTACCTTTAGGCCAGGAAAACGCTCAGGAATTAGGCCCATTTTTTGCAGCCATTTTGTGTGAAGTGGTGCCTGGAAACAGCCATCTTAGGTTAGTCATTTCCTAGTGGAGGTGGAGCTTAGAAGCAGCCTGGGGGAAAATGTGGAGAACCCTTGTGATTGGTTGGGGAAAAGTGGGCGGAGCTTGGTTGAAGTGCAAAAAAATAGCTTTGAGGAGTACTTTTTAAAATCTGAAAGTTAGTTAGGTTTTGGGGTTTTAAGAAGACAGTTGGGAGAAGGAGAGTGGAAGTTAGTGAAGCCAAATGAGTTAGTTAGAGAGTTCAAGAGATATTAGGGAAGAATAGGTAGTATAGTGATTATAAAGAGATCCTAGGACTGTTTGAAGTAAAAGGATTCTAGTCAGGAAGAAGTCTTGCTAGTTTCCTGTGGGAGTTAAGAGTTGTTATTGGAAACCAAGTACTGAACTGTTTTAAAGTAACCAAATAAGTCCATCTCATTCTTGCAACCGTTACGCTTAAGTGCCTGTGTTTTTGAAAACCACACAAATAAACATTTTTGTTCTTTGTTAACAAACAACTGTCATCAGCGTGCCTCTGTGTGAAGAAGTTCCATAGCCAGTTAGGGAAACAGAGTTTCCAGATTGGTGGCAGCAACTACTTAGAAGAATCTCAATAATATTCACCCCAGTGTTCTGTGCTCTGAGTTCGAATTCAGCATCATCCAGCTTCCTTTTAATATACTGGTCAAACACAAACTGAAAACCCCTTTTGTCTTTGGTGGTAGCCTGAATCCATAGTAAAACCCCTCAGAATATTGTACATTGGTGGCAGGGTCTCTGCAGCCTTTAATTAATTAATTCAAATGAAATATATAATCTATTACAGATGGCGACCAAGGATAGGATAAACAGACAATGAAATAGTACTTCCCAGTATTTCTATTTAAGTGGGAATGATCAAGCAGGATGTGCCAGGATTCTTGTACTTTCCTGCCTTGTAACATTTTAATAGCAAATGGTGACTTATTTTTTCTACAGCATCCTGTTCTGTACCATTTGCATGCCACAAATGTCTCCTATTGCTACAAAAACCCATGCGTATGAATTTTCAGCTTATCTCTTGCAAACCGAATTGAAATGAATTCTAGTAACACAAACACATATTCTAAGCTACCAATAGCATGTTATTTTTGCTGTCTGACAGATGAGATTGCTGAAGTTGAATTGTTTGTATGCAGGTAAATCATTTATTTGTTTTTATTTTCCACTGTATGAAACTAGGGGAAATGTGCAATCTAAAATCCTACAATGGAAATTCAAATATTCTATATTCCTGGAAGCTGTACACAAGTCCAATGTACTAGTACTCTAGTTAATTAGTTTTTGTGATGTTAATGCCTCCTTAATCAGTGACTTAATAGTTCTGAATGGCTTTATAAGTTTTAGCTGCTGTCGTTTATTACTTAGGAAAATTAATTTAAATTAAAACATTTGTAAGGCAGATTTTTATGAGAATATTATGAACATTTTCATTGTCAAGGGAACAGGTGTGGGTTCATCAAGGATTCTTTCCCTTCTGGATCAATCTTTCCATAATGTTTTACAATAAAGGGGAAAAGTGCTTCATTGGCCAATGTATCTTTTAAAATTCTTCATAACACAATAATAAAGCAAAGCATGCATAACAAAACTGGTTACATTATGGAAGGTTTCCAAAGCATGTTGCTCTTTGGGAAAAAATGGAAAGCATTGAACACAATACAATTATACCTGCATTTTGAAAGAGAAAGCATTCTTGTTTTATTGTTCACTGAAATGTCTATTGATAAATTCATTTTGGAGTGGCTACAGAACCAGTTTTGTGGTACATTGAAATATCTAGACTTAATGTGCCAATAAATATACATCATAAAGTTTGCATTTTTGCCTATTTGCATTTCAGAATGTATCTCATTCAAATGCTTTTTATACCCAAAATTAATTTAGTACTTGCAATCTTCCCATTTTGAGTGGCGAATAACATGAACCAACCCACCTGTACTGCTAATAATGATTTTCAGATTGCTTATGAGTTAGTTTATCTCAGAGTATAGAATAAAATGGATAACTAACTAGTGCTGGAATCTTGCATGCAATTACCTGTGGGCAAGTCTCATGCAATTCAGTAGGTCTTATGAATAGACGTGTAACTGAATATTACTCTAGAAACTGCAAGATGTTAGATAAAGGCATATGTTTTTCTACAATTTACGCTCCCTGCAACACATCTAGAAGCAGCTTCTGGTCCATTACATGAATATAGGGCTAATGCAGACAAGCCCTTAGAAAAGATGCAATGTTTACTGATCTTTCGTGAACAATTCCTCCGGAAAGAGCCTCCAGTGGCACAGTGGGTTAAACCACTGAGCTGCTAAACTTGTTGACCAAAGGGTCACAGGTTCGAATCCATGGAGTGGCATGAGCTTCTGCTTTCAGCCTCAGCTTCAGCCAACCTAGCAGTTCGAAAACATGCAAGTGTGAGTAAATCAATAGGTACTGCTCCGGCGGTAAGGGAACGGTTCCCTATGCAGTCATGCTGGCCACATGACCTTGAAGGTGTCTACGGAAAATGCTGGCTCTTCAGCTTAGAAATGTAGATGAGCACCGACCCGCAGAGTCGGACATGACCGGACTTTATGTCACGGGAAAACCTTTACCTTTACCTAATCTTTCCTCTCTCACACTTCTTAAATTACAACTTGGTAGTTCAGGAGAGTGCTGTGGGTGTAGTATATCTTGTTTTCAGTCAGGTTTTGGAACAAGGTTCTTCATGATGTCCTTGCAGACTATCTAATGAACTGTGGATTGGACAATGTTACTATTTTGTGAATCTGTAACTATTAGGATGTCATCACACTTACCAATTTAAGCATTCTAGGATGTTTGCTAGGCAGTTATGGGACAAATGGGCACACAGTCAGTGACATGACGTTCCTCAACTTCTGGCGGAGGCCCCACCCCAACTGGCATGGAAGGCTCCCGTGCCCTGGTTGGGTGACACTTTCCCCGTGTGATGGGGAAGTGTTGCTGCGCTTGCCGTTTCTCCATGCTGGCTGGCAAAACGGCGCTGGGAGGAGTGGAGTGTGATAAAGTCCAACAGAGCTCACAAAGTACTCACTACTGGTTGTTTTTAATTTTGGAGGGAAAAGCTGAGGGTTATGCACTGTTGTTTCAATATTTATAAACTACAAAGAAACATCATATGAGCACATGAATTATTTTTTTACTTTCCCCTCCTTCCAGCAGGCTAGATGAGTCATTTACAAACAGAGCGAATTTAAAGCATCACCTGTTAAAGTTTGATTTGAATGTTTTTGTCTGTGTTAAGTTGCACACTGATTGTAATAATGTTTAGCTCTATGGGAGTTTTAAATTCATTAATTATCCAATTCAATTATTAACTATTTTTTTATTCCCAGATCATTGCATACACACATCCTGTACCCCTTGGACAGAAATGTGTCATGCAAAATCCCTTCCTAAGGCCAGGAATTTCATCCAATTCTGAATTGGAAGGGGAGATCTGAAGTTGGCTCATTGTTTTTTATATATATTAATCCTCAGTTGCTTTAATGATATTGTGCACAATTTTAAAGTCCTTCCTGGACAGAAAAGGGGCACATTGTTTTAATTATTATATGATTTTATAAAAGTGAAGGTGTTTCCCATTGTTTTTTAGGATACACAAGGAAGGCTGCTTATTAGATATGCTCCAAAGGATTCAAAGTGATGAAGCCACTTTCTTTGTTCCATTTGATCTGGAAATCTCTAACCAAGAGCTGAGCTACATTGTGAAAAAAGCTGAACAATGGAGAGGAATCAATGGTGAAAGACGAAAGGTGGGTAGAATACACCCAACGGGCATTGTAACATGTTCATTCAGGAGTACAAATTGTAAATTTCTTTATTAGCATGCATGTATCCAGTAGGAAAGTTTATTTACCATTACATTAAAATATTAGATCCCTGATTAAAGTAAGTAGAGTATGGGAGTCAGAAATATTCTTCAGGCACTTAAAAATTGCAAGTCTGCTTCATTCCTGTAACATTTTCCATGTTTTTTCAGACACTGGAGTTGAAGTTTTTATATACGCAATTATCTGATATGCCTTAAAACTGTTTTTTTAAAAATACTAATACATTTGGTTGTGCCATGAGGTAAACTATATACTTATAATAAAAATAGCTGCCAATTCAAATTTTTATTATTAATACAGAACTCTGGGGACGGCGAAGTGCAGGACTTTATTGCTATGTTATTAAAGCTCAGAAACTGAAAATTTGCAATAGGACATTTTTGTGCAAATTATAGAAACCTGGCTGAAAAGCAAAGTGTTCCATCTCTTGAGAATTCTTGGAGAGGCTGGCATTTCCTCAGCAGTTTGTCTTGTGGTGTTGAGATGGCTGCTCTTGTCAAGAAATTTTGGAAATCTTTTTCACTTCCTTTCACATCATATTTATAAATGAGAAGTTTCACATTTGGAGCAAACAACAAACAGAAAAGGGCTTGCCTAGTATTGGGGCACAGATTTTTGCTGCCCACAAGAAGTCAAGGCTAATCTATAAAATGTCAGAGGTGAAGGTGTTTTGCCTCACTGCTAACTGAAGGCAAATCTATACTGACAAATAATTCTATTATTCTATTATTCCAATGGCCCAAAATTGGCCTGGTGACATCCACACATATCCCCCCAAACCCATTGCAGTGGTGGATCAGAGTCTACATGATCCAGCTAGGCCAAGACCACATTGGCTTCAGTGGACTGGACTGTCACCTCACCTTCCATGTTGCCATTCCCAGCTGACTGCAGGACATGTACATTCTTGTTCATCGTGGGCACCCCCTGGTGACTTCAACAGAGGTGACCATGCAGCCAGGAAGGAGAAAAGCTAATCTCCCCTTCTTCCTGATTGCATGGGTGCCTCTGTTGATGTCAGAATAAGGTGCTCATGAGAGTCAGGACCGCACATTGAATCCCTGTGGCTGGTTGGGAGAGCTAAAAGTGGCAACACAGTCACAACTGGTCACCTTTGCCCTGTGCTGATGGCAGCAGTGTTCCCATATAGACAGCAAATCAGTCCAAAGTGGACAGGAACAAGCTGTCAACACTGCTCTAAAGCCATGGGATATTCCAGAGTTTCAAGCAAAAAGCATCCTTTAAGGCCCCTTCCACACACCTATATGAAATCCACATTGAACTGCATTATATAATAATAATAATAATAATAATAATAATAATAATAACAACAACAACAACAACAACAACAACCCCACCACTATCTCCCCAATGGGGACTCGTAACGGCTTAGATGGGGCCAAGCCCAAACAACATGTTACAGCAAAATTAAACCAAAACATAAAAAACAAGCAACATCATCAAAATTACATCGTAAAAAAAATGAATACAGTAACAAAATAACATTACAATAACACAATCGGGTAACAGTGGGCGGGCCACATGTACAAGATAAAATATTTAAAAACTCTAATGAGATAAAAATAGGAGCATGTTATTTGCAGGGAGCTCATAAAAATGCACAGGGTTGTGAAACTAAACTTCCCATTTTGCGGGGGCGTGTACTCCAGTGGCAGAAGTGTTGAGAGGAGCAATAGTGTCATGTTGTGCACCTACTCGCCAAAGGCGCAGCAGAAGAGCCAGGTTTTAAGGTTCTTTTTAAATGTTTCTAGTGTAGGGGCTTTCCTGATTTCTCCAGGTAATGAGTTCCAGAGTCGGGGAGCCACAGAGGAGAAGGCTCTCTCCCTTGTGCCCACAAGACAAGCTTATGAGATTGGCAGGGTTGAAAGGAGGGCCTCCCCCGAAGATCTATGACAGTGTGGACTCAGATAACCCAGTTCAAAGCAGATATTGTGCATTATCTGCCTTGATGTGCTGGGTTATATGGCTGTGTGGAAGGACCATTGCATTTTTTAAGGATTAACCCAGAATAACCCTTTATATGCAACAGAAATAGAGGAACATTATAAACACAGCCAGGAGCCAACTTAGGGTGAGTCTGGGCTTTTTCATGCTTGTGTAGATGAGCCCTGAGTTGTTTTTAATGTTTCACAAGAGAACCCAACCTGCAAATGAGCCATCAGATTTACCTATTTAACTGGCCAGAGGTCTGCTGGTCAGGGAGAATAATTCACAGATATTTTACTGGGAACCAAGGTATGTGAGCTGAAAAATATAGTAGCCCAAGGAAGCCAATCTACAATCATTCAAAGTTACTTTA
Organism: Anolis sagrei; assembly: GCF_037176765.1. Lineage (NCBI taxonomy): Eukaryota > Metazoa > Chordata > Lepidosauria > Squamata > Anolidae > Anolis > Anolis sagrei. Next base: position 84,006,619 of record NC_090024.1, read on the forward strand.
AAAAACCCCACTCTGATAAGCCCAGGGGATTTTAAGCCACCCCAAGATTTAATTCTGTGTTCATGGGTTTTCCTCAATTGGTGTGTTAAAGAGAGCAGCAGAGTAAGTAAAGGAAGGACTCTGTTTTAATCAGCTAGCACTGCAGAAAAAAAGAAAAAAAAATCTGTCTGAACTTTGTGTCTGTAAAGCTTTATCTGAAAGAGATCAGCAGTTTGTATAAATATATAGCCTCACTTGTCACTGCTATAAACATCTGGCACTGTTCTAATTATTTTCCAGTTTCTTTCTTGATAGTTTTGACCCTGGGCAGGGAACTAAAAAGATAAATGTGTCAATTGAATGAATAAACAGATACTCAGCGCTTAGTATTTTGCAAAGTGATTAGTGCTTCAAAGTCTCCATAGGATTTGCTGGATGCTAAATATTCTCTATACATTCTCACAATGTCTGGGCATTTGAGTGTTCGAAATTTAAAATACATTGATATTTGGTTTCTTTGACAGCATTTGACTGTTAACTGTGATATTATTTAGTATTAAATAGTACAAATAATGGCATATCTGTTTATGATGTTTTTCAAACTTATTGTGTCTAAATAAATTGTTAACATTCAGGGCTTATTTTACATTGAGCTGATCATTGGCCATTTCTATCTTTCACTCTGTACAAAGAGTATGTTCCAATAAGGTTCTAGGACAATGGAAAAAATAGCTTCCAAAGCGATTGAGGTCACTATTGAATGTCCCTGTCCCTGTCCCCCACTCACCAGACAGCTCTTGTTGAAGTCTTAGAAAATAGGGCTATAGAAGCTGCTCGCTAGGCAGAGGCAGGTCGATATGAATGCTTTAAAAAATCGCCTCATAACTGCATACTTTAAAATATGCTTAATTTCCTTTTATTAAATTGATAAATGCAGCAGTCGAGGATACATTTACAGTATAATGAGAATTTAAGACTTTTCTGTTTGATAATTTTTACATGGTTCAGACAAGCAATTTGTCATTGGAGGAAAGACATTCATACTATAATTTTTAAAGTATTTTTAGCCATCCATTTAGAAAGAGAAAGGTCACTTTCTGTAGTCAAGAATCACTCTATTAAAGTAATTTTCAAACATGCAAATGTTGTCATTTTTCTGTCATTAAGTATTTATCTCATATATATATATATATATATATATATATATATATATATATATATGGGGATATATTAATAAACGGGCAGCTAGCCGCTGCAACTGGGAGCAATATTTTGCAACTCTAACGGTTTTTGCATCTTTAATTAGATAGCAGAAGGTAGATATGATTAGGCCAGGATGTAGTGTTTTTCATTAAACCACATTGTTGAAGTTGTATTCATGGCTTGCCCTGGCAATTAAATAATGGGACAATGCATTTTATATTATTGACCCAATTATTTCCCTATGGGAAAGTATACATTTAATAAATTTGTGCCTTAGGACCTTCATTAGCAACAGTGGGATAATAATATTTTGAAGTACACAGATTGCATGCCCAGAAATGTGTTTGTATTATAATTGTTGGTGAATGAGGAGAATGCTGAACACAATTTCAGTGCCTTACCAAATCCACTCATTCACTTGCTTGCTTATGCACTGTGAGAAATGACATGGCATGACATGACTGGGAATATATGTGACCTCTGCTTTTCAGGAAATCCTACTGAGGATGTTTTGCCATGTAGAAAGAAATTTCCAAATTTCCATAGTTTATAATTTTAGGCTGCTATGAATGTTATTGCCTAGATCTGCTCTTTCAGTCTTTTTATCTTGCTTTGAACAAGAAATGGTTGCTGTTGCTACCATAATTTCTCCAGTTTGTTTTGCTAAAAAAAAGAGCTTGAAAAGATTTTTTCTCAGGCTACAACTTCCTGAAGATAGGAAGAGGTGTAATCTAAAAATGTAACTTGTCCCAAGTCTGGCAATAAAAGAATTTTCCTGGTTTTATTTTTCCATTTCTATTTTCTTTCCTACATCTCTTGACCTTATCTACAGCAAAGAAAAAAAGCAACTATATCACCCAACAAAAGAGAACACGAAAGGGGAAATGAAGGATTGGTAAAAGTAGGGAAAATATTGGCTACCTCAGTACAGAGCATTCCTTTTTTAGGGCTTAAGTTGTTCAAATAGGAACAAGATATGTGACGGACCAGGCTATACACACACACACACTCTCACACCAAGCCCAAATGTTTCCATTTTTCTCTTCACATCTTCTCTAAATGGTTTGAAAAATGAATGTTTGTCTCTTGGTGTTGCCCCTTTGAGGTTAACTGTTGGGGAGAATGCAGACCATCTCAAATGCCAGCAGGAATGGAAGATGTCACCATTTTGGAAGTGACTGTAGAAGAAATTGGTATGCGTGTGTGGGTGGAGTGAGATGTCTTTGCATGTCTTCATGCAATGGAGAAGGTAGGTTGTTGTAGGTTTTTTTGGGCTATATGGCCATGTTCTAGAGGCATTCTCTCTTGACGTTTCTCTCCTGACGTCTCTCCTGAAATACCTGGAGAAAGTATTTCTCATTAATTTTAGGGCAAATATTGCCCTCAAACCAATTTTTCACTTTGCTCACTCTTGTGCTAGAGGATGGTCATCAGGGTGACCTCACTCTCATTGCAAAAATGTTAAAATAAACCACATGTGACAGCTGTTGTATTTTAATATGTTCATCCCTCACCTCAACCAGTGGGGAGAATTAGGTAAGCAATAATAATAATAATAATAATAATAATAATAATAATAATAATTCATCTTGAATGGTTAAGTTTTTGCTTTTATCTGTACAATGTGGAAGTTTTTAGTATCAATGTGCTGTAATGAGTACATTAAAATGACAGCTGAATTGCTCAGCAAAATGAGACACTGGGGTTGAAAAGTTGTGGGATTCTGGTTTCTGGCAAGTCATAATTTTGCCTCTCAGACCAACATAAGAAATTCTTTTCAGGGGTATTTTTATTATTTAAATGATCAGGGCCTAAATTAATTTATTGGACCATAAATATGTAACAGGTATTAAATTAATGTCGGATCCCAAGTCTAATTGCAAATCACATCTCAAATAGGCTTATCAATTCAATGTGATTTATGTAGGCATTGACTTGAATCAATTGGATAATTTCTTCAGTAGGACTGTTCTAGTTGAATCTAACAATAGAATGCAAACTACAAAGACCAATCCAGCTTAAACAGCTTGGTATGTTTAGCCTGCAGAAGAGAAGGTTGAATTGAGATATGATCACCATGTTTAAATGTGTGAATGGATGTCATTAAGAAGAGGCCTATTTTCTGGTGCCCTGGAGACTAGGATGTCGAACAATGGGTTCAAATTACAGTAAAGGAGATTCCACCTGAACATTAGGAAGAACTTTCTGACCAAGAGCTGTTCAACACTGAAATTCTCTGCCTCGGAGTGTAGTGGAAGCTCAATCTTTGGAGGCTTTTAAAAAGAGGCTGGATGGAGTGCTTTGTGCTTTTCCTGCATGGCAGGGGGTTGGACTAGATGGACCACGAGGTTCCTTCCAACTCTATTATTCTATGATTCTAAGGAGATGTATTTAGAAATCAGCGCAACAAAATTCTCTGGAGCTCTTGCCAATTTTTCTTAGTCCATTCAGTTGAGAGAGGAAGTAGCCAATAAAAACACTGAGAGAGCTCTTTAAAATATTAGCTTCCATTAAAAAAATATTGTATGAATCTGGGGTTTCAGGCTCAATTTCTTTAAAAGAAACCTTGTTCAACATGGCTTCAGCATTGCTTCCTCAAAGATAACATGAAGTTTGCTTTTGCAAATGAGACTGATTCATGGCAAAATTTATTTTAATGGGACCGGGGCTAATTTTCTAGTTCTAAAATGATATTATAGCAAACCATAAAAAATTAGCCGGCAGTAGTTTTTTGAAAGGAAAATATATTTGTAATTAGCTTGAACATACAAGATTACTCGAGGGCCTATTATCGGCACAATTTTTGGCACTTTACACTAATTTGCATTTATTACTCTCAGGCCAACTTATTAATATGTTAATAAATAAGTCATTAATATATGTTATTTAATTGCCATCTATTTATCCCTCCTCAATAATGCATTAATTACCTGTTAATAGTTAATGGCAAAGTATTTGCACTGGAAAGGAATTTGATGTTGCCATTCATAGCAAGAGGCATTCTTGTGATAGTTAATGGGTTAATTCTAGGACAGAAGAAGCGTTTCTGCAAAAGCGTGTCCAGTGTTCATCAGATCCTCAAGATTGGATAACCCATTATGTTTTCTAAAGAATTTTAATGATTCAGGATAGAAGTCAAAGTCATAGTCCTATCAATTATGTATCTGTTTATTTCAAACAGGTGTTGTATCCAGGGCGGTAACTTTTCCACTCTCGTGACAATTACATTTTAATGTTTCTCTTTGCTGTCATACTTTACACTTCTACATAAAAAAGAGAAAAAAACAGGTTTTAAATAGTCATTCCATGTTTGTGAATGACAATTTGTGGATTTCACAAATTTGGAATACAAAATTTCAAGCAGAAAATTGTCATGATTGAATGCAACATTAGAAATCTGTTAAAGTGTGTGTGAATACACACATACATATATGCATACACATATATTTAAACATACACAGATAGTTAAAGCCCATACAGAAAACAATTACAAAGCTTATTCTACTACTAGACTGACTTCCAATTAGGGACATACTCATTCTTAAATCATACTACGCATGGGTTCTCCCTGCCCCACAAAGTCACCATTGTACAATATTCTGCTGATAGAGAAGCAGAGTTCAACAGACAATATGCTAATCTTTGTGCATTACATATTGTACTCACACCTTGCATATTGGGATTGTGTGTCATATATTGTGCATTGCTATTGTGTATTGTTTACTTCGCATGGCACTTGAAGTTAATTTCATTTTAAATGATTTTGTGCATGAAACAGTGTTTGTGTCCTTTCAACCATGAGAAAGCAATGGTGACACAATCTAAAGTACTCATCTGAACAATTTTGGATTATGGAGTATTTTGGACTTTGGAGTTTTGGATAAGGAATGCTCAACATAGTAGCAGTAGTAGCAGCAGTGTTTATGATGATAGTGATGTTGAAATAGTATAATAATAGGTGATAGTATTGTTAGTACAGTATATGAGAAAGCCTGATTTTGAGACAGGATATCACTGCAAAGCCTGAATCTTATTTCTTTGTGCCAGTGAGAGTAGAGCAGTTGAATGATTGGTTGGATGGGTGGTGAATTGACACATAGATAAATCTCACTGATTCAATGGGTTTAGTCTAGGCAAAAAGATAATAACAAGATTCAGGTCTTAACCCTCCTTGTAGGTATGGTTATGAAATTTGCTACTTGTGCCAAATTTCCTGAAAAAGTATGCACCTGGACACATATAAGAGAAAATACACACAGTTGGAAAGGTTGGACACAATATGCACTGTGTGAAAATGTCCACAGAAATATGCACACATTTCTCTCTGTGTTTGTCTGAGGGGGCATATGTATGCACAGAATTTGAAACATGTATAACCTAGATGGAAACCTAGGAACCTTAAAGAGATGGATTCTGCTGATTTATATATATATGCTTCAAAAAGTAAAAAAAAAGAGAAGCAAATAAGACAAATATGATTGCAAACAGTCCTTTAATAATATTAGCCTTCACTTGGGAATCAGAAAGCAAAAAAAGAAAATAGTTGTGCTAGGAAGTGGGAGGTTGGCTCTTAGGGGCACCTGGAATTAACTAGATCAGTGTGGCAATTTCTTTGCCATTAAATTCTCGGTTTGAAATCTACAAACACTTCTTTTACATCTGTGTATGAAGGAAAATAGAGATTAGGAGACGAAAATTAAATACAGGCTGGACAAAAAACAAGATTCATTTGCCCATAAAACATATTAGGAAGGGTTGTTGTTTTTTTTTAAAGCCAACCAAACATTCATTTTAACAGATGTGCACACACAAAGGACTACTTTAATAAATTATCATAATGAAGAATGAATGTTATCCATTGGTAGATGAATGGAAATGGTTTTGCCGTTTGCAGCTGTAGTCTAACACAGCAGAGCCCTGTGTTGGTGGCATGATTTCCTTTCTATGAATAATCAAGAGAAGGAAAACAGAATTGAATCCATATAGCCACTAAAATAGCTATATGAAACAATGGGTCCTTCCCCACATGTTCAGATCAATTCATTATATGGTGGAAAGGGAAAATGTACAAAAGAAAAAGAGTTGTAAGACAAATAGCGATCAGCAGTGTCTGGCAGTATTCCCTATTTTGCTCGAAATTGCTGATATGATGGACAATTGTTCCCCAGTACAGATTCAGACAGGGTGAAATATCTTGGTGAAACACTATGGAGTTTTGTTTCGAGAACAGATGTGTGAACATGATGTTTTCATAAGATCTTTTCATTGTTTCCTTCATGTTAAACTATGTAAATGGTGTGGTGGTTTTAGGAGAATTTCTGAATCTGAGACTGTGGAAATATGTAATTTTCTAAAATCTTCTTAGGATCCTTGCAAAATAATACATGAAAATCCATAATGAGCACATTAATAATGTAAAGGCATTGATGCAGAAGAACCTAATTAATTGTCATCTTGTCAGCCTTCTGATTCCTATACCTGGAAGGGAGGTGTTAATTTCCATAATACTTAAGCAGATATGCAAACTGTTTACTGGAGCACTTTGAACAGTGGCAAAAGAGAACAGTTAGTAGTACTTTTTTTCAAAGCAATTAATGGGATACGCTATTGACATGAGCTAATAGCTTTTGATCAGGGTTGACTTGCCTGTTTGACAGGTGAGATATTTGTTCCAGCCTTATAGTGTCCTGGAGACAGCAAGCAGATATGCACTAGGTAAACCAGGAGTGATTGCCAGTAATGATGCAAAAGGCAGCTGGCATGTTGATTGAAGCACCCATACACTGGGCATCTTTTCCTTATCTAGGTGGATAGCAAAGCTGTATGCCAGGAGGGACAACCAGCTGTGCTGTGTGTGAATGAAAAAAAACTATTTGTAAATATTCAAATCCCAGAAGATAAACGAGAATCCAGGACTGATTAAATTCTTTACAATGCAGGGCTTATTCTGTGAAGACATTTTCTGTATGAAATGCATGTTTCTTGCACAGAAAATATGATCAGTTGGGCAAAAATTCTGCTTTCTGTGAGAAAAACCACTTTTCACAGAATAAATCCTAAATTATAATTTGTCCTTGAAAACGACAGAGTTTTAAGGACAATCTCACAGTGTGGAGAAAAATAGTTAAATTATTCATTTTTGTTGCCCATAAGAATGGAATTTATGGGGGCTTACCTCCCCAGTGTTTCATAGTTTTAAGTGGTAGCAGTTCATACCCAGATCATACTTATGACAGAACAGGAAATTGATGGGATGTTGATGGCATTTTATATAAAAAGGAGGACTACAGAAAATAATAGACTTAATGTTCTCCAGTAAAAACCCTTATCTTCCAAAAGGCAGCTTTGATCTCTTTGCCCGAAAATATTTTTTGTATGGCCTCTGAAATTCTTTCAGTTATGGTGTCAGCACAAAAAAACCATTGCAATAGGGTTTTGGAAATGTAGTAATGATGGCTATTCTTATGGGTAGGTTGTGGTACAGCAGACTTGGAGAAGTTTGACTTCATTAATTTATAAGAATTCCTCAGTGGTTTACAGTGGCATTGAATCAATATTTCTCAGCATCTCTTTTCATGCCTTGTGGGCATATTCCTGAAGATTTGGAGTGTGGGGGAGCCTCCTTCTCTGAAGCCTCCCATGTTGTGGGGGAAGCCTCCAGCAATGCTTTTGCCCCGGTTGGGGGCGGGGCCTCCACCAGATGTCATATGATGTTGTGTGATGATCAACGTGGAGCTTCATCCAGAAGACAGGATGAAAGAGTCCTAGGATGTTTTTTTAGGTGAGTATAATGAGGTTGATATTAGACTAAAGTTAATAAAATGGAAAATCAGACCAGAAAAGATAAAGGTAAACTGTTAGTGGTGATGTGCAATTCAGTTGAATAATCATAAGGTAGAATTGTCTGTTCTGAACACTTATACCACTTCATCACATTCATTAAATGCTACTGAGCCAACCACTTAAGAAATAGCAACCTATTGTGTTCATCCCATGATGCAGTCTTCAAGTTTAGAGTAGAGATATCTTGGCATTTTAAAAAGGTTGCAAAGGAATATATATTTTCAGACGCTTTCTAAGCAGGTTGGTAAGTGACTTTTTTGTAAATTATCTTGATAGAGATGGGCAAACTGGCCAATTCTGTCATGTGATGGTATTGGTCATTCTTAGCTTTAAAATGATACGGTTATGCAATTTGTGGAGGAACCGAAATGCCCCTTTGAGAAAAAGCTCCATCATTACTTTTTGCTCATGGAGGAGGGAAGATTGGCAGTATGTTGTGTTCCTTTGTACCTCATGCACTTTCTCTGGGGGCTTTCTGCCCTTCATTTCTGTCCCAGAAACAAAAATCATAGTCCAGGAGCGGAGGTGTTTCTTTTCACAAAGAAAATGGGACAGTGGGCAGGAACAACTCTTTACAATGTGATGGCAAATCAACTGAGAACTCCTGACTTAAACGGATAGTTTGCTAGTGTGTGATGGAGGTAGGAAAATAATCAATTTAATTCAAAACGAAGTATGCCTGAGTTGTATGGTAAACCTATTCTTCCAAATACTTGACAAGATAAGTGGTAGGAAATCTTATAGACTAGTACTTTTGGAACTACTAAACAAATATTTGAAGTCTTTAGATTATACTGCATGTTACTATGCAAGAATGATTGTGAAAATGAGCCTCAAGTTTTAGCTTGTATAGAAAAATATATATACAGTAGCTGCTCATCTTCTCTGGGATGTTAAGTCACCCTGATAGCACAGTACATTTTGAAACATCACCATTGGTTACCAGTTTGTTCCCAGCCCCAGATTGAGATGTTGGTTTATATAATCTGAGTCTCAAATATCTTTCCCATCACAGTGCCATTGATAATGTAGTTGATCTTGGAATGTCCAAATCATAAATATCATTCTTCAATATCCAAGTGATGCCGTCTTTTTAGCACCAACTCAGTTTTTTCTTTCTGAAGCAAATAACATCCAACTTTAAAGTGAGATAAAAATATATCAAAAAGCTAATTGGTATGCCTTTGTTTTAGTAAAATCTGTAAAACCCGGGAGAGAGGAATTAAAAATGTAGGCCTCTGCCCCATTCCCACTCCATAGCTCACTGAAGCGAGTACATTCAGCAAACACTGAGGCATTGGTCTCAATTCAGTCAGCACTCCATTTCATTTGCTTATAGGGTAGGACATCGAACATATCTCATCCCATAATAACTGACATGATTATTTGATTCATAGGCATTCTGTCCACAGAGATTAATTAGCAAGCAGGCATGAAGTGTGCAAGTGAAAAATATGATAATTAGCTTTCTGACAATGTTAACATTTCAACACTTCAGGTTTTTTGATAGTGCTTCATTTAAAGCAAGCAAGCAAATGCCTCCCAACTATACGGAGGGGTCTCATTGGAACTACCCACGAGCCACTTTACTGGAAAGGAAGGAAGGTTCCTGATTAATTCTGTTTGCAGCCATTATGCCTAAAGATATCCTCCCTAAAACCTGACACACTATACATACTTACCTTGGGAAGAGGTCCCATTGAACCCAGAGGGAATAAAATATAAGTAAATTTGCATAAAGTTGTACTGTAAGTATTTGATTATACCACATTATAATTTCATATACTGTTTTCTTTCCTTCCTGTCCTAATCACCACTGAACAGAAAAATCCCTCTGGAGATTTTCCATTTTAAACAAAAACAGTTATTGCCATAGAAGCCCAGTGTACAAAGAATTCTCTCTGCACCCTTTACAGAATGAACCTTTGGAGTGGATTGTTCTGTGTCCTCAAAAATACAGTATGATGCTTGCATCAATGGGATAGATACTTGCTGTTTCACTTACCACATCTCCAGGCTTTTGCCTGGGCATGGCCAAGTGCCCTCCACCCACTCTGCCCACACAAAGAGATGAACACATGGTGTTGGGATAACGAAAGGTCACAACTTGTTTATTGCTTACAATGCAAACATCCATGCATGGGTTCTGGATCAGGAATTGGACAGCCCACTGCTGACTGATTCAACCAAAACAACAGTAGGGGCCACAGGCAGTTTTCCAAACAGGTCCAATCCGGAACACTGGTACTGCCGCACCCCTAATAACCTGGAAGTTTTAGATTTCTTCCATTTTTTTAAAAAAAGGCAGCTTCAATTGATACAGGGAATTCTGGAAAATAGTCACCCCTACTCCGCCCCACTAAAGATCCTGCCCCATGTCTTTCATTTGTTACATTTCAAAACAAGTTAGACATCCCGCGAATGCTTTCATTTGCCATCCAATTAATATCAAAATTAAGAAGATTTGTTATTGCTGAAATAAACTAGCATGTATACTTGGACTTTAATCCAATTATCATCATAATCTTTAACATCATCATCAGATGAGAAATGAAGAAAATATGAACAATATACAAACAACATTATTCATATACCACATGATTTATCTCAAAGATCTTGAAGACATTCTATGGTTTATTTTATTTGTATATGTATATATTTTCCATTAAGCAAATATTTGCGCAAATAGGATTACAGATCACTTGAGAAGGATATTATAGCTGACACTGATTCAAATAGTCACCACTCATCAATGACTTTAAAGTGTTGTGTAAAGGAAGGATGTGTGGAAATTCATGATTCAGTCAAATTCATAGGTAGGGGGAAATTGTTTTGCTGCAATAATAAAGACATCTCCAGAAATGTATAAATTTCAACAAATTTCTTGACACATTTGTCCTTGATCCCTTTGAATAAATTTGAAAATGAAATTACAAACCGGGGTCTAAAATCAAAAGCTAGAATCTTCAAAACAAGTTATTGGGATTGATCTACTTTGATTTTAACCTCTAATTACAGTTCTTCACACAAAACTCCAGAAACAGGCTGCCCTTGCATTAGGAACAAGAAATAGTCCCAAAATTGTGGTCAGCTTGATAAGTGTCGGTATCTACCGTAACTAAGGCATACTTAATATCAGGAATGTAATGCTATGAGAAATTACTTTGTTCTTATCCTATTTTAGTTACTTCTACAATTTTAGGAACTGCTGTAGTTAAGGAATTTTACAGTTAAGGAATTTGTATGGCCTCACTAAATAGCTGTTTTGTATGATATTTGTATTATAACCCTATGCCCTGTACCGTACAAATTGTTTTTAAATACAACCTAAAAGTAAACAGTTTGATTATTTTTTTAAATTATGGGAAAATGTTACTTTATAGATTTATTACCCTTATGGTAACCAGTTTTGGACCTTAGATTAGTAAATATATCTTAGTTTTTTAAAGTAACTTTCTAAATTCTGCAGATTGCTTGTGAAATCCACAGGAATATCCAGGGCAATATCTCATTGTACAAAATTATTTAGATGAGCGTATACATTCAGCATGTGTTGAATGCTCTCCATAGGGTTATAGCAGGCCTAACTTGAGCCCACAGGTTTTGTCTGTGGTCTGGTTTTAATGAACCTTGAAAAGTTGCCTGAGGTTGGTAAGTCCCCTGACAAATATTAAACAGCTGGAATAAACAAGCAGTTCTACTTGAATGCATAAAACACCCACATTTTGTTCTCAAATGAGTGATAGCTGGTTTTTAGACAGGTCTGCTACACAATTCAATATGTGATGCTTGCTTCTCCAGGACACACAGTGCTGTTTCATCAAATGCTCATAATCTTCTTTTAAGATAAAACTGGTTTATGCCCCCCACATTTACATTATATAAATATGATATGTTCAATTAGTGTAATGCTGTGTAAGTTTTAAAGTGTATATAGAACTGCAGTCTTAAGATGTAATTTTATGCAAACTTACCTGGAAGCCATTCTTAGAGTGTGCAGTAGTTTAACTTCAGTGGAAAGATAAATAGGATTGTTTTGTTGGGATGTAATCCTAAACATTCTCACTAGAGGGTTCAATGAGATTCGATGAAAGCCCCAGGAGATCTTATGGCTGATCTTCAAAAACAGACTACCTATATTCTTCTGGTCCAGATTGTAAATTGCTTACAGTGAACTCATTATGAGTTCTACTGCTAGAACTTCAACAATTTTTTTTTTACAAAAACTTTTGTACAACTACAGATGAATTGGGAGAAACTAATTTCTGTAAAAATCATGGGGTGCTAGGTTTTAAGAAGACAATGGTTGATGGGGGTAAAGTGGATTTGGAAGGATTTGTGAACCTGTTGATCGTTCACTCTCTGTAGTTTGTTTCTAGCTTTTCTCTCATCTTTTCCCAGTTGTCTCTGACTTTTCAGCTCCTTTCCTGAACACATGCCATTGATCAAGGGTCTTGTTAGCAGGCTGGGCAACGAGTGTGGTGTGCATACTTGTAAATTACCCCAGGAGTTAATTAAGGCCTAGTTTCCCCATCATTGTAGCCTACACAATGCTTGAGATTGTGCAGTTTGTGAATGTTTCATATGAGAGCCTCAAACAATTAACACTTGGAGTAGTGCCTTTTACCTTTTGTTACACAGCTCTAGTATGGTTCACTAGCAGATGCCCAGATGCAAATGTTAACATCGGATTATGTTACTTACATCACACCTATGGGTGAGAGACCCTCATAAATCCTCACTCGTCCATGCCTGAGATTGATTAAAAGGTTCTGTCTTAAAGTGACATTCAGTTCCTTTCTGAATTTCATTGTCCCTTTTCGCTCAAACCAAAGTACCAGCTTCTGCTAATAAGATATTCTGGCTAACAAAATATTTAGACTAAAAGTAGGCATGTCATTAACTCTGTAACCATAACATATTTGGGTTGCTGTTGTTGCTGTTGTGTGCCTTCAAGTCATTTTAGACTTATGGTAATGCCAAAGCAAATTGGCTTTATCATAAGTTTTCTTAAAAAGTTTTTTTCAGAGGTGGTGTTGCCTTTGCCTTTCCCTTATGCTGAGAGGGTATGGCTTTGTATTCTCAGTAGTCTAAACCCAGATAAATATACCCTACAGTCATAAAGCTTACAAACTCTCCCTTCTCCCAATAATAGTAGCTCTGAGTTTTTGCTGTTGTCAGTGTTTGTTCTGTGATGTGATGTACATAAAGATGTTTTAAAAGTAATCTTGTCCATGTATTAGCAGAAGTAAGCCTTACTAGCCCCTCTATGCTGATCTGGAGGATGAAAGATAGAGAAGGAGCTGAAATGGCATGGGCATGGGTGCTCGCTGCTTGGCTGGCAGAAGGGGCCCAGAAGCTGAAGGGGCTGAAGGAGACAGTACAGCAACCCCCTGTGAATGGTTGTTCATCCCCCAAAACGGTCATGACCCACAGGTTGATAACCACTATTCTAGACCCTCTGCATCAGACAACTTTATACTTTTCAGATGTCTGAGACAAATGTCATAGTTCTTTACCATTAGGTGTACTTGCCAGAAAGGATGTTTGCTTCAAAGCATCTGGGCTGCATGGATAAGATCAGAGTGGCAAGCTATAGCCAGGGAGCCACATGTAGACCTCTGAGTGGTTTTTGTTATCTTTGATTCTTCCATATATCCTTCTCCTGACCAAAGAAATCTGCTCTTAGCTTCAGTCTACACTGACCATTTAATGCTAGCTAGCTTCAAACTGAGTTGGCAAGAAAACAAACTCCCACAAAAGTGCAAGTTCTTCAGTGCTATGTGGTTTGTGTAACTGCCATCTAGGGCCCTTCCAGGCAGACCCTAAATCCCAGGAGCTAATCCCAGGTTTTCTGCTTCTACCTGGATTATATGAATCCCCACTGCCAGATAATCAGAGATAAACAGAAAGTCTGGGATCAGATTTTGGGATATAGGGCCTGTCTGGAAGGGCTCTTAGTCCTCAAACTGAATTTCCTATGTGGTCATCTGCACAGTGAAACCACTTTCTTCAATCCCAGTTTGAAACTGCATTAAATGTCCAGTGTGGATTGGGCCTTAAGACAACATATATCAAGATATGATTGCATCGCATATATAACCACGTACGAAAACAATAAATTAGAAATATATGCTATCATCCTGTTAGGTAGCTAAATATCTTAAGCTAGACTTATTGTGTTGTAATTGTTTTATATATACATTTACAACTCTGGTGCCGTTGCCATGCAAATGCCCCTAGAATTCACTTTAAAAAAACAAACAAAAAAACAAAACAGGCAGTCATACCAAGGAAATGAGTTCTGCAGCACTGGGAAGTGGGGTTCTGAAGGATGATGTGCACGGCCCCTCCTGAAATTGAACCATGGTGCAATAAGGGGAAGTAACAGAATTGAAAAGGATCCCTGCTTTTGCTAGTTGTGGCTTGCTGGCATGAAAAGGCTAGATATGTCATCTTTCAGCACCCATCTTACCAGCACCATAGAATGTCTTCACTCATGATGGCTGTCTGCTTTTAAGATGCGTTTTGGGAGAATCAGATGGAATATAGTTGTAGCAATATGTCCTGTACCGGATTGTGGCCACAACTGGCTTGTGGTGAAATAAAATTGATAAAGCATGCCTCAAAAACACAGTTTTATGAAAAAGAGCCAGGTGGGGAAACAAAATCCCAAGAACTCTGTTTTGTTTTGGAGAGTGTAATACATCTCAGAGAGCACTGATCCCACAGGCAAAAGGCACTTCCATCTCTGAAACACACACTTTGTCTAGTATTGCTGTAGCTGCTCCCTCACATTCTAATTTGTGCAGCAAAATGAAATGGCTCTCTTCTGTAGAAAGGGGCTGATGTCTTTCCTTCTCTTTCTTTTCCTCTCACCACCTTTATGTTCAAAACCAGGGCTACAAATAGCATGGGCGAGAAAAGACCTATGATGAATCAGCTCTGAAAACTGCAAGCTGACACATTGTGTGAGGCCATTTCCCCCAATAGCTAGTACCCAAAATATTCTGACATTGATTGAACATTGTAGCTGAGTTCATGTAGTAGAGCTGCTGGGTTGATAATGATGTCTACATGGAGCAGAATCACAAAGAGATGGATTTGGACACACTTGCCCTCTAAATTATGGTTGTCATTATTTTTTGCACAGTGCTCCAAATCGTCAAACAAATAATGAATTTCACCAGTTTGGAAAATATTCTTTCACAACATGTGCTGTGAATCTGATCTTGAATGAAAAGCCCTCTCCCAGTATTATTTTGCTAATACCTGACACCCTCCAAATTATATTTATCAATTTCTCTGTGTGTAAGATGCCGGCAGTGACTGTGGAATGTCTTTTTTAAAAATTTAAATTATATGGACTGCTCTTTTTATTTTTAGCTCAGGAATTAAACCCTTTTCTGTGGACAGGATAGAGGCGGTACTTTTTCAGCTAGCAAATGACATGAAAAAGCAGCTGTCATGGAGAAAGATGGGTCATCTGTAACTCTCTAGATCAGAGACTGACAGCTGGGAGAGTCACTGGTAACACAGGTGACCTCTAAGGGCAGCATACCGCACAAAAATAAAACTAAAAATGCCCTCTCAGAAGTGTGGGGACGCATTTTCCATGTTCCCATCACAGCCAGTTCCTGTTTTAGAAAAAGGCATGGTGAAAATGATATTTAAGGCACCTTAGATTCCTCTGGAGCACCCAGGAGTTTTGGAGGCTTCACTTTACTTATCCGTAGCGAATACTGTGTTGAGAGTTTAGTTCTCAGCCATCCTCAACCAGCAAGGCTAGCAGTTGCAGTGATTCATATACAACAGTATCAGCAGAGGATCAAACTGTCTACCTTTTCCATCATGTGGCTTTACCATGCAACCAAAAACTGAACTCCAGATTCTTGGTACATGTAAAAACTGACTGTGATAGAAAACATGCCCCTTTCCATAATACTTAAAAGAAATTACTTTTGGATCATGTGTCTCCCTAGTCTACTGGATGTAGATGGAAGGTAGACAGATATGGAATTGAACTAACTGGAATGACCGGATTACATTTGAGGGTCATGTGTTTAAATGCTAATGTATTGTTTTATATGTTTTTAAACTGTTTTAATATATTTTAACTCTATTTAAATGTCTGCAATTGTACATATTCTATGGCTTTGTATGGTTGCCTACATGTAAGCCACCTTGAGTCCCATCCGGGGTAGAGAAAGGCGGGGTAGAAATGCTACAAATAAATAAATAAATAAATAAAGTGGCTAGGAAACTATGGAATATTTGTACAGGTCACAATATCAACTGAGTTGGGCGAGATGTTTTTCATTTCCCCTCAAAAAAACAGATGAAAAGGAGATGAATAGGAGGTTGTATTGGAGTCCAAATTGGTTTATCTGTTTGGTGAATAGTTAAACTGGTTAAAGGCAACCTTGTGATTGATACACACACACACACACACCTTTTATATTAAGTATATTCACAGGAACCTACTGTTTATATCCAATACAAATTGTGTTACTTTTTTATTGTTTAACGTAACCTATATTGTTACATAGGGAGCCCTTGGTGGCACAGCTGAGCTGCTGAGATGCTGAACTTACTGACCAAAAGATCGGCAGTTAGAATCTGGGAAGCAGGGTGAGCTCCTGCTGTTAGCCCCAGCTTCTGCCAATCTAGCAGTTTGAAAACATGCAAATGTGAGTAGATCAATAGGTACTGCTCTGGCAGGAAGGTAATGGTGCTCCATGCAGTCATGTCAATCACATGACCTTGGAAGTGTCTAAAGATGACATCTTAGAAATGGAGATGAGCACCCCCCTGCCCAGAGTTGGACACGACTAGACTTAACCTTTACCTATTACATTGTTACATTTTTTTTGTATCAGGAATGGCTTGAGAAACTGCAAGTCTGTGAGAGGATTGGTTGTCTGCAAGAACGTTGCCCAGGGGACTCCTGGATGTGTTACATAATACATCTGGAGAACTAGAAGTGCAGCTTTCTGTGTAACATCCACTTTACCCCAAAGACCTTTTTGCCCTATTGATCTTCCTCATTGAGAAAGCAGCCATATCAGACTATTTATCATTCTAGAACTCTATTGTCTATTAAATGCTTAAAGTGTTCCAGAGCCTTTTGTAGCACCTGCTGCCTGATCCTACTTCTGCCCAGAACTGACATCCTCTGCAGGAGAAGCATGTGTACTGAGATATCATCCATCCAACTTCCCCCAATTACTTAACATATTATTTACTTTCATGTATGGTCAGACTCAGCCAACAATCATAGGACCTTTATTTGCCTTCTTTGAGTATCAACACTGAAATCTTGCATTGCAATCACTGAGTTGGAAGAGAAAGATGAACTGGGAGCACCCAGTGAGCAAAGGATTGGCAGTGAATAACACCTGTATTGATGTGGATATAATGGCGTGTATAAGAAAAAATGTGTCCATTTTATTTCAGGTATTTTTCCTAGGATATTAAATTGGTGGATAAGTTGCAAACAGCAGTCCTGATAAAGTCTCCTGTCCATCTTGATGGTCGGGCCTTTCTATTAAAATGACACATAAATAACCTATTATGTCCCCCACCCATGGAAATTCAAATGCACCTGTCAATTTGATGAAGTGCTAGCCTGGAGGGAAGCATTGTTTACATTTTCACTCCATTCTTCAAAAAAAAAAAAAAGGAGATTCTAATTATTTTTTCTACTGTAAATTAATGCTGCCTATGATGCTTAGCATCTCTCTTTATTGTCATATATTTGGGAAAGTTAAATAATAGAACTGATCCATCATGTATTATGCAACAAGCATTTCATGACAGCCTTCCACATGGTCTTATTTTGTCACTCTTCATAAATAATCTGTCCCTCCCCCTTCACTCTTCTTCAATAGCTGTAGGAAATTCTTTTGGCTGGTTGTTTAGGACACAGAGACTGCATTTGGAATAGATATACGTACCATGCAGCAGTCTTTTTCTTTCTTGAATAAAAATATTACACTTTAAATTTTAATAATAAAGAGAAATGGGTTAGACAAATTATGGTAAATTCACTATCACTGTCTTTAAATTTCCAATCAAGAAAAAACATGGTGATGTATTTTTATTGCATCTTGAACAAGAGAGAGAAAAGGGAAAAGAAAGAGAAGAACTATGATCTCAAAGGGGATGAAGCAGCCTATACCATTTAAGAAGAAACAGATTCATCTCTTTTACAAAAGAGAACATACTGAACTCATTGTTTTAGTGTCTTCATCAGTGTGAAAGGCCCATCCCTACCAAGGTTTCACCTGACAATCTGATGGGTAGTCAAGGACTTTTACAAAGAATGTTAATGTTCTTTAATGACTGGGAATATTTCCTTAATAGCCTGGATATAAATCCCTCTATTCAAGTCTTCAAAAATGGAACATAGATCAGATCTAACACTAATTTGACAAGGACAGTCCCAATTAATCTCTGATCCTCCTATTTTAAAGTGTCCCTCTTTCTTTCTTTTCCCACTTTCCTCCTCTGTTTTCTTTTAGAAGGCCCTTCCAGAGAGGCCCCATGTCCCAGGATCTGATCTCAGGTTTTTCTTTATCCCAGATATCTGTCAGTGCAGACTAGGCATGGATGAGTTTGGGAGTTGCAAAGGTATTAGAGCCAAATGATGTTTGGAGAAGGGAGGGAGAAGGAAGAAAAGATTTTGGAAGAGGGAGGAAGAGAGAGAGAGAAGAGATAGAGAAAGAAGAAATAAAGGTTTGGGAGGGAGAGAGAGAAATTAATAAAGTGACGGTGTGAAACCTGAAAGAAAGCCTTTCAGTGCTGGGGGTTTTTTTTGTCACTTTTATCTATTCTCTCCAAAAACTACTGTCCTGAACCTCAACCCACAGATGCTTCTCTAAGTCAGGGGAAAGGCACCACAGATATTTTTTTCTTAGGGTTCAACTGCCTCCCTTCTGTTTTGGGTTGTGTTTTCAACATAACACTATTGTTCTATAATATTTCCTAAATCTCCTGGACTCCAACACCCAGGTGTCTTCCCTAAGTCAGGAGAAAGGCACCAATTATTTGGGGGGGGGGGTCAACTGCCTCCCTTCTGTTTGAAGGGGGAGAGAAGCCACTTTCCCCAGTGTCAGTACTGTTTTCCCCTATTGCACATGCACATCCACTATTAACTAATCGATTCAGAAGTTTTGGGAAGTTTCAAAATTTAGAATCAAATCATCAATGCCCCCCCCTACTTTTGAACACCTTTTTTTTTTTAAATTGCCCATGCCTACTGCAGACTCTTATAAGCAAAAACCCTGGGATCAGATCTTGTGATATAGGGCCTCTCTCTGGAAGGACTCTTTCAAAGTACAAAAAAGCAGTTTACACTCAGTTAACACAGCAGAGAGGAAAAGAGAGAATCTTGTAGGATTACTTACTGCTATCTTTTTCAAAGAGGTTAAAGTTAGGCTTTCAATGTTTCATGGTTCTGTTTTAAAGGTTTGTAAATAAATTCATAATGCATTTTAATGTTTTAAATATTTGGTACTGTTTCATTATCTGGGCGGACTCCAATGGAGGCCTAGACAGAGAAAGATAGTCCATTTTATGGAGGGGAGGGGAGTTGAAGGAGGAAAATCTTTTCCCCTGTTTTCACTGGTTATTCCCCCTCCCCCTTTTCCCATTCATAAATGAAGGTTGTTTCCACAACAGTGACATGGGTAGGAGGAATAACAGGAAAACGGTTTACTCCTTTAAGCATCCTATTCTTCTCCATCTCTTAGAGGCCTTCACCCAGATAATGGAACAGTACATAATATTTAAACTTCACAAATAATTATTTGAAAATATTATATTTATGCATTTCTTAATACTCTTGGATTGTTTTATGTTTATATTGTTTTAACCACTGTGAATACCTTTATCAGAGGCAAGGTGGCATATCAATGATAATGATGATCATCATCATCTTGACCACATGCTGCTGTTTCTAGGCTATTTTTTTTTTTCTAAAAGAAAGTTTTGTTGTTTAAAGTGTCTTCAATGAGGTCTGAATATATTATTCTGCATTATTGTGATCTGTTTTCAAATTGTGAGGATTTTATTCTGCTTTGATGGGAGCAAACAACTCCCACTTAACAGTCCAAAGTCAAAGTGCTATTATGACCTGTAAAATCCTATGTGGTG
Organism: Anolis sagrei; assembly: GCF_037176765.1. Taxonomy (NCBI): domain Eukaryota; kingdom Metazoa; phylum Chordata; class Lepidosauria; order Squamata; family Anolidae; genus Anolis; species Anolis sagrei. The sequence continues at coordinate 84,026,800 of NC_090024.1, forward strand.
GGATTCAGAATTGCATGTGGTTGGATCTGTGTTTTCTCTAAGCTATGAAGGCCCATCCAGACATTATCTTTATCCCAGGAGCTCACACAGCAAACTGGAGGGTGGTCAAATGCTGTTTCCTGTAAACATGGAAGTAATAATTACAAATGGCAAAAAACACAAGATTTTCAGGTGCGGGAATATCTGGGATCTGAGCCAAAAATCCACATCTTCAAATGTCTGTATGTCCCTGCACTCAGAAAATACAGGGTGTTTTATCTGGGTTTGTTCCCAAGTTTTAGATGTTTGTTCCTGATTGGTCGGTTTCTAAAAAGCAGGTAACAGTTGAGTAGAATGCAAAAACTTTGTTTGTGTGCCAGAAACTTCATGAATGTTTGGAGTGCACATTTTCGCTGGCCAGGACATAGTTGTGCCTCCCTAGTCTATGTTGTATATCCTTTCACAATAAGAGCAATCAAGAACATACATGTATAATCCAGAAACAACACTCTGTCTGCACAGATGGCCCTGCAGCTTATATAACCCAGGAATGGGACTTATACAATAATTCCCATCTTCACATGTATGTATCTTAAGTTTTTTTTTAAAAAAATGCCAAAATTTCTGGCAGAAGTCCCACAGCAGCCATCTTGGGGGCTGCAAAATCCCATGACAAAGCACCAAGTGTGGCCAACGGAGGCAGAAATCTCAGGACGAACAGGTCTGTATCTGGACATCTTCTCAGGTCCCGAGTTTTTGTTTTTTGTTTTGCTGCCCCTGCCTAAAGCACTCAATTTGGTGCTGTCTGAAACCGCCCAAGGATCCTTGGAGGAGATGCTCACAACCATGTTTGGTGGAAACACAAGGAAGTGCTTTCTCAGTGGTCATGGAACTCCTTTCTTAAGAGGCTAAATTGGTCCCCATCTGATTGTCCTTCCATTGGCAGGTGAAGCCCTTTTTATTCCAATAGACTTTGGAGAACTGGCTGTTTCACAAGAAAAGGGCTTTCCTTAATGTGCTGTACTACTTTTATCCTTCCTTTGAAACTGCTGTTTTAATTCCGAAGACAGCTTAACGCTGTTTTAAATGTAAATTTTTCTATGTCTTAGCTGTGCTTTCTTTCTGCTTGTATTTCTTTTTATCATGTAAGCTGCCTTGAATCCCAGCTTTGCAGAAAAGACAGAGTATAAATTTAGCCTTCTAAATGTCATGGAATGTAGTTCTAAGCCATAAAGCATGAACATCTGCATAAAGAAATGGCAAAGGTATTTTGTAGCAGCATGTGCTATGTGTTCAGATTACAATCACATACCACTGTGCAGTTCTAAATTTTGCTTTAAGAGTCCTGGCAGTCTAAATTGAGACACAGACAGAGAGGCCATGAGGGTTGTGGATTTTGCATAGGTTTTTTATAGTTTGCATAGGTTTTTTATAGTTTGTTTTACCTTGACTGAAAGCAGCTGGTGGGAGTTCTGTATTGTTTCCTTGTGGGATTTGATACAGAATCAGTGATTATACTGATGATTTGTTGGTGGGGTTATGTATATCTCCTTTTAAGAGTGTGCAGATATGACCCAGGTAATATCTTGCAATCTACATTCATGTCGGCATGCATGTTTCTGACTAAAGTTGACTGTATGGAGACTCAGTACATTGTTAGGCTGTGAATTTAGAGTCTACATTGCAGTGGGTTTATTAGAGCTATGATATATCAACAAAGATGAAATGCCCAGTATATACCACTTCCTCATGAATCTGATGACTTGGGATGTATGTAAATTTCATGGAGAAGTGAAAATACAAACTTCTCCTTTAATTCATACCTGCACTCCAGACCCTTGACCTGTTGAATTGGGGATTCAGATATTACACCAATCACCACTTACTCCCAATATTTCATTCACTCTCCCCTTTCCAACCGATCATTATTTTATTATTTCTAATAAATGAACTGCATATTATCCTGAACAGTCCATGGCATCTCCCACTAACCTACATTATTAGGCACCAGCTGTACGGTGAGGAGGTGCAAGGAGAAAAGGAGACCCATTCAGTTAGCAATTGGAGCATTGGTGAATTTCTGTCACACTTGTGGGGCTGGGTCAGGAGTGGTTACTTTGTTAAATATAGTAACTAAATAGCTGATGTAAAATATGGTCCAATACATTTATATTTATTTTTACATTTTTTAAGGATGACTCACCAGTGTAACCATATGGCTGTTCTAGGTATAGATGTACTACTGTCTCAAATTATAACACAACTTGTTACTTAGCCCATATTTCAGAAAATGAGTTGCTAGTTGGTGAGGTTGTTTTTCTGTAACTGAAAATTTTAAGTCAAGAATAAATAAATATTATCTAATAAACACACATTTTTATTTGCCTCCAGTTAAACCTAAAAACTCATAGCCAGTTATTCATGCAGAAAATGTGCCATTTCAGAAATATAAGTGCATTGTTTCTCTGAGTACCTATCTTTGGAGAGTAACAGGCATTCAAGCACTGAACTCTTGCTTGAGATTAATGAAGTTATCTGACAGCACTGCTTGCCATATTAGTTATGATTCAATTTTTTATTTATTCAGAAGGATATCTCCTAACTCCTAAATATGTTCTCAAGGTGTTTCCTCATAGCTACACAGACCTGAAATAATTAGCATAAAAACACTATCAGTGAAAGTCCTATTTGAGGGCCTTGAGTGGAAAGAGGCGAGTCTTGAAAAGGATTTTGAGACATAACCCCCTACTAAGAGTAGTATGTCATGTGGAAGTTGGGGTGAACTTGTTTTCCACTGGTCTGGAGTTTAGAACAGAATCAATGGAACCAAATTAAAATAAAAGAGATTTCATTTAAATATTAGGCAGAATGTTTTTATTATAAGAGGTGTTCAGCTGCCGGAGATGGTGATGGACTCTCCTCCTTTGGAAGTCTTTAAACAGAGATTGGGGGGCCATCCTGAAAGATGGCAGTAATTGTATATTCCTGCTCTTGTGGCCTCTTTCAACCCTAAGATTGCAGAGATAAACTTCTATTTCTTGTGTAAATGATGCATATTTTATGGGCAGCTATACAAGGTAGACAGCATCCTGCGCATCACAACAACAAAGCCAGTGAATGAAGAGGAGGAAGTTATCTAGCATTAGACAGAATTCCTCAATCATCTGTTGTCCTGGGGGGGGGGGGGGTTCCTCCTTGTATGTGGAAATAGGTTCAGATGTAGATCAAGATGCATATTCAGAGTAAGAGTGATATCAAGCTGTGCCTTATTTATTAAAAGCACAAAATGTAATAAAGAGAACAAAAATAAAGGAAAGGTTCCATCTTTATTGTCATATTGGGTGAAAATCTAGACCAGGGATACTCAAATTTTTAAACAGTTGGAGTCCCTCAGACTGTTGGGGGGCCAGATTATATTTTGAGAAAAAACATGGACAAATTACTATGCACACTGCAGATATATTCATGCAAAAAGACATGAAAGAACAATACAGCATTTAAAATGATGAACAATTTTAACCAACATAAACTGACTAGTACTTCAATGGGAATGGTGGGCCTGCTTTTGGCAGATCAGATAGTCAAGTTAATTCAGATTATTCTTCTTCTTGTGTGACTTGAAGTTGTTTCAGACTTAGGGTGACCCTAAGTCTAAAGTTTAGACCAGAGGCTGAGTAAATTACCTTGGAGGGCCGCATCTGGCCTGTGGGCCTTCATTTGAGAACCCCTGTTCTAGACTGTGCTGAAAACTAATTTTAAAAACATTTTTCTTGTTGTGAACGTTCTATTGAAGGGTTAGTTCCAGTATTTTAAATGGTCCATGAAGACTTAGGTGCTCCTCTGCCATCTCATCCTGTGGGTAGACTTGGGCTTCTTACAGGAAAGGTGAAGAGGAGGCAGCCGTAATCTAAATCAAAGCAGCACCATCTCACCTATCAGTTGATGTGAGAGCCCTGGAGTATCAATTCCATAAAGGACTTTAAAGTGCCTCACAAACCTGAACTCCCCACCCCCTGACACACACACATACACTTTGAGCAGAAATAACTAACTTTATTTGATAGACATGGAAACTATCCCTTGAAGATAAAACTTTCCTTTTTCTCTTCCCCCTCCTCTTCCTTCTTCCTCTTTTTGATTAGTTTTGGTTTCTACCTTAACATTTGTCTTAGAATTCAACAATTTAGTGACCTTTCTAGAGAACCACAAGCATGCAATTCTAGATTTAGACCCCTTCCACACTACCCCTATATCCCAGGATCAGATCCCAGATTATCTTTTTATCTGGCAGTGGATACTCATATAATTCAGTTCAAAGCAGATAATCTGGGATATAGGGACAGAGTGAAAGGGGCCTCATTTAGTGACAAATAAGCTGTCTGAGTAGTTTTGGAAGAGTTCTACTGGGAGAAATTCAGGTGGACTTATTCTGGAGTCCTGCTTTTGAAGCCCACTTTCTAGCCAAACTTTGTCCCGAAACTGCGCATACTGTTCTCTTGAGTATCTTGGCAAATATGAGAATGTCTGAGCCAGCTATACCATTCAGAAAACAGCCTGGCAGAATAGAATCCAAATCACTGTGGTAAATCCTCTCTGTAGTACACTTAGGTAACAGTATTCCCCATACATTTATGTTCACAAAGAGTTTATACCCTGAAGACAGAGATGTAGACTACAGACACATGTCTGATAATGCATGGTAACAGCAGTGACCTACGGTTGCCTTTGCATCACACACACTTCCTCCAAGTTGCTCAGAGCAATGTTCTGGCCTGTGAGGTAATTGTAGCTGAGAGTGACTTCCCAAGTCTGTCTGGTACATTGAGGAGATGAGTAAAGAACTGATGTTGTGTCTTCCATATCTAATCACAACATTCTAGGCAGTGAACACTAGGATCCTTTCTCAGTAGGTAAACTATCCTTTTAGGGGAGCCTCCATCTTTCAGTGGAAGCTAGCTGGAAATATATAGATCAGATAAATTAGCCTAGGGACTCATTCTCTTCCCTTTTGTAATCTTTCTTAGTATAGCACTTTTAGTGACTCTGAACCATGATGTCATGGATTATAGCAAAGCCAGTTTTTCAGCTCTTGTAAGGAAGGTACAAGAAATGAAGGTGTCAGTCACCATGTTGCATTTCATATTCAGAGTTTTGAAGCACCAATTAATCCAGTTGTCAATACCCCTTCACCTTACTTTCTCAAAGGGAAGACAAGGTAAGGGTGTATTGGGAACTGGGAAAAAATGTTAGGTGATTAGAAATTTTTCTCATTCATAGTGATGCTCAGTGTTATACTTTTGGTACATCTTTAAAATATTTGAGACTTCTCTCAAGCCAGAGTTTTAAAGAAAGCAGAATTTTCATCAGGTGCAATTTTTATTAGTAAAATGTAGCATCTAGAAGAAAATATTTCTTTGTTGTTCCTCCCATAGGATGAATCCTCAGTCTTTAAGATTCCATCAAAACTCAGTCTAGGTATTTTGAACAATGAACATGGCAACAATATTTGGGGAAATTCCCCTTACAGTAAATAAATATCCTACAAAAGTAGAAATCTTTCCAAATGTTTTTAGAATCCATGCAACATAATAATAATAATAATAATAATAATAATAATAATAATAATAACAATAACAACAACAACAACAACAACAACAACAATCCTGCCACCATCTCCCCGAAGGGACTCAGGGCGGCTTACAGAAGGCACAAAGTACCTATAAACAGACATAAAAGTAAACACAATATAAAATACAATAAAATAAAACACACGCATATATAAAAACATAATTTCAGACTCAATTAAGCTGCTATTCTCTAAGTGTGGTGGTAAATTACTGGAACCATGGCTGGGATGTAAACATTGGAATAAAATAAGTGCCAGATGCAGTAATGGAGTGAGGGCATGGGATAAAGTGCAGGATGTGTGACGACTATGTTGGACAACTAGGGGCTAAATATTCTCAAAAGCTTGATTGATGAGCCACATCAATCAAGCCTACAAAAGCCTACAAAAAGAGGACAGTGTAGGGGCCTGTCTAATCTCCCTGGGGAGGGACTTTCAAAGCCACAGGGTCACCACCAAGAAAGTCCTCTCCCTTGTCCCCACCACCCATGCTTGTGACGGTGGCAGGACCAAAAGGAGGGCCTCCCCCACATCTTAGAACCTGCATCAGTTCATAGGGAGGAGTGTAGTCATGAAGATAGGCAGGAACCAAGCTGTTTATGTCTTTAAAGATGATAACTAGCTCTTTGAATTGGAACTGGAAATAACATCTGAATCTTTACTAAATCCCTTTTTGATTCAGGAGAACAATGACTAAATATGGGTTTGTTTAGAAGGAAACTGCATTATATGGAAAATTAAGCTTCCTAAAGTCAGATTTCAATTTAAAGAGTTTTCTCCTTTCCTCTTCTATTATGAACTGACACAAAACTGAGGACCAATGACTAGACAGAGAGAAGGAGGTGATGATACACACTGGAAAGCCCCTTCAAGTGTTATCTCAGTGTTCAATCCACGGAATATTTTGTAATTATAGCAACTTAAATCAACTATAAGGACATTTGCATCAACTTAATTTCAGCCTGAAATGGTTACAGTGCAATTAAAAGCACTATGCTCCTGTTTTAATTAAACAATGCTGTGAAATATTCTGCATTTTGAACCTGTTTTGGCCTGCCTCTTATCACTGAATTATTGCACTTAATTTGTTTTCCCACTGAAAGATGGAATTCACTTAAGGATTACTGGATGGTGCTCTGGCATTTTTGTGGTCTCTTGATGGCTCCTGTGAATCTAGATCATAGCTGTCTTCAGTGACTCTGACATGTCTTATATGCACCATCTCTTGTCTAGTCTGTCTCAGCAGATTTATGAAGTCACATTTGACCTATGAAGAGAGAAGTGGACATTTTTGATTAACTTAATGATAGAGATTTTAGATGACAGCAGATTCTCCTTGGTACTTACTCCAGGTTATTCTGCACATATTAGATATAAACTATTCTAACAGATATACATTCTGAACTCACTAATCCCATATAGACATGTTTTTTTTTGTTTTTTTGGATTAATTTATTATGCTTGCATTTTTCATTTGACAAAAGCAGAAAATAACAAAATAGAAATATAAATTAAAGCAGTTACAACATATGTAGAGATTTAGTGTGTAAATAAATGAAAACACATCAGTAAAAATGATAAGAAAGAAACTACAGTCTTCTTCCACAACCTTCAAGTTGTCAATTGACTGCTAGCAACTGCATAAATGTGACAGGTTTTTTAGGCAAGAAGAACTCAGAAGTAGTTTTAGCAGTTCCCTTCTCTGAAATGTAGCCTACAGTAGTCATTGGTGGTCTCCCATACAACCAGAGCTGACTGTGCTTAGCAACCAAGATCAGATGAGATCTGATGGCTTAAGGATATTTAGGCCCCTCTTCCACAATAACCAATTTTAAAGATCAAATACCTGCCCAGAGAAAATGACTTTAGAGGTGGAGTCAAGGAATTTCTGGAGTTCTTCAAACATTCTTCTGATGGTGAGAAGGTTCAAATAAAGGCTGAAGAGAAGAAGAAGAAGAAGAAGAAGAAGAAGAAGAAGAAGAAGTTGCCCACCTCTCCTCATGGTTTGAGGTGGGTTACAGCATTACTAAAACATAAACAAACACATCTGGAAAATACACATATTAAAACATACCTCTATAAAATACATATCAAAATACACAAAGCAAAAACCAGACATACAGTGAAGTTTAAAATTCACCATTAAAACTGTCTGGGTAGGCCTACTGGAAGAGTTAGGTCTTCAATGTATCTTAAATTCAGACAGATGATCCAGCTGTCAGAGTTCTACCGGCAGGTCATTCCACAGTTGTGGAGCGGCTGATGAAAAATTCTTCTGAGTGGTGGTTGATTTATACATCATGCATACCCCTTGCAACCAGAGACATATCAGTGGCCGTACATTAGGAGAAGAAATTTAAACCTCTACTTAACCCACTGCATAATTATAGTGATATTGTCTTCTTCTGGATTGCCAACTGTTTTCTTTCTTCTCTGCACATATTCAAAGAGGCTCTGTAGCCATGTACAATCAAGAAGTCTGTTTTGTTCCTCCCTCGCCTACATGCCGAGAAAGGGAAAAGATGACAAGAAATCCTTGGGAACTGGCTTTTCTCATTCCTCAATTTTCCTGAATACAAGGAAAGGTGAGAGATGTGAGGAGCAGAGAAATAAAAAGCAAGAGAAATAAGGTGGCAACTTCCAGTTCAGGGCTTTGAGGTAAAATTTAAATGAGTTGTCCAAGGTGCCAAACCATAACTGGACAGGTATGATACTGCTCTGTGTCCAAGAGGTCAACCCCATTCAGAAAATGGATTCAGTACCTTGGTTAGCTCCTTCAAAGTCTGAACCAATGGAAGGTATGTACAGTATGTGGTTGTGTGCCTTCAAGTCATTTATGATTTCTGATGATCTTGAAGTGAACATCATAGGGCTTTATACTACCAGTTATGCCAGTGTTTTTTTTTTAATGATGTACAACATGATGCCTGAACTCAAGGAACCAGTATCCATAGTTTCACTTAACTGCATTCAATAAGATATGTCCTCTCTGGTAATGTGCTAGGCCCTCCAGTGCTATTCTATGGTAAGAAAGTTACTACATAGAGTTGTGTGACTATGTGACTCCAGCTGAAATCATTCAATTCAGTATGGTTGGTTTTTATCCCTGGTTTGCTGTTTCCAGTGTAGGTTCAGGAAAGTATCTTCTGTGGATATGGGGTTCATACTGTATGCTTTAAGCTGACTTTATTTATTTTTATTGTTTAATCATGTTTTAACTTTTTTATCCTTGGGATTTTTAACGTCTTTTTAATTCTTATAATCAGCTTTGAGTCCAAATCTGGAGAAAAGCTGAGACACTACTAATGATGATGATGGTGTTTGTGGCAAGAATTATTCAGAGATTTGCCATTGCCTTCCTCTGATGCTGAGAGAATATGACTTGCCCACAGTAACCCAGTGCGTCTCCATGGCTGAGTGGGAATTTGATCCATAGTCTCCAGAGGCATAGTTCAATGCTCAAATCACTATACTATGCCGAGTCTCTTAATTAAGCTCTTGTTTACAAAACTGAATAGCCAAATGTTTTGTACCTCTTTAGGTGGTGGTCTATGACTATATGTGGAAAAACCACACCAAGAAGCCTGGAATGTCCAGCAGCAACGTCAGTAATCAAGATGAAATAATGAAATCTTCAGGAGATTCTGGAGGCATCACCGTTCATGTCATGATATACACAGTTCATCTTGGAGGCTACCAAGAACTGTACAGACATTTTCTGAGAATGCCCACAGGTGCTATTGTTGAAGTAAGTTTTCAAATGTATCTTTTCAAATGTGGTAGAAATATACAGTAGGCCCTACAATTTTGTTGAAATTAGCAGCACAGCACCCTCATGAAAGTGCAAATATTGCAAATAAAAATGTGTTTCTTACCTGAAGGAATACCTCTTTAGGAATCTCTAAGTCTTACAAGTTGACTCCCTTCCTGGAAGATGACCATAGAATCATCTTGGAGGACCTGGATTCTGAGGCAAGTCGACCATGCACTCACCCTGGAGGAGCTAGAGAGTCCCAGAGAGACCATATTAATCAAATTTGTGAATAATCAAATCCAAAAAGTTAAATCTGCAAATGTGGTGGTCTGATTCCAATGGGTAAATGCTACTGATGCAAGTGAACAATGAGTTCAGAATCATGCCTTTCTGAATATTCCACAGGAGCCAATATTCACCAATAAACAGAAAGAATGGTCAAGCTAAAACACTGAGCTGCACAAGCATTTACTGGTATTTTGTTTTCTCATTTTCTTGTAGTGTAATGCTCACAATGACAGAGGCAGAACATGGAAATACCTAGCTACAAATAAAGAATTTCACATAATGAATTCCTTATAAAATATCTAAGGCATAAGTACATAATGTTGCAATTATAGCATAAAAAGTACTTTTTGAGTTGTAATCAATACTTTTTTGAGTTGTTTAGTCAGTTTTATAATTACATGAGGTGTATAGTCTTGCTATTGAAGTTTTTTTTAATACTCTTGTCAGTGCCTGTGGTTGTTTCCATGACAGTGGGACCATAAATCCACTTCAGGTTTTAGTCCAATTTTTAAAGAAGTGTCCAAGGTGCTAATCCCATACCATTCAACACCTCGATAATTTTAAAATGTGGATTAAAACCCGAAATAGATGTACCATCCAATTGACATAGAAACTACTGACTATAGAATGGGAGCTATTGGCATTTTAATATTTGCTTTTATCAATGTGGAAGTAAAAGTTACATTTTAAGAATTATAACTGGAATACTGATGAATTTTTGAGTAACCTTGAGATATAACTGTAATAAGCCATTTTAAAATAAAATTGAGAGGAGGGAGAAAGATGCATAAAGTAAACAAATACTCAAAGTATGCATGTGTATGCATGTTGATGTGAAATACCTTACCAAGCAGCTATTTGATTTTTAACATGTATATAAACGTTTTCTTCATTTTAGTTTCATTTAAAGTCTGGGGACAATGAAGGAATAACAGGTACCTACTGAAAGCTATACTTTTAAAAGAAGAGAGTGGCAAACCTCCGCATACCCCCTACATAAGAAAATCCTTTGAAATTCAACGTGTAACCATAACTTTATAGGAAAGGAGCATACACTATACTGAAGGAGCATACACTACATTACATCAAACCTGCTATAACCACTGAGAAAGAGATAACAATGAAATGCATTAGAAATAAATGGAGCAGAGCTGTCATGAGTAACCCAGGTCCCATTGTTTTCAGTAGATCGGAAGTACAACCAACTTTTTATTGCTGTTTTCTTATAGCTCCCCCTTCCCCACTCCGTCCATCAAAGGTGGGTTGTACTAAGGAAAAACATGAATTTTCAGTAAGTTAAAAACATGATACTGTAGAATTGAAGAGAGATATAGTATGGCAGAAGAAGCAATTGTGTCAGGTATTTTGGTCATCAGTCATGGGAGTATGAATATTTTAGATTTAAGAATGTTGGCTATTTATGTAGTGTACGGCATGTTAAACTCATTTGAAGTCGAACTCTCTTTTTAGCAAAAAGAGCATGTGTCAGCATCTTCTAGGCTATTTATTTTAAATGCATGGTTAACATTGCATTTGGCACAATCTGAGGAGGCAAAGGGTATTGCTGAAAGCCAGTTTTTGTAGCTGGAGAAAAGTTATTAGTTGAGTTCTTCAAGGGTCCATTCCCTCCAATTTGTCATTTCAACTTTCTATCATTTTTTAATTTTGTTTTTACACCACACAAAAATGATGCAACCCCCCTCCCCCACGCACACACAAACAACAATAACCTTTCATTCATGAATTGTGCAAACAGGCATGTGATGTTACAGATGAAGAAATAAGGATCATTTAAAATACTGGCCTGAATGTTATTGTTAGTCCTGAGAATGACTGAATGGGATTTATCTGTGTAGGCTTACCATTCAGCAATTGAATGAATGAGTTTACTTTATTTGGGTCTAACCAATAGGATGCAAACTCTATCTATAAAACCCATTTTTTCCAAGAAAGACTGTTAAAATTAATATAAAAGGGTGTGTGGTTTCCAGCATCAAAGATGAAATGGTTAGAATTGGTTTGCGTATGTAGCCGAATAGTAAGGAAAATTATGTACAAAAAGAATATTCAGTAATTTCTGTTATTAGTGAAAAGATCATATGTACAGACTCAGATCATCAACTCATACATTCTTCAATAACAGTTAACTTCAGCAGATAAATTGGTATCCTTAGAAGAAAGAAACTGCCTAAAAAGAAAATTAATTCAGCCACACTATCGGCCCCTGGAAGAAACCAATCTCTCAATCTGAAGTGCCAATGTCAACAAAGATTATGAAATATTTGTGGGAAAAGTTAAATAACTATTGCTTTTTCAAGTGAACCCATCCCTCCAATGAAGATTCGAAGAATCTGACAAGACACAAAACATTTAATGGCAGTCAGAGCTCAGCGAATAGCAGGTGGAAAAGCAAAAGGGGGAGGAATACAAAAACCTTCAATAAAATTAGAAAGTGCCTGCAAGTGGACTGTGATGAATATTGGATTACACAATTAAGAGAGACTGCAGAGAAAAATAAGTCTTTAAAAAGATTGGAAATTCCACAGATATGCGAAGACTTCTATAACAACTAATACAATTCCAAAGTGCAGGTAGTAGAAGTCAAACCACATGTTGAGAAGAAAAACATCCTGATAGTATTGAGTGAGGTAGATAGTACATCCATACATAAAAAGAAGCCTGAGTCAAATAGACATAATATCACCAAAACTGTTTGTGGTGACTTTGGAAAGCCTTTGGAAAGGCAGGATTTCAATTTGCGGTGAACAATTTTCTCATTTCCTCTTCACAGTCAATTGTGTCTTCTTCTTTTTTTGCCAAAAATCCAGAGGATTTACAACATGGTCTCCCAATAACTAGCCTGACTCTCAAAATCAGTAGGACTGGAAATGAACTTGAAGAAAACAAAATGGATAAAAAATGAGCCACATCATTATAAATGGAGATTAAATTGAGGAAGTGACTAAATATGTATATTTTGGTCAACAAGTACAGTCAAATAATTTGACAAATGGCGAATGGAAAAAAAAGATGCAAGGCGTCTTGGGCGGCTTTTAATCGAAACTGGACAGTGTTAACAGATTATAAGCTGCCAATGAAGGTCAGAGCAGATATCCTCAACACTGCAGTCTTACCGGCAATGTTATACCCTTCTGAAACATGGGCAACAACAAAGTTAGAGGAGGGAAAACTGGTGGTGACTCAGAGAGCAATGGAAAGAAGGATGTGTGGTATGACAACAAGAGATAAGGCCAGCAACAAAGAGCTGCATCTAAGAACTGGGGCGCATGACGTGGTGAATGAAATCTATGAGGCAAAAAGAAGATGAGCAGGGCATGCAATACAAATAAAAAACAACCAATGGACATGCCGACTCATGAACTCGATTCCAGGAGACCTTGACAGACCTTGTATTGGATGGCATGAACCAATGGTTCGGTTATTCATATTTTTAGCATTCCCAGAGTAATGGTTGAGACTGGCTGCAGAACATAGTTATCGATCACACACATGGACTGAATTGGACATGATTTTATCTTGCCAGTTTGGCTTATTGGTAAATCTAATCTATATGCATTTTTAAGTTGTTGTTATTGTATATTGTTTTTATATTGTATTGTTATTATTGAATTCTGTTGTGAGCCAGTCTGAGTCCCTCTACGGAGGTTAGAGAAGATCAGCATATAAAAGTTTTAAATAAATAAATAAATAAATATTCAGCCACAAATGGAAAACTGAAGCACAGTATCATAAATTTTAGCAAATGGTAGATTTGCATGAAGCTCAAAGGAGTAGATTGACTACAAATTGGGTAGGATAGTAAAAAGAATCAGCATGGATTATTGACTATGTAAACACAACAGAGTTGTGCTTTAATGATGTTTGTTCAACTTGAAACTGTGTTTATATTTAATGTCAGTCTGTTGGTAAGTCAACAGAACACACTGGAACTCAATAGGATATTCCTTTGTTTCTTTATAGGAAAAAAGAGTTTATGAGATGTTTTAAGATCTGTGTTTGACATATACACAACAGGAGAGAGACTTCAAATGTATTCTCATTTCTGTTAAAATTATCAACCACCTGTTGGAATAAACAAAAAGTTCACAAAATGTGCATGTTATTTGAGAAAAAGGTTGAACGAAGAGAGACAGAGAAGTGTTCCCACTCAGTGATATTCTGAGAAACTACCAGGCATCGAGTTCTTCACAGAATCATATTTCACTTTTTTTAATTTTATTTTTTGGTAAAATAAATCTTCCTCCCATCCTGTGTTTTTTTTTAAAAGTTTTGTATAGCAATGAATGGGGAACATAAGTACATCTTCATCCCACACTCTTCCTTCCTTCCTTCCTTCCTTCCTTCCTTCCTTCCTTCCTTCCTTCCTTCCTTCCTTCCTTTCCTCCTCCTCCTGCTCCTAACTGTTTTGTGTGATGATAAATGGAACATTTTGATGTCTTACCATCTCAAATGCATTTGGAACCCATGCTGGCATAGGCTGTTACTATCACAAGCTTGATAACACCAGTGTGGTGATTTTTATCTTGCTTTCTGCTGACTTGCTTTCTTATTAAGAGGACAAAGATAAGTGGTTTTAATTCAATGAGAAATCAGTTTCTTATTAAAGAGCAACTAAAGCCTTAAATTGCTCAGAAACAGCCCCCTCCCCTCCCCTTGACAGCATGATTTTTATCCAGGAAAAACAAAACAAAAAGATCCAGCTACTCTAAACAGATAGAAGATGAAAGGGAGGCCCTCCTCCACTACAGTTGCTTGAAACAGAGCAAGTGGTAATAAGATCAGACAGTTTAGGTAACTAGCCTATTACTTCGTGAAGCCGTTTACATCCATCCATATGCTGCAAATGATGCTTAAGGTTCCCCGTACGTCTTGAAAAGTGAATAAAATCATCTAGGCTTATTTGGAATGCAAGATCAGATATAGTATGCTGAGTGACACTTAAAAAGAATGAAGCAGTAAGTGGAGCTTATTTTCTGAAACTGTCTTGACACTAATGCTAAATTATAGCTGGGATTCATCTAGCTTTTTTACCTTTATGAGGAAAGGCTTTTTACATATTTAACATAATTCTAGGGAAAATATACTGGCATTATGTATAAAGATATGCACACTGTAACCAAAGGGCATGTATATTCCCCAGTAGAACACTTTCTGCAATGTTATTGCCATTTGGTGTCATTTCCTAACAAATATAAAATACGATCGGTAAACAAACTAGACTTTAGATTTAAGCTGACAGCTGTTCCTTCAGAAGCAATATTCAGATATTTAATCTCAAGAAAACTGAATGTTTTGTGGCTGTTTGAGAAATCCATGTGTTTATCAAAGGAAGGGTCGCATGCTTTTATGCGTTATTCTGGGATCTGACAAGGACATATAAAACTGCCCTCAGAAAACATACACATTTTACAATAGTGAGTGTGCCTTTAATCCTCCTTTAATCCTCGTGGGGAGAATGGTAGGGTATAAATAAATCAAATAACTAATTAAATAAATACTATGGAAGTGAGACTACTAAATGGCATGACTTTATTTATATTTTGAATACAGATTTTGACTCTCCTTCCCAGATTTAGCTTGTGCATACACACACAGAACCTCTTCGGATACATTTATTTCTCTGTTTTCCTCATTCATGGCAATGCTCTGGGGTACAGAGGCACACCTGGTTGGAGAACTTTAATCTGAAACATTTTATTTGCTATGTGTGCTTCAGATATACAAAATGGGCACACTTCAGAGGCAATTTCATACTATTTGGACAATAATGCTTGGGCAAGGTAGAACCTTTAAGGCCATATCCATGGCATAAAATGAACAGAAGTTAGTTTATGACAATGAAGAGTAGAATCATAGAATCATTGAGTTGGAAGAGACCTTGTGGGCCATCCAGTCCAGCCTTCTGTGAAGAAGTGGGAAAATCACATTCAAAGCACCCCTGACAGATGGCCATCCAGCTTCTGTTTAAAAGCCTCGAAAGAAGGAGCCTCCACCACACTTCAGGGCATAGAGTTCCACTGCTGAACAGCTCTCACAGTCAGGAAGTTCTTCCTAATGTTCAGGTGGAATCTCCTTTCCTGTAATTTGAAGCCATTGTTCTGCTTTCTCCCTCCTCCCTATGACTTCCCCTTACATATTTATACATGGTAATGTTAGCAATATTTTAAATCCTGCATATTTGAGTCTTTTTACCAAAGAGACAAGTTTGTTTAGAATGTTTAGCTAATTCATTTCATGTGAATGTACCGTCAAGTCACCTATCAACTTATGGCAACTCTATGCATTTCACAGTGTTTTCTTAGGCAAGAAATACTCAGAGGTAGTTTTGCCAGAGCTTTCCTCTAAAATATAGCTGACAGTACCTTGGATTCATTAGCAGGATCTAATTGACATACTAACCAGGTTGACCAAGCTCAAACAGGATCTTGTTTCTTTAGGGTGTTTAAAATCTGCTCATTCTAAGTTTACTACATCATATTTCTTTAAACTATCCTTTTAAAAGATGAATGTTTGCAATATTTATTTATCAGACTTATTGCTGATTCAATTTTAAAAAATAAAGTCAAAGATAAGCACCAAAGCAATATCATTTCAGTTTACCTAAACAAAAATATAACCTTTTCAGAAAGTACCTTGCAGCTACACAGATTGATAAAATGCATCAATTATAATTTTTGCTCTGTTTTATAATTACAGTGTGAAGTGAACTTTTGGACCATGTTGATTAATTAAAAGGTTACTGGTATTGAGTCACTTTCAGAAGCAATGACTTGGGCATCAATTAGTTTAATGCTCAGACTGTGTCCAATATCAACACATTTGAAATATATTTATACTTAGTTTATTGTAGTTTGTTATGTGCAAATTTGTTGCAGTGTATAAAATATGATGTGTAATAAACTTTATTATTATAGGAATATCAATTAAAGGGATTATGCAGACCAGACCCAATATAAATTTAAGTCACTCTGGAACTCATATAATTATATTTATTTATATGTTACAAGTAGTGTAGCATTGTTCTCATGTGCCATGCAGTGCTTAGTAGGACTTTATCATTTTTGAAAATGGGCTCTGGATGGTTTGGAGGATTCCGCTGCTGATTCCATGAAAATGAGCCAGGTGGGGGGCAGCCGAAGCCTTTGCCAGAACAAATCTCAGCAGCCGGATCTTTTTGACTAATGAGGGCTAATAGAAACCTATGGAATTGAGCGAGCAGCACTGACTCTACCTGTGGCAGTCTATGGGCGGAGCAGCCTTGCTAATCAGGAAAGCTGTTACTCTTCCTTTGCTTTCTTCCCCAACAGGCTCCTCCATCCCTTCCTGAAGCGCCCCCCCCCCCAACCTGCTTGAGGCAAATGGGAACCCACTTTCCTAGCAGCACTTTGTGCTATGCAAACATTGAAGAATCTTTGTTCTCCCTACTGAGGCATGATGGAAGTTGAGGTTTTTCTCTCTGTGTGTTTCTCATTTTCCTTTTCAGCCAATCAGAGATCTGGCTGACTGTGTCTATTCTCCTCCCTTCTTGTGGCATGCACTTGGGACTTCAATTCCCAGTACCCTCTCTTGTGTTTTTTTAAATGTTATGGTAAAATTTTATAGTTTCCAAAATATTAGTGGATTAGTGAAATGTTCTGAAAACTGACAGACTTGCAGAAGTAAGTATGGCCTAGAATTGAGGTGAGATTTTTTGCTAATAGGCCTAACAATGACAGAGAAATTATTCTCTAAACCTTCCCCATTGGAGGCAATGCACGAAATATTTTTGGAATGAAAACAGAAACCTCTTCTGAATTCAAGAAGCACTCTCAAAATGGAATGAGGGGAAGCTTTTTTTTTTTTGTCTTATCAGGAGCAACTTGAGAAACTGCAAGTTGCTTCTGGTGTGAGATAATTGGCTGTCTGCAAGGACGTTGCCCAGGGGACGCCCGGATGTTTTGATGTTTTTCATCCTTGTGGGAGGCTTCTCTCATGTCCTCGCATGAGGAGCTGGAGCTGATAGAGAGAGCTCATCTGCGCTCTCCCCAGATTCGAACCTGCAACCTGTCGGTCTTCAGTCCTGCCAGCACAAGGGTTTAACCCACTGCGCCACTGGGGGCTGAAAACCAGACACTCAAAACAGCATGGTTTTTTGTCAAATTGCAGACCCCTAGTACTTTGGAGTGGGGGGGGGGGAGTTGGCCTCCAGTGGAAAACAGCCAAGCATGAATTCA
Source organism: Anolis sagrei (assembly GCF_037176765.1). Lineage (NCBI taxonomy): Eukaryota > Metazoa > Chordata > Lepidosauria > Squamata > Anolidae > Anolis > Anolis sagrei. The sequence goes on from NC_090024.1 coordinate 84,044,681, forward strand.
TGTTTACACACCTGAGTATCAGGAGAGAGGGGTGGTATTGAAAGGAATCTGAAGTTCTCCCATTCACTGTAGCTTCCTTTTTGCTGCTGATAACTTTGAGGGATTGGCGATGGATTGACAGAATGGTAATGTAGCAGCAGAGCAGTGACATAACAGTTTCAGACAATGGACTTGGTGGCCCACTACCCTCACTGCTTGACCTGCATGATTTGGGAGGGGACGGGGTACAGAAACATGGTCATTGTCTTGAACTGTAATTGTTCCAGTAGTTCTTCTGGGATGCTAAGATTTTCTTTTTATGACCATTTTAATGTAGATCAGGCCATTCATATGGGCTGTTCAGTGTCATGTGTCAAATTTGTTCTGTGCTTTCTTGAATTGACTCTCAAATTTAGTTCTAGGGCCCTAGTTCCCAACATGGAACACTCTAGAGGGGACAATTTGATTTTTAACGGGGAGGGGGCAATTTGAGAATGAGTTATTAGCAGGGTTTTTTTTTTTTTGGCATATATTCCTGTGAGAAACATTATGTGCAATTCTCCTTTTTTCCAACTCCCGCAGTATTTTTTTTTTAAATAAGAAGTTGTATATTTTTGCAGAATTGTTTTGTTTGTATGATTTTGCCCCCAAAGTACATTATTTAGATGGCGAAACTACACTTAGTTTTACAAAAATGAATTTCCCCAACAAATTTCTGAACTACTAATAGAGATCAAAAACTGTATAGGAAATGCAAAAACTTCATGTCACATGAAACAGGGCAAAAATAGCTGAAATATTTCATCCAGGCCTCTGGGAACAAAATAAGCCACGATTTTCCTCCCTATTATTTTCAGTCAATTTAGGTCAACCACACATGTAGTTTCCAACTCCCAAGGACAGTCTCAGGTTCCTGCAGTAGCAGATTTATACTGGGAAAAGTTTAATTGAGGGATGAATTATGTATGCTAACCATGCAGTATAAATTTAAGGTCATTCTGTGTTTTACTTTCAAGTAAGACCATGCCACTCTGATGCAGATGAGGACCATTGTGCAAAGTATAGAGGACAACAAAAGAGAAGAAACTCCACTGGCAACCAGGGATCCCCCCCCCCCATCTCTGTACTAGGAGGTTGAGATTTTGAAATAAAAACTGCCAGCAAAGGATCTCTGGAAGAAAGAAAAAGCCACATTTATCTGTAATATGCCCAGATCAGGGCCCTTCATGTTTTTATGTAGGAGTAAAACAACTATTATCCCAAATCCTATTGTTAACCTTGACTAAAGGAGTCCATTGAATCATCCTACATTTTGACTCACTATTAAGTAATTGAATCAATAGGACCTTTCTATTTGGAACCAATCAATGAAATTCAGGTCAGAGGTTTCAGCTGTGGCTGTTGCTAATGTATTTATAACAGTGTTGAATGTTCTATTGAATATGTCTAGTGCATTGAATGGGTCTGCTCTAGCTGGAATTCACCAAAAACATGCCAGCCAATGCATTTCTTGTCATTTAGTCCTAAGATCTGTGAAATACTGGATCTGTATATTTGCTGAGACTACTTTGTGATTTATGTTGTGAAAATCAGCATGTCTTGGCCAAGCTTTAACTCCAGTCTTACTTGTTCGATTTTTCCAGGATAGAAGATTTGCCTTAATTGGTCAGTCTCTATACAAGTAGATCGTCTAGTTCTGTGACAGAGTCATCTACCTCTATGTTTGTCTTCATCTAGTTAAGAAGGATTCCAATTATATTTCTCTTGACTTACCACATCAGTCTCTATCCAGCAGGGCTTGTAGGCCATCATCTAGATGCAATATGACAATGGATGATGAGAGTCATATTCTGAATGTGAATAGCTCGCCGACAATATTTTTATAGTCAGTGTCTCCCCAAAGTGATAGCTTTTCCCCTTGAAATATTTTACTTGGTGTAGATCTCTTATTATTTTCCACATGATAAAAAATCCTACAAGGGAAAAAATGCCTGAGCACAAGAAACACAGTTCTACTATAATATATTTGTTTTGGAGCTGTATATAAAAAAAACTAGGTGAATTCATCTTTCATATGTATTTAAGCCTTTGTTTGCCATGGTAGATATTATTAGTGAATCTCTTTCAAATAGCTTTGCCTCTGTAGAGTTTTGGCAGGGCTGTTAAAAAAATTGTTACAAAGCACAGGAGTGGAATCCAACCATGAAACCCAAATTGTATATTGCTATGAATCTGGGTTATTGGCATGACAGCACCAAATTTCACACACAAAAGAGCTGCTAAGCTGTACTTTAAAGCATACAAATAAATAAATGCCCAGAGTCTGTTTATTTTTGCTTCTTTTCACATGATATTGCACTAGACTGGGCCACAGCTAAAGCATCTGAATATTGTATTTTTCAGACTTTCGGTGACATTAGTGGAATAAATTTGGTATATAATGAAGTGAACACAGCCATTCAGGAGCACATAAGTGAAATGGATAATACGCTGAGCACTTCTTCAGAGATCAAGCTAAGGGAAAGGAAGAAGAATACAGCAAGGTGGAAAGGTATTATTTTCAGTGACTACAGCTATCTTGTAACTCTGAGGTAATGCAAAACTGTTTCAGCAGTAGAGCTCAACAAAATCTCTTTGTGTTTGGCAAGAAAAGTTTCTCCTATGTCACCCAAAGTTCATGTATTTCAGAAAGCCACATGCAGGAAAAGGGCAAACAAAATTAAACACAGGCTATTTCTTTCAAAGTTCGAGTTTACACTTTAATGCTATATTCAATGGTGGCGAGTGAGTTCCATCTAAATTCAAAAAGGTATCTGTTTTGAGTTTTGGTTCCAACCTTGGTCAAACTGTCCAAGGTACTAAATCTATTTGGTGATAACTCCATCAATTCTTAGTCTAAAATGCAGGACGGGTTTACCATATAATTGACATGGAAGCAATTCCCCATGGTTTAACACAAAGGGCTTTCCAAATATTCCACCTAAACATTATTAGCTGAAATAACTTCCTGAAGAGAGATTAGTGGTTTGGCAGTAGAATATGCTGCCTCTGAGCATGGTGGAGTCTCCTTCCCTGCAGGTTTTTAAGTAGAAGCTGAATGGCCATCTGTTGGAGATGTTTTGATTCTGTTTTCTTGCATGAAAGGGGGTTGATTCTTGGAGTCCCTTCCAGCCCCATGATTCTATGATTCTGTCATTTTAAGTTCTTCATAGAGATGTTCTTTATACAAAATGTCTAGTCTCTCCTCATAGTATGGCTTCATCTAAAATGGTGAATATTAAGTTGGGTAACATAGCTGTAGCATATTTTAAATGGCTTACTCAAAATTCCACTTTGGTGCACCACATCCTGACCACAGGCTCTATTCCTCATCGGTGAGAGCCATGTATACTGGCCATATATGCATTCCTCCTATAGGAGATCAAAGCAATTGAAACATGCAGGCTACATTTTACCAGGCAAAAAGCTATATGACTTTATTCTAAAAGATAAAAAGGAGAATGATGATGATGAGTATGGTTTAAACACTTTTATGCATTTCTTTTTTGTTTTTAGGTGACCTTGCTGGTGCTAAAAAGAGCTAATGGACTAAAAAGTATAATTTCATATCTCCCTTTGCAATGATCTGCTGTACAGTTCAAAAAGGGATTAACTCTGTTCATGTGTTGAGTGTTTTGTACTTCTTACAGCTTACAAGGGGATTTGCTTTAAATGTTAGATTTTAAAACCAAAGTTGAACAAACATTGAGCTTTATCTAAGGATTGCAAACAGATTGATGAAAAAAATCAGAAGATATTCTATTCATACTTGGTAGTAAGTCATTATAGAAGGCGAGCACAATTTAAATTCATTTCTTTGACTAACGCAGTGGTTCTCAACCTGTGGGCCCCCAGATGTTTTGGCCTTCAACTCCCAGAAATCCTAACAGCTGATAAACTGGCTGGGATTTCTGGGAGTTGTAGGCCAAAACACCAGGGGATCCACAGGTTGAGAACCACTGGCCTAAGGCCTAATGTTTTATGGCATTCGATTTTAACTAACTTCCTGTTTTATACTGTTGGTGTTGCACTGTTAGCAGGTTTTTGTCAATATTTCTTACCTGTTTAAATAAAAATGTATGTGTAATGCTGACTACTGAATTGTTTAACTGTAATTTTAAGGTTGATTGTATTTCATAGGCATATAAATTGCCTTAAGAAGCTAACCTAGAAATCTTTCAAGCAAACAAGCAAATGAATAATTGTCAGATTTTGCTCTCAGAATTAGTTGTATTGGTTCGTAATTGCACAAGATGCTTTTATCCTGGATTTTCCACAAAGTGGAGACTGTGTAACCCCTAAACAGTACACACCATAGCCTTGCTTCTAGTTCTACTACTGTTACCACTATTCTACAGTGGCAAGTCCCAGAATATCCTATTTTCTTTTAATCTACGCTGGCCACATGACTTTGGAGGTTTCTCCGGATAAAGCTGGCTCTTCAGCTTAGAAATGGAGATGAGCACCACACTCCAGAGTCAGACACAACTGGACTTCATGTCAGGGGAAACATTTACCTATAAGCATGTTGAATGGACACATGGAGAAAGGAAAAGTTGAAAGCCCAACTATTAAGTCTTCTTTCCCACCTCCAACATGCAGAGATAGACTCTTCAAACTGGACTTACTATTAATGTAGAAATCTGATTTTCCAGGTTTTCGACTGGGAAAGAAAGCCCCCATGGATATTGAAGGATGTAATCAGTTTAGGTGCCCTCCACATGAAGGAATGAATGAATGAGACTTTATTTCTGTCCCACCCTATCTCCCCAGTGGGGACTCAGGGAAGTCTACAACATATAAAGCCATATAAAAATACAAAATAATATAAACCAAAAGATAAAACCCAGTTTACATTTACACAAGCAATAAAGACAACCAGACAATTGAGCACAGATCAACAAATTCACATTATAACCATTTCATATTTAACAGATTTTTCAATTTTAGAGTTTAAAAAGATTAAATTAAAAGCATTTTTATAAAGCTTTTAAAAACATATAGAGGGAGATGACATTAGGAAGGAGCAGGACTACCATGCTCAGGGAAAAATATGTTGGCCACCCTCAACTGAAAGAAACCGATTAGCTTATTTGGTGGGTACATTGAGCTCCAATGTGATAGAATGACACAAGGCTTCAGCCTCTGAGACGAGTAGCAAAAGGCAGATTCCACTGAGTTTCTTGGTCCTAGTTCAGTCTCTATTATTCCGGACAGATATGGGGATTCTCAATTCATGGAGAAAGAATGACATCTAGATTGTTTAAATGACAGCCAAACTCCCAAATGACTAAAATCTCTTTTTTATAGCTTAGCTGACATAATAAGGCACTACCTACAAAATTTGTTATGAGCTCTAAGGTTGTTGAGATTTTGAAATCCAAATGTTTCTGTTTTATATTGAACTGTCATTGAAAATCCTAAAGCATCAGGCAAATGTTCCCAAAAGCTGCTGTACAGAACAGGGAATTTTTTTTGTGCTAAGCATTTTTCATGTGTTTTCCTCCCAATGAAATAATCTATAACAACAACAACAACAAAAACATCTTCGGGGAACTGAAACAGAAATATCAGGCCAAGCTGCCCCTTTCAAGTGAAGGAAGGATGTCATCTTTCCAAGAAACTGATGTAAAAATTTTTCTGCAAAAGCAGCCTTTCTTTTTGGTATGCTTCAAAAAGGACATGCTCAAATGCCAAGTAAAAGTGGTTATGTCCTAAATCTGAAGGGTTATTTTTCTTTTCCATATCTCTGCCCATGGCTTTTGGGGAAAAGTTATATGAAGATAAAAAATTATAGCCATTTTCCAGGGCAAGAAGTCTGTAACATTTCAGAAGGCTAGGTATGAGGACTATTGAACAGGACAACGGTGAAGGAGGACAACAGTGAAGCATGATAGCATTGGAAGAATGGCCCCTGAAAGAAAGATGGGGACCCATCTAATTGGTTCTGAAAAAAAATTAAACAGTTAAGGAAAGTCACAAACACAGTGGTACAGTCTCATAGCCTCCTGAAATACTAATTAAAAAGATTTCACACTCTCCATCCACATCTCTCAGATTTGTCACTTTAGCTAATTAGGAGGAAGGAAACGGAAATAAGTGTTAGCAAAATTACAAATCTTTCCCCAAAGTACTGAATTTAACAACCAACTTGTAAAAGGTGCTCCATGATTAAAAGGTGAACCTTTTAATACATTTTCCCACACAGGACTAAAATCTGTGGCATATGCCAGTTTAGTCCAGGTCAGCCACGGAGTCTGCTGGCACACTCCACACTTCCCCCCATCTGATCACCCTCAGCTGGAGTCAGGTAATGCAGGATGTGGGGTGCCAGGTTACCCATGCCTCCCTTCACACCCCTCGATGAAGAGGAGCAGCTCAGGTGGCTGTGTGATAAGATTGCTAGTCATATCTTGGGCATGTCATAGAGATGAAAGGGATGTTCTGTTGTACCATTTCAAATCTGATTGCACAATTTTTTTTAGCTAGGAGCCAGTGTCAGCTTTGATGGGTTTGGGGAGAAAGCCTCACAAAATATCAGAATGCAATCACCACAGACTTTAGGAACCATCTAAATCTGTGGCAAATCACTATAGCAAGGTTCCATTTTCAAAATCTAATGCTTGCTTTCCCCTGCTCATTCCTGCTCAAAGAATGTCATATTGAAGATGGGGCAAGATCCATCTTCAATAGGTATGGGCTAGCACAGTGGTTTAAACCGCCTGCTATAGAAGATCCTGCCAACCAGAAGGTTGGCTGTTCAAGTCCAGGTCGGGGTGAGCTCCTGCTGTCAGCCTAGCTTCTGCTCACCTAGCAGTTTGAAAACAATGTAAGTAGATAAATATGTACGGCTTTGGTGGGGATGTAAAAGGCATCCTGAAAAAACATGGCAGCAAAAATCTGACCAGGAAAGGAGTCCATGGACAACAGACTCCTCGGTGTAGAAAATGAAACAACAGCAATTCCCCATGGCCAGGTCAAGCACAACTGGATGCCAGAGGAAAAGAGGAAAGGCTTGCCTCTATTTATGTACTGTCTGTCTCTGTCAATTGTATAACGGCATTGAATGTTTGCCATATATGTACCTGTAATCCACTCTGAGTCCTCTCGGGGAGATAAAGCAGAATATAGATAAAGTATATTTATTATTATTATTATTATTATTATTATTATTATTATTATTATTATGTTATTGCTCCAGAGTCTAGGACATGGAGCAATGCATTCAAACTATAAGAAAAGAGATTCCACCTAAATATTAGGAAAAACATCCAAACAGTAAGAGTTATTTGTCAGTGGAAGATGCTGCTTTGGTGTTGTGAAGTCTCCTTCTCTGGAGGTTTTAAAGTGGAAGCTGGATGGCTATCTGTAGGGAGTGATTTGATTGTGTGTTCTGCATGGAGGTGGGGGGGATTGATAAGATGGTACTTGTGGCCTCTTTCTTACTATATGATTCTATGAATTATAAGCCACCTTTAAAGCTTCTGCTTTCTCAGAAGCTTAAAAAATATTAAGTCTGCCTCCTGTGATTTGAATGTAGATTTAGTTCTGTATTATTGTTTGCTAAATCCCATTGGTTTCATAGATAAGAGATATATGCAATAAAATTTGGCTCAACCTGTACAGATTGCATTAGTGTCTGCAGTTATTAGTGACTTCATCCATATCTCTTTGTTATACTCACATAGTAATTGCTTGCCTGTGGTGGCATTCCTCCTGTATAACTGGATATATGCAGTCATTACTGAAAAGTGTAAATAAGGAGCTCTTTTAGTGGCATAGTATCCCTAGGTACCCACTGTGTTCTTATTATGTACAGCGTACTCCCATATCTGTAGTTCTAGTCTATTATAGGATAAAGACATGTGTATGAATTAAAAATTAAAAAGCTTGTTGTAGACTGGCGAGCACGGTCTATTAAAATATATCCAACAGAAAAACTCCCACTACATATAGATGGATTGCAGTGAGCACCACTTAAAACAAGCAGATGAAAAATTGGCGATTTTCATCATTCGGTTAAATATAGTACTAAGTGGTATATGCTAGCATTAAAAGCAAATTACCTCCCACTTCACCAGTCACAGCATGGGTGCTTTCTATTGGAAACCGTATTTTCAGGAATGCTAAAGCATTGACTGTATTAAATAAATCAGCTGGTAACTCTGGGAAAGACATCTGAAGAAGGAGCATGTGTGAAGAAAAGCTCAGTCTGCTCTGGTTGTGACTACCAAATAGATGTAGGCCTCTGTTATTCCCTAAATTTCTAAACAATTGACATTTATGAGAAAACAACATTGTGTGGAAGCTTGTGGGAGGTTCCTCGTTCAGGAGAATAGTAATGACAAGTAACCAGCCTTGAGCAGTTTGTCATCCTGTGAATTTTTACTCAGACTGTGGAACCAGAGAAGAGTCTTGTGGTGTTGAATATGGAGACCAAGGACTTTATTGCAAGAGGCAGGTAAACTGGAATTGCTTCCCTATCACATGACATTGTTCGTTTGCCTCCTCCCTATGATTATCCCAGCCCTCACTACTGATGGAAAAAAACAGTCAACAGCTCCCAATCCCACAATATTCCCATTATTTATCTTGGTTCAATGGATCCCTTCTGATTTGGTACCAGCATGTCAGCAATATTCTTTTCTGTTCCCCTTCTCCATCACCCGCCCACTATTTCAAAGCTGTCTGTTTTGTGCTTATTTCACATTTTATTATAATATTTGTGTTTTGTTTTCCAAAGATAGAATTGTGAAATTGCTCTAATTTTTTTTAAAAAAATCACAGCACAGTGGTAGCACAGGAAAATATGAAAATATGTGAAAGTATAATTGCAGGACATGAATTATCGAATTGTCATGATTGCATAGTTTAGGAGAGATGTGACATTGAATGTCACGATCCAATATGTTATCACACAATTGCAGTCGAATAGCAGGTTCATGTAATAAAGTCCCAAGTCTAAGACTCAATACACCATCAGCAACAGCCACAGAAACTGTTGCCATTGATTTGATTTTAAAGCTCTCATGTTTAAAGCAGCCAATTCAGGGTATCAGTAAATGGCACCAAGAGGAAGGGTGATTGTGTTCTAATTACTCTCTTAGTCTGACTGGTATTGTAGCGAGGACCACCAGTGCCCTAAACAAAGAGATGCTTGTCCTGTGCTACCTGCAATTATTCACCCTCTGTAATCAGAAAGTGAATAATGGGAGATAGCTTAATGGCAGGTATAATGATTCACACTGCAGAATTCTAGCAGTTTGACATCACTTTAACTGTTATGGCACAATGTTATGTAATTCTAACAAACTACAAATCCCATGATTCCAGGGGAGGGAGTCATGGCAAAGTGGCATCAAACTGCTAGAATTCTGTAGTGTAGGTAATCTCTGAAATACAGAAGAGTTAGATTATCTGGAATGTACAATTTCAGGTACGAATGTATGACTCTCCGGGTCTGAGGAGCTGAAGACAAAGGGAAAAGGGAGGTGTACTCCTCAGCAGGATGTGAAATATGCTGAGAATTCACCTTCAGTCCTTGAAGAAATAAGGAAAGGCTGCACAAATCCCAGCAACTGTTAAATTGGCCTCATGAAGATAACTGCCAATAAACCTTCCCGCAAATCCAAGGCATCTTTGTTGCATGCAACTGTTCTACCTTGGTTATTGTCAATATTCTCATCTGTCACATGCTCTTGACTGGCTATGACTGATGATTCAGTGCTTTATTCTTTGCTAAACTTTTTATCTGACTTTTCATAACAAAGCCTGGACCAGTTGACAACTTCTCTTTTATTTGTCCTTTCATTTGGCTGGATAGCCTGCGATTGATCTGGACTTGATGAACTACCCAACAGTTCTTGCTTTAGAAACATTGATCACTTGTTGACTGGACTAAACAAGTCCCAGATCCTGTAGGAGAATCCTGTTTATATCATATGCAGAGGCTGTGTGTCCACTATGCAGAAATAGCTAGATATTAATACTGATGGACAAGATTTGCAACAAAATCTTACGGTGTCGACTGCTTCTACCTAGAATGTCAGCAAACCATTTCATCTTGCTGGATACTCTGTTCTACAGTCCCTTTCCTGCAACACATGTCTAGAAGATCCTCCATCTCAGTGTTCTATTTTGATGCTCAGCTTGAGATTTTAGGGCTTCCTGTAGTGTTGTTGTTCTTGTTGTTGTTGTTGTTGTTGTGTGGGGGCTGAGGCTCACCCCTCTCTCTTAGTGGTGGTACATTAAAGACAGAAGGGCATATACTTGATAATGATATATGGATTGTGGGAGACGTCTTCTTTTACAGAAAGCCTACAACACGCTAGTTTATGAAGTCATGTCGGGGTAGGAACACTTGTTCAATTTTCATTTTCAAAATAGGATGTAACATTGTCATTTTTTTCTGATGCTTTTTGTCCCATTATGCCAATCCTGTGACTTACACTAATAGAAAATAATGACACAAGGCTGACTTAACTAGACATAATAGGATACCTTAAAATGTTGTTCAGTAGGAACGCACATAAACCTGGCTACTTGTTAAGGAAACATTTGATGGCTCTTTTCTGCATTGTCTTAACTACCATTGTATGCATTCAACTGCTTCTTCTGTAGTGAAGTTGATAGATATAGTCTACCATCTTCTACATGAGCTAAAAAAGAGCATTTCTATTTGAGAGATAGCAAAGGAAAACACCTGGGAAAAAAAGAATATTTGACCTGCATGTAGGCTGCAAATCTATATAAACAATTAACTCCAAACTAATGCTGTGAGTTTATATTAGGGATATAATATTTTATTTATGCTGTTTTTACCACAGTAGGATGCAGAATTTAAAACATATCTTTCTGAGCAATATGGCAAGATTTTGTTTTGTATTTTTGGTGATTTTCCCCCCATGTTTCTGGAATTTTTTTTGTACAAAATAGTTAGCAGTTACAAAATCCAGTAATTTTAAAATTCTTTTCTGAAGAGTTTGGCATGAAAGCTCATGTTGTTTAGGGAAAAATGCCTTGTGCAAAAAACACTCCAAAAATGATGAGTTTTGCTCAAAAATGTTTTTTTAATATATAAATGATTTGTTTTCAAAAATCCTAAAACTTGAGAAATATGTTTTCTTTTTGTGTGGATTCCTCAGTGCATCAAGTCACATGTTCTTAGTTACACAATGTCATTTGTGAGCATTCTCTATGTCCTTAGTTTATGCGCAGAGGACTTTACATCTCTTAGAAATGAATAGATATCCCTCATTTTTCCCTGAAATTTACATTTTTCTTGCGACAATTTAACAGAACTTTTGTTGAATGAAAGCGAAAATGGCTTCTTAAACAAATTAGAGTTGAAGTATCAAAAAGGTATAGGAGAACCTTGCCTATTTTAATGATTTAAACTAATTTCATTGGAACTGAAATAAGAGCTGTGGATTATTAGGCTGTTACCATTGCAACCGTTTGGGCTGCTTTTGACATTTTTATTAGGATGATACAGATTTATATTCCGTCATCTGCAGACAAAGTTGTGCAATTTCAAAACTGACATGGTACATATCAAAAGTTGATAATTGGCTACTGAATACCATTTGTTTGATAACATGGAACTATTTTCTAGAAGGTAATAGGCATGGTTCCTTCTCTGGCATTTCATTTGCATTGTTGTTCTTGTTTTGGCAATTAAATGTCTGAGTGCTTTGCTTGACTTCAGGTTTTCTCTGCAGCTATACAATTTTAACTCCTTTGTGGCAGCACCCATTCAGATTTACGTAACTCTTCTATTCATTTTTTTAAAAAAATAAAGAGTGATTGGGGAAATGAGAGAGACAGAGGGAGGTTTGTAGTTCTAGATCTGAAATAAGCAGAGACCATGTGCGACTGGACAAATGATGGCATTATTTATTTATTTACAGTATTACAATGTACATATACATGGCAAACATTCAGTGGAATAGACACATAACTTATATAGACCGAAACGCAGAAACTACTTAACATTCCAGCTTTTTGATGAGGGTATTCTGGCCACCAGGGGAACTGTCGCTTCACCGTGGGAAACTGATGAAGTACTTCCTCATTCTTTGCAACTTGCTGGAGATTTTTATGGCATCGTAAATTAGTTAAATTAGCCTCCCCACATCCGCGGTACCTAAATTTCCTACTTGACAGATGCAACTGTCTTTCAGGCTGCAAAGGTCGACAGCAAGCTACACAAATTAGTCAGAAGCTCACTCCGACCTGGGCTGGTTTCGAACTCATGACCTTTTGGTCAGTAGTAATCTTAATGCAGCTGACTCCCAGCAAGCTGCACCACAGTCCCAGTGCATAATGGTTTGCAGTGCAAAGACTCAGAACATTATATTTAAAAGTAATTAGTGACAGTTATTATGTCATTACCCAAAGTGGCTAATTATGATTACTTGATGGAACTATTTTGTAACAAAGCTATTTTAAACTTTATTACTTTTTCAAAAAATAATGCTGTTGACCAAAGGACATCCAAGTGATGAGGTCATAATGGTTAAAGTTACAAAACCAGATACAATTATACTTTAAAGTTGTGCCTCATAATAACTATAAAACAACTCAATTATTTCATGATTGTTCCAAAAAGGTTAGTTACAACTCTTAGTGTTTTTAAAATATTTCATTCCACTGAACAATATTGTTTATCATTTTATCTCTTTCATTCACTATAGTCTTATTGCTCAGGTTTGCTTTCTGCTTCAGCGTGTTCTTTTTTCTTGCTAAACAAGACTTTTCCTCTTAGAATATTCACCTTTTTATAAATGTCCATAGAACAATTATGAATAATACACAGATATCTAACACTAAACATAATGGAACAACAATAATAATTTGGTGCAGTGTGTCATTTCTTTTATTTCCAAGTTAATGATGCAAGCCAGACAAAACACTGTTTGTTGTAACATTTAGACCTGGACATACAGCAATTTATATAGGCAAAAAGAAATAAGGCAGAAGAATACAAGTAGAAAGAGGTTAGCTGTGTATGTTCATTAAGTTACTATCTTCTTGTTCCTGTATAAAATATCTAATATACTTCTGTTGTCATCTTCTTGGTGAACATTTATTTGCTCAGCTTTGGACTCTTCAACATAAGATGATGTTCTTATGACCTTCCTCCTGCTTTGAGGTTAATTAACCCTGAAGAAATACTAATCTGTATCTACTACTGTGCAATTACATATGCTTAACAGGCAGTGCATTCTTAGAACTGTGTTGGAGTGCTCTGAAGTCAGAGCTCTTTGACATTTCCAAAGCCCTGTGAACAATGGAAGGGTAATCATTCAAACCAGCTCCAGGACACAAACATGAATGCAGAAAGTCAAATAAGATCATCACCATTTCTTTCTTAGGCTGACTGTCAACTCTCCTTCCCAATAAGACACAATTATCAGTAAGTCCTGTGTTCACTCCCTGTTTCTTCACTGATTCTATCATGGAGGAAGGAACTTAATCTTTGATGGATTGTTCCTTGAGAACAGACATCAAACATGTCACTTTGTTACCTGCCCACCTATCCAATTGTATTATTAACAGGTGTAACAGTAGCTGGCATGATGAAAAATATGATCTGGGCATGATAACTATTGTGAAAATCCAGTGAGTTATTGTGGTGAAGTGTGAGTTTTAATCTACAGTTACGTATAATTATAGATAGGCGTTTAGAGAGATAATTATTTAAACTAGCATAACTGGGGGTGGGGGTGATAACCAGCTTAGCTCACTCTGAGCTGGGTTGCCATGGAAAAAGGGGCAGAGCCAACTGCCACTTGGCAGGGCAGCCTTTTTAAAACGGTTAGTCTGTAGTCAGCGAACTACAGGGAAGGCTGGTTCTGTTGTGTGTTGAGAACCAGTAAGGTAGACTGTAGTCCAAGAATTACAGGGAAAGGCTGATTCTACTGTGTTGAGAATCAGGAAGGTTTTGGCTTTTAGCCTGTGTAGTTTAGATAGGCCGAGTTGACTTATTTATATTATTAGTCAGTGTATGAGCAAAAGGGGGAGAGAACCCTAATAAGAATCTTTACTGCAACAGAAATAACATAAGGAAAGAATAAGCTTGTATCTGAAGTAATCTGTTAAAGAAAGAAACACATTTTGAAGGAAAATAAGCTGGAAACCTGTTTAGTGGAAGGAATAGTACTCTCAAGAGTTGTTTTATGAAATGTTATAAAATGTAACCTCTGAAGAAATGTGCCTTTAAGAGTTAAGAAACATTGAAACCATCAAGCTTCTTCTATACTTCAATAAACTTGTTACAGTTTCTTCTAAAGCCAAGTCTCTGTTACAAATACTTTCAAGTTAAGCCATGCTACACATTGAAGAAAGACCAAATCAATATTACAAGCTGTTAGTTGTGTTATCAGTTTAAGTCCTCACAAAGTGGTGGCTCCTTTACAAACAGTTACAAATTGGTGGCATCTTTACAGTTATAAATTGGCTTAGATCTATATTTGCTTAACTCCTACTTTGTGCTTCACTGCCAGAAACATCAGGCCTTTAGAGTCCCACTAATGGAATACAGTGTTCCCTCACTTATCACGGGGATTCTATTCCAGGACCACCAGCAATAAATGAAAATCTGTGAAGTAGGGACACTATATTAATTTTAATATTTATACATTATTTTATATATTATTTTCCTACCCACACGTCCTTACCCGCCTTCTGGCCCATCCCAAAGGTGCCTGCCTGCCTCCCTGGCCTCCGCGGACCCCAGCAGATCCTCCAGAGCCACACAAGCAGAAGCAGGCCAGGGAGGCAGGCCTTCCCCACTGCACCCCAGGCCGCTGCACTTCTGGAGTCTGTGAAGGCCAGTGAGGCGTTCCTTCACCACTGCACCTCAGGCCGTCACACTTCCAGGTTCCCTGGCCTCCACTGGACATAAATATTTTATATTAATATTTTCAAAAACCCACAAAACAACGAGTTTGCTAAAAGTGAACCACGAAGTAGCAAAACTACTCCCATTAGTGGAAGGAGAAGATGTAATCTTAATCAATTTGCACTTCACTTTGCATTTTCTTGTGCTCAGTGAAAACCTGTTTTAGAAGATTGGTGAAGAAGATGATGTAGAGACAAGGCGGAGCCAGTGCAATTCGCTTTCACCTTTAAAGACATGTATCAGATACCACTGGATCTCTTAAGCTCTTATGAACTGGTAAGACAGATGCTGAACAACTAGTCACATGCCTTCTCACCTTCCTACCAAAGTTCTTGCAAAAAAGAGAGAAACAACTTTAGTCTTCTTAATAAATTATTTAAAAATAGTTTTACTTCAATACTTGTGCAGAGCCAAACATGGAATCTAAGCATGGCTTAGCTCTTGTTCCAATTTGCCGATTTCTCTAAATACACAGGAAGCTTGCATTATAGAAATATGATTAATGACATGAGTAATCCCCACTTACAAGTAAATAATGTAGACCGATAGTTTCATTAAGGAACCAACATGGGGTCATTAGAATGTTTTGGTCTCTGCCCCTGATCTTACAGAAAATATCATTCTCCAAGCCACCATTGTGAAGGGGCAATAAAATATCGCAAGTAGACTCACATTAAGCCGGATAATATGCAGGCTGCTTGATTTGTATTGAATATGTGTCTGGTGGCTGAAACCCACTGTAATGAACTTGCCCACAAATCACAGCTTAATGGGAATCTACTTATACATATTGCTTAATTAAAAGTTGTGAGCTTATTAACATGTGTCTTTGGCACTGAGCTTTGGGGATGTAATCTCTGTGCAAATAAGACTAGGTTGTAAAAGTTTTATAGATTGACAATGATATTAAATTCCACACCCTAATAAGCCATTATTTTCCCAAAGAACAGTTCGAATGCTATACATGTACACTGGTCTCAGATATTGCTTGGCTAGTTTCTTTAGCATATCAGGCCCACTGCTGTGTAAGGCAGTTGCGTCAACGTATCCGTGGTCTGGCCGTGGGGTTTTTAATTCTTCTTGATACTAAAATTTCTCATTCACTCGCTTTGCAGTGCTTGCTATAACTGTTACAGCACAATCTCACAGTAATATCCTATAATACCACTGATTAGCATTTCCATAGGCCATTGTCTTCCTAGGCTTATAAAGTGGCTGTAAAAAAGATCAATATATGCATTTTAAAACTGTTGCTACATTTAATTACAGATATTAAACAAACAGTAAAAGTAATGTCAGGTACATTTGGAAATGGTAGTTTTCAGTTGATTTTTTCCCCAAATAGTATTTTATGTCAAGCTTGTCAGACTTGGCCATGGTAATTCATGCTCTTGTTACATCCAGGATAGACTACTGCTTTGTGCTCTATGTGGGGTTGCCTTTGAAGATGGTTTGGAAGCTTCAAATAGTCCAACGAGAGGAAGCCAGGTTAATAACTGGGGTGGCATACAAGGAGAATATAACTCCCATGTTACATCAGCTCCACTGGCTGCCTGTTTGCTACCATGCACAATTCAAAGTGCTGGCTTTGGCCTATAAAGTCCTAAATGGCCCTGGCCCAGTTTACCTGTCTGAACACATCTCCCTTTACAAACCACTGCAAAGACTAAGATCTTCTGGGGAGGCCCTGCTCTCAGTCCCACCACTGTCACAGGCATGTTTGGAGGGGACGAGAGACAGGGACTTCTCAGTGATTGCCCCCTGGTTATGGGACTCAGTTCCTGGTAATATTAGATCAACCCCCTCCATTCTATCCTGAAGACCTGGCTGTGGGACCAAGCCTTTGGGGCAGTGCAATGAGGCAATACTAGAATGGTGACCTAAGATGGTTTTTAAGCAACTGATTTCAAAGTGGATATAAGTGATTTAAATGTTTGTATATATTTATGGTTTTATGTCCTGGCATTGAATGTTTGCTGTATATATGTTGTGCTCCACCCTGAGTCCCCTGCAAGGTGAGAAGGGCGGAATATAAAAGTTTTAAATAGATAAATAAATAAACAAAATAAATAAATATTTGTGCATGTGGGTGGATGGGTTGAGCAATTGTGTCTTTAGATAATTTTACTTCCTTAATTATTTTATTGGGTCTCCTTCATTGGATGGTAATTGGAAACCCTGAACCATCTGCATTGTGCTCCATTTGTTGATTGAAGCCTTAGGTTTTTGCCCCAACATATTTTCCAGTGGACCTTAATAGCATTTTATCTCTATTTGACTTTAAATAAGAAGGACTTGATGCACAGATATTAAGTCATAATTTGGTCTCTTAGAAAATGATCTAAGCCATTTGTTCCTATGCCAATCCAAGCAAAGAAGGCTATAAATTTCCAAAAGTGATCTCCAAGTCCCATTGATGCCAACACCCTAATATATAACACACCACTTCATATCTCTTTTTCAAATGGCATTTGCAGGGGATCTTTTAAGACAACAGATGACTGAATTAGCAGGTTGATATTAATTAAGAAATGTATTGGACAAGGCTGTCTAATAACCACAAGAGTATTAGGACAGTTGTCTTTTTGTTGGATGGGTGAGTTGAAATGTTGCATTGTTTATGGAAATCATAGCCTTTGCTAGCATAAAAAAACAACTGAGAAGTGGGAGAGAAGAAAGAGTGGGCATTTAGGAACAAAGGCATTATTTAGAAGAAAATTTAAAAATATATAGCTGTGAAGGAGTGAGAGAGCATAATGTAACTATGTAATTATAGCTTTAGAGTCAATTTTCAACACTTGCAGTGTTACAGTTTTGGGTTGCACAAATGCAATTAATGTTTGCATATTTGTAGGTTTTAAATTGTATTAAAATGCTTTTAATGTAAGACACTTTGGGTTTCCTTGCAAAAAGAAAAAGCAGAGTATAAAGGAGGAGGAGGAGGAGGAGGAGACTCTTGCACAAGACAGCAAAGGTGGTCCCAGTGGTGATTGGCACACTGAGTGCAGTACCTAAAGACCTTGGCCTGCACTTAAACACAATTGGCACTGATAAAATTACTATCTTTCAGCTGCAAAAGGCCACCCTACTGGGATCTACATGCATTATTCATCGATACATCACACAGTCCTAGACACTTGGGAACTGTCTGATGTGTGATCCAATACAACAGCCAGCAGAGTGACCTTGTTTGCTGTGTACTATTTTTTTGTGTTTCAAATAATAATAATAATAATAATAATGTGGTTATTTCTTTCCACGTTACACTGTACTCACACCAAATATTACCTGGTTATGACCAATCAGAACATGTATTCTAAAGGCTGACGTTTTGCAGTTGCAGATGCTCTATAATCATAAAAATTCTATAACTTCATATGGCATCCCGCAAAAAATGTTCAGTGATTCTTTCCCGAAGAAGATTCAAATTTACTTCAGCAATTTGATTCAAGGAGACTTTGGTGGAAGCTTCAGTGTAGCCTTTCTTCATCCAGGAACTTTGCGGAAGTTTGGGCTTACAACTTCTCACATCCCTGAGCATTGCAGGCTGGGTGTGCTGGGAGTTGTAGACTAAAACATAGAAAGAACAAAATGGGGAAAAAATGTTCTAGTGTTGAGTTTTATTCAATATCCAGGAAATTCCTTAACCTTGGATTTCCAACTGGATTTAGTCTCTAATCCTTTGCTACCTTACTGAAAAATAAGTTCTAGTCTATTTAAAAGCATATACTTATAACACTGGACTGTTACAGTGCTAATGAGGATTTTGAAGAGTCCTTGTGCTAATGAGAGACACAGCTTGACAATTAACTTCCATGAATGTTGTCTATATATCTTGGGCAGCCATGTCCATCTGGAATCTCTAGAGAAATTCAACTAGTTTCAATAAAAAAATTTTCAGAATTTCCCAAATTAGCAGATGTAAACACTGACCAACTATATTGACCAAATGTGTAAAAGCCTAGTTTACCTGGCTGAAATATCTCAATGGAAGTGCTTTTGACTGATTTTTCTGCACAAGTAAGCAACTTATTTTACAATATCACTTTGCTCTTTTTTCAGATCTTGCAACTTTAAATTATGACTGCGTTTTTTTGCTTCCTTGACAATTCTATTTCAGGTTCATTCATTCTGATCATGGGATAACACGTAAAGAAATATCCCTAACACACAATTCCAGATGCTAAGAATTATCTGTAACTAAATAAAAGAACCTGAGGGCAACTTACATCTTCTACCCCCACAGCTGTTGATCACATATTTTCATCCATAGACAGCCTTATTTTAAAACTAAAAATTGAAAAATGCACTGATACATTAGCATCTTGGTTATGAAATGACCGTATGTGTAACTAAGGGCTTGTCTAGACCAGTGACAAAACCTAAAGTGGTCCAGAAGTTGATGGTTGTACTCATGATGACTAGATTATGGGTTTTAAAATTTGCTAAACTGGTTTGAATTGGTATAGCTTCATGCTAAGGAAAGTTGGGAGACACGCTGAAGAGTCAAATAAACTCCAAAGCAGCCTTGCACTTCCAACAGTCTGTGGACAGGAGACCAGCTCAGATGCAGAGTAGTCCACATGGACCAGTGCTACCAACCTTTTTTGTTGCTGTTGTCAGCAGAGGGGAAAGGAGATTGGTCGGAGCTCTATTGTTTCCATAACCACTGCCAGATGGCTACAAAACTCCAGAAAAGTACCTGGCCATCACAGACGTGCTGTGCTGACATCAGCAAAGGTACCTGCATGATTAGAGAGAAGGAGGGAGGCTTACCCAAATTAAACATATGGTGCCTTTGATGGCCAAGAGCTCCCTCAGAGCTTTACAGCCATCCTGCAGTGGTGATGATAACAGAAAAGGGAAGGTGATGGTCCAATGGGGCCAAAGGGAAGGTGATAGTCCAATGGCCTGTCATGTAGACTAAGGTCCACTGTTACTATGGGTTGGATGTGGTAGGTGTCTTGCCTAGTGCCAGTTCAGAATATTACTGTTTAGGACTGTTGAAGTCCTAAAATAATGTCTCCTGGTATTAATTCTCCCTGCTCCAGCTCATTTTAAGCTCTCACAGATGAAATGAGTCAAATGTGGTCCATTCAGCTTCTGAACAGGACACAAGGAGAAGGATGTTTTCACCATGTTCTTCCCTCCAGCAAGTGAGGCTGTAATAAGGAGTTGTGATAAAGGACCTGTTTTTGATTTGTGCGGTTTTGCTTGCTAGGAGGGGTGAGTTTGGAGAAACCATCCTTTTTGAACCTCTATTAGAAGCTGAGCAGACCTCTTTCCTTGATCCACCTGCTGGCTCTTAAGGTGATCTAGGGTAGCATTTACATAATCTAGCAGAGTTATCATTGATCCGTAATTCCAGGTTATGAATCCATAGATTAGAAAATGTTGATCATTTCCGCTATCTTGACAGCCACCTCTTCACAAAAGTCAACACTGACACTGAAATACAACACTCCTGAGCTCTGCGAGTGCAGCATTTTTTCTAATGAAGCATAGAGTGTTTGAGGACCAGGACATCCATAGAGACACCAAGGTGCTTGTTTATAAAGCTATTGTCCTCCCAACCTTGCTATATGTCTGCAAGACTGTCTCCAGATGTCACAAGAAACTCCTAGAATGATTCCATCAGCATTGCCTCCAAAAATCCTGCAAATCTCTTGGGAAGATAAGCAGACAAATGTCAGCATGCTGGAAGAAGCAAAGACCACCAGCATTGAAGCGATGGTCCTCCGCCATCAACTCTGCTGGACTGGCCACATTGTCTGGATGCCGACCATCATCTCCCAATGCAGTTGCTCTACACCGAACTCAAGAATGGAAAACGGAATGTTGGTGGGCAGGAAAAGAGATTTAAAGGTGGGTTCAAAGTCAACCTTAAAAACTCTGGCATAGACACTGAGAACTGGCAATCCCTGGCCCTTGCGCACTTCAGCTGGAGGTCAGCTGTGACCAGCAGTGCTGTAGAATTTGATGAGGCATGAATGGAGGGTGAAAGAGAGAAACGTGCCAAGAGGAAGGTGCATCAAGCCAACTCCGACCGGGACCACC
The DNA here is from genome assembly GCF_037176765.1 of Anolis sagrei. Lineage (NCBI taxonomy): Eukaryota > Metazoa > Chordata > Lepidosauria > Squamata > Anolidae > Anolis > Anolis sagrei. The sequence continues at coordinate 84,065,661 of NC_090024.1, forward strand.
TTCCACCTGGAAACCGATGCCCGCACTGTGGGAGAACATGCAGGTCAAGAATAAGACTCCCCTGTCACCTAGGTACCCACTGCCAGTACACCGACCTTGGAGGATAATCTTACTCAGACAATGAGGGATTGCCTGAGCAAGTAAATAATAAATATATAGCTATAGAAAGACATGGATAATGATATCCCCAGTAGTGAATTTGTTCGTTTAGGTTTGAAGAAAACACACAGAACTGCAAGTATGGCATTTGAATTCCCAGCTTCAGTGGAAATGCTTTCTGTTTTCTTTACCTTTGAAGAATTGTAGTTGTCATCTCTTTCCCCATTCCCCACCCCCAGTCTAACAGCAGCTGGATAGGAGCTTCTTTAGCCAGACAGATGTAGCACTCATCAGAAGTTAATTTGCAGGGATATTCACATATGCAAATCATGTCACAATCTTGAAATGCAACCACGTAATGAGTGGTAAATATTATACCCATAAATCATACAACTATGATCATCAAAATTTCCATTGAACCAGGACAAATTTGACAGCATTTATGACTTTGCTGCTTTTAGCCCATAAAAACCTCTATGTTTTTGAAGGGTATGCTACATTGGCGATTTAAAAAACTCCCCAAGTCTGACATAATGAGTCCTCAAGTGCATTATAACTTACCAGTAATTACAATTCAACATTTCTGCTTTCAGCAGTTGCTGTTCTATTCAGAAACATTTAAACACTGGATTGGGCATAAAATAAGAACGTTGGCAACAACAAGGCTTAATTTCATTAACTATTAGGTAAACTCGGTCTTGCTTCTTCAAATAATCCTTGGTTTGAATGCTAAAGATGTAATGAACTTCACGGTTCATAGCATCTGACATTGCTTAATTAATGGGTGCATTTATAGTACATAGGCCTTGGTAATTGATTTATATGCATGATTTGCCCATACAGCTGTTAGTTCCTGTAGGAAAGTCATAATTCAAATGTAGACATGTTTCCTTAGATATGAGGAAGACAACAACAACTACTACTACAAAAAGAAAGGAAAGAGACCCCAAGAACAACCTGATGAATTCCTTTCAAAAATATACAGGCAAATCAGTAGTACAGTAGTACAGATTGCATGGGGATAGTTGAAACATTAGTGACTGAGTTTTCATAGATCAATCATTTAAGAGGGAAACTATTTTACTGTCACAATAATGATAATGTTTGATGTTTTATCTTATGTTTGTTATTACAGGCTGCATTTTTATTTAATTTTAGTTATTAAGTCATAATTTGTGTTTATATGTTGGATTGCTAAATTTTGTTAGTATGGATGTATTGCGGTTGTCCTTCTTCTTCTTCTTCTTCTTCTTCTTCTTCTTCTTCTTCTTCTTCTTCTTCGGTGATTCCTCATTGTCTAAGTAGGATAATCTTCCAGGGTGGGTCCGTAGGGGACTATGGAGCCCTATTCTTGATCTGCATCGTCTCCCGCAATGAGGGCGTTGGTTTCTAGGTGGAAGGCGGTCCTGGTTGGGGTTGGCTTGACACACCTTCCTCTTGGCACGTTTCTCTCTTTCCCCCTCTATTCATGCCTCTTCAAATTCTGCAGCACTGCTGGTCATAGCTGACCTCCAGCTGGAGTGCTCACAGGCCAGGGCTTCCCAGTTCTCAGTGTCTATGCCAGAGTTTTTAAGTTTGGCTTTGAGCCCATCTTTAAATCTCTTTTCCTGTCCACCAACATTCCGTTTTCCGTTCTTGAGTTCAGAGTAGAGCAACTGCTTTGGGAGACAGTGGTCAGGCATCCAGACAACATGGCGGGTCCAGCAGAGTTGATGGCAGAGGACCATCACTTCAATGCTGGTGGTCTTTGCTTCTTCCAGCACGCTGACATTTGTCTGCTTCTCGTCCCAAGAGATTTGCAGGATTTTCTGGAGGCATCACTGATGGAATCGTTCCAGGAGTTGCATGTGACATCTGTAGACAGTCCATGTTTTGCAGGCATACAGCAGGGTTGGGAGGACAATAGCTTTATAAACAAGCACCTTGGTATCCCTATGGATGTCCCAGTCCTCAAACAGAAGGACTTGCGACAAGAATCGAAGTATCCATGCTTGCCAGAAGTCTATCCATAGGAGCACCCATTGCTCCACGTCACTGATCAAAAACAACACTGGTGAATCTGAAAGACCCAATCCCACGTGTTTAGAGCACTTTCTGCTCAAAAGATGATTTCTCCCAATTTCCTCCTTTTTTTCTACACACTTCAACCACATTTCAAGGATCAAATGCTATGGATGACACCTGGAAGTCACGAAATGTTGTGTGATGGGCTCTGTGGCACTTCATCCTTGAAATGGATTAAAAGTGCATAGAAATGGAGAGAGGACTGTGTCGGATGAGGTCCTTAGTCATGGAACCCAACAGGGTGGTCTTGTGTATGTCATGCTGTCTCAATCTAAGAGGAACAACAATCTTGCAGTTATGTGCCCAATGTTCATACTCTTATATTTGTACAGGAAAAAACCTGGAATTTTCTCCACCCTGCAAAAAATGTGTAAATTGTCAAATGTGAATATTCAAAGATTATTATTATTATTATTATTATTATTATTATTAAAAACCAACACTATTATACAACATTTATTGCTGGCTCCAGTAAATATAAGCATCCATATCCACAGGCTTTTGTCCCTGAGGTTCTGTTATCTCATATCTCCTACACACAGAATATATGTCATGCAGACATTCTCATCTAGATGAATGTGTACAACAAGCCAAAGATGCTGGTTCAGTTAGCAATAAGCATATTGGATTCTGATGGCAAACTTCCAGGTTTAAGCAGTACTGTGCAGAGAGATCTGGAGAATTCAGTAAATCTTGCATATAACATGTGTGAAATCCCAAGTTGTATATGTGCTAGAAACCGTGTGCTTGTGAGGCCATCCTGAGTCCCTTCAGGTGAGAAGTGTGGAGTACAAATGTGGGAAATAAAATAAAGAAATAAATGAACTTGATACTGACAATATTGTAGGATTGAGAGTGAAAGGAGGTCAAATTTTGGCTATTTTTTACTCAAAGAGTAAATATGAAATCCAGCTGGCTCTTGATTAATAATTATAGCTGAATTCAAACAGCATCTTTCCTTGTTCTAAGGCATAATCTCCTCTGATGGATAAAATGCCAAGAATTGCAGAAGACAGTAATCCCTTCACACAGTCTTTTTTATTCCACAGACACAATGCAGTTTGGCTGTGAAACTCACTTTGGAAGTTTCTAAAGAAATTTCTGCTAGAGGATGCAAACATCAGGTTGAGCTATAAGAGTCAGATATCAAAGTACTTTTATTTTATTGTGTATGATACAGACAGTTTGATGGGCATTCACAATGTTGGCTCAGTTTCCTAGAGCTCCAAGGCAATAGCTAAGCTTTTCACTTACCAACTGCTCCAGCTGCATTTTTGAATGCTTTCATTCATCAGGATGTTAGCAACAATAAATTTTCACCTTCCGTCCCTCTCTGGACCACCTTATTCATGCATATGTTATTGTTAATACATCTGTATTGAACTCTCCCTGGGAGATAGTGTAGCAAAAGAGATGGTGCTGATACTATTTCCATTACAGGCTCCAACGTGATTTCTGTGTTGTTTTCTGTGTGTGTGTCTGGTTATCATAAATTATCTACAAGTTATTTCATTCCTTAAGCCTCCTCAAGGAAATGTTATATCCAGAAGATATCGTACTCTTGGTCCTTAGACATGTTTGAGGTCCTCTGGTTATATCAAGAGTTGGAACTATGGATCATCTTCTACTCCCACCCCAAATTCGTTTCAGGGGGCCCTTTAGAACTGATTCAGGGTGGTTCAAGGGGACGAGAGCAAGGGAAACTATAACCCAGGCATCCTCAAACTGTGGACCTCCAGCTATTTGGGCCTTCAACTCCCAGAATTCCTTACAATTGAACAAGTTCATTGGGCCTTCTGGGAATTGGAGGCTCAAACCGCTGGAGGGCCATAGTTTTAGAATGCCTGCTATAATCCAAGGAGAAAGTCACTTGTATTATGTCAGAAATAAAACATTTCAGTACCACACAGAAACACATCAGAGAGGTTATGATGTTCTCAGTTGAATTTCCTGGTTACTGTTTGTTCTAGCTTCTCCATCAGGATTGCAGACTTTCTGACCCATATGCACAAATTTGCAATTGTTTTGCCCACATATCTCAGATAACATCCTGTATGTTTGCATTTAATCACACAATAAAAGAAGTATGACTAGCAGGTGATGTGTTGTTGGATATAATAGGGCCTGCCAGTTACTGTGCTTCTAACAGTGACAGTCTGCTTTAGGTACTTACAGGAAATGCAATATTTTGAACTACAAGAGTGTCATCCTGGATTGCTGGATGGAGTTTTCAGGGCAGCTTTTTACTAGAAATCTCTGTGGATTTGGTGGTTGCCAGAAAGCTATAACCAGAAGCTTGCTAAAGCATGATGTTCAGAGTTGGTTAGCCATGGATAGATTTCTCTACTTCCCATATCGTAGTAGGAGCTATTGGATGGAAATTGACCGCAAATGGAATCTATTGTTGATTGGTACTTGATTCAAGTGTTTGGTGGAGAAGTATCTGTCTCCCCTCCCCACATATACTGTATGTGCTGAGATAATCAAATTTTCTTCTCATTTATCTATGTGTGTGTGTGTGTGAGTGTGTGTGTGCACACGTATCACCCCAAATTTCCAATATTGATTTATTGTGTCAGGAGCGAACCAAGTTGCATTGTATTTATAAAAAACCACAAAGCTTGCAAACATGGCATTCTGTTAAATGTCCTTTGACCAGTAGCTGGTCACTTGGAGTGCCTCTGGTGTTGCTATAAGAAGGTCCTCCATTGTGCATGTGGCAGGGCTCAGGTTGCATTGTAATAGGTGGTCTGTGGTTTGCCCTTCTCCACACTCACATGTCATGGATTCCACATTGTAGCACCATTTCTTACTTAATGTTGGCTCTGCATCTCATGGTGTCAGAGCACAGTCTGTTCAGTGCCTTCCAAGTTGTCCAGTTTTCTGTGTGCCCAGGAGGGAGTCTCTCATTTGATATCAGCCATTGATTGAGGTTCTGGGTTTTTCCAATTATGAAAGAAGAAACAGCTAGAAGTATTAAAATCTGGCAAACCAAAACTTAACATTTATTTAGTTATATAATTATCACACAGTCTTCCTCGAACTTAGAATGACATATATATTTTTGTCACACACTCCATTTTAGTCTCATGTTTCTTTTCCATTTCCTTAGAGTCTAAGCCGTGCTTAGCCTGAAGAATAATATCCAACCCAAGGTTGTCTACTTGTAAATGTACAGACTTGAACCTTGTTCTTCCGAGCCCTGGCCTAACATTTTAAAAGCACTATAATTACATAGATATATTTCATAGTTTATGAAACAAACATTTCAATATAAATTCCAAAAGTATTTAAATTTTATGAAAATTTTCTTTACAATTTTCGGAAGCCTTTCTCTTCAGTTACTGCCACTTATGATTAACAACACTTTCATCTTTATTTCCTTCTGTTTAAAAGTTTATGCCTTAATTCTGCCATTAATGGACAAAGAGTGTATAATTGTGGGTGGATGCAAGAGAGGCATATATATGTGTGTGGTTCTGCGATTAGTCTCCTTTCATAGCTGAAATAAATTTAATTGCTTTGGACCCATGAGGCGAGGTGAGCAACAAACACTGAAATTGTCCTGTTTCTTTTCCATTTCCTTAGAGTCTAAGCTGTGCTTCTTTACAGAGCAATACTTACAACATTTCCCTTTGAGAGACATTCCAATTGTCATTCTGTGCTTCTGTTTAGAGTAAACTGGTTTCAAGGGAAGTATTCTTCTGCCCTGTAAAGGAATTATAGCTAATTCTGTATATGGCATACTTAAAAACTATTAAAAGGCAATCATATTAGTAATCCTACAGATGATTAAAAAGCCATTTTCTAAAATTCTTACTAGAGGGTCCTTTAAAAAAATTAATTGCACTAATCAATCACAACTACCTTTTGCTTATTTGTGGCATGCTTCGCATACTCTAATTACAAGTCACACAGTGATTTGTCATACAGCTTTTGAATATATAGGGTCTATTTCAAAGAAAAAGGAAGCTATTTCAATAAAAATATAAGTACATAATATTTAACATTTCATTCCAAAAATAGTGGTACTTTATAAAAATGTATTAAATACATGAAGTCATGCAAAATTACCAGTATATATGATATGGATATATAAAAGTGATGCCCGGAGACCACAAGATTTGATCCAGACCCTGATCTGGTGATTCAGAAATCATTCCTATTTGGTTTGGATTACTATGGAATGGAAATTGCCACCTTAATTCAGGTCTGAATCCAAATCTCATCGTGACAATCCATTTTGATGGATATGGTGCATACAGTGATGGAAGTCTTAACAAGCATCTAATGCTGCACCCTCTGATTGTTTGTTGGTTTGTTTATTTGATTTATATTCCACTTTTATTTCAAAATGTTCCTGGGAAATAGAATTAGAGGAGAGCATTAAAGAATGTTTCAGCTCTCAGATCTATTAATTCACTGTGAATAAAAACTAATAAATCTTTTCACTGTTGCTGATACTACAGCTACCTCTTACCAAGCTACATTCCACACTTTTCCCCAGTCATAAATATATCTATATAAATAAAAATGTAATGTTCATTTGTGGGATTAACATAACTCAAAAACCACTGGACGAATGGCCACCAAATTTGGCCACAAGACACCTACTAACCCAAGGAGTTACTATCACTCAAAATAAATTGATTTTGTAATTTGGGAGTTGTAGTTCCTGGGATTTATATTTAACCTATGCATTCTGAACTCCACCAATGATGGAATTGAACCAAACATGGCATAACAGGACTCCCATGACCAACAGAAAACACTAGAAGGGTAAGGTGAACATTGACCTTGAGTTTGGGAGTTGCAGTTCACCTAAATCCAGAGAGCGCTGTGGACTCAAACAATGATGGATCTGGACCAAACTTGGCACGAATATTCCATATGCCCAAATATGAACACAGATGGAGTTTGGGGAAAATAGACCTTGACATTTGGGAGTTGTAGTTACTGGGATATATAGTTCACCTATAATCAAAGTGCATTCTGAGACCCATCAACGACAGAATTGGGGCAAACTTCCCACACAGAACCCCCATGACCATCAGAAAATACTTAAGGCCATCCAGTCCAACTCCTTTCACCAGGGCAAAAAAACATAATCAAAGCCCTCCTGACAAAGAGCCATCCAACCATATATATATATATATATATATATATATATATATATATATATATATGATTCACACATACACAGATATAGTATCATAGATTTGAAAGGGACCCCTACAGAAGGACAATATGTTGCATGTTCCAGAGTAGGCAAACCAGGCAATCTCCGCATCAACACTGACAAAGAAACAGCAATAAATAGTGTTTACCCAGAAACATAAAGACATTATATATATTAGAAACCAACACTTTCTCATTATTTTATTTTCCAGATCACCAGACTGGGCCACAGCAACGCCTGGCAGGGGATGGCATATATATATGTGTGTGTGTGTGTGTGTGTGTGCATATATATATATATATATATATATATATATATATACACACACACACACACATACACACACACACCTTGGAGATATGTGTCCATTTTTGAAGAGACATTGTCTGTGTCACTTTATTATTTACTTTATTTATATCCCACCCTACTCACCCCAAAGGGGACTCAGAGCAGCCTTACAGATAGCATGTGAATTTTGCATAGAATATCTTCCCACCTACACCATCTTCTGTGTGAAAGCATTTTTTGCACACACACAAAATATTTCTGCAATTTTCCCCCACAAAAGAGTCTTATTCACAGAATTAAATCCACCTATAAAAGAGTGGATAGAGAAAATCAGGGAAATTATGGATATGGATGAATTGACTTTCTTGTTGAAGAAAAATACTGGAAATACTTTGAAAAGAACAAATTGGGACCCTCTCCACAGCTATCTGGAGAAATTTTGAAAATAGAAGATACGATAGACACTTTTTAAAGTATTTTTTTTAAAAAAGGATATTAACCAAGAAGATGGAATGGTAGTCAGTTTTCTTTTTGCGTTTTTTTTTGTATTTTTTCATTTTTTTCTATTCTCTCTCTCTCTCCCTTCTCTTTCTTCTTCCTTCTTTTCTCTCTATATTGTCATTGTTCTCACCCTTTCGATATATTATGGAAAATATAATAACATATTTTTAAAAAAGTCTTGTTCACAAAACATCCATATATGATTTTTTTTCCCTAGGAGAGGTTTCAAACTTTGAAGCTTCTCATCATTCTACAATTTGTTTTAAAGAGGTTTACTTGATACCTTTTCAATCACTTAAAACATTTTCTGAATTCTTTCTATCTCTATATGAAATTTACAAATTTTGAAATTATGTAGGAAGAAACCATGACATAAAATGACACCAAACTGCTATAATTTTGCAGTGTGGGTACATGCGAAATGATGTCCTCCATATGTTTTCACTATGACTTTCAGCAGCTCTACATAGCAGAGCTATGGTCTCTTCAAAACATCTAGAGAACATCACAGGATAGCTCAATTATGCCAGTTCAAAATAAAAGGCAATGATGGTTGCTACTAAAATCAAAAAGACAGAAATGAATAATGAAACAGTAATAACACAGAGAGCAAAAAGTATTACCCCACTGAAAACATTCCAGTCATCTGAGAAGAATTCAGAGACTAAAACTAGAAGACACAACAGTTTAGTATTAAACGTCACACAGAATAGTTCTAGGCCATTATAGTAATAATGTTATTATGGTTTTATTTTTAATTTCAAACATGAACATATTTTGCAATCTTTTCATAAAAATGACCTTTGGGAATCACAGTAGTCAAGTAATTTTCTTATTTATCGTGCTGCATCAGCTTATGCTTCCAATTAACAATAAACTATATTGGAAACTGTGAGGAAGCTTTTCCAAGGTATTGGGTTTAGAGCCCTTATTAAAGTCAAGAAAATGAGAAAAACAAAAGAGCCTTCTTTGTGTTATTATTTGCTGTGTATGCCGTCACCAGAGTATACACACAAAGTTTTTCCCTTTGTTAGAATCAGTGACTTGACTTCTATGATTTTATGACTTCCTTTGTTCATTGAATCAGATGTCTCAGTCAACATTGGAGACCCTGTCTTGGAGATTAACATATCACTGTAGTGCAGGTCCTTGATGGGAAAAGGCTGGGAAAGGCCCATTTATTTACAGACACTTGACTGTAACAGGAATGCTGTCCCATTGCAGTCTTAAGTATCTTATTAAGATTCCATACCCCCCCCCCCCCAGCAAAACGATCAACCATCACGGAAAGTTATTATGTCACCAATGCATTTTTTCCCATCTGCTTTGCTTTCATTGTCTTACTCCACCGCTGGAATGGAGTCCTACGGAGCCCTTCACATGTCTGGTGGGACCATCAGGCTCTGTTCCCTCTTGTTGGGGTCCATCTTCTGTCTTCCCATGTTGTTTCCTCCTTCAGATCTGTCTTTCCCTGCTACCTATTCACTTTCTTCAATGAAGAGTAAAGTAACACTTGACTCTTTCAGGGGCACTCTGGGCTCTGTTTGGGCAGCAGAGAGCCCAGAGTGCCCTGAGTGCCCTCTGTAAAGTAACACTTGACTCTTTCAGGGGCACTCTGGACTCTGTTTGGGCAGCAGAGAGCCCAGAGAGCCCAGAGTGCCCTGAAAGGAGTCAGGTGTTTTCCTACTCTTTATTGAAGAAAGTTAAGAGGTAGCAAGGAAAGACAGATCTGAAGGAGGAAACAACATGAGAAGATGGACCCCAACAGGAGGGAACAGAGCCTGACGGTTCCATCCTCTGACCCATGGTTCCCATGCTGCCCCCCCCCCACTTTACCTCTGCCTGTCTTATGTAGTAATATTTCATAGCAGCTTTTAACATATAGTGGTAAATTCACTCAGGGCAGCACACCAATAGATGAATTGCCACCAGGTTACACAAGTGCCTTACTATATGGAGCAGCAGTTAGTTAAAACTTTTTTTGTATAGACCTGGTGTTTTTTCCCTTAAGTTACTCTGTCTCAGAAGGTGGTAGTGGAGATGTGAAAGAGAAAATATAACAATTAATACATTTTTAAAAGATGAGAATTCTGTTTCTTTGCAATCATACCTGCATCTGTTGGGTGTATTGTTTCACCTTCCTTGATTTCAAGGTCATAGTAGCAACTGCCCCCTCATTCCTCAGCTGTTACAGCTCCCAGTTTCTCCTGCCAATATAAATAATATTTATTCTGGGAGTTGTAGTTCAACAACACTTGGGGACCTATATAAACAGGTGTCTAGAATCATAGCATTGGAAAAAACAACAGTCCAACCTCCTTCCACGCAGGAACACACCATCAAAGCACCTCTGAAGGATGGCCACCCTAACTCTGCTTAAAATCCCCCAGAGAAGAAGACTCAACCAGGGTCCCAGGCAGCATATTCCACTGCAAAACAGCTCTGACCACCAGGAAGTTCTTCTTAATGTTTAGGCAGCATCTCTTTCTCTGCAATTTGAATCCATTGCTCCATGTTCTAGTTTCTAGAGCAGCAGAAAACAAGTCTGCCCCTTCCCCTATATGACATCCTTTAAATTATTTAAACATGGCTATCATGTTACCTCCAAGGTAAACATATCCAGCTCCCTAAATCATTCCTCATAGAGCTTGGCTCCCAAAACTTTTTAATCTTTTTGGTCACCCTTCTCTAAATATGTTACAGCTATCAACATCCTTCTTGAACTGTGGAGCTCAGAACTGGACACAATATTCCAGGTGAGGTCTGACCAAAGCAAAATAGAGTGGGACTATGACTTCTTTTGATCTAGACAATATGCTCCTATTGATGCAGTCTAGTATATACTATTTTGGCAGTTAGCTGGACATTTGTATGTGCAGATAATGTGATGCTATATCAAAATTATTGAAAAGAAAGTTAAAAACTCTTCATGATCTTGGAAAATGATGAAGGGAAGAATATGTGTTCTTGTACATTTGTGTGAAGGACACACAGAAAGAAGAGAGGTAGGGCTCATGCCCAGTCTATGGCTAAATCCCCCTCACCTGTTGTTCTGGCATACAATCATGTATCATAGGTTGCATTTCAAAAGGCTCTAGTGATAAGGAGGATTTAACCTGCCATCCATGCTTTCCTCTCATTCCTTCTACTATTTTAATGAGATTTGAAACAATGTATTATTTCTTGAGGGGCGTGACGGCTGATCTACAGTGAGCAGAGGCGGCCCTAGATAATTTTCAATGGTAAGCAAACAGTATTTTGCCCCTCCCCCCAACCAATCACTGATATATATTTTCTGTTCGTCGTGGGAGTTCTGTGTGCCATATTTGGTTCAATTCCATCATTGATGGAGTTCAGAATGCTCTTTGATTGTAGGTGAACTATACATCCCAGTAACTACAACTCACATATGTCAAGGTCTATTTTCCCCCAAGAGTGCCTCAAGAGCGCCCCTGAGCAAAATCAACTATACTGCAAATGCTTACTTTGCGTAATGGGTTGAGCCGCCCCTGACAATGAGCCATTAAACTCGGGTTGATCTGACATGGTGTGCACCAGATTGGCTCTAGTACATGTCAAACAGGCCATTATTGAGGTGAGAGGGCTTTCTGACTGCCTAGCAACACTGAACACAATTTGGCACTGCTGGATCACCACCCTTTCCATCCCCAGCCTTCTTTGAGTTGTGGCAGTCTCATGATGGGCAATGTGGGAGTGGAAGGAAAGGATTCCACCCTCCTCTCCACCTGACTTCCCCAATTGCCTCATCACTCTGTCTAGAAAGTGCCATTGCGTGTTCCTGAGCTGCCCAAGCCTGGAATACACAAGTTGTCAGTGAGAACAACTGGATCAGGATTTGAATTTTATCCTAACTTTGGTTAACTAGGGGCAATGCTGTGTTAAGGTGGCCTTGTCATGAATCACCTCAAATAATCACTTATTAGATAGATTTATTTGGGTGAATTCCATCATGTGTGTATGCATATGTATGTGTGTGTCTGTGGCATGTAAGGAGGTATCCAGCATCTCCTTACTAAGTGCTTTTACTTGGATGTAAAACATTAGGGAGGTGGGAAACAGGCTCACTTCTACATCTTGCCAACCCAAATGGCAACTTTAGGTGACAGACAGATGCTGTTGCAAGGAAAGGAGGAGGTAGTTGACTTTGGTGTAAGCAACTATTGGAGCTTTATACTCTATCAATGTCAAATAGGATCTTGGCCACTGACTTTTTAAAGCCAGCATTACAACCCATCATCAGAAATTATCTCCAGCTTTGTTAATGCAAAATCTGCTTAATTTCAATTTCTAAAGCAGTTTGTTTAACCCAATGAGGAGATTTTAAAGTAAACAATTAGATTATACATTTTCACACAGTGCTTTCCACCATAGCGACATTTTACATTTTCTATGGATGGATGCAGATGAGTCAGTCTGCGGAAGGGCTGGGGATCTGATGGAGCTCCCCGCTCCCCCATTGATGAAGGAAGAATGCAATCTTCACTAATTCTTGCATCCCCTGTAGCCCCCTGCATTGGTAGGCATACTTGTCCAGATGGTCCCCCAGTGCCACAAATTAATTTCTCAGGAGGTGGGAGGAGACTGCAGGAAGAAGGAGGAGGTGTGACAGTTTCAACTTATCTCCTTTCTCCTGCATTAACGGCCTCCCCCTAAGCACTACTCTTTGTTTTAAAGGACTGTCTTTAAGAAACAAGATTTCTGCAGATTTCCCATACACAAAATGTTCACATTTTCTATTACTTTGGAATCACCCAAGGGCACCCATTTCTCTCTGTCCCATGATGGAAAAGCATTGCTGCACAAAGAGGTATGGGATCTTATGCTGGAATAACCAAAGTTTATGGCAGTGTAAGACAACAGCAAGATTCTGGTAAAAGTTAAATAGTTCTTCCAGCATTGCCTTGCTCGTATGTACCATTAACATACCAATCAAAACCTAACTGGGAAGTTTCATTAACACATTTCCCCTTTCGAATGCCCCCTTCTGAAAGAGCTTGCGTACTAAATTATGCAAGGTTCAAACCTGGTTCAAAGCAAGACATTTTGAAGATGAGGTTTTGCCCTTCTTTGCTGCTCCTGCACCCCTATATCAAAGCAATCACTGGGAACAAAATTATAAGCCGCCCTCTTAAGTATCATGGTGCCAGCAGGGCCTGTGAATATTTGAATGAATCTGACCTTTTACATTCTAATGTTCCATAGCTGCTAATAAAAAAAGTTTTTTCCAGAGATGGGAGCAGAAAGAAATATTACTAATACTTTAGAAAGATGTATGTTTTCTGCCTGCAATGAAACAAGAAAGGTCAAATTCACTCATCTCTTTTTCTTTATTGTCTAACTTCTCACCCCTTTGTTGTACTAATGAAATTTAAGATATCCTTCATGATATAACTGTGAGGAAGGGGGAGGGGGGGAGGACCTAAATTACCTTCATCTGGCATCATTCCAGTCTGCTATAAATGAGGTAATTGTCCTTGACTATAAAATCTGCATTTTCAAGACTTAATTGCTATCATTACATCTTTTTGTAATTCTATTAATTTAACTGAATGGAGCGTTTGGTTTTATGGTTAAAAATTTGCATTAAAGCATTGTACATCTAAATAGAATTTTAATATTTGCATCAAAACCTCAGTACAGTTATCCCTCAGGATCTACATAATTTCCGAAGAATAAAATAGCAAGCAGGAGTACTTTAGGTCAACAAACAGGTTTTCTTTAGGTGAATATTAATAGAATTAGCTATTACTGGCAGCGTGCAATCATGTGACAAATGCTTTTGTACTATTTCTGAGAAACCATTTAAGCATGTTGGGCTTCCTGCCTTCTTCTTTTTTTTAAAAAAAAGCACAATAATTAGTGGAAATATAATATTAAAGTTCAATACCAGGTGGTTCCTTATTTCTTCGTTAAGTTTCAACATATACAAATTATATTTCAAAGTACATACCTGATTCTTAGAAGGTGGTTCTCATGGTGTTCATAAGATGCATAACAGAAACAAAATACTCACCTATTTTTCAACTCGCTCTGTAAGCAACAAAAATAATTCATGGCTTGTTATTTTCTGTATCTATTATGGAAATGTTTCCTTTACGTTCTGTAGAACACTCTTGGCCATTCTGAAACTATGTGGGTGTTTTCCTAATTGACTTTTCTTTGAATGTGGAACCTTTCTGGAAGATTAACCAAAGTACATTGATGCAGTAAATGCCATATAATCCTTCATCCAAACAACTCCACAGTTCTTGCCAATGCAAAGTTTTTTTTGGCAAAGAATTGCTCACAGTTTTTTTTTAGCAATAGAAGACTGCTCAATATATTTTGAATATGCCACGGTTAAATACAAAGAGCCCCTGGCATCCACTGAGATTTGGTCCCATGGATATCAACATCTGTGGAGGCCCAAGTCTTATTATGTACAATACCATAGTAAAATGACATCTCTTACACAAAATGGCAAAGTTTTGGTTTGCATTTTGGATTTGAAAAAATATTTTCTGAATCCATAGATGCAGAACCTGTGGATACTAACTATACTTATCTGTCTGTGCATATTTAGCTAAATAAATGAAAATGGATTACTGCTTTAAATAACCCAAAATATGACAGAAATGAATGCTTACAATTCTTTTGTTATAAAAATGTGCTATATGGGCAACATAGATTAAATGACTCACAAATATGAACTGGGGTAGAACCATTAAATAGTTCAAAGGTGGGGATCTGGCCAGTGAAATCTTCAGTGTTAGTGAGATAGAAACTAGGGGTGTGCAACTTGGCAAAGAAGTGCCATTTTTGATCCCATTCTTGGCTGCCACCTCCCCATCCCATTTACCAGAAAATTACCAAATCAGTAAGATTTGGTCCATTAGTGCCAATGGGGAAAATTTAGAAGCTCTTTCTCAGACATTTTTAGGTCTATCTGGATGAAACTTGCCTCTATTGCAGGCCACATTTAGAACTACAAGCTTGCCAAGTTTCAGAACATTTTGCAAATCCACTAAGTTTTGGAAAATTTTAAAAGTTTTTACCATAACAATTTTTCAAAAAACCTACAAGAGGGAATTAAAGTTCCAACCAGTGCACCACTAGAGGGGAGGTGAATTGACAGTCACCAAGGCCTCTGATTGGTTGAGAAAGAAACATGAGAAAGAGAGAGAGAGAGAGAAGACCCTTAACTCCCATCATACCCCAGGGAGGAGTGCAAAGGCTCCTTCAATGCCTGTGCTGTGCTAAAGGCTGCTGGGAAAGCCTAGAGAAGCCTTTCCTGCCTTATTTGCCTAAATATAAGGCAGGGGAGGGGCTTCAGGAAGGCATGGAGGAGGCTGCCAGGGAAGAAAGAAGAGGAGGGGCCGCCACTGCCAGATGCCCATTCTTGCCTCATTTGCAATTCTGCCCACACACCATGGTTTCCACCTCAGGTAGAGTGCCACCAGCCCCATCACTCCCATTAGCTGAAAGATCCAGCTGTCATGACCCGTTTCTGGCTGAGCCTTCAGCTGCTGCCACCCAGTCCATTTTCGGTGATCTGGCAGCCGGATCTCCGAATGTTCCCGAATCCAGAATTGCTAAACGAAATTGTGCACACCCCAGTAGGAACTATATATATTCATGTATTAATGTAGTTTTTTTTAAAAAAAAAAAACCAAAATGCCTGGGTTAACTTATTCATGAGTCAATGTGATTACTTTACCTTAACTTTATGGAGCCCCCGGTGGTGCAGTGGGTTAAACCCCTGTGCCAGCAGGACTGAAGACCAACAAGTCGCAGGTTCAAATCCTGGGAGATGTGGATGAGCCCCCTCTTTCAGCTCCAGCTCCTCCTGCGGGGACATGAGAGAAGCCTCCCACAAGGATGATAAAAAAAACATCAAAAAAATCATCCGGGCGTCTTCTGGGCAACGTCCTTGCAAACGGCCAATTCTCTCACACCACAAGCGACTTGCAGTTTCTCAAGTCGCTCCTGACATGACAAAAAAAACCTTAACTTTAAACAAAAAAAGAAAGCTCCACCTTCTCTGAACATAATCACAAAGAGCTTAGTCCTTTCCAGGAGAACCTGAAAGAAGTATTGCCCTTGACTTATACATGAATATGTATGGCAATCTCTTCTGGATTTTAGTCCAAGAGTCATCAAAATTGTAGAATTAATGTAGTTAAACTGTGAGGGCAGAAGGGCATGTTAGCACTGCCTTTCCATACTCTTCTTTTGCAATGACATACAGTAAGATCTTTATTCTTTCTAGAAAGCAGCTAAAATATAGCATCAAAGGCTACTAAAAGTAATTAATACATTTTCTTAGTTCTTCCATTTTTTTCTAAATGTTAAGAATAGTTTATCAAATGTGTTAATTTTAAATCATAAGGTGCATTATGCAGAGAATGGATACAAACATTGTGATGTAATAAATAAATAAATCTGTGTTTGCAAAAAGTAAAACATTACATGCACAACCACCACCATTTCAACATAACTGCTTATTGAGACAAATTATTTTTTTAAAGTAAACATTATGAAGTGTAGTCCAAAGTACAATAAAGATATCCGGGTCTTCCTGAAATTATATGTAAATATGTGAATCAGAATAAAACTGGAGTAATGGGCTGTGATCACATCCTTTTATATAGTTAAATAAAATATCTATCATTTCCTGGTTCAACAGACCTAATTATTTAAGCTGATTAAAATCCCAGGCTCCCACATAAACTGCCCATCTGGCTTTCACTCTTTTTGTAGAAGCTATTGGTGTTCATAATGCCAATTCCTGTCTGTGCACATCTCTAAATGGATATAGAATTGCATGTTGGAATGGTTGAAAGTTTAATCCCTTTGTGTATAAAATATCCATGCTGATTCCATGACATCATGACAGTTCATTTGTGTGCTGCAGAAATCTCATTGCCTCTATGCATCTTTTAAAGTTTTGAAATTTCCAGGCACTGGAATCATAGCCTTCTTCATGTCTAATATTTACTGCTTCCTAGTACACCTACTTTGGTTAAGCTTTGGCAGGAACTTGCTTGTTTGCTGCATATATTCCCTTAATGAGGGGATAGCCATGTCAAGAGCAGAAGTGCACTCTTCTTTACAATTGATTTTTACACCTTATTGCAACAGTGGTCATAATTAACAACAACAACAACAAACTTTATTTATATTCCCCGGAGGGACTCAGGGAGGAGAGAGGAGGCTAGGGAATGTATCTCCATTGCTTCTTCATTTCATCTATCTGCCCTGCTGTGGTTTTCATGTGATCAGTGATTCTGGCAACTTACTTGGATGGTCACCTTCACTATCACACTTTTTTGTACTACAACAACTATGATGCTTCACTGCTCCATACTCCTGCAGTCAAACTTTCCCTTGTGGAGGGAACTCTACCTTCTGGCAGTTTTGTAGCCCTGCATGTTTTAAACAGTCTGTTGTTGTTTTCAAAGGAACTTCACAGTTTTTACAAAGTTTGGTTATATAAATATAAGATATACCTCATAATTACTGGGAAATGGAGTAAGGGAGACAGTGAGAGGAGGATAATCCCACCTTCTGATGTTATTTCTGTGACTGAATGCTAGCACTGAAAGGGTGAGGGGTCATCACACAGGTAAGTTGTGCCATCCTGGTGTGATCAGGAGCTATTGATGGGCTTGTTGAGGGGAGGTGGAGGACCAGCAATAGGTAGCACACAACTACAAGTTCTACCTATTTCTACTTAAAATATTTAAACAGGTTCTACCTGTTTTAATATTCTCAAACCATGAATGGTTGAATCCGTGGATACGAAGGTCTGACTATACTCTCTAATAAATTTGGGGGCCATCCAGAAACAGGTATAGAGATCCACGGCGCTAGAATTTCAAACAGGTGGCATACTTTCAATGACTTCTGTGAGTTCTGGAGACACTGGGCTGAACCAGAACTTATTTTGGCACCTCATAGCACAAGGTGGGAAAACTTTCATGATGATCAACTGACAGCTTGGTTTTGGTCATTTAGCTTTCATAACACAGTAAATGTATTGTCAAAGACTTTCATGGTCAGAATCACTAGGTTGTTGTAAGTTTTTTGGGCTGTATGGCCATGTTCCAGACGCATTCTCTCCTGACATTTTGCCTGCATCTATAGCAGGCATCCTCAGAGGTTGTCTGAGGATGCCACAATCTCTGAGGATTCCTGTCATAGAGGCAGGTGAAACATCAGGAGAGAATGCTTCTGGAACATGGCCATACACCCTGAACAACTTACAACAACACAGTAAATATATTTTTGCACCTTCACTTTTATCATGTAGGAGCAACTTGGGAAACTGCAAGTTGTCTCTGGTGTGAGAGAATTGGCCATCTGCAAGGACTTTGCCCAGGGACTGCCCAGAGGTTTTGATGTTTTTACCATCCTTGTGGGAGTCTTCTCTCATGTCCCACATGGGGAGCTGGAGCTGAAAGATGGAGCTCATCCATGGTGTCCCAGGATTTGAACCTCTGACCTGTAGATCTTCAACCATGCCAGCATAAGGGTTTAATGCATTGAGGCATCTATTTCAATTTCAGATCAAAACACAATAAAACATGGAAGATTCAAGGGCAAATACATTTGAAAGACGCTATGTAACAAAACTTTTGATTCATCACATTGTCAGAATAGTCATCTGTACATAGATTTATAAACTGCATATTTCATAAAGATTAGATAAATCCACATTTTTGAAAAAAAATCTGTCAAGTATCATATCTTAGAGGAATTCTGTATTAATTATATCCAAAGATTCAGTGTTATGATTTGGGGGCAGGATAAATTTTAATATTTTGCATTGTCGAAGGAGTCTATGACTATATCATAAAAAGACAAAATTAATCCTAAGCATATCATGATATATAATGTTGTGCTGAAATTATTAGGGCTCTCACCAGTTTAAAGAAATCTTAGTTGTTTAATTGCATGAATTTTAATTGACTGATTAACTAATTAATTCCATTTGCATTAATTAGAAGATGAACAAAAACATGCTTTCTTTTGCACTTAGATACACATATATTCTGCAGGAAGCACCATCTTTTAAGATAAAAATGGTGAAGACTGTGGGTAGGGGAGGGAGAAAGATAAGATCCTGTCTTATCACTGGACAAACTGCAAAAGCTTGCATTGTATTAATGAAACATTTCTCATTTGTTTTATCTAATACTGCAATCCTACCAGGCATTAGCAGAAGTTTTGAAGGCAGATAAACTTCTCCATCTAAATCTCATGCCAGTTTCATGCTGTGAGAGGAAGGGAATTTTTGGTCCAATTCTCTTTCCAACAGTTGTGCTTTTCAAAAAGCAGCTACCAGTTCCTGTCTGTAGGGCTAGTATACGAGGTAGATCTGTTACTGCTAGCATAAACTTCTCCAAGATGGTCCCCTCTTAGATACTGGATTACAATTGCCATCATCCAAAAAAACGTATTGTCCAACTCACCTGCAAGGCATCAGGCTAAGGAAGATTATTTTAGGGTATTGAATTTGTGAGAGAAGCATTAAGTATGACGCTCTAGCTATGTACAGTTTTACTCTAAAAATAAACACTTCAATGTACGACTGAAGTACATCTAGATCCTAAAATAGCTCAGTTGACAGAAACATGAAGGAATTACTTTCCATACTAGGAGTCATTTGGAAGTGTTTTGGAGTGTAGTACTAAAGGCTATGGTAGTCAATCTGTTGAGTTCAGAAAGTGGAAGGTGAACCCTTTGGGCCATATATGGCCCTCAATTTATCTCTTTGGATTCCCCCCTTTTTTGTTAAGAGATAAATTGAGGGCCATATATGGCCCAAAGGGTTCACCTTCCACCTTCTAGTACTACAGTGAGCCTCTCCTCTTGAATGTTCAAAGCAGCTCTTAGAATTCAGCAACTGAGACGTTACTGCTGGCTTCCAAGTCTGAAAGGCAGAACTGTGTGTATTCATGAATCTTTCGAGAAGCCTGAATGTCTTAGAACACCTATTATTCTACTGAGAAACAATGAAATGAGGCATACACCGATAAAATGCAAATCATCTGTCAGGATTAAGACGACAGTCCTTGTTCAGATGGTATCTTCAGAAAGACACATAAACATGGTGGACTTTGGTATGCAAAGTGATGAAATGTATTGTAACAACAATGGCTGCTCTTTGTTTAGTGTTCATGTCAGGTTTGACATGACTACGAGCAAAATCTCTGGGCTTCCTCGCCTCCTTGCAGATGTTAGCTGTGTGATCAAATGCAGAGAGAAAGGGAATTGCTTCTGAATCCCATTGTGCCAGGGTGGTACAAATCAAGAGAACAGCAGTAGCAAAAGATGAAAGATAGTACAGAGACATATGTGTACTTTTAAATAAATTATGTGGTTTAAATGCATACCCTTTATGTTAAATTACAGGAAGAGTAGTACCAAGATTCAACATGCATTTTGCACTATTATTTGCAGACAGAGCAAGTCTGCTCCCTTTTTCTCACTTCCCCTCCAGTGTGTGACAGCTGTCTGGATTGGGGGGGGGAGTTCTGCCCCCCCCCAGATACCAAACAATGGGGGGGCATGGGGGCATTATGGCTTCCCTTGCACACACAGGGAAAATGCAACAGTCTCCTGCAATTAAGGCATGGCCGTTTCTATTGTGTAATGAGACCAAGGACGCATTGTACAAAGAGATACATGATCCCTTCTTCCATAATGTTCAAGAAGCCCCAAACACATATAACCAGAAATTATACCTAGCCCTGTGTCACTAAGAATACTCTCTTCTTTATGGTTGGATGTAACTTTTGATGAGATTGTGGACTTCATCCATGAGCTTTGGGCTCCATTTCCATGCGCTTAGGAAACAGAGCCCTATGGGAGTCCCATGGAGACCATCACATGATGTGAAAGTACTTCCAATGGAAATTTGTGGGGCCCCATTCCACAGTGCATGGAAATGGAGCATGAAGCCCATCTTCAGGAATTGGGTGTTATCTTGCATCTTATATACATAAAAAATGTATCTTATGTTCAATCTTTGTTTTGTGTATTAAAATGCATTTTGTGGAAATATGTTTTAATATGTGTGTTTTAAAGAATGTTTTTAGATGAATGTGTGTTTTAGCAATATTGTAACCCGCCTCGAGCTGTGAGGAAAGGCAGACAAGAAATAAAAATTATTATTATTATTATTATTATTACCTGTCTCCAAAAAGATTCAAGAGGGAAAAAGCAAGGGAAAGACGAGGGAAAGACAAGTAAAGATGTGGGATGGCTGGAGAAAGATGGGAAAAGATGAGAAGGAAGATGGATCCCTCCACTTTCTCCTCACTCCTTCTGATAAAGTTCAATAAAGTAAGATGGGTAGATTTCATTAGAAACCCTGCATGCTTCTTCCTCTCTGTTGGAACTGATGAAATAGATTTTCAAATGATCTTCACTCACCAGGTACAGTACTACTCAAATCTTACTAAGATTTTATAAGAGCCAGACAATATAAAAATAATAGGAGACTCTCTGGGGCTGAACTTGAAATGATACCCTCCACAACAAGAAGAGCAATGGGCATACTGGTCTGTGACCTCAGAACAACTATCAAGAATGTTGAGTAGTAGAATGCCAAAGAGATCTTGGGTGAAACTCCAAAACAAAGGTGGTTTCTTGCACATTTTACAGGGAAGGTTCTACCTATTGAAGAAAGATTCATAAAGATTCATAAAGAGAGCAAGTAGAGGTATTGAAACATCTGATAATATATTTCTCTTTCCTTCCATAGTGAGATGTATTCTATTTCCATTTAAATTATGGTGATAATTTATGAAAGCATTAATTGGATGAAGCCTAGCGATTGGAGGCATCTCCCTATCTCCTAGGCTGCTCCATTCTGTAGCTATAGTATTTTTATAAACAGTTTTATTATGCAAATATAAGAAAATACTTCATTTCACACACACCCCACAACTGAAACAAATATGATATGTTGTATTGAGCTCACTGGAAAGAAACAGAACATGAAAACAATCAATACATTTCCTGCCATGTCTTGCTTTTGTCTGGGCAACTCTCTGCTGGAAGACAAATACTAAGCAAGGAATGGGTGAGATTATAAACCAAAAGCTCTTTCAGTCTCTGTAGATTAAAAACAATAACCTTCTCCACGGTGCTTTTGACTAGTCTCTTCCTGCCCATGTGGATCTCGATCTCTCAATGGCATCACTTCTTCCACCCTGTTAGAGTTACCTAAAAGCAATGCATTACTGATAATGAAGCAATGGCAGACTATCAGCAATCCAGCAGCGAAAATTACTCGAATTTTAACAGAATTTACTAACTACTTGTTTTGTATCCCCTGACTGTAAATTAGCAAGTATTTTTGCCAATTGAGTTTCATGAACTAAACATTGAACTGTTATGAAAAATAGAGGAGGGCATGGGTATATGTGATATGGAGGGCGGAGCAGAGGAAGTTGCTCTTGTTTTCTTTTGCTATTGAAATATACACAGACACTTGATTGTGGTATCTGCCACTCTTTCCATTCCAGCTCTTGTACATAATCAACTTTAATTTTTTTTTCATTGCAGAGTTATTATTGTGCATATTAAAATCCGGTTTCCTGATTCAGTTTTTAACAACAGTTAGATTGTACATGGTTCTGCTCTTCAAACTGAAATTGATCCATGGTTCGTCATCTGCAAAGCAATTTGTTTCAAATTCTAGAACGTTAATTTCCCAGTTGTAAAAAATGTAAAAAGTGATTTTGCTGTCCCTCACCAACACACTGCTATTTTATAGTTAAATATTTGTTCAAATGATAAGCATTATGAATTTTTTTATTGTGTCAGTCTCTTCAAGAATAAACTCAGGACTTTACCTACCAACAGCCCCTGGTGATTTCATTGTGGGAATGTAGTGAACCAGCAACAGGTATCACATACTGTCATGTCCCAGTTTCCATCTCCATGTGATGAGTTCCTTAGAGGTGGGTGCCAACAGTTTAGTGCCAAAAACAAGAATGAGCTGCTCAGGAACAAGAGTTGGGTAAAACCATGCATGAGGAACATCTAATTTTCCCATTTTTAAATAGGGAATCCTCACTTTTCACTGAAACCCCCAAATTCCCAATGATGTTATGGAATACTCTAACTATATCAATATTAAAATCATCAGTAGCTATGGCTCCAACTGAAAACAGTTCCACCTAAGCAGGAACATAAGAGCTAAATGTATACACCTTCCCACCATCAAAAGAAATGTGAAACAATACATTATATAGAATTGTAGAGTTGGAAGAGATCACATGGGCCATCCAGACTAACCCCCTGCCATGCATGAAAAGCACAATCAAAGCACTCCTGGCAGATGGCCATCCAGCCTCTGTTTAAAAGCCTCAAAAGAAGAAGGCTTCACCACACTCCAAGGCAGAGAATTCCATTGTTGAACAGCTAGTCAGGAAGTTTTTCCTAATGTTCAGGTGGCATCTCCTTTCCTCTAATTTGAACCCATTGCTCTGAGTCCTAGTCTCCAGGGCAGCAAAAACAATCCTGCTCCTTTCCTTATGACATCCTTTCAAATACTTAAACATGGCTATCATGTCTCCTCTCAACTTTCTCTTCTGCAGGGTAAACATACCCAGCTCTTTAAGGTGCTCCTCATAGGGCATGGCCTCCAGACCTTTGATAATTTTAGTTGCTCTCCTCTGGATGCATTCCAGTTGGTCAATATCCCTCTTGAATTGCAGTGCCCAGAACTGGACACAGTATTCCAGGTGAGATCTAACTAAAGCTGAAAAGAGAGGCACCAAGTGTTCCCTTGATCTAGACATTATACTCCTTTTGATATGGCCCAAAATTCCATTCGCTTTTTAAGCTTCATATTGTTGGTTGTGTGTGCATATCTATAATTTTCTTTTTATTTTCAAAGTCTACAAACATTTATTTCCCATCAATCTAGTGATTATCTACAAAATCCAGTTTCTTGTGAAACACAACATGCAGAAGTCAACATTCACTGTGCTCAAAGTAGCCACATTATTTTGGCGCTGAGGCAGAAAATCTCACAAACATCTTTCCATCACTTATTCAGAATTCTGAAATAATCCAGAATCCAAAGTTTTCCATTTGGGTGGCTGATATAGTGAAACTTTTGCTTTTTGATAGTTCAATATACAAAACTTTTGTTTACATGCACAAAAATATTAAAATATTGCCTTCAGGCTATGTGTAAAAGATGCATATGAAATATAAATTAATGTCATATTTAGACATGGGCCCCATCTTCAAGCTATCTCATTAAATACGTATTTGCAAATTTGAGTACTCCAAAATCTGAAAAAATCCACAAAGAATTCTGATCTAATGCATTTTGTATATGGGATAGTCAACTTTTAGTAACAAAGCAAGCTCAAACAGCAGGCACCGCAAGCCTGTTGTTAAGATGACTTCCATATCTTGCCCAATTGTAGAAATTGGATATTTCTTATTGCAGCTAGCTCCTTCTTTAAAAGAGAAGAAAGACAAATTACTGCTCCTCAAACTATACTGGTTCTGTTTTGAGCTGACCAATGCCACTGCTACAAACTATTGTCTCTTATGTTGTATTTTTTTTCTTAAGGAAACTGCTTGCAATGCCCATTTACCACCATATTCTGCTTAATCAGTTAGCACTGACTTGTGCTTCGGGCGCAGCCCCTTTTGCTTTCAGGATCTGGGAATGTTAATAGTACACTAGATCATTTTAATTATGATTTTGTTAATGCTGTGTCTCAAAGACCTCCACATACAAATCATGAGGAAATGGCCTCAAATGACCCAAGGTTGTACTTTATCATAAAAGCTATAGGTCTATTGCTTAGATTTAGGATGGTTTACCTTCTTCAAATGTCATTCAACATTGCTGATAGATTCCAAGAGAAAGTAACATAATACTGTATTGCGGTAAAGGATTAATGGAGTGACATAAACTCAGTGAATGCAACAATCATGTATACAGTGGAATAACTAATCCATTTAATTCATCTATCAATTTAACTGTAAGCATTACCTGTGCATTTGTGAGAAAAAACAGGGTTAGACCCTAGGACAAAAGTCAAGATCTTCTCCTCTCTGCTTATGGTTGTGGTCAAAAGAAAACAAACAAATATATAACAACATATGACAGTATAATATGTTATAACCTAGGAACAAAAAAGTGGGATGGATGCTGTGAATCATTCTTAGTTCTTGCCATTGCGTTTGCAATTGTGAAAGCTGGACAGTGAAGAAAGCTGATAGAAAGAAAATGAACTCATTTGAAATGTGGTGTCAAATAAGGTTTCTACAGATACTGTGGACTGTTAAAAAGACAAACAAATGAGACCTAGAACAAATTTCATCTGAACTCTCCCTAGTAGTCAAGATTACTTAACTCAGGCCATTGTACATTGGCCATATTATGAGAAGTGATGTTTTGTTAGAAAAGACAATATGGTGTGGTAAGATAGAAGAATGTAGGAAAAGAAGATTGTGTTAGAGATAGACTCAATCAATGAAACCCTGAATCTACAAGATCAGATGAGGGCTGTTGAGGGCAGGATCATTTGGAGGTCACTCATTCACAAAGTTGCCATAAATTGAAGTCATCTTGACAGCAATTAACAACAAAGGGTTTTTCCAGACAGGGCTTTATCCCAGGAGCACCTGCATTTATAAAACATGGATGTTCCTGGGGCCCTGTCCACACTCACCCCAGAAAGTGCAAGCTTTCTGGGGTGGGTGTCTAGATGTTGTACTGGGACTCCATGGGGACACTTAACCCCCTCTCCAGAAGCCCCCCCAAACACAATAAAAAGGCAAAAGAACTCACCCTGCCTCCATGAGACGGCTGCTGGAGTTCTCCTGGCACATACAAATGATGCGCCAGGAGAAGGGGGGGCAAGAGTGATTCCCCCCCTTTCTCCTGGTATGTCATTTGTATGTGCCAGGAGAATTCTGGCAGCCATAGTATGGAGGCAGGGTGAGTTCTTTTGCTTTTTATTGTGTTTAGGGGGCTTCTGGGGAGGGATTGGTATTCCCATGGTTTTCTGGGCTAATTTAACCTGGAAAACTGTAGGAATATTATCTGGACTGCAGAAATAGTGGGTTTATCCCTGCACCTTCCAAGATGGTGCAGAATAAACCCACTATCAAATTAATTCACCACAAACCAGGGTTTTCCTGGTTTATGGCGATGAATTGCAGTTTGTCCAGAACGTTGTCTGGACAGCTCCCTTTTTATTGCAGAAGTTTCCGCAACAAAGGGGCTGTCTAGATCCACCTAAAGTCTTCACTAAACTAAAAGAAGAAGTAAAGCAAGGGGATGGTTTCATTTTATTCATTCAAAATACACAACTAATATGGAGTAGGACTGGAGTGGGAAAGGATTACGAAAGGAAAATTGTGGGCTGGTACTAATTCAAAGTTACACTGTGCATTAATAACAAACAAAAAAAAAACCCTATCATCAAGCTCCATTAAACTTTCTCAAAAATGTTCTACCTGAGCAAAGAAAAATATGAAAGGAGTAAATGAATACTCTTCACTATTCCTAACCAAAAGTGCTTTCATCGATTATCTACTGCTGTGACTTTTTTTCGATATTGGAAGATCCAGATACCAAATGAACATGCTCTATTTGCACTCCAGTTTTCCCCTTCTGGGCATTTCCCTGTTAAAGAAGCTTCTTGGCAAGTTTTTTGGAGACACACAGGCCTAAATCCAATTATTAATCCCAACTTGATGTGCCTATTGAATCCATAAGATTCACTGCCCTGTATCCCAGGATCCGACCCCAGATTATTTGATTTGAACTGGATTATATGAATCTCCACTGCCAGATAATCTGGAATAAGAAAATAATCTGGGATCAGATCCTGGGATATAGTGGCAGTGTGCAACGGGCCTCAGGGTCCTTCCATGCAGCTATATAACCCAGAATATCAAGGCAGAAAATCCCACAATATCTGCCTTGAACTGGGTTATCTGAACTGACTAATCAAGGGCACATTGAAACATCCAAGTTTTCAGGTCTTTATAGTAGATGGACAGGGTGGGCGCTAATCTAATCTCCCTGGGAGCAGATGTTCCAGGGCAGAATCAACAGAACCTTGGCTATTCCTTCTGTGCCATTTGGTGGTAGAAGACAGCACTTTGAATGTCACACAGCTTGTCCTCACCACAAAACTTATACCTACAGCATAGAGAGGTGGTGAAAAATGCTATTTCCTTGCTAGAATTGTTAAGCCAGCTATCTAGTCTGCCTATAGCATTTAGAAGGGGAATAATCATAGTTGCCAAGTCTCAGGGAATTGCTTAGTTTCTCCAGATCCCTGGGCAAAGGGACAAATCTCATGGCTCGCTGGTTTAGTACAAGGTTTATGTACATGTTTGTTGTTTGCACACTGCCAGTACACACACACACACACACAAAACAGGTCTGAAAGGAAGAGAATGGTGTGTGTGTTGGGGGGGGGGGGAGAGACACAGTGGGCACATGCACTTGGCCCACCGTAAATTTCATGTAACGCAAAGTGTAGGGTATTAGTATCAGAACCTATAAGCCTTCTTGTTAGATAAGCCATGGAACCAGCTGGCCTGAAGGTGAGGAAACACCACAAGGACTGGTGATAAGCCTTTCTCAAGCAACATAAACCTGAACAATCTCCCCATATGTTTAGTTTTGAGTTGGCAAAGCTACAGGGAATGTCAGCTCTCTGCTAAAGGTACTGGGCATATTTTACTACTTGCCTGGGCATAAATAAATTCTTCTATCCTCTTTAGATCTGGGTTTTTATCTTATTTTGTATACTAAGTTTTTAACTCATATTTTGATCCAATTAACTCAAATTGCCCTCTACACTATTTCGATAGACAGTTGACCGAGTGTCAGCCTGCCACCCAACCTTTGCCTATCAGAAAGACTTTCCTCTGTGATATCACAGAGGCCTACTTCTTCATCTCAAGTTTTGGATATAAACTCTGTAGTAATGAAATGCTATTGATTTGGCAAACCAAGAGAGGATAGAGGTTCCAGTCATGGCCCACAGCAACAACCAGAAGCCTGAATCATACTGGCAGCCCAACTAGAACAGATATGCTGTTGTGCGGAAATGAAGCTGTACTTTTCAGGCACAAAATCTGCAGTGCTGTCATGCAGAATCAAGCTGTGTTTTGTATACATGATGGGAAATTTCAAATAGATTAGAAATTAATCTTCTCCAAGCCATGTTGTCCTTGCTCCTACCTATAAGTCTCATTCACCTACTCCAATGTGGCACCAAGATCATTCCCAAAATTGGAATTTGAATCTCAGGCTGAAAAATTTCCTCACTATTGCTTTGCAACAACTGTGTAGTATAATAAAAAAATCATCCATTATCCCTTTACATCTGATGGGAATGACTGAGGCTAAGGGATGGAAAGGACGTATAATAGTTTTGTGAGATTTGGCATATGAACCTTTGGGATACAACTGCCAAATTCAGATACTGTGCTACACTGGTTCATTTTTTTAAATGAAAGTTTTCCTTTTCATCATCACCCCCCCCCCCCCCAAAAAATCATCAATGAACCAATAATTCAAAGTCTTGAATCAACGAAACCATAAAAGGACCTCAATGTGCAAGAAAAGGAAGGAATTGATGACAGGACGAACAAAAGTTGCATTTTTTTCACTCTCTTTGGTGAGTTGGGGGTCGGGTGGAATAAGGAGTGTACAGCCATTCTGCTGAGCTCCAGGCTCATTAGTATCCAGCAAGTTTCTACTCTAAATGACAAAGAGTTTCACTGTCACCAAAGAGAAATTGCTGCTGACCTTAGACCCCTTTTTGGAAAGTAAAATAATGGAGCACAGGAACAGGGTTTGATATTTGACCGAATCCTACACAATTATCATGCATGTGTATATAATAAAATTAATTCTGTGTCTCTGCCTTGTAGCCTGGGGCCTGCAACGTACAATCAGTTTTGTATGTATAATAGATCACAGAGTTGTTCATGAATAATACAAATGCACTGAGCAGATACTGGTGAGCGAGGATGTTTGTCTTTGCATGGAATCGAAGTGAACATGTAATATTGTGATAATATATATTTGATGAATTCAGGTCTGACTTGCCTTTGCCATAGCTTGCTAATTCCTCGACAAGGGTTGCCACAATAATTGAGTTTCCAATAACATTATGATTATTTCCACCCGATAATTTAATTGTGGGCATTTTTTTAATATTGTAATATTGTAGATTTGTGATTATTATGCATTCGCATGCAGATCTTGGTGGTGACTCGGAGCACATCTCTGTGTTTATAACTTAATTTCCCATATTATGGCATACATTTTTGTGAGGGGGGATCATTAATGCAAACTTTAAAAGGCGCCTTTTTAGCCATTCTGCTTTTATTATAAATGTTTGAAAGCCTTGCTCATTTTGAAAAAAAGACAAGGATACTTTAAATAAGCAAAAGGCAGTCCTAATTTATTGTTGGATTTGGTTAATGTAATAAAATAATTATCAAACATGGCAGATTTCTCTAATGTTATTGGAATGCTATCAAGTACAGATCTCGCTTTACAAGAAACCAAACTTAAGAGCCACCAGTTTCTTCTTTGTGCATTTTGTCCTCCTAACATATGCAACTCTATAAGAGAAACAAGACTTTGAAAGTGCCTGTCAACAATTAGCATTAGGACAGCACACTCAGCAAATAAGAGAAGCTGGTTATGGTCTTGTCCATTAAAGTGAGATGCATTGTATTTATGATGTGCCAACTGAATCCATAATTTTGGCACCTGCAACTCCTTCCTTCCAATATTTGCCCCTACAGGTCCCATCCCATGCTACCAAAGCAGGACAGGGATCCTTGCCAAGTAGTACACAACTGGGCTCTGATATGGAATAGAAACATCTCCCCAAATTGGGAAGAATGAACTTCTACAAACAGGGACTTGGAGTTAATACTCCTATCACAAAAGGAACAATCCTTTCTCTTAGTAGAGTAACAAAAGGCCTTTTTAATGCCTGGGCAGGAAATCAAATGCAACTAGCCCCCTGAGGAGGCATTGGTACTTTCCCCTCTCCATGGAATGACCCTCCACTTATCCACAGGTCATATCCTGAAGCCCATGACTCACTAATTTACACTACCAGTGGCTTTTGCATGTTTTTTTAAACAAAAATTCCCAGAGCTTTGCCATTGCCTGTTTTTGAGAGAAGATCATCTGTTTGTGGCCATATGCTACATTGGTTCCTATGAATCAGAAGTGACTCCCCTACCCAAGTTCCTCTTCATGTCAAGTATCTATTTTGCTCCTATATTTTCCCTTTGGGGAGATTTGGACTGAGGCATTTGAAAAAGGTTTTGCTTGTGGGAACAGGCATCATTTTCCTTTTTTTCCAAAGTCCTTCCCTTTGGCCAGTAGTTATAACTGCATATGTTACTTGAGTTACAGAGGCACCGTAAATAAACTCAGGGCACCTTGAACATTATCAAGGCACCATTATTTTAAAAATATACCAAGAACGCACATTTTTCTGCAGAAGCCAACACCAAAAGAAATATCTGCAGCACACAACAGAAAACCATTTCCCTATATGTAGGAGAACAAGGTGGGCTGCTGATGGGAAAGGGTCATCCCTCAAACTGTGACCTTTGAAGAAGAAGTATTCTAAGACATCTAAGAATGTTCCTGTTTTTAGCTATGAGGTGTGGAAGGCACACCATTTGCTTTACCCTCCCTTCCTTTTGCATCCTGTCCTTTGTCTCTTCATCCTCTTTTCATTGTGCTTTTGACAGAGGTGTGCCTGGGGGCCTAGGAGCAAGAAGGACAAATGGGAAAGACTGCTTTAAAACATTTTGCAAATGCTAAATTGTACTGCAGCCCCTTAGAATGTGTGTGTGTGTATATATGTGTGTGTATGTACGCATAAGGCTCGATCTATCTATCTATCTATCTATCTATCTATCTATCTATCTATCTATCTATCTATCTATCTATCTATCTATCACAATCTCCATAGACATGGGACCGGCTCTTGCAGCCAACAAAAATATATATTCTTTAGGAATTGTCTAAGTATTGCAGGTAATTCAATGCTTCTGTCAGAAGTTAGTAAAGAGTTGACCTTGAAGACCTAGCAAATTTTCTAGATTCTCCCATGCAAAACTATGGTGATTTCTGTTAGAAGTCATTCATTTCAACAAGGTTTGGTATTATCCATGGCTTTCTGTTTCCATGGCAAGTTCAGGAATGTTCCCCATGGATATCAGAGTCATACTTCGTATGTGTGAACAGTTTCTGAGAGAACCGTATACACCACACACACTGGTAGCAGTCAGAATATCTCCAAACAGTCTGTGATTTTGCAGTTTGAATAGTAATACATGTGCTACAATATAATAAACTCAGATTTAAGATTTATTAACAAACCTCACCTTACTGAGGCTTGCGCAATTATTATTTTTGGGGGTGTGTGTGTGTATGGGGGGGGGGGAGTTATAATTTGCTTCCATGATGTCATTTTACTGCCAAAATTTAAGAGTATAGCAAAACTGGTGGCTATTTGTGAGGGCATCATCCCCCAGTGGATTCATG
This sequence comes from Anolis sagrei, assembly GCF_037176765.1. NCBI lineage: Eukaryota > Metazoa > Chordata > Lepidosauria > Squamata > Anolidae > Anolis > Anolis sagrei. The sequence goes on from NC_090024.1 coordinate 84,097,391, forward strand.
GAAGTACACCCACCTCAACAAATGGGGATCTATAGCAGTTTGCAACATATACACCAGGCATCCTCAAACTGTGGCTCTCCAGCTGTTTGGGCCTTTGACTCCCAGAATTCCTGACAATTGAACAAGCTCATTTGGGCTTCTGGGAATTTGATGCCCAAACAGCTGGAGGGCTGCAGTTTGAGGATGCCTGATATACACACTCCCAAAGTGCTTGCCTGCAAGATGCAGTATATCTGAATCAGCCCCAAGTGATTCTGCTTAGAATCACACAATGATACATAGTTTAGGTAAAGGTAAAGGTTTTCCCCTGACATTAAGTCCAGTCATGTCTGACTCTGGGGTGTGGTGCTCATCTCCATTTCTAAGCCGAAGAGCCGGTGTTGTCCGCAGACACCTCCAAGGTCATGTGGCCGGCATGACTTCATGGAGCGCCGTTACATAGTTTAGAGTACACATATACATAGTTACATATACATAGTTACATAGTTTAGAGTACATATATTGAATTCCATGATTCTTACTTCCATTTAAACATGCTTAGGATTGTTCTGCCAGTATATTGGGTTTTTGAGGCATGTTTAGAATTTGCATTGATGCATTAAGCCATGAAGGAAATTAGAACACAAAATATTAAGCTCTTATATAACAGTATCTTCTTATGAAGAGAACATGGGGACCTTCCAGAAACCATGAAAAAAAAAACCCAGATCTCAGAGGCAATAGAGAAATGATGTTGGGATTTGTAATCCAATAACATCTGGAGAAGCATTTTTCACTCTTTGTATTACATAATCTGAAATGTGTATGTGGTTTAAAGTAATCGAAGCTCGTTGTATATGTTAGTGTTTGTTTATTTTTAAGTAGAAAGTGAAAAAGATGTTAGAAAAGTTAATAATGAAATAGTTTCAGTCTGAAACTGATAGATTTCCCATTAAGTATGAAAATTCAGTAAAATATATAATTTTGTACCTAACAAATTAATGCTACCCAATTCTTTAAACCAAATGTTTACTGTTATTTCTGGTGGACGTACTTAATTGCCTATTATTTTATCATTTATCATTTTAGACATAGTGATTCTAAAATGAAAATAGATAATATACTTTAGTATTGTTTTTTAGTGTTTTGCTTTGTTTTTCAGGACCATTTTTAATTCCATAAAACAAATGGCACAGTTCAGGAGCTGTTCCTGTAATTACTGGCTATCAATCACTGTCAGTTAATTATCATTAAAGCAGATTTTAAAAACATTTCTCTCTTGAGAGCCAGTCATTTTGTGACCTTCAGTTGTAAAAAAATTATAGCAACTCTAATTACTTTTGTTGTTCAGTTTACAATATTTATGGGCAGAGGAAGAATAATCAGATAATACTGATTCCTGAAACTACCAGCTGCACTAAAAAAAATTATTTTTACCAAAATATCTGCTCTTCACTGTTGGTTATTCAGATCGGTTCTCTGGCTGATATCTTTAACAAAGCAAAGGAATAGCCAATGTAGTTGAATCGCTCTAGTGAATATGGATAAAGAGCCACAGACAATGATAGGTTAATCTTAGGGTTTCCATAAGTTGGAAATGCAAGAAGCACATATCATCATCATCATCATCATCATCATCATCATCATCATCGTCATCATCATCATTAGCATCATCATCATCTCTTTAAATGGATACTGGGATGGACTTACATGTTTTCTAGGTTGTTTTAGTGTACCTCCTTTTTATTTTGTACTTCCTTATGTGATAGGAAGTTTCAAGGAATATCGTTTCATAGATATACTTTCCTTATAATTAAACAAAAAATAAATATTGAAGACTTATAGGGTCAAATGTAGACTTAGAGATCATTTATACCGAGCAGGTTAGCTGAATCAAGGCCGTTGTCCAGGTAATTCAGGCCCCTTCCACGCACATGAATAAAATCCCAGATTTTCTGCTCTGAACTGGAATATATGGCAGTGAGGACTGTATGGCAGTGTGAACTGGGTTATATGACTGTGTGGAAGGACACCCAGAGCTCCATTGATCCACTGGTTTGTCACCTCCTTTCTGATGCTGCTATCACCATGCTTAACTGGCTGTTGCCTGAACCTTTTAGGATCATCTTTTACTTTCCCTCATTCTTTAAAGGCAAATGTCCACAGAGCTCCATCCAAGTGCCTAGCTGCTGATATCTGCTGATATCAGAACAGGGCACCCATATAAGTAGCAACAAAGACAGAGTTGATCTACACTCCTTGCTGATTGTGCAATGATGAAAGATATGTAAATAAAAGAAAAGTTAGAAGAAACATATTTTGTCTATACAAATGCACATAAGTGGCTTTGTCTTATTGTCTCTTATAGAAAAAAAATGTGTATTCAGTCTCAAATCTGGGAGGTTTGAGGACAAAACTGAAAGAGAAATAAGCAAATGACCAAGTGAATAAACACACCTGGGCTGCTGAAACCAGGGTTGTGGGGTTCGAGTTAGAATGAAGCCAATTTGGTGTGAGAAATGGACCAACTCAGATTCCAGCTTCAAAACCAAAAAAAAAAATTATTATTGTTGTTGTTGTTATTTTGAGCATTTCTATCCCATCCTTCTCACCTCTGAAGAGGGATTCAGGATGGCTTATAAGCTGGCAGTCATTAGATGCCAAAAAACAATACATTAAAACACACAATTATAAGCATTCAATTAAAAACAGTTTACCGGTTCAAAACATAATTCAAATCAGTCCATTGTGGTCCACTAAAACATTCTTTTCCCATTTGGAGAGCCAGCATAGCTTGCAGAGTAGTGATTTGAAGGCTACATTCTGGAGACCAGGGAACAAACTCCATCTGACAAATTTTGGCAAACTACATGACGGGTTCAGTTTTCATTTGGCATAAGTCAGAAATGACTTGTAGACACACAACAACAACAAGGTATTGATTATTTTCACTGTTTAATAGCTGCATTGCTAGAAATTTGGGTACTAAAGGAAAAAAATTGGTGGAGATAGAATTCTTATATGAGATGTACTATACAATACCTTCATTTTGCCCCCATAGCTGCTCAGCAGTTGATGACTTAACTTTTGTCCCATACATTTCAGTGGTCTAACCCAAACATGACTATATTTCGATCCAATCTAAAAGCTTAAACACACTGGAAGCACTATTGTTGACCAGGGTCATGCCCAGTTAATACTTGAATGGTAAATCAATAAGGAATACCAGGTGCTTTAAGCTATATTTCAGAGGAAGTCCATGGAAAAGAAAACCCTGTGAAATGCATGGGTCAATATAAGGTTATCACTGACACACACATTTGTTTTTAATATATACACTGAACAATTGTAAAGTAAAATTTTCTTAAGCTGCATCTCTGACTCCAAAAGCAGGTTTCAGGCATTGGTAGCTTCTCTATGTTACTTTTTCAACAAGCTGCAACAGAATGCAAGTTGTTTTTCTTTCCACTGCTGTAAATCTTACAGGTAGGCTTTTATTGAAACCTAGAAGTTACTAGTTCATGATCAAAAGTCATTTACAAGCTATTGTTAGTTATCAGTTATACCTCTCCCAAAGACAGACAGACAGACAGATCAAAAATAACTGAAACCACGCAATAGCAAGGCTACATATGTCATAGGTTCAGATCCACTTTTAACACATCCAGAGATGGAATGGCTTCAAGTGCAAAATGATGTTCCATTCATCACTCACAGCCAAATGCAAAGCAGTTTCTCACATGATAAGAGAGAAAGTATAAGAGGAAAGCCCAGCTTGTAAAGAAAGCAAGTTAATACCCCAAAAAACCTTGTGGTAAACTTAAACATTGTGCTTGATGTAACTGTTGACTAAAATGATGCTTCTGTTTTCTTCTGTGCGGCAGCATCACTGCAAATCTTCCAATCCCAATAAACTAACCATGCAACATGGGCCACAAATAAACACATGATAATTTCACAACCACAAGATACAAACCTAGCAAAAGACACAACCAGGCCACAATAACAGTGTATCGGAAAAGGCAGCTAAGGAGAAATTCTACCGACTCATTTACATATGGTGACATTTTACAGAAATATTGTAACATTAGCAGTGGCATAATGAAATTCTGCCTATCAGCCATGGAAGGAATAATGTTACTGTAAAGGTAACCTGTTCATAGTTTGTTATCAAGAAAATATTCATGCCCAAAAACATACATTTTAGAAGAGCATTAAGATCAGGGCTTTCCCCCTCCTCTCCCTCTTCCTTTTAATTTTTTTTTCCTCTTGGGCTATCCGTCTTCCCCTACAGATTTACTGCATGATCACTCCCTTTACATGCTAATTATGTGCAGGTCTGGTGAATTTGTTAGTGGTGACACTTCAGAGACCCCGTGGGACTGCAACTCATTATGTAGCAATGTCCAGATATATCAGATATTATTAGCTGTCATTAATCTGCTGTGGAAACATTGAGCGCACAACCTGAGAGAGACCAGGAAATAGAGTACAAATGAAGTCTGGCATGGCCCTGGCTCCCGAAAGGTTAAAGGGCAAATCAGTGGGAGGGAGAAGAATATCCTTTTAAAGACCCCTTTGTGATCTCGCTTTATGGAACTAAACCATGAGGGACATCCACCAAAGCACTCTTTAAATGGGTGATGTGGACATTCCTTTCAGCTGGAAAGAAATACTGACAAAGAGACCATAAGCACAATCTGCCAGAAAACCCACAGGGCTGCCCCAAAACATTGAGCAGCCCCAAGGCAAAGGCACCTTTGTTTCATGTACAAAACTCAACTGAACTGGCTGTTGATTCTTAGGCCAGCACTGGTGATAAAAAGAACTCTTATTGTGGTACTCCTGTAAGTGAACAGGTTTTGTTTCACCAAAGGTTTCAAGGAGGGAGCCAATGTGGTGTAAAGGCTTGAGTGTTGGACTATGATTTTGGAGATCAGTGTTCAATTCCATGGAAATCCATTGGGTGACCTGGGATGAGTCATAGGTTTACCTTAGAGTTGCCATAAAACAACAACTGCACCAACCACAACCATAACACAGGTTTCATGGATTCCAATTCATTTCATCAGATGTGTGGAGTAAAGTTTCAATTGTTTGCTATTCTTTCATTTTCTGGGGTTTGGGGTGGAAATGCAAAAGTTATCACCAGATGATTTTAGTAGTCATCATTTAACATCATTGCTGCAAAATTGGGTTCTGAGAATTTCCCTATCACTTCAATACTGAGTATCTTTCCCTAGACCAGAAAAATCTCATAAGGAAAAGAATAGGCTTCACTTGTTAATTATCTTAATTTTTGTTAAGAAAATAAATAAAATTATATTATACTCTAGTTTTTTCAGAACTTCCATAATGTACTTTTAATTAGGGGTGCTAGGATTAGGGCCCCTAATTAGGGGTGCTAGGATTAAGGCCTTCACTTGGAACAGTGAAGTCTGTTCCAAGTTCATCTCTTTACACTGAAATAACAACCTGGAAGAAAGATGGAAATAAAAAAATGAACAAGAAATACATAAGTAAAAAATAAAGTAAGATCTTTAGGAGAAAATAAAAAAACGTAAGGGCTACCTGGATAGGTTCAATGCACATCATACTTGTAAGATGGGAAAATGCATACATGCATATAGTCTTGTTTAGGTTTTCTTTACTGATGAACCATTGAATCCATATGTCACCATACCCATATGGATGACCTCAAAATGGGCAACAAACAATTTATTATGTATCTGTAGGTGACATTAATGTGCAATAATTGTTCTTTAGTGGGAATGAATAACTCCAACAATTTTGCTTTCTCCATATCAAATCAAAGCTTGGAGGAAAAATAATTACTAGCAATGATATAGGGAACTGGAAATTATCATTCCCAGATACATTTATTCTCAAGTTTTTTATCACATTTTTGAAGAAATGTCTACAGTTTGGTAAATTCTTATCCTAAAATCTGAATGGTACAAAATTCTCAACTGGCCAAATCTAAGAAGAACCACTGTTCCCATCATGGGGTCCACCATGTGGAAGATGGTTGTTAAAGGTGAGGGGACAGTCAATGGAAAAAATGTAGCAACCATATTTCACTGCCATAAACACAGATTTGCCAGATAAATAAATCTGACATTCAGATTTCTTACATTCAGATTTTAAGCCCACTCCCTAACGTTTGTGCAGAAATTTGTAAATGCCACTAAGTACTTATATCCAAATAAAATTATTGTATATACTTTTCCATTAGCTTCCTTGCAGGCAAGGAGAGATTCTCTGATCATCTTGGCAGAATGTGGTCAAATGTATCAATGTAATAAGTATTCCTTCAGCGCAAGCAGCTAATAAAAATGCTTGCAGGTGTTGAGAATTAGCCAGTTTTTGAGACTTCCATTCAGCCTGAAAATAATCTAGGCAACCTTTGGGCATGGATATCTGGTACATTAATTAAGCTGTTTTTTCCCTCCTCTCCTCCTCAGACCATGTGTTGAAATGTTGATTAACCACTTCTGCATTTAACAACTAAGCCATTAGGTAAGCATGTCAGCATTGCAGGTGTGCAGCTCCTCAGTTGTTACATTCACAATTCTGACATTAATCAAAGCTAATGTCACCTGCTGTTTCCAGAACACATGCCCATTTTCAATCACAAGCAATGGGAGAAAGCAATTCTGCCATGATCTGTTAATGATTTTAGACATCAGGCTTTCACCAAACTACAGAATCTGGGAATATCATCTAGCTCTTCTAGTAGTATTGCAACATTATTGTGAAAAGGAGAGTGTTGCATCCATTGCAGTACGAAGACAAATTACTGTTAGCCAGAATCTTGGTGGTGAATTACTATCATGTAAATTCCATTTGTGCTATTGTAAATTACTTTGATCATTGCATAGGTCATAATAAGTTCATTGACCAAATTGTGCAGTACCCACACACCCTTTCTGTCCGTCCCAGCACAGCAATTTCTACGTGAACTGATGCCATGTATCCAGCTAATCCATCTAAACATTAGGAAGAAGTTCATGATTGTAAGTGGTATTTAACAGTAGAATACCCTGCCCCAGGCTGCGTCTACACTGCCCTACATCCCAGGCTCCGATCCCAGATTATCTGTTTATTCTCACATTATCTGGCAGTGTAGACTCAGCCTCAGGGTATGATGAAGTTACCCTCTCTTAAGGTTTTTAAACAGAGGCTGGATAGCCATCTGTCAGGAGTGTTTTGTTTTTCAGAATGGGGTTGGATTGGATGGTCCTTGTGGTCTCTGCTAACTTTATGATTCTTTGAATTAATTATGCTCTTTAGCTGGAGGACTGAAAGAATGTCATCTGTCAGGACACTGCCACCATGGACATCCTGGAAGTCCCTGAAGATGTCTGGCAATGTTGGGGGTGGGGAAAATTGCAGGTCTAAAACAGTGGTTCTCAACATGTGGGTCCCCAGATGTTTTGGCCTTCAACTCCCAGAAATCCTAACAGCTGGTAAACTGGCTGGGACACCTGGGGACTCACAAGTTGAGACCCACTGATCTAAAAAGATGTATCTGGTTGTTGCATCAAGGAGACTTGCATAGTTCTGTATATAGAGATTTTACACAATGACTTGTTGGTGCAGGGTTTCACCATGAGGAATGACTACATTTTAGTCAATCATGGTTATAATATTAATCATAAAATCAACATTTTCATGCAATCCCAGAAATGATGGTTAGCATCCTGTCCAGTATTTCCAAATTTAGAATCTACACTTAACACTTTGTAAATTTTGGAATTCATGTTTACAGTCATTGCCAACTACAGTCATTGCAGTAAACAAACATAGGAATTTTGGAATTCATGTTTACAGTCATTGCCAACTACAGTCATTACAGTAAACAAACATAGGAAGTCCATAGGAAGAACAAGAAGGTGAATGAAGAGGTGTCCAGCCATCTCTTGGCAGAAAGGGATTTTGCAACAGGCAGCCACAATAGAGAGGATCATCTCTATTGTGTAGATGTCTCCCTTTCAGAACAGGGGAAAAACTAGTACCTGTGGATTTCACAGTGAATTTTGCAGGGCTTGTTATTTGGAACACAGCAATACACATGAAAAAGTGCATGTGGAAACTATAAATACAGTCTATGTGTTATGATAAGAATTGTATTTCTTGTCTTATTTCTATCAAACATCTACACTTTGATTCTTGCTTATTTCTACTATTGAGAGACAAGGCAAAAAGCAGAGCTGACTATAACCCACATTCATTTGTTTATGTACTTTTCATTTTCTTTCTTTTTTTTCTCCAAGGAAGTGAGGGAATGAGGCTGACAAAGGTTCTGTATTGCTGTGACCTAAACCCCAAATATCAGTGATTCATTATGAGTAATTCTAGGTGTTGTTTATGCATTGAAGAGCTGTTGGCCTCTGCGCTCTTTCCTTTGGAAAGCTGACAGAAATCAGACCAATTGAGTAATTGCTATAATGCATTTTCCCCTCATGAAATTTGCACTGAATCTTTCTTTGTTGGCACTGTAGCCTTGCATACAGTGTTCCCTTAATGCCAAGTGAGGTGCGTTTTGCCAGTTCCTTCGAGTGGAAGCATTAGGTACATGAGTTAAAAAAGAAAAAGAGGTAAATAAAACATTTCATCAGCTTTATCCTTCTTTAAAAAAAATATCTGTATCAACTTGAAAGTAACATCATTGGATTAGATACAGTCCATAAAAAACAAGTGAAACGGTGTTATTAAAGAAATGGAGAGACTGTAATTTTTGATCCATTTTGCTACTCTTAAACAAACTTTAACTTCATTCTATCCTCACCTATTGCTTTCCAGGCCAATGATTTGTTAAAGCTCCTTGAAGTAGCCATGCAGACATCAACCTTTATTTCAATGCCCTCTTCATCCTTTGGTGCATGAAATTAAATGGCCACTGAAGTTAAGTGAAGAATGAATTAAGCTCCATAAGACGTATGAATTAAGCTCCATTTCTTTAATAACACCACAAAGAGTACCAAAATGATATACATGTGTGCCTATGTTTGCACACACACAGATAGAAAATAGTTCTTTATAAGCCCTCCTTACTAGATGACAGATAATTATGAGTTTCTACTATACAAACTTTGGCTAATTACACAAGTCTTTATTTAAACTGAGTTTAATAATTATGTTATAATATATAATATAGTTATAACTTTATGTTTATACCCTGCCTCCATCTCCCCATAGGGACTCAGGGCAGCTTACAAAGGGACAAGCTTTGAGAGCACAGAGTTAAAACATAATGCAATAAAATAAAATCAAAACAAAAACAAATAGAAAAATATCATAATAAAACATAACATTATGAAAACAGTACTATGGGAGCAATAAAAGTGCTGAGTTCAGAGGGCGCTGAATTTGTGCAAAATTCCTAGATAGAGCTAAGGGAAAGTGCAAAATTCAGTGGTAGGGATGGGAGAGTAATGTCTTTGGGTTTTATAATGTCAGGATTGTAGAGCCGAGGGCCATGCTAAAGTGCCGGTACTTAGGTATTAAAGGGCCAACTTTGGAACTGCCTAATCAAAGGCACAACAAAACATCCACATTTTTAGGTTTTTCTAGAAGGAACACAGGGTAGGTGCCAGTCTGATCTCCCTAGGAAGCGAGTTCCAGAGCCAGGAAGCCACCATCGAGAAGGCCCTCTCCTTTGTCCCCACCAATCGCACCTGAGACGGAGGTGGAAGTGAGAGGAGGGCCTCCCCGGATGATCTTAGGGCTCATGTTGGTTCATAGGGGAAGCTGCAATCGCAAAGATAGGCAAGTCCTGAACCATTTAGGGCTTTGTAGGTTATCAACTGTACCTTGAATTGGGACCAGAAACTCATTGGCACCCAGTGGAGCTGTTTAAACATGGGGGTTGACCGCTCCATGGGTATTGCAGCTTCAAATTTGGATAAAAGCCTGTGAAAATATGTACTGTATGTGAATTGTGCCCACAGTTAGCTTGAATCAGAGTCTGGCCAGCAGCTTTTTTTATGAAAGAAAGTATAAGGAAAAATCAAAAGTCACACATAACTGACTAATAAGATCAAATGATAGTGTAGAGATCACTTACAATTTTTGAAGTTCTATAAAATGTGCTTTCCAGTCTCTATTCTATCTCAGTGAAACCCAAAGTTTGAAGAAGAATCAAAAAACAAAATGAAAAACAACTAAATCAGCAACCTTTAAAAAAATCCAAGAAACTAAAAAAAAATCTTATTTTAGTGATTCTAAGGCCTCATCTGCACATGTGTAAAATCCAGAATAATATGGATTATACAGAGGGCGGAGGGTAGGGGCTAGAAAATGCACATCCCAAATGTGTGCTGCAATGCACATCTATGTAGAAAACCTATTTAAAAAGTCAGGAGAAAGTATGAAGATTAAAGTGCCTCATTTGATCAGTGTACGGACACTGGCAGAGCAGAAATTTGCAAGGATCATATGCAGCACTCATGTGAACAGTGGTACCGGTGGAAAATTCAGATGATGGAACCAGATATGGTGCTCTCATGAAGGTAAGCAACCACCTTTTTCCCTCCCTGGGAAGAAATTGCTTTCCCCTTTTTGTTTTTGAGTTGGAAGATGAGCTCCATTGCTGATTCTCATCTGATGGGCTGCTGTAGTTCAGTACATTTCTCCAAATGCGGTTCTGTTGGATCAATTCAGCATGAAGGGAACTTTGTGAGGCCACAGGAGATTTTTCATGATTCTTGGTGTGTGTGTCCGGAGTGGAACTGAATTTCTTTAATGCACATTCTGATCCATATCATGTGCCTGTGTAGAAGCAGCCTAAGGGAAGGCTGAGCACTAGGGGAAACAGATACAATCTGTCTCAGATAGAGTTTCGAAAAATCACATTTTTGAATAGCATTCAGCATGCTCCAAGCAGTTGATATTTCTGGACATGATGATTGGAAAATCTTAGAGCTGTAAATTAAAAAAAATGTTTACAAGCTGTTGTTCTAGAAATAAAAAAGGATGGCCTGCATCCTGAACAGGAGTACTTTTGTTAGAAAATGAAGAACTATGACAACATTTTTGACCTCAACAGATGGGCAAAATTGCCCGTCCCTTGACACTTTGATCTCACTTGAAGCATGGAGCCCACCGGCTCCCATCACATTACTTCAATCTACTTTTGGCAGGGTTCTGTGCCTCAAGTGAAGTCAAATGTCATACGAGGCAGTGCCGGCATCACGGGGGGGGGGGGGGGGTGTCCCGTGTTGCATAGGAAACAACAGGAGGAAGTTGGGTGGCAACGTGTCATTTCTCCCCCCCCCCCCCCAGTAAGGTGAGGTGATGGGCAAAACAGGCAATGTTGACTATGGGTTCTCCCTGCCCCCCACCAGCCCTGCCGGATTCTCCACAATGCATGGCAAATTCCCCCCCCCCCCCCCATCCAATGTGATGAGGTCCCAAGTCATATGTTATTTGCTTATTGGTAAAATTGAAATCACATAGTGAACCACATGATGAAGACTGATGATCACTGTGAAATACCTATGTAATTCAGTGCACTGGAATTGGGGACATGGATGCCCCCCAAATGGCAAAACCAAGGGGATTTTTTTTTACCTGGGAGAATGCTGCTCAAAGAATTTCTAGTTCTTCCAGTGTGGATCTACAGTCAACTTCTCATAGGTCCTCCATGGACGTTTATTACAGAGTTCCACTGAGGGATACACAGATTCCCAGAGAAGCAATATTAATCATATCTGCAAATGTTAAACCAACAAATGTGGAGGGTTGACTGTGAAAGCCAGTCTACATACATAAAATAATTAGACGATCAGTTTTAAAATGTGTGTATGTGTGTATTCTTTGAAGTGTAATTTGCTCTTTTTATTAAGTGATAAAGTAAATAAAGCTTTACCAGAACAAAGCCTAATTGGTTATCTCTATAAATCCTGTTTATCAAAACTGGAGAAGAACTTATTGCATTAAGACAAAATTTGAAGTCCCCGCACCAACAGCCACCCCCCTCCCCACACACACACACATTTGTGTTATGACAACTAGATGGCACAGTAGAGGGGAGCCTTTGGCAAGATATTTCAAAATAATTTCTCATCTTCATATAAAAGGAGTGTTCATGCTAATTCAGAAATAGGTCCACACCTATAATTTCTTTATAGAACCAAGAGAAAGCTTTGGGCAACATTTTTTTTTACTGTAGAATTTGTCTCCTTTACAGAGTAAAGACTTGTAAAAAGGAATTTCCATACATAATGTTCTTATATGGAAGATTCCGAAGGCAAGTTGCATGTGACATTATGTGCTGGCTTTATGACATTCCAAGGAGTGTCTATTGGAAGAATATGGCTAAAAGCAATAAATAATCACAAAAGGAAATGTGCAGTAACAATGCCCAAGATTTCTATGAGGCTCTCTCTCTCTGTCAACCTTGGTTTTGCTGAACCGGTATGTCAACTCAACACAGATGGCAGACTTGCTTTGGAAAACTCAGAAAAGGAAGAAGGCAATAGATTTTGGTTGGTAAAGTATAAGCTTTCCAATTGGAAACAGCTTCCCAGCTATTCTAACTATGTAGGATCCCCACAGTTATGATATCATTGTTGTGTCTTGCTGTTATAAGAGAGTGATCATGGAATAAAGGAGGAGAAATTAACATGAACAGCTGCCAGTTTCTAAATGACAGTAAAGGACTACAGGAAGCAAGAGCACATGTTCCAAGGACTGCAGCCAACAAAATAAAACCCTTATGCAATGACTCAGGCATCCCAAGGCGATGTTTCCTTCTGTATATATTTCCAGCATTTATGGACCATTTTGTAAACATGGGCACAAAAGAAGAACAACGGCTGAAATAAGAGAGGACAGAACAGTGCAAATGAAAACTGAGGGGATGGCGACTGGGCGGGGGTGTCCCAAAGGTAGAAGAGAAGCACCAGGGACAAAGGGAAAGTTGGGGAAAATTAGAATTGGTAGATCCAGCTATGGGTACATGCACACTGCTGTGACTCAATCCTATGGGATAATGTGAGTTGTAGTTTTACAATGTCTTTAGCCTTCTTTGTCAAAGGGTGATGGTACCTCACCAAACTACAAATCATAGGATCCATAGGTCAGAGCCATGGCACTGGTGCTGTCAATTGACATTCATTCTACTGTGTAGATACTGTAGAATCACATTTATACTCATATTCTCACCTCTGGGTCAAAAACAGAGTTATAATTTAAAGGGTTTTAATTCCCAGGACATTGTTAAATCTTTCCTTTTCTGTTTACATTACAGATAGACACAAAATAAAATTTAAAGCTATTTATAAAGTTTAATAAAATATTTATGGAAATAATTCTAGCAATGACAGATGATGATTTCCATCTCAATGGGATGGTAAATTCTCACCCCAAATATGTTCAATGCTTTGGCTAGCTCCTTTAAAGTTTGGAATGAAATGTGGGCCCCATCTACACTGCAATATAATGCAGTTTGAAACTGCATTTATGGTCAATGTAGAATCATACAATGCAATTTAACTACATTGAATTGCATCATATGGCTCTACCCTGAACATTAGGGGTGTGCAATTTTTTTTATAGTCGTCGTAAGTCATATCAAATTCATTAAATTTGTACTTACGATGTGATATCCGACACATGGATGTGGCCTGTGCCAAAAACCTTAGAATTGAAACTTACATAAAACTTTTTCATTTGAATTTTATAAATCTCAGAAGACTCCCAAAATCCATTCTATTTCCAGCACAAGAAAGCAAAGCAAAGCCAAAAAGGCTGCCTTTTCTCTTTAAACTAATGGCCTCTTGCCATTAGGAGAGGGAAGCAGTAAGGAAAAATCAGAGTTTGCTAGGAAAGAGACTGAGAAAGCACAGAATTCTGGAAAATGTAGTTTGGGATGATGAGGAGCTCTATGCCAGAAAATTCAAAGGGCCCTGCCCTAAACTAGATTCCCCAGAATTCTGCTAAGCATCAGAAAGCCCCAATTAGGATAAAGGAGATGGCCATCCAGCCTCTGTTTAAAAGCTTCCAAAGGAGGAGCCTCCACCATACTCTGAACAGCTCTCAGAGTCAGGAAATTCTTCCTAATGTTCAGATGGAATCTCCTTTCTTGTAGTTTGAAGCCATTGTTCTGCGTCCTACTCTCCAGGGCAGCAGAAAACAAGCTTGCTCCCTCTTCCCTATGACTTCCTCTCACATATTTATACATGGCTATCATTTCTCCTTTCAGCCTTCTCTTTAAGCTGCTCCTCATAGGGCTTGTTCTCCAGACCCTTGATCATTTTAGTTGCCCTCCTCTGGACTCATTCCAGCTTGTCAATATCATTCCAGCAGATGTATGAATATTTCTGAAAGTTGAGGGGAATGATCTGCTTTTATCTTGTGTCATTGTATAGAAAATATAAGGAGATAGCTCTTGTAGTTTTTGTTTTCAAAATGTAGTTTATAAAAACTTCAAAAATTCCCCTACAACCTGTGAAACATTCTGAAACTTGATTGGCTAATAGTGGTAAATGAGGAGAAATGCCTGTAGAACATGGCCCTATAGCCTGAAAAAACCCACAAGAACCTAGTGATTCCGGCCATGAAAGTCTTCGACAATACAGTGGTAAATGCATTCTACCATTGTGACAAATTTCACTCCAATAGCTGTAAAAATGAGGGAGAAATGAGCCCCTGAATTTCCCCACTTGTGCAGTTACACACTGTAATGGCTCCTGGACTTTGATTTTGGATTGTGTGGTTTTAATTATTGGTTTTAATATTTAGATGTGTTTTTTTTTACTTTTTGGTGTTTAATGTATGTTTTTTATTTGTATGTCTGTTTATGCAGCATTGAATTGTTGCCTACTTGTAAGCCACACTGAGTCCCTTTTGGGGTCAGAAGGGTGGGGTATAATATAGTAAGTAAATAAATAAATAAATTGTGCAATTGCTATAATGAAAAAGTAATGAAATTTCATTACTCTTGTTATTGTAACAAAAATTTTCACTAACGACTCTTTAGAAAAATTTCAGAAATGAAACGGCGGTGCTATCTAATTTTGTAACGACTTTTGAAACTTTTTTTATGTCGATTGCACAGCCCTACTGACCATATAATGCAGTTTCAAACTACACTGCCCCATCCACACTGCATTATATTGCAGTGTAGATGTGGCCTTCGAATGAAATCTACCACCCTATTGGTATTGGGGCTAGTGACGTGTGTAAAGATCCCTTACCTTTCCAGCCTGGATGGCAGGGCCTAGGAGAAGCAGGCCAGTTAGTTGCAGCTTTAGAAGGCCTGGCAGAGGGCAGCAGGAGCCATTTTAGTTCAGGGAAAACATCATTTTAGAGAGGGGGAGTGTCCTAGGCCTGAGTTAGCATTAGAACAGCCAGGATTGGTTCAGAAAAGGGGGCGGAGTTTAGCAAGGTTTGGAGGGAAAGAAAGAGGGCTTTTTGAGTCAGTCTGTTGTTGTTAGAGATTAGAGTAGGAAGGTAGTTTAAGGAGTTCGTGTTTAAGAATAGTTAAGAATAGGCAGTTTGCCTGAGGTTTGCCAGCGAAGTAAGCTGTAGCAAACTGGGAACAGCTATCAGGGAGAGATAGCTGGATTTGTAGTTAGCTAGGCCACAGTTTAGGGTAGCTAAGCTACAGTTGTATCTTGACAGAGATTCAGTTCATGTCAAGAGTACTTGGTTTAAAGAGAAGAAAAATCTCTGTGTTGTAACAAAGAAAGAACCATTTACATGTAACCATTACGCTTGCAAGACAAACCAGAATTTCTCTGTAACCGCCAAGATTCTAAACAGCATTTACTTCTTTCTGTATTTTTCATCAATAAACTTTCCTTGTTTATTTTAAAACTCAAAAAGCCTGAGTCAAGTGTGCCATTCGTGGATATAGTCCCTTTCTCAAACAAGCTCAACTAGTTTTCCTTTAAAGAAACAAATAATAAAATACAGTGATTGGTGGTCTCAAAAGCCTTTTTAATATTTGGACAGCCAGGGTGTTCCTGTACCTTTTGAGTGTTGGTGGCAGCGGACGTTAACTAGAGAGACATCCCCTCATCACATTTATATTGGTGCCAGTGAATTCTTTATATTGCTGGGACAGTTGGTGGGATCTGTTTGCCCCCCTGTCAAGATGTATTAGTGGTGACATATACGAGCCTTTATAACGTGTACTAAATTCCATCCACTTCAAGTAGCCAAAGTATAATTTCTTCAAAACCTATTAAACAGCCATATAACTGTTAAAGATGAAATGTCTCGGAGAATAAACCTATAAGAGTAACTCTAATTGAATAAAGAGGGATTCAAACCCATTAAACTCCTTTAATTTAAATGGCCTAGATGGATAAATAGTAAAGAGTAGAGACATCAGACTGGCAACAAAGATCCGCCTAGTCAAAGCCATGGTATTCCCTGTAGTAACCTACGGATGTGAGAGCTGGACCTTAGGGAAGGCTGAGCGAAGGAAGATCGATGCTTTTGAGCTGTGGTGTTGGAGGAAAGTGCTGAGAGTGCCTTGGACTGCGAGAAGATCCAACCAGTCCATCCTCCAGGAAATAAAGCCCGACTGCTCACTGGAGGGAAAGATACTAGAGACAAAGTTGAAGTACTTTGGTCACATCATGAGGAGACAGGAAAGCCTAGAGAAGACAATTATGCTGGGGAAAGTGGAAGGCAAAAGGAAGAGGGGCCGACCAAGGGCAAGATGGATGGATGGTATCCTTGAAGTGACTGGAATGACCTTGAGGGAGCTGGGGGTCGTAACGGCCGA
This sequence comes from Anolis sagrei, assembly GCF_037176765.1. Taxonomy (NCBI): domain Eukaryota; kingdom Metazoa; phylum Chordata; class Lepidosauria; order Squamata; family Anolidae; genus Anolis; species Anolis sagrei. Next base: position 84,114,114 of record NC_090024.1, read on the forward strand.
CAGGGAGCTCTGGCGTGGGCTGGTCCATGAGGTCACGAAGAGTCGGAGACGACTGAACGAATGAACAACAACAACAAAGATGGATAAATCTGTCAATTACAATTTTTCACACATTTCGAATGTCAAAATATCAAGTTGTTTTTTTTTGTAGGATGTGAGGACCTAAAATGAAATTCTCACCCAATGTTATTGTAAAACCTTTGACAGGCTTGCTTGGCCTTATGCATGTGGCAGTAAGAAACATCAGGCAAGTTACTTTTTTGAACTCCCAGAATCCCTCAGGTAGCATGGATAGTGGATTTTGGGTACCACTATTCAAAAAGGTGACTTCCTAAACTCTGGCAGCAGTGATTGACATCAGGGATCCATGTTTCATGGCATAATTCAATAAAGTAATACAGTGGTGGCTACCATTTTGGTTTATCATGATTGAACATTAATTTATTTATTTCCAATATTTCTATCCCGCCCTTCTCAACCCCTGAGGGGGGACTCAGGGCGGCTTACAAGCCAGCCACAATTCAAAGCCTCAATATAATACAAATATAAACACAAATAGCAACAATTTGAAACAGTAAATAAAACATTAAGTTAAAAACACGTTAAAAACCTTGTCATCAACCATAAAGCCAATTTCAGTCCAGATCAACATCCAAGGTGCTGTCATGCTTGCTGTCCAAAGACCATGATTTAACCTTTTTCTTCAGTGCCATGATTTAACCTTCTTCCTAAAAGAAAGGAGGGAAGAATCCGACCTGATCTCGCTGGGGAGCGAGTTCCACAGATGTGGGGCCACTGCTGAGAAGGTCCCTTCCCTCGTCCCCATCAAGTGCACTTATGAGGTTGGTGGGACCGAGAGCAGGGTCTCCCCACATGATCTTAAGCTACAAGGTGGGACGTAGAGGGAGATACGTCTGGACAGATAAGCTGGGCTGGAATCGTATAGGGCTGTATAGGCCCAGCTTATTGTTGTATGTTTAATAGTGGCTGCTCCCAGATTTGCTTCTTGACATTCCAGCAAGAGTAACATAATGATTAAAGGGCATTATAAAGAGCACAAACAGCCAGTCCTTCAGGCACTGAAACCCCGCAGGCTATTTCAGGTTCTTCTAATTTATTTACTTTATTTTTATCCCACTTTAAAAAAAACAAACACGTTAGCCCTATCCCAAATTTATTCAAAAGCAAGTCACAGAACATTCACTGAGGCTTATTTATTGTTTATTACATTTATATGTAGGGAAGTCCCCAGTGGCACAGTGGGTTAAACCGCTGAGCTGCTAAACTTGTTGACTGGAAGGTCACAGGTTTGAATCTGGGGGGCGGTGTGAGCTCCTGCTGTTGGCCCCAGCTTTTGTCAACCTAGCAGTTCAAAAACATGCAAATGTGAGTAGATCAATAGGTACCACTCTGGCGGGAAGGTAATGGTGCTCCTTACAGTCATGCCGGTGACATGACCTTGGAGATGTCTATGGAAAACGGCTCAGAAATGGAGATGAGCACCAACCCCCAGAGTTGGACGCGACTGGACTTAATGTCAGGGGAAAACATTTACCTTTACCACTGTTCTCGCCCCTGGGGGGACTCAAAGCAGGTTCCAACATATTCACAGCAAAATTCAATGCCTTACAAAATATGAAAACCTAACATAAAACAACAGTAACATAAAACTAGGTAAGTTATTTAAGAATGGGAATGCAGTCTAACAAAGCAATCCTATAGATGTCTTCTAAGGAATATATCACATTGAACTCAAAGTTACTCTGGAGTGGGTATATACAGCCAAAATATTTCACCATGGCCAATTCCAATAGTATAGACAATCTGGCATGTACAACTGCTTATACCAATTCATTCATTTATACCAAATACCTCTTGTCTTCATTAGACCTGGTGAACATTTCTTCTCTTGCTTGTCTCTGAATGCTGTATCATTATTTAAAGTATTCACTCTCTCCCCTTTTACATATCAAATGAGGCAGATGAGCATTCCTTTCTAAGATATTTCAAAGCTTTGGGCCATTGCTTTCTTTAATCTTCTATTTGAATGGTAGTAATGACTTTGGTGGCAGGAAAATAGGAATCAGTGACTACATTTATCTTAAACAACTGCTATCACTTTTCTTGATGGTTCTGGAATGTTCACTACTGTGTGATCTCCTTAATGTAATCTGTATAGACAAGGCTTCAGTTGTCATTTTGTCTAAAAGAAGATCAGAGACTTTTGGATTAGATGAAGTAAGAACACGGCTTGTCAAGGGGAAGAAAGGCAAGAGTGCTTTGAACAGGCTTAAAAATAAGATGTCTCTGAAACCAACTAACCAAAATTGATTCTATCCTCTTAACTATTTCAATTCCACCTATTATTTTTCATCAAAAACATTTGCATCAAAGAAAGATGTAGTCCATCTTCTCTGGAGGTTTTCAAACAGAGCCTGGATGGGCACTCCTGCATTCCCGGGGGTTGGACTGGACAGCCCTTATGATGTCTTCCAACTCTAAGATCCATTTTGATTTTTGGTTGATATGTGCACAGAACATTGGATTTTATACATCTGATGAAGGAAGCTGTTTAAAACGTTAAACAAGTGTAGTTTTAGTTGAACAAATGAAGAACATGCATTGGTTCGTAAAGTCTTTCACTAATATAAAGTTATGATAGGATTGGCCGAATCAGAAGGACCTGGGAGGCAAAATGGAAGGGTCCCATTTCCAGAATAAAGGGGAAAGATAGTTATAAGGAGTTAAATAAGATAATCCTCATGATTGAACAATTGTAATAAGTATAGCAAGAGCAGTAAACTGTTCCTGGACAGGGGATGGGGATGTGGTGGTGGTGGGATTGGGGAAAATACTTGTATTTTGACTGCTGAAATTTTGAAGATTGTATGTTTCTATGTATATATGTATGTGTGTGTGTATATATATACACACACACAGGTTCATAAAGCTAACTTTGAATAACTATAAATAACTAAGTTAAAATAACAAAGTGAAGGTATGACTCTTTGTTAACAAAAGGTTTTAACTTGTTGTTTTTGGAAGTCTCCTTAGATCCCATTATGCGAGGAAGACGGCATATAAATTAAATAAATAAATAAATAAGTATGCTTGACAGGGGCTGTGGTGGCACAATGGGTTAAACCACTAAGCTGTAGAACTTGCTGACCAAAAGGTCAGTAGTTTGAATCCATGGATGGGGCGATCTCCCATTGTTAGCCCCAGCTTCTTCCATACTAGCAGTTTGAAAACATTCAAATGTGAGTAGATCAATAGGTAGCACTTCAGTGGGGAGGTAATGGTGCTCCATGCATTTATGCTACCCACATGATCTAGGAGGCATCTACAGACGTCGGATCTTCAGATGAGAAATGGAGATGAGCACCACCCCCAGAGTTGGACACAACTAGACTTAATGTCAAGGGAAAACCTTTACTTTAACTATGCTGGACATTTGTCTTTTTAAAAAGAAGGATCAGGCACATTTTATTTAATATTTAGCATTCATTTGGAGAAGACTGATAGTGAAATTCAGCACAATCACTCCGTTCTTACATTTATTTCCCACCTTTCATTCAATGAACATACGTAGCACGCATGGTCCTTCTCCCTATTTTATTTCACAAAAAACTTTTTGAAATAGGTTTGGCTTAGTGAGTGAGAAACAGCAGAGTCAATCAGGTTCAGTGAAGACTGAAGCTCAGATCTTTTAAATTCCAGGCCAGCACACTAACCATTTCACCACGCCAGTTACTTTCAATAGTGTCTCAGTCATAGTGGTGAACATATTTGAATTCAGGTTTCAACGTTGAAGTCAATGAAAGCACTGCAGTATTCATAACCCATTGCACACAGAGTACATTGAATGGGTAGCCTAGTCTAATCTGATTCCTAAACAAGAATGGGAAGCCATTGCATCTCCTCTAACTACTCAGCTACTATAAAGAGCTGATATTTCTGAGTATATAGTTGGAGTACAATTAATATGCAAAAGGTACTAATAGAAAGTAATGGGTGGAGGGCACCCAGTCTCCCAGTCAATGTCCTTAATTCAATGTTATTTCTTTAACAAACTGTGCTGTCTGCTCTCATTAAATTGTTCAACTTGGCACAGGCAAGCTACCGTGTCCTTGAAACCATGCAAGAACAGCTATTCATATGTCACTTGACAGTTGCTACATTAGCAGGTTTTTGTTTTTGTTTGGGGCATAATTAAATTTCTGTTACCTTTCCTTCTCAATTTCCTTCCTTTATACAAGAATTATGTTGGAGATTTAGCTACATTAGCTTTTTTTTAAGAAACCAAAACAATTCAAGAGAGAGAAAAGAACCATTATATTTTGCTTCATCCTAATAAAAATTAGACCGAGCTTTTGGCATGTTCAGGTTTTGAAGATATGACTAACCTAAGACAAGACTTTTGGGTCTGAAGATCACAGACATAAGGCTCAGTTGCTCCAAGAATTCATTTATATTTCCCTATCAACTTCTCCAGTTTACAAAAACCTATTTGTGCATATCTATATGATTCTGATCTTCTGTTTCTCATGCTCCTCCTAATTTTCCACAATGTTCCTTTCCCATTTCTTTAGCACAAGATTAAGGACTTCTTTCTTTGAACATGTGTTCTGTAACATGTGTCTTTACAAGCATGCTAGGATGATTGCAGCACAGTTGATCCACAGAGCCGTACGCCACCCATCACACAACACACACTCATTTCTGGTGGGGCTTGATCAATCAACATGAAAGCTCATGTTAAAAAAAATACCAATTAATCTTAAGACTGATACAAATATTTCTTAGCTAAGTATTCTTCAAGTAATCTCTTCTGGCCTGATCTGCTGAAATAAATGTCATTCACTTGTGTTCTAATTGTCAGCTGAATGCAGTTATATTCATGGCAGTAGTAATGCAATTGTGATCAAGTCTCAATCATGACTATATAACAGTTATAAATTAGGGAATCCATGATTTCATTTATTCATTCATTTTTTTTTTCCAATTGATTGTTTTTGCTTATTCTGTTTCTAAACCATCCCAAAGACATTGGCAGTTGGGCAGTATGTAAAAATCAAGGGAGAATAGTAGCACAATCTGAGCACTTTGGTATACTTTATCTGTCATGGTTCAGAACTGTGAAATTATGGGATTTGTAGTCTGGAAAGCTCAGTGACATTTCTCTAACTAGAGAAGAGAATTCTAAATACATGACCAAACTACAGCTCCCAGGATTTAATCAGACTGAGTCATACCAAATAACATGACTGGATATTCTGCACCATTAGTGTAATTTAGAATCCCAGTATATATTAAGAGGCTGGATTTTGAGTAATGGATCATAGAGTGCCCTCTTCCTAATTTATTTCTTGAGGAGAAAATACACTCCATCTCACCAAATTGAGATGGAAAAAATGTCTACATTATTTTTTGTAGACACTGTCTGCACTCAAATTACATGTGGCCTCTCAGCTAAAACAAACATCTCCTAAATCATAGATATTAAATATACAGTCCATGAACGGGGGGTGGGGGGGTGTTCATACATACTAACGCACATACCATTTTTAAAAGGACCATCATATCTCAAGAGAATGCAATTTTCTCCAACTTTAGCCAAAAAAAAAAAATCCATTTTAAAAACAAGTATGGTTTTACAGTTCCTTCCAGTTCCATTCTGTGGGCTATGTGATCTCTGGAGTGCAAGACAATTGATTTCTTTTTCCTGTGATTTTCTTCTTGATATTTTGAACATTGTATGTATGTGCATTTTTATGGAAAGAAGCATCAGATTTCCAAAGACCTTGGTAACCCCCAAAAGCTTAAGAACCACATTTTTGTAAACAAGCATATCTGCTATGCTGAGTCTTGCATTCTGGAAGGTTCACCAAATACACAAAAACAACTCAATGGTTTTGCAAATGAAGGCTGTTGCCCTATTATAAAACAGGACTACTGGATACAGTGTCACAACCTAATAATATGAGGCCCATTTCCTTATTTTCAAATATGTGAAAGTTTAGAAATGATTGAAACCATTTCCTATGTTGTTTTACCATGAAAGTGCAATTGTCATGATTAAAGAAACCGCAGTCACTAATAAAAAGATCATTTCCAAGGTGTCCAGCATGTGGAATATGCAACCAATTTCTACAATGCGTTGATAAAAATCTTGGAATTCTGAATTAAACTATCAGTCAACTCTATGATTCTTTGATTCTATGTGCATGAATATTCCTTCAAGTTTTTTTTTTAAAAAATCAAATTTTACTACTAGTGGCCATATCTAACATACCTCAAGAGAAGGAATAAATATAAATGTAAAAGGGGGGTTAGGCTGATGTAGATTGCAGACTTCACACTGATTATGTCAAAGTTTCACTGGGACAAACTCTGAATTAACAGAATTAGTAATCTAGATATATGGATATACACAGGTTTCATTTCTATCAAATCAAATGGTAGCCATTAGAGTTGTGTGTAGAATTAGTTCCTTCTGTTTCCTTCCTTTCACTCATTTCTTTCCATAATTCAGGAGCATGAAACGGGAAGGCCCCTCTTGATATGGAAATCAGCTTGGCACGAAAGGAAGTAGGCGCAGGTCCTGTCTCCCGGTTAGCTTTTCGGCATCACAGTTTAATCTTTTTTATTAATCCCCCAGAAAACAAAAACTAAACCCTTATTTCCCGAAAACTACTCTCCTCTTCCAGGAAATCATGCTCTTCCTTACCTGGAAGTGAGAAGCCTCCTTAAAACTCAAAGTGCGTGGCTGGCTGGCATGGTATAGCCCGGGAGAGAAAGTGCTCATGCCTGTGGCTGACCACCTCCCAGAACTTGCCTCTTTGCCTTGGAAAGAGTGGATGTGTGGCATGCAGGCTGGGAAAGCATGTGTGCCTGCTAGTGCCTCCAGTTAAGTGCCTCTTACTCTAGAGTAAGAGGCATGAGGTTGCAGGTACTGGCAGGCACACACACTTTCTGGACCTGCACACCAAACATGCATTTGCTTTCCAAGGAGAGTACATGTGTGGCATGCAGGTCCAGAAAGTGTTCGTACCTGTCAGTGCCTGCAGCTGAGTGCCTCTTACTCTAGAGCACGGGTTCTCAAACTTTTTAAACAGAGGGCCAGGTCACAGTCCCTCAAATCGTTGGAGGGCTGGATTATAATTTGAAAAAAAATGAATGAATTCCAATACACACTGCACATATCAAATTTGTAGTGCAAAATACACTTAAAAACAATACAATAATTAAAATGAAGAACAATTTTAATAAATATAAACTTATTAGTATTTCAATGGGAAGTGTGGGCCTATTTTTGGCTGATGAGATAGGATTGTTGTTGTTGTTTTTGTTGTTGTTGTTGTTGTTGTTGTTGTTGTTGTGTGCTTTTAAGTAGTTTCAGACTTAGGTTGACCCTGAGTGAGGGCTGGGTAAATGACCTTGGGGAGCCGCATCTGGGCCCCGGGCCTTAGTTTGAGAACCCCTGCTCTAGAGTAAGAAACAGAACTTGCCTCCTTGCCTTGGTAAGAAGGAGCCTCCTAAAATGTGTGCCAGGAAGGGAAGCCTGGGTGCCCCGCCAATCCAAATTGTCTGATAGAAAATGGATCTTTCAGCATCTCAAAGCGAAAAGAGATATCTTCCCTCCCAATTTCAGGAGGTGCCAAAAAAACAGATCAGGGTCCCCACTGAAAGCCAGGACACAAAACGGGTCAAGGTTTATCCCAAATGCCCAACCCTAGTAGCCATAGATATGAGTTCAAATCCCATGACTATCTACTAGGCAAAAAGAAATTTATTCATTTCAATGGTGCCAAATAATTTCCCCCAATAAACAAATTTTCCTCTAGAGGGCTAATCACAATTGTTCATTTAGTATTTAGGTGTTGAACATTGTCTTTTGTGTTTAGGGCTCCTTTTTTCTTGGCACAATTTGCCTTTTCCTTCTTTGCCTTCAGTGTCCTTGGAGTCACAGGAATTGCCCTCACTTCAGTTTAATTTGATGAGCTGGAGCAGCTGAAATTGGCAGTGGCACCTTGAAGCTATTAGGCATGGAAAGGATACTCACAAATGTTCTCATCCTCAATGGGAAAGGGTGTCTCAATGCATCAAGACACCGTTCCGAGAAAATGTCAACCACTGCAAGACTTCTCTGCAGGAAAAAAAATACGCTTGCATAAAAATCCTTGCTTTTTGCTGAAAAAGATTGTGTAGAAAACCATATTTTACCAAAGGCACACAATTTTCACTGCAATTTTATATACAAAGAGAAAATGTACAAGAACTCCCATAATTTAAGTGCATGGAGAGAGAAAAATACAAATTATTGACTACTTTTCAACATTGCAGTTATGGATTCATATCCTACAATTACAGATATATAATTGTCTCACATTCAGTAAGACTGTAATGCCACCTCAGCCCACCTTAAGAGCCAGTGGCTGGATCAGACAAAGGAGGCTGGTACAGCTTCTGATCTGGGTTCAAGGAAGATGATATTTCCGCCTTCTGTCAATGAATGAATGAGTCTAGGGCAATCAGAATTAGGACCCCTATTCAGTCCTTATCAGAGGGGTGAGAGGGGAAAATAAATTGAGTCCTTTCTCCAATAAAGCAGCTGGTTCTTAAAGTGATCAGGGTGCTGCATCAGGTTAGGAGATGTTTTTCAGTTATGCTTGTGTAACCAAGTACTTGATGTAAAATACTGATGATTTTTCCTCCTTTTCTGTTAAAACTGAATAAACAAAGATACTATATTCAGTGTAATGCTATCACATACTGTAGATACAATATTAATATATCATAGTGCTGCTACAGTTAAATGGATTTAATGGCAACATAGGCAATAGAAATGAGGATTTACAAAGAAAAGAAGCAGTAGCAGACAAAGCAATGAAAGTGTATTAGGCCCATAAAAGTCAGATAAATCTTCTTCTTCTTCTTCTTCTTCTTCTTCTTCTTCTTCTTCTTCTTCTTATTATTATTATTACTATTGTTTTGTTGTTATATTTATTTATACCCTGCTTTATCTCTCCCGAAGGAGACTCAAAACGACTTAATATACTGTACTGATTTTGGGACATAAATTTGTTTAGTGAGTATTTAAAAGAGCCCGCATTATGTTTCATATACTGAAGTTAACTATTAATATCTTAATAAAGTATATAAGAATTGTTAGGAAATATGAAGGAAGATATCCTGTGGGTGAACTACTATGCCATTACAACTCACTTTTTAGGTTGCTGCAAAGGTTAGAAATTCTGTTATGACTATTGAACAACTAAAAGACCCCAAAAACACACTCTGTATGCAATGTACACACACACACACACACACAATTTTCCTGTAGCTAGATGCACTGCAAGGGTGCCATCCTGAAGAGAATTCCCAAGAACATCAGAGGAATGGCAGCACATGGGCTAGGCTGTCATAATGCCATAGTGAAGTCCCTCAAGGCCATTTCTGTTGGTTCCGAAGTCACTGTTACCATCCACTACATTTGAGTGAAAACATTAATGGTTCTCAAACGCAAATAAAATATCTCCATTTTGATTCCACATTTTGCCTGCAAATTCACTAAATCCCAGGTCTGCAATATGCCTCCATATTTTGGTGACAATAAAGAAGGCACAATATTGGCCCCTGTTTTCTTTCCCAGAGTATCCCATCCCTGGCACATAAAAGCACTGAATATTAAAGCAGAATGTGAAGTTGATCAGTGTTTCTTCAGAAGATTCCAATGCTGCTGTGAAAGCTTTCGGCTACTCTGTAGATTTCTTGTGAAGTAGAAAAGAATCTAATTTACTTTGGGGAAGACAGTGCATAATAAAAGTAGCAAGCCATGCAGCTTTGGGAGGTGGTGTACTCTGGGCTTTCTCCATAATAATGAATGTACAGTATATCATTCTCTAATTAGCCCCATTAAAATAATTAGAGATTCCCATGTCATCTTCATCAAAGTCAGTGTTTAAAAGGAAGGGAGGGGAAGAAAGCCCACAAGTGACCTATGTAGTCTAGGGGTATGCGGTACCATAGTAAGGGTGCAGACACAACCGATAATGAAGATTAATAATCATAATTTGATCAAGATTGATTTCAATCAGAGAATAGTATTCTATGGTTCTTATATGATCATTTTTGCCTCATGAAAACTATACTCTCTTTAATAGGCAGTTAGAAAAGCTGATATTTGACCCTGGTGGTGCAGTGGGTTAAACCGCTGAGCTGCTAAACTTGTTGACCAAAAGGTCACTGGTTCGAATCTGGGAAGCGGCGTGAGCTTCCGCTATCAACCCCAGCTTCTGCCAACCTAGCAGTTCAAAAACATGCAAATGTGAGTAGATCAATAGGTAATGCTCCAGCGGGAAGGAAGCAACACTCCATGCAGTCATGTCACCACATGACCTTGGAGGAGTCTACGGACAACGCCAGCTCTTCGGCTTAGAAATGGAGATGAGCACCAACCCCCAGAGTTGGACACGACGGGACTTAATATCAGGGGAAAACCTTTACCTTTACCTATTTGTTGGTAACAGGCAAAAATTAGTATGCATACTAGAGAAAATAAACTTTTTAAAAATGATAAAATTCAAGAATGATAGACCAACACTAGTGGCTCATGCTAGGAATAGATCCCCATGCTTTTGTTTTTCATGTTAGTTACTCCAGATGTATTTCCATCACTTGTGAATAAACGATTGCAGAGCAAACTTGCATTACACAGACAACATTACATGGACAGCGGTTGCTATGTCAGTGAATGCCACCATATTATAGGCCCATGAAAACAAGAGCTGGGGAGCGAACAGGGGAAAGAGTGGGCTTGGAATGTGGCATCTGCACCACAATTTTCAGCAGGTTCTTTCCCTCTTCATGGTTCTCCACCCTAAAAAAGCCATAAAATTCCATAGGCTTCAAAGACTGGGGCTGGGATACTGTTGGTGATACATCCATACAGAATCAAATATTATGTCTGTGTGTAATTTCAGAAAGAGATTACTTCCTTCAGCAATAACTTTCTATACCACAGACAGGGCAGTTTCTCATAGGCCTTTAGGAGGGGGAGGCAGGACAGGGATACCCAAGGAATATACAGTCACAATTATGTTGCTAGGAGAAAAGAAAACACATAATCATCTTAGATTTCTGATATTCTTCTTTCCCTGTGTTCTCTTTCTGGCTGCATAACTGCAGACATTGCCCAAGTGTTTTCGTCCCAGAGCAGTAAAAATGACTATTGGGTGGCACACCAGTGAAATGAAATTGTTTTGCATGGCATAGGAAGGAGAAGAAGCCAAGGACAAATACCATCACTGAATCACTGACACACCAGATCTTTGATGTATCTGTGATCATGTATTCTAGCTGAGGTCTGTACATAAAACAGACAATGGAAAGAAAGGGGCTGAAATTTCCAAATGGAACAGTATGTTGATTGTTACAAAATGGGCCCATTTTATATATCAGGAGCCCCCAGTGGTGTAGTGGGTTAAATCCCTGTGCCGGCAGGACTGAAGACCGACAGGTCGCAGGTTCGAATGCGGGGAGAGCTCCCACTATCAGCTCCAGCTCCTCATGTGGGACATGAGAGAAGCCTCCCGCAAGGAAAGTAACACACCAAAACATCTGGGTGTCCCCTGGGCAACGTCCTTGCAGATGACCAGTTCTCTCACACCAGAAGTGACTTGCAGTTTCTCAAGTCGCTCTTGACATGACCAAAGAAAAAAAGCAATGCAGTAGTGTGTGCCTGTCACCAGTTATTTTGGACATCAATTCACACATTCATCACAGTAAGATCAATCTTGAAAGACTTCTAATGGCAACCAAATCCTTAAGAAGAATTTAACAAGATAAGAAATTAACAAAGATAATGTACTATAGACGTGGTAATATAAAGGAGGGGAAAGACAAAATGGTCTTTTTTGAGAACCAAAAGTCAGTGGTTCTCAATCTGTGGGTCCCCAGATCTTTTGACCTTCAACTCCCAGAAATCCTAACAGCTGGTAAACTTGCTTGGATTTCTGGGATTTATAGGCCAAAACACCTGGGGACCCACAGGTTGAAAACCACTGGTGTAGGTGAAGATGTTCAGGACAAGGAACTATTAAACTTTCTGCTATATGGTTCCCATGAATCTTCCCTTGCAATTATTGCCCAAAGGCATAAAAGTCAGTTTGAAGCTTGTCAGTGCATCTAAGTTAAAAATGCAGATCCACAGATACAATGCAAGTCTATGCTTCTGTGATCATGGAAGTCATGCTAAGTTTCTACTTTGAATCTTTACTTATCCACATACAAAACTTCCATAGGGCTTTTGCACATGAGTCAGAGCAGATCATGTACACAATTGCCTGTTTTTCTCTATAGATTATATTATCTGAATTTGCCCAAACAAAGACAACCTATAACAACAGCAGTTTCTCCCATTGCCACAGAACAATGATGACACATCCCATGCTGATCGTACAATTATCCCTTCTGTGCCACCATCCATTCATCACTCAGCACACATTATTCCTCATCCAGCTCAATTTGGCTTCTGTCTTGATATCACAATGCAAAAGTATGGGATCAAATTTCCTCTGCATTTGGAGGATATTCCAGCATAGACAATCATCTTCCCAAAGAAGTGAGGAACAGTTGCTAAGGATATCTGGACTGGAAACGTGTTAAAACATCAGTGCCTTTTCCCAACATTGACACACTTTACAAATCCATTTTACTGCTGAAATCCCTTTCTTCTGGTTTGCTCCTTTTACGCTTGCCAGATTGCCAAGGCACATTCAAGAGGATGGTTGTCTCGGAGGTCACCTTGCTAGCAAGCCTTCAAATAACAGAGAGCTGCTAATGTATACATACATGCAGGGACTGTTTTAACCTTTCTATTACACTGCTGGTAATCAATTCATTGGCTTCTAACAAAACCAAAACAAAACTGGAGAGAGAGAAAGCCCCCCTCATCCATCCTGCCCGCCCCCTTGTCCAGCTGCAACAGGAACATATGCCTTCATGAAAGCGTGGCAGGGAGGACAAGCACTTGTCTCGAGTGGCCAAACAAAGGAGGAGGAGAAACGTCTTTGGCAAGGCGTGGAATGACTTAAGCACTCTATTGTATAAAATATGAATGAGCCGTCAATGCAGAAGCCTAGCATGAGAGGATGTTCTGTGTCCTTGATTAGCCACATGATTAACCAGATTACACGGGGGTAGCCACTAAGGTAAATAAGGCAGGCCTTCTGTCACTTCCTCCCCGAGGCATGGAAAACAAGGTGCTGGGAGCCAGCCCCATTGTGTCGCTGCCTGAAAGACGGACAAAGCTCAGTGTATAAATGCTGTGGTGGTGAATGACAATAGACCTCCAAAGAGGAGCCCCAAAGAGCGTGAAAATATCTATCAGGTCGGCTTCCACATTGGTATTGTTCCTGCTTAGCAAAGAGCCACATTGGAAAAAGCTTTGCCAGAATAGAGCCTTGTCTCCTCATATTCTTCTTCTTCTTTTTCAAGACACAGATTAAAGCAGAGTCTGTGAACTGTGCTCATTAAGAGTACAGGCCAAGACATGCATGTCTTTGAATCTGTCAGCATATTAACCCCCTTCTGCCATTTTTTCTATGTCAGTGAGTTTTCCTGGCTTCTCTCTTCCTCGAATCTTGTTCTTTGAGACAAATTAGCTTTCACAGCTAATTGGTTTATAAACAACACTCCAACCATACACTGACTTGACTAAAGGTGTAAAAAGAAGATGAAATTAGAGGGTATTTGAAAGAAAGAAAGAAAGAAAGAAAGAAAGAAAGAAAGAAAGAAAGAAAGAAAAAAAGGTGGTTATTGCAGGCTGATGCTAAACGTTAGCATTTTTCATTGAAAGGTAGGATTTAAAAAGTGGTCTTCCATGAACAGAAGGAGTACTAGGGATGGATGGATTTGTTACTTTCTCTAACAGGCACATTTTTCAAGTTCAAGTGAATTTTGTCCAGTTTCTTCATCAGTTTGCATTTTTAAAAGCAAGTATTAAAAATCACATTTATTTTTGTTTGCAATTTTACCAAACATACACACTTCTACACCACTGTTCCCCAATAATATTGATGCTATTTGTATTTTATTTTCCAGAATGCACTGCTTTTGTATTAATTTTTCCATATATATATATATATATATATATATTTTCTGTGGATTTTTTTTACTGAGGAGCTGCATTACAAAATTCAAAAATACAAATCAAAGGATGGTTGCCTCTTTCATCACACAATAATTTGGAAAGCGTAAATTAAGTTATCTCTCATTTGTGCTGGACCACGGAAATTTCTAACCCATCACTAAGAAAACTGTTTCTGTGAATGGAATGGTCATTGAACAGAGACAACTCTAATACAAAGTACTGTTCCCCATCATTCCCACTCACCTACTCACATCACCCTCCCTCTGTGCCCTCTTGTGGCCATGGGGACAATATCACTAATGACAAGCAATGACTTCCAGTCAAATATTAGGGTTTTTGTGGTGGTGGTGGTGGGGGGGGGGGAGCCTCTCCTGGACTAAAATCAGGTGATATCCCCCCTCCCCGATTGGGCAAAATTGTCCATATGTTCCCTGAAGGATGCATGTGTGGGGAAGAGGGGAACTTAAGTAAACAGTTTAACTAAATTGGTTGAAGGCATACATAGTCTGCATATAAAAATAAATGTGGTTTTTGATGTTCACCATAACTAAATTGGTTGACAGCATACATAGCCTAGAGATAACCTATGAGGTCAAATAAGAGCTCTCCAGCATGACTTTTTCATTGTTCTTAATTTAGCACTGAAATGACAAAAATGGGATTTTCTGGAACTGCGGGAGTCTTCACAAATTGGGTTAAATAGGCACATGGAGTTTTGTTTTGTTTATTTTGTTGAAAATGTCATTTCTTGCACCGATACTTTTTTTTTTACATAGGAAACATGTTTTTCTGTGCAAGAAAGATGTTTTTTCAAGCTAGATAAATAGATAGACATCAATAGCTTTGCATTCATTGAAGCACACCTGCACATCTAAACAAGCTTTGTTGGGATGGTTCGGATGAAATATGACTAATAATATAATAGCTAGAGTAGAGGAAAATAGACCATAAGGTCTTTTCAGATGATATATGTCAAACTCTAGTATTAGAGAATGAAGTAGAATGGGTGGGAAAGGGAAACATCTTGAACATCAGAGGAAAAAAAAGGTTAATTCTTTGTTATTAATTCACATCTGTATGCTTCTCAATATCATTTCCCAGAAAACATGGCCAGGAGAATGCTATTGTTCTGTTGTCTTCCTTGTGGTGTTCTCAGAGGTCACTGAATGGTTTCCAATCTATGTCCAAATGGAAATTCAAACCCTAGTCTCCATAGTCATAGTCTAATCCTCAAACCACTACAGCTTGCTGGCCAGTGATTTCATGAACAGAATCCTAGACTACAGGCCTCGGGTCACATGTAGCACTTCTTATGGCCTCATAACCTTACAGGCAAAGTTGCTATATACATGAGAGTGGCCTCTAGGAAAAAAAATTCTACCTGCCTTTTCCTGGAAACGAAGTAGTAGGGGAAATTTGGCCTCTTTAAGAATGGAGACCATAAGAGAATGAACAGAGTAGTTTAGTTTACATAGATGATGTACTTTTTTTTTTTTGGTCGTGTCAGGAGTGACTCCTGGTGTGAGAGAATTGGCCGTCTGCAAGGATGTTGCCCAGGGGACGCCTGGATGATTTTGATGTTTTTATCATCCTTGTGGGAGGCTTCTCTCATGTCCCCACATGAGGAGCTGGAGCTGATAGAGGGAGCTCATCCACCTCTCCCCGGATTCGAACCTGCGACCTGTCCATCTTCAGTCCTGCCGGCACAGGGGTTTAACCCACTGCACCACCGGGGACTCCGATGCTGTACTGAGTAGAGTGTGGAATGCATGCTTAGAGACTACTAGGAAAAAGTGAATTAACACAAGTTTATATAGCATTATGTAGCATTCTTGCATTTCTATTATTTCCGTGTTATTTCTGCCTCTGGTACTGAAGTTTATGTTAAGCACCGGGATTGTGGTGCAGCTGGCTGAGTGTCAGCTGCATTAAGATTGCTCTGACCAAAAGGTCATAAGTTCGAAGCCAGCCCGGGTTGGAGTGGGTTTCCAACCAATTGTGTAGCCTGTTGTCGACCAGTTGCATCTGTCAAGTAGGAAAATTAGGTACCATCTTAAAAGTGTGGGGAGGCTAAATTAACTAATTTATGAGGACATAAAAAGGACTCCAGCAAAGCACTCCAGTGGAAAGCATGCGGGAATGCAGAGGTGCTTCACCAGTGTCGCAGATGGACGATGGAGGCGACAGCTCCCCTGGCGGCCAGAAAAAGTTAATAGCCTCTGTGTATGTCTGTATATGTTGTATGTTAAAATTGGCATTGGATGTTTGCCATATATGTGTACACTGATCCGCCCTGAGTCCCCTGCAGGGTGAGAAGGGCGGAATATAAAAGCTGTAAATAAATAAATAAATAAATAAAATTGTGTATCATCAGTAATGGAACAACAACAAAGAACAAGCAAGTGACATTTCCAAAATATGCACGTCACTCTTTTTCTTGATAACATAGTGGAGTTCTACCTAGCATCTCTTATTAGAAGGTTGTCTTGTAATTTAAGAATCTGGCTCGGAACGACTCATACATTTTTATTTAATTCAAAATTCTTAAGGGTTTACAACATTTTCTATGTCTGAGTAGACTTTTTCCTCATTAGGACTCTACCTTAATTATACCTAATCATCTGACCTTACTTCTTCACTGGCTAACACACAAAAACACACACAATTATAGCTAGGGATGCTTACTTTTAAGCTATAGCTGGGTGATTGTGTACATATCTCATTGTTGTATAGGTGATGGAGCACTGAATAATTCATTGCTGTTGTGAAAAATACAAGTGAGGTTGGCTTCTTGTGTGTGTGAATGAGTGCCCAGGGGTATAACAAGCTAGACACACCCTTCCTCCATCAACAAGCAGACTCTCTGACTAACTGACTTATGTGAGTGAGGCAAAAGACAAAGAAGGTGAAGGTGCCATCAACAGATCTAATTGGAGGTCAATTGAATTGACCCTTCCCCTTTTGGAGAAGAACCTATTGGTCTTTCTGTGCAATGGAAAGGGTTTATAGATTGATTTAATTTTGTTGAGCTATTGAGCTATTTTGTTGAGCAGTTCTGAGGAGCTGTTGAGGCTCATGGTGGTTTATATTGTATACAATCAAACTATTGTTAGCTGACATAGGCCCTTTGGCTAAGGAGGGAAATATGTCCCATGGAATGACATTTTAAAACAGATACTTCACCCGACTTAAGGTTGCTACTCTCTGACCAGCAAGGTTTCTTTATTGTGTGGCAGAGAGAGCTTTAGGCAGGAGTTGCTTCCTTTATCATGATTCTGCTGGCCAGCTTTCCACTCCCCTGCAGTTCCTGGATATATACATACATTTTTCCAGGCCAGGCATTGACAACCTTGCCATGGCTGTTGATGGTTGGGCCCTGGAAAGTTTCATCTCTAAAAAAAAGATGCTTTGCTGCCCTACAGGTTGCCTGTTAAATCTGTATTGTCAGGAATGCTCTAAGTAATACTAAAGCTGACACAGTGCAAGCAAGGAGCTGACAGCTTCACTCCAGTTACAGCTGATTAAAGGCAGCTAAAGCCCGAGGGCCCGTCTCGAAAAAGAAGAGGACCAGGCAGAATTCCGGCAGAGCACTTCCAGCTTGCATATTTTTACCTGGGTTGAGGTGGAAGAGCTCCAGGTGTTGCACAGGGTAATCACCTGCCTAGCCAGCCTGGGAAAGCTTTGAAACAGAGGCACAAATGATCCTTCCAAAATGCTTATTAAAGCTATTTTCTTTATTTTTTTAAGGGGAGGATGGCAGAGGCAAGAAATAATTCTCAAATTGGTGGAATGATATATGGAATGATTTATGAAATGGACAATAATGAGGTAGAAACAGAAGAGTAATAACAAAGGAGAGTATTTGGAATTGGTTTTTTTTATTCTTGCTGTTCAAGCAGTGTTTCTAAGCTCTATACATGATAACCTAACCATTGCATTTAACCATTGCTGAAAAGGTTTTGTGATGCTAAAGGGGAATTATGTTTTATATAATATATCCATGTATATTTTATATTTATCTCATCATCTCATTGGATGACTGCTGAAGCATAAAACTCTTCAGCATAATTATATTGTGATCTGGGGTTGAAAGACAATCTTCTGTTCCAGTGCAAGTCCAGCTTGCCCATAAAGGTGTGTCAGGTTGACCAAAGCTGACACTGATAGACTCCACTTCAGTTGGGTGGTGAATCTCCATATCAAAGACACGTCCAATTAAACTATCATATTTATGCAAATCTAATGCTCACCTATTCTGGCTAAATTACATAGCCAAAAGTGAGGTGCGCATTAGATTCAATGGTGCGTTAGAATTGCATATGAAAACCCACCTGCACCCTTTTGTCAGACCAAGGATAGAAAATTCGCTAGTCTCAGCCTGATGGAGGGGAATGGCTTCCCAGTTGACCTCATTTGTGAGACCTTCTAAACTTCCCCTTCTGTTTTGAAGACCTCGTGAATGAAGGCTTTTGTTGGCAGGCTGGTGCATATCTGTCAGGCCAAGACTGGCGAATTCACCAGCCTCGGCCTGATGACAGGACATGGCCTCCCTTTACCTGTTGGCTGTTTCAAGGTGAGCAGTAGACTGTTCAATGGGAAAGGGGAAGCCATGTATTACATTTGTCAACAAATCCTTTCTCCTCCTCCTCCTCCTCCTCCTCCTCCTCCTCCTCCTCTTCAATGCACACCTTCAAAATTGAGGTGGACATTACAATTGATGGTACATTATACTCAAGTAAATACAATATGTTGGGTATCTTATTTAACCTTTGCATTGAAAGCAGAGCAGATATAGCAACCTATTTTGGGAATGGGAAGAATATCAATTAGCATTCATTTCCCAGCCAAAAAATAACTGATCAATCAATGTTCTCAATGTTCATGAAAATGAGTCCTGATTTCTAGTTCACATCATCATGGCTCACTAAACAAAATCATGGGGCCTTTTGATTAAACTAAATATATCAATGCATTTTTCTGGATGTTTTTTGTTCTGGCACTTTTTGTAAAGAAAAAAGAGGGCCCTTGCATCATGGCACAAAATGCAGCTTGAACTGGCCCAAAAAATGCCAGTTCTAAGCCACCTGTTTTTCTACATGGCTGTATACCCCACTGCGGCAGTAGGGGACCAACCACAGTCCAGCTGTGCCGATGCTGGTTCAGAACAGCTGGGCATGAGCACAGCCTCCTTACTCTCCTTGCACCTTGTCTCCCCCCCCCCCCCCAAAGGAAACAAAAGCATTCTTATTGATTGGAAGAAGCTGCCGTCTTCCTGGATCATGTCACTGAGGATGTAATTGAGCTTTGGAATGGGAAATCCCCACCCCTCCTGCAAAGCTCCATTGCATCCCGGATGACACAATCCAGGATGGTGATCTCTTTCAATTGTGAGGAGGCATTATTCATTAGGGGGTGCAGGGAAAGCAAGGAGACAGTGCCATTACACCTCCTCAGACTGTCAGAGCCCAGGGAGTGTGGGATGGTTGTAGGGATGCAATTTCAGATCCTGCTCAGGGATCCAAAATAGCATTCCCCACAGCCCCAAAACTTCAAAAGAGTTTAATCTTCCTGGAACAATCTCACCTTTTTCAGGAATTCTTAAAACCCAGGATCAAGTTGGATCAAATATTTTGACCTGAGTTAAAATGCATTAGTCTGAGGGCTTTGCTTGAATGTTTCAGGTGAATGTGTTTCTTACACTGCATTATCTGGAAGTGTAGATGCAGCTACATTAAAAAAAACAGAAATGAACACAGCAAGCAAATGAAATTCTGGTATAACTAGGCAAGGATGTATATTAGACAATGCCTGGTCCATGGATTCTGCAATAAAATATTTCTTTGAGAGACCAAGGTATTCTACCATTGTGCATTACCATGCAGTCACAAAAAAGGTTTAAAGAGAAGCCAATGAAGCTTTTATTTGTGTACCTTAAAAATCCAAATGGTAATTTTTTCCTTCTCTTTGTACTCTGACATTATTTTTTGAACACATTATTTCATCACTGTGATCTAAGACTCAAAAATAATATGTATAGGCATTAGACTCATGCACAGATCCATTTTCCTTCATTACATCCATTCTTTTGTTACTTTTGTTACCTTCAGGAGCATGTAACAGTATGAAAATCAGCTCAACACGAAAGCAAGCTTTTCGTGAGCAGCCTCCTTGCATTTGAAAGAGGCATGCAGGCCCAGAAAAACAAAAAACAAAAATGCTAACAAAAATAGATAAAAAAAGAACCAAAAACGTTTGGAAGAAATAACAGGCATGCAAATATCTGGCATTCTTATTTATGGTATAGCCAGACAAGGATAGAAAAAAACTTCAAAAATAATTTCATTAGGGCAGCATTAATAAAGATCTGGGGAAAAAATATAAACAAAAGCTTTACCCTAAGATACCAATGTGGATTTCCTTGTAGGAGGCAGGACATAGAAGACTATTGGGTTGGTCAAAATGGCCCACTTATCGAGATGTTTTGACCAAGAAGGAGGGTGCCTTCCAGCTAAGATCTAAAGAGGAAATAACACAACAATTTAACATCTTCTCCTGGCTTCAATACTTTCAACTAAAAGAATATTTTTAAAAAGACAAAGATTCCAGCTTTACTGAGAAATATAATTTTTGGGATGAGATCATACTAAAGGGAAAAATATATAACACATATTTACAATCTAGTTCTCCAAAGGGCCACAGAAACTGAAACAGTGAAAGAGTGCATGACTAAATGAGTGGCCAATATAGGAAGACCTATAAAGTTCAAAGAATTGGAGCAGATCTGGCTTAAAAAGATTAGATACATTTATTCAATAGACTTGAAAGAAAACTGGTTTAAAATGTTTTTCAGATGATACATGACACCACAAAAACTGGGTCTGATGTACAAAAAAGCCAAAAATAAGTGCTGGAGATGTGAAATACATACTGGCACTTTCTACCACCTGTGGTGGACATGCACCAAAGCAAGAACTTACTGGCAAGGGATTCAAGAAGAATGCAAAAAATATTAGGGATAAAGATTCAGAAAAAGCCAGAATACTTCCTTCTAGGGATAACTAATGAAGACATCAAACTTGACCAGAATAAAGACATTTTATTTACATACTTGGTAACGGCAGCCAGAATGGTTTACGCAAAAAAGTGGAAATTAAAGGAGGTGCCATAAAGAAAAAAGAATGGGTAAAGAATGGGTGAAATAAGAGATATGGATTCTCTGACTTTCTATCTGAGGGACTCTAAAGGGAAGCCTATTTAAAAAAAAACAGATTGGAAAAAAAATATGACGAATACCTGATTGAACACTAGAAGATTATTTCATGAAAAAATGATCCCAAGTGGAACTTAGAAAGGAAATATCAGCTAGAAACAGGAAATAGAGTAAGAGAAATGAAAAATGGAGACAAGCCGAAGACAAAGAAAGAAATGTAGTTCTCAATCGGTTCAGCCTTGTTTGGCCGCTCGGGAACACACGGTGAAGTAGAATGGGAAGTCAAGATCCCTACCCACCCATCACCCCCCTTTCCTGCCCCACCTCGACCTATGGTGTCTTTCTAAGTACAGACAAACACCTACACCTTTCCTACAGTCATGTTTCCCTTGTTTCCCTTACCTCCACCTCCCCCCCCCCTTTTTGTATTCTTTATGGAAAATTACCTAATTAAAAAAGAAAGAAAATCAGCTCAACACGAAAGCAAATTTTTCGTGAGCAGCCTCCTTGCGTTTGAAAGAGGCATGCAGGCCCAAAAGCGTGCAAGCCTGCCTACATCAACAGTACTTGCCTCCTTGCCTTGGAAAGAGTATGTGTGTGGCGTGCAGGTCCAAAAGGTGTGCACACCTGCCTACAGTTGAGCGCCTCCTCTAGAGTAAGAAACAGAACTTGCCTCATCTTGGAAAGAGTGCATGTGTTGTGTGCAGGCCCAGAAAGTGCACATGCCTGCCTGCAGCTGAGCACCTTCTCAAACTGAACTTGTTGAAAGCCAGGACACGAAACGGGTCAATGTTTACCTGGATTGCACAAGACTAGTAAGCATAGGAACATGGATTATATGATACAGTTTCTTCCAAGACAGTTTACTGAAATCTTTTAAAAAATATTTTATGCTTATGGTTTCATTAATATAACCAAGAGTTTTCCATTACACAGGCACAGTTCTCATCTTTTAAATTTTGGTTTTAGTTTATTACATGCTGGAGGGTAGATTTTTCAAAACTACTTATTGAAGTAACAGAAAATATTTTGGCTTGGCACTTAGACTTTTGAAAACATTTACTGAAATGGTAATTTGTATAAAGAATGTAAAATAGAACTATAACATGCCCAATTTTTTTTTTACCAGAGACTATCTTTCGTATCGAGAAATCCAATGCTGTGTATTTAAAATTGTTGCTGCGAAGCTTTGTAGAAAAGGTGATTTCTTTTTTAATTAATCTTAGATAATGCTGCCCTAGCCACTTTGATTTACATAATTGGAAATCAGACTTTGAAACACCCTTGAGGAACACTTACCAGATATGCAGCTACCTGCAAATGAAAAGAGGTGAGATTTTTTTTTAAAAAAAACTGCATTTGAAAATCTTTTCATGGCTAGACAAGTTTTTATATTTTTGCGTAAGTTTGTGTTCTTACAGTTAGCTATTGGAAGCAAACAATTAAATATACATGTTTCAATGACAGCCATAGAAAATGAGATGTGCTACTGACACATTTAGAAATAGAATGGATATTTTTATAAATAAAACAATTAGGTTTTTAAAAGCTGCTGACACTCACATACTAAAATAATACTAGCAGGAAAAAAAATAATTCCGTTCAGTGCATCTACATTATAGAATTCATGCAGTTTGACATCACCTTAACTACAACTCCTGAGAGTTGTAGTTTTGAAAGGTCTTTAGCTTTCTTTACCAAAGTGTCCTGGTGGCTCACCAAGCTACAAATCCCATTATTCCACTGAGCCATGGCAGTTAAAGTGTTGTCAAACTACATTAATTCTACAGTGTAGATGCACTCTAGGTTAAATGGAGGAATGGTGTGACTCCTAGGCCCCATCACATACTGTTCCTGTGATGCAGTGACCAGGCAATAAACTCCCACAAAAGCATATGAAAGTCAGTCCTTTATGCAAATCAGTGCTCTGCAGTTTCTGTAATCATCAAACTAGCTCCACCGTTTCCTATGAAATCATCTACACTTTCTTCAATACCAATTTGAAACTTATATCTGATAAGATAGCTTTTGCCCAACAACTGTTAAGAGTACTTTAAACTGCACTTGGAAGATGAAAAAAATTAATTACCCATATTTAGGTAAGCAGCTGATGTAGAACATTGACAATATTTTTCAAAAGCTAGCGTATTTCTCATACACAGTAAAATCAATGCAGTTTGATAATTCTATTCCTTCTCAATGCTATAGGATAATAGGAGTTGTAGTTTGATGAGGCTCCAGAACTTTTGGCAGAGAATTCAGCTTCACCTTGTATGATCATTAGTGAGTTTGCAATGACTGTTTTAGCAGTCTGCACCTGATTTGGGGGACAAAAGGATGGGTGGAAAAACCTAATTCCATAAATTGAATTGCACACACATAAATCTCAATGCAAGCATTCTTTGGTTCTTCAGGAATGGTTAATTAAACAAGAATGCATCTTCCACTCAGGAAGAGATCAAGAATGATTCAACCATTTGAGAATGTTAATTGGACAAGAATGTTTCCAGTTTTGCTCATCTTCCATAATCTGTTTGGAAGTAGCTTGTTACACATTTGCTTTTCTGCTAGACACTCTTGCCTATAATCTAGATTTATGATACATCTACCCTTTTCCTTCATCCGCAAGGTCCTGAGATGTTCAGGTAGCCAATCTGCCCTTAAAATATGTCTCTAAGGAAATGGTACTAATTAGTATTGGAATTTACAGCCTTTCATTTTATTGACTTGTCCTACTTTCTTCAATAATTAAGTAATGGGTAAAGTAATGAGCTATGTTAGTCAGTCATGCTGTTCAATTAAACAGCAAATCAATTATTGAAAATAGTTTTGGACAGTTCTTATGTCACCATGATGTGTTTGACAGTATGATTTTTAAGTCTCTATTAAAGCACAAGAGATAAATGCCCTACATGCCATAAACAGTTAACAGGGATTAGCAATTGGATATCCCCTTCCTTTGACCAGATAGCGTCAGATGTTAACTATCTCTAAGTATATGTCTATGTTCATAATTCTATTCCTGACATTCAAATAGATCAGACTCATTGAATGAATGGAGGGTCAACACATAGATAAATCCAATAGATTGAATTGGTCTACTATAGTTAGGATTAACAATGGGAGTACCAATAAAAACAAAGCTGCAAAATAATTATAACAATTACATTTCAAACATGAGTATAATTATACGGTACCTGTATAACTTGACTAGTAGCCATAAATGACTTTCAAGGCTTACATTATAGGTGGATGTGGTGAACCTTTAATAAATTAGTCACCATCTCCTAGCTTTCTCAGAATTGTTCCTACAAGCCAAAATGACTAAAATGAGACTAACATACTTGGCCATATCACAAGATAGCGTAACTCATTCAAAAAACATTGATGCTAGTTAACCCAGTTCCTGTCGGATCATGGAAACTGAGCAGAGTCAGTCTTGCCAAGTACTGGATAGGAAACTACAAATGAATACCAACTG
Source organism: Anolis sagrei (assembly GCF_037176765.1). Taxonomy (NCBI): domain Eukaryota; kingdom Metazoa; phylum Chordata; class Lepidosauria; order Squamata; family Anolidae; genus Anolis; species Anolis sagrei. The sequence continues at coordinate 84,138,960 of NC_090024.1, forward strand.
CTGTGGGTGATATTTCAGAGGGAAAAATTGGCAAAAACCTCCTCTGAGTATTATTCTTTGCCTAAGAAATGCATCGAGTCACCAGAAGTTGAAGGAACATGCACATACAAAGTTGAAGGTTCTAGGAAAAGGAAAAGACCACAACAAAGGTAAATCCACTCAGTCAAGAAAGGTACATTCACTTAACCTGAAAAATATGAGGAAGTCTGCTGAACAGGACTTGACATCCCGTTGATTAGTTATGAATAGGTGAATTATATTTACTTATTGTAACTGTTTGGATTCATGTTTATGATCATGCACTACTGTCACAGTCACAAATGCTCCTCTCACCCTAAAACCAACTTTAAAAGTTGTCACTTGCACGGGACAACAGTGACTTATTTTGCTGGTGGTTGGGATGCAGTAGGATGATGTTTTCATCCTCCATTTACAAATGATATGTAGTGCAGCAATCATAAGGAGGACTCCGTGCCACAATTCCTCATCTCATAACATATCATTGGTGGGAGGAAGCTGAAAACATTTTCTAGCTATGCATCGATTGCTTGGGAAACAAACCACCATTCTGGAACATGACCATACAGTCCAGAAAACTCACAGCAACCCAAACCACCATTGCTTGCTGTGTCTGACAGCTGTTACAGCAGGTTTGGGGAGTCAAGTCAGGATACATTGTGTAATTATATCATAACTACATCTGTGATCTCAAGTGGGATTTCTTGGAAGTCTTTCATTCATTGGATTACTAAAAGGTAAAACCAACTTGACAGCAATAAAGAACAACAAAGGTACTCCCAGTTCTAAACAAGTAATCTTTTCAATAGATTTCTAAAACTAGTAAGTATGATTAGAACAATGTACAAATTCAGTGTGCCACGTAGCTTGCGATAATTAATTCTTTGGACTATAAGAATGTGTACACATTTTCATGTAAACATCTCCTAATGCCAAATGTTGTTTTTTTAAAATATATATATATATATATATATTTACAAGCCATTATCTCAAAATACAATTACCTTGTGTATGTTATGTTTATCAATTTACTAATTTTTGTATATAACTTATTCTAAGATACACATTTTTGTATACTTTTAAAACTGTGGTTTCAGTTTCCCTTTTGGTTCAATAAATTCAAATAATACATATAAATTGCTCTTAAAATGTAAACCGAACAGTCACCCTTGTCCCTACCAAGATCAGTTGTAAGAGAGTTTAAGCCAGAGCTGAAATACCTAAAAGTAGTAATTGATTACTTATAAATAATTCCTTTAAGAGTAACAAGGGTGAAATAATGCTATATTATAATTAAAAGATATTTTGCTCATTTGCATTCTAACTCTAACTTTTGAAGTTAGATGTGTATGGTTTCATTAAACAGTGGAGAAGAAATACTTCATGGTTCAAAAACTGGTTTGTGCTGTACTTCATGCTACTACTGCCTCCTCTATTCTTGGTGTTTAAATAACAATTAAGTGGGTGGGTAAAGAAGATCATGGTTTACACTAGAATACACACACACACACATACACACACAACTTTTCTTTTGGGAAATTACTTTTAAATAAGTGTAACTTATAATTCACTATTTGGACCAGCCTAGAACTATAACAATGTTTGTTACTTTTAATGTTCTAACTCAGATTTCAATCATAGTATCCCTTGTTTTAATGCTAACTCTCTTATCCTCAGACTGTACTGATACTCCTTAATGACACCTATGTTGGAGATCAAAGACTAGACAGTCAAATTAGTATGCATTTCTGAAATTCTCTTGTCTACATTTTCAAAAATAAGAATGCATTGGGGTGTTACATTTATATTTGGTTGCATTTGCTTACATGTATTGATTTCTGTGGTTGTGGGCAACTGTATTAGAACTCATGCATATGACCCCAGACGGCCACTAGAGAGCAATAAATCAATATTAATTTTAATGAGCCCTCTCAGTCATTGCCCACATAAAATCCTATATAGGAATTACTAGGAGAAATGAATACATGAAAGAAGAACAGTGTCTTCCACTGAAAGCATTTTAATGCTATACTTGGACATTTAACAGTGTTGCATTACTGTTCTGAGCTTCCCATTGTACTGGGAAGGAGCTTGTGGACCTTTCCCTTTATCCTTGAAAATGCTGTACTAAGGATTGGAAGATGCACCTGAATGTCATGACCCATGTTATAGAAAGTGAGCTGAGAAGGAAACAGAGATCCCAATGGCTGCATTCTCCATAAGTAGGTACTAGTGGAATTATAATATTTGATATAAGTCTATTTGAGAATCTAATCTAAATGAAGAAAAATGGTCCTAGCATTTAAGAACTTTTAAACAAACCTGAGAGTATTTTATCTTAATTTTTTTTTGTTTAAGTTTCATTTGTCTTGTACGTGTTTCCCTGCTTACAAGTTGAATAATCATTGTGGGTCTCAAATTACATTGAATGAGCAAGCATATCCAACAGAACTTTTAACTCTGACTCATGAAAGCTGTGAGCCAGAATACCTAAATCTTTCAAAAATAAAATCCATTGGTGGCTTCCATATAAGTGAATGCACTTCTTTGTGCTTTAAAAGAACTTTCCAAGGTGTGGAATTGCTGCCTCAGGATAGGTTCAGAACCTTGGAGAGCTCTTTCAAACCACCCAATAGCTTTGCTAGTATGCTGAATTTTAAAATTCTGAAAACAGCAATATATGTGGATGAGGATGGAATAGTGGCAATAGAAATGTGCAACCTTTTAAATGATATCCAATGAACTTATAAGGGTCACAGAATAAAAACATGTTCATTCTTTGAAACTTTTTTGTAGGGCACCTCTCCACGTATTCCATGTCATTATTTTGTGAGTGTCATGTCATGAATCTTTCCTTAATACACGTGATTGATGGTACAATTAAAGCAATGAAGCCATGGTGAAAAGCGACTTTTTAAAAATTCAGCAGGAGTTTAACAGCCCTATTATCTATACTTTTAAGCCTATGTTGTGGTGTCAATTATTGAGACGACTGTTTACCATTAATGTCTGAATGATGGAAAATATGGGGAAAATATTTGAGCTTTTGTCTGTATTTTATTCTTGAAAACCAAAAATGTTTGTGGGCCCAAATAGTCGATTAGCTAGGAAAGATTAACCAGTTCCCTGGTCCTTTATAAAGTTCTTTCTTTCAGCAAGCAGCCCTTGTTTATGCAGCTCACTATTTCTTTTGTGTGGTTCAGACTTGATACACTATATTACATCTTTCTGTCTGCAGTATTCAGCCATCCTGTGCCATAGACAAATCTATGGATTGCAATGCAGCATTATCCAGTTGTTTAGGGACCCTTTTACACTACCATATAAAATCCAGATCATCTGATTTTTACTGGATTATTTGGCATGAAAACTCAGATAATCCAATTCAAATCAGATAATCTGGATTTTTATGCTTTGATAACCTGGACTTTCTGGAAATATAGAGGGGGCTTGAAATTTAAAAAGAAAGAAAGAATTGTCTGATTCTGCACTTCTTGAAATGTGCATGGAATTAGAATGAATCACGATCAGAAATCCATGAACTGAGTCCATGAAAAAAATATGATACCCAACAACATGGATACATTTGGAAAATGCAGAAAAATGCACTCATTTCTAAACTGCTCATAGATATGGTTCATTCAGGAGCCCCTGGTGGCACAGCAGGTTAAACCGCTGAGCTGCTGAACTTGCTGACTGAAAGGTTGGCAGTTTAAATCCAGGGGGTGGGGTGAGCTCCTACTGTTAGGTTCAGCTTCTGTCAACCTAGCAGTTTGAAAACATGTAAATGTGAGTAGATCCTGCCACTTCGGCAGGAAGGTAATGCTGCCTCATGCACTCATGCCAGCCACATCACCTTGGAGGTGTCTACAGACAACGCTGGCTCTTTGGCTTAGAAATGGAGATGAACACCTTCCCCCAGAGTCAGACACAACTAGATGGGTTTTTCTGCTTTGTGCTGAATGCAGTCATGTTTATCTGAGGTGTTGTCTGTATGCCCCAGGTAAATATGCGGAAGGGTGCATGTTTTGTGCCCTGTCTGGATGGGTCCATAGGGTTACTCTAAGGCCCCTTCTACACAGCTGACTAAAATCCAGATTATCAGCTTTGAACTTGATTATATGGCAATGTAGACCCAAATAATCCAGTTCAAAGCAGATCATATCTGTTTTGATAATCTGGATTTTATGCCAGTGTAGAAGGGGCCTAAGTCTAAAGTTTGGGGATGGCGGGCTGGTAAATGACCTTGGAGGCCTTCACTTGACTTACGGGCTTTGATTTGGGAACCCCTGTTCTATGTCAACCCATGCCTTTCAAAGTAAGATGCTTTTGCCTGACTCACTCACATGGCAAGATTGATCAAGATGGTCCTATCTGAAGTGTTGCTTAAACAATAGATGCCCTGATTCTGTATGTCTACAGGATCAGGGCTAGATGCTTATGCAATAACAGTACAATAAATTACAAACACTTGGAAAAAATACTGATAAAAAAGACACAGAACTGGGTGCAGAATACAAACATATTCATCACATTAACAAGTGCAACCCATACAAAAAGCCACCAATATATCCCTGGCAATCTAATGTAGTTTTCACGAGACTACAGAATAGGAAGTGTGGTGCTTGCTTAATACAGGGACAGCTCAGCTATCCAATTTTACACATTCTTTAGTTTAGAAATGGCAGCCACTGCCTCCAGATGACAATGAACAAGATGCACCATTATTACATAAAGAAACAAAGCCAAAACAATCAAAGATGATTCAGAAAAGAAAGGCAACATCAAGTTTTCATTTGCAGACAATTCTAATTCTCCATTTGTGTTCTCAGCTGAATGTAGGAAAACAACATAAACATAACCATATGAATTAAATTACAATTTACATATGAACTACATTAGAAATATGAGCTACACTAAAAAGATAATTAGTGTTATCCTGGGTTACATGAAGGCTAACAAAACTAAATAAGAATAATTTCAAAGGCATGTTTAGTTTTGTCTTTTCAACAAAGCTGGTTTAATCAGGGATGATGAATGAAACACACAGTACATAGAAAAGCTGAGCTACACATTATAGTGTGTGAAATGCTATTACTTAGAGATAAACACACAGAAACACACATGCATACAATATCTATTAAGTGTCACATTAAAACATATCTTTGGATAATTTAAGTGGCAAAAAGGGAAAGACATACAAATAAAAATAATAGTAACAATCCACTCTTAGCAGACACTAAACATCATTAACCACAACTCTGCTACAGAAGAAAGATGGTCTCATCAATTTCTTGCCAGCCATTTCTGTGACTTAGTCTGAAGATACTGAAACTAGAAAGTGAAAGAAAATTCACTTGTGTAAGTTTCATGTGTAAATAATAATAATAATAATTACTATTATTATTATTTCTTACCCACCTCTTCGTGTGGCTTGAGGCAGGTTACAGCATAGAAAAAACACATCATTATATAAAATGTACATACTAAAATGTATTTCTACAAAATACATAGATTAAAATATAGTATACATGAGACACAGGTTTACAATTCATAATTAAAACTGCCTGAGTAGACAAGCCAAAACAGAAAAGTTTTCAAATATGTTTAAAATTCCAACAGCTCATTGAGCTGTCATATCTCTTCTGACAGGTTGTCCCACAGTCTTGGGGTGGCCGATGGTTCTGGCAGGCTGGAGAAGCCATCCCCATTACTGTAGTCCCACTATATATCACATTTGAAGAACTTGGGATACTACAGTGTTCCAGCAAGAGAAGATTGTTTTTATATGTTTTTAAAACTTATTTATTGTATGTTGTTTTATGACACTATTTATTGTATAGCATTGAATTTTGCTGCTAGCCATTCTGAGTCCCTCTGAGGAGGCAGAGAAAAATTGGATACAAAAGTTCTAAATAAAAATAAAAATAAATAAACAACATATTGAGAAATGATATTGAGGGGGAAATCCTGAGAAAAGAGGTATGCAGCAACAACAGCCAAAATAGCCTGAGACCCCTAGTACACCTAACCTGGCTTATAAACCAGACTTTCTCTATCACCTTTGTGATGTCAATCTCACATGTAAGATGAGTGCCATGTTAGAAAGATAGTTAAAAAAACCAAATTAAATTACAATTTTAAGTTTCTAACTTGTAATGTGCAGTTCTGACAACTTCAAATTTTCAGTCATTATATGATAGAGCACATTTTTAAAAGCATAGTTGCAATGGAATGAAGAGAACCGCCATAATATTGTTATTTCCTGCTTCTGGCAAAATGGAGAAGTTGTAAGCTACTAGAATGACCAATGTTGCCAAAAAACTGTCTTCTTTGCCTATGATTAGTCACCCAAAGCGACATCAGAAAATAAGCAGACAGGGGGTGAAAAGAGTCAGCACCATAGCCATGGAAGACTCAGAGGGAAGAATGGGAAGTCAACATTGTTGTCATCATCAATGTCATCAGAGAGTATGGAAAGCATTTTGGATGTAACACAGTTTTGGAAGACTTTCCCAGAGGCAGAGGACTAAGAAATAGCTTGCCACTCTAAGAGGAGGTAAAAACTTTGATTGAGCAAAGTATAACAAGCCAAGGAAATTTCTTGAACATGCTGTTCCCATAGGCTTGGCTCATGCTCTCGAAACCTCTGGTCTGCCCAACTCTCTTACTTTTTGTGACATTTCCATAAAATCTAGAATGGAAGGGACTCTCTTGGTTAATAATGGCTAGTGTGAGTTAGCTGGCAAAATTCTGTAGTCTAGCAAGTCAACAAACTGGACATAGGAAGAAACATCAGCTCTTCCACCTGATCTTAGGAAGGTAGTTCTATGGGACTAAGCATTACACTTTTCCCCAAACTTGACCTCAGTGATACTTACAACTGTGGGAGATCTGATCCCCTCTGAAGTTACACTTTGGAGGGATATTGGTACTAGTTAAAATCAACCTTAGACCTGCTCCTGAAGACGTTACCACAATTGGGCTATCGCTATCCTGACCTCACAACGGATGGGAAGAAAAAGCTTTCTTTCCCATGGCCGATAAGCATTTATGGAACTGGAACATTCATTTATTTTTTTTAATTGCAAGTGATAGAATCACACAGTATTGGTGTAACCCTCCACATGAATGGGAGGGGCAGGGTCCTGACAGGTCACTTAAGAATAGTTTTCTCTAGGTAGAACATAGATTTACCTGCATTGTAGAAAATAATTGCCCGAGTACACACGTTACCTTAGTCTGTCTAGAAGTCCATTCCCCTCCTAGTGCTTGCCGGATGTATTGAACCCTTACCACCTTCAGATAGCATAGTTGGGGATGATGGGAATTGTTGCTGTCCAACATATTTAGAGGGTGACACTTTAGAGAAAGCTTCTCAATCTCAATTTTGTTGATATTTAACCTGCACTGGCATTAACCTGCCTCTGATGACTGTCCAAGATATATTTTCCTGACTCTTACGAATCGCATACTGGAGATATTTAACACATCCTGGACCTGGATATGCGGAGAAAGCACAAACTTTCAAAAACCCACTGGCAAATCCTTTGGTCTATGTCAAACATGAAAGCACTTGTCCCTGATGCATGTAAGGAAGCAGGTGAGGGTTATAGCCCGAGGTTAAAGATTTATGGAAAGTTGAGTGATGGATGTCCTCTAAGGAGGCATTGAAAGCTTTTATAATTCATTTTTAAACCTTACACATGCATAAAAATTGAGAAAGAAAGTGCCTGTACTGCTGAAGGGAAATGAAAGCGGAGCAGGAGAGGTTGTGCTTTGCAAATCACTTAAAAGTCAACTTAAACACATTTGGATTGGCAGTGTGACTGGTCTCACATGCTAAAAGCCTTCTAAGGAACTCAGTTTCTCTTGTTACATTCTTCTAGTGGAAAACAATGCTCGTTTCCAGACTTGTCCTTTTCTCAGTACATGGGTGTTTTATTTTTAAAAACTGTAGTCTATCTAGAGAGCCAAAAAACTATTACATCTTTTGGCAATTACAGGATGAATCAGCACTCCACCCCCTCCATGCACTTACTCTTCGGTAGAAGTGCATCTGGCTTTTGGAGAGAATGTAGACCTTTTTTCCTGGCTACTACCCAGACTTTGGTAACCTTTCCTACTGTTTTCTGACAACTAATTGATGCAGAAGAAAGGGGGTATTTAGTGAATTATTCAGATTTTACTTTTTTAAAAAAACTGCTTCAAATAGTTTTAGTGTAGTACTGTTTTAATTACAGCTTTAGGCATTCTTAAGTATTATAATTCTCAGGTTTTTCTAAACTGACTTCAAGTCTGGAAAAAATATGGGCTATAAATAAAATGATGGATGGATAAATAAATGGATAATTGAAGATTGATTTGGAATGGGTGATATGAACTCATTAAAACCATTTCATAAATCATTTGATTTCATTTTATCTCTGTGGATATAGAGAGCTAACTATCATATTTTACATAGTAGTTGGTGCTCTTCGCTTTTACCTAGTTTGGGTCCCCAGATGTTATTGAATAGTATCTCCTATCACTTTTGATTATTCTTTATTCGGCCTGGGGATAATAAGATGTGCAGCCCAAAAGGACTTGTGGTTCTAATATTAGGAAAAGGTTAAAGGACATTTTAGAGTCAGACATCATATCCACAGGATTTCTATCTAAATCCAGAGCCCACTATCCTGATGAAACAAAACAAACTGCAGCCTTCCAGATGTTCCTGTACCACAGCTCCCATCAGCTCTACTCACAATGTATAATGATGAGGAATACAAGAGTTGTAATCCATTGGTTCTCAACCTTCCTAATGTCATGACCCCTTAATACAGTTCATGTTGTGGTGACCCCCAACCATAAAATTATTTTCATTGTTACTTCATAAATGTAATTTTGCTACTGTTATGAATCGTAATATAAATATCTGATATGCAGGATGTATTTTCATTCACTGGGCCAAATTTGGCACAAATACCCAATACGTCCAAATCTGAATACTGGTGGGGTTGGAGGGGGAAACTGATTTTGTCTTTTGGGAATTGTAGTTGCTGGGATTTATAGTTCACCTACAATCAAAGAGCATTCTGATCTCCACCAACAATGGAATTGAACCAATCTTGGCACACAGGACTCCCACGACCATTAGAAAACACTAGCAGGGTTTGGTGGGCATGGATCTTGAGTTTGGGAGTTGTAGTTCATCTACATCTGTGGACTCAAACAATGATGGATCAGGACCAAATTTGGCACAAATACTCAATATGCCCAAATGTGAAAACTAGTGGAGTTTGGGGAAAATAAACCTTGGCATTTGGGAGTTGTAGTTGCTGGGATTTATAGTTCACCTACAATCAAAGAGCATTCTGAACCCCACCAACAATAGAATTGGACCTAACTTTCCATACGTAACCCAGATGACTGAGAGAAAATACTGTGTTTTCTGATGGTCTTCGGCGACCCCTTGGACACCCTCTCACGACCCCCAGGTTGACAAACACTGTTGTAATCCATCATCTGGAGGGCCACATAAATTGATATGATAGTCCGGATTCGGCCCAGTAGACTTCGGTTTGACACATGTGGTATAGTGGTTTGAGCATTGTGCTATGACTCCGGACAGCAGGGTTTAAATCCCTACTCAGCTGTGGAAACCCATTAAGTGACCATGGGCCAGTCACATTCTCTCAGCCTCTCAGCCTCAGTGAAAGGTAAAGGCAACCCCCCTCTGAATAAATCCCAACCAAGTGATAGGCTTGCTTTTAGATTTCCTATATATTGCAAACAATGTGACGGCATGCAAAAAAAAATTCTATAAGAGAAATCTACCCTTTTGTAACTGCAGAAAAGCAATGCCACAACAGCACTAGAAAACAAGGCTACTGGGATCTTTCTATCAAAACATAGCAGAATTCTTAGTATCCATCCTTAACCCTACCAATTTTGATGGTGAATCTGATTAAACAAAAACACAACAATTTTGGAAGATTGGCTCCTGGGGATGTAGGAAAGTTCTTTTTTATTTTCAAAGAGGCAGAGAAAGAAATGGTTTGCATTAGGAATCAAGTTTGAATGTGGAATTATTCCCGATCTTACTGAAATTCAAAAATACTGTTCCTGCTGTATCTGAATTCAGATGCCACCTGGTGAAATAATACAGGAATTATGGTCCCATCGTCTGTACATTAGCATATGTTAATTTTTCAGGTGTGTGCACAATTACTCTTAAATAGTCTCTAGGCCTGCTTAAAACGTTCCTGCACATTTTCTTTTGCCTGTTTTAAATGTTCCACTTGGGCTGTTTTCCATTGTTAAAACTTTAATCATAAACTGCCTTGAGGTTCTCTCATGGAAAGGAAAGATGTAAATCTCTTTATGAGTTAGGATATAATCTTGACAGATGAAAATCAGAAGAGAGAAAACCTTTTTATAGACTCACGGAATATGGACTGCACAGACACCACACTTAGGAATAGTTAGCCCAAGGCTTCGATTTGGAATATAAAGCATTTGGTCCATATGTCAGGTCATTATAGCCTATGGCCAAAAATCACTTTCTGCCAGCATCAACTCTTTAAAGTAGTTCATTACAAATACCCAATAACTTGTAACTGACTCTTTTTAGAAAAAGGTTTGCCATATTCCAACCTCTCAAGTCTTGTCATTTAATTTGCACATTATGTAAATTGTTACAATGATGTATATTTTTATTGACATTCTAATTATGCAAACTTAGCAAATTAATAATCTATTTTTTCATCAGTGTGTATCATTTTTATAGTAGCTTATGAGAAAACTAGCAATGTTTCACAGGCAGCATAACCCCCTCAGTGTCACCTACCCACATTTGACAAAATGTGTTATCTCTGAAGATATACTAAGGACTTCATAACATTGTTCAGGTCCTGGTGCCAATTTGTCAGCCTCTGTGGTGAATCGGTGGGGCAAGCCTGGCACCTTGCAACTCACACATGATACAGCGATGCTTCCCCATCACATATGAGAAACATCACTGCACAGCTTGTCCTCATAGTAGAGGCTTCCGTGTTGACAGTGCAGCATCCTACCATGTTGCCACCCAAGGCTGTAGCTGGGGGGGGCAGGGGTTTAACTCCCCCCCCCCTGAAATTTTTCAAGTTACAAAAATGATTTTCTCATAAATTTTAACTGTTTAACCAAATCCCCATGCTAAGTCTATGAGAAGCAAACATTAAATTGATTTAATTAACTATTTAAAATATAGAATGAACCATACTATTAAAATTATTTTTTGTAATGGAAATACTCTTCCTGATTCACTCATTTTTTTTTCACCACCACCTCCCAAATTTTTTCTGGCTATAGCACTGCTGCCACCCCAGTTGCCCAATGGACCTCCACTAGAAGTGAGGTTACATCATGTGATGGGCAGGGTGGAGCTCTAGTTCCCAACTGGGCTGCAGCATCCTAGGATGCTAAATATTAGTTGTGAGATGAGGCCAGTCCTCCACAGGATTCTGTGTTATGCTTCCAGTGAAAGTTACTGGAATTCTCAACCAGATCACTCTAATGCTTCAAGAAATTTAAAACCCTAGGATTCTTTCATATGCAGCCATGCCAGTTCAAGTGGAATCACAGATGTATAACTGTGTAGTGTGAAAAGACTCTTAGAGTTTGTGCATAACTAACATGCATTCAGTAGATATAAAAGTTTAAAAGGCACAAACATATTAAACATAGATTGAAATTAAACTCAGCCCCATGCCAAAAAAAGTAGAATACAAACGTGGTAAAGGGAAATAAGAAGAATAAAGGGCATGCTGCTATTCTTCAATATTGCTACTGAAATAATATAGAGATTGGGTTGTTGTAGGTTTTTTTGGGCTATATGGCCATGTTCTAGAGGCATTCTCTCCTGACGTTTCACCTGCATCTATGGCAAGCATCCTCAGAGGTAGTGAGGTCTTTAAATTAAATATAGAGATTATATAGCAACTTACTCAGATGAACAAGAAATGTAATTTAAGGACCTCATCACATGGCTAAAAATAAGTGTCCTGGGATGCTTAGAGCCTTCTTTGGCTCCATTCCCAATGGGGTAAAAGCATTGCCAGATGGTTTCCCTGCAACACAGGAAGCTTCCCTTGTTGTGCTGACTCCAACTGAGCCAGCATGCAGCCTCCGCATGAGGGCAACACTTTCCCCATGTGGTGGGAAAAGCATCATAAGAGGAAACTGCATGTAGGGTGACAGATTTGCTCCACTGCCCCCTCTTTCCTCTCCGGTTGCCAGGTGAACTGAGACACTTTGCCTGGCATTTATGATAAGGTAGTAAGTTAAGATGGGACTAGATTGATAAAGCATTTGGAAGGAGACTCATATTGGTAGGCTGGCTGAAAGCAAAACACAATTGACAGTAAATGCAAGATGACCACAAATCACTACCAAGACTTCAGAAACCTGTTACACAGAACCTACCTTGATATGCTGCTGAGATGTGTAGCTTTTTATAGGACACTAGAACTGTCAAAGATCAAAGTCCCATTCTCCTATTTTTTCCACCCAGGAATAATCTTTTTGTATTGTTATTCCCACAAATCAATCCAAAATAATAAAGAATAATTCTGTTCTGATCTAGATCTGTCTAAAACAATCTGACTCAGACCAGCAAGCAGGGCCTGGTTGAACAAGTTTATTTTATTTATTTATTTAGTACACTTGTATACCGCTAATATCTCAGCCTGTGCGGCGACTCATTGCGGTTTACAACATATTTAAAAATACAATATTCACTTTAAAAATATAAAATAAAATATAAAAATACATACATATACATACATAGTATTGGGCCACCAATACAGACCGGAACATCTCATAGTTAAAGTTGTAATCCAATTCGTTATCCTTGATTGCTAGTCCATGATCAAAACATCATCACATCGGAATTAGTTGAAAACTTGCTCGAACATCCAAGTTTTCAGTTTTTTCCGAAATGCCATTAGCGAGGTGGCTGATCTTATTTCAGTAGGGAGGGCATTCCAAAGCCGGGGGGCCACCACAGAAAAGGCCCTATCTCTCGTTCCCGCAAGCCGCACTTGTGAAGCAGGCGGGATGGAGAGAAGGGCTTCTCCTGAAGATCTTAGGGTCCTGGTGGGCTGATAGGCTGAGATACGTTCGGATAGGTATGTAGGGCCAGAACCGTTTAGGGCTTTAAAGGTCAAAGCCAGCACTTTGAATTGGGCTCGGTAGCTAATCGGTAGCCAGTGGAGCTGGTACAGCAGAGGAGTTGTATGCTCCCTGCGCCCTGCTCCTGTTAATACCATGGCTGCCGCCCGTTGGACTAATTGGAGCTTCCGGGCCGTCTTCAAAGGCAACCCCACGTAGAGAGCGTTGCAGTAGTCAAGGCGGGATGTAACCAGAGCGTGGACTACCGTGGCCAAGTCAGACTTCCCAAGGTATGGTCGCAGTTGGCGCACGAGTCTTAACTGTGCGAATGCTCCCCTGGTCACCGCCGAAACCTGGGGATCCAGGCTCAGCGATGAGTCCAGGATCACACCCAAACTGCGAACCTGTGTCTTCAGGGGGAGTGCGACCCCGTCTAACACAGGCTGTAACCCTATACCCTGTTCGGCCCTGCGACTGACCAGGAGTACCTCTGTCTTGTCTGGATTCAATTTCAATTTGTTTGCCCCCATCCAGACCGTCACAGCGGCCAAGCACCGGTTCAGGACCTCGACAGCCTCCTTAGTAGCGGGTGGGAAGGAGTGACAGAGCTGGACATCATCTGCGTACAGATGACACCGCACCCCGAAACTCCGGATGATCTCGCCCAGCGGCTTCATGTAGATGTTAAACAACATGGGGGACAGTATTGAACCCTGAGGAACCCCACAAAACAAAGGTTGTGGGGTAGAACAGGAGTCCCCCAGTGACACCTTCTGAGACCGACCCTCGAGGAATGACCGGAGCCACTGCAGAGCAGTACCTCCGAGACCCATTCCCGCGAGGCGTCCCAGAAGGATACCGTGGTCGACGGTATCGAAGGCCGCTGAGAGGTCGAGTAGCACCAACAGGGACACACTCCCCCTGTCGAGCTCCCGACGGAGATCATCCACTAAGGCGACCAAGGCTGTCTCGGTACCGTGTCCCGGCCTAAAGCCAGACTGTGCCGGGTCTAGATAATCCGTGTCTACCAAGAATGCCTGGAGTTGTGAGGCCACCACACGTTCCATGACTTTGCCCAAAAAGGGAAGATTGGAAACAGGCCGATAGTTTACCAATTGAGTGGGGTCCAGTGATGGTTTCTTCAACAGCGGTTTTATCACAGCTTGCTTTAAGCTGGCTGGAAAAATGCCTTCCCGAAGGGAGGCATTAACCACCACCTTAACCCACTCGGCCAATCCCCCTCTGGCCTCCTTTAGAAGCCAGGATGGGCAGGGGTCTAGGATGCATGTGGTAGCTCTCATTCCTCCAAGCACCTTGTCCACATCCTCGGTTTGAACCAATTGAAATGAATCCATCAAAATCGGACAAGCAGATGCTCGTGTTACATCCTCAGAGACTGCCGTTAATATGGTGTCCAGTCCAGAGCGGATCAAAGCGACTTTGTCTGTAAAGAACCGAGCAAAAGCTTCACAGCGAGCTGCCGCGTCATCAGGGCACCCATCCTGAATGGTGGGTTTTAAAAGGCCTCTGACAACTCGGAACAGTTCAGCCGGACGGTTCTTTGCAGACGCAATAGTGGCCGCAAAGAAAGTTTTCTTTGCGGCTCTTATTGCCGCGGCATATGACCTTAAAAAGGACACAAACCATGTTCGGTTTGGCTCGCTCGGATCCGAACGCCACACGCTCTCTAGTTCCCTCTTCTTTCGCTTCAACACCGCCAGCTCCTCAGTAAACCAAGGAGCTGGTTTAGTTCGGCTACTTGAGAGGGGACGTTCTGGAGCGATCGTGTCTATTGCCCTGGTCATCTCCCCATTCCAGAGAGCGACCAGGGCATCAACAGGATCACCAACCGAGGTGGCGGGGAAATCCCCAAGAGCCATCAGGAATCCTTCCGGATCCATAAGCCTCCTGGGGCGGACCAATTTAATAGGTCCTCCACCTCTGCGGAGGTTAGGGGGCGCAGTAAGTCTAAAGCTGACCAGGTGGTGGTCGGTCCATGGCAACGGAGAGATGGATAACTCCTCAACACCGCCACCTTCCTCCCATCCCTGGCAGAAAACCAAGTCCAATGTATGTCCAGCACTGTGGGTGGGGCCAGATACTTGTTGGGACAGACCCATGGTCGCCATGGTAGACATGAAGTCCTGAGCCGCTCCCGTTAGGGCAGCCTCGGCGTGGACGTTGAAGTCCCCCAGCACAAGCAGCCGTTGGGACTCCAATGCCAGGTCCGAGACTACCCCCGCTAGCTCAGGTAGGGAGACTGTAGTGCAGCGAGGTGGACGGTACACTAGCAGAATCCCTAATCTGTCCCGGTCACCCACCCTCAGGTGGACGCATTCAAAATTTGTTGACTGCGGGATGGGGGTCCTGGTCAGAGAAATGGAATCTCTATAGACTACTGCAACCCCGCCTCCCCGCCCTCCGGATCTCGGTTGATGCTGCACAGAGAACCCGGGTGGACAAAGCTGGGTCAAGTTTACACCTCCAGCTTCGTCCAGCCAGGTCTCTGTGATGCACGCCAGATCTGCCCGTTCATCCAGGATTAAATCCTGGATGAAAGTTGTTTTACCATTGACAGATCTGGCGTTCAACAGCACCACTTTCAATCCTGAGGGACCGCCATCCTGGTTACACCTACTTACCGTATCAGGAGACCGATTTGGGATTACTAATGTTGTTCCACGTTCCCTAGGCCGAATTAAAGGTCTCCTTTTCCCGTATCTCCCCTTCCCCACCACGACTTCTATGGGGGCTCCTCGGTTAACGGAAGCCTCTCCCTCCTCCATGACGCATTTGATACTTATAATAATAAACCAAGGATCATTGCGGTTTGCATGCCATGTTACAGTTTCAGTTTGCCATAGCTTTGCCTTCCAAGTGGTCTTCGGTCCTGTTAGGCTGTATTCGAGTTCCCTCGTGCTATTCCATTTCCTCTTACCCACATATGCAATTAGCAACCAAATTAACAGATGCCAAGAAGTAGATGGTGGCATGAGTAGTAATTGTTAAGCACAGTCAGGGCAGGGTTAAGCTGTTGAAATACAGATGGAAACTTATTTCAGCACAACACAGTAGAACAACAAATAAATGCGATGGCTTAAATTAACCCAAGGTGTTAACTAAAGTGCGTCATGGAGGCCTGATTCAACACTAGCTGTATCAATCGAATTAAAGTGCTATAGTTGGTTAAGTGCACAAAGAAGTAGTTTAAAGTGCTAATGGCATAAAGTGCAAGTTGCACACCCCCACTTTCAGTGAAATGTGTCTTTGTAGTATTTAGCCTCAATGAATATTGCAAGGGTTATATCACATGTGAGAAACAATACGGTATACAAGATGACCCTATATCTGTGAGGATACATTCTAAGCCAGATTGTAGTCATGTGAAACCATGCATATGACCAAATGCCGTTAAGTTATCTTACTTCTGTTCCCAGCAATATCAGAGTTTTGTTGAAGCAGGCTAGGTCCTCTAAAGCAACACAATGATAACTTCTGGGGATGTATGTCATACAATCACCTGGTGAACCAAGCAAATTCCTATAGAGAGCATCCCTCACCCCACTCCGGGCATTTGTAACCACAGATATAAGCTCACAGTTACCAGGGGGGGGTGGGGGTGGGGGGTGTCTTACTGCAGTTATTTGATCAGAGTTCAAGTCATTGCTTGCTCATGGAAATTCAATGGGTAGTCCCAGGGCACATCTTCACTGACCATTTAGGACAGAGAAGAAGTGGATCAGTCCAGTAACAGCTACACACCTCCTGGTGCTGATCCATGGTGATGCTGGTCAAGGCCATCTTAACTCAGCTTTGCTCCAGTATTCAGGCTTTCCCCTGACTTATGGGCAGTGAGAGCAGTTGAGCCAGTTCCCAACTGGAACCAAATGCAAATTTCCTGACTGCCATTTATTTATTTATTTATTTGCAGTATTTATTTTCCACCCTTCTCACGCTGCAGGGCACTCAGGGCGGATTACAACGCACATATACATGGCAGGCATTCAATGCCATTTAGACATACAATATATACAATCAGACACAGAAGCAATTTAACATTCCAGATTTTTCTGGATTCATGAGGGTATGCTTGATTCCGACTACAGGGAGAGCTGCCACTTCACCTTCTATCCATGATACCGAGTCCTTTGATGGAATACTTCTTCATTCTTACGCATGTTGCTGGAAGGTTTTATGGTGTCACAAATTAGTTAAATTAGCCTCTCTGCATAAAGCGGTACCTACATTTCCTACTTGACAGATGCAACTGTCTTTCAGGTTCTATAGGTCGACACGACAATGAGCTAGACTAATGGCTGGAAGCTCATTCCGACGTGGGATGGCTTTGAACTCATGACTTCTTGGTCAGTAGTGATTTAATGCAGCTGACTTCTAGCTAGCTGGACCACAGCCCGGTCCATCCCATATTCTCTGGACCTAGGCATGATACAGTGCCTATCTTTTCCCTGTCACTCATCCTGATGTCAGTTGCCTTCAGATGGTGAGTACCTGAAAAGTTGGCTTTTCTGCAGAGGCAGGTGGTACTGATGTTCTACCACTTTCCTAACATGAATGTGGAAAAATGGGGGGGGGGGGGGCAGACCCTGGGATTCTAAGATGCATCCATGACTCTAAGATGCATCCAATTTTTAGAGTTATTTATGAGGGGAGGGAAGTGTGTCTTAGAATCAAAGAAATGTGGTAGATGGATGGACTGAGATTACATAAATCATACATGACTTTATGGCACACAAAACAATATAGTATTATACTGCACACTTAAAGGGCTGGCTTATATTATGACTTCTTCTGATACCTCATAAGTGTATATTGATGCAACAACAAGGGGGAGAGAAGGAGAGTGTGTATTATTCTCACGATTCTTTTTGATATTTAACATACTTTTGAGAAATGTAAAAGTGGAGCAGTAAAACGCAATAATTAGTTGCTCTTGGGATGTATAACTGTAATGATTCCTTTTCTAAATAAGCCCTCAAACTCTACCCAATATGAAGAAAACTATCATATTGAGAGAAACATTTAAATACCAACCATCTCAAATAAAGCAACCTTACCTGTATTACACTATCTCAGTTAGCTTTTTTTTTCTCCCTGCAGAGTCACCATTTATGAGTGTCTGGGCTAATGAGCTAAAACTCTGGTGACCATAAAACTGAAATATAATTGTGACATTAAAGATGCCTATATTTGAACTTAATTATTAATTAATTTAATGAGAGAATAGGAGGGTGGCATAAAACTGCTAATTAAATGGCTCTGTAAAACTGCAGGCAGCAGAGGATTTACCAAATGATAAATCCCATAACAGTATTTTGGCTGTATCAATATTCTGTGAATATACTATATACACAAGGTCCTTGGCTGTGTGATGTTCACGGGGAAACCAGTGTGACAGCCATATAGAGCAAATTAAAATGAAGGGCATCAAAATCCTCTATGGCGCCCACCTTGAAGATGTTCTTAGCATGACTCTTCTTGAACAGCAGTAGTTGAAATCAGTTAAATAAAGTTTGAAATTGCATTTTTTTAAAAAAAAAAAGTAAATAAATTGGCTGGTCTACTAACCTGAAGCCATTTCCTACTTTCTTTCCACCTCTGAATATGCCTTGCTTAAGAAAATCCCATGAAATTCATGGAGTTGACTTGAATGTAACTTGAAGACACAGATGCATAATCTATATAAATAAAAAATGTAATATTCATTTGTGGGATTAACATAACTCAGCAACCACTGGAGCAATTGACACCAAATTTGGGCACAATACACCTGTCAGGCCAACAATGACCATCACTTATAAAAACACTGAAATACACAGAAGAAGAGACTTAAGAAGCCAATTTTTTTTAAAAAAATATGTTGCAAAACATGCACAAAACACATATACATAGACTGGGCCACAGCAACGTGGAGCAGGGGGTGGCTAGTATTACTATAAAGGTGATGTCTCCTCTATACATTTATCAAAATGTGTACTTAGTTCTATGAATCTCAAGCCTTGAGGTCATTTCTTTAATGCCGTGGATGAGTTTCTACAGGTCACTCATGAAATACACCTGTCCAAAAATTCCTCTAACTTTGGAAAGGAAAATATCATATTCACATAGATCATGGTATCCACATTACTGTCCATACATTGGAGGCCATTCCAGATACACACTTTGCCAATATATGAAAAAATAAGAGCTTGGAAAAGTTACCTTTTTTAAAAAAAGACTGCAACCCCCAGTGGCCATGCTGTCTATGAGATCTTGGGAATTGTAGTCCAAGAGGAACTTCTCCTAGACCACGTGTGCAATATGGCATCTAGTCAAATCCCATTGGAACCAACCCAATTGCAGATTGAAGAGAAACAAAGCAGCCCTTGTGTGATTCGTGAAGCTAAATGCAAGCAAACATTTTGGTGTATAATTGTTGGGACTTTGTTTTAAAATTTATAATCAGCCTTTTGTCAGGCTTCCCATAACATACTGTAAGCATGGATGACATTTCATTGCAGCAAGGCAAAGATCATGGCCTTCATTATATAAATAAATGCATGCTAGGAAAGAGAAAGAAAATTCCTCCCTTTTGCTATTTAATCTAATTTAGTTGAAAATGTCAGAAGAATACATTCAAAAGGATACTTCACCTGAGCAGTAGTGAAGTATTAGTGATCATCAGCAATCTGAAGAAAAAAGAAGAGTATTTTTAAAGAAGGGATGACATTTTCAGAGTATATTTGTAAGGAAATGGATCCTTGTTTCCGATCTCTGTTGGTCACTACTACTTCCCTACTATTCAGCTGAAGTGTCCTTATCAATAAATTATTTTGACAAGCACAACTAAATGAAGAGAATATTACTTGGAGTATTTCTAGGAAAAATATGGAGAGAGCTCCCATGTTTCTGTTCTATAGTGATTTCTTTTACACGTATGAAAATGGCTTAAAATTGTTTAGATTTCCAAAGGCAGCTTGGTCAAGCTGAAATTTATAATTTCCCCCAGTGAAATACTAATTTTTGAGGTAGGAGTGTGAACTATCAAACAATATTCAGATTATTCAAGCAATATATGTAGCTTTTGCCATTTTTCCAATGCTTGTTTGTGGCATTCTCAAATAATTTCCTCAGAAGATATGACCACATGGATCTAGAATCTGTTTATCCAAACAGGTATTCGAAGTGGAGACTTTGCAAAAGGAAGTATATAGACTTATCCTATATGTATGGGTCTCACAGTTCTGATGTGGTTAACAATTATTTACAGAAGCACCCTAACGTCCATCCGCTAGCAAAATGTCTCTTTCAAATTTTGAGTTCCACAGAAAAAAATCTTTGTTCCCACTCACAGAATATATTGTTGCTTTAGGATTCTGTTCTACATTAACTATAGAAATCAGTTGTCTATTAGGGCTGTGAACAGATCTGTTTTTCAAAAGGGGCTCTGGATGATTCAGAATTTTCAGCTGTTAGATCAGCCATAATGACATGGGCAGAGCAGACATATTTTTTGTAGCCAAATCAAAACACGCAGCTGCCAAAAGTGGCTGTTTTCAGTTTCTTTCAGTTACACATGGCGACCACAGAAGCAGCTCATGCATGGGTTTCCATGTGAGGCTGTGAGTCTTGTTGCCTGCCTGAGCCAATCAGAAGAAAAAAGCTGCTCATGTGCTAGCTAGCTCCATGTTCTATCTACTCTTAGGATTACAATGTTTTTAGATTGGACTATGGGCAGGCTCTGGACGGGGCAGTTGGTTATTGAATCAAACTCGGATATGGCTATATGGCTAATAATAATGTTTTAAATGATTTTTAACTTAATGGTTTATTTACTGTGCAATGTTTTTATTGTACTGTGTTGTATGTTGCCAGCATCGAATAGCTGCCATTGTAAGCCACCCTGAGTTCCCCCTCAGGGGTAACTTACTTACTTAGGTGATCCCTCATTGGCCAAGTAGGATAGTCTTCCAGGATCAGAATTCTTGTGAGTCTGTAGGTGGCTCTGGAGCCCTATTCTTGATCTGCATCTTCTTCCGCAGTGAGGGCATTAGTTTCCAGGTGGAAGGCGGTCTCAATCGGAGTTGGCTTGACGCGCCTTCCTCTTGGCATGTTTCTCTCTTTCACCCTCCATGGACAGGGTAGAAATGTTTGAAATAATACTAATAATAAATAACATAATTTCACTTGATTTTGGACTCAATTCCAATCTTTTTCTTTGACACTTTCATTTATTTTTCTTAGTTTCTTATCTTTTATTCCGTTTTTAAATTATTTCAGTAGGGAAGTGAAAGTGGGTATGCACTTACTTTTCTCTGTACTGAGTCCTGCACCTTTCCCACCCCCCTCCAAAAATATCCAGTCCTTTTGTCTTTTCATTCACCTCTTTGGATGAGGACCCTTCCACACAGCCATATAGTCCAGAATATCAAGTCAGAAAATCCCACAATATTTGCTTTGAACTGGTTATCTGAGGGCCATTCCACACAGCCCTATATCCCAGAATATCAATGTAGAAAATCCCACAATATCTGCTTTGAACTGGGTTATCTGAGTCCACACTCAGATAATGTGGGATTTTCTGCATTGATATTCTGGGATATAAGGTTGTGTAGAAGGGCCCCAGGTCCACACTGGCATGTATTCCAGTTCAAAATACATTTATTTCCCTCCCCTGCCCTATCTTCTGGCTGATGTACTCCTGCCCCGGGTCACCTAGCTTGTGTGTGCATGTGTGCCCTCTGTCTTGTGTACTCTTGCACCAGTCTAATACTGCAGCCTTCTTCCCCAAAAAAAATGTTAATAAAAAAAATTAAAAAATGATTATAAAAAGTCCCTGTAAGTTGTTTGCCGTTTCTCTTCAACTCTCTCTTGTATTTTTATTGTGGCTTCCATGTGTGCACATTGGGGAAGGCTAAACAATAATCTCATGCGGGACTTGGAACAGTTACTTTTTTGCAGGCAAGGACAGAATCCATTGTCCATGCCTGCATGGCTAATGTAGTCCAGAAGAGTAATTTTTTCTCCAGTTGTCCTGTTTTAGCAAGCATGTTTCCACAAAGGCAAGAATTCCACTTTCTGGAACATTAACTCACATGAAAGAGCCCTGCCTGCATGCAGTGTTCTGTTTCTGAACATGATGAAAAATGGAGCTTTGCAACATAGGAACAATCTAGATCCAAAGTTTTCATTTCCAAACAGTGTCATCCTTTAAGAGTATCTTTCTTCAAATGAATTGAGAGAATAAACATAAATAAACATAAAAATTAATGAAAGGAAATAACGCCTCACTTCTTTCCTCCTCAGTTCTCTCTAATCAATTCTGTTTTTGTTTACAAATATTTGATGGGATTAGTTTGAATTTATTTCTTACATTAAATATAGGGAAACAGTCACCCTTCTCCACAATGTACTGCATGGAGAATGGCAAATGCACTTCAGCTACTAAGCAAACTGCCATGATGTAGATATAGATCTACATTCTATATATTGATATAGAATCATAGAGTTGGAAGGCCGCACTCCAACCACCTTCTGTTATGCCGGAATGAACAATCAAAGCTCTCCTAACAGATGGCCATCCGAACTCTGCTTAAAAACCTCCAAAGGAAAACTCCACCACACTCCATGGTAGTGTATTCCATTACAAAACAGTTTTTACTATCAGGAAGATCTTCCTAATATTCAAGCAAAATTTGACTCCATTGCTCCCTCTCTCTGGAGCAGCAGAAAACAAGTGGCCTCCATCATCAATATGTGAGCTGTAGTTTGGTGGGTCAACAACACTATCTAGCAGATAAGGTGAACAACTTTGATTCTAAGGGCCCTTCCACATAGGCCCTATATCCCAGGATCTAATCCCAAGTTTTCTCTTTATCCCAGGTTATCTAACAGTGCAGACTCATATAATCCAGTCTAAAGCAGAAAACCTGGGATCAGATCTTGAGAAATAGGGCCTGCATGGAAAGATACTAAGGGCCCTTCCACACAATCCTATATCCCCGAATATCAAGGCAGAAAATCCCACATTTTCTCAGTGAGGATGCAGATAAACCAGCTCAAAGCAGATATTGCGGGATTTTCTGCCTTGATATTCTGGGACATAGGGCTTTGTGGAAGGGCCCTAAGAGATTCAGAAGTGTTGCCTAAGGCTGCAGACCTAACGGGACTTTCTGGGGAAGGAAATTTGCCTCTTCCCCCAAGGGGGAAGCTTGGAAAGTAGATCCAGCCAGATATACTTTCCAGAGGGGGCAGAGCAACAAGACTGGCTTCCACCCCTTCTCCCCTCAGTCTGAAGAAGACGTCGACCCACCCTCCTGTCTCTAACAGTATAATTTAGGTCACCGACAGGGGCCAGGTAGGAATCCCCCCCCCCCATGTTCTAGTGGTTTTTTTCACCTACCCTATACTGTTAAAAGGCAAAGTTGGAATTGATTGGCGGTTAAATAAGCATTGGTGAAATTAGAAAGAAAAATACATTTTGGCATACACCAATGCAACCTTGGCTCAGGTCATGGACGAAAACCCTCACTGGTAGTTATTATAGCCAAGTGGAGACATACAGAAATGATCAAACGAGATATTCTGACCTCAAATTCCTTGGGCAGAATGGTCGTTAAGTGGCTATGCAAGTTCATCCAGGATTATTCCATCCAGAGACCTGATGTTTCGCCCAGTTGCAGCCGGGGGTAGAACGGGACTGGAACACTATCTCGGCTTTTATTTCTCACCAAATTCTAGACACTTTAGGTTTAGTTGAAACTCAATTCCGAGTTTAAATAGGTAACATTTAATAAAGTTGCCCTAGTTTACTCCATATTGTGTCTGTGTCTCTTATTTTGGGGGTCGTTAGGCAACTATATATTCCTGGCTGAAAGCAAAGCCCAGTTCACATATATGTATTGCTATACTACGTGGGCTTGAATGGGCACATGGGTCATAATGGGTTTAGCGCCAATGTAAGAATAGAGCCTTTGACATTTTGCACTGCAATCACAGGGCATATTTCTGAGCAAGTAACATCCTGCTGTTCAGCAACTCCAATTTCCCTTAATATATTGTAGTGTTAATTTTGGCTGGTGGTTTTGTGTCTTTGTGTTTTACGGAACCATCCCGAGTACATTAATCCCCCATAAAAAATAAATGACTTCTATGAGAAAGCACTTTCATAGTCAGGAGTGTTAGTACGAGCAGCTGGAGTATGAAGCATTCAGAATACATGTGTGCCAGTTTTGCATAAACAAACTGTTCCTTGATGCTTCCTCTAATATTTTTTGGCTTCTGCGTGCTTCCTAGTTGTGCATGCAATAGCTGTGATGCTCTACTTACTGGAGTCCTTTTCACACTGAAATAAGAGGTAGAGGATGGAAATGCAAGAGTATATTTTATGTGTCATAAGAGGAAACAAAAAGCCCCCTCTCACATATGACATGGAGGTTTTAGTTGTGATTCTTGGCAAGCAAAATAGAAAGGGGAGAGAGGGAAACAAATGCCAGACAAAACAAATCTCCCCCTCTTTCCCAATAGATAGCACCCACCACTAGTGTATTTTCTGAAAGCTGCCCAAGTAAAACTATTTATTTTAACTAAAGTAATCAAGATTAATGTCAGCAGTTATGACACACGCTGTTTGCTAAAGAACACATAGAACAATCGCTCAAGGCAAGCTTCATTAAGAAATCAGATAAAATTAGTAAAACTGATTATATTTCAAAACTCAGTTGCAGCAGCCGTGGTAGCAGCTCAAATTGCCGTTCAGGAGACTCCAATTAACACAATTGGTCTTGTTCACAATCAGCTTTTGTAATCTCATTAGCCTATTATATTTTAATCATTGGGATAACTACACAACCAAATTCACTCCATTTAGTTGTTGCTCTCTCGCCACATCCCACCTTTTAGCATAGTGACGAATGCTCAAAACACAGAGATTTTGCTGCGAGGTCCCCCCCCCCCCCCCCCGGGGAATGACACACACACAACACATCATAACATAGACTCAATCTGGTTTACACATGAGTGCCATGTATTTGGTAACTGTGGCCACAGGACAGGGTGCACAGGGGCTCAGTAACAGCAGGCATCTAACTGGGCATTAATTGACGAAGGTTTCAGTGGCTAGCTAGACAATACTGTGACTTGGGAAGCTAAGTCTGAATTATAGACATAACTTACAAAGGCAAACAGTGAGGATGTACTCCATAAATACCCATGCACACAGGCACATCTATGCTGTGTGGCTCCACAGAGCGGTGCCTTGTTGTGGAGATATTGCCCCTTGTTGAAACACAAAGCATTTTGTCCTTTAGGTATCTGGCAGTCTGCAAATACCTTATGGTACCAGTGTTTCATTGATATTGAGCATTGCTTGCTGCAATGAGATTATGTTCTATTGATGGGAACTGGGGTGTAACACAGCTCTCTACAGAAAGCAATAGGCTGTCCTATTTCCCAGCTGCAAACACTATGTATTTTTATGAACTGCCTCTATCTTGCACACCAGGAACGCTTCTGTGGCTAAAGCCATAATAGGATTTTCCTAAATGATATAGAAATACAAATACCCTGATGGAGCATTCTCATTCTCTCTCTCCCTCTCTCTCCCTCTCTCTCCCTCTCCCCCACCCACCCCCAGTTTATTTAAGCAGGCAGGATTTTCCTCCCATCTTTTGAAAGCCCATTTTCAATTTCCTATTTTCCCTCATGAGCACTTCCTGCAAAGGTGTCAATATGCACTAATTGTGTTCTGCTTGGCTCACCAGCAAATCAAAGCGGCAAACAGAATGGGCCAATATGCATTCAAATCCCTTTACTTGCCAGCATCTATCTCAGCTGGAAAAGATATGCAAAAGCAAATATCTCTATGCTGGGAAAATCAGGATTCCTTTTGCTGACCTCAAACAGAAGTGATGTAGACAGTATTCATTTGAGACTTTTACTTCCTAAAGAGACATCTGTGAGATGATTTCAATACAGTTTTTGCAGCTCATATCTTGGAAATGTGTTGCTTTAGAGAATATAACAAGAAATAATACCACAATACAAGCAGAAGAGGAGATATTATAATCACATTAGGAGGTTGCTCAGCCAGACCTTGCTAGCACCAAAGCAAATCTAGCGGTTCACTTAGGCCAAAGAGCAGAAAATATGCTCAGTGATGCTCTACACTTCAAACCATGGCAAATCAGAATCAATAATTCCGCTATTTAATGGGAGCACAGCAACAATCCAAGCCAATATGTGTTTCTCTGTGCAGAGGGAAGAAAAGATACCATCAAAGCATGCACCCTTTCATTAGAAATATTCCTGTTATGCAGTGGAGCATTTCAGTCTGGGCAGACTCTGTTTTTCTTCATTATTAATGCTAATATCATCTATATTGGTATTTATGTTGCAAGACACATATTCAGACTTCTGGTCGAAGTTTGAGGCGAATAGCATCAGGATGCTGTATGATATTACCTGTGGTCTGTGGCAATAGTCATCATCTTAGTTTTCTCAAAATGCAATGCTGTCAGAATTCCTTTTTTCCAGGGTACTCCACTGTATGTATGTATGTATGTATGCATGTATGTATGTATGCATGTATGTATGTAAACAAAGCTATGCTGTCAGAATTCCTTTTTTCCAGGGTACTCCACTGTATGTATGTATGTATGTATGTATGCATGTATGTATGTATGTATGTATGTATGTAAACAAAGCTATGATGGTCATAGGGGAAAATTATTCAATTGAATACAATGCGTTAGTAGAATGAATGTGGTCATTTATTTATTTGTTTGTTTGTTTGTTTACAGCTTTTATATTCCACCCTTCTCACCCCACAGGGGACTCAGGGCGGATTACAGTGTACACATATATGGCAAACATTCAATGCCAATTTTTGACATACAAACATATACAGACATACACAGAGGCTATTTAACTTTTTTCTGGCTGCCAGGGGAGCTGTCGTTTTCATCGTCCATCTGCGACGCTGATGAAGCACTTCCACATTCCCCACATGCTTCCCCGCTGGAATGCTTTGCCGGAGTCTTCTTTATGGCCTCATAAATCAATTAATTTAGCCTCCCCACACTTTAAGGTGGTACCTTATTTTCCTACTTGACAGATGCAACTGTCTTTTGGATTGCAAAGGTCGACAACGGGCTACACAATTGGTTGGAAACCCACTCCAACCCGGGCTGGCTTCGAACTCATGACCTTGTGTTCTTAATGCAGCTGACACTCAGCCAGCTGCGCCACAATCCCGGTGCTTATTTAGATAGATATAGTACCAATCTCAATTGGGTTGTCAACACAGCACAGTGAAAGCATGATGATGTTGGTGACGATGTGGACAATGGACCAGGCCAAAACTGACCGAGTTCAGTTGTTCTGATGCTCACTTAGTTTTAGGATACTTCGGATATTTCTATAATATCCCACAGTTTGGTAAAATTTTATTGTGATATATGAAAAAAGAAACATGCAATGAAATTCAATAATCAAAATGCAAGTATTATTTCTCCAATCCCACCACCTCCTCATTCTCACCCATGAACCACCGCACATGACTTCCAACACCACACCATATGGAACTAGTATCTAACTAAAACCTGTCCTTATCTTTACATTAATAATTTTTTCCTATAATATTCCCCAACTTTGCTTAAAGTGAAGCAAAGTAAGGTTAAGAGCAAAAATCTTAAGATACTTACATAAATCCCACATCCATTTGAAAACCGCCAATGCTGGATCTGGGGTTAGTATGTATTTCCCACCATACAGACAGAACTTTAGACATGAGTGAATACTTACTTACAAAACCAAAAAGAGAGCAACACCTTCTGGTTGTCTTTCTATCATTCTCTGCTGGTTGAGGTTACTTCTTTCAAGCACTTATGCTCAGCTCCCAACAGAATCTTCCAGTTTGGGCTGAATCTTGATGATATGTGTGTATGTGTATATATATATATATATATATATATATATATATATATATATATAACACAATGCTACTTTACAGCATATCTAGTAGATGGGTCCATTTGTAAGTTACAAATCATCTTTTCATTTCTAACCTTTTTCTGCCAAGTCTACCACAGTTTGCTCTTGAGGTTTCAGAAGGGAATTTCAGGAAGCCAATGAGATGTTTTATTTAAACCCAATTGTCCTTGGCTATATATATCAGTATGTGAGTCTAAATACTCTAAGCAGTGGTTCTCAAGCTGTAGGTCCCAAGATAATTTGGCTTTCAACTCCCAGAAATCCTAACAGCTGGTAAAGTAGCTGGGATTTCTGGGAGTTGTAGGCCAAAAGACCTGGGGACCCATAGGTTGAGATCCACTGCAGAGTCTAAAGGTACCAGATATGTTTGGTTTTGGAAGCTAAGCAGTGTCAGTACTTGAAGACCACCAATAAAGATCAGATGTTGTCGACTATTTTCAGAGGAAAAAACTGGCGAAACCACAATTATTCCTTGTCTAAGAAGCCCTATGCAATTCATGGAGACACCATAAGTTGGCAGTCAACTTGAAGGCATATTCACTCAGACAGTCATAGTATTCTCAGAGCCTACCTTTTATTAAATCATCCAGAAGACAATGTTTAAAAAGTTGTGATGATAAGCACCATTGCTTGAGGAAAGGGGAAAACAGCATCACCTTGGAATATCATGCTTCCCATTTCCCAGATCCATCTTACATTCCCCAGTTAAGCACCATCCATAATAATACCTAATAGTATTTTCTAAGCTCAGCCAGGGAAAGGAAATGGGGTTGTTATCTATCAAAGCACATTTTAGTTTTTGACAAGTAAAAAGCAGCATGGGGAATGCAGCAAGGCTGCAATGAAAGCCTAAAAAGAAAACTCATATAACATCTGGTGTCATTTATCCCCTGTTGGCCTTTCATAGTATGATATGATGAGCTTGTTCTGATTTAGGATCAGATGATCTGGTTTGAAAGAGGGCAGAAAGTGTGTGGGGGAGGAAACAGTCAGTCTGGCAGCAAATGGGGGAATACAAAATCTGCTCAAATAATTGGAAACACGACAGATTTTCCTTAACTGATGCCACTGGCGTCTTCGTTTATCTATCCCTCTCAGCTGAATTTGTTAAGTGCATTATCTTATTGGTTTTAAAGTTTTCATCTCACTTATTTGCAGGGGGGAAACGTGAACAAATCAGTCATGATGGATTGCCTAATTTTCCTGGGCTGAATAAACCCAGTTTTATAAGACTGTTGATTCCTGGGTTATTAGTTAATAGAAACATTTATCAATTTCTGTACAAAACAAAAAAGAACATAAAAGTCCTACACACACAACCAACCAACCAACATAAAATCGATTGCATTAGAAACCTCCTTCCGGGTCAGCACATAATAACCAGTGTTGGATATTCTTATGGTAATTGCATCATTCTAGGGAGGCCTGAGTAAAAATAATAATCAGTTTCTCGTTTTTTTTTCTTTCCATTCCTTTCCTTTCCTAGATATATGCAAAACCTGGTCCAAGTGAAAGGATATCATTAGATCAACAATTACACCAAAGAGCCTTTGATCAGAAGATGTGGAGGAGAAAGAGAAAGGCCATTTCCTCTATAACATGCATGGTGGTAGTGTCTATGCCTCATTTCTTCAACTATGAATGAGGTGTTAGATTTTACAATCCTACTTGCTACTGATAATGAACAGAAGAATGACTGTTAATTGGTGTGTAGGGTAATGTTGGTGGTAATATTTCTTTTAACTTCAATTCATCATTTGCAGGTGACTGATCGCTTGAAATGGGAAAAGTACAGGTCCACCTGGTAAGATATCCCTGGGAAGCAGTTTTCTCTAAAGCTTTCCCTTTGGGCAACTTTTTAGAAATGCATATTTTATTGTAGTTTATATCACTGATTTACCTGAAGTGTAGAAACAAGAAGACAAAAAATGAGCATTGATACTTCGAAAAGAAGTCTGTCACCCAATAAAATTTCCCTAGCAATGCAGAACGTGAGATATGGAAAATCATTTACACATAGAACTCACATATTTGCTGGACTCGCGTTCCAGGAAAGGGGGCATATGGATAATGCAGATGAACACAGGAACTGGGGAAAAAACTAATAACTTTATGCAATCTGAAAACCCTAGAAGTCATAGAAAACCAGAGAAAATGTATAGATTGAAAATATATTGGGGGGGGGGATCCTCCATCATAAACGCCAGTTTATGTTTAATTATATATCAGGATATGTTTCCAAACAGAATATTTCAGCATCTCTCTGAGAATCTGGCATAAGTCTGATATCATTGTGATAATAATAGAGACAGTTTCATACAAAAGCTTGCTGCATGTACCTTCATTCCCTTGCACACTCACTTTTCAACAGGGTGTAGCCATGACCTGAACCTATGTTACATATCAATTAATATCCATGTTTATAGCAAACAATAGAATTCTAAAAACATGTGGCCAATCAAAATGGACACAGTCAAATATGACAATCAGCAACGTTCATGTGAGACAACAAGCAAAAGGTTTGCTATAAGTTTTCTAGGCTGTATGGTCATGTTCTAGAAGCATTCTCTCCTGATGTTCTGCCCACATTTATGGCAGGCATCCTCAGAGGTTGTGAGGTCTGTTGGAAACTAAACAGAGGTTGTGAGGTCTGTTGGAAAATAAACAAGTGGAGTTTATACTTTTGTGGAATGTCCAGGGTGGGCATATATTTTATTCCATAGATATATAAACTCCACTTGCCTAGTTTCCAACACACCTGAATTATCAGGAGAGATTGCTTGTGGAACATGGCTATATAGCCTGGAAAACTCTCAGCAACCTAGTGATTCCGGCCATGAAAGCCTTCAACAACACATTGAACAAGCAAGAGACCTGTATAAAATAACAGGAGACATGATAGATGCTCTTGATATTTGTAGCGGGAGGTAAAGAGAAGGCAAGGTGAAGCAGACTGATGAAAGACATTTGAAAGTACCTGGAACTTGACAGAGCCAGAGTGCCACTCACTGGGTCCCACTACATCAGTGGTTCTCAACCTGGAGGTCGGGACCCCTGGAGGGGTCGCGAGGGGGTGTCAGAAGGGTCGCCAAAGACCATCACAGACAGTATTTTCTGTTGGTCATGGGAGTTCTGTGTGGGAAGTTTGGCCTAATTCTATCGTTGGTGGGCTTCTGAATGCTCTTTGGTTGTAGGTGAACTATAAATCCAGGCAACTACAACTCCCAAATGTCAAGGTCTATTTTCCTCGAACTTCAACAGTGTTCACATTTGGGCATATTGAGTATCCGTGCCAAGTTTGGTCTATACCTATCATTGTTTGAGCCCACAGTGCTCTCTGGATGTAGGCGCACCTCAACTCCAAAACTCAAGGTCAATGCCCACCAAACCCTTCCAGTATTTTCTGTTGGTCATGGGAGTTCTGTGTGCCAAGTTTGGTTCAATTCCATTGTTGGTGGGGTTCAGAATGCTCTTTGTTTGCAGGTTAACTGCAAATCCCAGCAACTACAACTCCCAAATGACAAAATCAATCTCTCCGCCAATCCCACCAGTATTCAAATTTGGGCATACCGGGTATTTGTGCCAAATTTGCTCCAGTGAATGAAAATACATCCTGCAGATCATTATTTACATGGTGATTCATAATGTTAGGGTTATGGTTGGGAGTCACCACAACATGAGGAACTGTATTAAGGGGTCGCAGCATTAGGAAGGTTGAGAACCACTGCACTACATCCTGGCAGTGGAAGACAATAAAAGGTAAAGAGATAGGCTGACTGGCAACCAGACTTTTTACTACAAGTGATGTTAATTTTATTATTGTGCAGAAATAGGGAAAACTGCCAATAAGGTCAATGCCAGCAAGATAGTTCCATGTTCATGCCTAAATTGGCTGCAGAACTGTATTGCAGGTAAGATCACTTAACATTTTTTGCATCATGGCTGGGAGCACAATGCAATATATGTATATGTATGTGTGTAACTGTAGGTAGTTCGGTGAAACACCGACACACTTTGAGAGAGAAGGCATAAGACATTGGAAAACTACCATTCCCAGAATTTCATAGCATTGAACCATGGCAGTTAAGGTGACGTCAAACTGCATTAATTCTACAGTGGAGATCAGGTGTGGACAAACTTCTGCCTTCTAAGGTGGTTTGGACTTCAACTCCCACAATCCTTAACAGCTGGTAAACTGCCTGGGATTTCTGGGAATTGAAGTCCAAAACAGCTGGAGGGCCAAAGTTTGCCTATGCCTGGTATAGATGCACCCAAGGATTACAAGGTAGCCCTGTTTGTTATTCAGCTTCACTACTGGATTTCCTCCATACTTAATGTTTTATTATTCCAAAAACAAAAACTAAACAGTCATTGCATCTGCAAGCAAACAGCCTCTCTTATGAAAGGCGCTAGGCTTTATGTGAGGTTGAATTCTAGTCACTGGGTTGTTGTAGGTTTTTCCGAGCTATATGGCCATGTTCTAGAGGCATTTTCTCCTGGCCATATAGCCCGGAAAAACCTACAACAACCCAGTGATTCCGGCCATGAAAGCCTTCGATAATACATTGAATTCTAGCCATATTAGATGTAAGCCTGATTCATATTGGGAAGTATTTGACTCACAATTTTGGCTTTGGTTAAATCTTGTGCATATCCCTAGCTTTTACTGTTCATTGCTTCATGTGAAATATAGATGACCATGAGTTCAATAAAAGGTTCTGAAAAAGAAATGCTCGATGCCCATGCAGTTTGGACATTATGAAGCAGCAACAACAAAATCACCCATGATAACTTTGATTTTGCGATTGGATGCATCTCCATCACCAAGCTCTACCTCTCTGCAGTATGTCTCAAAATTTCAGGTGAATGGTTTTAACCTCTGTTGCAATGATACATTTCCTTCAGAACAAAAATTAAGGTTTTTTTTAAAAAAAGAATCTTTTATGCAAGTAGACTTTGCTGTTGAATGTTATCTTTTGTTAGTTCAAAGGTTTCTGAAGATATAAATTCTTCTCAACTGCCCTGAGGTGGTGGGAATGTAAATTGAATACTTTACAATTTGTAGACTGTTCCTGCAGTAAAGTGCATCTCCTCCATGAGCAAGTGTTTGGGGATTTTTCAGTTACTGTAGTCTGAAACTCTGAGAGATTCTTTAGGGTAGAAAAAGCTCCTTCTCAAAGTTGAGTCACTGATGTTCAAATTCGTTGCCAACGGCATTATCATGATCTTGTGCTCCAGATTTTACTAAACTTGGGGGAGGGGGAGGGATTGGCCTATTTCATCACAGGAAGGAGGGACCTCTCCCACCTCCACTATTACCATCAAAGTCTATGACTTTTATGCCAGAAGGATGAGACATATGACTAAATGCCTTATTTAGATCAGGGATTAAGAACCAGAATACATCACAACCTGCTTATCTACAAATTAAATATCCACAGCTTCACTTGCTCCAAAAATTATTCACTCAAAAGTGTTTGTTGGACTCTCCGGGACCTCTTGTGTGATACTCTGGTATTCTTCTGTCTGAAGCATGCTACAGATCAGCACTAGAGGACTTAAAGAGGCTCACAAATAGATGTGTTTGTTGGTTTCTAGATCCTCCAGTTTTGTTTTATAGTGTATTGCCAACCCAAGTTTGTCATTTCTAAAAAATGCAGGCACCTGCTGCCAGGGACAGCTGATGTTTCCCATGTCAATGGACTGGCGAATCTAGTCTGGATTTTAGCCAGAACTTTAAAGGGTCTTTCCAAAATAGGACAGAGCACCCAGGGCAGTTTTTTTACAGTTTGGACTAAAGAAAGGATTCACTGTCCTACTGAGATGGAAGCTACTGCCTGCCACTTGTTGATGCTGAAAAGCAAAAGTGGTTCAGCATCGCATTTCCTCATGTATTTGTATAAAAAGTAGTAGTGCATGACCCATGTAATGATGATGATGTACTGCATGTCTCCATCAAAGTCTGTTCTTGGGTAATTCAAGGAAATAATGATACAATTTCAGGAAGACACAAAGTAAGTTATATTAGTTGGATGCGGAGCACTAGATACAGTAGGAGACCCATATCTTCTTTACTTTTGAAGATATGTGGCTCTTTTGAAAATGCAGAGGAAATTCACATTACTAAGGCTGTAGCATGTCTGAGCACCATGCAAATTAAAAACTATTAAATTATTGGTAAACAAAAGAACCAAGTCACTCATGAACATGCTAAAAATCAGATTTTCTGAACTGTAGTTATCTAAAAACCCAAATTAGTTTACATCTGGATGTCATTCCTACAGGTAGGCTGAAATAGATTTGCTTGAATATTTTTAGTATGGTCATTGAAGAATGTAAATTTGCTCCAAATCAGTGGTACTCCTATCTCAGTGGCTAACTACAGTCTAAGGATGAGTGGGCCAACTAATGCAAGAATTGGGGAGATGGAATAGCTTTCAGAAAGCACGTAGTCAGCAAGACATAAGGACCCAATTTGCAACCAAACACAAATGCACTAGAGGGTATGTTTGGTCTTCAGCTCATTACCCTGTTAATTGCTATAGGCACCATTGGGGATAAGGAGGAAAGAAGCATTAGCACTGTGCACAGGAGTAAGCATTGAGCAGAGCAAAACTTTTCCACCAGGTTTTGCAACATGGAAACTTAACCAATTCTGATCCCTCTAAACAACTGCCCGGGACGACTTTCACTGAGAGGAAATCAGTATGCAGTTTGAATGAGTCGAGGGCATTGCTATCAAC
Organism: Anolis sagrei; assembly: GCF_037176765.1. NCBI lineage: Eukaryota > Metazoa > Chordata > Lepidosauria > Squamata > Anolidae > Anolis > Anolis sagrei. The sequence goes on from NC_090024.1 coordinate 84,173,843, forward strand.
TTTTCTGGTAACCCAGAATATATTAAAATGACATGGATGATCACAATATGATGCCACAATCTACTTTTATGAAAAGAACAAGTTTGTAGTTCAGTTGTTCATTATGGGATTCCAGAAGTTCTAGTCCTTATCATGAGAACTCTTTCATATGATGGTAACAGTAACAATTATTTTCTTGATCACCCATGTTTGTATTTTCTAATTGGAAAACATTTTCCAATTAGATTGGATTGTGCTTTCTAAATGGAAGTCCTTGGCCTGACCACAGAATGATTTCAAAAATCTCAAAAAAAAGTCATTTTTGTGCATTTTAAAAGTTGTTTTTCATACTTTGGAACCGAAAAAAATATTTTGGCAAACCCCACACCCCATCCCATCCCTTCCTTTTATGTTAAAAATAATACTGGTTTCTGCACAGACATGTTGGGTCATTTTCTCAAGGGCTCATCTCAGTATGTGGAGACACCATCATCAACAATGAGAAAAACTATGTGTAAACTTGACATCCTTCCTCAAAGATAAATTAGTAGCACCATTGAGCAAATGGTGAAGGGCTGAGGTTGGGAATATTTAGGCTGAAGGAATAATGATGTTCCATGGTGACCTCAATGAAGTATTATAAACAGAAGGCCCAAAATAAGCATTATCCTACTTCTGTGATACGTCAGTACCTATAAATGAACCAAGTACAGCTGGTATCTGGGTTTCTGTGTAATTTCTTTTAGAATGTGCTTCTTTCCATATATCTAGAATTATTTAGTCACAGGAATTATCCACCTTAATCCAGGGCAGGATTAGGCAACTTTGATCCTGTATTACATTCCTACCGTGCAGGCACCCATTTTTGTTAACATTTAACACTCCAGATTACCGAAGTGCTGAGTTCCCCCGTTTCCTGTGCCTGTCAGTATTTCTTCTCACTCATGCCTGGCTTTGCAAAGATGACATAAGCAGTAGCCCTGGCAACCATCCCAGTGATCTTGAGCTCAGCTCCAGTAGAAAGCCAATTGCAGTCGCCCAGCATATTTCCAGTGTATCAGACAGACGTAGGCTCAGCTTAATCTTGTTAGCGCCAATGAGGCAGTTTTCAAACATTTCGGCAAATCGAATCATCCCTAAGGACCGCAAGTTAGAGGAGCAGAGGTGGAAAGTGGGGAGGGGGACAAAGGAGGCGGGGGGGAGAGGATAACCATCTAAGGTGGGATTAAAGCCAGGCATGCTTGCATTTCCAGCCTCCCTCCTTCTCTTAACCTGTCAGCAAGCCTGTTCTGTTAACACACTGCTTTTCTTTTCTCTAGCAGCCCTCTCCACCTCCCTTTTCTCTCTGCCTCCATTGGAAAACTCAAAGCCAAGCCCGCAATGGACAGCGACAAATGGAACAGCTCATCTATCTGCGGAAAGAAGCCTCTTTGATGGTTCCCCAGTGGATGTAATTGTGCTCATTACTGCCCATTTACATTTCATCACTCGATTATCACAAATGCCTCATTACAGTTGATAAGGGTTTTGCCATTGAGCTGCTTGCTAACTATTTATTTCTGAGCCTCACTGTCATCGGTAGAGAGACCGGGAAGGGAAGGGGTGAGGAGGAAGCCAAGAGGAATGGCTGAAGGGGGGAGGAGGAAGAGGAGGTGAAAAAAGGTCTCCTATCAGATTTTATTAAAGGCTGTGATTTAAATCGATATTTAATAAAGTGGCTCCTGCCATGTAACACCTGCAATTCCCCATGCGGTCCAGGATCATGAATCTGAGAGTCCCACTGAAGCTTGCAAGCATAACTCAATTGGGCATTGTGCGCCAGTCTGGCACCTGTGTCCCCGAGCACAGGGCCTCAGAGGTAATAGGTTTACGAGCCAATGAGCAGACCTGATAGGTTTTAAATGGATTAAGTAGGTGTCTGTGGCCTAGTGAGGAATACATCAGGAGAAAAATACAATAAGTCTGCATAAACAGAGGACAATAGGAAGCACAGACAGATGTGAGGCAAGTCTTGAACATCAATGTGCTCTTAGCTGCTGTCATTCCAGTATACTTGCTGCTTAGTCCCTGCCATTCCAGTATACTTGGTATAATGGGAGATGCTATCAGTCAGTTAAGTTTAATAAGCTTGAAGGTGCTGGGTAATACACAGCTAGTCTTGCAACTGAGTCTGGACATGGGTCATGTCATCAAGGCTGACCAAAGACTCAAAAAGCAAATTATGCCCATCCTAAATATTAACTAATATTAACTAATTGCATTTTCTTCTAGTTCTCCTTTTGGGTAGGGGAAGAATATGAAGTTCCTGCCTTATTAAAAAAAATGGGGGGGGGGGAGGCAGGGTGAATACGGAAACAAAATTCTTCCATTCTCTGAGTAAAGGTAAAGGTTTCCCCCTGATATTAAGTCTAGCCATGTCCGACTCTGGAGGAAGAGCCAGCATTGTCTGTAGACACCTCCAAGGTCATGTGGCCAGTGTGACTGCATGGAGTGCTGTTACCTTCCCACCAGGGCAGTACCTATTGATCTACTCGCATTTGCATGTTTTCAAACTGCTAGGTTGGCAGAAGCTGGGGCTAACAGCGGGAGCTCGCCCTGTTCTCTGGATTCAAACCACTGACCATTGGGTCCGCAAATTCAGCAACTCAGCTGTTTAAGCTACCGTGCCACCAAGGGCTTCCATCCTTTGTACTGGCCCAAATAAATAGGTATGGCTTTTTCCAGTATAGAGAGGACAAAATTGCTTTTTGCCTGTCATATGCTTGTTAAAGCTGCAGATTATGCCAGAGGAAAAAAATGAAGTGGGTGAGAGACAACACTGATGAATGTCAAAAAGATATGGTAATATGGAGGAATTTAGATCTAAACTTTTACTCACTCAACACTCTGGGCTGTGAACTTGTCACTTTTGTTTTCTACCCATATTGACCATATCCAGATGCTTGCCTAATGCAACTGGCTTTCTGTGAACCTAAGAATTTTTGCCCTTGAACTGTAGTGGTTATTTGTAGGCAGTCATGTCTAATATGGAAAGATTACCCAAGCTGAACAGTCTTTAGAAATCATGTTTGCCCTGATGCTGCACAATTCTGCCTGAACAAAACTGTGTTGTAACATTCCAAGGAAGTAGCAGTGTGATTTGTTTCTTCTTAATGTTCTAATGCCATGCAGCCCATTGTGTGAACAGCACTGAAATCTGTACTCAAGATGTATAGGAAAATTACATCAGATTTATTTACAGGGGACCATTTGTGTTGAACTAGCAGGTTTCTATTGTGTCAGCAATTCTCTATTGCATTTGTTTTAACTGGGATATCAGGCAAAAAGTACAACCCTATTAAAACCGAACATTGCATTTTGAAAAATAGCAGCACTGGCCCCTCTCTCCTCTGCAAAATGAAAAAAAGGAAAGAGATTCTTTATTATTAAACATTCCAGATAGCAAGGTGTAAGGTGTAATGCCAGAGTCAAACTATAATTTTTCAGCTTCTTGCTTTGCTTTCCACTTGTAATTTCTACCCACACCCCTTGTCAGAAGAACCCTTACATTGGCCAAAATCCTGCATGTCAGTTATAAATTAGGCTTGTACACCAATTCAAACTGGTCTGTTCCCATTGGCCAATCCGCCTTGTTTGGTTTGACCAGCTGGCTGTAATGGCAAAGGGCCAGCTGACACTTTTTTTGGCCCCAAAAGAACAGTAGCTGTCGAATACCGACTGGTTACAAGTGGAGTGCAGGAGGGAGGCAGCTGCTAGAAGGGGGGAAAAGGCACCACTCCAGGCAGGGCAAAGAGAGGGCTTTTTAAAGGAAGCCCTGGGTAGGATAGCTTCCAGGAAGTGGGAATCCTCCTTAAAATGCCAAAGCTGCATGCTGCAGGGAGTCAGCGCCCGCCCATCCGCCTGCAGCACCTATCTCCTCTAGAGCAGAAACATTTTTAACAAAGCATTAAACCCAGTCTCTTCTACAGACCGAAAGGAAAGGATTGTAGAAAGAGTAGCATCTTAAGCCCTTTTTTAAACCCAGGTCCCCCAGCTTTGAAAGGGCCATCTGATGATGTCCTCAATCACCCATCTCAACAGATTCTGGAATGTCAGAAAAGAGATTTTCAACCTATATATTTTTTTAAAAAATGAAATTTTTAATTAAAAAGGAAAATTGGACTGTGCAAGTGCAAGATGGTTCCACATTTGAGAATCCATTCCAGAAAAAAAACCGTACGGTATTGTGGAATGTGGGCAAACAATAGGCGTATCATCAGTAGACAATGTGAGCACAGTGGCAGCATTGAATTTTAAATTTCCTATTATGCCACAACGTCTCATTTTACAATTACTTTTACATTTGAAAAATCAATTTAAAACATGTATGTATGAGGATCCTCCATCCACTCACCTACTGTTGCCAGTTGTGTTTTCATGGTGTAGCTATGGGAGTCAATTATCTCAACACATTGAAATCCTATTCCATGGAACAGTGGGGGGATTTGCCACACAGCATGGTGAATTTATGGAGCAGTGGGGAAAACAATTGCCCTGTATCTTGTATTGCTCTCTGCATTCTTTACTCCACCCCACGGGGGGAAGCGTCACTGCCCAGCTTCTCCCTGTTGTTGTGTACAGAAACTTCCCATGTTCCAAGGGAAATGTCCTGTCATGCTGTCAGGATGCTTCCTCCATGGAGCCACAACAAAAGTTACTGATGATGTGTGATGGCATCCGCTGGGCTCCGAGGAGGAAACTTCCTGGCAGCATGCTAGGATGCTGATTTTTCCACATGTGATGAAGTTGTAGATGAGGGCTTTGCCTCATGAAACAAGAATTCTACTGCCCCCATGAAATTAATTCCCAAATTCTTAGAATTAAAGAAAGGGAGACCTTGAGAATTCTTCACATTTAGAACTTCTTTATATTTGATGTGCTTGCATTCCCTTAGCAAGTTTGTCTGCATCCTTTCCTTGGATACCTGTACTCTATTTTTAAATGTTCAACACAAGCATTACGTTTTTGCAATTCTGGTACTTTGGCAACTGGAGGAAAAATTTCATCGGAGAGGCAAAATGCTTACATAGGGGAGTATCCCCATTTTGCCCCTCCTGGTGTTTAGCTACATCCCTGCATAAGAGTAGTGTTGTTTTTTTCTGAACTGCACCCCATTTTAAGTTTCCAAAATATGGATTCTGTGGGAAGACTCTCCAAAACACTGGGAAGAATTTGAAATGATATGCTGCTAACATCTAGCTACAGCTAGATAAAATTGAGAAGGGAAAAATAGATGGAGGTGTGGTTCCTACTGAGACTCTAAAATCTAAACAGGCATAGGGCACCATGCCTCTTCTACAGTAAACTCCACCCAGTTCAGGGTGGTTACCCTGAAGCAACTACATATAAGATTCCAGTGTTCAGTTTAAGCCATAATGATTAGGATACCTTAAATCATCACATGGTTTGTTGTTGTTAATTGTCCTCAATTTCAGCTTATAGTGACCCAATAAATGAGAGATTTCCAGCCACCTTGTCCGCAAATTAGGTTTTTTAGACTTGAGGACCTGACTTCTTGATTTAATCTATCCATGTTGAATGTTTTATCCTTCTTATCATATTGTCTTCAACTTACTACACAATATTGTCTTTTTAGCAAATCATATCTTCTCATGATCTGATCAAAGCATAACACTCAGTTTAGTCTTCCTGGCTTCCAGGAAGAGTTCAGATTTTCTTTGCTTAAGGATTTACTTTATTTGTCTTTTTAGCAGTCAACAGTATATTCAGAACTTCTCTCCAATATTCTATCTCAAATGCATTGATTCTCTTCCTATCAGCTTTCGTCATACTCCAGCTTTCACGACCATACATGGAAATGAGAACTTCAATGGCATGGATAATCATGGCTTTCAGTATTCAATTACATTTGAATTATATTTATGCCTGGAAAATAGTAAATTATAGAGCATTAGAAATAGTCAAGTATTTTTTGTATTATCCATGTCAACTGCTTAGGGCATTTGGAATTTTAAGTCTCATATGGAGTAAATTGTTATGTCAGTATGGAGACTCTTTGACAACATATATGCTGTGGATCACATGCATCAACATGATAATTGCTTCCAAATACATGAGCAGTTGAACTATGACAGAATAATATATAGAAATAAAAGCTTCTGGGAAGGCAGGTTGTATTATTCTGTAGAAGGTCAGGCATGTTAAAGAGAATTGTAGAAGCGTAAATAATGGAAAATAAGTCCAATTTTTTTATATATACTTCCTGCAATATAGGTCAGTCATGACAGATCCCATGCACTTCACCAACCAATATGCAAACACTTTTTTCTCCCCCATTTTTTTTCTTTAAAAAGTGTTTCATCTGCACAGCTGGTAAAAAGTCACTTTTCATACCATATAACAAAAAGGACATTGCTACTTGTTTAGATTTTTTTAAAAAATGGATTGACTCACAAGAGATAGAGATGAGTACCTTTAAAATCTAGACTCCAAGTCCCAATTTTCCAGCAGCTTTTAAAATGTCCCAATTTCTGTCTAGTATCATTCCACACCCTTTGTTATCAGCTTTCTTCAGCTGGTGCAAACCGAGTTCAGTATGGATAAGAGAAGGTAAATTATTCGTCTTTCTGGTAGGTTCAGTCCAAAGCAAACTGCTATAGCCTCCCCTATTCCTTTTGCATGTTCTTCCTCATAAGAAATTTCTACTATATTGACCACACTCTGATATAGCTTGGTCACATTTGTCCCAGTTTTCACCTGTAAAACATTAGAGCAGTGGTTCTAAACCTGGGGTCCCCAGATGTTTTGGGCCTACAACTCCCAGAAATCCCAGCCAGTTTACCAGCTGTTAGGATTTCTGGGAGTTGTAGGCTAAAAACATCTGGGGACCCCAGGTTGAGAGCCACTACCTTAGAGGATATACTACATGATAAATAATTATTCAACACCCAAAACAAATGCAGCTAACTAAATGACGAAGTTCAGGTTTTGGGCCCATCCAGACAAGGCCAAAACCCGGGACATGTCTCAATTTTGCCAGAGGGGTCCAAACAATGCCACCGGTAAAACCAAATTAATTTGTAACAAACTGGGGTCTGCTGTTTAATGCTTTTATAGCCAGGATAACCGTGAGTTTTTCAGGCTCTATGGTCATGTTCCAGTAGCAATCTCTCCTGACAAACACCCTATAAAAATACATTTAAACTTACCTGTCTGCCATAACGTTCCTTCTCATGCCCTCCTGGGATAAGGAAAAGGCACTCCAGGAGGGGATTCCCCCCCCCCCCAGCCTCTTGGGGCATAATTTTCCTTGGGCCAGGAGGGCACAAGGAAAAATGTTATGGTGGCCAGGTAAATTGTATTTGGGATTGCATGTAACCACCACCACCACCACCACCCAGGAAAGCTCAGGATTTTGGGCCTAGTGGGAACAGAAATCTGTACCAAAATTGGTTTTTTAAACCTGCTTTGCCGTGGATTTTCATCCTGTCTGGAAGTGTCTTCATTCTCATATCACAATAACCACCTATTCAAATGTTTTTAACATGCAAAAAAAAAAACCCCAAAGCAATCAACAGGCATATGTGAACTGGTAACTTGCAGCTGAATGAGATGACTTTTTCAAGAAACAGTCTATGTTTGAAGTTATCTCAAATTTCCGCAATGGCTTACAGACATGTGCAACTTGTCACTCAGGGATGTGGGAGTCACTATAAATTTGTGAACCAGCTTTAAAGTTACATATTACCTTCCCAAACCTCTGGAAAACATCCTGAGTACATGCCTTCCAGGTTGGTTGGGAAATATTATTTATTATTTACTTACTTTAAAACCACCTTTTGTATTCAAAGTACCTAACAATACTTAGATATAGGACTGCAATCTCAATTTTATTTCTGTCTTGTTCCCATTAAAGGGGGAATTGGTCCTAGCTATTGTAAACATCTGGAGGACATAGACCAGCAGTTATCTCACCATGCTGTGAATGCCCTGCATGCATATATATGCATTATAGGTGCAGACTATGGATCCAGTTTTGTTACCTGGGCATTATATACATTATATATACCTTACCTGTTTTTCATTTAACTATGCTGTTTACCTTAATTAAACTTAGCACTCCACCTGATCTTCCTTAAATATGATCTAAATGCACCTTAACAAAAATAAAATTAAAATTGGAACAGTAAAGGACACACAGCATATAAGCATTTAAAACTGTGTACAACAGGTACATGCTAGAAACTGGTCTGATTAGAGAAGTGTTTGCCTGCCAGAGAAACCAACATACCCTCCTGCAGCAAAAGGTTCGAAATTTGGGTGTTGACACCAAGAAAGATCCTCTCTTGTACGCTATTTTGCCTTCAGTGATGGTTGAATCCAAAGAAGGGTCAAGATTATTGACACCAAAATCACAATGAAATGGGAGCATGAAATCTTTGAAATAGCTTGATCTCAAATTTATAAACCCTAAGATTTCATCAAAGGCATCACTCTTCACTTGTCTGTAAATAGTCTTTCCACGAGTCTCCTTTGTCTTACTGTAAAAATTTTCTGTCATCTCTCCATATCCACTGCATTAGGAACACAGGAGCATCCTCCAAACTTTAAAAAAATCATGAGTAAGAAAAAGTGTGTTATATCCTGAAAGAACACCTTTCTAAGAATATCTAGGTCCTGCAGAGCAATATTATGGTCAACTTCTACCGGAAACTGCATTGGAAAACCAAGGTTAGATCTACACTGCCATATAATCCAGTTCAATGTAATAATCTCCATTCTAAAACTGGATTATATGGCTGTGTAGATCCAACCCTAGACTTCTAGAAAAAAGTTCTCTCTGGAAGTTGCTAGGTCCTTCAGCACAATTATATGGTCAACTTCCAGCAGAAGTTGACAATGGAATTTCATGGGATCTAGAGCAGTGGTTCTCAACCTGTGGGTCCCCGGATGTTTTGGTCTTCAGATCCCAGAAATCCTAACAGCTGGTAAACTGGTTGGGATTTCTGGGAGCTGTAGGCCACAACACCTGGGGACCCACAGGTTGAGAACCACTGATGTAGAGCTAGCAACCTCAAACTGCAGCCCTCCAGCCTCCAACTTCCAGAATTTCTGACTAATGAACAAAAATGCTAGGGCTTCCGGGAGTTGGACGTCAAACAGCTTGGAAAGCTGCACTTTGAGGATGCCTGATCTAGAGAGTCCTGGTGATTCTTTGATCAAAATCAGCAAAAGTTAAAAGCCACCAATGTGGTGGGAGAACTAGTGACTTTGGAGCTGTTTCTAATGACAAAATGGAGAATGACTGATTGGATTTTGAAAACTTACTATGTGTGGTACTTCTGCAAAACTCTAGCAATTTTTCACATATGCTGAATTGACAGCGCCTCCCCCTTGTTTCTTGGTGACCCCATTTTGGCTCTAAATCAAGTCACCTGAATTGGGTATTAGAAATTGATGGCAAGGGATCCTGCCAAACATTGGTGCACATTCAGACTTTCATGGTCCCTGACACTCCATTGTACTAATTAATATCTGACAGTCCAAAAGGAGCCTTGTACCACACTTATCTGCAGAATGAGGCTAAAATAAACAGTTCATGCAATTAGAATATGAGCAGTGAGGGAGGCAATTTTCAGGGTTTTTTTTATCTATCAGGCAAAATGCAATCTGGGAGGAGGCATAATTTTGGTGTGCTTCTGCAGGTTCAAAATCTACACTCTCCTTATGAGAAAACTGACCCTTTAAAACTGTCCTGAAAATGTCAATCAGTCTGGGAAGTCAACAGCATGAAATAACACAGCATACACTTTGGGTTGTGAGAAACTAAGGTAAAATATTCCTTAGATACAAATAAATGTAATGCTTTATAGGTCAGAGTCAACACTTTGAACTGTTCTTGGATTTCCATTTTTTTAAACTGTGTGTGATGTATCTAGAGAAATTGCTGTGCCTCACCAAAGAGGCATGAAAATCAAAGACAAGTCAAATGAGAACCACCAAGAAGCACTCTTTGTTCCAGATTTTATTGCCCATATGTTTCACTCCAGTTTCATTTGGGTCAGGTTTCCTGCTAGTATACCCTAATTCCAATGATGCATCTGAGGTGTTCTGTGCCACTAGTAACACTTTATGCTAAGCAGCAAGCAGCAGGTGATGGCTGAGTGACAAGAAGTAATCTTCAGCAATGAGAATAGCTAATAGGGGGAGTTTAAAAGTAAAAAAAAAAAACAACCCTTAAACAGGAGCTTCAAATGACTGGAGGACTCACCATAACCTCCTGCAGCAAAGGGCTCAAAAAAGGTTCAAGTCACTGGAGGAATATTTCTACTGGCATTGATGAAAACATTTCATACACACACACACACACACACACAAACTATGGCCTATATATATATATATATATATATATATATATATATATATATATGTAGGTATGTATGTGTGTGTATATATATAGAAAGAGAGAGAGAGCGCACAGGGAAAGGAGAATGGGAGGGGAAGAGAGAGAATCCAAGAGTGTGAGAAGCAAAATATGCTGCCAAAAGCATCGTTTGTCTATTCACCTTTGGTTCGTTCATTTTCCATTCCCTTATAATATTCAAAGTGCTAGCTATTTACAGAATTTAACTATCTCAAAATATAAATAACTCTCAAGTTAAGACAGGTAAATGTTGCTGAAAAGACAATACAAAAATCACCATTGCCTCTAAACCAGGTAAGAAATCACATGGCCTCCAGATGTTTAGATTACAAGAACCAACAGTTGTAGCCAATATAGCCAACGGTAAGGAATGGTGGGAACATATATATATATATATATATATATATATATATATATATATATATATATATATCTTTATTTATATACCGCTCTATCTCCCCAAGGGGGACTCAGGATGGTTTCCAAGCAAGATCACCATAACATAAAGAGTAAACAGCATAACAAAATTAACAAAACAACATAAGCATAAAATTATCACAATTACACATATATATTAAAAATAATTCTGCCTGTTCAGAGCAATTAAATGGCCAGGCCAAGGCTAGGGCAAACTCAAAATATGAGGGGACCAGGAATTAAGTACAGTGATATTTCAGGCTAACAACAATAGCAGGTATGGGTCTGTGGCTGCTCATTTCCAGGGCCTATGAGAGGGATGACCGGGGTAATAGATAGGAAGTATAAGGCCATATTCAACAATGTTTGGGGCTGTGCTAGAACTGGTCATTCTCAAAGGCTTGTTGAAACCACCAGGTCTTCAAGCTTTTACGAAAGGGGGGAAAGGATGGGGTTTGTCTTATTTCCCTTGGAAGGGCATTCCAGAGGTGGGGGGTCACCACCAAGAAAGCTCTCTCTCTCGTCTCCACCAACCGTACTTGTGACGGTGGTGGGAGCGAAAGGAGGGCCTCCCTGGAAGATCTTAGAGTTAGCGCCAGTTTATAGGAGGAGATGTGATCATGAAGATAAGCGGGGCCCGAAACATTTAGGACTTTATTGGTCATAGCATCTTTCTAGAAACCTCTAGGTCTGTGGTTCTCAACCTATGGGCCCCCAGATGTTTTGGCCTTTAACACCCAGAAATTCTAACAGCTAGTAAAAGGGCTGGGTTTTCTGAGAGTTGTAGACCAAAACACCTGGGGACACACTGGTTGGGAGCCACTGCTCTAGGTCTTCTAATGCAATTCTATGGTCAGTTTCCAGTTGAAGTCAACCATAGAGTCATGCTGGAAGACCTAGAAATCACAAGAGAAAAATTATTTCCGGTAAAATTAAAACAGCAATTTCTTTATTTGCAGTTCATCACTTTTAAGAGTGACTTTCACATTCACTGGGTTAGGTGTATAGGTCCTTTAGGAAAGTTAAAAATTGCAAATAAAGAAATTGCTGTTTTTTTAAAAAAAAACCAGAAGGAACATTTCTGTATGAATTTCTAGATTTTCCGGCATGACTCAATGCTTGAAGTCTGTTGAAACAGACCATAAAATTGCACTGGGGGAACTAGAGATTCCCAGAGAAATGTTTTCTCTAGAAATCTCTAGGTTCTCCAGCATGGCTGGAGAAAGTTGACCATAGAGTCAGAATAAAGAACCTAGAGATTCCGAGAGAGGACATTTTATCCAATCTGTGAATAATAAAATCCACAACCTTAATCATAAATTAAAGACAATTATTTTCCAGTTCATGACCTGTCGAAGATATAGGAGACAATGTTGCACAGTCTACCCTCAGGCTGACAAAGTCCCAGGGATGCTTCTTTTTTTCAAACTAGATGTGACATCAAATTCACTTTCCATTTCGAAAAAGACTCCTCCAGCACCTAGAACTGCTCATCTTTAGTGAAATAGTCATCTACTCCCCACAGTAGAAATGATTGACATGATCCAGTTCGAGGGGGGGGGGGGCACGCCCAAGACTATTAGACATCGAGTCCAGGAGTGTTTGCTCATTAAACATTGAAGTGACCATGGCAATGTTCTTAACATATATTTCTTCTTAATAACTTAGTTTCCATGACACCAAAGGAGTGGAAACTGGTGGCTTTGAGCAGGGTAATTGACCTACTGTTGGTTACAGCATAATTTGAAAGAAGCCATATAAGTTTCTGAAACTGTATATGGTTGATGGTGGTAGGGTGGTGGGATAAGGTTTAGCCCATTGGAGATTATTTCAGACTTAAAGCTCAAGCACATTTAACACCACACTGGCAATAGATGATGAGTAAGTTGGCATATAACATTATGATCCTCATAGGTAAATGTTCCTTGGCAATATTTCTCTGAATCCATAGATTATAGAGATCAGCACCTTCAATTATCCTTCTTTTCAAGAGGGAATAAAGGGTTTTTGCCACTAGGCTGAATTTTGCCCACTCTTGTAATCTTTCAAGAAATGGAGAGCTGGCCAGATGCCAGCTGTTATTGATTTGAAGAATGACTTACAACCAGAACAGTAACTATGAAGTTGAAACTGAAAGGAAACAACTCGGGAAGCAAGAGAATCACTTCCCCATTGCCCCTTTAGAGTAACAGAACAAATATTGCAGAAACATAGAATGTTTCCTTCCTGGGCTAGTTTCTGTTTGATATGTTTACTAGCAAGTGTACCAAAAATATGATCCCCTAAAGTGTTCCTTATAGGGCCCCATTGTGGTACCTCTGTTCCAAAGCCAGTCATAATCATATCAATCAATCCAATATACACATGCTTTTTTTGCCTCCACACATCATCTCAAAGTGCCATACAGAACAGAACAAAAACATAAACCATAAAGTAAATTATATACCACACTGTAAATATGCTGCAATGTATGAGGAAAAATGAAAAACTCTTACTGTAATCAGAAAGACAAAACCCAGAGTCCAGCTCCAAACCCAATTTGTTCATCGAGGTAGACTTAAAATCCAATGGATTGGAAATAATTCATGGTTAGGCAGTGAACAAAGGCCATTCACATATTTATCTGCAAATATATCATTCCATTTTAGAAGTGACATGTTTGAATTGTACAATTTTTGTTCACTTAAACTTTAGAATTAGTTTCTGTTATGAATATTAACACAATACTAAACATGACAACTGCTCCCTAGAGGGCATTTGAAGGAAGAACAATTTTCTATTTTTTATGTGAGGGATGTGGTAAAGGTAAGGCCCTTCAAGGGAGGGAGAAAGAGACACTAATGCACCCCCTTACCTTTCAAAGGATGTCCACCCTTGATATAAATGCTCCAGGATTAACTCTACCATTAGGCACTTGCCGTTGGCATCAAATAGTTGGAGGTTGCATCATGTCATTAGGGGGAAAGCTGACTGCCATGTAGTATGCCCTCTATTACTTATCTGCTTTTTGAGACACAATACAGGATGCTGTTTCATTATGTAGCATTGACAAAATATTCAATGGCAGTTTAGTCTGTTTCTGTATATGGGATGTGAAAGGTTATTATATTACTCTTTGACCCCTTCTACACTGCCATATAAAATCTAGATTATTTTCTTTGAACTGGATTATATAGCAGTGTAGACTCATGTAATCCAAAGGAGATAATTTGGATCATCTGCTCTGATAATCTGGAAAATATGGTAGTGTAGAAGGGTCCTCTGTCTCAGAAAACAACATATTTATTTGCCTCATCTTGCCAGGTTCTGTCTCTGATAACCTGTTTTGAATGCATGAAGTGCAACTTAAAAAGCTAGATGGACCACAAAATATTAGGTTTTCTGCCCAAACACTTCTCTACTTATGAGTAATACATTATGACTAGTGCTATGGATGTAGAGTAAAGGACATGTGTTCTGAGAATTGGCTTTGGAAGCATCCCAAAACAGGAACAAATATGTTGTGAGAAGTGATTTGTATGTGACTCTTGTAATCATGCTAACATTCTCATCAACTTCTACAGACAATAATTTTGCCTGCCTGCCTTTTGGTGCCAGTTCCCACATCCATTTGAAATGCAACGTTGTCCAATGTTTTAATGGCTCAATCTGGCATCAGAAGAAAGCACAGAACCATTGCCAAGGACTAAATAAAAACCAGAAATATACACAAAAGGAAAAAAGAAAAGAAACATGTCTATGAATGGATCAAGAGCCAAACTTCTAATAGGTCTTCCGATCTCCAAAGCAATGCCAACCATCCAAGGGCAGAAAATCAGACAACTGGCAATTCAGAACTTTGAAAAACATCCACATGGCTGCTCACCCATCCACAGGAAGCACAGCTAATACAAAGAGTAAAAAAAAAAAAACTGTCGCTATGAAGATGAATGCAGACACTCACAAATGCAAATACCTTTTGCCTTTGACCAAGGAACAAACTCAGTTGTTTGTCTTTTGCAGAGTTTATTTATTTATTTATTTATTTATTTATTTGCTTTATTAGTATACCGCTCTTCTCAGCCCTTAGGCGACTCAGAGCGGTTTACAACAGTTTAGGTATACACAATACAAAATCATTAGGCATTTAAAAGCAATAGCATCACAAATCATTAAACATCAGCATCAATACATCAGTACATCAATATAACAAATCCATCAGGTCTCATCAATGAAATCAGAATCCAAACTCGTTATCCATTATCACCATTATTCTGTGTTCCGATAATCAATCACACTGCTTAGTCGAATGCCTGTTCAAACAGCCAGGTCTTTCCTTTCCTCCTGGAATGCCAGCAAGGAGAGGGGTCAATCTAATATCTGCAGGAAGGGCGTTCCATAGCCAAGGGGCCACCACTGAGAAGGCCCTGCCTCTCGTCCCTGCCAGGCATGCTTGTGAAGCCAGCGAGATCAAGAGCAGGGCCTCCCCAGACGATCTTAATGTCCTAACTGGTTCATAGGAGGAGATGTGTTCGGACAGGTAGGTCGGGCCAGAACCGTTTAGGGCTTTAAAGGCTAAAGCCAGCACTTTGAAAAAGAACATATATACATACAGAGTTCAAATGTTCTCTTTGAGACACAAGCCTTGGGTAACTCCAAATTCCTTCCAGCGAACTCCTCCAACTGCACCTCTTCAGCAATCTACTCCAATGACCCACCTCCAACAACCCGCAGCAAGGAGTAATACTTTGGTTCCTTTATTCTCCTTGCAGCTGCCCCACCCTGGCTGTAACCACACAATGTTGCCCAGGTGGTTTGGCTCATTCCCTGCTGCATTGATCCTTACATCACTTACTGCTTGTTATTTAAGAAATGAACTCTAACACAAACAAATCAGATTACCATATAAATTACTAATATTTTTTTCAAGTAATATATCTGAAGATAGTTTTCCATAAAAATAATCACACTTCAATCCTTTTTCATTCCACAACCATGGTGCTGAGCTTCTAATCAGAGACTGGAAAGATTAATTTTGGAGAGGTTAAAACTCTTAGACTATATTTAAAGGATTCTGGGAGTCATGGTCCGCTTTTATATCACACACCAAAAAAAAGGGGGGGGGGGAGGAAAGGAAAGAGAGAACGGGCACAGTGATATATGTTTGCTGCATGAAGCTAGTCATGGGGCCTGTAAAACAGGTCCATGGCATTGCTTGTGGGAAGATATGAGCAAACATGAATTGTAATGCTTTCCTATCAGTTTTGACTGGAATGTCTTAGCAAATTGGGCTTGTCTGTCATTCCACATGTGATTAGTCTGATTATGTAATAAGCCTATTTCCTTGTTTTCATCTATTTCACAAGCTTAAGAAAAAGCCTGTGTAAAAATGGCCAATCAATATTGCTATAACTATACCTGGTAATGTCAGATCTGACCATGGTAACGCACACCTAATTTGCCATTCACTTTCATTAAGGGAACCATAAATTTGGTAAGTGTTGCCATGGTCAGATCTGATATCACCAAGAACAGATTTTGCTGTTTTGGTTGTGTAAATCCTGGCAATGGCTGAAACCTGGTGCCCAGAATCAGAGCAGACTCAGGAGTAAATCAAGCAGTAAACCAAGAAGTCTGGGGAGAAGCAACCACCATCTGGCAGATGCTCAGTCCCTTATCTCCGTGCTGCCTTCTGATTGACCAAAAGCCTCTTTAACATATGGATCAAATTCCAATTTGTTCACCTTTATCCAGTTCATTGCTGACATAAGACAAGAGTTTAAACCAGTACAGCTTCTTAATATTTAAATTGAAAGGGATTAAAGAAATCCAGTTCCACTCCAGAGAGTGTCCACACAAACACACACCCTGGGAATCGGGCAATGTTGGCTCTGCAGCATCCATAAACTGATCAGCTGCAGCATATTTTATCACCAGTTTCAGACTTTCTCCTGACCTTTTAAACACATGTTTTCCATGTGGATGTGTGTTGCAGTGCACATTAGAGGTGTGTATTTTCTAACACACGCACACACACACACCCTTATAATCCACATTATTCTGGATTTCCCAGCATGTGACATCCCAGTTTGGACTTTTTTTTATCTCTTTGGACATGCAAAAGCTGGAAGCAAATGGACCCAGGCAGTACTGCTATCTGCATGTTCCTGGGTTCCTGTTGGCTGTACTTGAACATAAACATGAATCACACACACACACACACATTCAATTGCATCTTATTGTGTTGAAGATGGCAGCGTGCAGCAGGGGCAAGATTGAGGAGAGAGATTTCAGAGGAATTGCCTCTTTTCCTGTGAAGGCAAATGAAGATAAGGGCTGCTCCTTGTTAGGAGTAATTAGAAGCTGAGAGTCAGGGAGGAAATGTGGTTGGGGGGGACAGCTGTCCTTAATTACAGTAAAGTCATATATTGGGCCCTAGGAAGTAGCTGTGTCCAATTGACATTGCACAACAGCGAGTTACCACTGAGTAAAACTTCAAGGTGGAATTAAAGAGATCACATTTTTTGCTTCAGTGATACAGGAAATGAGCTGAAACCTTTTCAAACAGAATGCCATTTGAAGATCTGAGGGTGATAAGGCAGTTAACTCAGCTCTGCTCTTTAACGTTATTGGAGTTGTGAAGCAGGTTGCTCATTTGTGGAAATGTCTCTCATTGGTCCAGGAAGTAAAGGGTGCAGGGGAAATAGATTATTCTAGGGACTTTTGTGTTGGTTTTTCTTCACTTCTCTCCCCACCTCCCACCCTGCCCCTTATACTGCAATACTTTTTGTAATTTTGGCTTGGTTTGTGAAGAATCATGGGAGTTCTGAGTCCCTTTGGTGAGATAGGGCGGTCTACAATTAAAGATTATTATTATTATTATTATTATTATTATTATTATTATTATTATTATTATTTGAAACTCAACAAGATGAGTCCACAGCAGGCAAGATCACTCTGCTGGCTGTTGTACTGGATTACATGTCAGACACTTCTCAAGTGTTTAGGACTGTGTGATGTATTGGTGAAAAATGTATGCAGATCCCAGTAAGGTGGCCTTCTGCAGCTGATAGATGGTAATTTTGTCAGCGCCGATTGTGTTTAAGTGCAGGCTAAGGTCTTTAGGCACTGCACCCAGTGTGTCAATCACCACTGGGACCACCTTGAT
Organism: Anolis sagrei; assembly: GCF_037176765.1. Lineage (NCBI taxonomy): Eukaryota > Metazoa > Chordata > Lepidosauria > Squamata > Anolidae > Anolis > Anolis sagrei. The sequence goes on from NC_090024.1 coordinate 84,191,809, forward strand.
CGGCTTGTGCCAGTCTTTGAAGTTCAATCTTCAAATCCTCTTATCGTGTCAGCTTTTCCAGTTGTTTATTTATTTATTTTATTTACTTTATTTGTATACCGCTGTTCTCAGCCCTTAGGCGACTCACAGCGGTTAACAACAAGAACAGCAAAAATTCAATGCTATCAACACACGGTATAAAAGACAGTTAACATCATACATATGAAAGAAAAATATACAATTAAGAACAATATACAATTAACACCAATAGCCATTCACTAGCGTCTCATCACTAAAAACATGATCCAGATCCGTTATCCATTGTTCCATTCCTATGTTCATTACATTCATTGCACTGACTATTCGAACGCCTGCTCAAACAACCAGGTTTTCACTTTTTTGCGGAATACCATTAATGATGGAGCTAGTCTGATGTCCGTGGGAAGGGCGTTCCACAGCTGCGGGGCCACCACTGAGAAGGCCCTATCTCTCATCCCCGCCAGCCATGCCTGTGAGGCAGGCGGGATCGAGAGCAGGGCCTCCCCAGAAGATCTCAAAGTCCTAGTGGGTTCATAGGCAGAGATGCGGTGAAATAGGTAGCTTGGGCCGGAACCGTTTAGGGCTTTAAAGGCCAATGCCAGCACTTTGAATTGAGCCCGGTAGCAGATCGGTAGCCAGTGGAGTTGGCGCAACAGGGGGGTTGTATGCTACCTGCGCTCCGCTCCTGTTAAAATCATGGCTGCCAAGCGTTGGACTAATTGAAGCTTCTGAGCTGTCTTCAAAGGCAACCCCACATAGAGAGCGTTGCAGTAGTCTAAACGGGATGTAACCAGAGCGTGGACTACCATGGCCAAGTCAGACTTCCCAAGGTACGGGCGCAGCTGGCACACAAGCTTTAGCTGTGCAAATGCTACCCTGGTCACCGCCGAAACCTGGGGTTCCAGGCTCAGCGATGAGTCCAGGGTCACACCCAAGCTGCGAACCTGCGTCTTCAGGGGGGGTCTTGTCCATCCCGAGTCTTGTCTTCCTTCATGATGATGTTAGGGTTTTTCCATGCTATTCTGATGTGTCTTTCCAGTTATTTCACAACTAGTTTCTAGAGGAGATAACCAGTTTCATTTCTGTCTGCTGTTGGTTTCTTGTCTTCAGATTTCCCACCTGCATTCAAGAATGCTAACCAGTCATATGATTTCATGCATAGTGACATTCTGTAATGCCCAGAAAACACGCATTTTTAAATAACAAAGTTTTCATTGAGTTTATGGATGTGCAGACGGAAAAGGAGACACAAAATAACCATGGCATTGATCATGTGCTTATGGAACAACATTTTCTCCCCCTAGTTTGGAGTAATATATGCATAAAAACGATAATTGAACCCCACAGGAGATTTCTTTTCAACATAGATATCAAGAAAACTACATATAAACTACATTATATGAGTCTACAGCAGTGGTTCTCAACCTGGGGTCCCCAGATGTTTTTGGGGTCCCAGAAATCCCAGCCAGTTTACCAGCTGTTAGGATTTCTGGGAGTTGAAGACCAAAACATCTGGGGACCCCAGGTTGAGAAGAACTGGTTTACAGTGTTGATGAGGCCTCTACTCTGCTTTGCATCCACCTTTTGGCTGGAAATCAGTAGGCCACATTAACGATTCCTTATCGCATCTCCAACTAGTACTCAATTTTAACTAAAACCAGCTAAATCTGTCAGATTCTAACTCCTATTCCTCATTTTATAGATTTGTGTACACAAGAAATATAATTGTCTAACTACAACATTGATCTGATGGTTGCAGCAGAACTTCTCCCCTTTTCTGCGCCTTTCTATGCCATCTGAAAACTGTCTCAAGGGAAATTTTCTAGTACTCTGAAGCCAGTTGGGGAGATTGCCCATTTGAATATTGCACTCTGCCATTCTATGAGCAGGTGTTCACAACAGTTGGAATGGATCTTATACCTGTAACCCAAATCGGTGGGCTGTATAGTCTTTAACCTGAAGGCTTCAGATGTGTAGATCAGGCATTAAATCCAGTCATTTTGCAGTGCATACTACATAGTTTGATTACCTGATATGATCAAAGTCAGGCTTGCTATTTTTCTCCTGCTTTTTCTAGTTAGTGTAAGCAAGCACTTATTTTCCTTGTTTTCATCTATTTCACAAGCTTAAGAAAAAGGGAAGTCATAAGTAACCAAGAGCAAAAAGGTATAGATCTGCTATGACTTATGAACAGGGCTGGAAAATATTGCTTGTTTGGACTGCAGATCTTGGAATCCTTCCGCTTTTACAACTGCTCCCGTTACCCATTTTGAGGAAAAGATAACTTTTCCAATACTGTATTTCCAGTCTGTGTTGTATTTCCATAACTTTATTCACATATATGTTCCATCCCTTCTCTGCATTAATCTGAATTTTATTTTTATAACACAGGAAATGCCTGCAGCCTTACTTTTGACTGGGACTGATCACTGGCCCATTAAAAGTGCTGGTTATGACCTATGAAGGTCTATATGGCTTGGGTTCAGATAATAAAAAAAGAGCAAATCTGTCAGTTTTAGAAGCATTCAGAGAAAGGCTTTCTCTTTATCCCTCAACTTTCACTAGCATATTTGGGGAAATCTCTGGAGATAAGACTTCTTGGTGACTGCTCCCATACCGTGGAACTCCTTTCCAATGACTGGATTGGCCCATTTTCTACTGTTCTTCGGCTGTCAGGTAAAGGCCGTTTTTATTTACACAGGCCCTAGTTGATACAGAAGGGTTTTGTTTAATGCAGGATACTGAATTCTTTCCTTATTTGTTACATTTGAAATGTTTTTAAACTGTTTTAATGTAATGCCATTTTTTCTATGATAGCTTAATTGGCTTTTTAATTGTTTTTAATACTATGATTTATTTTAGCTGCATTCTGTTGCAATCTATGTTGTAAACTGTCTTGGATCTCATGGTGGAAAGATATAAATAGATTAGAATAAAACTAAACTAAACTAATGTTTCCAACTCTTGAGCTCCCTCAAGCTCATGAGATATGCATGTTTGAACAGAGTTCAGTAAAATTCATATGAACATATATACTCTATTGCTGCTGTTTTTGTTTGTTAAATTGAGAAAACAGCTTTGTCAGTTCATTCCTGTAATAATTAGAGTGCAATTGCAAAGCACCTTCTAGCTTGGCATATTGCTGGAATGTGCTTTTTGACTTATTAGTATTCTCCTGCATTGTTTGCTGGCTGCTAGGGTAATTATGTTGCTTTAATTTAGGTCACTAATGATATTATAAACTAGCTTGATGCTAGTATAATTTCTTTTGAAGTTGCTGTTACTCGATCTGCTAGTGGGTTTGAGTTTTTGATACCATCCTCCAAAGAAATTGAAAGGATGAAATTATGTAAGCAAAAAAGAAAAAATCAAATCACATTGTTGTTGCCATCATTGTTATTATATATCTATCTACCAATACTGGCTAGAATCCTACATTGGAGCTATGCATTCATAACCTAGTGTTATGGATCTGTAACTACTCTATAATCAGGAGTCAGTGTTCCAGGGACTTTGAAATGGGAATATCAAGCAACTAAAGTTTGCTCTCCGAGCAATCAGGTTAAAGCAAGATGACATTTCCCCAGCCCTCTTCCACCAGCAATTTCCAGTATGGTGAATTGCAACAGGGATTCTATTCTTGATTGTTGCTGAAATTCAACAATTTAAAACATACATTTAAAAAGATCCATCCCAGCTGCCACTGTCCTGGCCTGAAATGAAGTAGAAGCATCATGCCTAGGCCCAGAAGTAGATGAAGGCCCTCCATCCATCTCAGCTGTCACTGCTCTGATCAAAGAGGGACAGAAGAAGAGGTAATACCTCTTGGACCAAACCTCTTCCCACACTGCCACTCCCTTTCCTTTTTGTGTCATGTCTTAAATAAATTCTAAAACTGAGGACAGGGAACTGTTTTTTTGTTCCATTACTTGTAAAGTACCATGTACAGTTATGGTCTATATAGATGATGATGATGATGATGATGATGATGATGACTATTATGATTATTCTAACTACCTATCTGAATAGAAAATGTATTTGCCTGCCAACAGTTGGATAGCAGTGAGGGCTGCTCTTCTAGGGAGGGAGTTCTAGATCCTAATGGCAACAACTGAGTAGTCTTTATCTTGTGTTCCCACCAATCATACCTTTAAAAGTGGTGAGACTAGAAGTAGGGCCTCTCCTAATGAACCTATGAAAAGAGGTATAGCTTCCCAATAACTTCCACATAAGCCATATAGGTCTGTAGGTTACAACAAGCTCTTTGAATTGTGCCAGGAAACAATCTGGCAAATGCTGGAGCTTTTAAAACAGTGAAGAAGTCTGTTCCGAGCAACCCATTCTACTATGAAATTCATTCCTTTTGGCTTGGTGTGAATAGTTATTTTGGAAACTGGTGAAGTAGGCATTAGGACTGTTGCTACTCCACTTGTGTGTGCTTGTGTTATCCTCTGAGAATGACCACTGAAATCTAGCAAGTTGCACTATAAATAAACCTGGATGTCCTTTTGGGTTTCAAATAATACTTGACAAGCTGAAACAACATTGGGATCTTGGTTTCAACTTCATTTACATTAGATGAAGTCTCAATTACAAAATAGATAATTTACATCACTAGTTTTGCCCCAGTTGTTTTTCATCAGAGCTATAAGTGGTATTTTAGGCTTTGTTTCTGAACTGTAACACACACAAGTACTCAGGTACACACATGCACATGCCTTTGAAAGACTCCTCTATAATAGATACTAAGGATGTAAGTAACATAAAAATAACATATACATGTGAGAGGCAGCCTTTTCTTTTAACAGTATTTTGTTGCCTTACACCACAGTTCTGCACAATTTTCTGAGATGTGATGTTTTACTGAAGAAAATATTTTCTGACCAATTTGTTGGCTAGGATCAAGTTCAATATAACTTTATGCAAATCTGCTAATGAATTGTGATTTACACAGAGAGTTATTCTCAAGAATCTCCGACATAAAAGTATTTTTTTATTATTGGTTTTGGTCTCCATGTAAGTCACCCCAAGTACCTTTAGGGAGAGGTGGTGAAACACAAAAATAAAGTTGTTATCATCATCATCATCATCTCTAGAGCTAAGGAAGCATAATGGTGAACAAGGTGAAAAACCTATTTATCATGTTCAGTATTAGGATGAAAAGATACAGTGTTTGGAATACATATTACAAAATCTTTCTATTGCTCCTGTACTTGATAAACTATGCCATGTGGTCCACAGCAAGCTTATGATGAGCCAACTGAATGAAACAATCTCAACTAAATTCGGGGGGGGGGGGGATAAATAGATCACCTGTACTATAAATAGACCCTTCTATGCTTAATCCAAGACCTGCAGATGAACTCTTAAGCTCATTGACCTATCATGCAGGTCATAGCTCAGAGGTAGAGCACACACATTGCTTGCAAAACACTCCAGGTTCAATCAGTGGCATCCCTAGGTAGGCTTGAGAAGGTGTCTAACTGATCCCCAAACAGCAGCTGCAAATCCATGCCAAAGAATGGACTAAATATACTAGACAATGTATGCCATGCACAGTACAACCCCTGCAGCTATAGCAAATATGTTCCTGAAAGTACTATGAAAGCAGGACTGTGAACAGTAGTGAAGCCTGTTGAAATGAATGACTTCTCAGACGTTGCCATAAAGTCACTCTGAAAGACCTAGTAAATTCCTTGAGAGAACATACTTTGTCTGATGCAGTTAGATAAAACCACAAGTACAAATCCCATGGATACGGGTTTCAAACTTTATTCTTATGATGGGAAATTTACAGTTGAGCTCTTTTTAGGAAAACCCATTGCTCACAAAGGCAGGGGTTTCAGCCACCAGAAGGAAACTGAAAAATTTAGTGCACTTGGAAGTTATTAGTAGCTCAGGGAGAAAAGAAAAAAATGCCCTGTGTCCCCACTTCTCCAATGATCTTCCAAGGGAGATTCACATCTCCCTGTTTCTGGACCCGAATGTTTATATTTATGGCTGAATGGTAATTGATACGCAGGGCACTTTTAACACCAAAATGGAAAACTTCAATTGGATGTATGCAAAGTTCTTATTTTCACCCTCCTTCCCTCCCTCCCCTCCCCTTCACTGATTTGAGTTGTTCTGAGGTGACGGATGACTAGGCTTTGGAATACTTGATAAATGGCTTGATTATTTTAACAATTAAATATGTAATGAATATTTGGAAAGGTTCCACAGAATTCTCATTTTCAGCATGGTTAAATATGGCTTTGCATAATTAATTTTCAAGAATGAGAAAGAAAAGTGGAAGAATGGTGAGGAGATACTGGATATTTTATTAAATGCCATTCATGGGAAACTCATTAATATTCTCAGTGAGGGTAATAATCTCACATAGATGTGGATGCAGTGGTGGTTATTTACTTGTCAAGTCATATAGCTGAGCATTAGGTTCCATAAAGAAATGTCTATAATAAGTCCCACAAATGGAAGATGATATGCACATTTGCAAAGACAAAAGAAAAAAAACTAAAAATATATGTATCTCTTTCAAGTGTTAAAAGGTAAATAATAAAGAGTAGGATCTTATTTGTTCTAGCTGTTATAGGTTATGTCTAAAATTCTGCATTGCAGGTATATTCATCACATAGAGTTATCAATCCATACAAACCACTTACTACAATGCAGTCTGAGCCCTGCCACATGCACAATGGAGGATCTTCTCACAGTGACACCAGAGGCACTCCAAGTGGCCAGCTTGTGGTCAAAGGAAATGTAGTACAGTGCCAACTTACCTGTCTGAGCGCATCTTCCCTTATGAACCTGCTAGGACTTTAAGATCATCCACAGAGGCCCTGCTCTGGATTCCTCCTGCATCACAAATACGTTTGATGGGGATGAGAGACAGGCCTTCTCAGTGGTGGCCCTTTGGCTATGGAACACCCTTCCTGGGGACATTAGATTGGCCCCCTCCCTCTTAACATTTCAGAAAAGAGTCAAGACTTGGTTGTTTGAGCAAGCATTTAAAAATGCAAGGTAAAAGACATAGATTGGACAATGTTTTTATTAGGAGACACAAATAATACATGTTTTTAATATTCTGGTTATGATTTTATATTTTGTGTTAATGTTTTTAAATGTTTTATGGCGTTTTTGGCCATCGAATAGTTGCTATTGTAAACTGCCCTGAGTCGCCGGGCGCTGAGAAGGGCAGTATAAAAATATAGTAAATAAATAAATAAGTTTTTAACTTTGTGGTTTTCCTATACATTATAACTGTATTCTCAATTAGCTTCTGACACAATAAATAAATAACCAAATCATTTCATATTCCGTAAAACTACATAGTTGTGATTGTGACACTATTGCCATGACTGTAAATCTACCCTCAAGCCCTCCTTAACAGACAGCAGCCATATCAAGGAAAGGAGCTTTGTTCATCTGCCAAGCATGGTGCAAAGAGGACAATGTTTCAGCCCACCAGCATATGAGGCTGCAATAAAGAATTGCAACAGGAAGCCCTGCTTCTGATGGTCACAGGCTTCCTCATGGGTAAAAGGGATCTGAAAGCATCTTTCTTTCTGTGTTCCAATAAGTACCTAAATAGAGTGGACATAATTCAAAGTGTCTGTTGTTTGTTATACTAGACTTAGGGTAGGGATTTGGGCCAGGAGATATTCTACAAGTATGTATTCATTCATAGCTAAACAGCGAACAGAAAGTATGAGGGGTATTTTTTAAGTAAAGTCCGTTTGAACATAAATACACAACGAAAGTTTATTTCAAAAAAATAAATTTATTTTCAGAAAGTACATACTTCACTCTATTTTTCGACATAGTTGCCAAGTTTGTTCAAACACTTATCATACCTCTGAACCAATTTTCAAATACCCTCTTCATAAAAACATGCTGCCTGCTCCGATAACCAAAAGTTCACTGTAATCAAAGAAGAGCGACCAGAGAAGAGAAGAGCGACCTCATCATGGACGTTGTCACGGCCATCTTTGAATTGTCATACCCACTTACGCACTTTGCTTTCACTCATAACAGTATCACCGTACACTTCACAAATCTGTCGATCAATTTCTGCAGCAGGCAGGTTCCTTGCTGACAAAAACCGTATCACTAAGCGAACCTCACATGCGGAGGGTGAGTTGATAGTCTTAAACATTTTTAAAGCACAGAACAGAACCGTACAGGTTAGCTACAGAGCGGAAACTGAGCACAGTTGTTCCAGAGGCATGCCGGTACATGACACACGTGCTCGTTGTGGTATGCTCTCGAACTACTAGTGTCTACAACAAAACGGACCTTACTTAAAAAATACCCCTCGTATTAGGAACTGCAGAAGAAACTTCATGGATTATGAGCTACTTTTGTAACCCTTACATTTGCAGCAGGAAACAAGATTTATAGCTGAAAGTTTAAACCATGATCTGAAACATCACACTTGTTAAACATCTCACTTGTTAAACCTACTACTTGCTTCAACATTGTTGTTCCTGTTTTTGCTATTGTTTCATTTATATCATACTTTTTCTTCGTACTAGACCTCAGGGCAGCTTTCAGAAGTCAGAACAAACATATTTATGTCTTACAAAATCATAAATACAAACATGCAAGAAGCTATGACAATGCAGTTACATCTCTTGAAACTGAATGAATTAAAAATATTTTAAAGTACAACCAAAAATGCAATACCTGTCCATATGAAATTCCCTTCTCAGCATCTGATCAATTTTCAAAAGCCTTCCTTATTTTTTTAAAAAAATATTCATCCTTTTGGCAGAAGGACAACAGAGGGAGAAGGAACACAACATCCTTTGGGAAAGTTGATCCACAGTTTGCGGAGCAGCCACTCCATCAAATGTACCTCTGAGGTTAGTGGGATAAACAGAAGGCCTTCTCTCATAGATATCAACATCTGGGCAGATTGTTGAAGGAGAATGTGGTTCTACAGCTTTAGATGAAATGAATATTCGAACATTTTCACAGAAGATGTCAAAAAAGCATTCATGTGTGGTTTCTAAAATAAGAAAATATCATTTACTGTGTTAGAAATATGATTATTGTATATGTAGAAAATGTTTGTTGAGGGGGGAAGTAGGAATGTTGTACATAGTAAGTCCTGAACTGTGAATAAACTACAAAAATTGCAGAATTTTCCAAAAACTTCTTCACAAAGACACTCTTCCTAAAATTACTCATTGCTTCCTTCAAAACAAAAACTCCAGACTCCAGAACTGCATCCTCACCTTCAATTCCCATTCACACTCAAGTTAAGAAAAAGTGTTTGTTCTTGTATCACATTGGCTGAATAAGGACAAAAATTACTATGTCAGCTTTTAGTTGCTGCTCTGCACATAGCTATAGGATAAAGAAATGGAAAATTAAAATGACTACAGTTGCCTTTTCAGTCTTTAAAACCTCTTATCAGTAATTGTTTGTTATTGGAGCCAATTACTTCCTAACAGTTATGACCAAGAAGGATATATGCATAAAAGGATATCTAGCTTATTTGGATTATTCTTGTTGCTGTGGGCATGATCAACTGCATCCAGACTTCTTTTGCATTGCACCTACACAGTTGTTGGTATCTAGAAAGTATTGCTTTTCATGACCAAGTGTGTGCTTCTTTCTCCATTATATGCTGCCAGCTCTGGTTTGGTCCACAGCACCTTCACATCTCAGAGATATTGTAAATAAATATATATATAGTTAATATTGTCACTATATCTTTAGGAGGCTGAACCGGAGTATTAGTACCTTGAGCTGGTCTCAAATTAAGTGGTATGTGTAAATGAGCCCTAAGACATGGAGCAGTTGTGAAAAAGTGAGTCCACTTAAACATGAGGAAGAACCTTGTGAGGATAAGAGCTGTTTGGCAGTGGAATGTGCTTCCTTGGAGCCACCTCCTCTGGAGGTTTTAAAATAGAGGCTGGATGACCATCTATTGAGAGCACTTTATACATCCCTGAATAGCAGAATAGGGTTGAACTGGATGTCTCTTGTAGTCACTTCCAATTCTATTATTGTATGATTATATATCCATAAATGTCATGGCAGTTTGCTTTAGCAGCTGAAATTCATATGACATTCTCCATGCAACGGTGCTCCATGCAGTCATGCCGGCCACATGACCTTGGAGGTGTTCTATGGACAGCACCAACTCTTCGGCTTAGAAATGGAGATGAGCACCAATCCCCAGAGTTGGACACAACTGGACTTAATATCAGGGGAAAACTTTTGCCTACTATGCAACACATTGTGGCTGTTTTCTTGCTTTTGGTGTAAGAAAAATTCATTCAATTAAATACTTGCAAACAAAATTAGAATTGATTTGAGAGAAGTGAGGAGAAGAGGAGTGCAGTTTTTGTTTTTTTTAAAAAACTTTTTCACTGGACTCCAATTGGCAAATTTACCTTTCCAACAATATTCCCCACCCCCATACCCTGCCCCCCAATATAATAGCACGGAAACTCCTTGAGAAATTCAGTTTTCTCTGCTTAGGTGACGCATAGTTAAGTTCATACAGAACGGGGACAACCTACGTTCCAAGGGAAGTTGCTTTTCTGCTGATGATGGAATTGAAATAACATTACTTGTCTGTTTTTGCCCTGTCTTCACTGAGATCCCTGAATACCATCTTAACTGACAACAGAGTAACATTTGAGACAGAGTGAAGATCTGTGACTCTAATATCATCACCTCTAGTTTCTTGTACGATCTGGGGAAAGCATCTCTTTTGTCCTGACCCTCTGGATTTTTCTGTAGTATGAAATAACTCTTGGAATAAACACTGAACTTAAATGTGTGCAAGATTACTGACATCCTAGAAGCAATTTCTGTTTTGCAATGACTTGAGAAAGTGCCATCTCTGAGACTGGAAGGCATATTCCCTGAAATCCACCAAAAGAAGGCATTGCTTTAAAACTGACATTTCCTTAGAGTCACATGATACAGAGGCTGCTTAAGATGCTGGTATTATTTTCTCTCCTTGTGTCAAGGTCACACATTTGCCCAAGGCTGCCCAGGTAAAGCCAGAAGGAGTAAATCATCAGATCATGTTTCGTGACTTGCAAGGACTAAATGCTTTCAATATTTAACTTTCCTTTCAGCCTATAGCCTCCAAAATCCTCAAAGGATTTAGAAATCTCTCAAGTCTTTTTTTTTTAACCACTGCAAGAAACATAAAAAGGTATTCTTCCATCTTCCATGTCTGTTTTTATAGCACAATAATAAGGAAAACTGATAGACATTTTGAAGAAGACAAAAATATCTCATTGTCTTTGAAAAGTCAATTCTGGAATAAAAAAAATAACCACCATGGGTGAAAATGAAGGCAAAGTTAATTAATCAGTGTGGTTTACAAGCATTTTGAATAGTAACAGTTTCTATAATGCATCTGCTTGTAAGGTGCAGATTGCAAATAAAGGTGAAACCAAATGTGGTATCTAATATTTACTGTATAAAGCTACTGTTATTTAAAATGTAAATGTATTAAGACTGAGTACAAGTGGAAATGGAGTAACCTTCCAGATGTCATTGGACTGCAGCTCCCATCAGCTCTTTCCAGTGTAGCTAATTCTATTAAATGCTAGGGGCTGTAATCCAATATCTCAAGAATGGCATGGTTCTCACGCCTAGAAAGACTAAGGAGCTCATCATACTATTTATTTATTTATGACATTTATATGCCGCCCTTTACACCCCGAAGGAGACTCCGAGCGGCTTACAAGATATATAAACATACAATATACAATATATTATATTATTAGCATAGCACAATATCAGTATTATATAGTACTATATTGTACTATACCATTATATTGTAATATTATTAGTAATATTACATGTAATATAAAATATATAATTATAGTATTGTATTATTAGTAGTAGTAGTATTAGTATTATATTGTACTATATTAAAATATTATAAAGCTGTTAAAGGCTCCTTCCTAAACTAAAAACCCCAGGATTCTGCAGGAGGAAGCAACCAAATTTAAAGAGGATTCATTCTCTAGTGTGGTGAAGTAATAAGAATTATTGGGAGCTCAGTGAGCATTCCTCCTCTGCTGAAATCCCAAGGAAAATCCCTTTTATGTTATTATTCCAGTACAACCCTGGAAAGACTGCTGTTTTCCAGCAGTTTTCTCTGTCCATAATATCTAATACATTTTTTTGTCATGTCAGGAGTGACTTGAGAAACCGCAAGTTGCTTCTGGTGTGAGAGAATTGGCCGTCTGCAAGGACGTTGCCCAGGGGACGCCTGGATGATTTTGATGTTTTTATTATCCTTGTGGGAGGCTTCTCTCATGTCCCCATATGAGAAGCTGGAGCTGATAGAGGGAGCTCATCCGCCTCTCCCCGGATTCGAACCTGTGACCTGTTGGTCTTCAGTCCTGCCGGCCCAGGGTTTAACCCACTGCGCCACCGGGGCCCCCATCTAGTACAATAAGACCCCTGTATCTGCAAGACCAGTATCCACAATTTCATTTTGACAAAATATGCCCTCTCTAGACATTTCCTCAGTCTAGTGTGACTCTATGGTATTCCAGGGCCAGAAGTCCTTCCTTTCAATAGGGTTTGCTATTATCCATGTTTTTGGAAATCCATGCAAAATTTGGTAATGTATACCCTGTGGATATGAGGGTAGTACTATACATCACGTGAATCTGTGTGTAAACATTCTTGATCATCGAAAAATGCCTTGCAGGTTTTTATCTAAAAGTTCTTGTAATTTTCCCCATGAAATTTATATAGGGACAACAAAAAACTAAAGATGGAAAAGAACTTTCTTTGACAGATAATTAAAGTTTTCTTTAACTATCAGTTTCTGTTATAACTGTCAGGATAGTTTTTGGCTTCACTAATCGTAACCATCTTACCCTTGAAGTTTTTTGTTTTGGTTTTGCATGGAGGATGAGGCCAGTAGCAAAAAGAAGATGAAGGAAGCCTGCAGTGAACCTACCTGTTCTGCACAGGAACAGAACTTGGCCATGCTGTGCTGTCAATCTGTTACCTTTCCTCTCCTTCCCAAGCATCGAACACACTTCAGAGAAGAAACGGCTTGAAACAGAAGGCAAGGCCTTAAATATTTAACAGAGAGGGAGGGAAAAACATCTTTCCATGAAAGCTGTTTGTAACTTTAGTGAAGCTATGCTCCATGCTACTTCAGAGAGGCAGATTTTTTTTTTGTATGTCATCTGGGGCCACACCAAAAGCACAACATTGTCCATGTATGGACAATTTTGTTTTGATGATTTTGAAGTATTGAAAGAAGCCTGTGATTCTCTCCCTCCCTCCCTCTCTTGAAGAATAGAAGCATCCAACATTGACATGTGGAGAGATGACCCATAAAGTGATTAGAAGAAGAATTTGCCCTTTCCTCCACCCTTCCATCTCCAAGGCTGAGCAACTCTGAAAAGTGAGCCTTCTTTACTTCCTGATCTATCTAATTTCTGTAACAAGGACCATCCCGTGTTGCCGCTCATTGCCGCAGCTGCAAGAAGTGAAACTCAAAAGCCTGCCCCAGGCATTGCAGCACCCCCGCAGAAGCGCTTGGCCCTAATGGATTAGCTTTTCCCAGCACAGGTGGCAGCTTAACAAGGGGAGACGAAACTTTTTACGCTTATTATGAGGGCACACCAGTGAAGGGCATCAAATGTCAGAAGGCCTGAAATGGAGGCTGGGCTTCCCGTTTCTCATTTTGTTCTACATGCACACCTTGTAGTTATTCATGCTAACACTGCTTTATTTGGAAATAGGGACCTTTGGAAGCCTCACAATTCACCACAGTTTCCTATGCGAGCCAGATCTACTTTAGGAAATTAGGTCTGCTATGGTCAGCTATTTTGCAGATTAGAGAAACAATTCTGATACTCATTAATCCCAACTCTCTGACCCACTCATCTTCGTATAAGCAAAGCTGTGTGCCTTTCTCTATTTTCCCAGTTATTATTTTTCATAAGTATCAACTGAAAAGGCACGGCTGTTTCTCATCATATTCAACTGGAATATGATTTAAACTAGACTTAAATTAACTTTTTTTAAAAAAAATACAATAATTGTATTGTAATGGTAATGCTTTTGTGTTGGAAAAATAGAAGACCTAGACTACATCTTCACTGCAGAATTATTGTGAAACCACATTGGCTACCATGACTCCATGTCATGGAATTCTGAGATGTGTAGGGTTTTTTTTAAGGTACCTTTCTCTGTCAGAGAGCTCTGGTGCCACAACAAACCGAACCTCCTGGAATTCCCTAAAACTGAGTCATGGCAGTTTAGGTGGAGTCAAGCTTCTATAGTTTTGCAATGTGGATAGTCTCATGGCCACATCCATTTTTTTTTAGTAAGATAAAGAACCTGTAAAGTTATGTTTTGCACTACCAAAGTTACTTTATTGAACTGTAGGACACATGGCTATATTACCAACTTGACCAACTATATTACCAGCATGACCAACTTTTCCAAACTTTGACTAACTTTTCCAAATATCTGGGATATTTTCAAGACTTGGAGGGGAGGGTGAGGGGGAAGACTGACATCCTTTAGGTATTTGTTATGAGAAGCATTTCACCTGCTGGGGAAGGATTAAAAGGCTACAGTTTGGCAGTGATGGAATGTATCCATCAAAGGAGATGATTCTCTATTTTAGTACAAGGAAGAAAGCCAAAAAAGGGTTTCATGGCTTTGGCCATTTTAAAAAAAAGATAACTGATGCTTCTTTAAAGATCAACAAAATTTAATGGGTGCCTATATTTGTCCACCCCAAGGCTATCTTGCACATGTATAAATATATTACAAAACTTCATCAGACATGGGAATGCCGTGGTCACAAGAGTACATATCATATAAAAGATTGCTTGTGATACTTCATACAGCTTGAGGGAGTAGGGCAAAGTGAGATGATGTGCTACGTTCTACGACTACTGAGTCTCCAAACCCACAGAAATTCAAGGTCTACAAGAGAAAAATGGTCTTGTGATTACTGATGAGGGAGACATTTGTACAGTTTGACATTTTAATATGAACAGACAGAATTCATTCTTTCTAAAGCAAGAAAACTGGGACACAGTTATCCTTTGGCTTTTGTGGTTCTTTGAGTACTATGCTGATTTTTTAAAAGAAATTCTTTTAAAATGTATATTTATGTACAATATTTTGTGCACTAACGAAAATGTACAAATTAAATGCAAAAAATGCATAGTCTAGGAAAAATTTTGCAAAATGGAAATGCATATGACTTTTCATGTGAACTGAAGGTTTTTAAATGTCACAAACATATGTAGAAATGGGACATGTGTGTTATAAAATGAAGAAATGTTAGAAACAGAAACAGATCATTCTTATTCATCATTTACTCAAGGATGTAAAAAAGGTTTGCAATTTTCTCATCTTCAGCATCTTGAACAAGAAAGTCCCCTTAAAGTATTTCCAACCTTTACAAGGGCTTTTTTTACTCCTGCATAAGATCAGAAAAAGTGCAGGATTTTTCAGCAGCAGCATGTATGCATGTGGGCTAGCTACAAAACATACACAACAATTTTGAAAATCATTCTTTTAAAAAGTCCTGAAATGCCATGAAGTCACTGAATACTGCTAAAAAAGGTTCCTCTCCCCATGAGAGGAGTAGTATATATTTTGTAACTAAAAACTGGGAGAGGGGTGAACATTATTCTAATATAACCAATAGGTTGTGCTTTCACCACACATTTCCAAGCAACCTATTTTATGTGTCTATTTCTTTAGGGATTTGTAGATTTTTTATGCCAAAGGACTTCATCACACAATGGGCTACAACTGTCCTAAAATGCTTGCAACACATGCTGCCCATCACATTACATGGGCTCACTTTCAGTGCAGCTCCATCGATGAACTGGGGCAAAAGTGTCCTACAACGCTGTGGCAAGAACACGAGAAGCTTCCTGTGTTCCATTGGAAACCACAAGGCCAACACAGAGAGAAGCTGTGCAGCAACTCTTCTCAATATGCAATGGAGAAGCTTCACTGCTCGTGAGGTGGGATGCTGAGCACTGGAATTGCCTCGCTGCCCTGCCAATTTGTCATGGAGGCTGGTGAATCGGCCCATGGGACCTCATCAATAAGTTCAGTTCTTGGCACCTCCAGTGGAAAGGATAGGATGGCAAGTGAGGTCAAAGCCCTCTGTCTAAAATCTTAGGTGAGATGCCCACCAGTAGATTAGACAACACTGTATTAGATGGACAAATGCTCTGACAAATGCTCTGGATTGCAACTCTGGAAGTTTCAATTTGGGACTTTACAATGGAAACTCACCAAGCGACATTGGGCAAGTCACATGCTCCCAGCCTACCCAAAAATCTCATATTAGGTTCACTTTAAGGTCACCATAAGTTGGAAATATACAATAAAAAAGAATATGGCTCCCTTTATATTCCTGAATTTTGACTTCATCACCACAACCCTGGTTAGCTGAGCATTCAGTTTCTAGAAGATGAAACTGTTACCATTCCAAGCCACAATGGCTGAACACATTTTTGACCTTGGAAAACTTATATTTCTTTTAATATACTATTTCAGAATCTTCCAACAAGCATGGTCATTACAGCATTTCTAAGCTTCCAAAGAGTCAGAAACAGTGAATTGACTGCTTTACTATTTGTATATGAAGAAAATACAAGACATCAAGCATTACATTTTCATAGAAGTTATTGCTCTGAAATATATAAGACTTTGTTGAAAGAGAACAGTTCTGTACCATTGCAGTGATTTCATGTATCAACATATTTGCTTATTGGCTGTTTAGCTGAACCAGAAATAAAGAAAAACCCAATTATCCAGATATATAATTTCCTATTAAGGAAATCCAGAATAAATGATACTCCTATTCCTATGCATGTCAGATTATTCAAATGTTCACTAAGTCATTCTGATACATAAGGTTTTGTTATTAAAATAATAGTCAGGAAGGTTTGTGAGTCTCCCTAGCTGAACTTGTCCTATAAACTAATTAATGCCTTACTTCCATCTGTATACTTCATTCAGTATGTTCCCCTATGACAGATATTTGTAATATCTTTCCTATTAACATTCAACAATATCCATCTTCAATAATTAAAATATAAATTAAAAAGAATTCTTCATCCTGCTTAACTATGCAGAGCATAATAAAACAGCTTCACAGACCTCCATTTCTGGTGTATTATGCCTACATCCAGTCACTAGTCCCAACTACATTAAATGGACTGAATGAGTCCTTGAATGGTAATTCACTTCATATGCAAAGTCCATAGACCTGCAGTGTCTTTTTCCCCTCCCCAGCAGCAAAGTGTCCATTTCTTTTGGAAAACTTCCTTAGGCTCCTTCTACAGAGAGGGCCTTGCTGGGAACTCACTTTCCCAGCAGCACTTGCATGGGGTGAGTATTGAAAAGACTCTGGGTTCCTCTCGGAGCATGATGGGAGTTGACGTTTCTGTGTGTGTGTGTTCCTCAGCCAATAAAAGGCCTGGTTGTGCCCATGTTCTGATTGGCTGGGAATGGAAACAACCAGTGACTACAATTCCCAGAACCATCTCTTGTGATCTGTCTTATTTTTAAAAACATTAAAAATAATAGATGTTAATAAATGTTAAATGTTAAAAATAATAAATGTTAAAAAAAACAGATTGATTTTAAAAAAACTTGGCAGGACTGCAGTTGTAAATGAGGTATAAAACTGAGGTAGGTTTCATGCAGATAGACTTTAAAATGACTAAGGATTGAGCCTTTAAAGTTTCCCATTGTAGTCAATTGACTGAATCTTTGCCAAATGAAGACAGCAACACTCCTCCCAATTTGAGTAACTTCCCGGTAAACAGAATGAAGGGCTAGCTAAAAATGGACCCCAAAATGATATGCCTTTTGGCTGGATTGCACAAGTCTCCTCTGGCACTTGCTGAGATTTCTTCTTAAAGCTCAAGTAAGTCATGGAACTATAGCCATGTTTCAATATTGCATAGCATTATGTCCAGACACAAATACTCTTTCTTTAAAGAAAATTATGTCTAGGGGGAGAATAGGAATGGATAGGAACCATTATCACATAGCAAGTAAATAAATGGAAATGAGGATCAGCCAAAACAGGTATAGGGGAGATTTCAACCTTTTGCATGCTAAAGGTTATACATGCCAGGCATGTAGCCGGGGGGGGGGGGGGCTCGGGGGGCTTCAGCCCCCCCCCCCCGAAATTTTCATGGTGGTTTGCGAAAAGGCCTTAATGGTGCAATATTTAAACTGTTATGTTTATTCATATCATGATCTGATCACCATACTCAATATATCCCATATGCATGGGGGTATTGGGGTAATGATACAAAAGGTTTGCTAGGCTAGACCCTCTTTCACTCAGACTCAGCCCCCCCGAAACTCAGCCCCCCCCCCCCGAAACCCCCCCTGAAAAAAATTCAGCCCCTCCCGAAACGAAATCCTGGCTACGGGCCTGATACATGAACAGGCCTTCTGGTATAAGTCTTCTTCACCTTTTTTTTTTAATTTTCTCTCTAAAATGTAATTGGGACACTTACTGCAAGTGAGTGCTTGTTCTATTCAGTAGAAATTTTAATGATTAGGAGTAGAAGAGCACTATATATAGGCTGGGTATTCACTGTCCATATGTCGTAACATCTTGGCATAAAAGGCTTGATTGAATTTTCAAGGGAAAGATATAAAAGAAGAGGCACTCCTAATAATACCTAATTTTTAACTACTCCACACCCATCTTACACAATGTCCAAACATCAGATAACACATTCAAGTGTTGAACAGCAATAAAGATGTGGCAAAATCTGCAATGGGCTAAAATTCAAATTCCATGGAAGGCCATTATGATATCACTCATGTAGCAGCATATTACTAGATGTGGGAGCTGTGGGAAGAAGAAAGAAAGAAGGGAGTGATAATGAAGGAGATGAACTTGAACTGGAGTACCATATATGGCACTTATATGGACCACAGTGGGCACTGATGCCTATAGTGGCTCATATAAATTAAATAGTGGTGGATAGTGATTAGGGATTCAGAAAGAGATTTCGGTTTGTCAATTAGGAACCTGATCTTACAAATGTCTTATCATTATTGAAACCTCTTTATGTTATCCCCTGTCACCACCACCATTGTTTTATAGAACCATTTAGAGAAGGGGGTTGATATTCTTCTCAGGAAATATACAGAAATATAATTCATTAATTATTTTCTAATTTTCCAAATGCTAAAATGATGTATAGTGAAATAGCTTTTTAATTAAAAGGTTTTTAAATAAAAAGGAGAAATGCAAGATTAAAAAATAAGAGAGACAACACATATTAAATTAAAATACAAAGGAAATTTGAGAGCACCCACAAGAAAAATAAAAGTAAGGGGTTTCTCCAGGACTAGTTTAAAATAATAGTGATGGGTTTGTTTTAATTTGTCAGTCTTTCCCCTTTGCCCCACCCCACCCCCAAATATGAATAGCAAAATAGATAAAAAAGCTTTGTTAAAACCAAAACTTTAACAACTTTTTAATCAAAACATTATCTACAACTCTGCTTTCTGAATGTGTAGTCATCTGTTCCAGAAAGACATCAGTCGAATCATCTGTCTGGCTTGGGGATCTATAATAGATACCCACAATAATATCCCTATTTTTTTCTTTGCATTGAATGTTTACTCAGATGCTCTCAACATGGCTTCCACGATTTAAGTCATGGATCTCTTCACAGATGCAAACATCCTTGGTATATACTACTACTTTTCCTTTTCTGTTTGGTTTATTTCTCTGGATCAGTTTATACCCCTGATCATGAGGCTCTTCCTACCAAGTTTTAGTGATGGCTATTATATAATATTTACTTTGCTGTGTTAAGGGTTCAAGTTCATTAGTTTTATATCAAACATTTCCTATTTTCCTTTGTCTCTGCCCCATGGCCTTACCCTTTCTCTGTGTGAGAACCCAGTCTTTCCAAGCGTTTTTTGAAGCCTGAAGGATGATAGGATTACTAGAAAATTCAAAGCTGGGCATATTTTGGAATTTGTTTTTAGAAAATACTGTAATGAGTTATTTTAATTGCAGTTCTGTTAATTTTGTTATTACATTATGTTCTTATTTAAAATTGTTTTATTAATGGAAATTCATCAAAATATAATTACAAAAAAAGAAAAGAGACTCTCTTTGCTCATCTTGTGAAATAAGCTATTAGTCTGACATGAGCTGTTACTTAGAACTCCAAACAACCACACCTGGATCACTCACCTGCCCTGTCTGAATTAATAATGCAAGACTGAACAAAGTCAGATTGTTCTGATAATAGAAATTAGCGTGATCCATGCAGCTCATTAAAGCGAATGGAATATCACCTTTGCTTTTATTAGCTTTAGGGCTGTGCCTTCTTGCAATGTAAATGTGCAGAGATCTTTTACAGGATATAATATTATATTCTGCCAAGTGTGTTGAAATAAACTCATTCCCTATTTAGTAAACTCTATTGTACAAAGCAAATGGCAAACAAAAGGTTACCTTATGGATTAAAATATGGAAGACACTTTCCTGGAGCAACCTGATCTTCAACTTACATGTCTTTCTCCAGTAGTTTTGCCTTGGGTAATATTTTGCTAATAATGTACACCAACAGTTATCTCAATGCAAACTCAGAGTCCTTTTTGTTTATTTGGGGTAACAGAAATTAAAGATGAACATAGATGAAAATGGGTGGGGATATGGATTTCTCAACCCAAATCTTCCCTGAGCCAAATGATATTGGGGGTATGATCACACTCTTGACACCAGAGGAATGGCCACACACCCCAGTCCCATTGAATTTTCAGCTGAAATGTAAACCCAAAGCTTTAGTCCTAGTTTGTTGTTTTCCAGAATCCATTTCACCTGTCATTTCCTGTGCAAGGAAGAAGCTGAAAAAGTGGACCATCTTTAGTGATGCTCCCAGAATCTGAGAACCTCAGCAAAGACCTCATCACATTGATGAGGTCCCCCGGGGCAATTTGCTAGCCTCAGGAGAATCGGCAATCCCGGTGCCCCAGCTCACCAGCAGCAATGATTGCCCATCACATGGGGGAAGCCACACAGCATCCACCTGTGCTGGCCCTATGGTTCCTTATGGAACAGGCCTCCCATGTTTGGGGTCAGTTGTCCTAAGATGCTTCTGCCCAGTTCATCCTCTGAACCCAGCTTGAAGTTAGTCTACATTGTGTGATGGAAGCTTCTGAAAAGATGGGACAGAGTGAATGTGTCCCTTCTGGGTCTGCTAGTCCTCTCAGTGGCTTTTGCTATCATTAGCCATAGTATCATTCTTGGTTGCCTCAGTGGGATGGAACCTGGAGGCTCATCACTGGTAGAAGTGTACCTCACATGTGACTCAGAAGGTTTAATATCGAACAGCAATAACATAAATGCAGAACTAGTCCTAGGAAGACCCAATAATTTTATAACTATGATTTAAGGGATCATTGCTAACCTTTACTAGTTCATCTGATCAGATTATTGCTTCAGCTATGGAGAGGAAAGGGGATGCTTATGTCTGTGGCATTATTAACATTCATTGAGCCCATGAGAACCAAAGGCTGAAGCTAATTTCTTTCCTGATCACTCTCTGCTTAACTACTTCCTCTCTTTGATTACTGAGGAAATCATTAGAAAGAAGAAGTGTTTATATCTTTGATCAGACCTTTTAAACAGAGGTCACTGTTAGTAAGAAGTGCGGGGGGGGGGGGGGGGAGGTTAAAATATTTGGATGTCTCAATCTCCTCCAGGAACTTCCATGGATATGGAATTTACGTACTACCTGTAATTTTCTGCTTGCTTGTATCTGGGTTCTAAACTTTGGACAACTTTTTTTGGAAACATTTCCAAATTATGCAAAAAAACTTCATGCTTAACCTACTTCTGAACAAGATAATTTCATGGTAGAACACAGTAGAATAGATGTCAATCCTCACTTGCCTAGGAAGCCAGATCTTGCTAAAATATTACTAAGATCTCATTGTCTATACTTTTAAAACTCAAGTCCTAATTCTCCCACAGTTTCTCTTATTTACTCTTCCACAGTGGGCTTGTCCCCACAGTTTGTTCATTGCATATCTGATCACATCTCTCATTTCTGTTTATGAAGCTTCAAGCTTCAAGATATATCAGTATGACAACAGGTCCTGGCTGGACTTGCATTCCATTGTTATCTAACTCAGTTCCAATGGTAGACCAAAGTAATGGAGATCTACAGAACAAGGATGAGAGTAGACAAAATAATTGCCGGGGGGGGGGTAGGGGGACAACAAATGTATTCATGTGATAACCAACCATATGAACAACAAAATCTCATAAAGGAATTTCACATGACAATTTTATTTCCTAAATCAGCCTGTCAGATAAACTTGCTATTATTTCTGTGGTAATTGTTGTTGTTGTTATTAATATTGTTTACACCCCGCTTTCTCGCTCTACAAAAGAGACTCAAAGTGACTTAACAGTAAAACCAAATGAAAGACAATTTAAAACTAAAACTATACAAATATTAAAATAGAATTAAATGTTAATTGTATTTAAAAAAATCAATAATCTGTGGTATTTCTGTGATATTTGCATAAATCCTCTCTGTTCCTCCATTAGCGGAGTTTGTGAAGATACTCCAGCTTAACTAAGGCAGAACTTTTCAGAATTATTTATCCTGATGCTTCCCAGCATAATAACATTTTGGCCTCATCCTCTCCCAGTGGTGAGTGATCATGAATGGAACCTGCTCCTTAAATGGACAGAGGTTTCCTGCTAAGGAACAATGTCTAGATAAAAAGCATAGAAACTTTGAGGCTGAGTTTCAGTTATTGTCCCTGAAGCTTACATTGTCTTCCCTGCCCCTCCACCAAGGCTCCATTTTGTTCCAATCTCTGGCCCATTCTATCCTCTATTCTCCTTCCCAAGTGTCTCCTTCTCTTGAGACTTCTGTACAGATTCTACACAGCATAGGATATGAGCTTGAGCCAATCTACATGATTCTACTTCTTTCAATTTTATTCTAGTACGAAACTGATGAAGGTAGTCAAGTTGAAAGATAGAACTAGACTAAAGTTACACAATGTGATTTACCCAAATTGGCTTATGTTCACATCCCTTTGAATGAAATGAATGTCAACATACAATCCTAGGTCATCTGCATTCTCCAGCTAACCAACCTCTTGGAAATTTTGAGTGAAGGATGAATATAATTAAACAAAAGCAACACTGAGAATTGTAAAGCCATCTTTATTTCAGAGGTGAACATTCCCTCCCCTATTTTTTCCCCTTTCATGAATGCACAGTATAATTTAGGACTTGGACACACTTTTAATGCATGCAATAATTATAATTCTCCTTTACTGCATCATATTTAAAGGTGTAAGCTTCTCAACCTGCCTCCTTAAGGCAAATTACCCCTGAGAGCCTCTGCCTTACAGATGGAATAACTATGATTTCATTAATTGAATGGCAAAGAGAGCATTTGCATTGCAGACTCCTGAGCACAGCAAAAACCCTTATCTCATTAAAAGAGGAGCTAAAGAGATTTTACTACAGGGCTGCAACCTTGGCTGTCCCTTTGAACTATCTGCTTAGCCATAAAGCATGAGTGATGATGTATAAGTATGTACGCACCTCTGAAGGTATTTAGGTGGAGCTCCTCCAGGAACACCCACCTGGCTATGCACTTTAGACACTTACTCTTCCAGTAGAATCTACCTGGCAGAAACCAAAACTGAAGGAGGAGTGTGAAGTAATCACAAAAAAAAAAAAAAATAGCTGGGAAGAAAACAGCTATTGCATGCATTCTCAATATATCTTCATTACCTTAAAGTAGGGATAAGTATTTTCACACATTTTATTCTTGCAAATGCAATTTTTTTAAAAAAATCAAAAGTATTTCCCTCGTTAGGTGAAATTACATCCATTTTCCACATTTGTATATTTGTGACGTTTGGTGAAAATTTTGCAAAAATTTGAAAAAAAATAAGCTTTTTCATGTAATACAATGTTTTGTGCAAAATATTTTCCCTAGACAAAATGTTATTGCTTACAGGCAATAAAATGCATACAGACTTTGCAGGATTAAAAAATATTTGTTTTCAAGGCCAATAAAATGTATGAATATTTTTCATATTCTTTCTTTGCACATATGTGATTTCATAGTTATGGATAATATCTACATCATTTTAATCTCAATTGTTTCACACCTTCCATCTTCTCAGAGGTGTAGCAACCAACTTGTCACTTGGCAGCCAATTCTTTCTTGACAAACGTCTCTATTGAATTAATAGTCATTAGATGTCAAACATGAAATCAACCCATGGGGGCTGGACTCAAAGCCTTCTTCATCACTTCAATGCAACAAAAGAAATGTTGTGTTCTGCTGGCAAAGGTTCAGCTGCATGGGACAATAATGCATGCAGCTTTATTTATAGGTTTATAGGAGTAACCTATAAACCAGGGTGTTCATCCACTTGAGCCCAGAGACTCGTATCACTCCATTTTGGTCTCTGTGATTTATTTTTATTTTGTATCAAAAGCATTGCATAAATTAGTATAAAACTGATAAAAATAGAAGGAGCACAAGTGGCTAAATATATTTTGATAAAAAATGGGCAACAGCGACGGCACTGTCTGTAGCCTCCAATCTGTGATGTGTCATTGTGGTCTTCATGCTCTATGGCCTTTTTGGGAGAGTCAGCTGTTTCAGGACAGGGGTTTCCTTCCAAACAAGTTTGCAAAAACCCCAAAAGAGGTTTTGAGCATTGCAGGTGTTTCCCAGCTTTTTCAGCAAGAAAAATATGGAGAGAGGCACCACTGCCTTTGGGAGTTCAGTGAGGGCTCCAAAGACCACATTACCCTCCCATGGTCTGCTTGCAGCCTGTGGTCCACATGAGTCCAACCTCTGCATTAACCATTATAGAGTTCATTTGTTAACATTAGAATCCTATTTAATACACCCACTTTTAAAAGTAAAAGCAACAAGAATATAAGGGAAAAATTGAGTTACAATGAGCCTTATTCAATGGAGGGAAGCTTTACCCCCCCCCCCCGCCCTCCGGCTTTCTTCTTTTCATATTTACAACACTGCCCACTGCCTTGTAGATATATATATCTGTATTCTTTCAGTAGCTGTACAGAAAATGAAAATACATTTGTGGAAAAACATGATATATTCCTCATCCAATTGTTAACTATGCTGGCCAAAGAGAGATTTTACTGCCTGAAGTGGAGCTTAAAGGTTGACTCTAGCCACCCACTACCCTAGTAAGGGAGAAAAACACTTTTGTTGCACCATCCCAAAACTGCCTGCCTTGATCCCTTCATTTGGATTTGGTTGCTTCAGCTTTCTCCACAATAAACCCAGTTCTATTATTACATAAGCCCTAAATCTGCCGCTTTTTGCATGTGGAAATTGAGAACTCAGTATCATTATGGCAAGAAAAATAAACTATACACCTAGTACTTGGCCTGATGTTCTCTGGTTTTCAACTTAATCCCAGAAATCCTCTGTGAGCAATCGGTTCAGATCTCCTCAAAAGCTGTCTGTTCTTTTCTAGTAGCCTGTCAGGTGGGAAGAAAGAGAGGAAGGGGAAAAAAGATGAGGATGGAAGGGAGAAGGGAGGAAAAAGACATGCCCTCTGAGGAATGTGGCCATGGAAAGATTTAAAAAGCTTGTCTGTTCCTGGTCTAGTGGGTAGACAGAGAATTAATCTATTTAAGAAATGTTTTTCCTTTGTATACAGGCAGTCCCCAAGTTACAAACAGGATAGGTTCTGTAGGTTTGCTCTTAAGTTGTAGTAGTACGTTTTATTGATTAGGCTATTGGCCATATTGAAAACATTGGACAAACACATACACATACAGTAAAACATAAATTAAAATAAACAAGCTGTTAAAAAAGTTCCAATCCAGATCAAATATCTGCATCACCCCTACAGTTTACCCCAATTGACTCTAAATATTCAGTTCTAAGCTGTGCTGCTTTAAATATGAAAAGAGCCATTCTGTATGTTATTTTGGCATTCTGGCCAGCTATTAAAAATGTAGTTTTAATATATGCACCCCAATGTGTTTTTTTTAAATAATGTATGGCCAAGGTATTGGTTTCTCTCTTTCTTGTACAAATTACAACTAAATAGTACATGTGCAATATCTTCTAACTCTGATGCTCCACAGATACAAAATCGTTCATTATATGGAACTTGGTTGAACCTTCCATGACTTAAGTTGTATGTATATGTAAGTTTTGCTGTCTGTGCCCCTTTTCAGAATATTTCACCACACTGTCTGTCCCCGTGATAATGGGATTTTGAAAAATTGAGCTTGTTGTGGAAATAAGGGTTATTGAGAAAGCTTCAGTGAAGAATCCTTTTTTCCCATGATAACTCTTTCTTACTTACTTACTTTTACTTAGGCGATCCCTTGTTGGACGAGTAAGATGGGTTTCCTTGTGGGTCCACATGTGGCTATGGAGCCCTATTCTTGCTCTGTATCTTCTTCCGCAGTGTGGGCATTGGTTTCCAGGTGGAAGGCGGTCCTGGTCGGGTGTTGGCTTGACGCACCTTCCTCCTGGCACGTTTCTCTCTTTTTCCCTCCACTCGTGCCTCCTCGAATTCTGCAGCACTGCTGGTCACAGCTGACCTCCAGCTGGAGCGCTCAAAGGCCAGGGCTTCCCAGTTTTCAGTGTCTATGCCAGAGTTTTTAAGGTTGGCTTTGAGGCCATCTTTAAATCTCTTTTCCTGTCCTCCAACATTCCGTTTTCCGTTCTTAAGTTCAGAGTAGAGCAACTGCTTTGGGAGACGGTGGTCAGGCATCCGGACAACATGGCCGGCCCAGCGGAGTTGATGATAGATTTCTCTCACTTTCTGTTGTTTCACCCCCATTCTTAACTAAGAGTCATTTGTAAGTCAAATGTTTGTTACTTGGGGGCTGCCTGTATTTTGAAGATCATTAATAAGATTGGTCCAGTACTAATGAATCTTGCAACAAGCTAAACTTAATGTCTTCGAAAATTGTAATATTTCTACAATCCCAGAAGGAAGCACCTTTTATAAGACACAATAGATGCCCAGTGCAGGGTATCATCTGTTTCATTTCTTTGCTGAGGCTACCATGTCAAGTTTTCTCTTAGCTCCCCTCCTTCCTTGTGCCATCTTCCACTCAGCTTGGCTCCACTGTATTCTTTTTTGGTGGTGATAACACTCTATTGAACACCATGGGGGACTGGGATTCCTCAGCATGAGACCAATAAACCGCATTTTTTTTTCAAATTTCCTAGACTGACATACTGTTACACAAAATGAATAAGCATTTGAAACTGAAGTTGATCAACTCTGGTACAACATGCATTAAATTGCTAGTGATGCTTTGAACAAAGATACAAAAGCGGAAAGCTGGTGAATTACTACAGCATACAAAGGCTTTAGAGATCTTCTTTCACGAGGGTGGGGAGACTGGGTTTCTTTGGGCTGGACTGGGATTCTAACAATTTTAATTAAACATACAGTACGATGTACAATAGTAAAAGCAACAATGATTTTGATTGTCATTGAACTACCGAGAGAAAGAAACCAAGCATTAAATATACCCAGACACTTTGTGGCAAGAAAAAAAATGAAGGCAAAGGTTTCACACTGAATTAACTATGATTGGTCTATGAAATTGCTGAAAAATTGCAGTAAAATGGGAAAGAATTAAATATTTTAATGAGCAATTAATTAGATTTCATTTGTCATGGGCATAGAAAGTAAAGTCACCGATATTCAAAACGAAGCAATTTTGCAAAAAAGAAGGAGCGTGTATGAATATTTATGTCTGTAAAAAATATATGAGAAATTTCTGACGTGAATTCATTTGTATAGATAAGAAATTGTCAAGAAACATCTTCCGAATGTCAGACATATATCACGGCTGCCTGAAATCACTGGTATAAGTATAACATACTCTTATTTCATGTTGTGCAAAACAGCCAAAGCAAATTGCCACATTATATAGCTTGTGCTTAATGGGACTGTTTTTTTAAAGTCAAAGGCATAGTACATTTATATTTATTAATGTGTTGAAATTGGAATGAGCTCTTAAATTAGCACTCATCTACACTGACCTCTTAATGTGAATTGAAGGCATTTCAAAGATGTGGTGTTTAAATTATGCATGATGCAAACACATGTAGGAATGTGCTTTAGAGGATATCCAAAATTGGGTCCATAATGCACATATGCATAGGGTCCATAGTGCACATCTGCATGCATAGGTGTAAACCACTTCACATGATGGAACCAATTATGGGACAGGGGCTCCAGTGTGAATGCACATTGTGGTAGAAGGAGTTGAAAAAAAATCCTCTGTGATCATGAAGGCATTGATACTGCAGATCCTCGAACTGGATTGAAGTTAAACTGGATTGAAGTTAAACGCCCCCTCTCGAGTAACCGAGCTAAACCAGCCTCTTGGTTCACTGAGGAGCTGGCAGCAATGAAGCGAAAGAAGAGGAGGTTAGAGCGCGTGTGGCGCCTGAACCCCACCAATCCAGCTCAAACACACCTGAAGGCCTTTTTAAGGTCCTACGGTGTGGCAATAACGGTGGCCCAGAAAACATTCATCACAGCCAATATTGCATCAGCGAAGAATCGTCCAGCGGAGCTCTTCCGAGTTGTCAGAGGCCTGTTAAAGCCGCCAAAAAGCGAGGCCTCGGATAACTCGGTGACTCGCTGTGAAGCATTTGCTCGATCTTTCGCGGATAAAATTGAGCGGATTCGGTCAGGCTTTGACGTCACATTAATGGCAGTCTCTGGGGATGTGACGAGAGCATCTGCTTGTCCAGTTTTGTTGGATTCGTTTCAATTGGTTCAGCTTGAGGATGTGGACAGGATCCTTGGAGAGGTGTGACCCACCACATGCATCCTAGACCCCTGCCCTTCCTGGCTGATCAAGGAAGCCAGAGGGGGTTTGGCAGGGTGGGTGAAGGTGATGGTTAATACCTCCTTACAGGAAGGAAAATTTCCAGCGAGCTTAAAACAAGCTATTATAAAACCGCTGTTGAAGAAACCATCACTGGATCCCACCCAATTTGACAACTATCGGCCAGTTTCCAATCTCCCCTATTTGGGCAAAGTCATGGAATGTGTGGTGGCAACACAACTCCAGAGGTTTCTGATAGACACTGATTATCTAGATCCGGCACAGTCTGGCTTTAGGCCGGGACATGGAACTGAGACAGCCTTGGTCGCCTTGGTAGATGATCTGCGCAGGGAACTAGACAGGGGGAGTGTGTCCCTGTTAGTTCTGCTGGACCTCTCAGCGGCCTTCGATACCGTCGATCACGGTATCCTTCTGGGGCGCCTCATGGACATGGGGCTCGGAGGCACTGCTCTGCGGTGGCTTCGATCCTTCCTTGAGGGACGGACCCAGAAGGTGTCATTGGGTGACACCTGTTCGGCTCCGCAACCGTTGTTGTGTGGAGTCCCACAGGGCTCAATTTTGTCCCCGATGTTATTTAACATCTACATGAAGCCGCTGGGAGAGATCATTCGGAGTTTCGGACTAAGATGTTATCTCTATGCAGATGATGTCCAAATCTGTCACTCCTTCTCACCTGTCACCAAGGAGGCTGTCCAGACCTTGAACCGGTGTTTAGCCGCTGTGTCGGACTGGATGAGAGCTAACAAATTGAAATTGAATCCAGACAAGACAGAGGTCCTACTGGTCAGTCGCAAGGCCGAACAGGGTATAGGGTTACAGCCTGTGTTAGACGGGGTTACACTCCCCCTGAAGACGCAGGTTCGCAGCTTGGGAGTGATCCTGGACTCATCGCTGAGCCTGGAACCCCAGGTCTCAGCGGTGGCCGGGCGAGCTTTCGCACAATTAAAACTTGTGCGCCAGCTGCGCCCGTACCTTGGGAAGTCTGATCTGGCCACGGTGGTCCACGCTCTTGTCACATCCCGGTTGGATTACTGCAACGCACTCTACGTGGGGTTGCCTTTGAAGACTGCTCGGAAACTTCAACTAGTCCAGCGAGAAGCAGCCAGATTGCTCACCGGAGCGGCGTACAGGGAGCATACCACCCCCCTGTTGCGCCAGCTCCACTGGCTGCCGATCCAATTCCGAGCACAATTCAAAGTGCTGGTTTTGACCTATAAAACCCTATACGGTTCCGGCCCAGTGTATTTGTCTGAACGGATCTCTCTCTACATTCCACCTCGAAGCCTAAGATCTTCTGGGGAGGCTCTGGTCTCGACCCCGCCACTCTCACAAGTGAGGTTGGCGGGGACGAGGAGCAGGGCCTTCTCAGTGGTGGCCCCCCACCTGTGGAACTCACTCCCCGGGGAGATTAGATCGGCGACCTCCCTCCTGGCATTCAGGAAACAACTGAAGACCTGGGTCTGGGACCAAGCCTTTGGACACACTGGCAGCTAAATTAAGGATCTGACGACAGACAATGACAAATGGAATGGAATGGTTATATGGACTCTGAACCCGAGCATGAGATTGTTTTAATATTTTATTATGTACTGATGTTTTAACTTTAACTGTTGAATTGTTTTTGTTGTATTTGTATTATTGTCAATTGATTTAGGCATTTAATTCTGCCTCCTCTGTAAGCCGCCCTGAGTCCCCCTCGGGGTGAGAAGGGCGGGGTATAAGCAAATGAAATAAATAAATAATAAATAAATAAATAAATAAACTCTCAGATATGTATAAGCATCACCCAGGGTTCAGCAGCCCAGTCCTGAGCTTAATTTACGATTAGGTATATGATTGATTCACTTACTCCTCCACCACTTTCATCCTACATTAAGTGATTAGTTTAGATTTGTCCTTCTGACTCTGAGGGGTGGTGCCCATCTCAATTTCTAAATGGAAGAGCCTATGTTGTCCGTAGACACCACTTAGGTCATGTGGCTGGCATGACTGTATGGAGCTCTGTTTACCTTCCTGCCAAGGTGGTACCTATTGATCTACTCATATGTGCATGTTTTCAAACTGCTAGGTTTGTAAAAGCTGGGGCTAACAGCGAGAGCTCACCTGTCATGCAGATTTGAACCGCCAACCTTCTGGTCAGCAAGTTCAGCAACTCAGTGGTTTAACCCATTGCACCACCATGTGGCCCCAGTAGGTTCAAGGATGCATTAAGTAGCTTTGGTGGCAGCTTTATGCATCATTTAGCCACCTTAGAACTTATTTGTCAGCCATTCATCCTATGTGGTTGGTATAGATGTGTCCAGAGAAAATATTCGATGCATCTGACTATGGTCCAGGAAAGTCTATACCAAATAAAAACAATGTATTATTTTTTAAGGTTCGGTAAGATTCCTTATGTTTGCTACAACTGCCTAACTTGGTTACCCCACCCTTGGTATTATTATTAATGTTTAATTAATGATTCATGTATCCCACCTGTCAGAAAGTGGAAGACAACCCATAATTATTTCAGGATCATAATGGGTTTGTTAAACTATCATATGCAAGGAGATGAAAGTGATATTTAAATCCCATATATCCTTGAAGGAACTTGAGAGGGAGTAACATACACCCGGAGAGCTTTTTGATTCTGTGCTTTTGAATGATACACACGGTTTAAAACCACTGACTTTTTTTTAAAAAAATAGTTTTTTTCTTCCTGAACGAATTCTTTTGTTTTTTGCATTGTGGACACCAATTGTTCTAAACTCATTTTAATCTCTTGTGCTGTGAACCTTTGAGCTGGTTCTACAATTACTAACTAGGCTCATTTGTATAGTAACAATTTAGAAGCAAGGTGCAAGAAAATAGAGTGCACAAAACTCAGAGCGGCTTGCTACGTCTGCGGTTGTTTTTAAACACTACCAAAGCAATTTTAAAAGTTCACATTTGCCTAATCCATAAAACTAATTTATGACTGTGGAAGTAGAAGGAACAAAGGTTAACAATTAATGGCCTGAGTTATTTAAAAATGACTGAGGTAGGCAGAATTTCTCCTGTTTTGATGACTTTTCACATGCAAATGCTGGTTTGCATTGTGCATGAGTTTACAGAAAAGAAGTACAGATATTTGCAATCCTGATCTGAAAGCAGTGAAATAAAAATAGGATTCTTTTGGAAACTTAGAAGCGATCCCAATACAGGGTGCATCAATACTATATAATTAATGCAGTTTGACACCACTTTAATGGCTCAGTGCTATGGAAACCTAGGATTTGTAATGTGGCACCAGCACTCTTTGGAAGTAAAGGCTAAAGAGCTTATAAAGCTACAACTTCCAGGATCCCATAACTCTAAGCCATGGCAGATAAAATGGTGTCAGGTTCATTAATCTACAATGTAGATATACCTAAAGTATTTTTCTTAGTCCCCTTCTACACTGTCCTTATATCCCAGGATATGATCCCATGTTATCTACTTTGAACTGGATTACATGTGTCTACACTGCCTGTTAATCTGGGACAAACAGATATTCTGGGATCAGTTCCTGGGCTATAAGAACAGTGTAGAAGGGGCCTTAGTTCTGCACAATGACTTCTCAACAGCTTGTCCTCATTAAATAGGCACCGAAATGACTTCATATTAATGCTTGCAATGCACTACTCCATTAATTCTGTGATTTCAATTCACATTTTGTTAAAATGTTAAATTGTGACATACGCGAATACTCCTGGTGTTTGGAATATTTTGGGATAGGAGTAAACATGGACAGCAAAATGTTTTGGTAACCAATGATCAGTTTAATAGTGGCAGATAGCAGCATAGCAGCACAATCCTGACACTGGCCATAATGGAAGTGTAGTTAAAGATAGGGATGAATTAGAGATGAGCAACCTACAAAATATTGCTGTAACTACATCAGAAATTAGCGAAGTATAGCCATCCCATGGTTCTTGGGCTGCACCTCCTATATCACAGCAATTGTTATGTTTACTAGAATGGAGAGGAATAGCAGTTTAAGAACATTAGGAAAACTGCATTCTCTCCCCTCTCCCCACCCCCCTTAGAGTTCCCATGTAAGTACCACATAATCAAATACAGCAATCCAGATACTAACTAGAGCATGGATAGCCATGGCCAGA
The DNA here is from genome assembly GCF_037176765.1 of Anolis sagrei. Lineage (NCBI taxonomy): Eukaryota > Metazoa > Chordata > Lepidosauria > Squamata > Anolidae > Anolis > Anolis sagrei. The sequence goes on from NC_090024.1 coordinate 84,224,860, forward strand.
TTATCTCTACCTACAAATGGCACTAGCTGTTGCCACCTGACCTGTTCAAAACAAATACTAAACCTAGATGCACACCCAGCTTATGAACCTGCTTTTTTATAGTAAGCATGACCACATCCTAACAAGCTGAACTACATATTGTCGAAGGCTTTCATGACTGGAATCACTAGGTTTTTGTAGGTTTTTTGGGGTATATGGCCATGTTCTAGAAGCATTGTCTCCTGAAATTTCACCTGCATCTATGGCAAGCATCCTCAGAGGCTGTGAGGCCACAACCTCTTAGGATGCTTACCATAGATGCAGGTGAAACATCAGGAGAGAATGCTTCTAGAACATGGAAATATAGCCCGAAAAACTTACACCAACCCAAGCTGAACTACATTTCCCAAGAGCCAAGACCTATCTACCAGAAATGTACTTATCTTGTTAGGATTAAGTTTCAATTGCTTGTCCCTCATTTGTTTCCAAATTCTCTGGTGACAATGAAAAATAGACCTGGGTATCACCAATACACTGATGACATTTCACTCCACATCTACCAATGAATTCAGCCAGTGCTGCCTATAGATATTTATAACCGCCTCGAGTCGCTTCCGGGTTGAGAGGGGCGGTATATAAATATGGTAAATAAATAAAATAAATAAAGGTTTATCAGCTGTACAGAGAGCATACTGTAATGAAGAAGACTGCTTTAAGAAACCATATGCTGAGCCTCTAGCACATGGGAAGACTTGCACAAAACGCAATAGGAATGTGCCAGAAGGTCCAACAAACTACCTGCTCTTTTCCTTGTGTAATAGATATGTTACCCTGAATAGAGTTTATGTCTTTCCTTTTCTCAGAAAACCAACCCTCCTTTCTAATTCTGGGCCTATCTACATAAGCCATATATGCTAATGCTGATCCAAAGGGATACTCAACTCTGCTGGAGTGTGCACAGAAAGTTGGCAAGTTGGCTTAGTAGCTGGTGGTGTTTGCACTGTGTGGCACTGAGCTGGCCTAGTGGCTTGATTGAGTCCGCAAAGCCCAGTTTGGCACTGTTGGACTGCCACCCTTAGCTTGCCCCTCTTGTCCTTGGATGAGCAGCTATCAGTGAGCATGAAACTGCTGCCCATTGCTCATCACATCCTCTGATTTTGTTGCTTCAGCCAGTGTCAGTGAATGCAAGAAGCAATGACCACATCCTGACCACCAGGATGAGAGAGGGAGTGTAAATACCATCCCCGCTTCCTGGGCCACCCAAACCCTGGGAAAGTGAAAAGCCATGTCTGATTCCAAATAGGAACCAGACCAATGTTCACACCACCACAAAGTACAGGTGGACTCCAGAGCTTCAGGGATGCTCCAGAGCATTCCCTAACCTTTTAAAACATGGAACAAGGCCATGTGATGTGAATGGACACCATGGATCATGTAGACACCATAGAGTCCACTCACCCCAACCCTGACACATGTGATCCATTTAGATGGACCCTATGAGAAACAGTTCACAGCAGAAAATGCTATAAAATATAGTCTAAGACTACACAATTCCATTACACTGGTTTCAGATATATAGAATGATGGAGGACATTCACTTCCATTGAAACCTGGATTTTTATTGTTGGGGTTGAAGGAAGAACAAATTGTGAAGAAATGTGGTAGAGTGTTCCATTATATGGTAATGGTCACTAGATTACTTTATGCACAGAAGTTGAAGGATAACCCTCTCATTGCAAGAAGATTGGGCTGTGAAACTTTATGACCTTGAAGAAAGAGATAAATTTGTGATACTGATAAAAGATAAATAATTGTTACATTTCCTTAAGGACTAGAACTTAGTAATTGCTTCTTTGAAACTATACTAGGGCAGGCTGGCAAAATTGGGCTTTGAAGAATAGTCAGAGTTTCAGTTAGTGTAGAAGTTAATTAAAGCATTATTTACAGAAAGTAGATTTATTTGACAATTATAACCACCAATTGGAAAGTTGGACATCAATTGTTTATCCCTTGTTTTTGTAGTGTTTTGTTCTTACTTTCAGTTATGCACTTTTGTTTCCTTTGTTATTGTAGTATTATATTTTTGTAGTTTTAGGAGTTTATTTTACCTTATGGGCTATTTTATATATAATTTATTTTATGTTAATAAAGATATTACAGAGGACATAAATTGTACGTCTCAAATTACCTTCTACCAACACTTGGCACCACAATTTGATAGAAAAAGTGGGACATGATATATTCACTCAGTGTTTTGTCTTCTTTGCTCTGCTAACCAAACTAGATGCAGAAGGTTGACACCTATATGATAACAGAGAAAACATAGTTCTTTATACTGTTAGATCAGTTAGATTTTAAAATTAATGGATCTAATCATATGGCATAAGATTTCATGCATATTCTTTTGTACATAATCTCACCTAAATTTCAAAATGAGAGAGTGATCATTAAGATTTTATGAAAAGTATTGAGTCAACCATTATTGCAAAACAGAGCATGGTGTGAGAAAGCAGCAGCAGAAGGATCAAGCTTGAAAAAGTTAATTTTTTGGACTCTCAGAATTTCTCTCAACCACAATGGCCCATGGTCATGCTAACTAAGATTCTGGGAATTGTAGTTTAAAAAAACTAACTTTCCGAAGTTCTGGGGAGGATATAGTCTTCCCCACATGCTATACAAGCTATCCTGATCTAATTCAAGTGATAACAGGGAAAAGTCTGTACATTCTTTCTGTGAAGATCACTGAATCAGGCTAGAGTTAATTAATCTTATCAATCATCTCCGAATAATCAAATTAACAAAAAGATGTAGTCTGATTCTAGCCACAACAGCTGCATTTTATCATATGAACAAATGGTTTTTCCTTCATATTCTAAATGACTGAAATTTGAAAAATAGATTTGTTAACTTCATAAAGGGCAGAAAAATGTTATTAAAAAGAGGTTGGTTAACTTGTCATTGTTCTGTCTCGAAACCTGGCATAATACATACAATGTGGTTATTATTGATATAAATTGTGCCTTTTAAAGAGAAGGCCAGCATAATGATTCTCTGGGAAAGATTCATTACTGAAAACCTAGAGTAATTTTCATTTCTTCCCTCCCTCCAATGATTTGATCTTCCTAACTGTTAAGTTTGTATATATGCTGTGTTACAGATGGAGATAAAATTCAGAGATCATCAAAGACATGTCATTCTTCAAGATACAGAAAGCCTTCATAAAGCCTTGGGAAAAAAAGAGTGCAACCTGTTCTGAATCAACAGCACTGATCATTCAGTACAAAATTCATCTTCTACTCTGATTTAAGGACTCCGCATCTAGCATGTAACCAGAAGGCAGAATTTACTAGCCTTTGCTTCTCCAATGTTTTCCCTGGCAATTGTCATTAGACCCACTCATCATGACAAGGATTTGTGGGAATTGTAATCCAAACCCTCTGGAGGTCTGAAACTTCTCCATATTCTTATTCATTTTATAGCAGTCCTTTGAAATGTTCCACTAAGGGCTCTTCCAGACAGGCCCGAAAATGCGGGACCTGTTGGGCTTTTGCCTGATGTGTCCAAACAATGCCTCAGGTAAAAGTGAATTAATTTGGAGCAAAGCAGGGTTTACCTGCTTTGTCCTGATTTAATGAGATACCCCATGAGATCTGGGCCTTCTTGAAAGGCCCAGGTCTAATGGGGTATTGGGCCTGTGGAGACTTACTCCCAGGTACTGTAGTTACAAGACCAACAAGAACTATCTGGAGGTGAGTTCCCACAGAAATCTCACATCTTTTTGGCTTCTGTTACCTAAAGGTATGAGATGATGTCCATCCCCAACCGCTCAAAAGAAGCACTAAAAACTTTTAAAAACTTGCAAGATCACCATTATGGTGGTCCTGGTCTCCTCCTGGTGTGTACAAATGACAAGCCAGAAGATTGGGGGGGGGGGGGGGGAGAGAGAAGGAGACATTTTCCATCCTCCCCCCCCCCCCCTCCTTGCACATCATTTCTACACACCAAGAGGACTCCAGGACTACCATAATGACAGCCCGGTAAGTTTTTAAAAGTTTTTATGATGGCTTTGGAGTGTCTACACACCACATCAGGAAAGCCCGGGTTTTTCAGGGGGTGGTGAGGGATTTAAACCCACAAAGTGGGGTTTTTTAAACCCACTTCAGTGTGGGTTTAAACCATGTCTGGAAGCTCCCTGAGACTTCACTGAAGCAACTGTCAGACAAACCACTTCAAAGAATGCTGTTTGTAGCTAATCCTTTCGGGAATCATCCCACTTCAAAGATGCAATACTCCTGTCCATTTACTGAAAATAATACATTTTCTATAGACTTTGGAGTTTCATATTTTAGGTGATGCTTTGTCTATTTTGGGAGCCAAGGTGGTGTAATAGTTTGAGCATTGGACTCTGGAGATCAGGATCTGAATCTTTGCTCAGCCATAGATTGGGCAAATGGCACTCTCTTGGTCTCAAGCTGGATCTACATTGCCTCAGGATCTGATCCCAGATTATCTGCTTTCAACCAGATTATTTGAGTCTACACTGCCAGATAATCTCAGATAAAATGATAATCTGGGGTCAGATCCTGGAATATAGGGCAGTATAGATTCAACCTTAAAGGAAGGCAAAAAAAAGTCTGTATGAAGAATTTTTGTTAAAACACGTGTCTTGAAGAACCACACTGGTCCTCATCACAGTGAACTCTATGGATGTTCATATTATGTGTGTGGTGTATAACTAATGTAGCTAAGATTACTCTATTTTTTCATTATTCTATCATTATGTATCACTTCTTAGTCTTTTGGCTAAGATCAGGTGTAGGATCTATCATTATGTAACTTGCTCGGAAAAGGCTTTCACTGTCTTTATTACACTTCTAAATTCTTTCTAGTTTTTTCTCTCTCCCTGCTGTGTGTGTGTGTTTGTACAAGCATGCTTGCATGTGTAGACAGACACACACCTTATACTTAATTTAAAGTACTATTTGGCCTAAAATTGAACTTTGTACTGATAGCAACAACAATGTACAGAAACTCTTAATGAAAGGAAATGTGCTTTGCACTAAGGAAGGTGCTTTATTTTAAGCTTAGGAAATACTTTATTTCTCATACTGTAAGCTATTCTAAGCTTTTAGCTTTAATTATATTATTGATATAGAGTATGCCTTGATTCCCTGGATGAATGTATTCATATTTTTCCTGCACTTATATTTTACTATGAATACTCATTACATGCATAAAATCAATTGTAAAATGATAACAATTAAACCGAGGAAATCCCACTGTTGAAATGAATAGATTGAAATGACCCAAAGTGAATTTGGATAATAAAACAGTACATATAATATTGTTGCAGAATGTATTACTGCAATTTAATTTTCTGGATTTAGAGAAAATGAGTACAAAACTTTACATCACACATTCATGACAGAACTTTGTCCAAAATTATAACATCAAGCCATTCCATAGAAACAAAGTAATCTGTGTCAAGATTATATATAAAGTGATTTGAAGTAAAAGTTAAGTAATAAGCCTGGATGTTTCATTATTTCAAAAACTCACATGTCATCAAATTAGAAGGGAACTCTACTATAGTCATAAACATTAACTTCTTAATCCAGTGTGGAACATGTTTATGCATAACTACCAGAGTTATGAAGATCTAGTCAAAACAGGACATGTGTGCCATTCATCTCCGAGGGCAACTTCAGGTAAACCTATTGCTGGAGTTTCCATCTGGCAAATGTTGCATTACTATACAAATGTTTTGTATATCATTCTGTCAGATTTGGTAAACCAAATCTAGTATGCTTATAGTATAAGCATCAGCTCTTTTACAGGGCATCTATGAAACAAATTACAATAGATTGTAGAGGTGTGCAATTCAGCCAAAAGGCATGCTATTTTGTGGTCCATTGTCAGCCAGCCCCTCATTCTGTTTACTGGGAAGTTACTCGAATCAGGAGGGGTGTTGCCATTTTCATTTGGCAAAGATTTGACCCATTGGCTACAATGAGAAGCTTTAAAGGCTCAACCCTTTAAAGGCCGGTCTGCATGAAACCTACCTCAGTTTTAGACTGCATTTACAACTGAAGGCCTGCCAAGTTTCAAAACAAATCATCAATCTACTGATTTTTTTAGAATTATTTTAAGTTTTAACCATAACATTTCCATGCAGGTCTCCTCAAGAACAGTATTGGGAAAATGTCATATGGTCAGATGAAACCAAAGTAGAACTATTTAGCAGAAACACAACTTGTCGTGTTTGGAAGAGAAAGAATGCTGAGTTGCATCCATGGAGAAATGGGCCAACATACCAGCAACAGTGTGTGTGTGCCAGCCTTGTGAGGACTTACAGAAAACATTTGACCTCTGTCATTGCCAATAAAGGATATATAACAAAGTATTGAGATGAACTTTTGTTATGGACCAAATACTTATTTTCCACCAAAAATCAGACAATGTGATTTTCTGTATGTGTTTTCTCATGTTGTCTCTCATAGTTGAGGTCTACTTATGATGTCAATTACAGACCTCCCTCATCTTTTTAAGTGGGAGAACTTGTACAATTCGTATTTGACTAAATACTTTTTCCGCACTGTATAGATCAGCAGAGCATTCTGAATGTTCATACAGTTATTTGCATTCTACGGAGACACTTTCATTGTGGGATGTGGTTTACCCTACAGTGTGTTATTGTACTTTATTTTGGACTATCTCCTGACTTTGCTTAGCATGGTTTAAAGATCTCAAAGTATACTGCAGCAGACATTCATGGAGTGTGTTGTGTAACCACTGCACTGTCAAGCTGTCTTCAAACTTCCATTAAGTGGTCAATGTGGATGTGCACCAAGACTTTTTTTTCTTGATCCAAACCCAGTTTTTACTTATATCTGCACTTCACCTTCTGCTCAGGTAAAGAGGAACTCAGAGAAAAAAATATACCTTCCATATTGCAATCTGATTTATTCTGTCAAGCAAACCATCTTGTCAATCTATAAGATTCTACACTGAATGTATGTGTCAAACCTTAAGAGATTTATTTTTTTACTTTAGCTCAGCAGTATTTTCATCTCCCCCCCCCCCCTCCCAATTTTCATTCTGGTAAAATTCTGTCCATAGGGAAGGCTGAGTGAAGGAAGATAGATGCTTTTGAACTGTGGTGCTGGAGGAAAGTTTTGAGAGTGCCTTGGACTGCGAGAAGATCCAATCAGTCCATACTTCAGGGAATAAAGCTGACTGCTCACTGGAGGGAAGGATATTAGAGGCAAAGTTGAAGTACTTTGGCCACATCATGAGGAGACAGGAAAGCTTAGAGAAGACAATTATGCTGGGGAAAGTGGAAGGAAAAAGGAAAAGGGGCCAACCAAGGGCAAGATGGATGGATGGCATCCTTGAAGTGACTGGATTTACCTTGAAGGAGGTGGGGGTGGTGAAGGCCGACAGGGAGCTCTGCCGTGGGCTGGTCCATGAGGTCACAAAGAGTCAGAAGCAACTGAATGAATGAACAACAACAACAACAACAAAGATTCTGTCAATTGGCACCAATGGGGAAGAATTAAGAGGCTCGTTTCTCTGTCATTTTTTTGGTCTATCAGGGTGAAATGTGCCTCAGTTGTAGGCCACATTTATGACTGCAAGCCTACCCAGTGATTTTGGGGAATTTTTTTTAAAAAAAAAATCTTAACATTTTTTAAATAAAGCAACACAAGAGGGGGTTCTGGGAATTGAATTCCCAACCAGCATTTGCCACAAAAGGGGAGGAGAATGGACATAGTCAACCAGACCACTGATTGGCTGAGAAAGAAATGTGTGAAACAGAGAGAGAAACCCTCATCTCTCACCATGCCCTGGAAGGGAACACAGAGGCTCCTTCAATACCCGCTCTGCACAAACTGTTACTGGAAAAGTGAGCTCCCGGCAGGGCCCTCTCTAGAGGAGAGACCTAGGAAAGTCTTTCCTCCCTTTTTCTCTCTCTCTTTCTTTCTCTCTCTCTCTCTGGCTTTATTTGCCTCAAGCTGGTACTCTGCCATAGGGAGCGGCTTTGGGAAGGGATGAAGGACCCTACCAGGGAAGAAATAAGTGGAGGAGCCACCTCCACCAGGTGCTTGCTCTTGCCTGATTTGTGAGGCCACGCACACACCATGGCCTCCACCTCAGTTAGAGTGCTGCTCAGCCCCATTGCCCCTATTACCCCCATTACTTTCTAAACAAATATGCACAGGGACATGGTTTAAACATTACTTAAAAAAAATATTAAAAGCAAAAAAAGATTTTCTTTTACATAAAAAGTGGTGGAACAGTATAATTATAGAAAAGTAGGAAATAAGGATAGAGACAAGAGGAGAAAGAGGAGGAAAAGAAAAAAAGGGGAGAGGAGCTTCCATTCTAAGCCTTCATGATTATTATTTCTTTCTTAATAGTCCTTTTCTTATGGTTTCCTTCCTCGTCGATGTTCCAATATTATTTTCTCTTTCTTTTTTCATAATCCTCAAAAAGTTTCCCATCTGTCTGTTTTATTGGGTTTCCAGAGTTCTTCTTAATTAAAAACATTCGTTTATACATATTTTTAATCTCTCTCACAAAATCCAGTTGTCAGTGTCTGGTGTCCCTTCTAGTTCCTAAAGTTTTGCATATGAAATCCTTGCAGCGGTTGTCATGTATGGAAATAAAGTATCCTTAATTAAATCTAGGGTCAGCTCTGAATCAGCTCTGAATCAGTAATGCCAAGTAATATTCTGGTTTCCTATAAAAGTTCATTTGGAGTATTTTTTGGCATTTCTCATAAATTGCTTTCCAATATCTAGTGGCCTCTTTACATGACCACCACATATGGAAAAAGCTTCCATCCTGATCATGACACTTCCAGCATTTTTTCTATGTCTTTGTACATCAAGCTTAATTTCTTAGGGGTAATGTACCATCTTTAGCCAATTTTCCTTTACAGCTGTTGCATAGGTATACTTTAATTTCTTGTTCCAGATTTTCTCCCATTCATATAGGTCTTCTGATATTTTCCACCCATTTGATCATGCAAGTCTTTACACCTTCCATTTCCATTGACCACTTCAAGAGTTTGTTGTAGTTTTGTAATTAGTTTTTTCTCAGTTAAGAGTATGTTGTCTCATCTTGTCTGAATTCTTCTTTCAGATTAAAGTCTGTCTTCTTGTCTTGATTATAGTATTCTCTTATTTGTAGATAATGTTTAAACATTACTTTTGAAAACACTTGTCTAAGTTACGCTACATCTAGATGTGTACAGTTTTCCCCATTTATTTCCTCATTTATTTTCATGGGTGCGTATCACTTGGAAAAATTAGACCATTGCTTAATCATATATCGAAAAGATTTTGCTGTAAATCTCATTTTATTCACACAGTTGTTTAGAGCATATTCTGGACATCTATTAACAACCATTTAAAAAAGAGTCTGATTAAAAATAGAGATGTATGAGAAATATGATTTTAACTACTCTAAAATCATATCATTATTTGGCATCCTATGTAATATTTATGAGATTGAAAGCTGAATTTAACAATTCCAGGTTTATTATGCTAAATGTCCAAATATAATCCTTAAACCCTACCACTCAATTGAAGGATTTATCAAGTGCTCCAGATCATAAAGTTGAAAAAGTTACTTTTGGATTTCAGTTCCCAGAACTTTCAACTAGCAAAAGTGCTAACACTCAAGATGAGCCTTAAGACGCTGGAAGGAACACAATATAAAATGAAAGCACTGAATAGTCGCATCTGTTTTTTGTTGTTGTTGATCTGATTATTTCTAAGATCTTGTGGATAATTAATGTTACACATAAAAAAGAACTAGTTTTTCAGAAGCTTGTAACAGTGACAAAAATATGGACAAGTTTCACATTACACAGCTGAATAGGAAACAAGGCCATAAAGAAATAAACAGATGAAGTTAATCTGAGCTATAAATAATTACAAAGAAAATAATTAAAACTAATACTTACTTTCCCATAAGCAAACACATAGTACTCTCGTTTTCTCCTGAAGGAAAATGAAATAGCTAAAAGGTAGCAATTGCCAAAATGAATAAATAAAAGAAATATTGGTCTGTCATGTGGTTATTGCATATCTTAGCTAAAAGTTCCAAATCCAAATATTAACATATCTAGTTGATAGAGAGCAATTTCACTGAAGAAACTATTTAATTTAATTTCATTCCATTTGCTGGGGTAAAGTCGCACTACAAAATTGCAAAATTAAAAGAATAGTCAAAGATTAGCACAAAATGTGTATTTAGTCAGACTTAAGTCTTGTTCAAATGGCCAAAATTTGGGAAGTGGGAAGTGTCACAGATGTGGAAGGGAACCATGTAAATAGGATCACTGGATTGAAAGGTACCTTATGATTCTATGTAAGCAAGTCAAGCAAACAACCTATGGCATACTTTCCAAAAATGCCCTTTTCTGTCCAACTGAGTTTCATTAACCAGCTCTGAAATGGTGTGGGAGACAACACCTGATATATGTGGGTTACAAATGACTGAACAGCAGAAATAGTGTACCCTATCCCTGCTGCCTGGGTATATCTCAGTAGTTTGCCTATGTGATCCATATGACCTATTAAAAATAATTAGTTAGCATTGTAGTTATATTTTTGGAAGAAATTCCAAAAAATTTGAATTTCCTATTCAAAAATATTTTCAAAAGTTATATATACATATACACATAAGGAAACCAGAAGGGGCATTTTAATTAAACAAGCATTTGCCTCTAATAAAAACAATTTATGGTTACAATTACAGTTATATTGAAAAAGGAGTAACATTTTTGTTTGTTGTATTAACGTAGATTTATGACATAGTTATACATTAGTTATTGAGAAGCTGATTGTAAGTAAATTATTTTGCAATTAATTTCGTTCAAACTCTGGATTTGATGTTGATCTGCCCTGTGAGGAGAACTTTCTCAACTGGTGGATACTCCATTCACAAGAGTTGTCCTCCATCACAAACTAATTCTGGATCAAACCCTCTTGCAATGTCTGCCTGCTTCTGAGGGTATATATGTTACCCTAAAACCACTCCTTCCAGACCACTTCTTGAAAGAATTAAATTAAACAGAAGACAATTTTAATTTTCTAGCCTCCAAATGCAGAAGATTCAACTAGCACAGATTCTTCCAGTTCCCATTTTCACAGGACCAAAAGGGAAAAGGTGTACCTTGCTTCTTCCTTCTTTCTAGTGAGACACTAATTCTGTGAAATAGCTGGTTAACAACCACATATCACAAATGAGGCTTGCCAAATCTAAACATCATAACCACTGCATCATGGCTGTAGTTTTGAAAGAGGTCTTTTGGAGGTCTTTGTGTAGGAGATGTAGCAGCCATTTTCTGAAGAACGTGAAGCAACTTGCTCCTCAATAAATCCTACAGAGAGGTAGAGTTCATGCTAAATGAGTTTGCCATGACCTTGCCCTGCCAGATTTGGATAAGCTGGGTTGGACATTCCATGAGAAGAATGCTTCAACTTGTTTGGGCAAAGACTGTCTTCACTTCTTTATTTAAAAGAAATATCAGAAGAAAAGCAACCTCTACCAGTTGGAGTCATCATTAATGTTTCCAAATGGGAAGATATGGGTTTGCCTGATAGAATTTTAAACTTGGGACCCGGCTGTGTGGAAAGGCAGTTATTATTATCAATCATCACTTCTTTAGCAAGTACAGCTGAAAGTTTTATGCCACATAAACTTGTTGGCTCTTGCTGAGTAAGACAGCCAGATCTAAGCAACATAACCCTGTGAATTTATAAATGTTCCCATTCTTTAAAAAATGAAAAAGAAACACCAGAACATTGCTTTCCAGCTTCACTTTGTAAACGTCAGTTGGTAAAATCTCAGAAGCCCTCACATGCAGATAATTAACCATTCATATCTAATTGACTTAAATATTAACATTTCCTGCATGAAGTGAACATGGTGAAAAGGGTAAATAGCTTGTTGAAGGTCACAGAAGTAAAGTGGGTAGCAAAGCTAATACGTAGTGACAATCCTTAGTCCTTAATAATCCCTAATCCTACTCCTAAATCTAGATTATTGGGCTATAGGCACAGCATTGCACATTTTGTTACAAGATATGAGATGGGGAAGAAAGGATTTATTAGACAACTCATGGTTGTTATAGAAATCAACCCTCTCACTGAGTAAAAGCAGTGATTCTCAAGTTTCCTAATGCCGTGATCCCTTAATAGAGTTCCTCATGTTGTGGTGATCCCCAACCATAACATTATTTTCTTTCCTACTTCATAACTGTAATGCAAATATCTGATATGCAGGATGTATTTTAATTCACTGGACCAAATTTGGCACAAATAACCAATATGCCCACACTTGAATACTGGTGGGGTTGGGGGGAATTGATTTTGTCATTTGGGAGATGTAGTTGCTGAAATTTACAGTTAACCTAAATCAAAGAGCATTCTGAACTCTGCCAATGATGGAATTGAAACAAACTTGGCATACAGAACTGCCATGGCCAACAGAAAATACTGGAAGGGTTTGGTGGACACTGATCTTGAGTTTTGGAGTTGCAGTTCACTTAAATCCAGAGAGCATTCAAACAATATGGCAAATGTGGATTCAAACAATAATGGATCTGGATCAAACTTGGCACGGATACTCAATATGCCAAAATGTAAACACTGGTGGAGTTTGGAGGAAAATAGACCTTGACATTTGGGATTTGTAGTTGCTGGGATTTATAGTTCACCTACAATCAAAGAGCATTTTGAACCCCACAAAGAATAGAATTGGGCCAAACTTCTTACACAGAACCCCCATGATCAACAGAAAATATTGTGTTTTCTGATGGTCTTTGGTGACCCCCCCAAGGGTCTCGACCCCCAGGTAGAGAACCGCTGGCATAAAGGATGACTTTAGTAGACACTGTCTATAGTAAGAAAGTGCTTGCAATGAAAAATGAGATAGTGTAGGGTTTCTCATTTATTTTTGACCTTATGCAAGGGTTAGCTGATGCTCTAAGATATCTCTACCCCTGATTTGAAGCTTGCCTCATGTGAAGGGCACCACTGGTGACAGTTTCTACACATTTAAGAAACTGCCACCGATGGTGCCCTTCACCCGAGGCAAACTTCAAATCAGGGGTAGAGGTATCTTAGAGCATCAGCTAACTCTTGCATGAAGTCAAAAAGGAAATGCTTATTTATTGCTATTTGAGTCAAAAAGCAAGCCAAGTCATGTAGAGCTGTGACCAGCACTGAGAATTTAGATCACCAACTGACTGGGGCATAATCTGTCTCTCTTAGAAGCCTGCTAACAACTGAAAATTGGAGGCCTGGGTTGACTAAAAGACACCTCATGGCTTTCTTCTGTTCTAATTGACTCAACAGGCAGGGCTCACAGGAAAACCCCTTGTGGGTGCATGGCTATCTCTACACACTTCAGAAGTAGCTGAATAAAACTGAAGGTAACTGTGGTTGGCAGGTGCATAGTCTGTTGAGGCTGGAAAAAAATGGCAACAGCACCCGTGCCTTTATGGCTGGCCAAAAGAACCGAATCAGCCAAATCTGTGCGCAGCCCTATTAAATAACCTGGTGTTCTTTCCTTCTAATTTCAGCAGAATGTCCAAATGATAATTTTATATACCGTTGAATGAAAACTAAGGTTGCCCCCACTTGCCACCTCAGAATGTTCTTTTAATATATTTTTTAAAAATTGCCAGTGCACAGGAATTCAAAACTTCAGGATTACTATGGTCAGACACAGAAAATGTACAAAAACATGAGACCGGGGGGGGGGGGGTGAGGAGAAAGATCACTCTTCGCTCCCTGGCTTCCTGGCACATCATTTATTGTGTGCCAGGAGGACTAAAGAAGTATCTTAATGGTGGCTGGCTAAGTTTTTTTTTAAAAAAAAATCAGGGTTGTTTGGGGGCGGAGGGCTTGGAGGGTGGGTGCCATCCTGCAGCTTTGAGCTTCATGAGCCTAAGAGGTGTGAGATGGCTGTGGGGACTCACCCCTGGGACAGGTCTCATAGTCTTCAGTCTTAAGCTCTGTTGAGCCCAATAGTTTTTTTTTCTTCACTAAGTAGACATCTATAGGATTTCTCCCCACTTCCCATATAACTGTATAAATTTGAATCCTAGAGATGTGCTAGGCCTCTACAATTTTAAGAAAAGGGGGTGAGGGAAGAAAGATTTGGCTTTTCAATTCTATCTGCTGTCATTATTTTTCAGGATTATATTTTCTGAACATTGGATCAAATAATATACTTGGAAACAACAACAGCAACAACAGTAACTTTTGAAAAGCCATGTTAAGCTTCCTGTACCCAAAAGAATGACTCTACCTCTGTGATTCAGTGCAATGCCTTCTGCATAAATGGCTGGCCCATTAAAAACAATCTCATTTAGATCATATCACCAATCAATGTGTATATAAACAGAATCTCATGAGGCACTCACTAATGCATGTGGTGATTTAATCCAAAATGTGCTTTAATTTGAAAAGGCTAAATTGAACCCGGTTTCTTTCTCTCTTTGTTTCCTTTTACTGAGAATAGAGCCTGACTCTGTACTTTTGCCTTATGCAGAGATTGTAATGTTAAAGGTGATAACATCTTTCCAATCAAAGCCCTTGATAAAAATGTAGGATCAGAGCATTTTTAGAGGCAGCTGCAGATTAATGCTTTCATTTAAAGTAACCAGGATAGAATTGGTCTAATCTGCCTCCATGACCTTGAACAACTGAGCATATCCTAGTTATGTAAAGGTGGTAGAAAGCTAATCAGCCAGTATAAAGTGTTGATATAGATATATTTTGGGAGAAATCCTTTTATATACATATGACAATTTTCTTAATCTCCCAGTTGACATGGATACTGATCAAACCTAGAATTATAATCAGAAAGTTGTGTTTCCAAGCACTGGCCATATGTTAAATTTAACCTTGTTATTGTCATGTACTTGTCATGGATCTCCTGTCGACAAATAGACATCTTGGTACACAGGAGATGATTTGGTACATTGTACTAGGATGGGTTAGAGTATATGAAAATTAGCTTTGCAAATAGTGAAAAGGACTGGATGTGATCAACTATTTCAAGGCAGGTGGGAGGAACCCTGGAGCTTGGATTAGAAACCAGGGTTCCAAAGTGGTGGTCTGCCAAGGGAAAGAAATAATACTATCACATTTTCTCAGCCTGAATGAAAAAGGATGGCCCAAGGTACTAAGGAAATGAGCAACTAACTGCCATGAGATTCTTAGTAATCTGGGCCTTTATTGAAAAATTATTTTATTTATAAAACAAAAAAGGTTTATAGAAAAAGTAGCCTGTTTACATGACAAAATGCAGAAGTTTGACAACTTGACAACAAAAAAACCTCATCATCTGACTAAGCAGAGACAAAACTGTGGAAATTGTTTGTGATTCCATGTAAGAACAAAGAAAGAAAAGATTTACATCTCTAAGCCAACTCAATCCCAGAGCTTTGTTCAGGATCAGCCAGTGTAGATTGCAACTTTAGTTCATAGAATTCACCAGAAATAAATAAATTTTGAATTATCTAAATTTGGAATGTAAATGCCATATTTCATCAAATCTAATGTACAATTTTTAAGGTACCCAATTAAGGTACTTCAAAAACAATGTTGTTTTAGATTTGAAGGTGTCTTGGTTTCATATGTTTTGGGTTTTTAAAGAATGTCTTCCCTCCGGAAGATAAAGAGGAGGAGGAAGGGCTCATCTCTGCTAGCCCCTACCATGTTGTCCTCAGCCAGATGGCTGAGCTAAGCCCCATTTTCTGCTTCTGCTGCCTCCTCAACGGTCCCATAGAATTAATAAAACAGATTCACACAGACAAGATTATTACCAGGTTTCTTTACATGCCCGCCTCACCCCATAGGAAAGGAGGGAGTGCAAAAGTCACATTGAACCAAAAAATATATTGTACATGCAGAAGAAATTCTTTTAAAAAATGATTTTTTGTAAAATTGAATCTTTAACCCTCCCTGTTATGCCAGTTTCACTGGCTGCCACTCTGCTACCAAGCACAATTCAAAGTTCTGGCTTTAGCCTATAAAGCCCTTAATGGTTCCGGCCCAGCTTACCTGTCCAAATGTATCTCCCTCTGTGAACCATCTCGGAGGCTAGGATCATGCAGGGAAGCCCTGCTCTTGGTCGCATCTACTTCCCAGATGTGTATGGTGGGGATGAGAGATAGGGCCTTCTCAGTGGTCTATGGTACTCCCTCCCCAATGAAATTAGATCAGTGCCCTCCCTCTTGGCCTTCAGAAAAAATCAGTAACTTGGCTGTAGAACCAAGCAGGATAAGAAATGAACACGGATTATATGCAATTGTTATTTGATACTGGAATGGCCTGGACCATGCTCTTGGAGCAAGATTATATTAATATACTTTTAATTCCTTGTTTTAACGTTTTTATGATTTAATTGATAGTTTTATGCTACTGTTGTTTTTGTTAAGTTTGATGCTTTGTAAAGCATTGGAAACCACTTAGAGTTCCCCAGGGGTGAGAAAAGCAGTATACAAATGAAATAGATAAAAGCGGTATATACATAAATAAAAGCGGTATATAAATGAAATAAATAAATGATCATGGGTTGCACTTTCCATTTGATTCAGTAATACAGTAATAAAAATCTGCCTTTGCCTAGTTTGCAGGCCAGTATATGTGCGCAGACATATACACACACACTAATTCCTGATAATAACATAGAATTAATCCAAAGAGTGGAGGACAATTATATATATATGCAGCAGACAAAGTACTGCAAAATAAGAAAAGAAAGAAAGAAAGAAAGAACGAATTTTTAAAAAAGAAATTATGTGCATCCAAGCTTGTGGATAAGCTATTTATGCATGCAGTGCTGGCATACTAGAAGATGGAAGTGTCCAGGAACACAAGCTGGTGTTGCATTCCTCAGCATACCTTTGGAAGCCAGATGTAAAGTAACAACAGCAAAGACAGCTTGCTGCCTTTCTATGTTGCTATTTTGCAATATTTGTAGGCTGGCAGTTGGTGCTAAATATCATCATTGCCTCATCTGGTGTAACTGTGCTGTTCTTAAAGCACTCATGTCTTGGGGACACCAGCAACAAGAGTCACAGACAACTAACGCACCTATGCAATCATGCAACAAAAGCAAAAACAGAGCCAGTGAAAATTGGCTGAGGTTTAAAGCTGAGAATGAAGGCCAGTTCCAGTGTGTGAAAGGGAAAAAATGGGGTGAGGAAGCAAGAGAAATCTCATAAGCACCACAGTTAGTCGACTGCCATATGCCCAGGCAAAAATGCCAACAGCAGTGGTGAGCACAGGGAGATCTTGTGTCATTAGCCCCTAACCCAGCAGCAGAAGAACCTCATTTACCCCCACGCTGGACCTTCATTAGAAAAAGACCTGCATCCACTGACTGCAATGTTTTTGGCATGGGCGTCACATGGACTATTGTTGGGGACGCAGCCATATCTCACCTCAGCAGGGATTCATGGCTTGGATGTTCTTCTCATTGACAGATGCCAAGATGCAAACACAGGAACAGTAGCAAAAGCTGCTTGTCTTTACATTGCCTTTTTCTGTTGGCACACAGTCGCGCTAAGCCTTCTAAGAGAAATCTGCTTTCATGTCTGTGGATCATTGTACAAAGAAAAATGACAAGAAATTTGTAAAAGCTGTCTTTTAAAACTACAGCAAAAGCAGGCAAACAAACAAACAATCAAACCCAAAAGCTGGGATTGACAATCATTAATTCCAACCTCAGGACTTAATAAAAAGTCAATGAAGCAAGGGATGCCTATATATATATAAACATGAGGTTCAAGGCTTTTTTTTTTTCTTTCTCCTCAACATTTTTAAAAAGGTATGAGAGAAAACAAGTAATCAGAAAGAAAACTCATATCTTTTCAAAGAAAAAAAACTTTAATTGCATCAGCCCCATTAGAGTATTTTAGAAACTATATAGAGAAATCGACATCTTTAAGAACAGGCTTTTGGATTGAAGTTTGCTTTAAAAAAATCCATAACAGCTCTGTCAAGAAGATAAACTGAAAAACAAGGACAAATAATTGCAATGCCAAGGTTTTCAAAATATTTTTTTGCATTTGCAAAGAAAACATCAATGAATATAATTTGAATTATATGTGTACATTTATTTCTGTGCCTTTCCAAACATTGTCTCAAAGGAGACTTACAATTCAAAACTTGAAAACATTTTAAAACTTGAAAACATTAAGAGCAAAGTTAAGAACATAAGAAAAGTAATATTAATGTACAAACAGATGCTGAAATCTTATTGATAATAGACACACTCAATCAATTTCTGAATGGACAACACTTGGAAAAATCCCATTTCATTTAATGGTTCTATTCTAGTTGGAAGGAGCCTAAATACCCCAAAGACACTATATCCTGTCTAATCTTAGAAGGTAAGTATGATTGGTCCAGATTAATACTTGGATGGGAGGTGACCAATGAATACCACATGTTGTAGGCTACATGTCCAAGGAAGGAATTGCCAAAACCAGTGCTCAGCATTCCTTGCCTGAGAAATTCATGGGGTTGCCATAAACTGACAAATGGCACATATACATATTCTAATTAGAACTAAACATTGGATTTAAATAGCAAAGCAGAGCTCACACATTTAAAATCCTTCCCAGTGCATTCTTCATTCTGCAACATACATTTTGAAAATAGTCTAGCTTTCTCCTTGTGTCTCTGATTGGAGTCTTAGGACTTCATCACATGGAGGTTGAGAAGCCAGGAGACAGCGGGGGATTGTGGGAAAAACTATAGGGCAGCATACTGCTTTATTCCGTGATGTTTCCATGCTGTCCTTGGCTTCCTTGTGCCTTCTTGTATGAGGAGTTAGGTGTACACCCAACTCTTCAGGATTGTGCTTCTCAGTGCTGCCGGCACATTGCCAGCATGCAGCCCAGCACAGCCCCACCAGAAGTAGCCCTGCATTGTTTGATGGGCTCTGGTGGACTCTGTGCTGGCAGCATTGAGAAGCGGAGATAAACATCCATGTTATGAGGTGATTAAAAGCAGTCAGACCAACTTCCCTAACCTACTGGTGTAACTACTGTACTATGAACCACTGGTTTTGGAAACCGTGGAGCCCTGACATTTATCACAGAAAAGATCAGAGGTGGGCCACTGACTCAACATTACAACCGTGTTGCACCATATGATTGCTATTTTCATTGACTTTCTTTCATCTTCCAAGCAGAGTTTAAGGTATTCTCCTGTGAACGCTGTTGGGCCCAACTTATCTTGTCAGAAAATGTGAGTCAGACCATTAGTCCATTTAACACAATCTTGTCACCTCCAACTGGCAGAAATGACTCTTCAGATTTGAGATAAGATTCTTTTCTAGACCTCCTCAGAGATCCTACGTTTTTCCTGAAAGTCTCACATCTGAGGATTAACAGGAATAATGTGATAAACTACTAAAATCAAATGGCATCAGGTGTGTTCAGATTGGTATGCTTTAAAAAAATTCCTATTGCAATCCCAACATTTAATCTGGTATATCTTCTGGAATTACAACATATTGCCATGTACAGATGTGAATATATTTTTCACCTTCTTCAGTTATGACTTTTGTTTGTTTTGGAAATTTGCATATATTGTATATTTAAAAGGTTACTTTTATTTATTCTTTCCACCTCTTCCCTTTTGATTTCCTGATGCACCATGAGCATGGATAGATGTGCCATGAACACATACGCATCAGAGATGTATATTGCCATAGAAAAGAAAATACTTTTTTGACCTCTAGTACTACAGAGTTCCAACACAAAGACAGATTTACTGATGCCTTACTTTAACAGCTATTCTGCAGAGGAAATTTTTATTCCTATCAACAATACAGTCATATACATATCCAATGAAAAATAAACCCAAATTCAAAATTTCTTCTTACTTCAATTTGTTCAGGACTGAAACTGTAATGATACATTTAAAAATAGCATTGGAATCATGGATTTATTTATGACAACAGAGTTTTATAACTATATATTCTTAACTAATTTCATCCCATTTATCTTGTAGAGCAAAAAGCATTTGGTGGACTCTTGAATTACCATTACATATTCCATAGCACCATAACCATTAGTTTCCAGCCCCACAAGCTCCACTGTAAACAGCAACTGGGATCAATGGATGCCTATTCCTCTGTTGATTAAGAAGCTTCAGTCAAACACCCCCACCCCTCCTACAAGTGATAACCAGTATAATGGGCAGAAAAAGAATCCATCTTCACACTGGAGATTGCTCACATATGTCAATGGGGGATCTGGCAGTCACTTCTCAATCAGCAGGGAAATGGATGCCCATGGAACAGAGATGGCTTAACAGTAATGGAACTTCCTGACAGCATGAAAATTCAGGTTTTAAATGGAGGACCAAAAAAGAGGACCAAAAAACATGTCACCACATGCACCTGTCTGTCCCAGAATTTCTTCCCCCACCATCTTCACAGGCTTCCTTTGTATTAGAATAAGATGGAGGGCAGGCAGGAGACATCTAGTGAAAGGAGGGTTTTTTTTAAAAAAAAAACACTCTGTTATGTGCTGGACCATATAGGCACACCTGCAAATATTTTAATAAAAATGCAATCAGATTTGTATATGTGCATATGAGGTTCAGAGCATAACAGAGGGAATTTAAAAAACATCCATCAGATTTCTCTCATCCTCAATTATGTACTCAAGCTCTGTTTCATGTTATAAAGTTTAAAATAAAGAGTTTCAGCGAGTTTGAATTGCTCTTTGTTTGTGCTTCCTTTAAAGCAGCTATGTGTCCATTTCAAAACCCCATCAGCTGACCAGTTATTTTGTTTTTTTTTTAAAAAAAAATCAGACATGTGCTGGGGCAGTCTCCACAGGTGAGGTGGAAGGAAATCAAATGTTTTTATCAGTGCAGGGATATACAGTGATGCGAATATGTGCATTTTCTATCCAGAATTAGGATAAAAGGAGATCTTTTTACCCCATTTTTAGTCCATTGCAGCAAATCAGTGTGGATTTACTGCTATCATCATGTAGCTATCCCCTTTCCCCTTTTAACTTGAGAAACCCCATGTTTTAGGTGCTGTGTAGATGGTCCTTAAGTGAGTATGGTCCATTTTAATATAGGATTTAATATAATATCCTAACAGGTACTTACTTACTTAGGCGATCCCTCGTTGGACGAGTAAGATGGTCTTCCATCATGGGTTTCCTTGTGGGTCCGCATGTGGCTGTGGAGCCCTATTCTTGCTCTGCATCTTCTTCCGCAGTGAGGGCATTGGTTTCCAGGTGGAAGGCTGTCCCGGTCGGGGTTGGCTTGACGCGCCTTCCTCCTGGCACGTTTCTCTCTTTCACCCTCCACTCGTGCCTCCTCGAATTCTGCAGCACTGCTGGTCACAGCTGACCTCCAGCTGGAGCGCTCAAGGGCCAGGGCCTCCCAGTTCTCAGTGTCTATGCCAGAGTTTTTAAGGTTGGCTTTGAGCCCATCTTTAAATCTCTTTTCCTGTCCACCAACATTCCGTTTTCCGTTCTTGAGTTCGGAGTAGAGCAACTGCTTTGGGAGACGGTGGTCAGGCATCCGGACAACGTGGCCTGTCCAGCGGAGTTGATGTTGGAGGACCATTGCTTCAATGCTGGTGGTCTTTGCTTCCTCCAGCACGCTGATGTTTGTCCGCTTGTCTTCCCAGGAGATTTGCAGGATTTTCCGGAGGCAGCGCTGATGGAATCGTTCCAGGAGCTGCATGTGACGTCTGTAGACAGTCCACGTCTCACAGGCATATAGCAGGGTTGGGAGGACAATAGCTTTATAGACAAGCACCTTGGTCTCCCTACGGATGTCCCGGTCCTCAAACACTCTCTGCTTCATTCTGGAAAATGCTGCACTGGCAGAGCTCAGGCGGTGTTGTATTTCGGCGTCGATGTTGACTTTGGTGGAGAGGTGGCTGCCAAGGTAGCGGAAATGGTCGACATTTTCTAATGTTACGCCATTAAGCTGTATCTCTGGCATTGGAGAGGGGACGGCTGGTGACTGCTGGAACAGCACTTTGGTTTTCTCGATGTTCAGTGACAGGCCAAGCTTTGTGTATGCTTCTGCAAAGGTGTTTAGAGTGGCTTGTAGATCTTCTTCTGTATGCGCACAGACGACATTGTCATCAGCATACTGGAGTTCTATAACAGATGTTGTTGTGACCTTGGTTTTGGCTTTCAGTCTGCTGAGGTTAAATAGCTTGCCGTCTGTCCGATAGATGATTTCCACTCCGGTGGGAAGCTTCCCATCAACAAGGTGTAGTATCATGGCGATGAAGATGGAGAATAAAGTTGGGGCAATAACACATCCCTGTTTGACACCCGATTCCACCTTAAATGGGTCACTTTGGGAGCCATTGCTATCCAAGACTGTTGCCATCATGTCATCGTGGAGGAGCCGCAGGATGTTCACAAATTTGCTTGGGCACCCGATTTTTTGGAGGATGGTCCAGAGAGCGCTGCAATTCACTGTGTCGAATGCCTTTGCAAGGTCGATGAATGCCATGTACAGAGGTTGGTTTTGTTCCCTGCATTTTTCTTGGAGTTGTCGTGCAGTGAAGATCATGTCCACAGTTCCTCTGGAGGGGCGGAAGCCGTTCTGGGATTCTGGGAGGGTGTCTTCTGAGAGGGGCAGAAGGCGGTTTGCAAGGATTCTTGCGAGGATTTTCCCAGCGGAGGTTAGAAGGGAGATACCTCGATAGTTTCCGCAGTCTGTTCTTTCCCCTTTTTTGAAGAGGGTGATGATGGTGGCATCCTTGAAGTCTGCTGGGATTTTCTCGGTCACCCACACTTTTTCTATGAGCTGGTGGAGTTGGTGTGTCAGCGCAGGTCCTCCCTCTTTAAAGATTTCAGCAGGGATCCCATCCGGTCCGCTGGCTTTGTTGTTCTTTTGTTGGCTGATGGCATTGCTGACTTCTTCCAAACTAGGCACTGCTGCAAGCTCATCCCTGGTTTGTTGTTGCGGGATTTGTGAGAGGACCTCTTCGGCCACACTGGAGCTGCGGTTTAGGAGGCTTTGGTAGTGTTCTTTCCAACGCAGTGCAATTGACTTTTGGTCCTTCAGGAGTTTGGTTCCGTCTGATGAGCGTAGAGGCTGTATGCCATGGTTTCTTGGCCCATAGATGACCTTTGTGGCTTTGAAGAATCCTTGAGCATTATGGGTATCTGCCAGGTGTTGGATTTCTTCAGCCTTCTTTGTCCACCAGATGTTCTTGAGTTCTCTTGTCCTTCTTTGGACCTCAGCTTTTGCACTGGCGTAGATCTTTTTCTTAGCAGCACAGTTGATGTCTCTCTGCCATGTTTGGAAGGCTTTCCTTTTCTTGTCGATTAGCTGTTGGATCTCGATGTCATTTTCATCAAACCAGTCTTGATGTTTCTTGGCTTGGTATCCAATAGATTCTTCGCAGGCTTGGATGATGGAGGTCTTCAGTTTGTTCCAGTGTTCCTCAACATTTTCGGGGTGTACTGTGGGTAGATGGTCCTTGAGTGCTGTTTGGAGATGGGCTCGCCTGGAGGGCTCTTGAAGGGCTTGGGTGTTCATTTTGCGCCTTGTCTTTCTTCCTTGGAGTCTGCGCTTGGGGGCAATCTTGATAGCCATCGTGGATCGGATTAGCCTGTGGTCGGTCCAGCAGTCGTCAGCACCTGTCATGGCTCTTGTGAGGAGTACGTCACGGCGGTCTCTGGCACGTGTGATTACATAGTCTAAGAGGTGCCAATGCTTTGACCGTGGGTGCTTCCATGATGTCTTGAACTTGTTTTTCTGGCGGAAGAGCGTGTTGGTGATGACAAGGTTGTGCTCCGCACATTTGGTGAGAAGCAGGATGCCATTCGAGTTGCTGTTTCCAACCCCGTCTTTTCCTATGGTGCCTGGCCACAGGTCGAAGTCTCGCCCGACTCTTGCATTGAAGTCCCCCAGGAGAATGATTTTGTCCTCCTTAGGTATCCCCGATAGGACGTTGTCCAGCTGACAGTAGAATTTCTCCTTGATGTCTTCAGGTACCTTGTACAGTAAATTAGGCAGCCTAACATTGGTGCAAGATGACTGTGTGACTGTTATGGAGAGGCTGGGATTTGAACTGATCTGATTTTACATTAATATAGTACTTCATGTGTTTAGTTTAACTAGATTTATATTTAATAATGTTGTTTGCACACACACAAAGGCTGTTCAATTTGTTGACTTGAGGGTTTTTTTCTCACCAGGTTTTCTTAAGCTGAGAACATAAATTCAAGTTTTCTTTTGTTGTCTGACCATGATTTTTCACCACAGTCTAATTGTGACTCAACCACATTCATCCCAGTTTATTTAAAGGTAAAGGTAAAGGTAGTCCCCTGACATTAAGTCCAGTCATGTCTGACTCTGGGGTGTGGTGCTCATCTCCATTTCTAAGCCAAAGAGCCAGCATTGTCCGTAGACACCTCCAAGGTCATGTGGCCGGCATGACTGCATGGAGTGCCGTTACCTTCCCGCTGGAGCGGTACCTATTGATCTACTCACATTTGCATGTTTTCAAACTGCTAGGTTGGCAGAAGCTAGGGCTGACAGCGGAAGCTCACGCTGCTCCCCGGAATCGAACCTGCGACCGTTCGATCAATAAGCTCAGCAGCTCAGTGCTTTAACTCACTGCACCACCGGGGGCTCCCCAGTTTATTTAAGTTTACTTAAATCAAGAAATAGTTTTCTAAGATCTACAGAGGCACTCGCTGGAACACCCCAGCAAGCAAGAGTCCAAAAGTAGCAGGCTCAAACCCAGAACCTCAATCAATGGCTGATACCAAATGAGAGACTCCCCACTGGGCACACAGAAGACTGGGTAACCTGGAAGGCACTGAACAGACTGCACTCTGGCACCACGAGATGCAGAGCCAATCTTAAGAAATGGGGCTACAAAGTGGAATCCACAACATGCGAGTGTGGAGAAGAGCAAACCACTGACCACCTGCTGCAATGCAACCTGAGCCCTGCTACATGCACAATGGAGGACCTCCTTGCGGCAACACCAGAGGCACTCCAAGTGGCCAGATACTGGTCAAAGGACATTTAATCAACTACCAAGCTTGCAAACTTTGTGTTTTGTCTTTTTGTTTGTTTGTTTTGTTAAAAATGTAATACAAATGTCTGGTTGCTCCTGACATGATAAATAAATAAATTCCAGTTTATACCTGCAAAATAATGGGGTTGGGGGGTGGGGTTGCTGTTACTAGTATCTTACGAGCAACATGTAATGTGGCATATTTCAATCTGTTTGTGTGGGTTGGGGGATTCACACAGGCAAGGAATGCTGTTGTGTGAATAAATAAATACTTATTTACAATAAAGATAACCATGGTTCTTTTAGTATTATGATTACAGTTTCCAAAAAGTGGATGAAATGCAGTGAGTTACAAAATTAGACAGCTAATTAGACAACCAATGGTGAAATACCTTGAAATGCAAGAAGCAATGTCCCAACATTTCATCTCTTTAAAGACCTTAGATAACAATCTGACACTCTCCACATACCAACTGAGGATGCCACAAGATCTGGGAACTGTGTCAGTCACTTTTACAAAGCTCAGTGTAGAAAACTCAGCCAATGTACCAGGTGAGCTGTGTTGAAGCGCCACCTACTGAAACATTGCTACAGTGTCGTCCTCCCCCATGACTTGCATCCTGCAATTATCACCAAATAAATCTGGTTCAACTGGAATGGACATTGCAAATGAATTGTTATGTCGAGAAGCAAAGATTTCGGTCTAGGAATCCCTCACTCCCATCACAGATGAAGTCATTGGGCAATGTTCCTGTGAATAGAAGGGTGGCCGCTGAGTGAGGGAGTGAGCACAAAGCAGCAAGGATAGTGCTGTTTACAAAAGAGACATCACAGAAATGTGGGGTGGAAAGGAGAAGGAGGGGTGAAAGGATAATCCGGCCCTTAATTTTAATTACTTCCATTTGCCCTCTGTCTTGATTTAGAGTAAAATAGCTTTAAGTGAATGTGTCCTGACCACAGGAAGGAACAACATTAAACATTTTAATTATGCAGGGGGTAAAACAAAGCAAAAAGCAAAACAATGAAAAACAAAACCTAAGAAAGAAAAAAACTAATTGAGAGAACATTAACATAAGAATTTAATGTAACCAATCTGAGACCCAAAAAAAAGGAATCCATCTCTCTTTCCACTTAAAGGAACATAGCCCAAACCAGGACTAATCGCAACACATGAAGCACATGGCCTGGTAAAGCTCATTTAATATATCCGTTAAAAAACAATTCCCTTCAATGAATGTTTTAAAGGACGCAATCTGTATTTTGTTTTCCCATTGCATTTTACGCTACAGACGCACATCAGCTTCAGAAGAAATGGAGAGGAGAAGATAGAAAGTGAAAAAGAGAAAGACAGCAAGAGAGCAAGAGTCAAATACTGCTTTTCATTCCCTTCCCCAACAAAGTCACATGCAAACTGAGTCATGTTGTAGGCCATAAATGCCATTTTGAACGATCTATATTTGCCCTGGGCCTCAACCTGACATCAAAGGGCCACATTTATGCAATGTGACCTTCTTTTGTGCATTCCCAATTTTGTGTGGAAAATCTCAGCACAAAACTCATGATGCACTATTCACATGGGTAACATATTTCACTCTTGCAAAGATGTCTCTCCAAATGGACCTCAACAGAACAATGGATGACCTAGAAAATCTGCAAACTGCTAGTTGAGGGTGATCACTTAAGTACGCAGATGCAGATGCAGATGCCTGGAGATTCTTCTATTCAAAGCCAAAATTGATGTTTGAAGTTGCCATTCTGTTCATCTTTCTGTTTTAAGTTTTAAAAAGCCAAACCACTGAACTTTGAGCAGTTTCCATTTTTTGTCCATCATTTTTGGCAACCCATTTGCTCGCCAGAGGTTGCCATAGTAGAAAATTAGCCTCCCAACTCATCACAGTTGCTTATTCTTGATTTTATCCATTTATTATCCAGCTCCATTGTATGGTACTGCATTCTAATATTATGAGACAAAAAGAAACATTTTCTTATATGTGTTTTCTCCACACCATGTACACACCACATACCATTTTTATTCACATTTTATATGTCATGTAACTTTTTACATTCACAGTTTTTTTTCTTCTAAGGAAGCAACAAAACTACAGAAATTCCAGTCTGTGGTTGGATCTACACTGCCATATAATGCAGTTTCAGAATGCAGATTAACTGTATTGAACTGTATTGTTCTTACCATACATCAAGGAAACCACTGACCACATAGGGAAGCTGATGAAGAAACACAACATACAAATTATCGACAGACCCACTAAGAAAATCCAACAAATGCTACATTTAGCAAAGGACAAGAGGCATCCTTTCACTTCTGCAGGAGTCTACCATACATGGTGCAGCTGTGGACAAGTCTACATAGGGACCACCAAACACAGCATTGCCCAAACATGGGCACTGAAGACTAATTCAACCAGAGGAGTCAGTCATAGCAGAGCACCTAATGAACCAACCAGGACACAGCATATTATTTGAGAACACAGAAATGGTGGACCACTCTAACAACTACCATGTCAGATTAAACAGAGAAGCTATGGAAATCCACAAGCATGTGGACAATTTCAACAAAAAGGAGGAAACCATGAAAATGAACAAAATCTGGCTACCAGTATTTAAAAAAACCTCTAAAACCATGACAGTAAATAAAGAGCAACACTCAAAAAGCAGGGGAATTCCAGACAAGAATAAATCAGGGCCAGCTAACACCGCCCAACAAAGGATTCCAACAGGCAGCAACCACCCAGGCTTTGGAGCTGCAAGGTCATTCACTGCTAATCAAGGTGGCCAACTGCAACATTCACACCTACCTCAAGCAGATAAGAGTTCTTCTTCCACTGTGGACATTCTACAGGTATGTAAACCTCACTCGCCTATTTTCCAACAGACTCCTCAGCCTCTGAGGATGCCTGCCATAGATGTGGGCAAAACATCAGGAGACAATGCTTCTGGAACATGGCCACACAGCCTGGAAAATTCACATCAACCCATTGTATTGAACTTATTATATGACAGTGGAGCCCCCGGTGGCACAGTGGGTTAAACCCCTGTGCCGACAGGACTGAAGACCGACAGGTCGCAGGTTCGAATCCGGGGAGAGGTGGATGAGCTCCCTCTATCAGCTCCAGCTCCTCATGCGGGGACATGAGAAAAGCCTCCCACAAAGATGATAAAAAACATCAAATCATCCAGGTGTCCCCTGGGCAACGTCCTTGCAGACGGCCAAATCTCTCACACCAGGAGTCACTCCTGACACGACAAAAAAAAAAAATAAAATTATATGACAGTGTAGATTCAAATAACTCAGTTCAATGTAGTTAATTTGTTTCCTGAAACTGCATTATATGACAGTTTAGATCCATCCATAGATACAGGTCAAATTGCTAATTTGGGATTTAGTGTCAGTCGCTGACATATACAAACCAGTATAACCTGTGGTATTATTTCAGTGAGGTTGCTTTCCAACAGAGTCATGTCCATTGCCCAATGAAATCCCACTGAAGAGCTTTTCTTCCTCTTCCACCACGCTTACCATAAATGACCATCCCATGCATGAATGGTCATTCAATAGTGGAAACATGAAGCAGAGTAAAATTCTTGGTAGGTCAGATGTCACTCACAAGTACAGCTGTTGCCACACCTTGCTTTTGATGGCAACTGTAACCAAGGTGGGATAACAAGAATAACAGATAAAAGGAATTACAATGTCTGAATTTTAAAAAAAGATTTGTAGATATACATAATACATTGCACGTATAATTTGAAGATAAGACTTTGTGCATCATTTATCTTGTCAAACTTCAAATGGTTCTTTCTGAGTCTAAACCTGTCTTAAATGGGTGTGACTGCAATGAAGTCAGTAGACTGTTTCCTGAAGGCAATAACTCTGAAACTTGAAGATTCTGTATTATAGTTACAACCCGCATTGCTTTTCACAACTCTTTAGACGTATCTGTCAAAAGGTCATTCAATGAATAGTCCTTTTTTCACCTATATTTCCTCTTTGATTATGTCTTGGGCCCAAATAGGCATGGAAAATTATTTCATAGAAATCAGGATTTTCAATGGAAGTATCTGTATTGTCCCTCCCAAAACTCACTATGAGACAATTCCCATCTTGACTTAAAATATCATACATTTGCAAAGCATTTCAGAAATATGAAATATGCAGATCCAAGCCATCCAAATATTTGAGAAATGCAAACAACTAAACTATGGTCAATTCCACACAGCTGCATAAAATCCACATCGAACTGAATTATATGGCAGTATGGACTCAGATAATTCAAATCAGATATTGTGGATTATCTGCCTTGATATTCTGGTTGTGTGGAAGGGCCCTAAACAACTGTAGCACTTTAATTCCACTTTAATTGCTGTTCCTCCATCAGATGAAATTCTGGGATGGCTAGTTTTTGTGAGATATGTCACTGCCATAGATTATTGGGCTTCACTGAACTAGAAATCACACATTCTATTGAATACCTGTCATGGCCATTAAAGAAGTATCAAACTGTTATAACTGTGAAGTATAAAAGAGACCTAAAATTACAAGCAAACACATTTAAGCCCATGGATGACATACACAAAGCATACATCATATGGAAAATATGTTGTAAAATAAGTGCATTAAGAACTGTATATGCAAATTTCAATGTATAATGGGAAAACAAAATTTTGGAATCTAAGAACAACACAGGATGGGATGCAAATGAAGGTAGCACTAGGAAAATAGTAACAACTACTACAACAAAAATAAAGTATTCTTCACATCCTGTGTCACTGGTCTAATCTTTCACCTCTACACCAGCTTCAAAGGTTTGTACTGCTTGGTTGCTATCTCAAACTGTTGCATTTTCAGTGGTCAAATACAAACTTTGTTTGCCTTCCTTCTTAAATCCAGCCAACACAATTTGTAACCACATAATCTGAATTTGATAGGGCTCCCTGCTAGTGCAGGTTAAACCGCTGAGCTGCTGAAGTTGCTGACCGAAAGATCGACAATTCCAATCTGGGGAGCAGGGTGGGCTGCCGCTGTTCGGCCCAGCTTCTGCCAAGCTAGGAGTTCAAAAACATGCAAATGTGAGTAGATCAATATGTACTGCTCCGACAGGAAGGTAACAGCATTCCATGCAGTCATGCTGGCCACATGACCTTGGAGGTATCTATGGACAACACTGGCTCTTGGTCCTAGAAATGGAGATGAGCACCACTCCCCAGAGTCGGACACAACTAGACTTAATGTCAGGGGAAACCTTTACCTTTACCCAATCTGAATTTGGCTGGCCTCCTTATTTTGTTTTCTCTCCTTTTTTTTTTTTTTTGGTCTTGAACCACAAAAGCAAGAATATTTTTCAAGTGCCAAGGCCCATTGCATTTGGCTTGGTAGGTCACAAGCTGGGCAGACCTGTCTGAAATTAATCCCCTATGAAATCGGTTTATGTTTAACTTGAGTGTTGCCAATAATAACAGCTGGAGCATGGGATGAAATGGGTTGTATAGATCTAGGCATAAAAATATTTATATAATGAATTGGATTTTAGTGAGTTGGCAGGGAGGCCAAATGATGCCAGAATGGAAAATATAAGAAAGAAAAGGAAATTAGGGAAAAGGGAAATGTTTTAGTACAGCTAGCAAAATTGTTAACAGCTGCTCGGTGACCATCTTATGTGGAACTGATTTCTCTGCTAACAGTCAGAGATAATCATTTTTTCCTTGAATGGTGGCTAAGTAATGAAATCTACTGCTTTGCTTTTGGAAGGATACATCCATCAGTTAGTAAAAGGGGCAGAAAAATGTTATTTTTATTTTGAAGTTTTAACACTAGAGCCAGATAAAGAACTGAGTAGCCTGAGCTGAACAAGGAATAAATTGAACCAAAAGATTATAAAATCCACCCACATGCAGGGAGAAAGCTGTGCAAGATACATGAATTTTGATGACTACTTGCAAGATACTATTTGCCTAAAGTGTGTTCTCCTCGTACGTCTATAAACAACACAAATATTACAGAGGCACCAACTTTTAACAGTGGGGAGAACTTAAAAATTGAATAAACAAAACACAACTGAACTTCCTCCCTCTCCTCCTAGCCACACACACACTATTATCAGAAACAGTTGGAACTGTTTGATATAAAGGCACAATATATTGTACAGTGGGTTCATGCACCATCTTACATCCTTACTGGAATTTAGTATGATATACGGGCCTCATCAGACAGGCAAAATTGCCCTTCCAACACTGCTTTTACCCCTCTTCAGGCACAGAGCCTGCTGACTCCCATTCCACGATGTTGATCTGCTTCCAGCAGGGATCCGTGCCTGGAGAGGGTTGAAATCGGCATTGGCTGCTGCTGTGGTAACACAGGAAGTTTCCCATGTTGCATAAGGAAGAAGGAGGGGAGGATCTGGGTGGCAGACAGACCCTTCCCCCTGTAGGATGGGATAAATGACAAGGAAGGTAATGTGGGGCACAAGGTGATAGGTTCCCACCAGGTCCTGATGGATTCGCCATGATCTGTGGAAAATCAAGTAGCTAATATGATGTGGTCCTAAGCAGTGCCTACGCAATTTTTTTAAAAAACATACTTTGAAACCTTAATCACAATAAGAATCCTGATCTTTTGTCCCTTAACCTTACTTTGCTCCACTGTAAGACAAATCAGGGGAGTAATAATAATAATAATAATAATAATAATAATAATAGCTTTATTTTTATATCCCGCCAACCATCTCCCCAAGGAGACTTGGGACGGCTTCAGAATAGTCTGAAGTTTAAAGGTTTTCAGCTGTCTGGACTACTAGACCGGGTTCCATTTAACTGCCGCCACTTCTGACTGGACATGGAGCTCCCTGCAAAAGCCTACCTCCTCCTTGTTGATCTCACAACCATGTTTGTGACTACCAGGCTTTCATGGGGAGCTCGGTGTTTAACAAGTAGTCATGGTAACACAATGAAGATAAGGGGATATATCAGCATGGCTAATTCAGTTTTAGTCTGACTTAGCCATCTGAACACCAATGTGGCATCATGGAAAGCTTTGCCTGGTGTCTGTGGATGCCAACACGGTCAATCTGAGGCCAATTCGGAGCATAAATTTTCAAACTGTCCCCAGATTAAGTGGTAATAAGTCTTCCAGGCAATCTCTCCAGACACAGGCAGTGATAATTTACAAAATTTCTGAGCTTTAAAATTTGGACTATTTTACTTATCTTTTGTCTTTTAATAATTTTTCTTTTGTTTTTTGATAGTTGTTAAAGTACTTGGAGACTTAAAATAGTTGCTCAAAGGAGTTGTGATTCTGTGTTCTTTTCATGGCATTTTAACAATAACTTTTTCCATGAATTACTTGGAGGACCTTTGCAATGTTTTTAAGTTTGCTTGTTTGAATGGTTGGAAGCCACTTTGAATCCCAGTATTGGGAGAGGGAAAACTGAATTAATGAAACATCATTATTATTAACAAGTTAAATAGCTTGGAGGCTGAAAGAGTTTAAAACCATGTATATGTACATTTTGAAAGAAATCATTTAGGCCTCAAAGGCTAATAAAAAGTCAGATTTTAAATTGGGATGGAGTGAAGAGTTAATGTTGATGTTAATCAAGCTTCCTAGGAGAAATCATTTCACAAACGGTACACCAAAAATGAAGAGGCTTTCTACCATGTGCTTCTTTTTTATTGTCCTCTCTAATGTGCACGGCCATATAACATATTTCGATGCATCATAGTTCCATTTTTTTCCTTTTCCCCCTTCAAAAAAAAAGGGGGGGGCAACTATTATGAGAAGAAAATGTTGAAGTTTATGGGCATCCCCTCATCTGCCAGCCAAAGGAGGTCCCGTAGGCCTAGGTGCACATGTTGCCTAGCTCTGGTCAACAGGCATGTGGTTGGGTGAGCATCCACCAGTGCACCTGCTTAGGATACTGGGCCTCCTTCAGATACCAGCATCCAAAAAAATGCCCTGTAGCTGTCATCTGCCAGCATGCACCAGCTAGTGCATGCTGGCAGATGACCTATGAGACCTTCTCTAACTCTTCCTCTGCCGGCCAGAGCTTGAAAGCCTCCCTCAGCTGGTGGCAGCCAAGTGACTCCTCCTAGCTCTTGATCCTTCACTCGCTCATGCATCTGCCCTTCAGAGTTATAGGGGCTGCTCTGAGGGACAGGCATGCAAGCTGGTGAGGGTGGGGTGACTATTATGCAATGAATTACTAGATACCCTAACCAGGACTCCAAAAAGGGGGGTATGGCTATAATGCAATGATGACTATTATGCAATGAAATATGGATAATGCAGTTTAAAAATATAGTTCAACTGCATTGAGTAGCATTATATGGCAGCATAGACTCATATAATGCAGTTGAATTACAGTGTCAATGAAGTTAAACCAGATTCTAAAACTGCAAAATATGGCAGTGTAGATGGGGTCAGAGTGAAGAGCTCTTCCTCGGCAATTACAATACAATTCCTGTATCTGAAGGAGACACATTCCTGAACTTACAGAGGAAACAGAAAACTGGAAAACTGTGAAACCTATGAATTACTTCGACTGGTTATAATCACTGATTCCTGCTGGAGGACATACAAAATTCTTAGATAAGTTCCACTTCCAGAAATTTGCCAGTGCAGTGCAATGGTAATTAGATGGAAGCATATCATAGAGTCCCCTGGAGGAAATTTCCTAGAAATTTCCTAGCTGTCATTTTTTGTGGGATGCCAGTACAGACAGTCCCTGAGTTACAAACATCCAATTTATAAATGAATCATCCTTAAGATTGGGGATGAGCCAATGGGAAGTGAGATAAATCTACCCTTCCGAAGGGAAATTCAGTCCTGTAAAAATTATCATGGGGAAAAGGTGTCTCCAGTGGTGCTTTATCAACAATCCTTCCACCTCATCACTCTGGGGGTTTGGGGGTCTTTGCTCCTCTTCAGGGACGGTGCCAGCCTAGTGACATCACATGATGCTGACTGTGGCCCTGCCCCATTGATCACCTAACTGGTGAGGAAGTGTTGCAAGTTCCATGGTTACAGGGGTCACACTGTAGAGATAACAAACAATTTGTAATTAAATCCTTTTTGTTTGTTTGTTTTACCAATATGGGGATATAACTGTATTACATCATGACTGTAATTTAATGGGAAGTAGCTTCACTCAACTCCATGTCAAGTTTTGGGAGAGGCACTGTTCAAATTAATGGGTCCAATCATACAGCCGTATGGAAACTTTAAGCATGGTAGTCATGATTTGTAAATGTTTAGAGGGAACATAAAAACATGCACAAAATCTTTCTATTTCTCTCTGTACCTCCCCTTACACCCACACACAGAGAGAACATACCATGAAAGTATCTTCAGTGAGAGCTTTCTTTTAATATATTTTATGAAGGAGTCTAAAAGTTGTGGCATTGAACTCTAAATCATTAATGGATGATCCCAGATAAAATGTACATATTTCAGTACTGTTAAGTCTGTGCTCTTATTAACTTTGCTTTCTTCACAATTTCCTAATAAAAATAGCTTAATTTGTATACTTTGCTGGAAGATCAGAGCCTAATGAGGACCTGCCACAAACGGTTCTAATTTAATATTTTTCTGGAGTTGGTTTATGGAAATCTGGAAAGATTTTGAGTGTAACGTGGCTTTGTCAGAGTGAATAAAGGTACATCTTAAATGAAGTTTGGCAGCTAACATCACCCCAGCTTGCTTGAATGGCATGATTTATAGTAACTGGAAAAAGGCTCCAAAGTAGTCTCTTTTTCTCCACTGTAGTTCAGCTGTCCTGTAGAGTCAAAAGATTAAATTCATTTATCTAAACAAAGCTTTGATTATGCTGGATCTTAAAAACAGAAATTAGCAAACAGTGGTGGGAGGACTGGAAAAATGCCCTTAAGATGCTTTGGCAGAGGGGAAGGATCTAAATGTCTTTTTTACGTTTTCCAAGTTACTATATGTATACAAAATGTAGCAGCCTTTTAGTATGTTAAAGCACTGAAGGTCTGCTTCGGACATTGGAACTAAACTTTGTTGTGTCATTGCACATGTTGGAATTGTATGCTTACCTTGTGATGACCAACTCTCACAAACCACTTTATAAACGGTGCAGCCTCCACCTACTTCTAACACAGCCATTTCCAAATAGAGCAGTTCACCAGTTATATGTCCATCTATTTTTCTGTAGCTGGACATACTACTAGAAGAATGTTATATGTAAGAATGTCCCAAGGGCTGGTGCATGTGGTTCCAATTGCACTAGAAAATATACCTTTGGGCACATCTACACTGACGTTATCCTAGGACCGATTAGATGTGGTGTATGCTGGATGGGCACCAGAATGGCTTACACAGCCATACCCCTGGTTACTGTAGAGGTGTTAGGAAGACTCCCAACTGCCCAGCAGTGCTGAAGTTGGTTTGGTACTATTGGATGGCCACCCTCCATTCTCTCCCATTCTTATTATTGCAACATTCTTGGGTTTTGCTGTTCACTTGTTGGGTATGATGTTAGTCCCTGCCAGGACTGTGTGCTCAGCTTTATAGTAGGAGCCTCCTTGCAGTTGGAGGAGGCTTGGGGTGCTAGCTACTCACAAGAAGTCCCAAGGAGCAGGCTGGAGATGGTTACTGCCTCTTCACAACAGGCACAGCAGACTCAGTCCCTGCCAGACCTGTGAGCTCAGCTTTATAGTAGGAGCCTCCTTGCAGCTGTTGAGCCACTCCCAGCTGGAATAAGCCTGGGCTGTTGGCTACTCACAAGGGGTTCCAAAGAGCAGGCTGGAGATGTTCAATGTCTGTTCTAATTAGTCTGGAGACTAATATAGCTAATAGGGCTATGTGATTGAGAAATTTATTTTTCAAAATTCATTACAAAATTAGAGGGTGCTGGCATTTCGTTTTTTAACGTTTTTAAGCATCTTTAGTGAAAATTTTGCTACTATAATGAAAGTAACAAAATTTTGTTACTTTCCCATTATAGTATTTGCACAAGTGGGGAAACTTCAAGGACTCCTTTCTCTCATATTTTTACAACTATTGGGGTGAAACTTGCTACAATGATAGAACACATTTGCCACTTTTAGCCCATCAGGTTTCAAAACATTTCACTTATACACAGATTTTTGGGGAATTTTCAAAAATTTATAAACAACATTTTTTAAAAAAAACCTACAAGAGCTATCTCCAATTTTCTATACAGTGATACAAGATAACAGGAGATCATTCTCCCCAACTTTCAAACATATTCATACATCTACTGATTTTATGGAATTTTCTAAAGTTTTGACAAAAAAACATTTTTTACAGCCACAACAGCTATCTCATTGAATTTCTCTCATGTTAACCAATAGAACTTCCATTTAGGGATTTCTTCCCAGCCTAGCACAGAGATTTACTTACTAGAAGTATCAGTTAGCCCTCCTTTCTTGCAGATTCAACTTTATCATAATTCTAGCTGACTTCTGCTACAGAGGGACAAATCCCTCCCCTAGCTGAGCAGAATTCTGGGAAATATAGTTTAAGGCAGGGCCTTTTGAATTCTCTCACTTTCCCAGAATTTTGTGCTTTCTCAGTCTCTTTCCCAGTAAACTCTGCTTTCTCCTTGCTGCTTCCCTCTCCTAATGGCAAGAAGCCTTTAATTAAAAAGGAATGACTGACTTTTTGGCTTTGCTTTGCTTCCTGACTTTGGGAGGATTTTGAGATTTGCAAAATACAAATGAGAAAGTATTGGGTAAGTTTTGATTCTTAAGTTTTTGGTGCAGGCCATGCCCACATGTTGGATATCACATCGTTAAGTATGAATGTAATTATTTGATCTGACTTACGAGGACTAACCATAAATTTGCACAGCTATAATAGCTAACTTATTTAAAATGTGATGTAGTTTTATCCTAAAAGTGACAAGCAAGCATTTTCTTTAATTACTTTAGAATGTTTTTGAATGTATTTACATGTCCCATGATAATTTTACTCAATGATGTTATGTGATTTCCCCCCCCATATATGTTTTGAGTTTGTAAACTCAAAACATATATGGGTGAACCTTTCCTACCTTTCAATTCTGGTGAACTGAAAGGTAGGATATAAGGCCTTATAATGAACCAACTATGATGTTGGTTCATTATCAGTTTTCTGTACCTTACAGAAGACTGCTGTTATGATGACATGTGGTTATTAATCTACTTGATAGATTGTTATGAGTTTTAATTGTTTATATGCTTAGATTGTTTATATTTTTATGAGATGTGTTTTATTGTTTCCTTGTGCAGCATTAAATTTTTGCCAGATTTGTAAGTTGCCTTGAGTCCCCTCTTGTGTCAAGAAAGGCAAAGTAGAAATGAAGTAAATAAATAAATAAATAAATAAATAATGCGTGTTGATTTCATCTCTTCAAATAATAAAAACATAGTAATAAATAAGATCAAGGCTGGCAGATTAATGTTCTAGTTTGTTGTGCACATGCCATTGTCTTAATTTTCTTTTTAAAAGCATTCCGTTTGATTCTGTGAATTTTGGAAAATGAAACATGTCTCTTCATCCCTAAGAACAGGATTAATTTTGTCTCATTAAAAACTTGCTCCAAAACTTTTTGACAGAGCAATGGAAACAATTAAGCATGAAAACAAGAGTGACATGATGAAATGTACTGAGTGACAAATGTGCTTCTAATAGACAACATGTTGCAGTGACAAAATTTTTTAAAGGGATACAAAATACTTTTTCACTTTAACACTTCAGCCAAGAAAATTATTGTTAAAATTAAAGACAAATAAGAAGAGAAAAGGATCACCAATAATTTCCCTCATTTAAAGCATTTTAAAGCTTCATGGTGAAAGTACATTTCTCCCCCACAAGTAAGGGAAATCAGTGGTGGAAAGTTGGTGGTTTTCCCACAAGAGGTGGAGGAGATGACGGAAGCAGTCCAGATCAAAGAAAAAGAAGTGTGGCAGAAGCAAGAACTGAGGACCTTCTTCTTTATCATCTCTTTCTCCTTCTAAGATGGGCAATCTAATGTTAAATTTTAACATAATCTGGTGCCCAACCTCCTTGAATACAGGTCCAAAATTTCACCCCCACTCCCCACTATCCCAAAATAAGTCCAGCAACCTCCCCAAGCTATGTTTCCAACTGAGACCAGCACTTCTAGCATCCTGACTGGATCTATAGGTGGTACCCCCTTTGCCACAGTTAAGTTTGGAAACTTTGGTGAATACAGAAAGAAAATTTGTAGAGGTAAAACACTTGGAGGAGGGAATGGTGGGTTCAATTGCTACTCTGCTGTAGAGCTGTATGTGACCTCCTTTCTAAGGTTTAGGCACAGACCCTCTGTGGGCTGCACCAAATCCTTCTGAGGGCCACATTCAGCCCCCAGGCCACATGTTGTGCAGGCCTGCTATAGATTCTAGACAGAAAGTCCTACAATCTGTCTATGAATAACTTGATTCTTTGTCGCTGGTTCTAATCGTCTCTGTTTCTCACACAGATTTCCTGCCCCCCCCCCCTTATAATGGTATTCAGCTCCCATGCACATATTGCAAATGGTTCTTCTATCACCATATCATTTGAGTCTGCAGATTAGCTTTTCCCCTCTCCTAACATTTGTATGTCAGAAGGTGTTAATAATAGCATAAAAGCAATAGCACTATTTCTATAGATTGACCTTCTCTTTTGGTGCCCCATTTCTGTACTTCTATTTCAGTTTAATGGCTGGATGAAGTTGGTGATGAAACCATTCCAAAGCATAAATTATTCACAAAAACATCAGCAAGGTGTGTGTGTTCAGTTCAAAGTTTTTAAAAGTCAGGGGCTCAGTCAAGTGTTAAAACTGTAACAACACAACAGTCTCTTCATATGGAACAATTCTTTGAGATCTTTAAGCTAGCTCACCTTGAGTTCAGTTTTTTATTGTTCTTTTTTATTGGAAAAGAATGTTTCCAGTGTAAAAACAAAATAAAGCCAGCAGGATGCTTTTATCATTATGACTGGAACACCACTTGAGCGGATACATATTTACATGAGAATTCTATACATGAGAATAGTTTGATATAGGACTCCTTCAAGTAGCAAATTCCCATATATGTAGCTCTGTATAAACTGGTTAAAAGAGAATAAGAAGAATCTTTCTGGATCAGACCTACTTAGTCCAACATTCTGTATTTATTTGAAGGTCATATAAATAGTATAAGTTTTATAGCACGCACCAGTTTGTGTTTCCTCAAAGCAGTATTCAGAGACAGATTACAAACTATACCGTCCATACTATTAATTGGATATAGTCTATACTTTTCAGGCAAGACTTCTATAACTTGGTACCCTCCAGATGTTTCTGAATGCAACACTCATCAGTCCAAACCAGCAATGACAGAGGAGATGCAAATCATTCTTATTTTTCCTCACATGCATGAGTGAAAATATTGAAAGCTTTCTCCCTACTAGATATGATGGTGATAGTTTTTGAGCATTTTTGCTGACCGTTTGCATTTAGAGCTCCTTTGTACAAAAAACTGTGACGTGTTTTCAGACATGCAAACTCTCTCCCTCCCACAACATTTTTGTGGAGAAGATAGATATTATATTATGCAGGAAGTATCCATTGTTCAAATGATAGTCCAATAAAAAGCACAAGGCTTACAAGGGAAACAAAGGGCAAGAAGAGGTCTCTGGAGAAAATGCAGCAGGCATTCGAAAGCAGGGCAGTGCACTCACTGTGAGATTCTTCTTCTTACCCTGAGACTTGAGGCACTTCCAGATAGCGCCAAAATCAGCATTTTAAATCTAAGACAAAAATGGTGGGACATGACAGCAGGTCCACATACAGACCTGTCGGTCCAAGGATATGGTCCCCCCACCGTCCTTACAGCCTTCCTCTGTAGTGGATCAAATTGGAGAGTGGAAGGAGGACATCCAGTGGAAGGTTTTTTTTTAAAAAAAAATCACACCTCCCCAAAACCTGGACTTTCCGTGAGGGGGGGGGGTGTCTAGATGCCCTCCTGGTATCTACCAGGAAGGCACTCAGACACCCCAAAAAATCCTCAAAAAAGCCTTCAAATTTTAAAAAAATTACCAGGTTGCTATTAGGGTACTCCAGCAGGTCTCCTGACACATAGAAATGATGCACCAGGAGGTGGCGGGGGGAGGGGGGCAGGAGTGAGCCCTAAAAACTGAGAGAGCTGTGGAGACTGACTCCCAGGACTACCTGGGAGTCAGTCCCCACAGGCCCCACACCCCATTAGACCCGGACCTTTCATGTCAAGAAAAACCCAGAAATGTGCTTATTAGGACTATTCAAAAGGTGTATTAGTGCTGGAGATGAAGAAATTTATCAATATTGCTTTAATAGCTGAAATATGGAAGGTGGGGGGGGGGGTTAACTATTAAAGACTGGAGAGATAAATTAGTAGATTATATCCAAATGGCCAAGCTGACAAATAGTGGCAGAGGAGTAAATAAGGAAGAATTCACAAACAAATGGAATCTGCAACTTGGGTATCTGGGAAAGAAGACAAAGGTAGATTTGATTATTGCCATAAAGATGATTTAGTCAAATAAGGCATATGGGTAGTTGTTGGTTAGTTATGTGATCCATATTGAGGGGTGTTGGGGGTCATAGGGGTTGGGTTCATGAGTGTGGGGCTAGAGGGTTAAGAAATGTTGAGGTGTAATAACTGTACAGCCAATTTTGATTTTTCACATGTTTAATGAGCACTGACTGTATACCATTTTGTAAACCTGCTTACTCTTTTGTGTATCTTTTTTCTTTTCTTTTTTGTGTTTCTCTTTTTTTTTTTTTTTTTTGGCGGGTGATTTTTGTTTGTCTCTTTATTTCTTATATACACTATAAAACAATTTTAAAAAGACCTGGGCCTTTCAGGAAGGCCTGGGTCAAATGGGTGTTTAATCAATTCAGAACAAAGCAGGATTTACCTGCTTTGTGCCAAATTAATTTGCCTTTACATGAGGTGTTGTTTGGACGCCTCCGGTAAAAGCCCGTCAGGCCCTGCATTTTGGAACCCATCTGGATGGACCCATAGTCAGTAGTCATGCTGGCTACGAGCTTCTAAGAGTTGTCACTCTAAAATCAACTATTTCAAGTTCTGGTTTACATGAATGTAACACACTGAACATTTTTATTCAAGGATCTTAAAGCTGAAAGACTTGAAACAATCACTCGGTATAGAATAATATGATCATTTTAAATCTATAGGATGCCATTTCCCCTCTTACATACTATGCAAAGCCTGAAGAATCAAAATCAAGAATGATGTGCTATGATAGACCCTTCTCCCATTACTTTCAGCTAACATCTGTCTCTAGCCAAAGGCATTTGATATGGACAGAAATGATAATGGACAATATTAAAACTGACAGCACAATCTTTGATATTGATGCCACTCTTTTGGAATCTTTGAAAGAGTCACAAATATAAACACTATAGAGACACATAAGAGGGAACTAAGAGTGCCTAGTACATCTGCAACAACTGAATGTCCTGCTTATTTACTTGCATATTTATTGGATTAAGAGGTGCACAGAACCTTTGGCTTGGCAAATTATATATGTTGGGTTTCTTAAAGTAATGGTTCATCTAGAGCACTGCTTCTTAAACTGAACCCCAATTGGAGTTCTCTTAGCTGAATGTTGGGGTTCTGAAAAACGTTGACAACAGGAAACGTTTTCTGAACACCATCTAGTGCTTATTTTAGATGTTTACATGAATCTGTTGTGCAGTGTTTAGAGTGGAATGTACAGAAGATGTGTCAGCTGTAATTCATAGAAAGGAAAATCAGACTGTTAAGCAAGTCTTGCAAATCCTGATTTGTTATTAGTAAATGTCTGATTTTTATACCTATTTTATATACCTATATACCTGAGGTAATGTAAACATTTCTTGGGCTAAAGGGGGTCCTGAGTGGAAAGGGTTGACAAATCCTGATCTAAAGCAAGGATAGACAGCTGTGGGAGGCAGAGTAACCCCCTTATCTCACTGGAGCTTTCATGAGGGCAGCCTCATTCTTCTATCATGGGCAGAATTCCGGGAATTGTAGTTTGGGAAGACCAGGACCTCTGCAGTCAAGTATTCATAAGGCCCCACCTTCTGACCCTGGGAGGGGGCTGAGGATCATAAAAATGGTCCTAGGATGCCACATGCACCCAGAGGGTGACACTTTGTCCATCTCTAATCTATAGAATTTGAAGAATTTTGTCTTCCTAAAAATTGCCTTTTACAGTAATATGAATTCACCTGTCTTCACTTTAAACATTATTGAATGGCTGCAAAATAGATGTTCAGCTCTGCTTTGTATCAACAAAAATATCCACCAGCAGCATGGTTTGGCTGGCAGCATCCTGTCTGGCCACAATGTGGCTGGAACTGGCATCTTTTGTGGCAGTTACGAATCACATTTTGTGTCTGTGTAGAACCATCTAGGAGGTAGACTACATAATGTTGGTGCTACTGCATTAAAAAAAACCCCTGTCCTCTAAACAATGACAAAGTGCAAGTCAAAAGAATACATGTGGAGGAAACCCATGCACATGGAGCATGACCTGAACTGGTGTTAGGTTTGTAATTATAAGCTCAAACAAATTGAACAGTAGGACAAGGTATCACAAAACCCTATGAAGCTATGTTGTTGTTTTTTTCATGTCAGGAGTGACTTGAAAAACTGCAAGTTGCTTTTGGTATGAGAGAATTGGCCATCTGCAAGGATGTTGCCCAGGGGACGCCTGGATGTTTTGATGTTTTACCATCCTTGTGGGAGGCTTCTCTCATGTCCCCGCATAGGGAGCCAGAGCTGACAGAAGACGCTCATCCATGGTCTCCCCGGATTTGAACCTCCGTCCTGTCGGTCTTCAGTCCTGCCGGCACAAGAGTTTAACCCATTGCATCACCGGGGGTTCCATTTGAAGCTAGGTGAAAGTGCTTGTCTTCTCCTCCCTTTCACATTTGAACTTTCAGCTGTATCTGTTTCTACCTGACATAGCTCTTGCCTCCCTTGAGAGGAGGCATTATAAGAGTCTGATTTCATATCCACCTCAGCAACCGTCACAGGCCTTGTAAGAAGACGAAGCCTTCTTAACTTTGTAGAAGAAAGTACAGTCTAATGGAGAATTAGTATTGGATGAAGGAAAGGGAAGCATTTAACTGACTTCCCAAGAAACCATTATGCAGCTTCCCATGCCATTTCAAAGAGAACAGATTTGTAAGAACGGAGATTCAACAATATTGCCTCACAATCTGATCCAGCAAAGTTCTGCTCACCATAACTGCAGATGTAAATAGCAGATGGTGTCAGGCTAGGTCTGGGAGAGCTGACTGCTGATTAAGATATACAGAGCCTATACTATTTAGCAAAAGCAAGAATTAATTTCCTAGCCTACATTTATTCCAAATCCATGTTCACCCAGACAGATTTTCAGAGTGCTATGTCTCACAAAGGTATATTTTCCAAATTGTGCAAGCTCTAACTCAAACCAGACAGGCCATCATTTTGAACAAAGTGACGGATTTCCTTTCGGCTTTTTGCCTGCATTACTGTGCATAACCAAACGCAAGTTATAATTCGTGAAGAGTCCCAGAATAGTAAATGCAGTTCATGTCTGGGCACTTACTGGCTTCTGCACTTTGAAATGTAATTGAACAGGAACAAGTACAAGTGCAATTGAATCTGTAGGCTAGAGGCATTGAGCTACAGCCTCAAAGAGGTCATGCCAAAATGAATTTTTAAAAGGGGGCCATAAAATTGCATCTAAGATAGATGGGATGCAAAAGCAATATTTAAATGAAATTGTTATGGATATAAGTCACTTGCCAAGCATTCCAACCATTTCCAACATTAAATATGTTTTCACTTCATATATAAAACATTATTATTATTCACCTCTTGTATCATGTTAACATATTGTAACTTAAATGTTTAATGTATATTAATATACATACATACATATATATATATATATATATATATATATATAGTATCATAATTAGCATCATTTATATATTTAAGAAAAGAACTAGGGTAACCATACTGATAGACAAGTTTTTTACAATTTGAATTAAAATTGTCTTTTTCAAAGTTTGGTACATATCTAGCTCTTTTATTTCTCACATCCTGCATAGGTTCCTTCTTTCTCTCTTTCCCTTGCTCTCTGAAATCTGACTGCCATTTGTTTTCCTCTTAAATGACATTTCAAATATTTTACCATAAGCATAAATCATATCTCCTTCTGAGAAAGCAAATGACAAACTAAATTTG
The DNA here is from genome assembly GCF_037176765.1 of Anolis sagrei. Taxonomy (NCBI): domain Eukaryota; kingdom Metazoa; phylum Chordata; class Lepidosauria; order Squamata; family Anolidae; genus Anolis; species Anolis sagrei. The sequence goes on from NC_090024.1 coordinate 84,269,167, forward strand.
AGGCCTGACTCATATAGTCCTATGTCCTACCCAGGACCAAGGAGATGAGCAGTTGCTTTATAGATTGTATTTGAAGGATAAACAAAAGAGGCACTCGCCTATAGGAGATATGAGCTGTTGAAAATGACATATTCTCTCATCATTGATGAATGTCATTCCCAACCATGTCCCTTCTCACTAGACATTAGTTACATGCCTCATTTGAACAGTTTCACTCAGAAATAATTCTGATTCTAACTAAGGATGTTGATTTTGTTGCCTTTCTCCAAATTCTACCTTCTTTCTCATCTTACTCTTTTGTCACATTTACTTTCCAGATTTGGTTTTTATCTTCTTATATGAGAATTCACGTGCACTTTGTATATGGCTTTTTCATAGTGTATGTTTTTAATTATACACCTTTCCAAAACTACTGCAGACCAGGGTATAAGTCAACTTTGTGTATAAGCTGAGGACAGGTTTGATGCCAAAATTATTTATTTTGAAATGGTCCATGAATAACTTGAGAAAAAAAGCACCCACATAGGTAGGGTGAGAGGATCCGTTAACTCCTAGCCACTGCTGTCACAATTTTCCCACCCAGGCATTCAAAAAAGACCATAAGAGAGAGTACCAAGAATATATGCACTTTGTTTAGGTTCTCCTGAGACAGACGTAGCTCTCACCTTTTGCCTCAGAGAAGGAGATGGTTCTTTTTTCATATGGATTAAGGTACAATACTATTGTTGGACCATGGATAAGTCAACCTAGAGTTTTTTGGTTCAGTTTTGACTAAAATTTCTAGACTTATACATGAATATAAACTGAATGCATTTTTGTACATATCTTCCCCTTTGACTAAAATACCGTATATGCATTTTTGAACTGTATGACTCACTTTTTATAGGTTTACAGTGTACGCTTTATTTCATGCATGTGAAACATGTTTTAAGTTTCACAAATGAAGCATCGATATAGGTTTTTTTTGTGTGTGTGTCAGGAGCAACTTGAGAAACTGCAAGTCGCTTCTGGTGTGAGAGAATTGGCCGGCTGCAAGGACATTGCCCAGGGGATATGGGAGGCTTCTCTCATGTCCCCACATGAGAAGCTGGAGCTGACAGACAGGAGCTCACCCCACTCCCCAGATTTGAAACACTGAGCTTTTGGTTAGCAGTCCTGCTGGCACATGGGTTTTACCCATTGAGCCACCAGGGGCTCCATCAATATAATGAGATGTACTTTGTTAAGTAAGGAGTCCCAAGTGATGGAGCATGGGTCATTTGAGGATGAATATCCAGAACATCCAAACATTTTCATTTCCTTATTGTTAAGTATAAATAATGTTTTGCCCACTTTTAGAGGTATTATAATATGACATTTGCTTATTCTTTTTTCTTTGTAGGTGTGGGTGGTGAGGTAGTAGTAATGTGTAGTTTGTAGGCAGTTGAGGGACTTTGTATTAGTCTCTTTTTTGTCATTTTTCTTTATGGTGTTTTGATATTCATAATAATAATATAAATAATAAAGCTATATTTATATCCTGCCCCCTCTCCCCAAGGGGACTTGAGGCGGCTTACAACAACAATTATATTTATAAGACACTATTTGGTCCATCTCCTGCTCCATGACTACTGTATAAAAAACACAAGTAAAGAAATGAACATGAAGCCAAAATTGTACAATTGCACAATTATACAATGATGCTATTATAGGAGAACAAATATTCTCCATTTAAGATTGGGAAGATGAACATGCACCACATCATTGTTTTTTCCAAGAACTAAAACTTGACTAGTTCTGCTCTTATAGTATAATAACTTTAAAGTTTTGTATAATATTTTAAAATATACCAGAGAATGATGAATGAACATACAGCAGTTCCCTTGGGAATTATTGGGAATCTCAGTGTCTTCTCAGTCTAACCACAACACATAAACTCAGGTTTCTCTCCTGAAGATCCACAAGGAATTCCCTATGAGAGAAATAAAGAAATCATGTCCACATGGTACCCACTGTGACCCCAATTTTGCAATGGGGCAGAGCAGCCAAAACACATACTAAATCATAGTAGGGTGGGAGTCATTATTAGCTTATTTACAGTGGGAGAAGAATCAACAGAACAATGCAGCTGCAGGAGAGCCACAACACCATGTGACAAAGTCCAAGCAAATTCATACAATTGCGGTGTAACTGTCATGTGATGAACTCCTTAATTCAAGATTCATTCCCTAGGACATATAAACTGACAGGCAAAACTGTGTGACAGGCCCATATCAGAGAACACTATTGGATAGACATTACCATTTCACTTACAACTTCACCATATGGGGCTAAAATTAATGACATACACTGATCTAGCCCTGGGCACCCACGGAGTTGGGTGATTCCCATCAGACCATGTTGTGCCAGCTCTGTGGGTAAAGGGGGACAGAACTGGCATGCTGCCACCACCATGGCAACACAGGAGACTTCCCATGTTGACATTGACTTTAATGGGGGGGAAACCACATGCTCCATGTGTGCACCACACTTCCTGGCCAAGGGATCAGCTGCTGGAGGAGGCCGGCAATGTGGGGCATGGGGCAGCAGCTTTGCTATGCCCCACAGCAAAGTGGAGCAACATTGGACACTTTCAGCGGCCATGTGACAAGGTAGTAAGAGCTGGTCTTTAACCCTTTTTATCTAAAAATCCATGTGATGATTACAAGACACAATATCTGAACACATAGAGATGCCTTTTCAAGAAATTGCTCCGGTGACATTACTCACCCACAGCATGTGAATAAGACAATTTTTATGAGAATTAGTGCACTTTCTTCCCCATTGTGATTACCGTGGTTTGTGTGAATTATGAAGCAAAAAAATCTCATACTGCAATCACAGAAAGGCTGACTGATTGATCTGAATGAGGTAAACCATCTATCCAATGTTTCTGATTTGTAAAAGTCCATGCAGCAAAGCAGCAAGGATTACATTTTTATTCATTTTGGGCAAATTATACAGTCTGTGGAATCATTATTCTCACAAAGAAATAGAGGGAAAACATAATTTATCATTTTTTTATGTGTGAGGCAGGTGGTCATTTAAATCCTGAGTATTAAGTGCAGAAACAACTACACTATTCATGCATGGCAAGCTAAGGGATCCTGGTAAATCACTGGGTTTTTGTTTTTTCCATCATCCTGAGATAGCAAATGCAGTGAGGTTGTCCAGACTCCAACCTGAGGACCCTTCCACACAGCCCTATATCCCTGAATATCAAAGCAGAAAATCCCACATCTGCTTTGAATTGGGTTATCTGAGTCCAAACTCAGATAATGTGGGATTATCTGCCTTGATATTCTGGGAGATAGGGCTGTGTGGAAGGTCCCTGAGTCTCAGATCAGCTTGGGGCACATCTACACTAGCCACCAAAGGTCATGTGAAGCCAGAGGGATGATCTCAGTTGGACATTTCTTTCAGTGATTTATTTATTTATTTCAACATTTATATCCCGTCAGGGCGGCTTACAACTGGCAACTATTAGATGCCAGCAGCAACAAAAAAAATCACAGTACAAAACACATTAACATTCAATAAACAACAAAATTATCAATATGCTTTAAAATATTAAAGCATTAAAATATTAAAACACAACCAATCCCAAATCCAAATCAGAGTCCAGAGTTCCAGTCCGAGATTTTTCCATTGTTGGTTCTCATACGTCATTGCAATTACTGCTTGGTCAGCTGCTTGAATGCTTGGTCCCAAGCCATGATTTGAGTTTTTTCTAAAGGAGAAGAAAGAGAGACTCACCCTGATTTCACTGGGGAGTGTGTTGCATAGATGGGGGGCCACCATAAAAAAGGCCTTCTCTCTCATCCCCACCAATCTCACTTGCGAGGGTGGCGGAATCAAGAGCAGGGCCTCCCCGATGATCTCTCACTCATAGGTGGATTGTAAAGAGAGATACCTTCGGGCAAGTAAGCTGGGCCAGAACCATATAGGACTTTATAGGTCAAGACCAGCACTGAATTGTGCTTGGAAATTGAGCTGACATAATGGGAGAAGGGGTGGGATGCTCCCTGTATGTCGCTCCAGTGGGTAGTCTGGCTGCTGACCATTGGCCTAGTTGGAGTTTCTGAACAGTCTTCAAAGGAAATCCCACATAGAGTGTGTCTTTATATTGGAGACAAACAGCACTGGCCATGGATTATCTACTTTGAATTGGATTATATGAGTCTCCACTGCCAGATAATCTGGGATAAGAAGAGAATTTGGGATCAGATACTGGGATATAGGAGCAATGTGGAAGCAGCCAAAGACTTGGGTGCAATCTATACCTGCTGTTGATCTGTGGGCTCTATAGATTCAGCAGGAGTTATTTTGCATAGGCATTATGATGAAATCCACTGTAGAGTCCACGGGCAAAACATTTTCCAGGTAGAAAGGATTTTCTATCCTCAAAGTGTATGGAAATACTTATGTTTATTCCTGTGATTAAATACTGCTTTATTTTTTAAAGTGATAGATAATGGGGGGGGGGGATGCATATTAAAAAGGAGAAGCATCAAATGCATATAAGATGCTTCAGATGAGTGCACTTTGCATAAAAGTGGCTTCAGATTAGTGCACTTTGTAGAAAAGTGAGTATTGTTTTATGTAGTATTTTTCATCCAAAATCCACTAGCATAGAATATCTGGAATGAGTGCTCTGCAGATGAAGGAGGAGAGAGGAACATCTGACCTCCTGGACCATATGCGGGGCAGATTATGCTTGATTCATACATCATTAATTGTGGGCATCATTCCCCACACCTGTACTTAAATGTGGCTGTTTTGACACTCAACCTAGGCCTTACAGTTCCAATTCACTTCTTTCCCCCCTAACCAGTCTCCTCTTCCATACTCATGATGGGGCTGGGTTGAGTTTGCCATATTGCTTCAGGTACATGGCAAAATCACTGAAATAACTAGGTAGGCCTGCCAACTGAAAACTTTTAAAATTACCAGTCGTCACAAAAATGTGCATTGAGTGCCGCTTTTCTACTGATGCTAGTGCCAGCATATAAAGTAGGAAATAAATTAAAGGATTACCAAAAGCTACTATGAGTGAGAACCTGGCAAGCATGCTTGTCATGTTGGATGGTCACAAGAAAACTTATTTTCATATTCAGTAATGCGATCATATCCATTGGCAACTTAATGGTGAATGATATAATGCTGTCTAACATTGCTATAGCCAGTTTCTTTATACAGTTCAATTGTAACATGCTTTTCTTATTTCTCTGGTAGCATTTTCTGGTCCTGCACTTTGCATTTTAGCTATTTTTCTTGATTTCACAAAGATTTTTTTTAAAAAAAAACAGAAAAAGCAGAACATTTTAAGTACCTCAACTAGTAGTCCAAAGAGTTAGATGTTGTTGTCCTCTTGGGTTTTGATTATAATGACCTGTTCAGCACATTTTGAAATATATATATATATATATATATATATATATTTCATGATTATTTATTTATGGTAAGCATTTCACTCCATTCCACAACCAAAAAGAGTTTCCAAAAGAAAATATGTAAAATCACATAACATAAGAAAACCTCTGCCTGCAGGCTTCAAATCTAAATGCCACAACACAAAAGGAAACCAGAAAGAGGAGGGTAGAAGACAACAACTGAGCAAAAACCAATTGATCTGTGCTGTTTGCATAGGTTCTCATCCAGCATGCTCTGTACTCATTAATACCTATTACATACAACACTTATTTCAATGTATTCAAATATAATATTGCATTAAAGAGTTTAAACGTTTTTGAGAAAATTGTTCAGCAAAATGGTAAAAGAGTTGTTCCAAATAATTCTAAAGGAGTTCTTATGAAGACACAACATCCCAAAATGATTTCAACTAAATTGCTATTCAACATTCAATACCTGCTTACCTGTTCGTCCCGATTCTTTCAAATACCCTCATATATTTTACTGTGAGATCCCAAGGTTTTTGTGCTTTAAAAAATATTCCAGTGGTTGCAATCACAGATTTGTTTATCTAGGAGACACTCTTTGACAGTATAATGATATATGCACTTTATATGGGTCAGAACCAAATATCATGTAACTGGATTAGATCCATATCATAGACCATTCAATGAATACAGGCAGAGCTGAAAGGTTTTCATTGTGATCTGTTTTGAATAGTAAACCTTTCCCAATTTCATTTTTATGCTATTCTACTGGAAACTGTGTCTTTGCAAGTCACAGTGCTGAGTGTGATTTCCTACCGTGACACGAGACGTCGGGTTCTGTCAGTCATGTCAACTGATGTGATGTGATGGGACTTAACATGATGTGACTGATGTTCCACTGAATGCACGCTCTGTCATTGTGGTGTCGATGCACCAGGATTCTATGGATAAGAATAATTATACATTGCTGAAATGAAAAGGAAAATGCAGGCAAACACTTGACATATTAAGTTGTGAACATGCTTTTTCTGGGGCACAATTAATCTTATTCACTTCCTCTCTGCAAAAGATATCTTTGACCTCCCAGGAGTTAGTGAACATTTAAGAACCTGTATGTAGTGACTCTTAGACATTAGAAACATCAATGTTTTGAGTACAGCTCTCATAATCCTCCTGTCAGGCTGGCCATTGCTTAAGTTCTTTATGAAGGCATCTCTCTGTTAGCAGAATTTGATGTGATGCTCAACTTAGGATGGCTCTCAGATATGAAAGCCCAATATGGGCTTACCCTTTACCTCACCTCCCCATTTTACACCTGTGACTGTTGTTGGTCATGTTGGAGAAATGGAAATAACTGGGGTTATGAAGGGAGAACTGGAGTGATGTGTGTTCACTGATTTTGGAGATTTTAAAGAGTGCTGTTAGTCTTTCAGGTAGGGCAGCCCGATCACTAATTTGAATGAAGCAACTGTCTCAAGAAGCAAATGTGGAGAGGGAATATCATTGTAACCCATCTCTCTGTTTCTCCTGAGCCATTCTCCTGTTCTGGACAGAAAAGCTATGTATCCTACAAAGGCTGTTATATGGTCTGTAAATAGTGCATGAGGTTAGACTCAATTGACAATCCAGTTGTCTTTTTTATGCAGAATGGGCCAGAGGCTTCATTTTGTCCTTTGCCTCAGGGAGCAAAATATCTCAGGCCAAACTCATGACTGATGCAACCAGGTACCACTGGTTCAACCACAGGTAATTTACATAAACACAAGCCTTCCAACTTAATCACTAGGGTGAGATTTACACATGGAAAATCACTTAGCTTTCTAGAATGGACATAGCACAGTATTACAGCATTTTTGTATCCCCAGATGTTTTTGGCCTACAACTCCCAGAAATCCCAGCCAGTTTACCAGCTGTTAGGATTTCTGGGAGTTGAAGGCCAAAAACATCTGGGAACCCCAGGTTGAGAACCACTGTTCTATGGGAATAAATAGTAGGCCTGTGCGCATATCCATTTTAGCCATTTTACTTCAGACAATGCAGCTTCTTTGGCAATACCAGATGGCTGTAACAGCAAGAGCCCAGCTGTCATGTTTTCCTGTCTGTAACGGGACCATGTGACAGCTGATCACGGCTCCTCCTCCCCTATTCGGCATCACACGGCACGTGAAGAGGCTGCTATGTGCTGCTCACACAGGGTTTCCCTGTGAGCCCTGCCTGTTGGGTAAATCTGAATAGAAGAAGCCGTGACATGCCTTATATAAGCTGTGTCTATGAAATGGGGTGACTGCCTCCATTGCTCTGTCAGTTGTGTCTTGGCTTCAGTCTGATTGCCTTGCTGCTCGCTCACTTGCGCTCTCTCTGCTTTATTTTTTGGCTTGGCTTGGCTTGACTTGACTGGCTTGGCCTCTCTCTGGAATCTTTTTGATTTTCCTTTATTTTCTTGAATCTTTTTATTTAATGTAATTGACTGGGAGTTGAAAATGTATGGGACAGGTGGATGAGGTGCATAAGTGTGTTTGGGGACTTGGGAGAAAGAAAGAGCATCTCTTTTTCTTTGCTCTTGTGGTGCGCTTTTCTTTGGAAATATTTGGGTGGCTCTGAGAGCCTTGAGTTGTCCTTAGCTTATTTTTTTCCTCCCCTTGACTCCTTCATAAAATACTTCTAAAAGATAATAATATAGTCATTATTAAAACAAAAGGAAAACCCTCATTCTCAGAAAACAACTATGTAGTTACCATACTTATCACCTTCATTTGCAAACTAGTTCTCTCTTAATATTTCCCTAGGTACTGATAATCTCTGCCTTCTGAATTCTGAATATTATAATAATAAGTAATGGCTGACTGTTGCCACTTGCCAGAGCCTGGGAAGCCCTCCCATTGCCACCAATGAGCCAGATCTGGCCGTATTTTTAAGCTGAAGTCTGAAAATGCCATCTGGCTACACACCCGTTTTTGGAAGATGCATGAAAACTGATATGGGGGTCTAACAGTATGCAGCCAGCAGAAATGGATCAAGGTTCAGCCAAAATGCACAAGCCTATGAAATAAGTAGTTGTCCTGGAGCCATGGATGTGTTGAATCAGGAATTATGAATTATAAACCAAGATGAGCTGTTACATTCTTGGTTGGATACCTATCTGGGTATAAACCTAAAATATGCAAATAAATGAGATTTATGTCCAAGCATGTAGCCTATTCCCAAGTTAATATAGGATTTTTCAAAATAAATGATGCTCTTTTGATAACACCCATGTGTGGGGCTTCATGTCTCCATCCGCAAAAAGACGTTAATTCAAAATTGCATCTGCAGTTATAATTGCAGAACTGCAATTTAGTGTTGTAGGTGGGGCACAATTTCTTAATTAAATATAATGAAGTGAAATTAAGGAAATCGCCATTTAGCCTGGCTGTCAAGAACATCTTTCTGGCAAAGAAAATCTGTCAGGTTATAACACAGACTTGCAGGGTAAGTGGAGGGAGGTAGAACATGTAATGATAGAGATATAGAAAAAAGGAAAATAAAATAGTGAAATATACTATTAGGTGTCTTTCACTTTAGTTCAGTATTATGTTAATCTGTAGCTTTTGGGGCTGGCTCTCATCAAATGATCACTACACCATTGAGTGATGAATTATGAATTTATGTGTGAATGGACCACCAGCAGAGAACTATAATCAATCTTAGCTAAGAGATTGCGAAAACAGTCCATAATTTTCCAAGCCAAAGAACTCAAGTAGATCTAACACAATGTTGGGAAACATATGGCCCTTATGCAGCATTTATTTTCAGCTTTCATCAGACAGCATAGCCAATGGCAAGGGAAGATAGGAAATGCTGCTCTAGAATGCAAATCTGATGTCATTAGCTATTACTATATGTATTATATTTTTTCTTGATCTGGGACATCTTCTTGGTGAAGAAAACTAACACTATGTAACAATATTTTTGTTCCTGGGTTATAAATGTCATTTCCTAATTGATTCTATCATAAATACATGGGGAAAGTTTATTAAACTGCAAAAACCTTGTTTTTGTGGGCCATCCTGCAGCACATTTTGTTATTATTTTTCAATGAATAGCTCATAGTCTCAACCAATTTATCATAGTTTATGACAGCCACAAAAACAAAGTTTCTGGAGTATAACAACTACTTTCAAAGTAAGTACCACACAATTAAACAGGAAATAGCACTTTCAAACCAGGAACAGAAAAATGTTCAAATTTTGTTACATAGTGTAATTGGTCTGTTGTTCTATGTGGTCTGTTCTATCTAGCCTCCATTCTCCTTGCAATGTACATTGCAACATAGCTCTTTTTTTTTAGGTTTCACATATCTCAGTACAATTGGCCCCTACACATTTGCAGGTTTAACTTTTGTGGATTTGATTAATATATTTTCTCTAGAAATCGCTAGATATACTCCAGTATGACCCTATGATCAACTTCCACCAGTCATTTGTATGTCATCCAGAGTGATTTTATGGTTTTCCTTTAATCATGCATGATTGTTGATGGAAGTGTTGACTTGAAGGGAAAAGAGATGGAAAATATGTGTTTTTGGACTCTTGTTCCCGGAATCCCCCAGCCCAGAATGGACAAAGTGAAATCACTGGGCAGAAGAATGCTCTAACTGTGCTTGTTAATGACATACAGACCCGTAGCCATTCGGGTCTGTATGTCCCGATTCGGGGGGGGGGGGGGCTGAGTTTGTTTCAAGGGGGGGCTGAGTTTGAGTGAAAGAGGGTCTACCCTAGCAAACCTTTTGTATCGTTACCCCAACACCCCCATGCATATGGGATATATTGAGTATGGTGATCAGATCATGATATGAATAAACATAACAGTTTAAATAATGCACCAGTAAGACCTTTTCGCGAACCACCATGAGAATTTCGGGGGGGGCTGAAGCCCCCAAGCCCCCCCCCCCCCCCCGGCTATATGCCTGATGACATATATACCTCACAGTGTGCCATTACAGCTACCAATAACAGGGAGGAAATCCTTCACCATAGGGTACTCTATGGTTGTTTGTAATATATATTTCACCTCTAACCACATTTATTATTACTAAAGATTTGAACATCCAGATGATTCTTAGTAAGCACAATTACAAAGGGTGTCACCCAGGTTTCAGATCAGACTCTATGCCTTCTATATGGAGTAACCTCTCAAGACATTCCTATTTAAGTTACACATATGTGCTGAAAGTGGCAACAATGCTGCAAAGCAGTTGCATGAGGTAACTAAACAACCAAATAAGCTGATTGGACAGGCAGATGAATCCCACTTTAATACTTGTAAAAGTTTCCCCTTGGCATTAAGTCTAGTTGTGCACGACTCTGGGAGGTGTTGCTCATCTCCATTTCTAAGTCGAAGAACCGGCATTGTCTGTAAATTCTCCAAGGTCATCTGGCCGGCATGATTGAATGGCGCGCCGTTACCTTCCCACAGGAGCACTACTTATTAATCTACTTACATTTGCATGTTTTCGAACTGCTAGGTTGGCAGAAACTGGAGTTAACAGCAGGAGCTCACCCCGCTACCTGGATTCAAACTGCCAACCTTTCAGTCAGCATGTTCAGCAACTCAGTGGTTTAACCCACTGCACACTGGGGACTTTTTAACACTGGTACCATCCTACAAATATCAAAACAGCAGTCCAATTTGGGGGATGTGGATAACTTTTGAGGAAAACAGGCTGGATTTTATTTCTGTCTCCAATTTTTTTTCTAGCATTGCAGAAGTGAGATGCTGAAAATAATTTATACTTAGAATCCTTGTTTGTTGCCTGGCTCAAGAGGGGATGCCTGGCTCGAGAGCAGTACGTGTGAAAAAGATCTTGGAGTCCTCGTGGACAACAAGTTAAACATGAGCCAACAATGTGATGTGGCGGCAAAAAAAGCCAATGGGATTTTGGCCTGCATCAATAGGAGCATAGTGTCTAGATCTAGGGAAGTAATGCTACCCCTCTATTCTGCTTTGGTTAGACCACACCTGGAATATTATGTCCAATTCTGGGCACCACAATTCAAGAGAGATATTGACAAGCTGGAATGTGTCCAGAGGAGGGCGACTAAAATGATCAAGGGTCTGGAGAACAAGCCCTATGAGGAGCGGCTTAAGGAGCTGGGCATGTTTAGCCTGAAGAAGAGAAGGCTGAGAGGGGATATGATAGCCATGTATAAATATGTGAGAGGAAGCCACAGGGAGGAGGGAGCAAGCTTGTTTTCTGCTTCCTTGGAGACTAGGACACGGAACAATGGCTTCAAACTACAAGAAAGGAGATTCCATCTGAACATGAGGAAGAACTTCCTGACTGTGAGAACCGTTCAGCAGTGGAACTCTCTGCCCCGGAGTGTGGTGGAGGCTCCTTCTTTGGAAGCTTTTAAACAGGGGCTGGATGGCCATCTGTCAGGGGCGATTTGAATGCAATATTCCTGCTTCTTGGCAGGGGGTTGGACTGGATGGCCCATGAGGTCTCTTCCAACTCTTTGATTCTATGATTCTATGATTCTGTGTTCTTAATCCTTTGGTGACTTTCACCTGTTCTTTGTTTGCCCAAATTGTATTTGTAAATGCTCAGCTAAAGCAATGCTAGGACCTTGAAAACTGAAGGAAAAAGTTCATATAGGGTACAGATATTTTATTGGGGACAATGCTCTCATTTTACACCCCCATAACAGCTTTCCATATTTTTGGACTTCGCATTCTAGGAATCCTAAGCCAGCAAGGCCAAGTGAACAGTGACTCTGCAAATTGATGTCCTAAAATCTGGAGAGTCAAAGGTTGTGAGAACCACTGACATTGACTAAAACCTTGTGTCTCTTTCTTATTACTCAGTATGGTGTCCATTTTGTTTGTATTATTGCATCTTTTGTTGTTAGTGTTGTTCCCAAGCCAACCTGGGAAAGTTTCATCCTGGTACATTTTTACCAATTGAAAAAAAAAACCTTAAAGAGATCACAATCCTTTATTGTTGCAGCCAAAATGGGCAACAATCTCTCAAAAGCAGGCCCTCTTCAGCATTTAGATATTTCTATATGGAACCTACAAGCAACAGGCCACTATTTAGCATATTCTATATCTTACCATATGCATACTCAGCAACTCACGTACAATATCCCATAATAATAAGCTATTTCATTATTTCTGCTTCATTAACTTAACAAGTCTTTACCTGGAGGTGTGTTTTAGTATTGAAATTAGCCAAAGGTTACAAAAATTTAGAAACTTTCTATTGCTATTTCCACAACTTCTTTTGTCTCAGAGAAAGGCATTTGGAATCCAAAGAGAGAAATTACTCACCTCAAGCAAAGCAGTGGAACTGTGGCAAAAATATCAAAATCTAAAAATTCTAAAATCAAATGTAAATGTAAAATCTCTTTAAATCCCAAAAATATTGAATTAGTATGTAATTTTAAAGTGTCACTTTGTTTCAGGGCCCAGTGGCACAGTGGGTTAAACTGCTGAGCTGTTGAACTTGCTATTGGAATCTGCAGGACTGGGTGAGTTCCCCCTGTTAACCCTAACTTCTGCCAACCTAGCAGTTCGAAAACATGCAAATGTAGGTAGATCAATTGGTACTGCCTCACCGTGAAGCTAAACAATGTTCCATGCAGTCATACTGGCCACATGACCTAGGAGGTGTCTACAAATAACACAGGCTCTTCGGCATAGAATGGCCATCCCTCAGAGCTGGAAAGGGGAACCTTTATCTTTAGTTGTGTTTCAGTGTTTCTAGGCATTGAATGGTTGTCTTTGTGTTTGTGCAGGAATTCACCCTGAGTCTCCTTGGGGAGATAGGGTGGAATACAAATAAAGTATTTTATTGACACAAAAATACAATATGTCACAGCAAATGAGATCTATATGCTGGAATTATTATTATTATTATTATTATTATTATTATTAGAAACACAACAAGATTAGTACACAGCAAAAAAGATCACTATGCTGGCTGTTGTATTGAATCACACTTTGGACATTTCCCAAGTGTATAGGACTGTGTGATGTATACGTGAATAATGCATACAGATCCCAGTAGGGTGGCCTCTTTCAGCTGACAGATGATCACTTTGTCAGGCCAAGGTCTTGAGGCACTGCACCCAGTGTGTCAATCACACTGGGATCACCTTTACTGGCTTGTGCCAGAGTCTTTGCAGTTCGCTTTTTAAATCCTTGTACTGTGTCAGCTTTTTCCAGTTGTTTCTCTTCAACCCTGCTGTCACTTGGGATTGCAACATCGGCAACCCATACTTCGTTTTTTAACACTGTCGTGAGGTCAGGAGTATTGTGCTCCAAAACTCTGTCGGTCTGAATTCGGAAGTCCCAGAGTAGTTTAACGTGTTCATTTTGTATAACTTTTTCAGGCGTGTGATCCCATCAGTTCTTTGCCATATTATTGTTGTTGTTGTTGTTGTTATTGTTATTTATTAAAAATGGCTCTTTGAATTAATTTCACTTCCATTTTTTATTTTAAAACCTCTAAAAGATACATGTTCCCTTTATTACTCTCCAAAAGAGAAAAATAGGAACATTGGCAGTTACAGAAATAAATCTGAAAGTGTCCTGGTAAAAATGGTGACAGATAAAAATGAGTTTTTAAAAAATCCTAAAAGATCCCCCTCTGCCCTGTTGTTTATCATTTCTATTATCCAACTATCATTTTATTTTGCTTTTCTTCTTCTTAGAGGCAAATATTGTTTCAGGAAAAGAAGTATTCACTGTAACATGTCCACCAACAGAAGTTTAGCACCTGTCACAATCTTGAAAATGATATAGAAATTACATTAATTACATGCAACCAAAACTAAAATTAGCTGAGTCCCTCCGGCTGATGATATATTTTCTGATATGTTCCCCTGTGTCAAAATGCATATCACAATCCGTTTGTTTTGAAAGTCATTGCATAAATACAAACAATAAGTAATAACCATGTGCTGCAAATGATGCAAAGGATCTTTCAGCAAAAGTACCTCAACATCACTTAACAAGATATTAAGAATATGCTCACGGAAAACAGAGTGATATACTTTTTAAAGGGGGGGGGGGGGTGCAAATGCTGCTAATGATGAAAACAAATGAGCAAGATTTATCTTTTTGACAAGTCATGTGGGTGTGAATCCTTAATTAGCATATAACAGGTTTAGACTCTCATTTCCCCCATCGGGCGTGGGAATGACTTAAAGTCGAAAATCCCAGTTCTGTAATCTGCCAAGAAAGCCAAGAATGCTGTTTTAAAATGAACCTGTAATGGTAAAGATTGCAATCTCTCTTCTCAGCAAGGTTTTTATTATTTTTTATTATTACCGGTATTATTATTTTTAGGAAAAGCAAGTCATTTCATCTTCCCCAACCTCAGTGACCGTGCTTTGATGACAAGCCAGATGGCACTTGCTCCTTGCACCCGGTGCCAGAAAGCCTGATTGGAGCTGCAATTTACCTTCCGTGGTGAAGTGGAATGTCGGAGTGTACCACAGCTGCGGATTTGGCTGCCGCTAGTAGGTATGTGTGCGCACAGTTGGTTTCTTCCCAATTTGGATTCAGCAGGTAAGAGGCTGTGTCGGTACCCAGCAATTATGAAATTGGCATGCCCTGGATTGTTTACTCACAGTAATATTCCTACTGGACTTTATTAAAACACCATCTGTCGTGAACGCTACAGACAAAGAATCGAAACCAGAAACATCTCCCGACTGAGAGGGAGCTGAAATGAAAGCAATGCATATATACGTGCAACTGTGGTGCAAGATTAGGTTAATCTTTTCCTCCTTCTCTCTGAAAGGAAGGCAAGAAGGAAAGAGAAAGGGGGAATGTGTATATTTTTCTTAATAGATTTTGTGACAGTAGATAGACAGATAAAGAAGCTGATGGCCAAATATCGAGGTGTTCTGCCTCATGAGTCAGGGTGGCATAGAGGCAAAAGAACAGTTATGGGTGTGCAATTCACCACCATTAGCTTAGCAGCAAAATTATGCCTAAATGTTTTAACAACAGATAAGGACTGAACAGTATTCAAACACAAAAACATTCTGAATATTTAACACATAAGCTGATGAAATATTCAATATTAAAATTATTATAAACAATAATAGTACTAATATCAGGAATTGTATTTTCAAGGGGGTTTGGAGTTTTATAAGGATTTTTTCTTTGTCTTTCTTTTTCTCCCAATTTCTGATGTTATTTTTCCCCCAGATGGCAATAACGTGTCCCCTAATTACTATTCAGCAAGAGTGGCTAAGTGTCTTTTTTATGGCACACCATGACTATCATTCCAGTTTGAAATAAACACACAAACAAACAAACAGTCAGCAGTCTTAAACAGGTAACATTCCAATAAAATGCAAGAGAAGTAATTAAGTATGTGAATGCACAACAGAGTGGCACCAGGGCTTAGAAAGACCATTTCAGCTTGCCAAAAAGGCAGATGTCAGCTTTGGAATCATGTATGTGAAGTGAGCATGCCCACATGTAAACAAGGCATGGTCTATGCTGTTAAGATTCATGTTGCGATAAAGGGAAAGCAATGCCAGCCAACAACAGCCCCTGGGAGAAACATATAAGTGCACTAAAATGCCTGGATTGCTTAAGAACTGGTGTGTTGAGATCTCTCTGTGCCGAATAAGAATGATAGGCTATTTTGAGGGACCCATGGGGAAAATGAATACCAATATACAGAGTCACTGCTCCCTAATTTGCTCTTTAAATCTAGACAACAATCTCAGCTTCTGTGTATGGGAATACCTATAGTCCGTAGTAAATGGAAAACTTGCTTTCATTGAGCGCAAAATTAGCTACTTTGCTATGCTTTGTTGTGATCAGATAAAAACCAGGTAGTGTTCCTTAGTCAGATAGTTACTCTGCTCATCATTCATAGCTGCAACACGAAGGAACATTCTGCATACATGAGCAGGACGACACAGATGTTCAATAACAAACAGAACCTACATATTGCATCTAGGAAGGGATGTGTCTAGCAATTTCGGATTCTCACCATTTCTCATTTTTTACCATCCTAAATGTATGCCACACCAGTTTGTTAAATGTAAGTTTGCATAAAAATGTAAATGTGTAGTGATTTTAATTGCTTCACATTTCATTATGAAGCCATCTCTGGGAGGTGCTGCCCCACTGGCATACAAATAAAATAGATAGATAGATAGATAGATAGATAGATAGATAGATAGATAGATAGATAGATAGATAGATAGATAGATAGACAGACTTTCAAATCCAAACTGCAAAGTTTTGGAACACAATACACCAGACATCACAATTGTGGAAAAGAAAAAGTATGGATTATTGATGTTGCCATACCAGGTGACAGTTGGATTGAGGAAAAACAACAGGAAAAACTCAACCATTATCAGGACCTCAGAATTGAACTGCAAAGGCTCTGGCATAAACCAGTACAGGTGGTCCCAGTGGTCATCGGCACACTGGGTGGTGTGCAAAAAGATCTCAGCCAGCATTTAGAAACAATAAACATTGACAAAATCATGATCTGTCAACTACAAAAGGCCACCTTACTTGGATCTGTGTGCATCATTTGAAAATACATTACACAGTCCTAGACACTTGGGAAGTGTACAACTTGTGATTTTGTGATACAAAATCCAGCATATATCTCATTTCCTGTGACGTACTGTGTTTTTGTGCCAGTAAAATAATAATAATAATAATAATAATAATAATAATAATAATAATAATAACTTTATTTTTGTGTCTCACCTCCATCTCCCAGGGCATCTTACATGGGGACAAGCCCGATTAAAAAAAAAACCCAAAACCCAATATTACAACACTTGCCAACATATTTTTGCCTAAAATCAAAAATATCGTAACTTTTTTTCCATAACCAGGAGCAATAGTAAAACTATTTTGGTTTCAGAGAGAGAGAGAGAGAGAGAGAACAAAATTGTATTTTGTAGGGAAAATGGGAGCTTTTTGTAGAAAACAAAGAGAAAGTATCAGAAAATACTCACAAAATGACTCTTGGGACAGGGGATCCTTAAGAATTTCAAAACTTTGATTTCAAGATGCAAGATGAAAATAAACAAAGATTTATATTCCCAGTCAGAAATGAGTCATTTTATGAGAATCCGTACTATTACACCATTTAAAGCACTTCATTTGCTAATGTTGACTATCATCATCTTTTATAACATTAGCCTTGGGTTAACATTGGAGCTCTCCACTACATGAGAAGGTTTTGTTCTGTATGTTAGCTCAGTCTTTCAGTTTCTTTAAAGAACAAATTTCCAAAGCTGACTAGTCCTCTGCAGTAAAATGGATTTCATGAGCCACAGGTCCATTAGGAATTTAAATGAGGCAGCTAATTATGAGAACCAAGCTTTCTCCTCTCTTACATATATATTCTATGCTGAAACACCCTGTTCTGAGGAAGAATGCCAACATATTTTCACAGCCATTGAGATCCCCGCTGGCCACATGTTACAAGTCTGTATAGATGCCTTTGGCACGTGTGTCATTTCATAGCCTACCTGTGCTCTGGCACATGCTCAGAATGGTCTGTCACACTGTGCAAGGAAAACAGGCTCAAGCTGTATAACATCTGTGCCAGCAGTTCTGCATCCTTATAAATCATTTCACAGTTCTTACTGGGGCAACTAGGAGGAAAATGCTGGCATCATAAATGTAAATCATTTCCATTTCCTCTGGAATAGAATAATAATCACGCCGATTTGCCAGCTCTGCATTGTTCCAAGAAACAGGTTAATGGGACCAGTGGTCTTATGGCTCCTGAAAGAGAAGTAGGGAGCGAGAGTGGGAGGAAAGATTTGCTGAAGCTATGCAAAAAAAAGTGATTAGAATAATTAGGAAACCTCTGAGTGTAGAATTTGCATCCCAGGCACTCATGTTGTATGGTTGGTACGAAATCAACTGTACTGCAGGAAGTAACATTATTACTTCACTTCCTGGAATGTTTGGAAAAAGAACAGGAATCCCAGCTAATCAAGTGTCTCCCAAAGAGTTCATCAGTGTACTGGATTTGGTACTATTAGTAATGTGAACGTATATTTCATTTTTGATGTGTTCTTCAGAAACCCAGTAACATTTGCAGTTCTGTTTTGAGCTTGTCTTTTGATACGCATAGATTATATGCATATTTATTTCAAAACATGGCATTTTAAGTGCTACAAAAATATCGATTTGCATACATAATTGCCCCTCTTTCTGTGTCTGTTGTACTCCAAGGCAGGAGCACCTCTGTACTTAACTACCACACACCAGTCCAGGATAAATCAGCAAAGCAGTTTATTGAAGAGTATATAAAAAGGAGAGCAGAAAAATTGTAAGATATATCTAAGTCCAAAAGTATTCAATAGTCCATAAAATCCAAAGTACAAAAGTTGAATCAAAAACTAGGAATACAAAAGAATTAGGATACAACAAGACAACATAAAATCCAAAAGACAGAACTCAAGAATAATCCTTTAAACTTGAACAGCTGAAGATATGAAACTAGAAGTCCCTTGAAAAGTTTGGCTAGAGCTCAACCCAAGATGTTGCTTAAAATACAAGATTGACAAGTCTTCTGAAAAATCTTTTTTGTGTCTTTAATAAAGCCATTAAATCGTTCTGTTTACCCTTGCAAACTGATAAAGGCTTTTTCTCTAACAAGCGCATTGACCTTCGAAAGGTCTGAGAATCAATTCGTAGTTTACAAAGCTGTGCCTCCTATCTTTTGTCTCATTAGCCTCTTCCCCTGGCAATTCATCTCCTGAACTCGCGTCACTAGAGAAAGTTGAGCCCCTCTCTGGAATGTGGCCTTCACAAATTACAGAAGACACAGAGCCAGGCATGTGGCCGGGAGGGAGGGGGGCTTGAGGGGCTTCAGCCCCCTCGAAATTCTCATGGTGGTTGGCGAAAAGGCCTTACTGGTGCATTATTTAAACTGTTATGTTTATTCATATCATGATCTGATCACCATACTCAATATATCCCATATGCATGGGGGTATTGGGGTAATGATACAAAAGGTTTGCTAGGGTAGACCCTCTTTCACTCAGACTCAGCCTCGCCCCCCAAAAAAATTCAGCCCCCCCCAAAACCCCCCCTGAAAAAAACTCAGTGCCCCCCCCCCCCAAATCGAAATCCTGGCTACGGGCCTGCACAGAACACTCAATTTCAAGAGTTGAAATTACTTGCCGGCTCACAAGCTCAGAAGGTCCAGGAATCCCATCATCCACTTCCACTTCCTCATTGACATTAAGTACAATTATTGGCTGAATTACAACAATGCCTCTTTTAAATATATGCATTTTCCCAATGTATTATTATTAGGCATGTTTGTTACAATTAAATGCATTGCATGTCTCAGAAATTTGTGATAAGATATATCTTACATCATTGTTGATCTCAGCAGGTGTGAATTAGATATTTTGTTATACTTTTCTTTTCCTGCACAGAAAAATAATACACCAAGTATAACATAATTGTTGTTGTATACCTGCAAGTAGTTTCTAGATCATACTGACCCTAAGGTGGACCTATCAGGGGATTCTCTGGAACTGAAAGTGTGTGACTTACTCAAGGTAATGATGAAACTGATGAAAAGGTCCCCAGGGTGGTGGTTGCCAGTTGAGTTCTGGCAGGTTGGAGCAGATTCCCCTCAGAGAACCTCAGTGTTCAAAGCTAATTGTATGGGAGAAGGTGATCCTTTAGGTAACCTGGACCCAAACCATATAGGGCTTTAGAAGTCAAAACCAAACCCTTTGTACTTTGCCCGGAAACTAATTGACAGCCAGTGGAGTGACTTTAGGATAGGCGGAGTACACTCATTCCTAGAACCAGCTGGAGTTTTCGAACGTGGTACAAATGTAGCCCAATGTGAAGCACATTGCAAAAGTTTAATATTGAGGTTGCCAGTGTGTGCATTACCATCTTCAGGTCCTCCAAATTTAGAAAGGGGCACAGCAAGCGTATCAGCCAAAGCTGATAGTAAGCACTCCTGACAGCTGCATCTACCTGGGCTGACATTTGGAGAGACAGATCCAGGAGCACTCCCAAGCTGTGTCTACAGTCTTTCAGGGGAGTGTAACCCCATCCAGAACTGGTTGATATGCCTCCATCCCCAGATTAGGAGCCTTGATGGCAAGCACCTCTGTTTTGTCTGGATTCAGTTTCAATTTGTTTTTCTTCATCCAGCCCATTACCTCCTCCAAGCTATATAAAAGGCATTGAAGTTGCATTATCAGGAACTCTGTGTGATAAATTATAACAAGGAACAAGAAAGTATCAGGCACAATTAGATTGCAAAGTATTTACATCAGTTACTATAAGAGACTGTATCTCCTTTTTGGTGACTCAGGATGGCTCACTTTGGAACTATGTGCTGCTGCCATCATCATGACCCACATCTGAACTTTGGATCACAGCCTGAAATCCAGAATTGCAGTTGCAGAAGGTCTTTGCTTCATTGTTCACTGAAGTGAAGTGTTCCTTTTGAGAACAGCAACAGTCCAGAGTAGCTAAAAGATGCTACTGTGCTCTAACTGTTTGGCACATCTTCTCAGCTTTCCATTGGGTGAGCTGGAACAACTTTCCTTTTTGGCGCATAGGTTAGATAACTTCTCTTTGGCCCTGGAATCAATCGTTTTTCCCCCGATTCTGTCAAACATACAATTCTGGAAAATGAATAGAAAATGGTGAAAGAGGCAGGAGAAAACTTCAGCTAAATCATGCCTTTTAACAAAAAACAATGTTACCAAGCATATTTGGAGAAAGTCTCGGTAAATTCAGAAGACTAAACCATAGCATACAATTAGGCTTTAAACTATGAAGAATATCTTTGAGAACCAGGTCAGTTCTCTATCAAATCCAGAATTCTTATGGCCAAAAATACACTCAAAAATCTCATAGAATTATGGTAATGATAATGTATGTTTAAATATTTGCTGATTTATACTCAAAGGCTACATTTAATGCAGAGGTGGGGGCTGTTTCCAATGTCTGAATTCATAGCAGATTTTAGTCAAAACTCATAAAAAGCTGTCCGAGATTCTGAATACCATCCATCTAGTTCAGTGGTTCTCAACCTGGGGTCCCCAGATGTTTTTGGCTTTCAAATCCCAGAAATCCTAACAGCTAATAAACTGGCTGGGATTTCTGGGAGTTGTAGGCCAAAAACATCTGGGGACCCCAGGTTAAGAACCACTGATCTAGTTCGATGTAATAACAATAACATCAAAATTTTGGTCAATGGCATTATATAAATTCATTGTAGCCTCCCAATTACAAATAGTTGTAATAACATATAATTGTTATATTTCTTAATCCAAGATAGACAACAACAACAATAACACAGCAGTAAGGCAGGTCAGTCTTGGCATTCAAGTGGGATGAATCTCCCTTGCAGACAATACAGACTGCAGCTATAGTGTAGAAGTAATGCAATTTGATATCACTTTTACTGTCATGACTCAATGCTATGGAATCCAAGGATTTGCACTTTGGAGAGACACCAGCAGTCTAACAGAGAAGGCTAAAGACTATGTAAAACTACAATTCCCATGATTCCATAACATTGCGGCATGGCAGTTAAAGTGTCAAACTGCATTAATTCTACAGTGTAGATGCAGCCATCGTGAGGAGAAAGAGGTGTTTTGACTGCCTGTCAATTGTCTTTACATGGGACTAAACCAGAACATGTAAAACAAAAACAAAAATGACCATTCATTTGGGCCACACCAGAACTGTAAGAATCCAGGATCTCTCATGATAGGGTCAGGGCTGTTAGAATAATGCACTGATGATGCCTTCCAACACAGAGGTCCCTAGAGTAGATTGCTGTGCAGTGTGTGATCTACCCTAGTGAACTTGTTTGAAATATTAGAGAGAGAAGGGGAAAGAAAGGGAAGTGATAATAGACTTCTTTGTCATCAAAGGGTAAAGAAATGTGACAATCCAGAAACTGGTTTTAGGGCCCCATCTGCTAAACCAGAGAGAAATCAAGATTTTACAGTTCTATAAATATTTTAGTGTATGCCATCATTTATGAACTCTGGCAGCTATCATAAAATCTCTCTGACGTTTGTTACAACGGCATATAAGGCCAGAAAATTGCATCTCATGGTAAACCATAAAAACCTAAGTAAAAGCACCATTCCTTCCAGTATATTCTAAAAATATACAACCTCCCTGTCAGTACATGGCAGGGTAGTTACCATCCCAAGATGCCTGTTTCTCTCCCATTTTCTTTATCTGATCCTACCCTGGTCTTTACAAACCTTTTATGTTCCATAAATAGTAACCATCACAACAGAGCAGCTGAAATAGCCTTTACAGTGTCATAACATAACTGTACGTAAGAGACACCACAATGATAATGCTCCAAATATTATATGGGAAAGAAAAAAAATGTACATTGACCTTTTGTCTAATTACTTTGATATGACTTTTTATCATTCTGTGGCAAGTTTCAGTAGCATACTGAAAAAAAGAAACTAGCCTCGGAGATTTTCAGGACTGTGATCATCAAGCAGCAAAGAACCCAAGGCAGTAAGTATGAGAATGAGAATATGGAATGAAGTTTGTTCCAAGACTATAAGATGCCTAACTGTGATGGAGTAGTTTATATGTCTCTTTAAATGATCTGATCACCATACAACATGGAGCTTTATAATCCTTGGCAATGATCTAAAAGAGCTAAACCTATACACAAATCATAGTTTTGTGTATAGGAGAACTTCATTTTCATTTTATGGATGGGAAAATCTAACTTTCATTTCTCTCCTTTATTTGAATGTATTAAATCTCAATTTCTTTCCCTCCCTAACTTGGAAGCAGCTGCTTTTAGGAAATTCTTCAAAAGTGAACTACCAGGAAATGTTTTCCCCACTCAACAAATTCAATATGCACACCACTTACAAAATTGTAGTGGATAGTGTGGTCCCAAAAATGTGGTAACCCTCAATCTCAAGTCACATGATTGAAAAAAACAGTGTCCAAATTAAGACTTTAATGGCATAGCCCTAAAAGTCCTAGACTTATGTGGAAATATCTATCAGTATCTATGTGCCATCTGATCTCACCTATACATAAAAAGTGGCAGTGTAGATCCTGGACACATTTATGACAGAGGTCAAAGGTCCTACTTGTGCATACAGAAAGTCCCCAGGTTATGAAAAAAATAGGTTCTGGGTTGTTGTAGGTTTTTTCAGGCTATATGGCCATGGTCGAGAGGCATCCATGGTCTAGGAGAGAATGCCTCTAGACCATGGCCTTATAGCCCAAAAAAACCTACAAAACCCAGTAATTCCGGCCATGAAAGCTTTCGACAAAATAGGTTCTGTGGGTTTGTTAAGTTGAATTCGTCTGTAAGTTGGAACAGACATATGTTTAAAGTGTAATGCCTATCTATCTTTCTATCTATCTATCTATCTATCTATCTATCTATCTATCTATCATCTTTGGATAGCATAAGGAAGGGTTAACACCCTTGTCATGTTTGTTTTGTTGTCTATGCCTCTGTTCAGAAAATTTCACCCCACTTTCTGTCCCTGCAATATTGGGATTTTGAAAAATTTGGCTTTTGCGAAAACAAGATTGATCCCCCAGAAACTGTACATAAAATATTAATCCCTTTAACTAAAAAGGGTTTAACTAGGGATAAACAGTGAAGGTCTTCATGGGGCATGACATAGAAGTAGATTTCTCTTACCTCCTGTTGTCTTACCCCTGTTCTTAACTGTGAGTAACTTGTAATTTGGATATGTGTTACTCAGCAAGGGCCCATACTTTGTGATCCTCCTCCACCGTCTTGTTTGCTTCAGCTATCAAGGTTACCATCCACCAGACAGTGTCAACTGTTTGATTTGGATTCTTGCACTCCTGTTCATAAATAGAATATAACCCATCAAAAAGAATCACTGTAGAAAGATTTCTACATATGCCTTAACCTGGATAATCCAAAGGCAAATTGATAATTGATATTTTCAATACCCTGGCTGCACTCCAACATGTACAATTCAAAACGTAACCACAACCAGAATTGTTAATAGGCTACGTGGGAAGTGATGCTAAAAGCCTCTTTTTCTTATCTTCCAGATGCTGCATCTTCAAACAACAATTTATTTTCTCTTTGATGTATGCGTGGCGTCTGAGTTTAATCTCTGTGGGTGGGCAAATACATATATATATTTCATTTGTTTAATAGAACAACTGTATGAAGTGGATATTTGTGTATCTGTGAGTCTTGTGATCTGTATTTGGCACTGCAGTATAAAAACCACAGACTTTTAAAAACTAGCCTGAAAAACTCTATATAGGTCTCAGCAATGGCTAGGGGGGCTTTTGCATGATTGAAACTTGGGCGGCAGTTGCACCCATACCTTGATAAGTCAGACTTGACCAACTGTAGTCCATGCTCTAGTTGCATCCTGAATAGACAGTGCAAAGTGTGGTCAGGGAGATTCTTTCATTCAATCACTGAAGGAACATTGGATTAACCAGGTTTTCAAATTCCTCCTGAAGATTGCCATTGTGGGGGCTTGTGTAATGTCTCTGGGAAGTGAGTTCACCACAGAGAAGGCCCTCTCTCTCGTCCCCGCAAGTCGCACTTGCGATGGGGGGTGGGGGGGTGGGAGGGTCTCTCTGGAAGATCGAAGGGATTGTGTGGGTTCGTAGGTGGAAATACGGTTGTGCAGGTAGGAGGGTCCCAAACTGTTCAGGGCTTAGTAGGTCAAGACCTGCACCTTGAATTGGGCCCGGTAGATAAACAGCAGCCAGTGGAGCTCCTTAAACAGGAGGGTTGACCGCTCTCTGTAATTCGCTCCAGTTAGTAATCTGGCTGCCGCAGACTTTCTGAAGGATTTTGAGATGTTTCTGACTAAGGGAGACTGGGGTAGTAGTGGCCAATCTTGTCCTGGCTGGTTGAGGTAAATGTCCCCCAGAGGGTGAGTTGATGGGGTGGATTGTATGGGAGGCTTATAAGTAAGATACCAGATGCCTTTTAAACACTGAAGTCTGTTATTCAGTTAAGGAACTTTTGGGGATCACATGTACACATACTGTTTGTCATTGTATCATGTTACTGGAAAAATCAGTAAGTCAGAGCAACTCATTTTAATATCTTTCTGATGGTCTTAGGAACCCCTTTGGCAGAGAAGGTTGACAATCTCTCTTCCTGTCCTTCTCTCCCTTTTTGAAACAGATGGTGAATCCTCCCACCAAAAGCAATCCTCCATTGTGATTGGCCGGCCTCCCAGTCAAGGGGAGGGCTGTTTCTGAGACTCCAAGCAGGGAGGCGAGAGCAGGCATGCTTGGCGCATGGCGGCTTGGTGTGCATGCACAGGCGAGGGAGAGTGTGCAAGGTTGGAGGGAGGCTCACACCAGCAAGTCCCTTCAAGGCATGGGGGTTCTGTGTGAGAAGTTTGGCCCAATTCTATCATTGGTGGAGTTCAGAATGTTCTTTGATTGTAGGTGAACTATAAATCCCAGCAACTACAACTCCCAAATGTCAAGGTCTTTTTTCCCCAAATTCCACTAGTGTTTACATTTGGGCATATTGAGTATCCATGCCAAGTTTGGTCCAATCCATCATCATTTGAGTCCACAGTGCTCTCTGGATGTAGGTGAACTACAACACCAAAACTCAAGGTCAATGCCCACCAAACCCTTCCAGTATTTTCTGTCGGTCATGTGGGTTTAATTCAATTTAATCTTTGGTTGAGTTCAGAATGCTCTTTGATTTGATGTTAACTATAAATTCCAGCAACTACAACTCCCAAATGACAAAATTAATCCTCCCCAAACCCCACCAGTATTCCTATTTGGATGTAATGGGTATGTGTGCCCAATTTGGTCCAGTGAATGAAAACATATCCTGCATATCAGATATGTACATTATAATTTATAAAAGTAGCAAAATTACAGTTATGAAGTAGCAACAAAAATGATTTTATGATTTGGGGTCGCCACAACATGAAGGAACTGTATTAAGAGGTCGCAGCATTAGGAAGATTGAGAGACACTGTGCTAAACCAAATAGAATGTTATCTCCTCTGCCATTCTTGACCCACCTGAAACCATCATAACAAGAATTTCAAATGCTCCAGGACTGGTTTTAGGTATGTATGTGGGACTAGAGCAGAAAGGTTATTAATTCCATGGGATTTCATCATAACCCAAGGAAATCCTCCCGCTAGATTCTTCCCTATATCTACAAGCAAGGAGAAACACGACTCACTGAATATCTGAGCCTCACACAATGTTTAAAAAACTGAAACAGAAAAACAAAGTCATAACCTATCAGTTAATTCTTGAGGCATAGTTTTACAGACATTTACAAAACAGCAAAATAAAATGTATGGACATCATTGAAATGTAATGGCAATGCCTTACATATAACTGCTAGCACAAACATCTACGTAAGACTGAGAGAATCACATTGCCTAGTCATTTAAGCAAAGCGTGAAGTAGGCTTTGGAACAAGTCAGTTTCTTAAATAGCATTTTTAGCTTTCAGCACATGCAGCCAAGTCTTTCAAATGATCAAAAGGATGTTAACACTTTCCAAAGCACTGCTATTAAAATATTTTGTCACTGCTTTAGTACATCAAATGATGCAATGCCAAAGCTCCCCAGACAATGCACAGAACATTGGAGAATTAGTTTAACATTCTGACAATCTTGCAATTTTATTTAAGCAAGTTCTCCCCTCCCAATTCCCTGCGGAGGCTCGATTGTGTCTTTCTGTTGATTGTAATGGACATCTTGCAGATCTCTTGTTACTTTCCCAATGGACCACCCACTAAATGCTTTTGTGCTGCTACCATGGCTGGCTGTATTCACCACCACTTCTTCCTTTATCTTCTTCCTTTTTGCAATTTAAACACTGTCTGTGGATTAACTTAGACATTGGTCTACCATCTGTGCTTTCATGATGCAGTGCAACCCAACCAGTGATTCTCAACACACTCTAGAGTAAACAAAATGTCAAAAACTATAAGGAAGAATCTGTAAAAGGAAAAACAGTGCTAGGAAACTTATGATGAGAATTGGTTGTAAAGCCAAGCTGAATTGTACCTTAGTAATGGAAAAATGTTTTGAAGTAGTGGCTAAAATACAGCTGAACTACATGATGTAGTATAGTCATGGGACATCTACTTAATGGGTGCTTCTAACAAGTAGTAGATTTGCAGCTCCACGTTTCCATTGCAAATTGCCCTTATAAAAAGACAAAAAGAACTCTAATCACACCAAAGGCATATTTATTTATTTATTTTGAAACATTTATATTCCACCCTTCTCACCTCGCAGGGGACTCATGGCAGAGCACAACATATATACAACAAACATTCAATGCCAGGACATAAAACCATAAATATACACAAACATTAAAATCACTTATATCCACTTTAAAATCAGTTGCTTAAAAACCATCTCAGGACACAATTATATTATTGCCTCATTGCACTGCCCGAAAGGCTTGGTCCCATAGCCAGGTCTTCACCATCCTACAGAAGGACAGGAGGGAGGGGGCTGATCTATTCTCACCAGGAAAGGAGTTCCATAGCCAGGAGCAATCTCTGAGAAGGCCTTGTCTCTTGTCCCCACCAAACATGCCTGTGACAGTGGTGGGACCGAGACCAGGGCCTTCCCAGAAAATCTTAGTTTTCATGGTGGTTCATAAAGGGAGATGCGTTTGGACAGGTAAACTAGGCCAGGGCTGTTTGGGGCTTTATAGGCCAAAGCCAGCACTTTGAATTGTGCCTGGTAGCAAACAGCAGCCAGTGGAGGTGACATAACATGGGAGTTGTGTGCTTCCTATATGCTGCCCCATTTATTAACCTGACTGTCTCTCATTGGGCTATTTGAAGTTTCTAAACAGTCTTCAAAGGCAACCCCACAAAGTGTGTGTTGCAGTAGTCTATCCTGGATATAACGAAAGTGTGGACCACCATGGCCAAGTCTGACTTCCCAAGGTAGAAGCACAACTAGCACACAAATTTTAATTGTGCAAAAGCCTCCCTAGCTATCTCCACAACCTGAGGTTCCAGGCTCAGTGATGAATCCAGGAGGACTCCCAAGCTGCGAGCCTGCACCTTTAAGGGGAATGTTACCCCATCCAGAACAGGCTGTAACCCTATACAGCACAGGCTGCTACCCTAGATCTGCCCTGTACTTGTGAAATGGCCGCAACCAGAGCATGAGGGCAGTAAAATGTTGTCTCTGATACTAGACATAACATATAACACTATGTAACACAATTTTTGTTTCTTGGTTATATATGTTCTGTAACTTCTGTTATAAGACCTTGATATAAATTGGATTTTCTGAATAATAATAATAATAATAATAATAATAATAATAATAATAATTCTTACCCACCTCTCCTTAAGATGGGGTATAGCATAGTTAAAATATAGAGATAAAACTTAAAACTATATATATAAATATATATATATTTATATATATATTTATATATATATATACAGAGAGAGAGAGAGAGAGAGAGAGAGAGAGAGACATAAGATTAAAACACCTTAAAAGTATTCATGCCAATAAATGCCAATTCAAAGTTTATAGTTAAAATTGACTGGGTAGGCTCCTGCAAGAGATAGATCTTTAATTCTATTTTAAATTCTCATCTAGCTGTCACATCTCTTCCAGTAGGTCTTTCCAGGCATGGCTGATGAAAAAGTGTGATAGTTGCCAGTCAGGTTGCCATACACTCAGAGGACCTGAGTGTATGGGTGGATTGTACAGGAGAAGGTGATTGTGCAAGTAACCTGGACCCACACCATGTAGGTCTTTCAAGATAATAGCTGACACTGATAGCTTTAGATCATCTGAGTCCATTCCTTCTTCACTCTCTCACACATTAAGGAAGTAACACATTGGCATACCACTGAGAGTGTCTCACATACACAACATGCACAAACAATCTTGACTGACAAATTGCTGGCTCTGCCTACTCTCATCTCTTTCTCCTAGCCCGATATGTCATTCCTCATTCATTAATAAAAAAATAAAATAGCCCAGCAGCTGAGCTGATTACTTGGGTGGGATTTTCCAATGAAGCTTGGGAGTTCACAACTAATAGCTACAGGCGTTTAAAAAGCCTACTTATTCTAAGATCCTAAGATTCATTATATTTTTTCTTAAACTGTGTGCTTTAATTGGATGCCTCATTTATCTGTCTGTGGTCATTCTAATGATCCCAAATGGACCTTGACTTTAAAAAAATGAGGCATAGATTATTTAAATGTGTGTCATTTTCCATATTAGTTGGGATTTTTTTTTATTAATTTGGAATAGTGACTTTCTTTTCTCTTATTTCAGGGTATGTGGCCCTTAAATGCCATTATCAAAGAAGAGTTTTCTGGGTGCCCTTAACAGAGATGAATTTCTAGCTAGCTGCAAATAAGCTTTGAAATGGCTGCAGTCTCAGTTTTCACTACAGCTCACTTGGGGCTCCTACAAATTCAAATAAGCTTTCTCTTTTCCTCCTCTTTTTTGTTACATGATATCAATTAAGTGCTTAATAAGTTACAATGAAAGGCAACTTTCCAATGGAATTTTAACACAGTGGAAACAAATTATATCCGAGATGCTTATCATTCATAATCCTGGCGGTAATGAAAACAAAGTAATGGCAGAACACGCGTTTTGTCCAAAATGCTGGCCACCAACTAGAAACGGACCGCAAAAGCAGCTCTGGTTTGAGTCAAAAGAAGCCTGGATAACTCTTCTCTGACAGCAATATAAAGCCACATGGGACATGGAGAGACTGTAAAACAATGTTGACTGAGGACAGCTCATCAGACAGATGTTTTTTTGAACTGGGTATCTCAGCTCTTTGATTCAGCGAGGAGCAGACGTATACAAAAGGCTGGTTCATGCACTCACTTGGCTGGGAATCTCTCTTGATGTGGTGGGGAAGTACCTCTCCCTCCCTTTCTCTCCTACCACCACCCAGTAATAAGGTAAAATGTAATGCTGAATCTGTTTTGGTATGACTTTTCTCATGTTCTCTTTTAGAGGGGTGAGAATCATACGCACTGAGTGTATGCAGACCTGCAAAGTCTTTCATATTATTACTATATCAGTGTGGGGAGCCTTTGAGCCTTCAGATGTTATCAGTTGTAACTGTGACATTACAAATTGTCATCATGAGTAGGGCAGGTGGGGACTGCAAGTCCAAACGTCTGGAGACTCACCAGTCCCTTCCAAGCCTCCTCAAGGTGAAGGGAGATTAGTAGTTCATCACAATACAAAGAGGTGAAGGTTGTCTACTTCTGTAATGGAGCACTACATTCAGCTACGCAGACCCACTCCCAGGACTAAACATGTATCTTATGCATTAATGTGTTTATGTGCTTTTAAGTTGCCTTCTGACTTAGGGAGACCCCATGGAATTTTGCCAATGTTTTCTTAGATCAGCAGTATTCAGTTCTATCATCTAATAGCCTAAAGAAACTGGGAGTTGTTGATGAATCCCAATACAAGTACTAACAAGGACTGAGGACCCTTCCAGACAGTAGTTTTATTGTGGTAACTCCCACAATAAAGGAGGGGCTGTCCAGACAATGTTCTGGACAGTCCTGAATTAATTCACTACAAACCAAGAAAACCCTGGTTTGCAGTGAATTAATTTGATAGTAGATTTGTTCTGCGTATTCTTGGAAGGCAGAATAAATCCACTATTTCCAGTGTCTGGACTGCAATATTCCCACAGTTTACTGGGCTATATAAGCACAGTAAACTGTGGGAATACCCATCCACCCCTCCCCCTAAACGCCAGACTCCTTAGAAAAGTAAAGTAAACTTACCCTGCCTCCAGTGCACTCTTGTAACAGCTCTCCCAGTCGTACAAATGACGTGCCAGAAGAGCCAGGGGGGAGGGAGTAGGAAATTTGCTTCCCCCCCCCCCTGCTCTCCTGGCGCATCATTTCTATGTGCTGGGAGAGCTGCTATCAGAGTGGACAGGGGGATGGGTAAATTTATTTTACTTTTCTAAGGGTTCTGGGGCTTGGGGAGAGAGGAGTAAGGTCTCCAGACATTCTCTCTGGGACACCTGGGTGGGTGTAGACAGCCTCCCAGAAGTATCCATGTTTTTTAAACATGGATGCTTCTGGGATAAAAGGCTGTCTGGATCTGCCATGAGTCTGCTTAGCTTCTAATATTTCCCACATTTAGGTATATTCTTTTATTTTCTTTCTTTCTTTCTTTCTTCCCTCCCTTCTCTCTTCTTCTTTTTCTCAGATGTGTTCCTTCTCAACTATTGGGAACTTTTGTATATTTCATATATTCTTACAAAAAATGGAACTGAACTTCTCGCTCAGCTCTATTGGCAGCAAAATTTAATTGTTAACTCAGAATAGAAAATTAACCTGCAATTTGGCAGTGAGAAGGGGATAGCCAGACTGGATTCATCATTCTTAAATCAAGGAATTATGGCATTAGTAAATGGTTTATTATTAGTATCCTGCAGGTAGGATTAAATTATTCTGCTTATTTAATACCAGGTTATCAGTCCTTCTCCCATTACGGAAAACAAAATTAAGCCAAATGTTGCTCCAGTTACAGTCGCAATTCCCACATTTTAAAGTTTTCTAATCTGTTCAGGAAGGATAGTTTTAAAATACCCCTAATGTGCCCCAATGGTTTGCATATATATAGGCTTATTGTCATTGGCACATTTCATCCTGGTTCATTGTATGAAGGCTTTTGATCTATTTTTTTTAATAAGGAAAAAGAATTAGTAACAGTGGTGAGATAGGGAGGATAGAAGTTACTCCCTTTCTACTTTTCATCACTCAGTTCAATGGTTAAGTTAAATGAAGTGCACAGGCCCACATGGGATCATCAAATGATTCAAAGCAATATATATTGCAGAATTTGTCTGACTTCCTTGTAGCTCCTCTGCTAATACCAGGTCACAAAGATAGGTCGGAATTCTCTGATAACTTGGGTTTATTGTTTCATTTCCCTTTGCCTCTTTCTATTTTTTGCTCCCACTCCTTCTTTTTTGCAAGCACTACATGGTAAGCTCACTGATTACAAGGCCCACACAAAACAACTTAACCATGGGTCATCTTTAATGAGAAAAGCCGCAGCTCTTGAAGTGGCATGGCTTGGGCCAGCATCCCGCTGAGTGCCGGTATGCAATGCTTAGCCTCCCTTTTCAAGTGCACAAGCCATGGAAAATCAACAAGGAGCAACTGCCTGGTGCCTCTGAACAGACCGGGCCATGTGTGCGGCTCTTTCATGCTGTAAAAGAGAGCATTTGCACAAATGGGAGTGAACATAAGGAGTCCTTCAGAGGAGAATGGGGCCTTGGCAAATTTATAGACTCCCCTGAAAGAAAGCGATTACAGATCATTATCCAATTGAGGCAGATTGATGGGACAGGGTCAAAGTAGAGCTCACTGAAGGGACAAAGCCTGCCTGTCAGTTGTGCCCAGGAAAAGAAAGAGAAAGGAAGTCACCACACAGAAAGTCTTGGCTCAGGCTTTTCCTGTTTAGCATTAATTTGCCATAAAATAAAATTGCAAGATACATAATGATAATAGATAGATAGATAGATAGATAGATAGATAGATAGATAGATAGATAGATAGATAGATAGATACTAGCATAGTGCAGTGATTTGAGTGTCAAAGTACCCTTGGAGATTCAAGTCTGAATCTCTGTTCAGCCATGAAATTCACTGGGTAACTTTGGGCAAGTCATGTTCCCTCAGCCTCAGAGGGAGACCATGGCAGACCTCTTCTGAACAATCCTGCCAGACCACTATGAAATTTCACCATTGGTCAGAAATGTCTTGAAGGCACACAACAAAAACCCACGAAGAGGGATATATGCTTGCCTAACCCCACCATTGCTTTTCGCACAGGAAAAGCCAAGGGTACAAAGAATAGGAACTATTATACATGCAGAGTCTATCATTCATGTTGATAATCCTTTTATGAGGCTAACCACAAGTCACAAAAATTATTCACATTTTCAAAATGCATGTGCTTCTTCATTAGGCGAAGCTGGAACAATTGATGCAATGGTAAAATGATATTCTACTCACAAGTAGCAGGTATCCATGTTTTGTTTGTTTTGGTGGTATAGAAAGAACATTAGGCAGATACAAATTTAAAACCCACTCTATTCCCTGCTGCCCCACCCCTCAAAAACAGATATTTTATAGCAATGGTTCTCAACCTGTGAGTCCCCAGATGTTTTGTCCTCCAACTCGCAGAGATCCCAGTTGGTTTACCAGCTGTTAGGATTTCTGGGCCAAAACATCTGGGGACCCACAGGTTAAGAACCACTATGTTATAGGAATAAAAGTAGTAAAGAAGACCTAGTAAGTAAAGATAAAGGTTGTCCCCTTACATTAAGTCCTGTCATGTCCGACTCTGGGGGTTGGTGCTTATCTCCATTTCTAAGTTGAAGAGCCGGTATTGTCCATAGACATCTCCAAGGTCATGTGGCCAGCATGACTGCATGGAGCAACATTATCTTCCCACCGGAGCGGTACCTATTGATCTACTCACATTTGCATGTTTTCAAATTGCTAAGTTGGCAGTTGCTGGGGCTGACAGCAGAAGCTCATGCCACTTCCCATATTCGAACCTGCGACCTTTCAGTCAACAAGCTCAGCAGTTTAACCCACTGCACAGCCAGCGGCTCCATAACATTCAATTTTCCATTGCTTACATACAACATCTTGTAGTCCCCTTTCTCCAGCTCCTATATTGATAGATATGGAGTGGTACATGTGGGGCATTTCCCATGTAACCCAGAACACTGAATAATGATATTATAACTCACAAAGAACCTCCTCTTCACACCCATCACTTTGTATTTCATAAAAGTGATGGATCGATGGGATGGTTTGAGAAAATTATTTCTTTACATGTTTATTAAGCTCTAACATGGAATATGTGAATAGGTGCACGGGAATGGCAGATGCTTAGATAATGTTGATTTTAGCCCACAAACTGAAAATTATAAAAATAATACTGCAATCCTAAAAATGCTTAGAGTAAACATGCTAAGTAACTATCTGGCCACCTGAGAATGTATATAATAGTCTTCCAGCTACTTTGGCATCTCATGGTTCTGATGAAGTGGACTGAAGTCCACAAAAGCTTATGCCAAACAATAATGTGTTATGTCTTCAGGCTTTTTGTTATTGTTGCAACAGGGCTTCACCCCTTAAGGTTTGCAAACAGACTTAAATGTATTAATTACCTTTCTTACTGTTGCTCTCTTTTTGAAATAAATATATTATTTTTTTAAAAAAATGAAATTTATTTTTAAAATAACATTTATTATATTTTAATTATAAATTTTCTATTTATAACATAAAAAGTGAAAGGACGATGAAGAGCTTTGTGTTAGAAGATGAAATCCTTTCCAAATATCAGATAACACTCATCCAATTTCTTCCTGGTTTGGGATCTATGCTGCCATATAATGCAGTCTGAAATGGCATTATATGATCATTGTATACCCATATAATTCAGTTCAATGCAGTTACACTGCATTATATGGATGATTCCATGTTAACTATGTAATTTTGTTTCAAAATACATTATATGGCAGTCTATATGCAACCTAAAATGCAATGCAATCTCTAAATTTCTGATTAGAAGAACATCTCATTGAGTTAAGTGGAACTTACCCCAAAGTAAGTGTCTGCTCATAACTAGCTATAGCCACATACACTGAGGTGGCACTTTCTCATTTTCAACAACAACTCTGTTGTCCAAAAATCATCTAGACTAAATTACTTACTAAGCTATTACAGCTACATAAAGACTTCATTGGGCATTTTTATTAGCTTTATTATACAAAATTAAAGAAGAAAAAAGTCTCAGATGAACTACAACCAGCTTGCAGAATAAGAAATATATTGTGTATGCCAAATTTAGCTCCATCTGACACCAGATGTAAAACAACCATTATTTGTCATATGCCTTTGAAAATAATTTTATTGGAATGTATCAGTTAAACTAAAACACATGACCTCCCTTCTTGAGTCATGAAAGAAACCACTGAAGAAAAGTTTTTTCCCCATGCATGCAGACTTTCCAGGAAAGGATTTTCATCGGTATCTATATAATGACAAGTGTATCACATGCATCCTCAACCATTAGCTGCCTGGCTCTGGAAAACTTTAGTAAATGTTTAGGAATTTGTTACATGAAAGGCTTGCCTATGAAGGCACTGCTGGCCTTTATAACTACAGAAGCTGTGCTTTCTGACTTCCTGATCATCACAAATGAGACAGTGCCATGCATTCACGTCATTGAGCCTACATTGCAACTTAACATTGCTATAATATTTAACAAGAGTATATAGTTACACAGAACAAGACAGGAGAATAAAGCAGTGATGTGTAAGAAATTTGTTCTGTTGGGTTTTTTAAAAAAATAGTGAGTTTACCTCTTCTACATCTCTCCAAACACACATGGGAATGAATGACATTTATAGTCATAATCTGTCAACACTTTTTAAGTTGGTTTTTATCCCTGTTTCGCTATCCTCACTTTCCTAAGGAAAGTGGACATGTTCCTTGGGGAGTTGAGAGCTAGCACATACAAAAGGCATAGGGAGAGGGATAGTTGAATAGTTAGAGGGAATAATCAATGCTTCCCTAGAACAAAGTGGAGTTCCTAAAGAAGCCAGCTATGAACCCACTGTCATATATAATAATTTATCAGACAATCTCAAATATTCCATTTTTGGGGCAAGGTACTAGGGTTGTGTATCATTCCAGCAATATGAGTCCTGGATGAGAAGGATGACCTAGATCCATTTCAATTTATCACCTTGGTGGACAATTTATGCCAGGAAATGGAGGAGGGCCCAGGTCACTATTGGTTCTACTGAAGCTCTCAGTGATGCCTATTCAGTATTATCAACCACAGTAACCTTCTGGACAGTTGCGCTTAGTGTCAGGAAAACAATCTGTCTACTTCTGCACTAAACTTAAAGTCCAGCTGCAATCTCCTTGAAGACAAAATTTATTTTTATTTTATTTTTATTATTTTGAACACTTTTACTCTGCCATTCTCAACCCGGGGGGGGGGGGGCAGACTCAGGGTAGCTTCCAATTGGCAACAATTCGATGCCGCATAATAAAATACAAAACATCAATAATTATAATAGTTAAAAGCATTAAAACATTACTGAACTATTACCAGTCTGGTGGCCACTACCTAGCTGAATTCTATGATTGAGTACTCCATTTAACTTATCCATAATCCAAAATAACACCAGGCTCACAGAAGGCTTGCACAAAGGAAATTATTTTACTTTTTCCAGCAGAGTTCCAGCAGATAAAATAAGTCTTCATCAAACATAGCAGAATATACAGTCCTTCAGTATGCAAAATAAAATACTTTCTCATATATACATCTGAGGTAACCTTAGAGATGATCTTCATGAAAACTTACCCAGTTTTCTATATACCTTAAAATGGGCTGCCTTGCTCGGATGAAACTTGGAACCAATGTTTTATAGTGGCTTTATTACTTTTTGGAAGAGAAACCAAGATGTTGCTATTGTGGCTCAATGTTAGACCCCATGGCCACTGGCCAAAGATTGGTTCTGGTCATGCTATTTAACATATTCATGAAGTGGTTGAGGGATGTCATCCATGGTTTTAGGGTCCAGTGCCATTACTATGTGGATGATAATCAGCTTATTATTCTATTACCTCAACAAAAGAGGTTGTCTCAGTCCGAAATTGATGCCTGTCATCAATTACAGTCTGACTAAGTTCCTTCAGACAACTGGCTTGTCAGGATGACATGTCATAGTTACACCCCATCTT
The DNA here is from genome assembly GCF_037176765.1 of Anolis sagrei. Taxonomy (NCBI): domain Eukaryota; kingdom Metazoa; phylum Chordata; class Lepidosauria; order Squamata; family Anolidae; genus Anolis; species Anolis sagrei. Next base: position 84,306,396 of record NC_090024.1, read on the forward strand.
TATTTCAGTAATATTTTCTATGAGGGGCTGCATGAAAGAGTACTCAAAAACTTCAGCTGGTCCAAAGCTGCAGCCCCCACATTTTCAGATTTCTCTACTTATAAGATCAATTACATGGGTCTATCTGTAAGAGAGACATTAAAAAGGCATTTCCAATAGGCATACAGTCTTTCTTTCCAAGTGAAATACTGGCTCTTACTTGTGCTTAAGACATCTCATGAATAGCTTATGAAATTATATTAATAAAATTTCATTTAACACTAAAATAAAGCAGCAGCCAGGGAACTATTCCAGTAAAGGAATTCTCCATGCTCCGAGAGTGAGGTTTATTTCCTTTTTAATTGTGTTTTTGTTTTTAAAAACTGATTACATACTTAATTCCCCAAAATAATTATACTTGCTGTCTTTGATCTGGAGTAAATGGCTAAATAATACCTCCCTGCAGGCAGATGAGGTGCCAATTTTATTTTTTTATTTTTTTGAGAAATAGTAGGTAGACCCATGAGCTTTCCTTAGCTGTCATACCAATTATATGTCTCTCTATGATCTTTCCTTTTGGGGAAAGGAATTTCTGGGTGCTATGACACATTTTGCAAAGGAAGGAAAAAGTCCCACTTGGTCACTACAGTCTTCTCTAATTTTGATAATGGCACAACTTTTTAGAAATCTACCTATGAATCCACTTGGCTGTGTCACAGAGACTGTGTTTAAATCAATACATGGACCATTTCAAGACAAGGGAATGACGTGAACTTTCTCAAGTTGCTCCTGGCAAAAAAAGGACAAGGGATGAATGATAATTTATTTCAAGTAATGATGATGATGATGATGGTGATTATATTACTAAAATACACATATTTCATCAGCCAAATAGATGAAATGTGGGATTTTTAGCATTCAAATTTGGTAGAAACTGATTTATTTGTCCAGTCCAATACTAAGAGTTCAGCTTTCAGTTTTACACAAATATAACTGCCATGGAAAATGTCATTTGGATTGCAACCAAATTCTCTGTTGGGTGAATTTCTGTTGACAAAACTCGAGATCTCAGAGATCCTTGACCAGAAGGAATAATCATTATACCATTTTCAATCATGTTGTGCAGATACAGAAATAAAACTATCAGTACTCAGAATGGTAGTGTACTATTGTATTTGACTGGAAATTCATGTTCAAATCCCCAGTCACAATTAATATAAACATACATACTAAAAGAATGCACAAATACAAATGCAGCTCTGCACACAAGAGTTATTCCAAAAAGGATACAGATGGCTATGGCCCATCTACACTGCCAAATAATGCAGTTTGAAATGCAGGTAGGGACTATGTGCATTTGACAGCTCTGTGCATCCATATTGTAAGTACAGTATGAGACCAGTCATTTTCCAGTCCTTTCCATCACACTAATTCTTTTTATACTCCGTTTTTACTTTTGATTCACATTCAGCACCATTTCCTACAAATGGGAAAAAGAGACATAGGAGTGAAGAGAATAAAGGAAAGTGTGTAGTAATTAATGAATCATAAAATACTATGTTTTATCCAAGTGGGGGAAAAGTAATAGATACATTTTTTCCTAAGTAAGGCCCTCAGAAATCCAGAATCAATGGTTTGGAACTTTTGTTAGAATTGAGCCCTGAGAAGTCACCACTATGATTTGCAATGCCAGTAAACACCTTACGTCCCCCTCCTCCTGTTAACTGAATGGATTTAACTGCTAATTAAAACTAGTCTGTAAGCACAATGGAAAATTAATTAAACCATTTAACAGAGAGATGCAAATGAGGCTAAGATGCAACTTGGACATTAGTTCAGGGAAAGCAACACACTCCTTAACTCCTGTCATTTTTCAAAAGTCTGCATCATAGATCAAAACTAGAAACCTCAGGGCCAAATCTATGGGCTGGGATGGGTAAGGTCATGTCCATTCCCACAAATCCAACCCAAGGAGGAAACAGGTTTCAACAAAACTAGGAGTCTTTCTAACAAGCTACTTTAGGTTCATAACAGGATTGCCTTGCCACACTTTTTTCCTTCCTTCTCAAAAAGGGCTCTGACAGAAGGACCTAGTAGCTTCCTTGTCAATGAACCTCATCACATTGACAACTGGAAAGTGAGGGAAAGCAGAAGGAACCATCATAATTAATTCCCTACTGTGTTTCCCCATTTTCTGGGATGGATGGCCATTACACATCTTTTGCTGTCCTTTCTTGTGCTTTCTCCACTTCCTCCTCATTTTATTGAATCAGGGGTTGTATAGCACCCAACTCCTGAAAATGGGGTCTTCTCTCTGTTTTAACACACTGCCAAGAAAGGTTCTCGCAGGCAGCCACTGGAAGTTGCCATGCATCGTGGGATAGCCTATGTGGGACTCCATTTTGCCAGCATTTCAAAATAGAGAGAAGACAGTGATTTGGCTATGTGGGATGAAGTTGATTGAGGAGATTTATTCTATATGTCAATGAATAGATTTATTCTTCTCTATGGTGGCCTCCCGACTCTGGAACTCACTTCTTAAAGATATCAGACAAGCCCCCACTTTGGCAGTCTTTATGAGGAGCTTGAAAACGTGGCTGTTCCAGTGTGCCTTCCCTGAATAAAGGAAATAATGCCCAATTTGACAAATTTCCTTCTATATGTCCTCTGAAGCACTTTATCTATCCATTGGATTGATCTCCTTACATCACTCTCTAAAAACCCCATGTCTAGACATACCCTACTCTGTACATGCCCAGAGTTTTACATTTTTAATCTATTACATCTGGCCCTGCCATAGTGTTTTAAATCTCTTGTGTGTTATTGCTTATATGTTTAGTTATATTATTTATATTGTTTTATTTGCTTGCTTGTTTTGTTGTTGTACTGTTGTATTTGCATTTGACGGGCTTGGCCTCATGTAAGCCACCCAAGTCCCTTAGGGGAGATGGTGGAGGAGTATAAATAAAGTATTATTATTATTCTAAAAATTCAAAGGAGCTAGGAAAGGTACTGAACCCCATCCCCAAGTTAGACCCAGCGTCTTGGGCCCCATCTACATTGCCATATAATACAGTTTCATAATGCAGTTTAACTGTAGAGGATCTTCTGTATAGTCTCACCACCTTCTCTTGATCTCTTCAGCTTCTGTTAGGTCCCTGCCATCTTTGTTTCTTATCATACCATTTTTTGCCTGAAATTTACCTCCAATGTTTCTAATTTTCTGGAAGAGGTCTCTTGTCCTTCCTATTCTGTTGTCTTCTTCCACTTCCATGCATTGCTTATTTAAAAATAGTTCCTTATCTCTTCTGGCTAACTTCTGGAATTGCGCATTTAACTGGGCATATCTCCCCTTATCCCTGTTTCCTTTTGCTTTCCTCCTTTCTTGGGCTACTTCCAGTGTCTCAGCAGACAACCATTTTGCCTTCTTGGTTTTCTTTTTCTTTGGGACGTACTTTGTTGCCGCCTCCTGAACAATGTCGCAGACTTCTGTCCATAGTTCTTCTGGGACTCTGTTTACTAAATCTAGTCCTTCAAATCTGTTCTTCACTTCCACTGTATATTCCCTAGGAATGTTAGTGAGATCATATCTAACTGGTCTGTGTACTGGTCTATATACACAGACCAGAGACCTTACTATAGCACCTCCTTTTAACTTCACCAAACTCCCATGATCATATCTGTATGGTTTGACCACCTATAATGGCTTCTCCTACCATTGTTTGTGTTCTTGGTGATTGCTTCTCAGCCTAGGAAAGTGGGGATTCCTCAACTCAATGACATAAAAGTCAACCAGATATTGTTGTACTCTGATTAAAAAGAAACAGATGGTCATGAATGGTATAATGGATGGCAGAGAGCAGTTTTGCATGATAAAACTGTTGTTTTTAACTGTAACTGTTATTTTATAATATATGTGTTGGCATCTAATGGTTGCCTGTTGTGAAGCTGCCCTGAGTCCCTCTCCAGGGATGAGAAGTACAAATGTGTGAAATAAATAATAATAAATAAAGGAAGGAAGTGATGAGAAATAGAAAAAAGCAACTTGTATATCTCTTGCATGTGGAAATTCTTTTACACACAGCTGTGAAATATGGAAATATTTAAAAATTTGCATCATGAAACAAGAACTGTTTTATCACCAGTTTGGGAGTGGGGGAGACATGTTTCATTTGTAGGCACTGATTTTAACAATGATAGCTTGGTTCTTATCATTGTTCATTGTTTCAAAATCACTAGATATTTTAACAAATAACCTTACAAGACTCAGAGTTATTTTCTTATAAGGCTTACATAAGGCTATATGTGAAAATGGGTACATAATATAATTCTGAACAAGCACAAACTTTGATTCTGTTGTTGCCATTGTTGTTACTACTTCAGTAATTGTTATTACCATTGCTAGAAAACTTGCAATAACTCAGACAACATAAAATATAACAATTTATTAAGGTTTATATATAGTTAGGAGTTTATTAGTAGCACATTTATACTGAAATGACATACTACCCCATTTGTCCGCCAACCCACGAAGTAACACCCGAAATAAAGACATAACAACAATGTTTGGATTCAAATTGGGCAACTTTTATTTAACGTTACCTATTTAATGTTCTAAACTAACTCAAGGGTGTAAGGAACTGATGCAACCTAACCCAGGTAGAGTCTCTACCCGATAACAACAACTTCCGGGCGAAGCACCTGGGTTTCGGTAATCAAACCGTATTACCCTCAAGGGATAGGAATAAGGAGTCTCTTCCAGAACTCTTGTATCGAGACTCCTTCCAATTAAAGGCCATTTAACTACACGTCCCCCTTTAAACTGGAGGCGAGTGTTTAACTTAACGGCCTTTCACCCCTTAAAGGGGTGCCCTTGGTGCACACCGACTAAAGGGAATTTTCTATCTATTTACGTCTGGCCTTTTTAAACATAGCCGACCAACTCCATCTAGCCCCTAAACAGTATAGGGTAGGCAAAAAACCTCCCCCATGAAACAAGAAGAGGAAAAAATTCCTACCCGGTTCCACAGGCAACCGTGATATACTGTTAATGGGCGGGAGTGGTGGGCCAACTTCCAGGCTGGAATGAGCCTGAGAGGGGCTGGCCTGCGCTCTCAGGCCACGCCCCCCGGATGTTCTGGAGGGTTCCATGTGAACTCCTCCCTGCCTCGTGTGAGGCAGACAAATGTTTTTCCTCTCTCCCCATTTCATGGGGAGAGGAAAACTATTGTCCGCCAACCCACGAAGTAACACCCGAAATAAAGACATAACAACAATGTTTGGATTCAAATTGGGCAACTTTTATTTAACGTTACCTATTTAATGTTCTAAACTAACTCAAGGGTGTAAGGAACTGATGCAACCTAACCCAGGTAGAGTCTCTACCCGATAACAACAACTTCCGGGCGAAGCACCTGGGTTTCGGTAATCAAACCGTATTACCCTCAAGGGAAAGGAATAAGGAGTCTCTTCCAGAACTCTTGTATCGAGACTCCTTCCAATTAAAGGCCATTTAACTACACGTCCCCCTTTAAACTGGAGGCGAGTGTTTAACTTAACGGCCTTTCACCCCTTAAAGGGGTGCCCTTGGTGCACACCGACTAAAGGGAATTTTCTATCTATTTACGCCACGGATTAGGGGCAAATGTCTATTTCGCCCCTATCCCCCACCAATTCCTCTAACACCCTTCTGATACCTTCTTGTAAATTTAGCAAAAATAGTTGGTTGCCCAATTCAGATAGGTGCACTCCATCACTACGATATAACCTCTCATCATCTCGTGTGATATTTGGGTGTGCGATGTAATGACCCCTCTGATGGATCATGAATACCCGCATGGCCCGGTTCACTCGCTTCCTGGCTTTTTCGAGCCTTCCCACGTCGCCTCCTCCGAGCCATCTGCGACGAGGTATGATAGCGGACCAAACGATGTGCACCCCGGGCCATGTCCACCAAATTTTCCGGATGGATCATGAATACCCGCATGGCCCGGTTCACTCGCTTCCTGGCTTTTTCGAGCCTTCCCACGTCGCCTCCTCCGAGCCATCTGCGACGAGGTATGATAGCGGACCAAACGATGTGCACCCCGGGCCATGTCCACCAAATTTTCCGGATGTCTGCCCGTGCTTGTAAAAAGAGGGCTTTGCCTGTTAACAGGCCCAAATCGTTACCACCGAGGTGGATAACCAACACATCGGGAGGCAGAACACTCCCGGCATTAAACAACAAGGGGCACAAACCGTCCCAACGCAGGCCTCTCCTTCCTCTCCATTCCACCGCTGCCGTGGAAGCGAGCCCCAAATGCTGGCCATAGGCCGTCCTGAGGGCCTCTCTCCCTGCCCAAAAGACATAACTGTGTCCGCAGACCAGGACCCGTCTTCTATGTGCCAGCCTGGAGAGACCTGCAACGATAACCACATCTAGGATGAAACTGACCGTACGTAACCTCTGAACGCGCCAGACCTCCATCTACCTATGGCTTTTATCTCATCATTGCCGTATCCCATCGCAGATGCTGCCGTGGCAGCACCAATCCTAAAGGAATGGGTCCCAAATTTAAGGTGACCCAATCCCAGCAGGTCCAGCGCCTTAGTTGTGACGGTCCAGAATTGGTACTTGGTCAGCGGCTTGCCATCCTGATGGGAGAAAAGGTAACCTTTTTCAATGCCCCTGAGCGCCGTAAATTGTGTCATGGCCACCACGGGGCAAAGGTCCTCCTCGCTGCACTTTAGCAGCCTGACCACCTGGCCCTTAGCTTCTTGGTCAGTTTTGGAAGCTCTGATATAGATTTCCATGCTATCGTGAAGGACCTTAATGTCGGAAATCAACAGTGCACGGTGTGAGGTATCACTCTTGGATAATGCCACCAATTCACTCACCCGAAGAGCTCCAAAAAATGCAGTTAAAGCCGCGGCATGAAATAAAACCTGCTCGTAGTGTGAAGTGCACAACCTGGGCCATAGCTGTTTAAGTCCCTTCATAATAGCGGGTGTCATCGGCTGCCGTTCATCCCTGAGATGCCCGCGCTGCCTGGACCATCCCGTTAAGAATTTATGTATCCTAAAGTCGTCAGTGGGGTCGCTAAGGCCCTGGGCCTTGAACCAATATGCGAGCGCTGACAACTTCGATCTAATGGACTGGGGCGCTAAGCCTCTCCTTCTATTGTATACACAAAACTGAGCAAGTTGCTCGTAAGGGACAGGCATGGCTCCCGGCAGGTTATACTGCTGTCTAAAATCTAGAAATTCCCGGACCGCCCTGGTGTATGATTTCCTAGAGCTGGGTGCGAGAGCCAGACTCATACCTAACGCCGTCTCGTCACTCCAACCTTCCAGAGATGGTCCGGCATGCGCTCTGGGTCCACGTCCGCGTCGGGTGCCAGTTGCCTGAATCGCTCCATCTGAAAACGAGACAGAGCGTCAGCCAAGGCATTATTGAGACCCGCGATGTGGAATGCCCGGAACAGTATGTTGAATTTTAGACATTGTAAGACAAACTGTCGAATGGCGCCCATGACCCTGTGTGATTTAGATGTCAGTGTGTTAATGACCTGCACTGTGGCCATATTATCGCACCAAAAATGCACCGTGGAATTGGCAAACATGTCAGCCCAGAGGGTGACTGCCACTAAGATAGGAAAGAATTCCAAAAAGGTTAAGTCAGCTGTTATTCCTAATGTATGCCAGTGGTCTGGCCACCTTTCTGCACACCAGTGTCCTTTAAAGTACACTCCAAATCCGACTGACCCAGCCGCGTCTGAAGACACTTCTAGTGCATTCTTCACCATCAATTCCTGTCGCCAAAACGAGATTCCGTTATACTGGCGCAGGAATTGCAGCCACACGAACAAATCTGCTCTAATCTCACTTGTCAGCCTGATGTGATAGTGAGGCAAAGCTACCCCCGTGACAGCATCACACAATCTGCGCAGAAAGGCCCGCCCGGGTGCTATGACCTTACATGCGAAATTTAAATGACCAATTATTTGTTGGAATTCCCTTAAGGTCGCCTTTCGCCGGGGCAAGAATTGACTAATCCTGTCAATCAAAGCCAAGACCTTTTCTTCCGGCAGCCTCGAAAATTGGTTAACTGTGTCAAGCTCTATCCCCAGGAATGTCAAAACCATGAGGGGGCCTTCTGTTTTTTCTTCAGCTAAAGGTACCCCTAGGTACTCCGCTAGCTCCTGAAAAGCGCATAGCAGGGCACCACAGTCCCCTGATCCGCCCTTTCCTACAAAAAGAAAGTCGTCGAGATAATGTGCGACTCCTCTGAGGCCTGACTTCTCTTTTATCGCCCACTCTAGGAATGTACTGAACGTCTCAAAAGCGGCGCAAGAGATTGCGCATCCCATGGGCAAAGCCCGATCGCAATAAAAAAGGCCCTGAAACTGGAATCCTAACAATTCAAAATCAGCCGGATGCACCGGGAGCAGCCTGAAAGCGGATTTAATATCGCACTTCGCCAACTCTGCTCCCGGCCCATACCGTCGTACTAAACGTATCGCTGTGTCAAAGGATGTGTAGCTAACCGAACATTGTTCGTCGGGAATGGCGTCATTCACCGATCCCCCTCTCGGGTAAGACAGATGATGAATGAGGCGATATTCACCGATAGCTTTTTTGGGCACTATTCCCAAAGGAGAAACCCTAAACTGAGGCGTGGAGGGTCCAACAAATGGCCCCAAAACTCTGCCTTCTTTAACCTCTTTGTTTATTTTTTGTTCAACTATGTTTTCGAGTCCTTTGACCGACTTTAAATTGGCTGCTAGACAAGGGGAACGTGGCCCAAGGGCAGGGATCCTAAAGCCCTCTGTAAAGCCAGCAAGCAGATATTCTGCAGCCGCTCTGTCAGGGTATCTTTCTAGCCAACCACTAAGCGGACCCACCCTGATTGGGCTGGGACCCTTTTGGAACATTTCCTTGTCCTGGGTTGTTTTTGTTGAACTGGATGGCCCTTGGCCCAGTCCTTGCTGGCTTTGCCCTGTAACAGCTCTTGGTTGAGTGGTTACCTTGGCATATAGCACAGGCGTGCTGGTATTTGCAATCCTTGCGTGCACAAACTCCGTGAGCCGCGTAACCCCAGCACATTCCTTTTTGTCTTTGCGGCTGTTGTGCTGGGTTTCCTTGCCGAAAGGGCTGACTCCCTTTGGCGTTTTGTATAGTGTGACCACTATCCGCCTTCTCACCAGAAACTGCCCTGGTTGTATTCATCACCTCCATCCACAATTGACTGTTGATGAGGTCCCATCTCTTATTGGGCTTTGTGGCGGCTTCTGTACGAAAGCGGCAATCATAAACCAGCCACGCCTGGCCCGTGTAGTTCACGTATGCCCCATAGATAATGTTTTGGTATTTGAATAGGGACTTGGCCCTATACGGGTGAGCTTCAACTAACAGGGATGCATATATAGTATAACATGCAATCCAATTTTTCCAATTTTGCTCAACCCGCCTTTTCTTCATTTTTTCTTTTCGTTCCTCATCCATGTCGTCTTTCTCTTTTTTTTCTAACTCCCTAAAATATAGGGAGAACATATCTATGTACTCGTTCCTGAGTATCTTATCAATGGTTTTCTGTGATAAATGAGCCCCCAAAGAGGCTGAGGCTGCCATGGCAACTATAGGCAGAACCCATTTATCAGTTCCCCAGTATTGATTATCGTCTCCTGACCTAGCCATTTCTAAAGTTATGGGGGCAACTATGGGCGCTTCAGGACCGGCCTTAGTGGCTGCAGGTCCTGCTAACACCATAGTCGAACTTAGAGGAGTAGATGTAGTGTTTTCCGCCTGGCTCGGGCCCCAAGGCCAGACCAGTGTATTGTTATTACCTGATGATGTCGACGGCCCGTCTACGACACTGGCTTGTACGGGCGGCTGTCCCACTGGCACCGGCCCTGACACGGCCGGGACCGCCGAGGAAGATGCTCGGACCGGATAAGCCGGGGCGGCGGCCGATGATGCTGCCATCGTCTCAGGCCGGACTTCTGGAATCTCCAGCTGAGACCGGGATATCGCCGGCGCAGCGTCGGTCAGTGCTGATGGTGCTGACTGGTCCGCCGCCGCCTGACCCCGGGCCGCTTGAGGTTGCTCAACCGACGGGGCAGTGGGACCCTGTTCTTCCTGGCTGGGCTCTGGTTGTTCCGGCTCTTCTCCATCCCGCCTCACCGCTGCACGGCTGGCCTCTAAAACAGACATACGGGAGAGAAGATTTTTAAAAATCAACTTCCTGCTTGCCCGTCGCGCCGGGCGCAGCCCCGCCTCCCTTGTTGACAACCCTCTCTCCCGTTCAAATTTTTCCATTCTGGCCATCAAGGCATTTAATTCTTCAGCAGAAACGTCATCCTCCCCCGATGATGATTCGTTGGGAGGGAGGGGACGTTTTGCCGACGTCTTCTTGGCAGGTCCCTTTCCTTTGGGACCGCCCACATTCTTCTTTGGCGCCATCCTGAAATGAAATTAACAGTAAATGTGTCAATAATATAGAACACCACTGAGCGGATTGAACCTCAGGTGTCGGGTGGCGAGACCAGCGTGAAGCACACATAATCGATGGCAAATGATATTGATCTTTTCCATTTGCCTGCAGCCCCACTAACAAGACCACCTGAGATGTTAGTTATTACATCAGCTTAATTGAGAGCTCATATTTTTACAAAGCCCCAACCAGCGGTTGGGGTCATACATGCTTTTCTCACTATCTTATTGACCCAATCTGCAGCACCCAGCCAACTGCCATCGCATTGAGAGGCTATTTAAAGTTGGGGCTGACGTCAGGAGCTCCTCACTCACTCAAGTAGCCAGGCCCATTGCTAAGCCTATTGATCCACTCACTTTTGCCTTAAATCTTGATATTGGGCAAAACAAGTTGGGGCTGACATCAGGAGCTCTCCTGCACCCAATAGTTAAGGCCTGCAGTTGGGTCTATTGATCTGCTCACATTTGCATTAAGTCTTGATGCGTGGGATGTACCATTGGGGCTCCCATCAAGACTATATTTAATTAATTAATTTTAATCTCTATATATATATATATATCCAAACGCACACATACATATACCTACATATACATATATATACATATAGACACACATACACATAGCTGCATATAATTAATTTTTTTTAATTTATTTATTATGTAAATAAAATATGACGAATTCAAAATGGCGGCGGCGCCCATCACAAGATGGCGCCGCGTTTTCACCATGGCAGCCGCATTCCCGCCAAGCGGCTCCATTGGCGCCCATAGCCGAAAGGCCTAGTGCCCTTAAATGCAGCTCGGCGACTATAAAAGGGGGGGACCCATTCCAGCCTATAGCTATCCATCCTACCGGATGGCGACCGCGTTCCCGCCCAAGACATCCAGTCTTCCACTGCCCTGCTTGAGCGAGGCTCGCCGCAGCCAACACTCCAGCAAAAGGAGGAGGGGCTCGGCCACTCGCCCGCGGCGCGCACGCGCACGACGCGAACGAGCCGGCCTGCACGAGATGCGCCGCCGCCGCCACGTGGCGGAGAGAAAACAAGCGCTCAAAAGCGCACCACGTTGCAGCCGCCTCCCACACAGCCGCCCCCGCAAGCACTCATTAAATTGGCCACGAGGCCCCTACCGGGTTGCGGGCGCGAACGCGCGACCCGCACCTCGAAGTGGGGCTGAGGAGGCGGCGGAAGGGGGTAAGAAGGTGCGGAGCGCCATGACCGAAGACCAACGCTCCCCCAACCCGCGCTCGGCGGCCTGGACCCGTTCGGCCCAGCGCCACACCGGCGGACTCAGCCCGTACCCCACTCACTAAAAAAGGGGAGGGGGGGATGGAGGAGGGAGGAGAGGGGAGAGGAAAGAGAAAACCGGTGCGGGGCCCAAACACCCCGTCCCGTGTTCTCCCACGGAGGAGAAAAACGGGGGGGGAGGGGGGAGGAAACAAACCCCCCAACCCACCGGGCCCCGCAAACCGACCTATATAATTTTTATTATCCTCCGCTCAGTTCTTTCACTCCCGCCGACTTCGGTCTTCTTTCTTCTACTCTTCGTCTTCTTCCCCTTCTACACACGGCTCTTCGTCTTCCTTCTTCTGTAACTTCTGGCTCCGCTCGTCCAGCGCGTCCGTCGTCTCCAACTTCCAGGCTGGAATGAGCCTGAGAGGGGCTGGCCTGCGCTCTCAGGCCACGCCCCCCGGATGTTCTGGAGGGTTCCATGTGAACTCCTCCCTGCCTCGTGTGAGGCAGACAAATGTTTTTCCTCTCTCCCCATTTCATGGGGAGAGGAAAACTATTATTTCACTTACAGCCCCCCCCCCTTTTTTTTGTTGACAAAACCAATATGAAGATTGTATAAAATATGTGTGATATCAGCATATTTGGAAAGGTTAGTATAGATTATCTGAGACAATTTTGCAGAATATTCAATTTTTTTACAGGGCATTGTGTGCATGCACAGAGATACATTTCCTAATCAGTGTTTTCTTTCTGTGAAGGGAACAATTCTAACATCCTAGGATTTGAAACCCTCTTCAGTTTAAGAGAAAAGTTAAAGCTGTATTCGCGCACCAATAAACACGAGAACTGCAGGTTACAGCATCCGACCATAACTTCTGTGCCACATAAGCAGTAAATGTACCCTACAGTTCTATATACTGTGATTATTTCCAATTGAATTAAGCTTATATGCTCCTACATTTTCCCTTCATCGTTCAGCCCTAATCCTTTTTTCATAAATTCTGTGGTTTAAACTGTAGCTTTCCATTTCAGTTTCTCCCCTAAAGAAGCCACTATTAGCAGGAACAAATCTAGATTGACATCGTCTTGCTGTGAAGGCATGACACTGTCCCTGTTTATATATTTTAAAAATAGAGTGTTGCAATAGATGTGTTACTAAACAACAGGAGTTTCCCCAAAGTTTAGTCTTCCCTTGGTGACATAAGAGGAGACAGGCAAAAAAACTAATGCCTCACCCACAAGCTGTATGTTTCATTAAACCATTTTGGTGCCAAAACATTTTTAAGAAACATGTTACATTCCAGATAAGCCCAAACTTGTAGATTTCCCATAGAGTGGTGTTTTGTTAGACAGGCTAATACATGGAATGACAAATGCATGAATTATGATGTTTACGCTATGGTATAGAGATATACTGAGCATAACTTCAGACATGTTGCTATACTGCACTTAAGTGGATGTACGGGAAGCCATCTTGTGTGTGTGCTAATAACAAATCATTCACTTGGTTCATGGGCAGGGGCAGCATGACAATTTAGGGTACTATTCCACTCTCTGGTCAGAGGCCACTAGGGAGTGGTAGACAGAGGAAGATAGTCCACTCTATGGGGGTGGGTGATTGAAGGAGGTAAGCAATTTCTCCCTGTTTTCTTATTATTCCCCCCACCCATGTCCCCATCGTTGAAAAAACAATTATCGTTTATTATATAGGAAGGGGATAACTAGAAAAAATGGGAGAAATTGTTTTCCTCCTTCAGTCACCCTCCCTGCATAACCATAAAATGGACTATTATTCTTTGTCTAGGTCACCTTTTGGAGTCCATTCAGGTAATGGAACAATAACAGATTTAGTACTGTTGGGCAACTTTTAAGGTCTATATCTCTGTAGTATTCCGCTGCTAATTCTACAATGTAGAATCAATGTCGTTTGACACCATTTTAACTGCAATAGTTCAATGCTATGAAATCATGGGATGTGTAGTTTGGTGAGGAACTAGCACTCTTTAGTAGAAAAGGCTAAAAAACTTGTAGAAACCAACTCCCATGATTCCATAGCACTGAGCCATGGTAGTTAAAATGGTGTCAAACAGCATCAATTCTACATTGAAGGGACACCCGTAAAACACTTGACCTTGTTGTTGCTGTCTTTCTGCCTGTCCTCTCCAAGAAAGCCAGTTGCAGCAGTACTGGTAAGGAGGAGGAAATTGACTCATGGAAGGAACACTGAGAACCAACACTGTTCTCGTCTATGAAAACATCAGTGGTAACATGCAGAATTGATGCTGCTTGAGCCATTATTTTGTGTCAAAATGTCCAGCTTTTCTATATTCAGTTGTTCTACTGGGAAAGGCAATAAAGGCATTCAGTAAAAATGAATTATTCAGAACTAACAAAGGTTTTCCTGGTTTGTTCGAATTTAATTTGATACCCTATTAAATATGGGCCTTCCTAAAAGGCCCAGGTCTAATGGGGTATTGGGCCTGTAGGAAATCACTACCAGCTAGTCCTGGGACTACCCAGGGGTATGTTTCCATTGCCATCTCACACCTTTTGGACTCTTGGAGCTCAAAGGTGTGGGATGGCGCCGACCACCACCTCCTCAAGCCCCCAATTTCTCACTGATAGTTAAGTAAAAGGTACCTGGCCACCATAACTGCCCTACTGGCATGAGGAAATGATGAGTGAGAAGTCAGGGGGTGAGGAGGGATTTTCCTCTTCACCCATCTACTCAAGCATCCGTTCCTCATGCCCTCCTAGTGTGAGGAGGAAAGTTATGGTGGCCAGGTACCTTTTAGCATAAATTGGGAGACTTTGGGTAGTTACATGTCATCCCTTGCAGATGGCCAATTCTCTCACAACAGGAGCGGTTGCTCCTGACACGACCAAAAAAAAATTCCTACTTTAATCAAGATAGCATGTAGCCACATACACACACGGGAAAGCCCAGATTTTTGGGGAGGAGTGGGGACTCAAACCCACACCGAAGTGGGTTATTTAAACCTGCTTGGGTGCAGATTTGAGTCTTGTCTGGAAGTGCCCTAAGAATGATTCTAATACAGGGATGCCCTGTAACCCAAAAGGAACTCCCTGAGCTGCCTCAGATAGTCCATTATTTCTAAATTTATCTCATCTCTAGCTTTGTCTTGTTATTTTCCTCTCACCAGGTAGTGTCTTGCCTTTCCTGACATTTTCTTCATTCTTGTTTGTAAAATTGCTTCCATCCTCCTTGTTTGTCTCTACCATAGGTGTCTTATTGGTGGTTGTCACTGTTGTTTTTTTTATTTCTTGATCATTTATCATCTTGTTCCAATTTATCACTCTTAGAGTTAATTATTAAACTTGAAAGAAATCAAGTTATGCCATCATCTCCCAGAATGTCTAACCACACAATGCCTAGATGTACTCCTCTAGGAATGTCAAAGTCCTTCAGTGCAATTCTATGGTCAGCTTCCAGTGGAAGCCAACTATAGAGTCATGCTAGAAGATCTAGAGATTGCTAGAGAGATATTCTCTAAAGGGAAAAAATTGTTGATATTTTTACTTTCATAGGGATCCTGTGCCCCTAACCCCAGTGAATGTGGAGGGCTTATATGAGGACCTCATCACATTTGCCACCAGAATCTCCATGGATCATAATGAATCTGGCAGTGCCTGGTAGGAGAAACCTGTTACCCTATGCCCCACATCACCTGGCTTCCCCCTTACCACATTCCACAGGGGGAAGCATCTGCTGCCTGGCTTCTCCCCATTGTTCTCTTTGCAACACACAGGAAGCTTCCTGTGTTGCTGCCACAGTACCATCTGCCAGTGATGCTTTGGTTTTGCCATGGAGCCCTGCCAGAAGTAGATGTACATTGTGGGATGGGAGCCAGTGGGGTCCATGGCAAGACTGAAGAGGAACTGGAATATGCTGCTGAATTTTAGTCCATCTGATGAGGTCATAAGTCATATTCCCTTTATACTGGTTATTGTATCCAGGTTCGTGCATCTTTCTCTGTGACATTTATTTCTTCACTGGTTCCAAAGACTTGCAGTTTATGAAGGGACTAGAGCAACTAAAATATGTGATCGTTCTCTTTCAAATTTGAACAAAAGGCTGAAATCTTCCATGAAGGCTTTGACTCAGTCCTTCTATCATCCTTCCATCACAGTTACTGGAAAGTTAATTTAAAGAAGAATTAAGCTAATGAGATGCTGACGCCATCCCTAATAAGCAATGGTGATCTGGGATCCAAACTTGTGTTTCAATTTCCCCTCAATACTGTCTTTCTGGTCTTCCTCCTCTGTTTTATTTCTAAATCCGCAATTTTCTTTTAAAACAGTGAGAGTAATGATAAAGCAAGGCGTCTCGGGTCAGGAAGTCACATGACCCTCTTACAGGTCACGACCCTGTAGTTCTAAACTAATGATGCAAATGTAATACCTTGTCTTACACCAGAAAGAATGAGTATTAAGTGAATACTGGCAAGCACAGGCATAATATACTCCCTCCAGCCAAGTCTAATGATACAGAAGAGTAAGACAGTAAAACTAGCAAGAACAGTATTCTTGTTCAAATATTGCTGTTGCTCACATGAGAGATTCAGGTTGTAATTGGATTTGTACTGCAGTCCAACAGTATAATTATAGGTTTTTGTTTTTACTCCAGAAAAGGACAAAAAAAAACTCAGTAAGAGTACAAAGGTTTCAATGTAAACCAGCCTTTTCCAGATGTTTTCACTCAATCATTTTCTCAAACAGAAAATAATTTCCTATTATTATACAGGACAGGTTATATTTTGTAACATTTGTGAATCTGAACATTTGATTTGTTTTTTAAAAGATGATTATCAACATATCATTTGGCTGGTAAATATGAATATATACGCTTTGCCCTTACTCATCTGTAACTCATTAGAATATCCAAAATTGCACAAATGTGGCACTTTTGAGTCCACTTTAACTGCTGTCATATCATCCCACTGCATCATGGAATTTCCAGTTCAGAGAGGGGCATTCAGGATCCCTAGCCAAACGGCTCTAGTGCCTACTAAACTACTAATCCCAGGATTCTATAGGATATACTCAAGGAAGCTAAAATGGAATCACAACACTATAATTGTGCAATGTCAATAGGCTCTCAGCCTTGTACCTAACACTTTGTTAACTACTTTAGTTAGTGAAGGATGAACTCACTTCTTCATTACTAGGAATTTGGAAAGAGGAAACTGAATTATTCCTGTCTCCCCGATCATATTATTTCTCGAACTACAATATCAATTTGAATTCAAGCTAGTTGATTTTCACTTTCCCTTCTTTGACTCTCTAACCTTGTTCTCTGCTTCTTCTACCTCGTTTGGTGAAGATGAGAAAATACACTTTGTTTTGTTTTGGCAGGACTTTGGGGGGTTTTTTTGTTCAAATCGAAAGGGCTTTCAGAATATGCATTATTCCTTACTGTTGTTTTTCTTTTGATGCTCATAATGGTAATAACTCTTACTTTTACTCTAAGCTTAATTATATTTTTTAACCTCTATATGATATTGTAGAGTTGGAGGAGACCATAAGGGACATTCAGTTCAACCCTTTGCCAATATGAATTTTTGAATATATCTCTTATAAGCAAGCTTGAGTTCTGGGCTTGGAAATTGGGGAGCTGGACCTCATAGAAGGAGCTCATCCATGCTCTCCCCAGATTTGAATCTGAAAACCTGTCGGTCTTCAGTCCTGCCGGCACAAAGGTTTAACCTATTGCACCACCGGAGGCTCCATTATAATTATGGTAACTAAATAAAGACGATGCTCTCACTACCTCTTTTCTGGGTACAATTTTCCCAGTTGCCCGAGTCCTGAATTTGAACTATAGTTCTTCTTCCTGAGCTCTTTGCCTTGGATTTATAACTAGGTACACATTCCAAAATGCACTGAAGGCTGGAAGGTATGATTTCTGGATATTTTGAGTATATAATAAGTTCTAGAGGGCTTGGCTAGTTCCCACTCAATCAATTGTTCTATGGCTCTCTCAGCACATAGGTAAATTCCAATGATCAAATGGGTCTAGTGTTAGGACTAAGAGACTCCAGCCTATATTCCCCAGCACCTCTGGTACCTGAATTCCTGGCATTATTTTAGCTACTATTAAAAAATGAATTCTATCAATGCAGTGAATCCAATGTAGAGACAATGTTTAGAGAAACTGGAGGTTCATTTCAGAACCAAGCAAAGTTACCGTAAGTAAATTTGTATTCCAAGCAAAAATAATTGCAGTGACACCATTTGTCTTTTTATCTTTGACATGCCTTGCTTCTCTCATCACTTTATCACCTATCTTTTCCTCCTTTGCCAGTTTCTCTTTGCTTCTCACACCATTTTCTCTCCCCATATGTTATTCTGTTATTTTTCTTTCACTCCTTTTTCCATGAGTGACTCTATTCCGTCCTGCCAGAAGCACAATATATTATGATAAAAGTACAGACGTACATGCAGGAGGACAGGAAAACATAAATAAACATCAACACACAAGTTCAAAATCTGCAAATACCTGTCAAGTATAGC
The DNA here is from genome assembly GCF_037176765.1 of Anolis sagrei. Taxonomy (NCBI): domain Eukaryota; kingdom Metazoa; phylum Chordata; class Lepidosauria; order Squamata; family Anolidae; genus Anolis; species Anolis sagrei. Next base: position 84,324,614 of record NC_090024.1, read on the forward strand.
GAGCATGTGCATGCAAAATCAGATATGTACTTTTTCATAAAAACTCAAGATTGCTTGTCTTGTTTTAAAACAGACATGTATCTACATTTACAAATTTGGAAACACAAAATTTACCATGGACTGTTATTTACAGCTATTCAAAGCTATATGCCCATCTCTCTCCAAAAAATGAAAAATACCTTTTCAAGATAGTTTGTAACAAACTGCAAAAGCAGGGAAAATGATCATAAGTGCTAATTCAATATATTTTGATCAAAGACTCAGACATACAAAACACAAGGTCGTTTTCTCTCTCTCTCTCTCTCTCTCTGTTTGTGTGTGTGTGTGTGTGTGTATAAAATGTGTTATAAATCACAATTGTGTAAAATCTTATGGAAAGTATTTAAACAATGGTGAATATTCAGGGTTCAATATTGTCCCCTATGTTGTTTAACATCTACACGAAGCCCTTGGAAGGGCTCATTCAGAGTTTTTGAACTTCTGTGCCATCTGTATGCAGTTGACATTCAACTCTACTACTCCTTTCCACCTGCTCCTATGGAGGCTGTTCAGATCCTGAACTGGTGCTTGGCAGCTGTGATGGTCTGGATGAGGGACAACAAACTGAAATTGAATCCAGACAAGACAGAGATGCTTTTGGTCAGTCGTAAGGCCGACCAGGGTATAGGGTTACAGCCTGTGTTGGACAGGGTTGCATTCCCCTGAAGATGCAGCTTGGGAGTTCTCCTCGATTGATCACTGAACCCCAGGTTTCAACGGTGGCCAGGGGAGCATTTACACAATTAAAACTTGTGTGCCAATTGTACCCATACCTTGATATGCCAGACTTGGTAACGGTGAACCATGCTCCTGTCACATCTTGTTTAGATTACTGCAACACGCTCTACATGGGGTTGCCTTTGAAGACTGTTCTGAAGCTTCAAGTAGTCCAATGGGTGGCAGCCAGGTTGCTTACTGGAGCAACATACAGGGAGCTCACAACCTCCCTGTTGTGTCAGCTCCACTGGCTGCTAGTCTGCTACTGAGCAGAATTCAAAGTGCTGGCTTTAGCCTATAAATGCCTAAATGGTTCCGGTCCAGCTTACCTGTCCGGATGCATCTCTCCCTATGAGCCAGCTAGAACACTAAGATATACCGGGGAGGCCCTGCTCACTTTCCCACCACCTTCACAGTTGCAATTGACAGTTGTAAATGACAGAAACAGGTAAATATGGAAGTAGTTAAAGATATCCTCAGGATTGTGCAAGGCTTAAATGTTTTATGTATTGTGTGTGACTAATGGTTTATAATTTTACAATTTTAATGGTTTTAATCTATTGTTCTTGTTGTTTTGATATGTGTTGTTATGTGCATGTGAGGCATTGAATTTTGCACTGATTGTGTTGGGCACTGGTTTGAGTCCCCCAAGGGGTGAGAAAAGCAGTATATAAGTGCAGTAATAAAATAAATAAATAAATGTTCATATATTGACTAGAATTCACTTGCATCTACAGTTACACACAATTTTGATTTTTATGCATTCATGAACCCTATGATTTCCCTTTTTACTGTGTGCCTTCAAGTCATTTCTGACTTTTGGTTACCCTAAGGCAAATCTGTCTCAGGATTTCTTGGCAGAATTTGGTCAGAGTGGCTTTGTGCTTACTTTGCTCTGAGACTGGAAGAGAATGACTTGCTCAAAAGTTATCTGTTGAGTTTCCATGGCTGGACAAGGATTTGAATTCTGGTTTCACAATATCAAACCACTAAACCATGCTGGCTCTCTATAGATTTCCTGGTTTAGGTAATACATAAGGATTGTGAAATTCCTAGTTATTGGGCAAATGATGGGAGTCTGTTCCCCTTTTTATTGGATAGCAGAAGACTGATCACCATGATTGCTTGCACAAGCAATCTCCTGTGAATTGTGACAGGACATCTGTCCATTGTTCATGGAAGGAAGGAATATAATGTCAGTCAGTTGCTTCCTGAATGACAGGGAAACAGACCTCCATCAATCACAGTGGCTGCCGCCACGTAAGTGGGAATTGGGAAGACTGGGCTGGGAGTCACTGCCTAGCTATGTAATTACGGTAGTTTGGCATTCTCAAATTCCAAGTGAATTATGTCCATTGTTTTGTTTGCTAAATATGCACAAAACCAGCCATTTTAGCTGTAACCCTTGGATCCTGATTGGAGATAAGAGGCAATAACTAAAATTCATCAGACCTATCAGGAATTTTTTAAAGTCATAATAGCAAAGCAGTACTCTAGCAGATTTTCTATTTTTTTTTAAAAAAAAACTAAATAGCCAGTTTGTGCAGTAAATGCTTGTGCCATTTATTCAACTTGATGCTTCCTGAGCATGCCATGAGGCACGTGTGGTTTTGGAAGCAGTGTGCTTTTACTTGAATTGAAGCCAACTACGAAGAGCCATCAGATGAAACCACCAGTCGCTACAATTATTTTCAAGGACTCAACAATTCCACAAAACAGAATCCATTCAAGCTGTTTGGGATGTGGAAACAAAATAGTGGCCTGAGGTAGAATGGACGATGGCACCCTGTCGTGCAGTAATATAAACTACTTTGTTCAATGTTGCTATTAACTACCATATAATTTGCAGGCTACAGTCCTTGATTATCTGTATGTAAAACTTTGGTTCATCTAAGGTTTCTATATGTAATTCTCTGTCCAGCAAACTGAAATGTAAAATAAACATCAAAAGGTTGCCCCTTGAGGGGAGCTAGATATTTGTTTGAATGATCACTTGCAAATACTGAAAAATGCACATTTTCCTTTGCACTTTATTTTAGTGTTACAATACATATAATATCCCTGTAGACTAAATGATGACCTTGTTGAATCAGCCCCATTTCAATGAATTGTGAAAACATGGGGTTAGAAAGGACCGCAAATAACTAAAGAAAACTGTAGATGGCAATTCAACCTTGGCTTAAAAACTTCCAAAGATGAAGAGTCCTTCACCCTCTGAGGCAATCCTTTGCATAGTTAAATAGCTTAGGCCATCAAGGCATTCTTCCTAACATTTGTAATAAGCGGAGTCTTGTAATTTGAACCCATTGGTTCATGTCCTATTTTCTAGAAAAGCAGAACTCTAGGTGTATATGTGGGATTACCAGTTCGAGACTGTCCCAGGCAACTACCAACGAAGGCCTAGACATGGACTGATGTCATTAAGCATTATGGATTAGGTTTCAGTGGCATTTCCTGGTAGCTTGTCATTCAAATAAAGTGTGTGTGGGGGGGGGGGGGGAGAAAATATATATTTCATTTTTGGAAATTAACAGCATTCTTAACTAAAGAGTATGTTCCCAGATTAAGGTGAAGTGAGGGGATAACGATTATTCCTTCTCATCTATTTGGGGATAATGAACATTTAGCCTACTCACTTGCTCCTAGATAAAAGACAGATGCGGGACAGAGAGGAGAGTGACCCAAGAGATGACTGCAGATGACCCAAAAAAATGAAAACTCAGGTTCAGATCTTAAGATCTGGGAACCATATCTTCATGTTTCTGTTGTGTGCCTTCAAGTTGTTTATGATTTACTGTGACTCTAATCTACATGACAACTCTTTGAATATTTAAACATGACTTGTCCATCTGATTGAGTAAACTATACAGAGTAATTGACTCTCCTGCTCCCATTTGCTTAGAAATGACTGAAGTGGAATGGGCAACAATATTTTAGATGGTTTTAGAGATGTGAAAGTGTGGGCATTCTTGTGGTCTGCTAATGCTACTTATGTTTCCATTACAGGTCTAAAGATAATGTGGGTCACACTGAAATGTGTTTTAAACAGGGTGCTTTTCTCCTCTAGAGTAAGGGGCTTGAGAGGCTAAGTATCCCATAGAAGTGTTGTCTTAAGAAAGATGCCATGTTTCTCTTCTAAACGAATGGTTGAGCTAGACCCTTGATCATTTTAGTCGCCCTCCTCTGGACACATTCCAGCTTGTCAATATCTCTCTTGAATTGTGGTGCCCAGAATTGGACACAATATTCCAGATGTGGTCTAACCAAAGCAGAATAAAGGAAGTAATGCTACCCCTCTATTCTGCTTTGGTTAGACCACATCTGGAATATTGTGTCCAATTCTGGGCACCACAATTCAAGAGAGATATTGACAAGCTGGAATGTGTCCAGAGGAGGGCGACTAAAATGATCAAGGGTCTGGAGAACAAGCCCTATGAGGAGCGGCTTAGGGAACTGGGCATGTTTAGCCTGAAGAAGAGAAGGCTGAGAGGAGATATGATAGCCATGTATAAATATGTGAGGAAGCCACAGGGAGGAGGGAGCAAGCTTGTTTTCTGCTTCCTTGGAGACTAGGACGCGGAACAATGGCTTCAAACTACAAGAGAGGAGATTCCATCTGAACATTAGGAGGAACTTCCTGACTGTGAGAGCTGTTCAGCAGTGGAACTCTCTGCCCAGGAGTGTGGTGGAGGCTCCTTCTTTGGAAGCTTTTAAGCAGAGGCTGGATGGCCATTTGTCAGGGGTGATTTGAATGCAATATTCCTGCTTCTTGGCAGGGGGTTGGACTGGATGGCCCATGAGGTCTCTTCCAACTCTTTGATTCTATGATTCTATGATTCTATGTGGGAGGAGGTGATCCTGTGAGATGGGGATAAGTAAATTCTCTGTCTTCTTGAAAGATTGAACCCCGTGAATCACCACGTAAAGAAAACGAATCCCACCCCCATGTGGGATGAAGTCCTTTGGGCAATTAATTCAGCGGACAGGCAATTCAGATGATAAAGAATCAGCCGATTTGGTTACAGTGAAGGAGAGTCTGCTAGTCCCTTATTTGTGTATTGAGAAAGGCAAGACGAACACTGTCTGAATGCAAGTCATGTACGAACATGAAATATTCACATGCAGTTCTTGCTATGTTCCTTAACAAAAAGAAAAGCAGCACATCTATAAATGATAACAGAATGATTTAATCTTCCACTCACAATTGAAATAATTAATATTGGGACTTTTACTGTAGATCCCTTTGTAGATCTCATTGTGCATAACTGATGCATGCTTATACTGAAGCACTCAGCCAAGAAACAAACTGTTGGCAGTTTTGGCTGCATGAAAAGTTGCCATGGCTCCACCTTTATACATTCAGACTTAAGAGAGTTTTTTTGCCCTCATCACTTCTTTTTTTAAAATCTAATTATGTCAGATAATTTATCATCTGTCATCAACATGCCTACCAGTCTCCCCCTTTTTATATATTTCACACATATATCTGCATGCTTTTAATTTTATTTTTCTATCAGTATACATCAACATAAACAAGTACATAGACTAGTAAGTCACTCCCTGTGCTTTGGGAAAAACATGATGTCAGACTCACAAAATAGTATCTTGTGTCCACACAGATTTTGAGGGATACCTTGGCAATACCAGTCTCCTCATTAAAGATGTTATCTGACCACTCTCATTTTCATTACCTATTGCAAAACTAAGGGAATTCTATCAGATTTATTGTGCCTTAAGCTTTTGTGGCCTACAACCCACTTCATCAAATGGACAATGTGCTCCAAATTTTAATTTACAAAGCTTATGCCAGAAATGTTTTCTTTTAAAATTAGGTATCAGAAACAATTTCATGCAATCACATGTGGCTGATTACTCCTTTGGAAATAATGCTGAATATCTTCTTTGACTACTTATATTGTTGGCTTCTGCAGATGGGGAACCAGTGACCTGTTGTTGGACTATAATTGGAATAATGTCCTATCACCATCCATACTAGCTGAAGAGGGTAGGAACCAACAATTCAACTACATTCTGAGTGCCACCAGTTATTCCCCCTCCATACCTGCATAATTGAAGCAGTTTGATTTCACTTTCTGCCATAGCTTCATCATATAGAACCTGCATAATTTTATAATTTGCATCATCTTATTTGTGTTTATACTAAAAGTCTATCTACCAAAACAAATTGTGCTAGATAAGTGATAATAAGAGTCTCCGAAAGATGATCTCATAGTGGACCTATAGGGCCATTTTCCAGATTTTTTCCAGAGAATGTTAAAATATATGATTGGAGTGTGATATTTTATTTTGGTTTCTTGGAAACTCCTAGTCAGCAAATGCATTCAAGTTTTGTGTAACCCAAGATGATGCCTAAGAAATGTATTCCTTGTGTTTTTACATGATACAGTTCTTTTTAGCACCTACTAAATTTTACCATTGTATCTTTTATACTTTTAATAATAATATTGTGGCATTGTTAACTACCATCAGTTCACGGCTCAATACAAAAGATTATGGGGCTAAATATGGAGATGAGACCTGAGTATTTCCTTCTAGGAATAGTCAATTTCAACATGGAAAAAATAATGAAAAGACTAAAGATTGGTATTCGCAAAAAAATTGGAAAAGACAGGACCAACCCAGAATAGAGGACTGGCTACTTAAAATTATGGACATTAAGAATATGGGCAACCTTACTCAACTAATAAGATCTAAACAACAGAAAATTCAAGAAAAGATTGACTGGACCACAGTCAAAAAATTTATAAAAGAAATGCTACAGGGAGAAACAGAATAGGACAGAAAGCCACAGGAAAGAAGACCGATTGAAGGGAAAGAACACAGAATTGCAAAGTTGGAATGAGGAGATCACAATACATTTTCCTCTCTCTTTTTTCTTTTTTTCTCTTTTTATATTTTCTTCACTTTTTTATTAGTCCTCTGTCTTTCAACCTGTCCTCTTAGCCAACCACTCTTTCACTACAGAAGATATATTTTTGTTTCATTTCATTTTATTATCACTTTAGATGCACAACTCTGTAACTTCCCTACCCCCACCCCCACCCCCTGTTCTCAATAAAATATTATGGGGGGGGGGATGACTTTGACTTATGGTGACTCCATTAATGTGAGACCTCCACATCACTCTAGCATCACATCTTGCAAACTAAGTGCAATGGCTTCCTTGATGGAGGCCCCTTCTACACTGCCATGTAATCCAGATGATCAAAGCAGATAATCCATATTATCTGCTTTGAACCTGATTATATGAGTCTACACTAATAATCCAGTTCAAAGCAGATAATCTGAGTTTTATATGGCAGTGTAGAAGGGGCTTGAGTCTATTCATCTCAAGCCCCTTCTTCCTCTTTTCTTACTGCCCTCCATTTTACCAAAGACTATCATTTTTTCTGTTGAATCATCTCTTCTCATGATATGTCCAAAGTACAACAGTCTCAGGCTAGTAATTTTGGCTTCTGGGGAGAGTTCAGATTTGATTTTTTTTTCCCCCTAGGATCCATTTATATCTCTTTTTAGCAGTCCATGGTATCCATAGGATCCATTGAATTTTATAATAATATTTTTTTTCTCTTTCCTTTTATACAAATGGCTCTCTTTTTATACCTGGAAAGATGTTGTACTCTAAGGATGAAATTATGTACACATATCTTAAGGTCATAAAAACAGCTATGAAGAGTACCCACATTGTATGGGGTTGAACTATGGACCTCTTCACACGGGGCAGTTTTGCCCTATTTTGCCGCTTTTATGCGTAGCTTGGACAGGGCAAGGCCTGCTGTACACCATCACATGACGCATGGTAGGCCCCACCCACATTCCTCCCAAAGTGGAAGGGAAGTGCAGAAAGGTGCTTTCTCCTCCACTATGAGGGGAAAAGTGTTGATTGGATAACTCCGATGGAGCTACCAGCACTTTACTATCCATTTTGCCATGTGATGGCAAGAGGGGCAGTGGGGCAATGCATGTTGTTGTCCTTTCTGCTATCTGATGGGGGGAGGGAAAGGATGCCAACACATCCTGTCCCATCCCCACCATGTGATGAGGGGAGGAAGGAGAGCACTCAGATGCCAAAAGGGCAACATGAAGAGGCCCTAAAACAGCTGAAGAATCGAGTCCTATGTTTGAACAAAAGGAAAGTGGAAGCGCAGGCATGTTGTCGGGGGGGGGGGCTTGAGGGGCTTCAGCCCCCCCCCCCAAATTCTCAGGGTTGTCTGCCAGAAGGCTTTACTGGTACATTATTTAAACTGTTATGTTTATTCATATCATGATCTGATCACCATGCTCAATATATACCATATGCATAGGGCTATTGGGATAACGATACAAAAGGTTTGCTAGGGTAGATCCTCAGCCCCCCACCCCACCCCCTTTGAATCAAACTCAGCCCCCCCCCCTCCCAAATCAAACTCAGCATCCCCCGAATCAAAATCCTGGCTACGGATTTTGATTCATAAGGTAGCGTAAGAAAAGTTTCACCAATTTCCAAATTTTTGGGGTGTAATCCTTAACTAGGAAGTTGCCGTGATAGTTAACTGTTCAAATAAAGACAGAAGATGTACCTTGGTGGAAGACCCCCATCAATCAGAAATAGTTAGAAGATTTTTTTTTTCAGATCCCCAATGTCTGCTCTTAAAACATTGGGAATGGATCAACCTTGACTGCTTGTGTAGCAATGTCTAGCCAAGTACTTGCTTTTCAAAGCATGATAGTTACACATAATATAGCTGGGACAGCTGGGGCTTAGGGAAGAAAAATAAATTAGTTAGGTTTGCACTTCCCTACAGAAATAAATGTTTTACTTCGACACCTTCTAACACTGGCAAAAGAATTAAGTGCATATTGCTACAGAAACCAACCGATTTACAAGGTTTCTGTGACAGTTATTTTTGGGCACATTAGGGGAAAATGCACAAGTCTGCTTAAGTCAGTTCTGTATAAAAACAGACCTAAATTTGTGTCTATATGCACACACACACACATGAGAGTGGAGGAGAATTATCAAATCCACCTCTGCCTAAAAATCCCTATGGAATTAATCATAATTCAACAGGCAACATGAAGGTGCACACACACATACACAAGTAGTTATACAGTAGATTGTTCATGTTGCACACATGGATACCAACTATAATGCAAAGTAGCTCTGCATTACTCCCTTATATTGAGCACAGTGCTGAATACACTTTTTAATGAATAAGCTCCATTGACACCGATGGGCCTCATCATGCTTGAGTGCATATTTCTGGAACAGAGTCTCTATAATTTAAATATGGGTTTTTTTGCTTAGTCTCAGGCATCCAAATGTGATAATTGGTGTGAGTTCCACATTGTTCAGAGTTTCCATTAGTGGTTAAGGAAGCTATGCATGCCAAGTTTCTTTTGCTTTAAGCCAGCTGTTGTACAGAGCGGCAAGAGGAGTTTGAGTGGATGATTCCTGCAATGCCAAACATTAGTAAGGCATGTCATCCTGGTCCATGGTCCACCAAAGGAAGATTTCAGCTGCTGATTTCATAACCAAATGATGTGCATTATCATGACATTTCATATGTGAACATTTCATGCAAGCATGCAATTGTCAGTTGTGGGCATTCTCCTCCTTGGTCCTTCTTTTGTGTAATTTGTTCCAGTACACATTGAAGAGCTAATATATATATATTAAGTTAAAATACTTTTAATAAGTAATTATAATTTTAAAGTCATTGGATCTATTCTGACTTCCAAAAATTCTATAAGTCTAAAAAGAGGGCTTTCAAAAATAAGTTCGGAAATATTGTGCATGGGGTTTTTTGGTTGGTTTTGTTTTGTTTTTGTTTTTTTTGGGGGGGGGGGGGATTAGAGAAATTCTCTGACTGGAAAATTAATCTTTTCACTGCACATGGAGATTGTTAGGAAAATTCCCAAAAATAGCAGAGTATTCAAAAATACAAAGCAGGATACATAACAGAGCAATTTCAGCTCACAGTAAGCAGCAGCATCGATAATATGACTGTAAAGAATTCTTGCTTAAGGAGCCAAAGATGCAGAGCTCAATCTTTAAAGTTTCAAAAGGTTTATTAAAATATATGAACTACATTAGATTGAGTCTAAACTTTCTATCTAACTGCATTACTTCTAAGGTTCAAACCCCACAAAAATATTGTTACGTATCATAAAAGGCACCCACACAAGTAGAAACCTATGCTCGTGTGATCTAACTTCTCAGTGAGATGAACTCAGAAGGCTATCACATACTTTCTTTCACACTCAGGTATATGTGCCCCATTGTTGATGACTTAATTCTGGCCTGCTGTCTACAGGTATATGCCATGTATAAATGTGTGAAAGGATGCTATAAGGAAGAAGGAGCAGGCTTTTTTTCTGCTGCCCTGGAAACTAAGACTCAGAGCAATGGGTTCAAATTATAGAAAAAGAGATTAAAATTGAACATTAGGAAGAACTTCTTGACTGTAAGAGCTGTTCAACAGTGGAACTCACTGCCTTGGAATGTGGTGGAAGGTCCTTCCTTGGAGGCTTTTAAACTGAGGCTGGATGGTAATTTGTCAGGGGTACTTTGATTGTCCTTTTTCTGCATGGCAGAGCATGGCAGAGCATTGCACTATATCAGGCATCCTCAAACTGTGGCCCTCCAGCTGTTTGGGCCTTCAATTCACATAACTCCTGACAAATGAACAAGCTTGTTAGGGCTTCTGGAAGCCCAATCAGCTGGAGGACCGCAGTTTGAGGATGCCTGCACTAGTTGGACCATGTGGCTCTTCCAATTCTGTGAGTCTAACCACCTTATCAGACAGCCAGTGGCAGAAGGAGGTGGTGGTCCACTTCGCCGCAAGGTGTGGAGAATTTGGCACCCCATACCTTGCATTTTTTGCCTCACCGAGAGGGCAATCACATGGGGGGAAGCATGGAGTACACGTGGTGTGTGCCTCTTCCCCCCATAGATTGGGCAAGTGATTAAATGATTAAAGAATAAACTGACTAAAACACAAACCATTAAATGCACACAAAAACATCAGCACAACAAATAGTTCATTGTTTAAGTAGAATAGCCTTAAACAATCAATTTTTCAAAGATACTTGAATGTTAAGAATGTTTACTCAAGCTATACATATCCAACTATTGGAATAGGTTTTAGTTTTATTTCTAAGGAAGAAAAGGTTCAGCAGTTAGTTGATTATTCCTAGAGAAAGGAGCAAAAAAGTGCCGTTTGTTTGCTGCCATTCATTCAGTACCCTGGAGACACAGTGTTATGGTTAGGCACACATCTCAGAAAGCTTCTTCAGCAGTATTGCAATGGCATTTGAATTCTTACAAAACTATGCAATCCAAGTAAAAAACAAAGCTGCTGGCAAAAGTAATAAGCCAGCACTCCACACCTGATTAAACAGCATTGTTTTTTAGCCCAGAAGCATGCCAAGTTTCACTAGATGCATAATCTCACCAAATAAAGTGTCACCACTATGGAAAACCTGAGATCGGTGTCTAGATGCATACATGCATTCAATAAGGTGATGTTGATAGTGCCATTTACAAGTAGAAAATGAAAGAATAAACTTCCCTGTTTCATTCTAATGAAGGTTTCAGTTGTCAATGAAAATGGTGGCAATCCACCAAACATCTTTTCAACCTGCCATGTATTTCCTTTCTGCTACAGTTGGCTTCCGGATGAAGTTCTGGAATTTAAGACTAGAAATTATTGATTTTCCTTTTAATTTATCTCAAGGTTCTTGAGACAGTTATGTATAATATGTTCCTGATATTTATGCTGCTATTGTTGTTGGTGGTGATTATTGTGTTGTGCTATAATATATTTCTAATGCTCACACAATCGTGTTTGTGTAAATCCACCAAATCATGGGTCATGTAGTCCAAAAATATTAGCTTTTCCTGGTTCCTGAAGCACATCCATATATTAAATTGTTCCCCTCAGTTGATTGATGTAAAAGGGTTCAGCATCTTGGATTGCTTCTTTAAATTCAAAGAGTATTTATCACCCTGCTGATATGGAAGCCTTGTATGGCCATAAACCTCATACCAAGTTGCTGTGACTTGTACAAATGTGATCCCTCATATTTGGTCTCTTTTCACTCTACTGAAGTGAAGGCAGAAAATGTTACAAAGTTAAGAAAAGCTGTAGTAGCAGCAAAAACATTTTGTCAGTCACATTGATTTTCTTGAGTGTCATTAACCCTTAATATAATCTAGCAATATCCAGACATCTAAAAGAAAGAAAAGCACCTCAACCCATTTTATTAGATTATTGGTCCATCTAGCACAGCGTCATCCGCTCTGAGTGGAAACATCTGTCCAGCATCCCTTTTTCAGTCAAAAGTACTGCATTTTTGCTCACTTGACCCCCTTGTGTTATTTGGCAATGCCAGGGGTTGAATTCACAACCTTTGACATGAAAAATATGTCTTCCAGCACTGAACTGTGGTATGACCTGCAGCCATTTGAAGTGAGACTGCATGGGCATTTTAATCCAAACCTGCCAAACAATAAAAGAGGTCTATGAATGCTAGAGGTATAGTTTTGGCAAATGTGTGTGTTTTCTCCACATTCCTAATATAAGAATTATTTTTGCATATGGAAAAATAAGAATGGATGGGAAGGGCAAAGCCTGAACCCAATGTCCTCCAAAGAAGATTTGGAGCAGATGGATCATGCAACTGGGGATTCTGGGGGTGGTGGTCCAGTGCAACTAGAGAGTGCCAGATTGATAAAGAATGCATGGGAGTGATTCTTCAGACCAGATCATCCTCCTATCTGGAAAGGAAATAAAGCTGATGAAAACTTGTTCCAAGGATTGAGACAATTGATGGAACAGGCAGTGAGAGGGAAGAGCCAGATTGTATCCTGCTAATTTGTTGTTTGTCCTTGGTCAAGTGCAGTGTTGTGTTATAAAGTATTCCCAACAAAAAGGAAGAAAATCATGAAGAAAGTATGCCCAGAACCTGCATCTTTTTTGGCTAGATCAATGGTTCTTAACCTTTGGGCCACAAACCATCAGTGCTTCCTTTTATTTTATTTTATTTGCCCCTCCTGCCACCCCTTCCTTGTCGCTGACCATGGTATATGTTCTGTATCAGAAATTAGATCTGATGTGGTCTATCCAATCCAATTTTCTGAATCAGCACCCCAAACCTAATCTAAAGTTGACCCAAAACTGATTTATATCCCATTTGGTACTAATGTTGGAGAGTGGTCCCTGGTCAAAGTAGTCACTGGTCAAGTATTCCCTGGTCAAAGTGGTCCCTGGTCAAGAAAAGGTTGGGAACCAACTCAAACCAATTTTTGAAGGGTGAGAGCTGGAGTGGAGACCATGGTCCAGGTTCCCACTTGGGTATGAAACCCATTGGATGATCTTAGGTCACTTTCAGGTTCAGAAGGCAATGGCAAATTTGAATGATTTTTTCCAAGAAAAAACTTTGATAAATTACCTCTAGAATTGCTGCTGGTCAGAAAAGACTTGAAGGCACACACAACAAAAAGAGCAACAAGTTAATATGTAGGCAAATCCCACTGATTTCATGGGTTTACTTCAGTTTGGACTAACAATAAGATTCAGGGAGAAAAATATAATTGTAAAACAAGTATCTTCCTTCATTTACATTCAACTAGCCAAGCCAAATTCTCTATAGCCGGGAGAAACCAAGCAAGCTGTTTAGTACAGCAGTTTCCCTGAATTGAAGCCGGGTTCCTTCAGTCCCAAAGGGGTTGAAAATGTAAATAAGGTAAAGTGAGCCTTTAAATGATCAGCACACACATTGCTGTACCTACAGCATTTTGGGTTGCTAGGCTGACTCAAAGCAGCTGCCAGCTCTCTATGCAATGCTTAGCCACTTGCTAACTGATCTGCAAGTCCCCAAAGTACGTTATCTTTAATGTGCCTCTAATTTTGCTACAAGCCTAGTATTTATAGCATCTTTATTTATTTACAGCTAATTAAGTTGTATTTTTTCCTAATTTTTTTAAAAAGGTGAAAGTACATACAGAATTATTATTGACGGGAGGAGGGAAAATCAAGGTAAAGAGCATATATTTCATGTTTTGCAACATGTAAACAAAATTCCCCAGCCCCATATTATTATATCTAATTAGACTGGGAAATCTGCGACAATCGTAATTATTCGTTTACATAAATAGCTTACAGTGTGTCTCATTTTTTTATTCCCCATTAAATAATTAAAGAACTAGAAGGGTGTATAGAAAATATTATTGTGCTGAACAGAACTACATTCTACATTCTTCATTCAACTGCTGCTTTTTGTTTTACAAAAAAAAATTACAAAAAAAAAAAAAACCAAAGTACCATTGCTGGAGAGTAATTTAGCAAAGATATATAGCATTCTTGGCAAGTAGCAATTCATCCAGAAAGCAAGCCCTTGCACTCTCCACCTTTTGTAGGGACTTGAAAACCTGGATGTTCCAGCAGGTTTTCGAGAATGATTAGGTCGTAGACCCAGTCCCTTGGTTGTCAGTTAGTACTCTGTTCTGTGTTTTCTCTGTTTCCTGTGATACACTGTTTGCACTATGCCTTGCCCAGCCCTTGTATAGTTGACCATGCCCATTTTGTAGTCTTGGCCATTGGTTTTTGTTGAACATTGTCTGATGGAGTTATAATTGCAATTGGTGTGCATTTTTATTGTTGTGTTTTAGTAGGATTTTTGTGTTTTATGATGCTTTTATTTTAATCTCTCTGTATTATTTTCTTCTTGGCAACTTAATGTTTTGCCTTATTTATTGGAAACTGCCCTGAGTCCCTTCGGGGAGATAGGACAGTATACAAATAAAGTTTTATTATTATTTTTATTATTATATCATTATGAAATATAACCTTTTAAAATGTCATCTTTAAAACTTGTTCTAGTTTAGCATATATATTTTCTATGGGGGGAGATATTAAGAAGAAAACACCACTGGTGCTGGAAAGAAGCCTAAGCTTACAGGGCTAAAATGGTAGGCCTTTTTTTATAACGTGGGCAATGGCACCATTTGCTGACATGTTCCCAAACCCTTTGACAAAGGCAGGTGTAGCACAAATAACAAGACATTTCCTTGCCCCCATCTGACTAAAATCAGAAGATCACAGAATTGTGCCTTAGAATAACTTAAACTGTTATAGAAGACAAGGAACAATTTCCATGTGTTCGTATGGTGATTTGACAGTTATGCTTCAATGAAGAACCTTGCAAAGGATCTTGAGACATAGTTCTTCAAAGTCATACTGCTTCCTGACTTCTTAAAAATACTCCTTTGGGTAGTCACCTGGGATATTTGCTTAGCTGAACTAGCCCGAGACCCAAAATATAGGGGAAAGGGATCGCTTACCAAAGCCCGAAGGTCCAATGAAGGCTGGCCCAAAAAGGAAGCCCAAGGGGCTATCATTGCAATCTCCTCTTCCTCACATGCTTATTAATGTGTCTGAATCCCCTGATAGAACTTAAGTGGAGCCTTTGATCTAAAACAGTTTGATCTACTGGAGCTAATGATAGCACTGCCTTAAGGATGTTAAACTTGGATGTACCCACATGATAAGTAGAACTTAATGTTTGCCCTGGTTGATGCTATGCCAGCTAATAATGATCCTGCTCTCAAACAGCTCTTTTGTAGCTTAAACAAAGTTGAGCTTCATTTGCAAAAAATATGTTGTCCAGCTCAGATCATAAAAGTTATGTTTTGCGCTTAAAAATAATGGGTGTGTCACAACTTTTGATAGCCCTGATGTGTAACCTGTATGCTGGCTGGACAAGATGTTATTTTCAGGGCATAATAGGGTCTCTCATTGGCAAAGGGATAAAACAAGGCTGCATGTTATCATCCAAATTGTTTAATTTATATACAAAACATATCATACAGAAAATGAGGTGAAAATCAAAGGAAACAAGCACGAAAACTTGGAGAAGACCTATCAACAACGTGAGATATGCAGATGACACCATGTTACTTGCAGAAAATAGTCAAAACTAGAAAAACTATTGATAAAACTTAAGAAGAATTATTTATTTATTTATGTTTCTTGACTGATGATTGCTTGATTATTCAACCTCCTGTTTCAGAACCTGATAACTAGATTCATGGACTAGATAAGATAGGCCTTTAGTCAGATCCAGCACAAGTTTTGCTGGCAACACTTTAGTTGCTGCAACTATTTTTTTCAGAAACTCCATTTAGTTTTATACACTGGGGTGCCAAACATTAAGTGCATTAGTATCTATGTTCTAGGAAGAATATACGTACATTCCCAATAGATAGTATGCTCCTGTGACCCTCAAAACCCAATTTATTTTAGTTCATTCAGTAACATGCATAAAACCAGATTGTATACATAACAAGGCATTTTTAAATTGCCATAGCTTTATTCTATTTCATTTTATGTATTAGTTACAGTGACACCTATGCATTCCTCCTAAGGGATTATTGTATAGGTTATTGTATCTGGTTCACCTCCTACTCTATACTCACAACAGGCCCATGATATATCTTAGGCTGAGGAAAATTCACCAAGGATTCATCTACACCTGGCATGCCCAAACAAAGGCCCTCCAAGATAATTTATCCAGCTCCCTCCCTAAACTTTAAACTTAGGGTCGCATGAAGTCTGAAATGACTTGAGGGCACACAATAACAACAGTCCTCATTAACTTGACTGCATCATCAACATCAACCCAAACCAGACTCACACTTCCCATTGAAATACTGGTAAGTTTATGTAGGTTAAAATTGTTCTTCATTTTAAATATTGTATTGTTCTTTCATATATATTTTCGCACTAGTAAGATATATGTAGTGTGTATAAGAATGTGTTCATGTTTTTTTTTTCAAACTATAGTCTGGCCCCCCAGCAGTCTGGGGGACCGTAAACCAGCCCACTACTTTAAAAGTTTGATGACCTCTGCTCTAGAAATAATGTAGTTTGACATCACTTTAACTACCACAAAACAATGCCATGGAATTTTGACATTTGTATTGATGATAGACCAGGATTCTTTGGTAATGAAGGCTACATCATGGCATTTCCACAATTTTCCTGAGGCTTGTGTGTTAGGAAGGTCTGAATGGAGAGCCCAACACATCTTCAACTGAAGACATATTGACTTCTCTGTATCCAGATCATGCAAAGTTCTCAATCGTGCAGACTTTTCTATGGATATGCAGCAGAATATGCACAAGTTCTCTCTGCAGATCTTCCAAATAAAGTGCTGAGGCAGTCCAGATTAAAGCTGATGGAGAATTTAAGAGATAGCTCAATATAAACTGTTCCCCATGCCATGCATTTTAGAAATATACCATGGATAAGTTCGGAACAGGCTTATTGGTATATACAAGTCAACATGATTTTAAAGTCACTACAGACCTGAGTCTCCCCTAAATGATTTGTGAATCACAGTTTTTGTTAGGAAGGAACATTTCAATTAATGAATTTAGTGAATAAGTATTTATGGATTTATTTTCTATGACATGTAAAGACTTATATTAAGCAGTAACTTCATAAAACCAGAGGGAAACGTGCATTATTGCTTTGCCCTAAGTACATGTATTCCTCTGAGCTAGCAATGCTCTGAATAAAGAGAGAATCACAGCTCACTTATGAAAAAGCAGTGGTATAATTCACAAGGAAGTGTACAATTTCTTTGGTTTGAAGTTTAAAAACAAAACAAAACAGTGATTTGTCATGTTTCATATTTCCAAAGCAGTATGTGGTTTGCGTCTTGGGCAGAGTGTAGAAGTAAAATGTCACATTGTTTATTTCTGTGCCGTTTACTTATCTCAAAAATAGCACAGGGTTTGTGCAAGGATCAGATCTGTCTTTAATAACAGTCAGAGGAATTCCTTTGCTGGGCACCGGTGTTTTTACATCAGCCATATGATCTGGAAAGAAAGGGAGTTAAATCCCTTTTGACAATTCTGTCATAGTGGGGGAGGGGGGGCAGAAAAGGAGTCATCTGAAACAGCAGCCTTGTTTCCTAATAAAATAAATCCATTTTCATGATTTCAGTCACATGCCAACTTTCTTTCAAAAAAAGTTACTTCTAGATGAAAAGGACTGAGAGAAATAGACAAAAAGTGTCTAAAAACATGATCATAAGCTTTCACTTAGAGACATGAGGAAAACCAGCTTGCTTATGTCAGCAATTCAGCCCTTACCTCCACAACCCTATCTTCATTGTCAAGTGTCTGATCAAAGTGTCTTCCTATCTAAAAGTGAGATGAGCAGTCAAACATATTTTTTTGCTCTGTAACTTACAGACATGTGAGGTCTGATTTCAAAGAATAGGAACCTGACAATACCTTGAGCTTTTTAGTGATTAATAAAAAAAAAATCTTACCATGTCAGCAAGAGTTGATCTGACCCACATAGACTCTTTTCAGTTTCTTGTTTTCAAGACAAATACCGGTAATGAGAAAACTCCATAATGAAGAATGATGGCAACAGTATTAATTACATGATTACAAAACTATTTCATATGTGATCATAACTATGACTTTTTTCAGATGTTTTTCTAATCTATGCTTCTCTATAAACATCATGCAACTTACCTGTGTTTTGTGCAATTCATAGCCTAATAATAATCAGCTTTCTTTCATTGGACAAATAATAGTCAAATCGTCCCTGGAAAAATTACTCAATAGCAGCATAGCTGGGATCAAAATATGGACACAACATTTGCTTTTCATTTATTAATGAAAACCCAGAAGATATGTTCCCATGGACGTCTGTTTGGTTTATTTTCAAGAGAGTTGTGGGTTTTCAAGACCTATAGAGCCACGGATTTCTCACTCTTGACCTATGAGATACACACACACACTATTTCATATCGGTTTAATTCAAATGCAAGGAATTCTGGGAATTCTAGCATACTGACAGAATAAAGATGCCTGAGGACACATCTCCCCACACATAAGCTTTTTTCGAAACCAGGAGTGACTAAATGTCACTTCCACTCTTACATGTACACACAAGCAAAAAGGTTGGGGGGAAATGTCATTAAATTGCCCCCTGTATTGACTAGAGTAAGAAGGAAAATTTTAAGTTTTAAAAATGGGAGTGATGGGAGCCCATGCTGAAGGACTTGTAGACCAAAAGTGACTTATGGGTTGTATTTTAACCACATCTGCTTAAATAAGTATACAAATGAATTATCTCTTGAAGATCCTTTACACTCTTCAGTGAACTCCCATCATTTCTGGGGTATTAATATGTCATATTTGAAAGAGGACAGCCTTTTGTTAGAAGCATTGTGAAGAATGTTCTGTTTAAGGTTTGTCCAATCCAAATCCATATTAAGAATAAAGATCCATAAGAAGATAGCAACCTTGAGATAGCTATAACCTGGACAAAACTGTATCCTTGTTCTTACATTTGGAGATTTACACTTACTAGTATTGCATATGAGGCCACTCAACTAAATTTTATGGGTTCTTGATAGATTAATGTGTAACTATTTGGGTAGTATATATGTTATTTAAAGAATAATCTGTAAAAAAGTAAATGTCTACAGGCTAAGAATAAATGCTTGAAAGTCTCACTATGAATCAGAAGATAGGGTAAAGTGGGATTTCTTGTTTGGACACAGAACTATGTGTGGTTTCTTGTCCCAGAATAACTCTGCAGTCCTAGGCACACTTAAATAAGGATAAGTATACACCACAGGGGGACTTACTTTTGAGTGTATGGAATACAGTAATTATAGCTTGAAAGGGCATAGTTTCCACAGGTTGCAGAACAATAGAGACAGAAAAAGCTATTCCAAGAAACATCACTCCAGTGCCTTAGCTGATATCACTTCAAGCAATGGTCAGCAGCCATTTCATGGCTTTAGGCTGCTGCTGTAATGAAATCAGGTGGGCCATCCAGTTTACAAAGCCAGATTGGGTGCCACTGGATGGCCAGTAGAGGTGTGCAATTCGGCCAAAAAGGCAAGCCGTTTTGGGGTCCATTTTCGGCTAACTCCTTATTCTGAGAAGTTACTCGAATCGAGAGGGGTGTTGCTGTTTTCATTCGGTAAAGATTCAGCCTGTTGGTTACAATGGGAAACTTTAAAAGGCTCAATGCTCAGTCATTTTTAGTCCTATCTTCATGAAACCTGCCTCTGTTTTGGATCCCATTTACAACTGCAGGCCTGCCAATTTTCAAAACAATTAACCAGTCTACTGATTTTTAAGAATTATTTTAAGGTTTTACGTTATTATTTTTAAAAATAAGACAAACCACAAGAGAAGAGTTCTGGGAATTGCCATCATTGGTTGTGTCCATTCTCAGTCAATCAGAGCATGGACACAACCAGGCTTTTTATTGGCTGAGAAACACAGAGAGAGAGAGAGAGAGAGAGATTGCTGCTGGGAAAGTTAGTTCCCATCATGCTCCAAGAGGAACTCAGAGACTTTTCAATGCCTGCCCATGCAAGTGCTGCTGGGAAAGTTAGTTCCCAGCAAGGCTCTTTCTGGAGGAGAAGCCTAGGAAACTTTCCAAAAAGAAATGGACAGATGCTACTTCTGCCAGGGAGGGAGAAAAAGATGATGCAATAATCCTGTCTTCTCCGGGAGCCCCACAGCAGACCCCTGCTTCAGGTATATTGCAGACTTAACTCCATCTTCTCCAGTAGCCAATAAAATCCGGCTCTCTTAATCCATTTTGGTCAGCTTTTAGGTTCCTTCCTCCCTGTTCTGTTTTTGAAGATTATACGAAATGAACCACCGAATATTACAAATCATTTTTGTTCAAACTGATTTGGACCCAAATCTAATGCCAGCACTCCTTCCCACCACTGCAACAGCCTGGGGACTGCCAGTAATTGCACCCTCCTGCTTCCATAGGGACCAATCTGGAATTTGACATCCCAGATAAAGTGTCCATGTAGAATGCCTATAGAAAACCCAGTATGCTCACCAGAGATCACTGGGGCATTGTGGAGACAGACAGCACTGGGTTTGCAATAAGTCTGGCAAACAGATATTTGGATGGAGATCCGTGGCTGGTGGGAAATGGTGACAACATGGAGGATAAGGTGACAGTTCAGCAAAGCTGATGTGGTTACAAACCATCTGTACACTGTCAACATGTCTGTACTGCATCAGAATATGCTCAGATTTACATCAGAGTAATCTCACTGGTGTAAATGTAAGTCCAGCATACAAAAGTATGTCCTACATAGCACTTTAGAAACTCTCTCTTAGTTTCTAAAGTGCTATAGGATTCCATTGCATTCTGAGAAGTTTATAAAACTGAAAAAGTTTCTTATGTTGGGTTGGTGAGGCAGGGATTGAAGAGTAGTGGTAAAAAGAGCTACTACTGGAAAATTAAATAGGTTCCCAGGCTACCTAAGTGTAATAGTCTTTCAAATATGAAATAATGGAGGGGAAAATTTGAGAGTAAGTATTAGTTATTCCACCCGCTAGGAACAACATTCCAATGGAAGCCTTCCGTTCTCCCACTGAGAAATAAAATTAGCCAAAAAGCTTTTGCTTACTTTTCTAATCATGCTGAGCAAGGCTCAGCAAATAAAATAAGTGGGATAAATGCCATGCAGCTTCAGCTACGTAAATGGTTTTAATGTTTGAACCTCATTTAATTGTTCAGGGAGGCAAAATATTAGAAAGCCAATTACTACCTTTTTCTTTATTAACCATGGAATGAAGTGATTGCAGTGGGGGGTTCTTGCCCCAACTTTACTTAAATATTTTGCATATCTCTGTAGGAGTTACTATATTCCTCTGCTTCATTACCTCCAGGTTTCTGCTGTCATTGAGAGACCTTATTTGTATCTGAATAACATGAGAGAAAACATAAGTTGGTATCCATATATTGATAAATCTACTACCAAAAAAGGAAGGGGTGGGTGATAGAATATTATATTTTGAAAGTATGACCAGCTCATTTCAGCATGACATATACCCTAACCTGATGTAAAAGGATACTTGGTCAAACAATGTTTTCTTTTTTTTTGGGGGGGGGGGGATCTATGCTTTAAAGTACTTGTGTTAGGAAGAGCTATGAAATTGATTAACAAAGAATTCCAGTAAGTATGCGAATTTATGTATTTATGTATTCATTTGCTTTATCTATGCCCTACCTTTCTGCCTGTGGAGAATACTATTGTCAAAAAACCCATAGTGACCCTCACAGAAACTGAATGAGTATGGTTGCCCTATATTATTTAAGGCTCACCTCAAAATCCCAAAAGAGACATCACATAAATATTTAAATAAATAAATGTAATAGCCTGAGGCGCCCCTTCCCATTCCATGTCAAAGGACTTACTAGGGGTCCATCTATACTGTAGAATGAATGGAGTTCAACAGTAATTTATCTGCCATTGCTCAATGCTCTATAATCATGAGAGCTGTGGTTTTACAAGGTCTTTACCCTTCTCTGCCAAAGAATGCTGGTGCCTCACCATACTATAAACTCCAGGATTCCATGGTGTCAAATTCCATTCACTCTACAGTGTAGAGGCACTCTGGATTGGCAGCTCACTCTGTCTTCAAACATGAACAAATGCGTGAGAGCTCTAAGCAAGCAAAGTTGTACATTATTTCACATGAAATTTCACTAGACATAAAAAGGTTACTTTTCCTGAAGCTGCTGCATCCAATGACACTTATCCGTAGTCAAGTGAGGCATTAGCTTGCCAGTTCAGGATTCAAAGAACTCCCACAATGATGGCAGAAGTATTTCACTGGGCTGTTGCTATTTCATTGGAAATATCACTTTTGAATTGCAGCTCTCAGAATCCTACAGACATTATGGCCAAATTCGTAGTCACAATTCTGAGCTTTGCTCTTAATATAACTACAGCTTTGTGACCTGGCTGACTTAAAAGTTCCATAAGAAAGGAAGAATAGAAGGGGAAAGTGTAATATTTCATGTACTAATTTGAATCCTTAGCTTTCAGGTGTTGATATGTTGGCGCTGCTTATCCAAGATTCTGGAAATACTTTTGTTTGATCACTTTCTATGTTCAACTTATATTTTATTTCAGGTGAGATTTCCTGCCATTCCATTCAGCCTGTGTAATTCAATAGTTTGTGAATCTTGCCTTAAAGTGTTAAAATGATAGAAACTGGAGTTCAATCTTGCCGTTAAGCCTTTTGTCACTGTGATGCCGCGTCATTACGGGGTGTCTGCACCCTACACCACTGGAGAAACTACACTGTCTAGCCGGTATTGCACCGCCTGACACCCGCCGGGAAGTAGCAGCCAATAGTGAAAGGACCAAGGCAGTGACATTTCCAGCTCACCCCCTGTTTGGGTATCAGCCAGCACGTCAATGACTTAAATCAAGAAATAGTTTTCTAAGATCTACAGAGACACTCGCTGGAACAATCCAGCAAGCGAGAGTCCAAAAGTGGCAGGCTCAAACCCAGAACCTCAATCAATGGCTGATACCAAATGAGAGACTCCTTCCTGGGCACACAGAAGACTGGGCAACTTGGAAAGCGCTGAACAGACTGCACTCTGGCACCATGAGATGCAGAGCCAACCTCAAGAAATGGGGCTACAAAGTGGAGTCCACGACATGCAAGTGTGGAGAAGAGCAAACCACTGACCACCTGCTGCAATGCAACCTGAGCCCTGCTACATGCACAATGGAGGACCTCCTTGCGGCAACACCAGAGGCACTCCAAGTGGCCAGATACTGATCAAAGGACATTTAATCAACTACCAAGCTTGCAAACTTTGTGTTTTGTCTGTTTGTTTGTTTTGTTAAAAATGTAATACAAATGTCTGGTTGCTCCTGACATGATAAATAAATAAACAAACTATGCTTGTGTTTATTGTAATTTTATATCGTTATGCATTCATATGTCTTATGTAATTATGATGTTGTTGTTTATTGTTTGCGTTTTCGATTTTATTCTGCTGTAACTTGTTGTTTGGGCTTGGACTCATGTAAGCTGCCCCGAGTCTCCATTGGGGAAATGGTGGCGGGGTATAAATAAAGTTTATTATTATTATTAAGCCTTGTCATCTGACACAAACATCCTTTCCTGCTGCCAAATATAACAAAATAGACAAAATAATAAGCACTCTGTGAATGTTCAGAAACTCTACCCTCAATCCATATGGTTCTGGACAGAGTCTATCAAGACAATAGATTAATTGTCTTTCATTCTCTAGCATTTTTCTCACTGCATTGGGGGCCAAAGGCAATAATGTTCCCCAGCTCCATGTGTGCCTGTTTCCCTATGAATTTAGTAACCTCATGCAAGCTGAAAAACCTCCTCCTTGACTATTGTGCCCATCACACAAGAGTTTGACAGATGTTCCTAAATGGGATAATGCAAACAAGCTGGCCTTTCAGACCAATCCACATCAATCTGAGGTAATGGTTTAAATGCTGTAAATATCCATTTGATACTTTTACCATAGTATAAACATTTTTAACCATTCTCATATACTTATGAAGCTTCCAAAAGACCATGAGGATTTATTTACTTCCTGTAAAACAACAGGAATTCTTAATCCTGTCAACAGACTACAGAACCGTTTTCTCTTTCGGGGTGGTTGAAGGATGGGGGTGCTGGAAAGAGGAAGGGTTATTTGTGAAATGCTACCATCTATAGGGCAGATACGGGCTTTGCAGCTTTCCCAGATAATCCAAACTATGATTATTTCTCTCCACCGTTTTATATCACAGAGACTCTTCAAATAGAAAGGAATACAAATGAAAGTCTCGACCTGAAATAGACATGTTTCAGACAACAAATTAATAACAATAATCTCCAGAAGACTATTTTGCACACTTTTGCTAATACAGAAAAAAATACCTCTGTGTTTTCCTTTTCTTCCTTCACTATTCTTTAGCACTCTTTGCAAAAGCAGATGTCCATTCATTTTCGTGGTCTTGCTTGTCATCAACCTAATCTAGCAGTCATTAGGGTGCCATTCTGTTTGTTCAATATATTATTGTAAATGGAAGTAATTGCACATGTGACTGTAGAAAGAATACCCAGATCCGGGGAAGGGTCGATGCCAAAGGAGAAGCAGGCAACTGGTACCACAGCACTAAACAGCATCTGATATTATGCTGTTCCCTGTAGTTTCATCTACCTGCACCTAATAAAATATGTCCTCTCATAGAAATTTCTGGTACTCTAAGGACCTCATCAGACGAGAGAGAGGAAAGTGAGGGAAAGAAGGGAAAAGAGGAGGAAGCTTTCTTACACTGTTCCAATTGACACTTGACTCCCAGTTGAGGTCTACAGGCTCAGTTTCCATTTGCTTGGGAAACAGAGTGCAATGGAGTCCCATCAGAAGTGCCATACATCATCTGATGGTCCACGAGGTCTCCTGTGGGGCTCATTTTCCAAGTGAATGGAAACAGAGCAAGAAGAACATGGAATGAAGTCCTTAGTGATTCATGGTAGCAATTTTTTTGTACTCCAGGCTGATTATCTGGTAAATTCCCACAAAAGTTATTCTTTTCAATAAGCTATTTGTGTGTGCAAGGTGAACATTCCCACACCAGAAAAAAAAACTATAAGATCATTTTTAGGATAACAAATGCCACAACTTGTTGACAGCCACAAATAGGTCCTGGATCCAACGTTGGCCAGTCTGCATGCTGTGCAGGTGGCAGGTGTTCCACATGAATGGGTAAAGACCACAATGCCAAGTTGTAATGCTTCTACCTAACCTCCAATGATGCAACAGGGAGTGCTATGCAGGTGTCAAACCATTTGCTGATCCAGGTTCCCCTGCGCAGCCACCAGGCCCGTAGCCAGGATTTTGATTCGGGGGGGGGGGGCTGAGTCTGAGTGAAGGAGGGTCTTCCCTAGCAAACCTTTTGTATTGTTACCCCAATACCCCCATGCATATGGGATATATTGAGTATGGTGATCAGATCATGATATGAATAAACATAACAGTTTAAATAATGCACCAGTAAGGCCTTCTCGCGGACCACCATGAGAATTTGGGGGGGGGGGGCTGAAGCCCCTCAAGCCCCCCCCCCCCCAGCTACATGCCTGGCAGCCACATAACCAGCACAAAGCAGGGCAAGAATTCCAAAGCCTGGAAGTAGATGGACATACAGCAATGAGTACGTATCCAGGGCCTATACCAGCCACCCCCAACAAAAAAAAAACAGCCCCCTCCCTCTTGTCCTTCAGGAGGCTAGTGAAATCCTGGTTATGGAACGAAGCATTCCCAGAAGAATGGCTGAGTCTGATTACAGACCAAAGTGAGTGACCACATATGCGAACTGAGTTGAACATGATTTTACCTTGGAGATTTGGTATATATTTTATTTATATGTATTTTAATCTTGTATTATTGTATAATGTTTTAACTTCTATTAGTAGCATTGAATCCTTGCTGTAAGCCGGTCTGAGTCCCTCTACGGAGGTGAGAAGATCAGGATCTAAAAGTTTTAAATAAATAAATAAATAAAAATACAGGGACGGGTAGGTGATATGAGAGTTCGATGGCAACTTAACATGAAGGCAACTAAGCTAGCGAGCCTGGATTTATACTACAGAGGCGGATCAGAGGGAGAAGATTCTCCTTCAGGTCTGCCCCCACCAGCCAATCAGCAGAGACCTAAGAGATTTGAATTAATCAGCTGGCCGATCCTGCCACCCAGAAACAGCCATAAGCCGTACAATGACCTTCTGAGAGAGGAGAGAGTGAGAAGGAGAGAAGGTGGCAAGTAGAAGCATCACACCACAACTTGGCTCACCTGGTAAGTTGGGCAGGGCATTATCCACTGTTGCTTTTTTCCGTGGTAAATTGAGGAATCTATTCCACTGCAGTGGTGGTGGGGGGGGGGGGTCATATTGTACTTCCAAAGACCAGATTCTATGCAATGTGAGAAGGAAAGTGTTGTTTCATTCTTGCCCTGTCTGTGAGTTTCCCATGGGGAACTGTTGCTGTGGGACACCAGTAGAACAGATTGCTCTACTACATAGACCTTCAGTATGATTGATCAGTATGATTGAAGAAGAAGTAAAACTGCATTACTGGAGTTATTATTATTATTATTATTATTATCTTTATTTGTACCCCACTAACATCTCCCGAATGACTCGGTGCGGCTTACAAAGGCCAAGGCCCTCAATAAAACAACAGCATAACAAATATAACAATAAAACTCAAAAAGCAAATCAATAAACATTAAAGCAGTAACAGTAAAACAATAAAACAATAACATCATAAGACATTTAAAAACTAAGGGCCGGGCCAAATGTAATGAATAAAAATTAAAAGTGCTGGGCATGACAGGAGAAATGTAAGGATTTTAGGGTAGGTACGATGTGCAGTTACCAGTTTCTCTACTAAAACCAAAATAAATGAGTACCTTGTAATATTCTGGTCAAAGTTTATGAATAAATTGAAATTAGTTACTTAATGCATCATTGAATTTGAGGCTCTCCTTCCTTCCTTCTTTCCTTCAGGCTTGTTCCTATCCTAACAAGATTAGCCCCGAAGCAGATTGTTTCCTGTGCTTTTTTTTAAACAGCAGCAGACCTGAGGAAAATATCATCCAGCCCCATCTCCACTGAAGAACTTTCTGCCAATGGACTGGTAAAGAAAATTCCAGTATTTGTTGAGCCCCTTTGGAAAAATGCTGAATGAGCAGCTTTCACAAAATACCATTTGTTGTTATTTTTGCCTTTGAACATCATACTGTTCCCCAGGAAGCCTACATTAAAACACAAATGATGATATAGTATATAATACAAACAAAACAAGCATACGGCAGCAAGACAAAACAATTAAATAAAAACAACAATGGGGATCAAAACAGAATTCTCATTGGTGTGAAAGGTCTTTTTTCCAAAGGAAAAATAGGCACTAGGAATGTCTAACTTATTAGGATATTCTAATTGCACAGTGTCACCACTGAAAAGGCTATGTACCATGTTGTTGTTCACCTATCTCAGACAGTGAGGCCATCCAGATATGTATTTTGAAGAACAGATGGCCCTGAATAGGAAGCATTGGTCCAGCTGATTTCATTTTTATCTATGTTCCTGACAAAACTTGGGACAGGGTTTTGTTGGGTTACAACTTCCAGAATCTCTCAGCCAGTCCTTCTAGAACAGTGGTCCTCAACCTGTGGGTCCCCAAGTGTTTTGGCCTATAACTCCCAGAAATCTCAGCTAGTTTACCAGCTGTTAGGATTTCTGGGAGCTGAAGGCCAAAAAATCTTGAGACCCACAGATTGAGAACCACTGTCCTAGAAGGTGTTCCTATTGACAACCACTTCCCATCATATAAATGTTTCCCATTTAGAGGGATTGATGGATAGATTAGATAGATAGATAGATAGATAGATAGATAGATAGATAGATGATAGATGATAGATAGATAGATAGATAGATAGATAGATAGATAGATAGAGCTATCTGTTGGACAATAGAAGATTTGCTATCTTGCTGTAATGAACACACAGGGTCACTTGTTTTTATTCTTCCTCAAACTTTAGAAACTTGATCTAGATGGACAGCACAAAGTTGAGAACTTCTTAAATTTTTATGCAGCATTCACACATCTCAAAGGATTTGGAGAAAATGTTCTATGCAATAATAGGTGTGGGTTCTTGAGCAAAAAAATGCATTTTTCATATATAAGCACATTGTGCAGGATAGTTTCCATTGGGATTTTTGCACACAAAAATGGTCTGTTTCTGAAAACAAGGGTGCATGTGTGCATAAAAACTAGGTGCGAAACAGCAAAGAATCTATTCTGGTTTGCTTTGGTTTAATCCCCCCACCCCCACCCCGCCTCCAGTTCTGTTTTCAGGAAGATTCTTTGGAAATGGAACTCAGGATTCTGAATTACAAATCTGAATGGCCCCTCCCCATCTTCCAGAATTTTCCTGAAAACAGAATTGAGGGCACCCAAAATTTGAAATGAAAACAGACTAGATTCACCCCTAATAAAAATGTGTTTTTATGTGAAAAACAAAATCGCTTAGGGCACATTGTTTCCAGAATCACACGTCTATGTTTTGTGCACACATAATGCAATAAGGTTTTGTAGAGGAGGGTGCATACTATTTCCAGAAAACCATGTTAAGGAGTGTCCCTCCAAAATTGAAGAATGAAATAGTCAATTATTTACAATCATACAGTTTGGCAATGATAATGACAGGGGCATGCATTATATGCTCATTCTAGGAACAGCACAGTTTTGTGATGGGCCAAGCCAGTACTGCACTTCTGCCTTCTTGTATGAGTTAGAACTAAATTCTAAACAAGCCACACATTATAGCAAGCAAAATTTCTAGAGCATGTCAAATATCAAAATAAAGTCAACCTCACTGGTATTATCATGTTAAAGTTAGAATCTTGTTCAAATCCAATGTAATGTAATGCTTTGCACAGAACCATGCAAAGGGCAATTTCAACTAGGTTGTTAGGTAGAGAGTGGAGCTGTAGTCACTTCTCTTTCTGGAAACATAGAAGATTGCTGGGTGACTCAGGTGAATATTTATGTAATCAACTTCCAACCCAAATGCACTATTCTGAATTACTACCGAATAAACCTCAGGAACGTGTGGAAACATCATAAGGTTCTGACCATATGACTTCAAAAACCAGAGCAAAGAATCACAGTACTGCAAGAGCACTATAATTATTGTCTTGCTATTTCTTTTACTCACAGTTTTCATTCTGTTTAAATATACACATGAAACATATTGATACTGATAACATGACCAGAGGAAAAACTTTATTAGAAGTGAACTCTGGATGGAAACCAGGACCCTGAGCCTTACTAAGTAGAGCTTTTCCACTGAATTTCAGCAACTCAATATAGTTGTGCTAATTCAAACCCACAATGGCTAATATCAAGAATGTAATCTAGGGTGACACAATGTCAATGTTTGCATGTTGTGTTCCTTGGTATGAAGTGGCAGAAGATGCAGGCCCTCCACAGTTATCTGGGCCTTAGGCAGAAGATTTTGAACATCCTCCAATCCTTAAATCTTGACTTGACTTGGATGGTGGAAAGACAGTGTGTGAGACTGAAAGTATGAGCCAGAGAAAACCAAGGGAAAAACAGTGCATAAATCAGCTTTTTTGAGTGGGAGGAGAGAAAGCGAACCACAGCAAGGTTTGGAAATGCTTTCCAGAACAGAATTCCCAGAATCCCCCAGCCAACATCTGGATGTTTTGCAACAGAATAAAATAAAATATTTAATTTTCTTGAGGACGCTAGAAATAGAAAACAATAGATGTAAAGTAAGGAATGTGAGGAAATAAGCCATTTATAAATCCTACCCATGTTCAATGGGAAGCAAGTCTCACTAAAACTTACTTATCATGGGACCACATGATGCATTGGAAAAACATCCACAAAAATGGTTGATAAAGTTGAGGGTGGTAGGAAAAGATAAAGACTCATTACAGGTAGATTGGCTCAATCTAGGAAAGTCAGAGCCCAGAGAGTTTGTATGATATCAGCAGGCATGTTAAATAGAAGAGAATAGTAGGGCTGGGCGGTTTCGTTCGTTAATTTTGTATATTGTGTATTTTCAAAATCAAAACAGCATGCATCAAATATTTTTGTATTTCCGTCCATTTCGGAAATACGTAAGATGGCTAGATGCTTGCTGGGAGCTCCGGGAGCCAATCAGAAGAACCCACGGAGCTGATTGCCCTGTGGGTTCTCCTGATTGGGCCCGCAGTGCCTCCTGCTGAGGATTATTAGGCTGGCTCTCCTCTCTCTCCTCTCCTTAGCCAGTCATAGCCTGAAAGAGGAGGAGGAGGAGGAGGAGGAGGAGGAGGAGGAGAGGGCGGGGAAGGCGCCGGCTGAGCAAGCGAGCGAGAGGGCGAGCGACCCTCAGCGGGAAGGCGGTCCCTCCTTCCTCACCTTTGCGGTGGGTGTGCTTCGGAGGAGCCGGGCCCGACTCGGCGGCAGCGCTTGAGGGCCCGCCAGAGTGAGTGCCTGCCTTCCCTCCTTTCCCTTCCTCTTTTCTTTCTTCTCCTTTCCCTCCTCTTGGTGGAGAGAGAAAGAGAGAGAGAGAGAGAGCCCGCAGGACTCAGGAGGGTGGGACGGAGCTGGGAGCAGCGGGGAGGCTCAGTCTGTTTGCCCTGTGGCTCTTTTTGGCAAGCATTTTCTGCCAAATATTTTTTTATTATTATTAAAAAAATTAATAATTAAATTTAAAAAATATTGAAAAAATATTGAAAAAAAATTCGTTGATGCTTTATGCTTTGCGCATGCGCAACCGCGGGCGCCATCTTTACAAAACGTTTTGTAAATATTAACGAAATTTCGTAAATACCAAACTTTTTTATGGAAAATTTCGGATATATTTTTAAATACAAAACGCTGAGGCACCCTAAAAACGAAACGATATTAGAAACAAATTTTTCCATTGTTACCCAGGCCTAGAGAATAGCTTTATTGTTATTGTGCTATTTCACAACAAAATTAAATGCCTTCCCCAGCACACACCACAAAACTACACACCCATCTTTCCACACCCCAACCACCATCACACACACCCCAACGCCCAATGAATGTGAAACCATATTGTTCAACGTAGCCACAGCCTTAGGACAAAGGCTATCTCTCTGTTTGTCCTTGTCTTTGCCAGCCTGTACCATGTGCCAGATTGCTATATATATACACACACACACACACACACACACACACACACACACACCTGATCAGATGGATCCCCAAGAATGCTCTCGGCTGTCTTAAGGCTGCAGGACCTATAAAGTTCTTCCAAAGAGGGGAGAGGGCAATCAATGATTCTCTGTGCAGAAGTGATGAACCTTCGGAGTGCCTTCCTGTCTGCCACTGTGCAGTTACCAAACCACACACAGATGCAGTAGGTTAGGACACTCCCTATAGCACAACGGTAGAAAGTCAGCATTCAGTTGTTAGTTCCTTAGAAGTCTCAGATCATACCGTCTCTTTTAACCAAGGCTGCTTTATGAGTGCCCCAGGTGCCATTCTCCTTAACAGATTTCTGAGCTACAACTCATACCAACTCTACCCACTATGAGAAAGAGAGTATGTGGGGGGCTACAACTTCCAAAAGGCCAAACCTTTGACACTCCTATGACATCCTATTAAATTTGATTCATCTTTTGCTTTTATTCAGAATTTCAAAAGTCTCTCAATTAGATTTAAAGGATATGTGAACTCCCCGGAATCAGTTGGCTTAGAGAACTCTACCCTGTAAAGGTAGAATTATGCGGGGTGGGACAGCAAGGAATAAATGGGTCAGCTTGTTCTTTTAGTGAGTCAAATAATAATTACAGTTTTTTATCATTTTTATATTATATGTGCATGGTTGATTTGCTAAGGGATGAGGAATCAATTTTTGTATCTTTGCTATTTGTTATATTTGCATTATTATTACAGGGTTATGTCCTTCAGGCTACAATCTGCTT
This sequence comes from Anolis sagrei, assembly GCF_037176765.1. Classification (NCBI taxonomy): domain Eukaryota; kingdom Metazoa; phylum Chordata; class Lepidosauria; order Squamata; family Anolidae; genus Anolis; species Anolis sagrei. The sequence goes on from NC_090024.1 coordinate 84,356,748, forward strand.
GCCCTTTGCTACAGTTACCTTAGTGCTTTGAGACTAAAGCTGTTTGCTAAGAAGCATTTCCAACTTGTCCTGTACCTTAACAGATTAGAAAAAAAACCCTTGGACCAGCTGATTACAAAGTTTACAAGGATTTTTCTCCCTTTGGTCTCCAAAGGACTGATGATTTCATTGTTTGTATTTAAGCAGATTATTTCTGGATTTAAACCCATGTTGGCAATTGCTGTATTATTCTGTATGACTGTGTTTCCAGCTAAAGGGATTTGGCTCCCTTTAAATTTTTGCAACTTTTTATTCTTCCCAAGCACACACTTTCACAGTAACCACAACTTACAATGGAACAGAACCAGCATTCAAGTTTTCACTAAGTGAATAATCATCTTGAAATATTTTGACCCCCTTTAAACCAAAGGTTTCCAAAGTTAACATTCAAATTCCCAGGTTCAAAATCCAAGAAAATTTAAATGTCTTTCTAGAAATATTTACCTCCAAAGTCCTCAATTAAAATCATTACCAAAATGTAACAAGTCTTATTATTCAATAATGGACTGGCAGCAGGATCTGTCAGCAAAGAGCCTAACACCACTACATTCCTGAGTGAAATGATCTGTTATTAGTTGATGCCCCCCAAAAAATATCACCAGGGTAGGAGGTTTTTTTTGTGTCAGGAATGACTTGAGAAACTGCTTCTGGTGTGAGAGAATTGGTTGTCTGCAAGGACATTGCCCAGGGGATGCCCGGATGTTTTTGATGTTTTACCATCCTTGTGGGAGGTTTCTCTCATGTCTTTGCATGGGGAGCTGGAGCTGACAGAGGGAGCTCATGTGTGCTCTCCCCAGATTCGAACCTCCAACCTGTCAGTCTTCAGTCCTGCCAGCACAAGGGTTTAACCCATTGTGCCACCGGTGGCTCCAGGGTAGGCGCCAAGTGGGCATTTGGAGTATAAATGTGACCTCCTTTTGTAGCTTGCAGTTTCACCACAAAAGGAAGGGCATTCAAATTAGATTACTACAATAATCTAATGGGAGCAGATAAAAGGTAACTGTTTCCCCTGACATTAAGTCTAGGTGCGTCCAACTCTTGTGGGGGTCATGTCCTTTTCTAAGCTGAAGAGCCAGCATTGTCCGTCATGGTCATGTGGCCAGCATGACTGCATGGAGTGCTGTTACCTTCCCACCAAGGTGGTACCTATTGATCTACTCACATTTGCATTTTTTCAAACTGCTAGGTTGTCAGAAGCAGATACCAAACCTCAATTCTAGGAACTTCATTTTAATAAAGGTATCGATAAAATAGTGAAGTTCAGAGAAGGGCAACAAAGATGATAAGAGGTATGATAAGAGATATGATGAACAAAACGTATGAGACATTGAAAGGCTTGGGCACAGGCCCGTAGCCAGGATTTTGTTTCGGGGGGGGGGGTGAATTTTTTTCAGGGGGTTTCAGGGGGGCTGAGTTTCGGGGGGGGGCTGAGTCTGAGTGAAAGAGGGTCTAGCCTAGCAAACCTTTTGTATCATTACCCCAATACCCCCATGCATATGGAATATATTGAGTATGGTAATCAGATCATGATATGAATAAACATAACAGTTTAAATAATGCACCAGCAAGGCCTTTTCGCGAACCACCATGAGAATTTCAGGGGGAGGGGGGGGGCTGAAGCCCCTCAAGCCCCCCCCCCCCCCCCCCCCCCCCCCGGGCTACATGCCTGCTTGGGCATATTCAGCTAGGTGACGAGTGATATGTTCACACCTTTTAAACAACTCAAGAGCTCTCACAGAAAGGATAGAACTGTTATTTGCTTCAGCAGAGGGTAGATATCATGGTTAGATTTTGATTAAAAACTTTGAAGGATTTTTTGGCAATTCAGCAATGGAACCATTGCCTAGTAGGATCTCCCTTTCTGATCCTCTTCAAAATGATGCTGGACAGCTACCTACTGGAATGCTGTAGCTAGAGATCTTGCTACAGGGATTGGGCTAGAGAGAGACTATATGGCCCCTTGCATCTCTTATGATTCTATGCCTAGTCTTATCATTACATAAACTGAAGCAATGGCTTCAAGGTAATAGATGTTGGAGAGTGGGTAATGCTGGAGCATTTCCTGAATACCACCCCACAGCTGCTTCTGTTGTTTCTCAGAAAGCATTTTGATGCATTAAACCAGCATGCTGGTCTCAGACATGAGGAAGATGCTCTCGAATCACCATTGCTGAAGTATGATTCAACTGCCAGTCCAGCCAGGTTCAATATGCAGAATGGAAGCAGAACAGAAATAAGAATAAATTATATTTCACATACAAAACACTACAGGAATAGCCTTTTTTCAAAACTTGTGGCAGAAAGGTTTTCTGTACAACATGTAAAGATTTGATGCTCTTCTAGTAGTTTACTTCTGCCTTTCCTTTCCAGCATCTATCTTATTTTTCTTGTCCAAGGCAGGACTGATTTTCAGTGCAGAAATGACACCATCGTGTATTTTCTTTAAACAGCAAAATGTTAGCTGTTAGCACAGTGGTTCTCAATCTGTGGACCGTGGCCAAGCAGTGAGCCATGAGAACAAAAATCCAATCCAGAAACATCCTTCTTATTTATTTATGTATTTTATTTTATTTTATTTCTGCTCCTTTCCCCAGAGCTAACCAGTCCCACCCCTTTTGGTAGTAATATTAGAGAGTAGTCCCTGGTCAAGTGGGTCCTGGTCAAATTGGTCAAAGTGGTCCATGGTCAAAGCGGTCCCTGGTCAAAGTGGGACCTGGTCAAAATAATGGGCACCACTGTGTTAGTGAAATATGTGTAGTTTGTCACCACCCCTTTTGTTAGTAATGTTGGAAAGTGGTCCCTGGTCAAAGTGGTCCCTGGTCAAGTGGGTCCTGATCAAAATGGGTCCTGGTCAAGTGGGTCCTGATCAAAGTGGGTCCTGATCAAAGTGGGTCCTGATCAAAGTGGGTCCTGGTCAAAGCAGTCCCTGGTGAAAGTAGGCCCTGGTCAAAGTGGGCCATAATCAAAGTGGGACCTGGTCAAAAACAGTTTGGGAACCACTGTGTTAGTGAAATATGTGTAGTTTGTCCCCGCCCCTTTTGTTAGTAATGTTGGAGAGTGGTCCCTGGTCAAAGTGGTCCCTGGTCAAAGTGGACTCTGGGTCCTAGTCAAAGTAGCCCTAGTCAAAGTAGGCCCTGGTCAAGCAGGCCCTGGTCAAAAAAAGTTTAGGAACCACTGTGTTAGTAAAATATGTGTAGTCTGTCCCCACCCCTTTTGGTAGTAATGTTGGAGAGTAGTCCCTGGTCAAAGTGGTCCCTGGTCAAGTGGGCCCTGGTCAAAAATGTTTGGGAACCACTATGTTAGTGAAATATATTTAGTTTGTCCCCAGGAACCGGAAGTGTTTAATGTACTACTGGCACCTGTTTCCATGATCTTATCTCAGTTCTTAGCATGGCACTTGTATTTCTCACTATCTCAAATTTCTAGACAGCCATGCCAGTGTGCCACAGTTGCTGTACTACATCACTAATTATGTTACCTGCAAACATGCTTCTGTTTCTACATCCCCAATGATTTAAGAGGTACGCTGAAGTTACAGATGATTAGTTACACGCCATCCAAGAAGATACAGCTCCATGAGTAATAGATTTGTGGTATGAACTCAATATGAACACTATCTCACAGGGAGGGAAATTAAGGTCAAAGCAAGGCTTGCCCTATTATTGTACAAAGGGACAGTAGATGCTGGGGGGTCAGGTGACAGCAGCCCCTGACCATTTCAACTAATCTCTCTGACTCCCTTGAAAAACAAAACCCTATATGCCATACTGCCTGTTCAATGCTCTCTGAACACAATGGAAGAGAGAACCCATCTTGTACTTCCCTTCCAGCAGAAAAAAAAAACAGATGGCCAATTCTCTCATACCAGAAGCGACTTGCAGTTTCTCAAGTCACTCCTGACACGAAGAAAACCCCTTCTGGATTGGAACAGCCATGCTACCTAGAGGATTCTGGGATCTGTAGTCTAACAAAGTAACTTTCCCCATTACTGGCATGCAATGACTTCTATGCTACGCCAACAACTGGAGGGGGAGAAGTAGGGAAGGAAAGGTCATGGGAGCTTACCCAAATATATGATTCAACTGCAGTTTTTTGTTGGAAGCTCTAATTCCTTTCCTTGGTTTGCCAAGCTGTTTCAAATATTTAAAAAGAATAATCAAGAGGAGGCAACATATATTCGCCTAGCACTGAGGACATGGAAAGTGACAGCATTAAGCATTTAAAGCATGTTAATAGAAAGTGACTACAATATAGTCTTCAGTAACTGTGGCTTTTGCTGATGCTATAACACACGCTGACAGCAAATATCAATTCTAGGTAAATCCAATTAAGCCCAGAAGCAAAACAGCTGGATTAGCAGTTCCCTGCATAAATTATTTTTTCTTCCATCTACTTTCCCTTTTTGCAAATGAGCCTTTCAACATGGAATAAAAACCCTAGCGATCATTTCCCCCCATTGCTTATTAATTGCAGAAGGCTAAAATAATACACCCTCACAGATACAAAATCTCTATTATTATGCCACATTGCATTTGATATGATTAAATTATCTATCCATCCCTCCACAAATTGTCTATAGGTCCCTTGTTTGTGGGGAAAATTCAACTTGGTTATATTAATTACAACAAACCCCTCTTGTGTTCCTGGAGATCCTTTACTTATTGAGAAATCTATATGCCACTTATTAGGGTAAAGCCCTTCCAAACATAATGGGTGGCCTACAAACATAATCAATGAATTAATTAACTCTGCAATTTTTAAAAGATATACTTAACCCAACTACAAAACTAAAACCAACAGCAATGTAAAAGCCCAGCACAACACTTTAAGGAAAATCCAGACTGATTTTCTGCAAAACATGGAGGGGGGGGGGTTAAAAAAACAATGTCCATTTAACCTCTAACAGGAAGGAATTTTGGAGATTTGGGAGCAATTACTGAAAAGATCCTATCTGCAATTCATATCATATCAGTCTAACACACTTTGTCAGAAAGATGACAAACAGAGCCTTGGTGGCTGATAATAAAGCCTAAAGGATGTGCCATCTTTCAGATAATCAGATAAAATGGTTCAAAAAAGTTTGAGGCTTCAGATGTAAAATAAAAATCATACTGGTAATGAAGATTAACAACTCCATGAGCTATCTCAGCTGTAAACAACCTTGAGACCCAAATTGGAGGAAAGATGGAATAAAAACAACAGTATTTCTTCATCATCATCTGTAAATTAGGAGCCTAACAACAAATCATTCTTGGCATCTTGATTTTTAGGCCTGTTCCTGGGGTTATTTGAGTTGTTCATTCAGAAAATTATATTGGATAGACCACATCAGCTCTAGTTTCTTCATCATCATCTGTAAATTAGGAGCCTAACAACAAATCATTCTTGGAATCTTGATTTTTAGGCCTGTTCCTGGGGTTATTTGAGTTGTTCATTCAGAAAATTATATTGGATAGACCACATCAGCTCTAGTTTCTTAGATATAGTTATCATGAGGCCCTTCCACACAGCCCTATATCTCAGAATATCAAAACGAAAAATCCCACATTATCTGAGTATGGATTTAGATAACCCAATTCAAAACAGATACTGTGGGATTTTCTGCCGTGATTCTGGAATATAGTGCTGTGTGGAAGGGCCCTTGGTTTTCTATGGTCAAGCAAATGGTGACTGGCCTATGTTTTCTATCTCAAATATAAGAGCTGATAAGGGGAAAGGTGGTGCCCTTTTTGGAATCAGCAGATAAAATAGGTCTAACAGTTGAGTCTCCAAAATGTATGTTGGGCAGTGTTGCCCTTCCTTTGGACCTCGCATCCCAGAATAATTCAGTTGAAAGTTGTGTTGCTTCTATTATGAGCAGGGATTTTTGTTTTGTTTTAACAATGAAAAACAAACAGGCCTCTGCTACATGCTCACTAATACTTAATCCAAATGCAAAGTCATTTTTTTTTCATTGAGGTAGTATATCCTTTAACGGTCCCAGTCTGGTAGGGACAGTGAAGAGTATACTGTCTCAATGACATCCTCTGTCATCTCACTTTTTCAACTGCTATTAAAATGACCCAGTTAATTTCTCATCCTAACACTCTCTTTGTCAGATTCTGGAAGCTCTTGGAACAAAAAGCAAGCTCACAAAGAACTGTCTTTGGAAACTGGTTTAGTCTATCTTACCACAACTGTAAAAAAGACTGTTCTGAAGATTTTCTGCCAAACACCGCGTGTATATCGTTCCCCAATCCCATCCCCCTCTAGTGGGCACATTCCATTCTTGCAGTGGTTATCCTACAATTTCAGGTTCGCACAAGACCAGTGTTGGAGTTCAGCCTGTGTCCGTGTCTAATGATCAGGGTACTCTGGATGTTGGGAATGACAATGATGTTTCTGAGGGTCTTGTACCTAATGATGTTTCTAATAATGAGGTTGCCCTAGATGCAGAGAATGACAATGGGATTCCTGTTCAAAGTGTCTTTTCTGATGAGAATGTTCCTGAAGGGTTTGGGGATGATGGTATGGTCCCTGGAAGAGGGTCCAAATTGCACAGCACCTGGGCCAGCTACAGAAATTAATGAGATAGAAAGCATGTTTTCAGTACGCAAAGGCAAACAAACCAATCTCTCCGGTGCTCTGTCAGACTAAGAGAGAGATTGATAAGAGTCAAGGCTGAAATTAAATCCATTCCTGGCCACTTGGGACATAGAGTAGATTAGGGGATCAAAGTGCCAAGTACAGAATCTATAGTCAGACGAAGCAACATTGGAATTGAGTTAAGATGTCTTTCCTAGTCCTTGGAAGCCTTGCCTTGGATAGATTCATGTGATAAGTGCTTTGTTTGGTTTCTTGATTTAAGTTTTTGAGCTTTACCTTGGAACTTTGTTTTTCATGAACTCTGATGGACTAATTTCCTGGATTATTTCTTTCTGCTTATCTTTCTATCTAATTGGATTTACCTAATTTTATGGAGTGTTTTTACTGCTACTGTTTTTTTAATTATCTTCAATAAACTGTTTGCATTTTTACTCAGCTGTGTGGTGTTTAAAGTCAGAGGGCTTTCCTGGCCTGAAGTGCAACAACCAGATGGACTTATCTATAGCATGTTCTCATCTATCTTCCCAACCTCCCCCTCTTCATATCATGTCATGGAGGGTTGAAACAGCTAGGCCCAGGCTGGTACAAACATCCTGATGCTCTTGCCCTTCCCAGTAGGTGCTACCCTTCCCCGTAGGCACTGCCAAAATAGACCTGCTAATTGCCTATTCTAACATGTGTTCTTCTTCATTAATAACTTTTCTCATCTTGGCTACACTTTGATGTTGCATGGTCACATGTGTTCCAGACTTCATGTGTGGAATATTGGAAGGTATAAAACAGAACTATGTCATACAAATAATGGCTATCACAAAATGTGCCCATTTACCTAATAGCCCAGATAGAATTGCATGGGAAGTGGTATTTACAGGTGAAGACTACACATGCCACCATGTCATAAGTATTCATCAGAAGCTTTCTTTTAGCTAAGTGCTGGGCAAAGTACAGACCTCCAGATACTGGATCCCTAGCCAGCATAGCTAATGGTAAAGAATACTGAGCATTGCGGTCTAACATCTGAAGGCTTTACTTTGCTCATCCCTGCTTTAGCTGTTGCTAATGCATAAATAAAATCATAGCTTCATAGAGTTAGAAGAGACCTCATGGGCCATGGAGTCCAACCTCCTGCCAAGAAGCAGGAAAATTGCATTCAAAGCACTCCCGGCAGATGACCATCCAGCCTCTGTTTAAAAGACTCCAAAGGAGCATCCACCACACTCCGGGGCAGAAAGTTCCACTGCTGAACAGCTCTCACAGTCAGTAAGTTCTTCCTCATGTTCAGGTGGAATCTCCTTTCATGTAGTTTGAAGCCATTGTTCCATGTCCTAATGTCCAGGGCAGCAGAAAACAAGTTTGCTCCCTCCTCCCTGTGACTTCCCCTAAATATTTATACATGGCTATCATGTCTTCTCAGACATGACAGAAAAATATCTGAGTTTTACATGTAGATTTCAATTTCAATTTAAATCATCTTCAGGAATTTACAAGTGGGCTGTTTGGATAGCCAAAGCCCTACAAGCTCTAGAAGGGGACTACCAACTGTATGAACCAGTGCTCACAAAGCTTGTATCTAAATCCCTTGGACATAATATTGTGTATTATGTCAATGCAGGAAACATCTAGCTGTATCTATGAAGAGACATTCCTTTATTCTATAGACAAATACACGCAAAATCCAAAACAAATTTTCCTGAGTTCCACCTGAAAAACTAGAAAAATATTCTGATGTTTGAGCTCATCAAGCCAAATGGGGATACTAAGGGCCCTTCCACACAGCCCTATATCCCAGAATATCAAGGCAGAAAATCCCACATTATCTGCTTTGAACTGGAATACATGGCAGTGTGGACTGAGATAACCCAGTTCAAAGCAGATATTGTGGGATTTTCTGCCCTGATATTCTGGGATATAGGGTGTGGAAGGGCCGCTAAATTGCCATCTGTCAGCTGCAAAAGGCGACCCTACTTGGATCTGCACACATTATTCGCCAATATATCACACAGTCCTAATCACTTGGGAAATGTCTGGTGTGTGATCAAATACAAAAGCCAGCATAGTAATCTTGTTTGCTGTATAATAATCTTGTTGTGTATCTAATAATAATAATTATAATAATAATAACCCTCAAATGATCCCAATGCTTTCCCCCTCTCCTCCTCTCCCTCTATTTTCTCCAATATCCTGCCTATCTGTGGAAATGCTTTGTTTGAAGCAGCAGAAATATGACATTATTTTGCTGGAGTGGGCCTCACAATTTGAAAACTGTTTTAAGTCTCTCAAGTTAAATCCAGTGCCATTGGACGCTAGGAACAAGAGCTTTCAGAAAGACAAAATATATCGCAAAAGACAGATGGTTAAAAGCTTTGTTAAACATACAAAGGGAGTGCCATTTATTCTGGATATGATGGCATTTAACAGCCATTTCTGAGGCAATCATTGGCAGAGGGAGCTTCATTTTCCTCTCCCGTCATTACCTACATGAAAGTGGCCTATAAGATTGCCCACTTGTATATCACCATAATGAGCCAATCCTTTCTAATCACTATGCCAGCATGCTAAGTTGCACCAAACTGCCTGGCAAATCCATATGTTAAATGGCGTGCTCAAAAACAAAGTTGTTATTTTTTCTTGCAAAGATCTAAAGACATTTACACTTTAAATGGTTCTGTTTTAGAAAGAACATGAGAAAGAGCTGTGATTTCCATCATAGGCATGACAGGAAAACTTTAAAATGTAAGAAAATACTATTTCCAGGGTATGAAGTTGTTATATGTTGACGCAAGACCAACAACGGTTATGCTCAAGTTTTAAATGGCTCTGAAATGGCCTGTCTTTCATTTTTGTTGCTTTTATTACACACAAACAGTATGAGTATTGCTCAGACCAGCCATGTGTTCTAAAGGCTCTGCCAACAGAATGCTAGTTCTGAAAAGTTCTACCAAACTGCTAAGACATGCTGGGTATGTACCAAGTGGCAAAATCCATGTCTGCATCCAGAGACTAGCCTGATTCTTCAGCAGCAAAAGATCAGCCAAAGTCACCACAGCAATTATGAACACAATGATGGCATCAAATAGTTGTGATCATTCGTCTATGGTGACACTCCCAACACCAATAAAATCAAAGCTCATCAAGATATTCTATATATAATGTGGTAGATTGGTGGCTATGATTACAATGATGTTGATGACCGAATACTGACCATTCTATCTGTTCCATTAAAATCCTTAAAAGTTACTATTTATCACAAGAAATGTTTTTCCTGCAATAGGCTATCCATCCAACTCAGTAGATTTTAACTATCCCTTATCCAAAATGCTTGGGATCACAAACATCCTGTGTTTGGGTTTTTTCAGATTTTGATCTATTTGCATATACACAATGATATATCTTGGAGATGGCACCCAAATCTAAACATAAAATTGATTTCTGTTTCATATACTCTTTATACATAATAGCCTGAAGGTAGTTTTAGATAATATTTTAATAATTTTGTGCATGAAACAAAGTTTGTGCTGACAATCTGAAAGCAAAGGTGGCAATATCTGAAACGCCCATGAAGACAATTCTGGATTTTGATTTCTGAATAGGAAATGCTCAACCATATATTCACCCATATAATTTCCAACAAGCTAAATTTTATTATTGAAGGAAGAAGACTTCCAAAATTTTGTCAGTGGCCACATCCATAGACTCCATTACAGGAAATTTCCCCTGCTCCCATTTTTAAACACTTCTAAAACAGTTCCCTGACAAAGCATCAAATGACAAAGACAGACATCCATCTGTCATCCATGATGCTTCATCAGGACACTGTTTTAGAAGTGTTAAGAAACAGGAGACAGGGAGAAATCACCTTCTGAGCTCATGATTTGTGTGAAAATGGGAGAAAGCAGGGGAAAACAAGTGGGATTTATTTATTTATCATGTCAGAAGTGAACCGAGGGTCCAGTTGTAATGTATTTAAAGACACAAACAAAGTTTAAAAACTTGACATTTTACTAGATGTCCTTTGATCAGTAGCTGGCCACTTGGAGTGCCTCTGATGTTACTATAAGATGGTCCTCCAGTGTGCATGTGTCAGGGCTCAGACTATATTGTAATAGGTGGCCTGTGGTTTGCTCTTCTCCACACTTACAAGTTACGGGCACCACTTTGTGCCCCATTTCTTAAGGTTGGCTCTGCATCTCGTGGTGCCAGAGCACAGTCTGTCCAGTGCCTTCCAAGGGGATATGAGAGAAGTCTCTCCGCAGGATAGTAACACATCCAGGCATCCCCTGGGCAAGGTCTTTGTAGACAGCCGATTCTCTCGCAACCAGAAGCAACAAGCAACAAGTGGGATGTGATCTGTCAAATTAGCCTCTGTTGAATCACTCCAGCAGGAAGATAACGGTGTTCCACAGAGTCATGTTGGCCATATGACCATGGAAGTGTCTATGGACAATGCTGGCTCTTCGGCTTAGAAATGGAGATGAGCACCAACCCACAGAGTCGGACAGGACTGGACTTAATGTCAGGGCAAAACCTTTACCTTTGCTTATGACCAGTCTTCTACCAAATATTGGCAATTCTATCTCAAAATCCTGCTTCATGGTAATTTTTGAAAAGTAATTAACTCATTAGAAATACCAAAATTTCAAGATATCACCACGTTGTTTTTCCTGTCATTTCTTCTTCATAGTAATCTTGGCTTTCAAAATTGTGCTACTACAAGCTTTTTAACTTTGTTTCAGACTTCCACTTTTGAGAGTAATGAGATTGGGAGGAAAGGAGACAAGCCAGAAAGGGGGGGGGGGGGTGTAGAGGAGCCAATGAAGAGAAAAGGTGTAGAACAGTGCCCCCTGTCTCCTTCAGTGGATGGTTGAGCTGGGAGGAGGTGATCCTGTGTGATGTGGGTAAATAAATTATCGGTATTCTTTAAAGATGGAGCCCCATGCAAATAAGACAATTCCACATGCAAAAAATATGTTTTCCCCCACTTTCCACAGCTCCATCTGATGAAGTCTATAGTCTCACACTTGAACAGGAAAGAGGACTCAGTGAAAGAAAGAAAAGAAGATAAGTGACCTCATTGCCAAGCCAATAAAATAGTTGTAAGATCCAACTGGCTCAGTAATTCTTCTCCTCTGCAAGTATTAAAAAGTTTTAAACACCTTGAAATTTTGGAGATGTATTTAAATAATTATCTGAGAATATTTCAGTGACTGATAATTCACATTCTACAAACATTCCTCCATTCAGTTGCACATAATTTCTAATTTGTAGAGATTGGAACTGCGATGCCTCACAGATTATGTTTAGATTTCCCCAAACCCCCAACACAAATAAACTTTTATGGGTTGATACTCTGAGGATACATTATAAAAAGATTTCTAAGTATTAGGAAGGTATTTTTGAGATGTTAATTTTATATAATAATACATGGTCCATATAAGTTAGGATTATGTCTACATTATACATATACACACATTAGATATTGAATGCTATGAGTGATAATAACTGAATTTATTTATAGCACATAGGAAATTTAAAATGATATTGAAACCACTAATTCTCACTTCCATAAGTTGTGAAAGCAGTAATTCTCAGAAATAACCCCTAATTTCACTTTAGTTCTATCAAAGGTTTCATTATTAATTCAAATTGTGTAGAGTTACAGAATATTTATTAATGCACAATGATGGATTCTCTCACAAATAATTTCAGCTAAACAGTCATTGCTATACATTGTAAAATGTAACAAGCAGGTGGTATGTGTGAAATGTCATCACTGTATCATTTATATATGAACGTTCTAACATCTATATAGTAACTGCTAAAAAATTAATTAACAGCTACTTTATTCCACATCCTTCACAAATATTTTAATATCCAGATCATTTTACATACTAACCTAAGTTCTGAATGTGACTTATTGACCTGTAAAATTACGGTGTATGGAATTTATTCCATAAACTAGTTTTTTTTTTAAAAAAATAGCATTGCTACATTATCATTGTAAATCATTGGTTCTCAACCTGTTAATCCCCAGGTGTTTTGGCCTACAACTGCCAGAAATCCCAGTCAGTTTACCAGCTGTTTGGATTTCTGGGAGTTGAAAACCAAAACACCTGAGGACCTACAGGTTGAGAACCACTGCTGTAAGTGATGCCTTGATATCCTCTGTGGTTAGATTCCAAGATGTATGAATATCAAAATTTGTGGATGCTGAAGTCCCATTATATACAAGAATGCAATAAAATGATGACTTACATAAAATGGAAAAATCAAAGTCTGCTTCTTGGGGCAGGGACATATTTTCAAGCCATAAATGATTGAATCTGTGGATACCAAGGGCTGACCATAGTATGGTGGAGGACTCGATATAAAGATGTTATTTCTAGAGGCAAATTAATCTCAGGTGTAACATATAAAAGTCCTTACTTACCAGGTTCATATTAATTGATTGGGCTAATAATTGGGATTAACAGTTGAATTGAGGTCTCTGAATGCACAAAAAGTATAGACTTACTACAAAAGAGACAAAACTTGAATTCCTGAGTATACTAAAGCTATCAAATATTAGACAAATTCTTGCAGTACAGGATTTATGGGATTTTCTTTCCATACATTGTGTGCCTCCTTCTTTGTATTCTTGCTTGGAGTTCCACATATACGTTGCCCGTTATTGCTTTCTCTTTATAACAAGTAACTGTTCCATGACTTTGAACAAAACTTGCTAGTTTTCCCAAATTACACAAACACACAATTATAACGTAAAAAGATCTTGACTTCAAAACAACCACAATTTAAGCACTTTGTCTTAAATTTCAAATTGTGTGCATGTTAAATTCAAAGAAAGAAACTGGATAAGCCTATGATTCCCCTTCCTCACCCATAGCAATCCATATTTATCTGTACATACTATTTTTCATGTCTCTGTGCCAAGAAATCTGGTTAGTGAAAATGCCAGATTCTTTGATTTGATTTTATTTGATTTCATTAGGGACCATCAGCTGAGCTGCTTAAGTGCCTGACTACTGTTTGCAGTTAAACATTCATTAGGGGAATCCCCAGTGGGTTCATTTGTTTCGCTGAGGTCCAATTACAGTGCCACAAATGCAGTTTTTGCAGCAATTAGCTGATTTTTCCTGTTTACGTTCTGTCTCTTTAGGAAGAGGCCTAGTTTGCAGGGGTCAGATTTTTAATTAGGCACAATTTAGGGCCAATAAGAGAAGCTGATCATTTAGTAAATGGATGTGGTGGTCTTAAAAGCTTAGAGGTAAATAACACAACAGGAATACCAGGAATATGTCCTTCAATTGTGAGTTACTCAACCCTGTAACATCGGGAATAGATTACATACTATTGGGTTACTATTGGGGACCAACTTCACAATCTACGACATGGACCCATCTTGCATTTATCAAATTTTCTGTTGTCTTTGGACCCTTCCAAATAGCCATATAACCCAGTATATATTCCAGTTCAAAGCAGAAAATGTAGGGTTTTATTCAGCTGTGTGGAAGCGGCCTTTGATGGAAGTTGTTATTTTAAGATCAGTACTGAATTTAAGATTTATCTGACATTCTAGACAGCTTTTGCTCAAAACCATAGTCGTCTACCTCATCTCAGGCAGCAAAATGTCTTGGATCAAACCTGTCTAGTGGACTCATGGAGGATGGATAAATCAAGCAAGCCCAAGCTTTGACCTCTGAGGGTTTCTTTCAAATACCAGAAAAACGTATAACACATTGAAAAAATCTTACTTGGAGCACAATTCCAAGAATGATGGATAGGAGATCCTAGGATTTGGCTGAAAATATTTTTTTCCAAGCTCAAAATGAATGAGGATTTTATTTTCCATTTCTTTTATATTTTCTTTTATTCATTATTAAATTGTTGTCTGACTTCATGTAATTCAGTTGAAACTGTATCATATCAAAGTTTTGTTATATAGTCTGTTATCATTACCCATTAGATAGATTTAATCCTTATTGGCTTTATTCAGGACCTATGAACAAAGAAAGACACTGAAATGATGCTAATTTATGCTTTTAGACACTCCTACTTCCATGTCTGGATATCGTTTGGCAATTGACTACAGGGTCAAAGGTTGTTAAAAATGCAGTGAACCTTTGACCTCTCGGTCCCATTTCCTGCAGGAAAGCAACCTTTCATCCAGCTACCAGCGTCTGAAAAAAACATTTGTTGTGATTTCATGTTTGAATTTTAGGATCAACCTTGAGTCAGAAAAGTGGGAGTGATATCTGGGATAGTTCATTAGAGACTAGAAATCCCACTTTTCATAAACACTGAAATATATGTTTGCTTTCATAATTCTGTTCCATTTACTATGGTACAGTAATGCTAAGACATCAATACAATACCTCAATAAAAATATCAGAAACCTCCTGATCATGCTTTATCACATATGTTATTGTGGTAGAAGAAGCAGTTTTAGATATTGAAAGGGGGAAGTGTTACTAGCATATTTGTAATGGCAATTTGCCTTTAAGTAAATCTGGACAACAATTGCCACTGCTGCTCTATATATTTTAAGCAAACAAACAGGCTAGGGGAAATTGAGAATTAATTGAGAGTCTTTGCTTTTCTAAATGTTAATATGCTATTGTTTACCATAGCACTACCTTTCCATGATGGGGCGATGTAGTCTTGTGAGTCCCATCATTCATCATAGGCAATTAGAATGCAAAACTAGGAAACAGGGCAGAGGTTGTAGGAAAATTTGGCCAGGACAAAGAAATGAAGCAGGAGAGCAACTGACTGAATTTTGTGAGGGCAACAGTTGTTCATCACAAACATATTCTTCAGGCAACTGAAGAGGCGACTGTATACATGGCCATATAATGGGCAATACAGACATCAGATATACTACATAATTGGTATGTAGTTGGAACCCGCAGTTGGAGAAATTTTATTCTCTGCAAAAAAACAAGACCATGACATCGACCATGAAGTGCTAAATATTTAGAATTTATAAAGAAGAACACTAAACCACTGCTTCAAAATGCAACCTGAAGAACATTTTTTAAAATGCAAAGATAATGAAAAAACATAATTTTGCAGTATTAAGAGATTCCTCCTCCCAAAGAGATTGTGTGCCAGCCTCTGTGAACAACAGATGGGTTCACATTAAAGTCAGTCATGTTATTCACACGCTGAAGTATGCCTTTGGATAATGAGGGGTTAAACTGAGTTAACCCAGTTTCCCCATGTTAAGGATCAAAAGTCCCTGGATCCAGGGATAATTTCTGGTCCACTTTAGATTATGGGGCCAGTGTAGACAAGACCTATGTTCTGAAGTACCCATTGTCTCCTCAGTGTTCTGCTATACTGTCATTCCAAATGGACTAACAACATAGGGGTGTCTTACACTTCTGTCTTAAGCGTTTTCACTAAAAACGGGAATACAAATGAAAACACAAGGACATTTTTATTCCTTCATCTCAAGTGGCTGACTGATAGATCTTATTCTTATTAGCAGAGTTTCAATGAAAATTATGGAACATTTATACATACTTCTAATTTAAAAAAAACTTCTCAAGGAAATATTAGAGAAAGACTAGAAAGGGAATAAAAGATCAACTGTGCTTTGCCTCTAGTGACATCTTAGCTTGTGCCCTCTGCACAACCAGACTTAGCTTGTGCCCTCTGCACAACCAGACTTAGTGTACTTGGTACATAATTGGATTGTCTATTTTCATTTATGGGAAACCCCCATCTATGAATTCCATATTGCCATTGTTCTGTTGTTCTTCCCTGTCCAATAATCTCTTTCCACTGCAGTTCCAGTATTGCAGAGAAGGGGAAGGTCTTGCAAGAACACCAAAACTATGCAACTGCACAATTGTGGTAAAAGACAAAGAATAGGCAAAAATTGTACATGTGCTGGGTAAAGCAAACATCGATAGGAAGCAAGTTTGTATGAAAGACAGATTGCATGAATTTGCATCAATAGTGACAGCAGATGTGAAAGAGGTAGTTCCAGTATCAGTATGTTTACATTTGCTTAAACAGCACAAATGTGATGAACCAACAGACTGATGTGATAAAGTCTTAATTCCTGTATATCCAACTGTCTTTGTGGTACTAAACTAGTTGGGAGAGGGTTCACCACTTTTTTCCTACTTAACACCCATATGGAGCCCCTGGTAGCGCAGTGGGCAGGACTGAAGACCGACAGGTCACAGGTTTGAATCCGGGGAGAGGCGGATGAGCTCCCTCTACCAGCTCCAGCTCCTCATACAGGGACATGAGAGAAGCCTCCCACAAGGATGATAAAACATCAAATCATCCGGGCATCCCCTGGGCAATGTCCTTGCAGACAGCCAATTGTCTCACACCGGAAGTGACTTGCAGATTCTCAAGTCTCTCCTGACATGACAAAAAAAAAAACCCATATGACAGGCAGGTGACAAGGGAGACTTTGTTGCACAGAGGTGGCAAACCTGCATTGCAGCAGGATTGTCATCTTTGAGGATGATTTCCACTGCATGACACTGTGCACAACCCATTACTAGTCTGTCACCTCCCTACAACGACCCAATAAAAAAAACTTTATTTGTATTCCATCCTATCTTCCTGAGGGGACTAAGGGCAAGGGACCCTATCCCTTGCTATTGGTGAGCAAAAGCCATTAATAGTCCATGAGCATGTTACAGTGTCACAATTTACCTAATAAGATGATCCAGAGCTGATAATGTTTCAAACTTCTCTTTCACGTTACATTATAGTAGTATGACTCCACTTGAAATGCTATGGTTGCATTCTTTGGAATCCTTGTTTTTACTTTGGCGAGGAACTAGAACTCTCTGTCTGGATAACTCTAAATGCTCATTTGTAAACTGCAAATCCCAGAATTCCACAGCATGGAACCATGGCAGATACAGTGGAATCACAATGCTATAATTCTGTCGTGTGAAAATTCTGCAAAGGGAAATCATTTGGGGGAAAGGACATAATAAATTGGCATTTTTTGGAAATTGCATGATTTCATCCTAAAAGATAATTTCTCTTTTTGAACTCAATGATACAGAAACTAGTTCCATTGTCATTTTAATATGACTTCTCAGTATTACTCATATAAATCCAAACTTCTCTAGCTTAACCATGTTTTTAAAATCTTTATTCTGCATAATTCTCCTGCAAAGCCCATTTCCTTTCAAAAACAAAAAATCTAACAAGAGAAAAATTAAGTCGACCACATGAAGGAAGTGAGGTGGATATATATATAGCAGGAGGGGGAAAGAAAATGTAACTTCTGTTCATGTGTGTGTGAGATACAACCTATTTAATTACAAATGGGTACTTTTAACCTCTGGGTTTTTCAAATATATGCACCAGGTAGTGAAATAAAAAGGGAAAGACAAAAGCAATAGTGATTAAGATTGAAAATAGCCTCTTCAGCCAAATAATTACCATTACTTATAACAAAATACAGAGAAAGCTCCATCTCTGCTAATTGGGCTTTTGGAAGAAGAGAAAATCCCTTAATTGTGAGAAGCTTTGACTTCTATACTTGGCCTTCCAAAATTATGAAAAGGTTTGGCAGCTGTCATTTGGCCTCAAAGACAGAGATGGAGCCTTCTATTCAGGTTTTGAGCACAGACGTCATTATGTTTTGTATGTAAACCACTTCAGAATGCTATGTGTTCTATAAACAAAGTTCAGAAATGCTGCATTTGGGGGCTATAGCTCCTGTAATCCCATAGACATCATGGAATCTGGGAGCTGTATCCACAAAACCTGTAACACACAATTCAACAGCTATTACTGTATACCAGAAAGTTTTTTCCTGTTGTTTGCATGGAATATCTTTTTCTGTAGTTGGAAGCCATTGCTCAATGTCCCAGTTTCACGATCAGCAGATAACAAGCCTGTTCCATGTTCAATATGGTATTTCAAATATTTAAACATGGCTACTATTGCCCAGGGGGCTGTGGTGGTGCAGTGGGTTAAACTACTAAGCTGCAGATCTTGCTGACAGGAAGATTGGCAGTTTGAATCTACGGGATGGGGTGATGCAAATGTGAGATCAATAGGTATCACTTCAATGGAAAGATAATGGCACTCCATGCAGTCATGCTGGCCACATGACCTAAGAGGCATCTATGGACAATACCAGCTCTTTGGCTTAGAAATGGAGATGTGTACCACCACCTAGAGTTGGACACAACTAGACTTAATCTCAAAGGGAAAACTTTACCTTTATTATTACCCATCTTAACCTTCTTTTCTCCAAGTTACCCAGTGCCCTAACCTCTTCCCCATAGGGCTTGGCTTCTAGACTTTTGATTATTTTTGTTGCCTTCCTCTGGACATCATATAGCTTGTTAATATCATCCCATCAAACAAAATAGTTTTGAACTTAGGGACATCTGATATTATGAATGGGAGAAAATTGCTCAGTAGTAAGAATAGAAAGTGTCCTAGATGCTTAAACAGGACTGAAGTTGCAGTTTTCTCCAGATTTGGGGGGCACTCTTGAGGGACACACAACTTCTGTTAATGCGGTTTAAAGCCATGTTATAACCCGGATCAGCTCTGTTTGCCATGCAAATGCCACAGAGTCGATTTCACACACCCCAACCCAATTTTAAGGGGAAATGTAACTGAAAATGCACACTAAATTGCAGAGGTGGGAATGTGTGTGCTGTTGTTCAACTGCAGCTGTTACTATTTCATGGCTCCCTTTTGTAACCTTTGTAACTGGAAGGGATACTTTGTGACCATTCACACGTTTATGTGGTAACTTGGCATTGACTCTGCTGACTGGGGTGGATGAAAATTAAAGTCCAACATCTCGAAAGGACCGTGTGTTGCCCACCCATGCTACAAATATTGGAAGTATTTAGAATAACTTCTAAAATTACAGTACTCCGAGAATTAAATGTAGTACTTATACTCTCCCCAAACATTTAGGTAAGCATATGAAGTTATGCCTTGAAAAGTCTTCTGGATGGAGGTCTTACAATTCATTTTTAATGAGAGGGATGCAATTTTTGAATGTTTATTATTTGTTTATTTACTTACTTCATTTCTACCCTCACCTTTCTCGACCCTGAAGGGGACTCAAGGTGGCTTACAAATCCAGCAAAAATTCAATGTTGCACAGGTAAACAATAAAACACATCTCATCAAAATATAAACAATCTAAATATATAAGCAATTAAAACACATATCAATTAAACAAATTAAAACCATACAAAATATTAAGTCATGATGAAAGTCTTCTATGATGAAACTTTAGACTTCTAAGACTCAAAATGGTTATGCTTATTGATTAGCATCTGAAGTAAGAAATACTTAGGCGCTAAACAATAGAAATGAAAATGCAGGAATGAATATCGTAATTGTATTTATGTTGAGAGCTGGGTACGGCCAATGTCACCATTGCATTTCTTAAAATTTATTTACTTTTTTGTGCTTTGGCTGGTTCCATTTCCTTCCAAAGTCCTTCCTGCACCTGCTCTGATGTGGTTAATTAATACCAACATTCATCCCATGGTTTAAGCATTTTAAGAAAAGAAGCCCTACAGCCAGCTCTTTCCAACTGTTAACTTGGTGGGGTTTTTAAGTCTGCCCTTTTGAAGATCATCAACACACACTATCCTTCCGTAGAAGTCAGAACCTCTAATCTCTTCCTAGCATGCTGGGCCAAATCCTCTCAAGTGTACCTTAAATCAGGCAAGTCCCAATGGTTTTCTGCATTTAAGGAGATTTACACCCCATGAGGGTCTGGCCTCAATTAGATTACTTTGCCTTCCAGCACTTTTGAGAAATTTTAGCTAATGAGTTGAAGGGCTCCTTGAGTTTCAGGAACAGCTGGAGAATATCCTCCATCCCCATGGTCTTACTTCTTGGCAGGCAAGGATTGCTCCAAGTTGTACTCAAGAGTTTAATGCACAAAGACAGAGAAACCTGCTCGGCATGAGGTGCGGTTGATGTGCAAGGAACCAACTCCCAGCCTCAATTCTGATGATGGCATGGCAAGGAACACATTAGGAGTGTATCTCAATACTCCTGCTTTCCTTTTTGGCAAGCTCTGCCACTCAGTGCCAGCAGGTGTTTAATGCTATTAAATTTATGGGTAGCAAATGCTGTTGAATGTCTGGGTAGCAAATTAGCAGACTAGTTTTTTTAAAAAAGTGGCACATACCTAAGGATTTATTTGGAAAACTACAGGAGTACATCAGGAACTTTGAGAAAAACCAGTTCAACCACACTTGAATGTTTATGTTTAGAGTAAGGCACAATGAGGTAGAAATTGTATGGTTTTTTTTTGGGGGGGGGGGTCCTTTGTTCTATCAAAAGAGAGCTATAGTCCCTGAGTGCCTTAAAGTAATATACAACAACAAACTTTATTATGGCCCATATCTATTAAATAGATAACATACAAGAGTTAACAGATCACTCATATCTGGGGAAATATATTATTTAAACTTTAGGCGATCCCTCGCTGTCTAAGTAGGATTGTTTTCCAAGATTGGTGTATTGGCGTTGAATCTGTAGGTGACTGTGGAGCCCTATTCTTGATCTGCATGTTCTCCTGCAGTGAGGGCATTGGTTTCAAGGTGGAAGGCGGTCCCAGTCAGGGTTGGTGTGACGCACCTTCCTCCTGGCACATTTCTCTCTTTTACCCTCCATTCGCGCCTCTTCAAATTCTACAGCACCGCTGGTCACAGCTGACCTCCAGCTGGAGTGCTCAAGGCCCAGGGCTTCCCAGTTCTAAGTGTCTATGCCAGAGATTTTAAGGTTGACTTTGAACCCATCTTTAAATCTCTTTTCCTGTCCACCAACGTTCCGTTTTCCATTCTTGAGTTCAGAGTAGAGCAACTGCTTTGGGAGACTGTGGTCAGGCATCTGGACAACATGGCTGGTCCAGTGGAGCTGATGGTGTAGGACCATCGCTTCAATGCTGGTGGTCTTTGCTTCTTCCAGCACACTGACATTTGTCTGCTTGTCTTCCCAAGAGATTTGCATGATTCTTTGGAGGCAACACTGATGGAATCGTTCTAGGAGTTACATGTGACGTCTAGATAGTCCACGTTTTGCAGGCATAGCAGAGTTGGGAGGACAATAGCTTTATAAACAAGCACCTTGGTATTCCTATGGATGTTCCGGTCCTCAAACACTCTTTGCTTCATTCGGAAAAATGCTGCACATATACTATACAAGCAAATACTACACAGTGTCAGGTAATACCCTGGTCAGAGACTAGGCTCTTTCTCAGCCTTGCTGCCACTGCAAGGAACTTTGCCACTGTGAGGGTCACCCTGTGGTGCTTCTCCTCCAAAAGATGTCTGACCTTCCCTTGTGGGGAATGGTTAGACAATCGGGTCAGGATTGGGTGTAGGAGTTGGCCTTGTTGAACTTCGTAATGACACTACAATAAGATGTCTTCTAATGATTCTATTTCATAACCACCATATGGGCATAATCTTTAGGAGAAGGGGATGCCGGATAGTCTGCCATTTAGCAATTCTGATGGAAATACATTTAGTCTCAGTTTTGTGAAGAGTCTGCAGTAATTAGACACTGTGAGGTTGTTGAGATATTTGTATAACTTGAGTGGCTCAGTGAATGGTAAGTTCAAGGATCTAGGGGAACATGATTTTGAGCAGGCTCTGAGCTCTCCCAGGGCAATGTCCCTCACCCATTGCTTCAATGATTCCTGTGCCATTTTTAAACCTAGATACAGCAAAAGGGATGCTGATAGACCAATTGAGGTCGCTTTCTGAGTGGCCCTCCTTGCCCAAAGGGGTTGAGTGGTTTGGGATGGGATATACTATGATAGGCCCATTCCCAATTTGAATACAGTTGTTTTCAGCCAAAATAATTGTAAAGTAATATGTCTTTTCAACATCCAGTTTTGCATACAAACAGAAACCATCATCCTAATGACTACTGTTTTGCCATTAAACAATAGAAAGATGACATCTTATCATTCAAAATGTTACATTTTTGCTTTGTATATATAATATGCCTAGGCAAAACCACCCTTGGCCAGGAAATCACATCTGCTCCATTCAAGCAGTGCCATAACAGTGGAACCCAGAACTGAATGCTACGGATACAATATTGAGCAAGTTATGTTTCGTTTTATGGGTAGCTCTGTATTATGGATTTGCTCAGTAGGGTGGCTTTCTAACCAACAAAAAATGGGGTGGAGGAGAGAACACCAGGCTAACTGCCTGCCCTGTTCCTGTGTCTTTTAATAGATGTGATATATGCAGAAGCCAGCAGGAGAAGCTTTTCATAGCAAGGAGTAAAACATTATCTCCTGCAAATTGCTGCAGATCAAACTGATCAAATGGCACAAGAGCTGGCAATCCTATGTGAGACAGAAAGAAAAGAAAGACTACATTCCACACAAAGTACTTTCCTACACAATTATGGGGTTGTGAGCCAGCTCTAACATTAGTCAGAGTGAGGCAGCTGCCAAAAGCAGAAGAAGCTGAAAGAGCAAAGGAAAAATGTTGGTGGATACCCTTACATTGTCAAAGGGTTTACCTAAATCCCCTAAGATAACATATTACCATTGGAACAATGGTATCTGATGACTGAAATATCAGTGGGATGATAAATCTGCTACTTTGGAAGGTATGGTACAGCACTTTAGATAGCACTATGAAGTTTAGATTACCACACAATGTAGATTACAATACAATGCTGACATGTGTACTGCTTCAGATGATGTATGAAATGCTGGTCCATCACCAGTATCACAGTAGGGTTCAGCTTCTGTATATGATATTGGAGGGATGACCATCTTATGATGGCAGCCTTGACAGATCTGGATTTACTAACAATAGCTAACATTCTGCCCATTGCCTTGGCTCTCTCCTCCCCTTCCCCATCTTGCTGTTTCCATGTCCCTCTACCTGTGCACAACCACCTTCCCTCCTTTACTCCCTTGGTCCCATTCCTTTCTCCTCTCCTGTCTGAGTGACTAAGAAAGGGAATGTGTATGGGAACATGCCCAGTCATCCTGCAAGTTTGATTTCCTCTCA
Source organism: Anolis sagrei (assembly GCF_037176765.1). Classification (NCBI taxonomy): domain Eukaryota; kingdom Metazoa; phylum Chordata; class Lepidosauria; order Squamata; family Anolidae; genus Anolis; species Anolis sagrei. The sequence goes on from NC_090024.1 coordinate 84,380,387, forward strand.
ACAAAGATTTGAACACTGAGTCTTCCTATCTGATTTGGATACAGCTCAAAATGAACACCGGTGATTCCATGAGAGCATGGTTTGATTCCCAACTTGGCCATGAAAAGCCACTAGGTGACCTTTAGCAGGTCACACTCCCATACTTTCAGAGGAAGGCAATGGCAAATCCCTATGAATAAAAATTGTCAAGAATAACAGATGATAGAGTCATCAGCAGAAAACAAGCTTGCTCCATCTTCAATATGACATCTTTTAAAATATTTATACATGGCTTTCATGTCACCTCATATTATTATTATTATTATTATTATTATTATTATTATTATTGACACAAAAGCACAGTATGTCACAGCAAACAAGATCTATATGCTGGATTTCGTATCACAAAATCACAAGTTGAACACTTCCCAAGCGTCTAGGACTGTGTGATGTATTTTCGAATGATGCAAGCAGATCCAAGTAAGGTGGCCTTTTGCAGTTGATAGATTGTGATTTTGTCAATGTTTATTGTTTCCAAATGCCAGCTGAGATCTTTTGGCACAGCACCCAGTGTGCCACTGACCACTGGGACCACCTGTGCTGGTTTATGCCAGAGCCTTTGCAGCTCGATTTTGAGGCCTTGATAGCGGCTGGGTTTTTCCTCAATGCGACTGTCACCCGGTATGGCAACATCAATAATCCAGACTTTTTTCTTTTCCACAATTGTGATGTCTGGTGTATTGTGTTCCAAAACTTTGTCAGTCTGGATTTGAAAGTCCACAGTATTTTTGCATGTTCATTTTCCTGCCATTGGCCTGCTGAGGCAAACTATACCTTCTAATATTTATATATTAGTTTTTATTTCAATAAACAGAAAAGTAATATAGATTTAATATTGAAATATGAATGTAAACATCTTCTTAAATACCACAGATTTTGTCTGCAATACAAGTTAATTCATACTTTTATTTGCTTGACACCTTTTATGAGTAAACCATGTGCATGGGTACTGAAACCAATATATCAGTCACCAAATGCAACATAAAAACTGGTCCTTGGGTAAATTTGTGAAACCCTCCCTGCTTTTTTCTCTGGCATGCATACTTTTTCCCTGAGGCTATTTAAATTCAGAGATATGCAGTGGTTAATTGTTATATGGCTTTTGCTGTTTCCAGTTGTGTTTAAATATCAGTCTCTTGAATGTTTGTCCTATTATTCTAATTTCTTTTGGTGAAATAGAAATTACCATTGAGATGTAAGGATTTTTTAATGAAAAAAAAGGTTTTTTGTAGTGTTGATATGTCTTGAGGTATGGGGGGGGAGGGGGTAAGCTTTCCAAAACCTTTCTGCATCGAGATATAATGGGTCCAAGTCCTTTTTCCGCCTTTTTACATCCTCATAGATTCCTGAGCCCAATATTGTTTTTTCTGTGTTGTGTTTACAAAACCACAACAGCAATAAATAACTGTGTGTGTACAATAGGGGGATGATTCAGACAACTTCAAAGCAGGTGAAAGGTTTGTACTTGGGATACTTACACCTTGCTTCACTGGATTCATATTTTAATGCAAAAGTGGAATTTTTACCTCCCAAGACCGGTTCAATGACAGATGCATGGAAAACTGAATTTTTGCACAAAGAACGCATTTTTACAACAAAAGATGCAGCAAACATGCATTTACTTCAAAAATATGCATGTTTTTAATATGTATCTTAGTGAAAATGTGCACAAAACACTTTGCTCAGAGAAAAAAGTCACAAAACATACTTATATTAAATACACACACACACACATGATTTGAGGGAGGGGAGAGATGCACTAAAATTATGTGCAGGTGTATTTGCGTTCATGTTTGTGTGGGTCTATCTTACAACTCTATATGGAAACAGGTAAAGAAGGGAATTCCAGTGAGGAAATTCAGAAACTCAACAAGAATGAGAGCAGCAAATCTTCCCAGTCCTCTTCCGTAAAGGACATCTTTGTTCTTATTGTCAACTGCAATGAAATTTTTTTTTTGATAATACAGATACATCTGATCTGGGAACTAAGCATCAAGTAATCAAAGCTCAAATTTAACTCGTGTTAATGAACAAACACAATGAAGGTAAGTAGCAATTATCCATTGGCTATGTGGAGACGCATTGAAGAGACACTTTGGTAAGCCATGCAATAAGGCATCACCCACCTCAAATGCTACTACAGTGGACCCTCGGTATCTGCTGCATCTTGGTTCCAAGACCTCCCATGGATACTAAAATCTGTGGATGCTCAAATCCAACTGAAGATATTGGTGTAGTAAAATGATATCCCTTGTATAAAATGATAAATGACCCAAATATGTTTGATGGACTTTTCAAGTGAGACCAATGAATAAAATCTAACATCTCCAATAATCAAAGATGCTTTCAAGATGGAGCAAATATGTCAGAAAGTTATGGCATCTTTTGGGGTAATTCTTGGGGTTTTCTCCCATGGCTGAGTAAATATTTAAGAGCCCTATGTGGAAAGGTCGACATTATTTTAATTCAAGTAGCATGTACGGCTATGACAGATGAAGCATCTCTGAACAAGAAAGACATCATGGTTTTGTTTAAATTGTTTAAAGTTCTCCACATGACCACTGAGAATAGCAAGAGGTCCGTAGAGAACATTTTAAAGACACAGAATTATATAGTTGGCTTATCTGACAGCAAAAAAATGTGCCTATGGTTAATTAGCCATTTAACTACTATTGTAAGCATATAAAATGTAGCTGCTCTATCACTTCTTTAAGGCTAACTTTGATGGAACTGCATATGTCTTTGCTAAGACACAAAGCTTTAATGCCTTCATAAATTATGCTCCAGTGTAATGGGAATTTACTAGTTTCAAAAGATGGTTAGAATATGCTGAAAGTTATCTTTCTTTCTTAATCCCTAGAATTTTTTTAACCTACCATTCACATGCATGCAATGCACATTAGTCAATTAATAGGCTGTTAAATGACAACAGTTCCAGGCGATTTAATTATTTCTGGTAAAATACAAATTGAATTATCGCATGCCAGTAACTAATTTCAATTCCTTTCCTTGGAACAGATTAACTTTGAACAAGATGCTTTGCTTGGGAATGCAGTAAAGGGGATTGTGGTTCTTTTCTTGTAAATAAAAAGGTTGACTCATTTATTAGTAGAATATAGGGTTATTTCTTTACATCATTACAATTTCAAGTGAGAGTCCACAACATGCCCTCCTGTCTGCTTGGCTTCGGCCCAAATGTTTTCAGAGCTTCCTTTTCTCCAAATGATGTTGCAGAATAACCGGGTCTTTGGCAAATAACCCATGCCCCCCAGAATTACATAAATGATATATATAAACTTGGGGGGTGTACACACAAACACACCAATCTGTTTATGATGTAGATAGATAGACCTCTAAGCTCTATCTCAACCACTGCACATTCTTTGGAGGGTAAAAGCCTACTCGTCTACAGATTTAGAAGGGCTGGTTCTAAATTTATGAAGGCATGTAGATTTAACTTATCTATTGTGACCTTTGTAAGCCACCTTGAGTTCTGAGAGGAAGGGAAGCAGACCACCTGAGGAAAGACAATAATACATCCTACTGTCTCCCCTTCTTGTCATACATTCAAAAAGCTAAAACTTCTGGGAAAATGCTTTGCTACTGGTATGCCAGAAGCTAACTAAGCTTCTCATAACATAAACTCAGCTCTGTACCTATCAATTTTCTGGGATGAGCCATTGGGATGATAGGCTGGATTATATCCATAGACAGCAAAGGGTTCTCAAGAAATAATAATCATCAACAACATCATCATCATCTACTTTATTTATATTCTTCCCTATCTCCCCATGGGGACTCAGGGCAGATTAAAGTACACATATACGGCAAACATTTGATTCTATTATACAATTAACAAAGACAGGCAGTATATAAACAGAGGTAAAGGCTTTCCCATCTTTTTCCATCTTCAGCATCTGGAGGCTGTGCTCGTCTCTGGCCACGGGGAGGTGCTGTTGCTCCATCTTTCATGCTGAGGAGCTTTGTTGTCCTTTGGCGTTCTCCCAATCGAATCACCAGCATGTCCGCCTGGGCACCTTTTATTATCTCCCCACCAAAGTGGTACCTATTTATCTACTCGCATTGCTTTTTTCAAACCACTAGGAATCTCTCCATGGGCAAAGGCTACCTTCTATTGGTAGGATGATAAAGGCTTCTTAGGCCCCCTCTACACTGCCATATAATCCAGTTTCTGATCCCAGATTATCTGCTTTGAACTGGATTATATGGCACTGTAGATCCAGCCTAAGTCTTATCTGAAAGCCAGTAGACTCTGCTGCTTGATCCTAGATAAAACTTAATGGCTCAAAGCCAAATCTCCAAAGATGTGGATGGAACACAGTTGTTGACAAATACACTTGTTCAGAATGCCTCCAGTTCCTAATAGCCCTGAATATTTTGCAAAAAAAAAGAACAAACATTTTTTAATACAAAAGGCACAATGCATTGATAAGATACAACATTGCAATTGCATAGCAGTATCCATGCATTTATTAAAGAGACCCCAATCATTTCAATTTTATGGGAATAGTCATGCAGCATCTATTAAAAAACAGCCCAAGGTAAACTTGACCTGATGTGAAAATTCCATGATTAAAGCTTTTAACATCTTTAGCCACAGCCCTCGTTGATTTGAATTGGACCTATTTTGTAGTGGCTTTTTTCTTGCATACCATTTTCCTGTTGAAAATTCACGTATCCAGCTGCACTAACTAAATGCAGGCTCAGGTAAGTAACTCATAGAAAGTCCCATGTCAAACTGGGGAAAACCAGAAGAATGGTCCTGTTTGCCTACTCTAAAATGATGCATTAGACTATGGGTAACACCACTTCTAATTTATTAGTGAGTCATATCCATATATGATTATTACGGACATCAAGCATTTGATAACGAAGTGCGTCTTGCCAAGACTCGCTGTTCAGGAATTAATCTGCTTTCATCCTGTGAACTCTTGTCTTCCACCGCCTCTGGCATAGCTACCATTTTCCTTTTGAATTAGATATTAACATAAGAGACTTTCCAAATGCTTTCCAAGGAAATGTCTGCCTTCAGTTTTCTCACTTATAATGATGATTTACAGTTTAGTTATCTATTGTGAATAATTAGTTTCCTGAAAATTGCTTGGGTAACATTTAAGGTGACATGGGTTCACCATTTGGATCTCTTTCCATAATTCAGAGTTTTATATTGTAGCTCCCCTTATGACAAACCCTATTAACCAAAACCTCCCAGGCCTTACTGAAAATGTCAGGCAGCAAAAGAGAAAAGGAAAAAAAAAGCAGATAAAATTGTCAATTTGCAGTGCCAGCACATGACCGCTGACTCAAAATCTGGCACTGCTGTGTATTTTTAAAACCATAAAATATCAGCTAAGTGATGAAACAATAAACTGCTGGGTTCAGGAGAAGAAAATATATTTATGATATTCCCAATATTTGGAAATTATTTTCAAATTCACATGCAGTCTTCCTGAAATGGAGGCACACCAACAAAAAAGAATTCAAATAGAACAATGCTGTGCAGTGGCTAGAACATTGCTTTTGAATGTAAAGGGTATGAGAAAATTGTTCCATTTTGATTTAAATATGGACTTGTGAAATTTGCACTTCCAAAACCTAAATGTGAACTAGAGAGCATTCCTGAGATTGCAGAAAACAAAAACAAAAAACGTTTTTCCAACTACTTGATCCAGTTGGAAAAATATATATCTTTGAATATATGCAAATAATAAATCATAATTTAAAATATTTTATATACAAAATATGGCCTAAAACAATAGCAATCTGAGGAATAATTGGGATGAAATTGATTTTAATGGCAAAAATGAGAAAATCAAAGCAAATTTGAGAAAATTATCAATTGCCACAAAAGCCTCTTCTAAATTTGCTTTGTATCCACAAAGAGTGGTAACGTGTGCAGGCAGAGTTACAAACTTTTTGAGGTGCTAAATTATTATTACTCTTTCAGCAAGTCACACTGTCATTTACATAAAATGAATACACGGTCTTCACAAGGGTTATCAAAATGATATATACATGGGTATCAATCATCACCTTCTCCCATACAATCCACCCTGAAGACTCAGGTCCTCCATGGGACATTTTCTTCAACCATCCAGAACTCAGTTGGCAGCTGTGACCCACAGGATTTATTCATTGGCTGCCCTTAGACTGTGGAATGACCTGCCGGAAAAAAGTTTGACAGCTAAACAAGATGTCAGAATTTTAAAAAGAATTAAAGACCTATCTCTTCTGGCAGACTTATCCAATCAATTCTAATTTTTGAATTTTAATTCTAAATTGATATTTTATAGACACAATTGATTTTAATGTGTGTTTTACTATTTTGTTTATGTGTTTTTACTCTATGACTTTTAAATTGATTTTATCTATTATGTTTTAACTCTTCTGTATCCTGCCTTGAGCCTTGGGGAGAGACGGGTAAGAAATTACTTTTATCATTATTGTTATTATTCCTTCTTTTTTCTACAGATAAGCATATTGCAAATGGCTAAGAGTCATTATAAACATTGTAAACGGGTTTTGTTTTTAGCCAGACTCATCATGTGAATAGCTGTATTTACTGTTTTGCAACAAGGAGTCTTAGAACACTAAAGACTAATGTTTATTATGGTATGAGCATGGGCAACTGCATTGGTAGCTCTAGCCCATGGGTACTCTAGTTCCATAGAACCATATACCATAACAAAACAAAATAATATCAAATATTTAAAGTTCCGTAAGATAATTTAGCATGTGGCACAAAGGGTGCATCTTCACTTAAATAATTCAGAGTAAAGTGCTCTACAGTTCCCCTGATGCCCTTGTGTACAGATGCCCAGACAGGCTGATTGCACATTGGGGTCATCACTGCAACCACTACGCTGCCAGTCAGAAGCAGCTCCCTTGTAGAGATTGGTTGGTGTGACCTCATCAGAAGGGACGTCACTAGCAACCCCTGACCCAGAAAATTCTCTCTTTTTTGGTGAAATAGTGGTGAGTTTGATAGATAGGGCTAAATTTGTTTGAATCTCCTACCATTTTCAGATCTCTTCATTTTCCAATTTGGGAAGGGACTAATTTAATCCATTGTGCCCTATCCTTATCATTGCTGCTGAGTACTCAGTCGGTGGACTGTGATACATAGGTAAGCCAAGGAAGGAGTGACACCAGATCCTCAGTTGGTTTCACTCTACCCAGGTTTTCCCTCATAAGGAAAAAAAGAACAAAATGAAGCTGAATCTTCAGCTGAAACACCCTACAGTTAGCATCTAGGACTTGGATGCTAACTGTCAGATGTTTCAGCTAAAGAGCCAATGGTATCAGAGGAGCACATGTTATCAGACTCATGAGCAGGCAAGAGGTTAAAATCTGGTGGTATATACCTCTTCTTCAACAATACAGCCCATGTAACTTACAATAAGAAGAAATGTCTTTATACATATCACTGTGGAGATAATAAAAAATGAGCACATGTCAACAAATGATACACTCAATAAAGGACAAAAGAAATCCTCTCACTTCTGCAAGAGTCTACCATATACCATGCAGCTGTGGACAAGTCTATATAGGGACCACCAAATGCAGCAGCATTGCCCAAACACGAATCAAGGAACATGAAAGGCACTGCAGACTACTTCAACCAGAGAAGTCAGCCATAGCAGAGCACCCGATGAACCAACCTGGACACAGCATATTATTTGAGAACATAGAAATGCTAGACCACTCTCACAACCACCATGTCAGACTACACAGAGAAGCCACTGAAAACCACAAGCATGTGGACAATTTCAACAGAAAGGAGGAAACCATGAAAATGAACAAAATCTGGCTACCAGAATTAAAAAAATCTCTAAAATTATAACAGCAAAATAAAACTCAAACACAGGGGAACTCTGAGAAGAAACAATCAGAAACACCTAATCACCTCTCAATACAGGATTCTCCCAGACAGTAACAAGCTATACCTAAAAACTGCCAGGCCATCAAATGCTAATCAAGGTGGCCAGTTGAAACATTCACGCCTAGGTCCAACAGACAAGAGTTCTTTGTCCCACCCTGAACATTCCACAGATATATAAACCCAATTTTCCTAGCTCCAACAGACCTCACAACCTCTGAGGATGCTTGCCATAGATACAGGAAATATGTCAGGAGAGAATGCTTCTAGAACATGGCCATATAGCCCAAAAAACCCACAACAACCCAGTGATTCCAGCCATCAAAGCCTTTGACAATACATTGAGCATATGTCTCTTTCTTGATGGTTTGCCCTACACCTAAAAACCTTCCCTTGCCCCCATAAAACCCAGTAGGGAGACAATTCAGACAGTGATGTTGCAGCTTCTCTGAACTCCGAGGAAAGAAAAAGGATACACAACCACTATGTGAATACACCCCCATTTCTCTTGTCAGTCATTGAGGCAAAAAAAAAAATCTTGCTGCAGCCATCTGAATTCCTTCTCTGCTTCCTCTGCTCCCAACCATTAAGAGGCAGAGGTCCCTCCTGGCAGATTCTGGGGCACAAGAAGGATGCAAAACTACATGGATAGAGCATTACACTCCCCAGGTAACTTTTCCAAGCCCTGGCAGAGAAGCAACTCAAAAGAGAGAGAGTTTTGATAAGATTAACAGAACTTTTAGGAGGGGTAATTCACAGCTTTTTGCAGACAATAAAGGAACTGCCATGAAAGTCTAACGTGGTAATTAATGATCAGGATATATTGGCAAAGAATACACTACAAGTAAATTTAGAAGTGATACCACCACTTGCCAGAGACCACAAGTGATTAAGGGCAGACACTGCTTTGTTTTTAATCAGTTACTTAATCAGTTTGCTCAGCATGAACTGGTTTGACTCAACAGACTGAGTGACAACACATTTCAAACTAGAGCAGAGTAATAAAAAAATGTACCAATAAATCATGGGAAAGTACCCCTTCGCTTCTGTCAAAGCAAGTTAACCTTGGTTCCCTTCCATTCATCTTTTTGTTGTTATTGCTGGGGAAATTTAGCATTTAGCTCTCAATGTTTCGCTTGATGAATTATTAAAAATCTTTAACTGCTGGACAACCTTTGAGAGACAGAAGTTTTTTTCCCCCTAAAAAATTATCCTCGGTTTTGCTGTGAGGAGAGGCAGCTAATGAAAAATGGCCTGGAATTATTGTGAAACAATTGTCTGTAGTGTAATCAACTCTGTTTTTGCCCTCCAACTACTCCAGGATATAATGATACATGTATCATTAAGCAGCTGCTATGGATGCCCGAGGAAACTGGTGGAAATCTGTACCTATTGTTTTCCTTTCTCTTCCCACCAAACACTCCCCCCTCTAACTCCTCTGGTATATTCTCCTCATTCACTCCCCGTTGTATATTTGGAGAGATGTTTGTGGACAGAGATTGTGATACATTACACACGTATATGCAGTTTCAGCCAGAGTTTGCCCTTGGTTGGAATGTGGCAAAGTCCATTGATCGTCACCATAGCAGAAAGACTATAATGGCTAATTTAGTCTTAAGGCCACCATAATGCCTAATTAGGCTATTTGAGTAAGGTCAGAGGTGTTGCTGTTTTGTAAGGTTTCAATTTTTACCTCGGAGAACTGAGGGCAGGGAGAGGAGCGTGTGACTAACGTTTAATTAGAAAGGATTTGCAATAAAACAATTGTTTGCTTACTGCTGCATAATGGAATGGGGTGATGGTCTAATTCTGGTACTTCCGATTTCTTCTGCATGCGTAGTTTTTGGTTATCAAGTGATTTTATATGTAGCCCAAGGCACCGTGAGCACAGCAGACATCATATTGGTGCTCAAAATCACTCTCTGGAGGTAGCTATGTCTTTGTCGATGTTCTGTTCAATGCCTATTAACAACAGCATTAACAGCAATGGCAACAGTAGTCACATAAGTAGAAATGCTATATTGCCAAACTTTGTTAATGCAGAGCTAATGCAAAAAGCCTCTACATTACCGAAGAAATCCAGCTAATCCTAGCAGTAACTGTGAACCACTAACTCTACTTCAAATTAATGAACAGGGATATAAAAAGAATAGAAGCCTGGCACAGTATTGAGGAAACTGTTTCCAACATATAGTCAAAGTAATAAAAAGTGAAGCAAATGAGCATGACACATTAATGCAGGTTTAGCAAATGGGCAAAAAGAGATGCCCACCCAAAAGAGAATCTTCAGAATTTTGCTATTCCTAATACCATTGCCTAAAATCTAAGTAGTATTCCCAGCTAGAAAAGGTCAATTGAAACAATTACTGAATATTAAGTCTTTAGGTAAGTTCATAGGATTTACTCTATCTGCATCTAACAAATTGATTTAGGCATTTATGATCAACAATTTTTAAAAAACAGAAGGAGTAAATACTTTGGAATCACTTTAACGATGAAGATCAGGCAATTAATAGAATACAGTTGGCCTTCCATATCCATGGATTATGCACCCATGAATTCAGCCATCCATGGCTTGAAACCCCAGGGATCTCACCCAGTGGTTCTCAACCTATGGGTCCCCAAATGTTTTGGCCACCAACTCCCATTAATCCTAACAGCTGGTAAACTGGCTGGGATTCTTGGGAGTTGTAGGCCAAAACACCTGGGGACCCACAGGTTGAGAATCACCGATCTAACCCAAGAAGAATCAGCATGGTTTCTGCAGAGGTCAATATTGTCTCACCAGTAATTTAGTATTGTTTGATAGTGTGCATATAGGTGAAACTACCACATCTCTAACACATGTAACTTTTGGGAATACTGAAGGAAAACAGTTTCATATATAAGATATGATTTAAAACTTACTACAGTAGACTCTTGCTTATCCAATCTCTGCTCATCCAATGTTCTGTTTTATCCAATGCAGTCCTTGTCTGTTTTGGTGCTAAATTCATAAATACAGTAATTACTAAATAATTACTGTTACTGTGTATTGAACTGCCTTTTCTGTCAATTTGTTGTAAAACATGATGTTTTAATGCTTAATTTATAAAATCATAACGTTATCATAACCTAATTTGACATTTAATAGGCTTTTCCTTAATCCCTTCTTATTATCCAACATTTTCGCTTATCCAACGTTCTGCCGGCTGTTCATGTTGGATAAGTGAGACTCTACTGTATTTGAACAAACATAATCTTTTCCACAATTCTTAATGACATCCAAAATCAAGATATCGGGAGATTGGGGGTGGGGGGGAGGGTGCTTGGGTTCAATAATTAATGTTTTCCCTTTCTGATGAGAAAGTTAAAGTTATAGTTAAATAATCTACTACTAAAACCTTACAGCCATAGATTTGTTTGCACCTGAACCAAACGGGAAAGGAAGGAGGGAAATAGCTCTTATCGTAGACAAATTATTTCTTTAAAGAAATTGTACCTAAGATCAGGTAAGGCAAGAGGTTCAATCAAACTCAAACCAGAAAGCATAGTTCTTTGTATTTTCCCTGCAATCGATAAGTGTACTGGGATGCATAACTTCAGAGTGCATATTAATCTTGCACTCAGCCCTGACTGCTTGCTTTCAGCAGGAATTATTCATCTTGCAGAGTTTATCGGACAGATTTGTTTCCTCTACATCACACATCCTATGTACAGCTAAATACGAAATCAACTTCTGTTTAACAAAATGGGCTAACAGTGTGACGCCTCTCCTCTATGCCCTGGAACCTTTTAAGAACACTGGAAGCGGCCACCGCATGCCAGTATTAGAAAATAGTCGTTGAAAGTTTAGTTTATGTACTGTAGGCTTATAGTCAGAGCTTGTGAAAGTGCTTTGGCTGTGCATGCTTAGAGAAAATATAACTGTAGCCCCACAAATGAACTTGTCCAAGCTCTTAATGCAAATTAGGCTAAGAAGAAATCACAAAATTATATCCCAAGCCGGAAAAAAAAAATTGAAAGAAGAATGTAGAACAGCAGGGGGGAAATCTACAGGCAGTTTTTTCTCTTTGGGAGTTTAGTAAATTAATGTTTAGCTACAAATCTTCACTTAGTTACTCCATTTCCCTGGGATTATGTTCACAGTGCTGCTGCTGTTCTTAACAGCAATGCAGTCATCATCAATCATCATCATCATCAATCATCATCATCATCATCATCATCAATCCATGCAGATAATAGTGTGTAACCTGTGAGCTGAATCGTGAAGTGGTCTACTTTACTCCCCCATTGAAACCAATGGGACAAGTTGGTCATAAGCATTACTAATGGAGGTCGCTTGGAGAAAAAAATTGTGCAAAATTGTGGTAAGAGCGGCAAAAAAGTGTGCAGAAATGCGTGTTTCACACTAAAGAAAACTATGCTTCTGCACATGGTGTAACTATCCTGACTGCTTTGCAGTATGAGTATAGCAGGAATATACTGGACAGAATCTTTCCTGCATCACGGAGAAGACTGCGGAGATGATTTTCTGTGTAGGCAAGGAGAAGAAAGCCAAAGTTTTACACCACTACAAAACCACCTAACAGAATTGCCCTCACTAAACAACAACTGCAAGATACCATAGGATGCAGAGGTAATAGCAGGTATATGGAAAGGTTCATATAATGTTTAATATACCCCAGTGTAAAACTACATTAGAATGCTCAAATCATTCCTTCATTGAAAAATCTACTAAGTTGAAAAAGACCTCCAAAGAGACAATGAATACAATTATTGTGATTTTGGGCTGGGGAGTATCTCCAGATGTGCAGTCACCATGGTGCCTTTAAAGTATAATTAGAAGAGGGAGTTATTTTGCACTGTTGAAAATGCTTTCTGGAGGGTTGCTTATAACTACTCCCTTTGGAGCAATGTCATCATTTGGTTCCTTCTCATAGCCAAAGTGAATGGATTGTTGGTCTTGAATCGTACCAGGGTTGTGTTCATTTTTAGGCTATGGGTAACCTATTCTTCTACCATGTCTACAACATTATTCCCCTAGGCAGCTCATTTCCAATCAGCGACCTTTAAGGATGAAATTAGGTACTACAATTGTTGTTACTAATACATATTAGTTATTTGGGGAAAATTTGGCAACGAGTACAGTGTGGTAATGAAGATCAGGTTTTGGTTCATGTCAGGCTAGGCAAGTGTTAGAAGGCATGCCTATGAAAAGGAATAGGAAAGACTGGGGGAACCATTATGGCAAATTATTGTATGTATTTTTGGTTCTAACATATGGAATCCATAGCAATATAAGCAGCTGTGTTCAGATGTATGCCATTTTACTAGCACCTAATAAAAATAAATTATGAACTAAAAAAAGGAAGGGCAGAAGGAAAAGAAAAATAATGGAACATTAGGAAATAATCCTTTTTAATAATAAAGCATGAGTCTTAACACAGATCGTATTGGATTATTTTTAGTTTTGCCACCTAATAAAAGTATATCAGTGTACCTGACCAAGTGTATATATGTGTCTCACTAGTTACTATCATTCCCAGGTGAGGAGGTTTAAAGCCCCCCACATTGAACTACCCAATCCCACCCAACCCCCAAAAGTCCTAAACACAAGAAAATTGCTTGTAAATGTTGTGATTGTTCTTTCCCATGTCTAAAATCTCTCCTCAAGATTTTTTCTTCATCCTAAATAGCAATAGGAAGTGTGATGTTACTTCCAGTATATGAACATCATAATGATACAGCTCATGGTTGTTAATTTCTGCCCTAGATCTAAGAGTAGATAACTATGACTTTGTCATGATGCATGTGGATTGGGAAGAAGAATTATTGTCAGCATATTAATTTGATATTTTAGTTTCTCAGTCATTTCTTTTCACTGTAACTTTGCTGCTAAGATTTTATTCCATAGGACTGAATGTTGTAAATGTCTGTTTTTAAATGCCAGGCCTAATCATTCATCAGCATATAAGTCCAAAGCCTAATCTTAAATTCACAGTCTAGAGGTATCTTACATTTGTCACTGCTGCCAAGTGATTATTACCCCAGACGGATGGATCAAAATATTCTTATGTTAAATTTCTACTAAAGAAAGGTTATTGACAAAAACAACCCCTTGAAAATAACAAAATGAATAAAGTCTTGGTTATTAAAAGCCATTAAGGTGTGTGTGTGGGGGGGGGGGCACAACATTTAAAAACAAAAGAATTCAGGAAAAAATAGCAACCAAGAAGAAAATGAACTTACATAAAATTTGATTCATTTCATGGGGATAGAAACAAAATATACTTAAGCTTGTGGCAATTTCTTTTTTTAAAAAAACCCCTAACTTTTAAAAATACTTCTATTAGGTATTTCACTTTAGCTGAGCGGTTAGAGATATTTGTGAGAATCATAGATTGGTACTGAAAAACATGTATTACAATCCACAGGAAAAAGAAGAAACAGGTCTTAATGTGCCTATTAAATGCCAAATTATGTTATTATTTTACAAATTAAGCACCAAAACATCATGTTTTACAACAAATAGACAGAAAAAGCAGTTCAGCACACAGTAACATTATGTGGTAATTACTGTATTTACAAATTTAGCACCAAAACAGACAAAGGTTCCTTCGTTCTCCCACCCTGGACATTATTCTGGGTGGGAGGAAGACTGTGTAGGATGATACAGAACATTGGAGAAGCGAAGGTTGGATAAGTGAGACTTTACTGTAGTAAAATGTGGGCTAGGCAAAACTACAGTTAGGTGGATCTGTAATTGGTTAAGTGAATGAAACTAATGGGTGCTCACCAATGGGTGCTCACCTAATGGGTGCTCACCTCTTCATCCTGGAAAGAAGTGACGAGCGGAGTGCCGCAGGGTTCCATCCTGGACCCGGTCCTGTTCAAGATCTTTGTTAATGACTTAGATGAAGGGTTAGAAGGCATGATCATCAAGTTTGCAGATGACACCAAATTGGGAGGGATAGCCAATACTCCAGAAAACAGGAGTAGAATTCAAAACAATCTTAAGAGATTAGAGAGGTAGGCCAAAACTAACAAAATGAAGTTCAATAGGGACAAATGCAAGCTACTCCAGTTAGGCAAAAAAAAAAATTAAATGCAAAGATACAGAATGGGAGATAATGCCTCGCTCGACAGCAGTACTGTACGTGTGAAAAAAATCTTGGAGTCCTTGTGGACAAGTTAAACATGAGCCAACAATGTGATCCAGCAGCTTAAATAGCCAATGGGGTTTTGGCCTACATAAAAAGGAGTATAGTGTATAGATGTCATGCTACCTCTCTATTCTGCATTGGTCAAACCACACCTGGAATACTGTGTCCAATTCTGAGAACCACAATTGAAGAGAGATGTTGACAAGTTGGAATGTGTCCAGAGGTCAACTAAAATGATCAAGGGTCTGGAGAACAATCCCTCTGAGGAGTGGCTTAAAGAGCTGGGCATGTTTAGCCTGCAGAAGAGAAGGCTGAGAGGAAACATGATGGCCATGTATAAATATGTGAGGGGAAGTCAGAGGGAGGAGCGAGCAAGCTTGTTTTCTGCTGCCCTGGAGACTAGGATGTGGAACAATGGCTTCAAACTACAGGAAAGGAGATTTCACCTGAACATTAGGAAGAACTTCCTGACTGTGAGAGCTGTTCAGCAGTGGAACTCTCTGCCCCAGAGTGTGGTGGAGGTGCCTTCATTGGAGGCTTTTAAATTGAGTCAGGGTGGTCATCTGTCGGGGGTGCTTTGAGTGCCATTTTCCTGCTTCTTGGCAGGGGTTAGACTGGATGGCCCATGGGGACTCTTCCAACTCAGTGATTCTATGGTTTTATGATTAATTCCCTGTTGTCATGCTGCTAGTCTCTCTTTCCTCTCCCTACTTTCACCCGCTTTTCCTCAGCATACTCGATTTGCTGCAGGTTGAGTTGAAAACAAAACAGAAGTTTGCATTCAGTTAAATCAGTAATGGGAGGCAAAGGAAGGTTTTTGTCCTTCCCTCTGGACTCAGGCAAAAGCAAACTCCTGCAGCCTTTCCTAGCTTATGTGTTTTTCTTAACCATATTCTGCTTGACCAAACATGTCACAGTTTTCATCTGTGAAATGTTGGAAGTTATGTACTTGCAACTCTTGAACATCCCATTTTTTAAACCAATCATAACAATGGATAATTTGCAACTTGATTTCAGAAAAAGAAGATTAAATGTTCTATATTTTCCCCAGCATTTCTCTAAAGCTGTCACAGAATTCACATTAACTATGTCACATTATCTTTAATCTGAGAGCCAACCTCTCAGAAACTTCCTTTATTCAATCAATGACTTCATTGCCATGGGAGGCTAACATGAAGTTCAGCTGATGATAACTTGATTTCCTTTTGCATCCGAAGTGGAAAAGGGGGGAAAGATGGACTAAATGAAATCCCATCCATCTTAATGAAATACAATTATATTCTCCTTATTAATCATTTAAAAATCAATATGTCTCTTCTTAGTGAACCTCGCCAGAATTTGTCATTCCATGCCAGGCCTCAATACATCTTGTCCTGCAGTGATTTTTATAAGTTCAGTCACCTGTATCCCAGAGTAAATAACTGGCTTGCGTTGTACTGTGGCAGGAGGGCAAAGGGAAAAGAAAAGAAAAAGCACAGGCAGAATTGCACAAGGAATCGCAACTATAACCAATGAATTCAAATTGTCAAAGTGAATTTAACCTTATTGTGTATAATTTTGCAAACCACATTAGAAAAGCAAACAAACAAGAGATTAGCTCCTGAAATCGATTGTACGGTACACTTTCATTTAATGCAGCATTATCTTGGGTGACATTTGGACATTAAAAAGATGTATTGTACTATAGTGTATTGTACTGTATGCTTCTCAACACATGAATAATATTACAGGAGGATGATGGCTGATAAATCAACATGTAACCAAACCCAGTTTTAACAGAATTTTCAGACTGTTATTCTGCAAAGATGCATCTACACTGTTGGTAAACTCTCTTTCATCATTTCAAGTAAGAATTAACGAGTTATTTAAATCACTTCTGTGAAACAAGCGGAATTTTAATTTTGAGTAGATCATGTGTCCCAGGTTTTTATTTATTATTGAAAAAAATGTTTTATAGCAAAATTCAACAATAGGCAAGCATTTCTATTAGTAGCTTGCAAATATCCATTAAATTACCAAGAGAGCCAGCTTTCATTTCAATAACTAACACTTCTGTCCTCCAGTGAAACTTTCAAGAAGGGAAAATAAGCACAGGGTGAGTATCCCTTCTCTGAAATGCTTGGAACCAAAAGTATTTTGCATTTAGAATTTATTGCTATATTTGAATTTTGGGGTACCTGTATTATATGTATATGTACATAATAAGATGGGGCCATGGTGGCACAGTGGGTTAAACTGCTAAGCTGCAGAATTTGCAGACCAGAAGGTCAGCAGTTCAAATCTGTAGGACGAAGTGAGCTCTCGTTGTTAGCCCCAGCTTCTGCAAACTTAGGAGTTTGAAAACATGCAAATGTGAGTAGATAAATAGGTACTGCTTCAGCAGAAAGATAATCACGCTGCATGCAGTCATGCTGGCCACATGAACTTGGAGGTGTCTACGGACAATGCTGGCTTTTCAGCTTAGAAATGCAGATAAGCACCACCCCTCAGAATCGGAATTGGCTAAACTTAATGTCAAGGGAAAACCTTTACCTTTATTTCATAATAAGGTATTTTGGAGATGCAACCCAGATCTAAACATGAAATTCATTCTGTTTTATATAAACTTTATATAAATAAACTGAATGTAATTTTACACATTTTGTGCATGAAACAGATGCACAAAGCAGTGGTATCACTATTGTAGCCACCCACATAGACAAATTTGGGTTTGGGAGTATTTCGAATTTTGGATCTCTGGATATGGGATGCTCAACCTGTATATGATACTATGTATATGAGTGACCTGATTATTTTCTTAGCCACAGTGGCATGATCCCAATGGAGACAAAGTTCACAAACACCACTTCACATCTCACCATTGATATTCTATACAAAATCCAAGAAGAATAAGATGCATGGTGTGGGCCTATGTGCATCAGTTTTCACCTGCATTGCCCCTATTTGAACTAGAAATCAGTGTTCTAGTTAGGAAAATTCCTGCTTCCTTCCTTGGTGGCTTTGCATCAGTGCACGCATAGAATGACATCCTTATCCAACACAAATGACTTCCAATGGTGTAGTGAAGAATTTTTACTGTGAAGTGCAAGAAATATGCATATTAAAGTTATGTGCATCAGAGGAAAGCAGAGCTTCTGAACATGCAACACTTCCATGTTGGCCTTTGAGCTACTGGTTATATGGGCTCAGCTGAGGTGTGCAGGAAGCTGTAGTTCAGAAAAGTTATATTTCCTAGCTCTTTTAATTTCCTAATACTGCATTTTTCCACATTTCTACCCCATTTTACTTTCACGGAATTTTGAGATGTATGCATGACAGCTATTCCATTTTATTTCAAAGAAATGTTGTGACAATAGGTTAAGCTGAAGAAGAGTGATGATTGACAGCTACATGGAGAACTTTGTGTCTGCACAGTGATCAGAACCTGGGGCTACCATCCATTTAGGCAAGATCAAGGTTTTGCATGTGCCCAGTGGAATTTTTACAACCATCCCCAAAACAATTCCTGTTCTGGCTCTCCACATATTCCTCACTATAACCTACATTTGAGATGCCCTTCAGGAATAAACACGTCATGGTGGAGGAATCATTTATTTCTTTATTTGCCATATTTCTACCCCACTTTTCTCAGCCCTGTAGGAGACTCAAGGCATCTTGCATATATAGGCAGCAATTAGATGCCATAGAAACATACAAAATAAAATAAACATATACATTATAAATTAACAGTCTTAGATATGCAGATGATACCACTTTGATGGCTGAAAGCAAGGAGGAGCTGAGAAGCCTTCTAATCAAGGTGAAAGAATAAGGTGCAAAAGCTGGGTTGCAGTTCAACATGAAAAAAAAACCAAGATTATGGCAACCAGACTGATTGCTAACTGGCAAATAGAGGGAGAAACCGTGGAAGCAGTGACAGACTTTGTATTTTTAGGAGCAAAGATTACTGCAGACCCCGACTACAGCCAGGAAATCAGAAAACGCTTACTTCTTGGGAGGAGAACAATGTCCAATCTCGATAAAATAGTGAAGAGTAGAGACATCACACTGGCAACAAAGATCCGCATAGTCAAAGCAATGCTATTCCCCATAGTAACCTATGGATGTGAGATCTGGACCTTAGGGAACGCTGAGCGAAGGAAGATAGATGGTTTTGAATTGTGGTGTTGGAGGAAAGTTCTGAGAGTGCCTTGGACCGTGAGAAAATCCAACCAGTCCATACTTCAGGAAATAAAGCCCGACTGTTCATTGGAGGGAAGGATAGTAAAGGCAAAGATGAAGTACTTTGGCCACATCATGAGAAGAAAAGAAACTTAGAGGAGACAGTTATGCTGTGGAAAATGGAAGGAAAAAGGAAGAGGGGCCAACCAAGGGCAAGATGGATGGATGGCACCCTAGAAGTGACTGGCTTGACTCTGAAGGAGCAGGGGGAGGTGACGGCTGACAGGGAACTCTGGTGTGGGCTGGTCCATGAGGTCACGAAGAGTCGGAAGCAACTGAACGAATGAATAACAAATGCATTAAAACAATCAATAACATATAAAACCTTAAAACCACTTACTTAAAATCAAACAATACAATATCTTAGGATTCCCGGCCATTTCAACTTGCATTATCTAATGTTAAGTCTGGTAGAAATTTGCAAGTGAGAAGCACAACTTTTTCAGATTTCCTGTTTTGCCCCACTAGGCTCCAAAACCCAGATGGGAGTGGGAAACAATTATTATTAAGAACTCACCTCATTAGTGCTTCTCTGTATTTACTCCACATCAGTCCTTCTTGGCAAACATGGATACTAGAATAACCTAGCCTTCTCTTTAAAACGGTTTTGCCATATGAGGTGAATGGGCAAGAAGAGACTTCAATTTGGGAAAGCCCCCTTGGAGATATGAGACAAACTACACTGTTTTTGAATCCCCATCTGGATTTTCAATATACAAACTTAAAAATATGCCATTGAGTCTTTGTGTAGCATCATCTTACGTTAATTTCATCTTCAGTCAAGGATTATAACTATCAAGGTCATAGCAAAGCCCTAATACAAGCCACTTCTATTGCTTCCAATATTTTCACATGAGCGCTGTAATCAATACCTGCCAAGACAATTAAATTCTTCAGATATTTTTGAAAATTTTCCCAAGAGAGATCTTTTTCATCCTCCTTAGAGCCAATATGAGAACAAAAATGAAGTTGCACTATTAAACAATTAACAAAAAACTTCACTGGCTAGTTTTTTTCTTCTAACAAATTAATCAAATTATTTAGCAATAAGTTATTTATATTGACAAAACCACAATATAAGTACCTTTTTAAAAAAGTTTAAAAATATGAAGTATCCTACTATGTATCAAGAAAAACTGGATTTTCTTTGTTACATGAAAAAGCTATTCACATTTTCTTTTTCCTTTGTGGTAAATACAAATACCAATACATACCCTCAAATGAATATTTGTTCTGTTTCACTTATGGTATCACCACCTACTAAACATGGACTGTAGTAATTTATTAGGTAGAACTTTAATTGGTCAACTGAGTAAAATGACTTGTAATCTTAAAGAGAAGAAAAATACATTCCTGCACCATCAAAAAGCTCCCATACAACCTCATCTCCCAAATTTGTACACTCTTCTGATCCTTGTTTTATAAAGGAAATGAAATTTGTCACACTGCCATACATCATTCGTTCTGTGGTACAATGTCCCATCTGTGTGTCAAGTACAAAACAAAAGCATTTTGTGAAAAATTGCTAAAGTAGTAATGATTTTTGTCCTCAACTCTTTGTTTTGCCTTTCAATAAAGAAGGCGACAAGTGCCACGAATGATGTATAGTTGTTTAAGCCCAAACCCTAGTAACACAGTGCATAACCAAAACCATGTTTCACAGTCGAGGAACTATAGTTTACTGCCCCTATGGCTCTGATGAGAATGTGATGTTCCATAGTTTATAAATGCTTTGAGGTCAATACATGATTTACCTCAGCCTGTTCATCCAATGAGCAAGAGACCCAAAATATATCATATTATTAGACAGGCCATTGGACACTTGTCTAAGCCCCCCAGTGATGGAAAATGTTCCATAGTAGCCTCTGTCAGCTGGAGATGAGATAATTAGATCCAGGTAATACATTGAAGTCCCGTCAGGGAGAAGGACAGGAAACATGTCATCTTTATGGGTCTTGCTTGTTCTCCTAAGCAACACTGGACTACGTATAATGTTAAAACACTGGGCTGGGATAGTGAAAGATGCATCTGTGCAGCACAATAAACACAATACTAAGGTAATCAACTTATCATCTTTCTACCCTGTTCATCACCAAAGAGACCAAGTTGATGTCCAGTGCGGAAAGCAAAAGCTAAGCAAAAGAAAGCACTGGGTTTCTGCTGGTATAAATATTCTGGGATTTTGTAACATGAACTGAAATGTTGCAACTTTGACAGCAGCTCATGAACAAATATGGTCCAGATATGTATATAGTAGGATACTCCATTAAAAAATCAATAAATGTCCCCATGATATTCTTGCAGGCAGGCTGGTAAACTGGTGGACAATGCTACAATTAGGTGAATTATAAATAACTGACAGGTTGACAAAAGAAAGTATTTACCAAAAGTTACTCTTCATCCTAGAGAGAAATGACTAGCAGGGTGTCATGAGATTCTATACTTGATCCAGTGTCGTTTAACATCATTATCAATGATTTGGTTGAAGGAATCTTGGTCATGCTAATCAAATTTTCAAAGGACATCATAATATGCCAGAGAACAGAAGTAGAATTCAAAATTACTTTCACAGATTGGTAACTGGGGCAAAACTAACAAAATTAATTTCAATAGGGATAAATATAAAGTTCTCCATCCAGGCAATACAGATAAAATCTACAAATATAGGATGGGCGACCCTGGTTTAAAAGCAATTCATGTGAAAAAGATCAAGGTATCTTAGACCACAAGATAAAATATGAGGCAACAATATGATGTGGCAACCATTAAAAAGCCAATGCAAATTGGGACTGCTCAACAGAAGTATGGTATCCAGATCAAAAGAAGCAGTAGTCACACTCTATTCTGTTTTGGTTAGATTTCAGCTGGAATATTGTGCCAAGTTCTGGGCACCACAATTCAAAAAAGGATATCAACAAGCTGAAATATAATCAGAATAGAGTGACCAACATCATGAAAAGTCTGAAAGAAAGCCTTATGAGGAATGTCTTAGGGAGCTGTGTATGTTTAGTTTAGATAAGAGAAGACTGATAGGTGGCATGGTAGCTATCTTTACATATCTGAAGGGATGTCTTATAGAAGATGGAGCCAGTTTGTTTCTTGTTGAACTAATCAGTGGATTGAAATTGGGGGAGGGGGGTCCACCTAAATGTGAGAAAGAAATGTTATACTGTGAGGGTTGCTTAACAATGGAATAAACTGGCTTTCCATTTCTAGGTATCTTTAAACAGAGGTTGGGTGACCATCTTTTTAAAATTGCTTTAGTTATATATTCCTGCACTTCAGGGGTTTAGACTAGATGACTACCATGGTTCCTTCCAACTCTAATATTTTATTATTGAGGCCAGTTCCACATATCCACATGCATTACATTATGACAACGCCATATAATTACAATCTCAATCTGTGAATGAACCATTGCAAACATCTCAGTTAGTACTCATTCAGATGCCTCTTTTTCAACAGAGTTAGTTCATACAATAAATAGTGGCAACACAAATTGAATACAGACACTCTGGATCTGCACATTCATACCAGCACCATTTGATAATATGGACTGTCATCATTCATTTGTTTTTATCTGTAGCAAAACTAAATCTCCATGGATATGGTGGGCCCACTATCTAAAAAGAATGGTCAAGATCCTGCATCATTGGACATAGCTACAACAATGTAGGGTATAATTGTAGTGACTTTTGGTGATGCTATCCCATCAAAACCTATCTCTTAAACCAGTAGCATATCAACTGAAGGTTTTCTGAGTTCCTGTAAGTCAGAGCACTTGGAAATTATGTCTTGCTTAAGAGGGGGTCACAGTTGATCTGGCTTTAGAGAACCTCAAATGTTGCAAGTTCATAGGACCATCTTACGATCCATGGATACTGAATAGATGATAGGTCTGATAGACCCAGTTTTCCTCTAATATCTCCCTATTGAAACAGATTTTTACAGATTTTTTGATATTCTAAGATGCAATCCTATTTAACTAAATGATAAATTAAATTAGATATACATATAGGCATAGACATATATAGATATTGCATTGGGCATAAAAGAACTAAGAACTGGGCACAGGAGAGAACTTAAAAAATGAAAAAAGGGTTGAGTTCTCGAACAAAGAGAAATTTCAGATTAAAAAAGCAAACCAAAAATTCTGGTGGTATCCAAGATTAATGAAGTTCTGTTGTCATATTAGACAACATGTTAATAGCAAAACAGTCATATAAATGTTAAAACCCAAAAATGCTTTGTGTACATGTAATTCTCCTGTAAATAAGAATAAATAGCAGTTATTAAACTGCAAAAGTGGAAAAGTCTTCTTCTGAAAGGGAAACACTGCATCATATATTCCAAAAATCTAATGAATACTAAACTTGTTTTCTTGTTCTACTGGAATATGATTATTTAAGATCATATTGTGGAAAAGCTTTCTTCATTTTTTTTTATATTTCATTGTAAAGTAACGCCTAGCACTACAATGAGTCTCATGAATTAAATTATATCTCAGACAGCAAATAAATATATTCACTTTTGTCACTGAAGATTTACAAACATAGTATTTACTTTCAATTCCTAAATTAGGTATCTGATGAAACAATTCACTTGGAAAATATGGCAAAGCAAAGTAATAAAAACTGTAGGAATGAAGTTGGTTTGCAATACCAAAGAGCCTACACTCTTTACCTTTCTCCTAATATCAATTCTATTCTTTCTGTGTCTACTGTTTCTTCTTTATTCACTTATCTCAGAATTATCAAAATATAATATCCACTTAACTGGCCTTAGAGAAACTCACTCATGGAGTTTTCTGAAAATCCTAGAACTTGAACCAGAACTTTATTTGAGGCCAATGAAATAACAGCTAACTGAAGAAAAGAAAAAGAAGTGTGAGCATGTGAAAAGAGTAATATTTAAAATGACATCATATTAGATTAATTAATATCACAAATGTATAAATTAACAATATTTAACTCACTTGTTGCAGATCATCCACATTACAGAATTATAGCAATCTGGCATCACTTTAAATGCCACAATGCCATCCTATAGAATACTGGGATTTGTAGTTTGTTGTAGAAAGGAGAGTGCTAACCAAAACTCCATATAGTATAGCCTGAATGTTGATTTAAAATTAATTTCAGCTCTAACTTCTGTTTCTAAGGATGTTATCTAAGGAGCCTCCTATTCTACTACAGCCAAACTCATTGATAGTGGGCACATTTGAAATGGCATATTTTTCAACCATGTAATAGTGCTGGTTTGCCAATTCATGGTTCTGTGATCATACTTCCACATACCCTCATTGCCACTCATTCCTGCACTACTACTGTTCCATATTTTTAGCACATATTTTTCCAGCTTTTATAACAAAAAGAGAGATATAAATATAAAATATAAAAGAAAAAGAAATGGCCAGCTTGGGAATAGCAAAGGAAAGGGGGGGAAATCCCACACTTTACTACTGGTATGCTAGCACAGACTCTGAAGGTACCAATTGCACCAAGGTAGATGATGAGAACATTGAGGCACTGGATTCATCAGCCAATAGCCAAAGATGGGATAATTACAGAGAAGAGGCAGACACATGGTGTTATGCGACCTTTGGTGATGGTCCAGCTTCAATGCTGGCTTGCCTACCTGGTGTGATAAAATCTGAGGTCTTACAGTAAGTTCACTAGAACAAAGTGTAATGTTAACTATGTGGTCTAGATGACAGGATGGAGTGTGTAACATTTGGTTCATTCAAAGCCCATCTGAACTTCATCTCATTCAAAGCTTTCAAAAATGGCTTCTCCAGCAACATAACAAGGTTTAATAAAATAAATAAGTATAATCTTCACAGAGGAGTTGTGTCAAGGGGGGGGGGGGAGGAAAGCTTAAATGAGGCCTTTTTTGCTTTCTGATAGTTCAGTGTATATAAACTTGATTAATTATTAAAAATGATGAAAACAATGTATAAATTGCCTTCAGGCCAAGGGTATAAAGGACAAACACAGTTCAAGTTTAGACTTGGGTCTCATCTCCATGATATGGTGGGTGCTCCTTCCTTGGAGCTTGTAAACAGAGGCTGAGTAGCCATCTGTCAGGGGTACTTTGATTGTGCCTTTTCTGCATGGCAGGGGGTTGGACTAGATGGCATGTGTGATCTCTTCCAACTTTATTATTCTATTATTATCCAAATACAGATATTACAAAATCAGGGAGGTGGGGGGACAGATACAAATCCAAAACACTCTGGTTCCAAATGTTTTGGATAAGGAATATTCAACTTGCATTAGCATGTGCCAGTGTTTCAGGAATTATTCTGCATGGGATTTATGTATGAAAAATCTTTCTGTGCAATGTTTTACTACAGCAAATACTTCTGGCAAAAATGTGCACAATGCTTTTTCACAGCAAAAACGTGTGGCTACCTGGGAACAAAACCCTATAATGTTCATGCAAAAAAAAAAGAATTTCTGTGCAGAAAAAGCTCCTAGAGTAGTTCTCAGAATAGTGCAAACACAAGGTGAGAAGTGGGGAGAAAACAGCTGAAATTGTCCATTCTTGCTGAAAGGATGAAACAGCTCAATGTTATTCAGCTATTTCATCCACACAGCAAGAATGAACAATTTCAGCTGTTTTCACCCCACTTTTCAACTTGCATTTCTATTTCAGCATACAGTAGAGTCTCGCTTATCCAACCTTCGCTCATCCAATGTTCTGTATTATCCAACGCAGTTTGCCTCCCGCCCAGATCCATAGCTGTTTCAATACATTGTGTTGTTTTGTTGCTAAATTCGTAAATATAGCAATTACCACATAACGTTACCATGTATTGAACTGCTTTTTCTGTTGATTTGTTATAAAACATTATTTTTTGATGCTTAATTTGTAAAATCATGGCGTAATTTTATGTTCAATAGGCTTTTCCTTAATCCCTCCTTATTATCCAACATTTTCACTTATCCAACATTCTGCCACCCCATTAATGTTGGGTAAGTGAGACTCTGCTGTACACTTTTTCATCACTGGTGTACTTTCAAAATATTTCAGAAGAGAAAAGAATGTGGGAAATGTGCAAGATTGGATGCTTTCTTGCATTTCTCAATTCCACCATCATGACTCAAGTCAAGGTACACACTTCAAAGAACATGTGCTAGCTGAAGTGAGACTGAGTTTAAATGACACAAAAAGAGAGAGATGAGGAGATTGTAAGAAAAAATGTCTAGAGGGCATGGCATCTTAGGGGGTGTGCTGGAAGAAAGCATAATGGATCTTTCAATGATAATACAGATATCTGCTGTTGAAAGACAGACAATAAATTGAGTTGAATACCCCCCTCCAATTAAAAATATAAAGCATGCAAAAGAAAACATGTTTGCATGGTTTGCATGAGGAGGAGGCCATGTGGCAATGGATTAAATCACGTCATTGATGATGTCACATGCATTGTCCACAAGCTGCATGCACCAGATGCACAAACCACCTCACACAGAGCAAATGGAATTGTCGCAACTCAGCTAGTGGGGATCAGCAGTGGCCTTAGCTTTTATTACATGCTGTGCCCCCCTTCAAGAATAGGAAAACTCCTTCGGCAACAACGGGGGGTTATTTGAGGGGGGGGGTATGCTAGTTCTTCACAAGAGAGATAATTTTCACTAGAATATTTCAACAATGTGAAATTTCAACACTCCCCTTTCCCCTTTGTTCCCATTAGGAAGGTGTAAAGGATTTCTTGACCCTATCCCTTCTCCTTTTCCCTCTCTGAAAATACTCAACGTTAACATATTTTACTCCTGATTGCCATTTTGCGTCTGAGTGTTTCTCTTTCTCAAGGTTGATATTTTGAAGAAACGTATATGCTATATTCATATATGTCTCAATATGGTGGTGGTAGAGGGTTTAAGGGGGGGGGAAGAAAAGGAAAGGGGGGGGAATCATTCTGTTTCAAATAATGAGCATGTGCACCTTTTTGCCTCAGGCCTTCATACACAATTTAGCCAGAAAGCCAGGGCAGATCATGATTTAGCTTTTGACATCTCCTGCCTTCAGGCCAGTAGAGACTAATACAGATTTCTGACTCTGAGCACACCACAGGAAAAAAAGTGAGGGAGAGAGGCCTTTTATTGACTAAATGATAAAGAGGTTTGTAATGATAAATAACAGTCATTTTATTGTGGAATTCCCCAGAAAAGATGCATTTTGCAGTGTCTCAAGGAGTCGACGAGCCAGTGCTGGTTCCCCATGGATCAGAACCTGTTAAGCTCCCAGTGCAAAACTGGAGGTCACAAATTGCATAAGGCCCATCCTATTAAAACTGAATAAGTCCAATACATAATCATGGCTTCATCCAGACCAGTTGGAACGGAGTGGATTAGCTGAAGGCAGACTCTGTTCTTGCATTCTCTCTCAGGCTGCGTGTCTGACAAAGTCGGCGGTGCATCAGCGCCCAGACTGCCTGGACCTTTTCTTTCTCTCTGCCAGCTTTGATCGATAGTTTAATTGTAGACTTTGGGAGCAATAATGGATAATTCAGCCTGAACCATCCTTTATGAGCTGTGTTGTCAAGGATGGAGCTTTCAAAATTAAACAAGAGTTGGGTAATATTATTACATTTGTACAGCTCACATACAGTTAAATTCCACTTGCAAGTACTGTCTTGACAACTCATACAGTTCAATAAACATTGGCTGAGATAGAATAAAGAAGGAGAAAGAAAATAAAAGAGGAAAGAGGGTTAATAACAATTAAAATAGTTACCATTAAAATTCACAATATATATTTGAATTTAACAAAGGAGAGTAGAAAAAATTCTATTGTGCATTCAACATACGTTCTCATAGTCTGTATATAAGTAATGACTATGAATGTGCCTTCATTCCACTGGAACAAGTGGAAGACATTGAAATAGCTCATTGGACTAAGGAAATTATCTTATAAGACATAGACACAAGGCATAGACATGCAAGGAGCAATGTGCAGCTGAAAGAAGGTTAAGGATATGTAAATCCAGGATTACAGTATGACTGCAGAGAGTCAAATTGTGTGAACTGCACATACTGATTAAAAATACCAAATACACATATACTTGGCCATTTATTATATCTTTTCACATCTGTATTATTTATTCTCTGTGTGAGTATGTGTCTTCAGCTCATCTGTTTTTGGCAACCCAGGGTTTTCCTCAGACAAGGAAGATTCAGATATGGTTTTGGAAGTTTATTCTCAAGCAACCCTTTTTATACTAAATGATAACGTAGTGTAAAAAGAAACAGACCCAGAATTTTTGTGCCATTAGGAATACACTTCATATCAGTTAAAAGTATCAGGTACATTGATGGGACTATATGAAATTGTTGCTGTTGTTTTTGTTGTTATAATACTTATTATTATTATTACCACCTCCCAAATCATTTTTCAGAGTGTTTTCTTTTCCTTAACTGTATCAAAATCTTTAGCATGATCCTAAAGTAAACCAGTCTTGCAACCTCATCAGATACAGTCTTTTCTGTATCTTCTCCCAATGTCTCCATGTTGCTGAAACAGAGTCCCATGGAGTCCATCACATGATGTGGGGCAACTTCCAGTGGAACTCCGCGGGTCTCTGTTTTGGCAGCATGGAAAAATGCAGCCCAGAGTGCAGATACAAAAATTAAATAATATATACAGCTCAACATGGGAGAAAGATAGACCTGAAGGGAGAAAGGACGTGGGATGAAAGAAGACAGGCCGGGATAGGAGGGAACAGAGTAAGATGGTTCCCTCTGCTGTCCCATGCCATCCCACACTTTCCTCCTCTTTCCCCTTGCCTGTCTGATGAGGTCCTTAGATATCTAATTGGTCCACTTGCTGGTCAAAAGCAGGTGGTAGAGGAGGCAATTTCCTCACATAGAGACAGATTCCATATTCTTTCAATTTCTATTTTGGAGAATTGCAAAACATTCAAGAGCAGGATTTGATTGTTGGGTAGTGAGAGAACATTGTGTGTGCCACGTGAAGAAATAAACTGATATTTTAACAGGGAAATGGGTATCAAACTTATTTCTTTTTCACCCCTCGGCCTTAGATTAATGTAATAGTAAATCAGGTCAGTGGGCTAAAATTTGTTCTGGGTCATCAAAATTTCAGGATTTGTGCATGTAACTGCCAGGTCCAAACAACCCAACATTCTAGCTACTTAATTATGTGTCTCTCATTCCATTATAACATCTGCATTATGCAGACTTTCTCAAACTAATTCTAAAAATGCCAAGAACTCTATCAAGATTAGAGCTTGAGAATTTTCCAGAATGGCCATCTTGATTTTAATAGTACACATTAAAAGTATATATTAAACACAATGTTCATTATCTCTCTTTTCTCAAGCCTGTAAGAATGGGGTAGGTTTACCATTGCAGGAAGAAAAGGGAAAAAAAACCCCAAAGTCAACCAAATGTAAAAATAAACAAAAATAAAAAAATAAAAAATCACTACCATGCATACACATATACAAAAATTAAATGATATATACAGCTCTTTCTACAATGTGTCTGGAGTTTTCTCAGTGCTGTGAGATGTTGTATCTAGCAGGCTATGTAAGAGACTGGGGTGCACGTTTAAGTATATTCCAGTATTGTATCCCTATCTTTGGTACTGAGAGCATCAAACAAAGAAGTAATTCTATAGAACTCTACAGAAATGAAGTAGAACTTCTGTTTGGCCTAGATACTATTATGAGTGGCATACATTTCAATCCATTAAATTGAGTCCTGTTGCCGTAAGCCATTAACCTGTGCCTTGGCACACTGAAGGAAGTGGTCCAGCCCTTGGTATTCTCTTTAATGATTCTAAATTCTCTTGGTCTTTTCTTCCAAATCTAAGAATTAGATTAATAGAAGCATATAGTGTTGGCTTAAAATCATCATAAGTTGCAACAAGGAAGGCTATTTTTGCTCAAATGATGAGCTTGTCTGTCCTTTCACATTCATTTTATTGTAACCAAATTGATAGGCTTACATTAAAAAAACAAAATCATTACTGATGAATCCGGGGGCAGTCTTAGGTATCCCAGAATCCAAAGGTATCTGTGCTGTATTGTACTGTTTCTATTTTAAAACAAGTCCGATACAAATTGTCCCTTACACAAACATTTAAAAGAACAGAGTTCAAGTTCTGTATCATTGTGTTACAGGCATGGGCAACTCTCCAAATGGTATTAGAATAAAACTCCAATAGTCCCCTTCTCGTTTGTTTAAGATAGGCATGTTGAAGAAGTAGTGCAAAAAAATCTGAAGATATTCCTCAGATCGGAAAAAAAAACGGAGCCCTCGGTGGCGCCGTGGGTTAAACCCCTGTGCTGCCAGGACTGAAGACCAACAGGTCGCAGGTTCGAATCCGGGGAGAGGGCAGATAAGCTCCCTCTATCAGCTCCAGCTCCTCATGCGGGGACATGAGAGAAGCCTACCACAAGGAAGATAAAAACATCAAATCATCCGGGCATCCCCTGGGCAATGTCCTTGCAGACAGCCAATTCTCTCATACCAGAAGCGACTTGCAGTTTCTCAAGTCGCTCCTGACACGATAATAAATAAAAAAAAGATCGGAAAAATATTTCCAAGACTTTTTCTGAAGAAACCCAAGGAATTAATAGAAGGTGCTATTAAATAGGTACCAGGGATTTCATAATGCATGATACCAAGCATTTTGGAGACTTCCTATTGTCTTCAATGAAAGTTCATACAGGCGCAAACCCACCATCATGTGTTTTCAATATTCATAACCTTAAGAACAATTGCTGACAGAAGGGGAGGTGTCCTAGGAAGCCTTCCTAATGGATATATATAGGTAAAAATAAAGCTTGGGTGCAGCCTAAAATATGTGTCATACTGACACAATGGAGCTGAGATATATTGTGGCTCCCTGTCTGAGTGTGTTCATTCAATGGCACATTAGGTTTAACTGGATTCAGTTCACTCATGGCAGAACATGAATTTCCACTCTGACCATTATTCTAAGCTTTCTGTACTGAAATTTTGGGCTTTTATCTTTTGGTCTCCCCTGGCTAGTCAAAACTCTAAACAGATGAGTTCTCCTACATGTGGCACTGATAAAGGGGAAGATGCAAAATTAGCTATACTTTTGCAGTGGCTTTCCTCCATGAAAGATCCACATACTTGGCAAATTTACTAATACCTATACTCAGCATTATTATCACAAATATGAATTTGTTCATTGGGATAAGTTACTGTATATATTCCAATCTGACCTTTGCACTTTGCCTGATATAACAGACTCATTGATTTTCAAGAAGCTGATTTGCTTCCTAAAGTATTTCACTCTAGACTAATTTTATGTTGCTAAATCTGATAAGAGATTAAAAACCACACACATTTTTGGTAGAGATAATGCATTCAATGTGGGCATCCAGCCATCGAGTTCAGAAAGAGTGGCAGAAAAGGATACATTATTGAAAGCTCTTGAGATTTCCGTTTGTAGCATAACTTCTTGGCAGATGCTTGTTAATTGATATGCACATTTCCAAGGTCACTTTAAACAGGGCAATGAGTTTCTCTTTCTACTCAATTATGAAATTCACGCACTTTCCTAATGCTGATATCTATGAGAACAAGCCTGAGCAGGGACCTAAAATAACTGCATTGAAAGCAGTATTGTAAATCCCCACACACTCCTGACTAAAGTAGCAGCATAATTTTAAGAGTGCCAGACCAAATTCAGTTGGCCATGCATTCATTCATGCACTGGATAACCTTGATGATGATGATGATGATGATGATGATCATCATCATCATCATCATCATCATCATCATCTTTATTTATACCCCACCACCATCTCCCCAAAGGGGACTTGGAGCAGCTTACATGAGGACAAGCCCAGCAATAAATTACAGCAACATAAAATATAAACAACAAAATAACATCACAATAAAATAAATAAACCAATCAAGTAAAACAAACAGTGCAAAATAACATAATGGAAAATCAAACACAGTGGGCAGGCCAAATGCACAACTTGCCTAACACAAACTTGCCATCACAAGTTGGCTGTAGGGATAAAATGGGCATTAGGATCATATATGCCATTTGAGCTTCTTGACAAAGACGTTAGGAAATGTAATAAGTAATTACATAATTTCAGCCATGTTAAGATTCATCTTTAGATTGCCCCAGCAACTGATAGAGATAGGAGAAACAACCATAAATAGCCTGGGAGAGCTTACAGAAGAGTAACATTTTTGTTGGTTACAGCTTGCCCAGTTTTGACATGGTAGACGTTATAGATCCAGCCATTGAGAAGTCTACATTCTGACTAATTCCCTATCACAACCTGCAGACTAATGCTGGAATGAAAAAAAAAACCTGTCTCTACACAACCCAATGGGTAAAGTCCCCCCATACACCATTAATCAGTGACTGGCAAACATTAATGTCAATGGTATAGAGATAAAGAGCATGGCCGGCAAAGTCACTGTTAAGCACTAACCAGGCCTAGACATGAGCCTCAGAAATCATGTTACTATTAATTATATTTTAAAACCTAAACTAAAGAGTATTTTTATTTTTCCATTTTCTCATGAACAATCATTTGCTATTTTTCCTGCCATATTCCCTGGATATTTTCATACCACAGTGAGTGGTAGGTAAAGTGGTAAGTAACAAGTGTTAGGGTAAGGGAACACAAAGATTGAGTTTGTGGTACACAGCCACGTCATGTTGAATGCAAAGTGAACTGTACAGTGAGGGAGCAATAGATGAGAAGAGAGATAAGAGTATGAAGATAGACATATGGATTGATGACAAAGAGATAAGAGAAATGGAGGAAGAGTAAGAACCTCATCACACTGATACCCCTCCCCTGGGGCCATTTCTCAAACAATCACCAACAAAAGGGAAGGGAGTGTGACTCGTGACAAGCCCCATGCCCTCCCTCCATCTCTCATATGGAGGAAGGGTGGCTGAATTGCTGCAAAGTGCCCTGTCACTTCCCCATTAGACAGGGAAAGCATGGCAAAGTGTATTGGTGCTTCCCCATCAGCTATGGGAAAGCATCAAAAACAGTGTAAAAATGTGTGCTAGCTCATCAGAGTTAGCCAAAAGACAGGAGGCTCACTGTGGTAAAGAAGACTCTTTGCAACACTTCTCGTAGCTTCGCCAAATGATGGGGAAGGTCTGCAGCCTGCATCGTCTGATGGAATACATTCAGAGTTATGGTCGAAGATGAGTTCCAGCATGGTGTAAAGGGCAACCCAATACCCCCCCCCCCGTGTTATGGTAAGACACATTCAGAAAAAAGTACAGCAGAAATGCAACAGAACTCACCCTTGCTATTGTTTGTCACTGTGGTTGCTGACCACAGAACCCTGATGACAAAAGATTATAAAGGTAAGGATGGCTGTTCAGCAAAACTGAACTGAATTCATCTTGACTAGACTCTGTCCCGCTATAGCAGCAGCAGGATGGAGGTAGGCAGTCTAGCCACCCCTGCAGCCAGCCAGAGCATTGCTATTCTGGACTGGCTCATATTTTGTGGCTCACGCAACAGAGCCCCCAGTGGTTATTTTCCATTAGGATGATTTGGTTTTCGCATAACAAAGAAGAATGTATTTCTTGTTTTCCATTGTTGTGAACATTCTAATTGATGTTGACTGTGAATTGTTTTTAAATAGACTGCATCCAGAAGAATGTGCCAAACACAGAGGAGGAATGTATTGTCGAAGGCTTTCATGGCCGGAATCACTGGTTTGTTGTAGGTTTTTTTTTGGGCTGTATGGCCATGTTCTAGAGGCATTCTCTCCTGACATTTCAGCAGACTACTTCAGCCAGAGAAATCAGCCATAGCAGAGCATCTTATGAACCAACCTGGACACAGCATATTATTTGAGAACACAGAAATGCTGGATCACTCTCACAACCACCATGTCAGACTACACAGAGAAGCCATTGAAATCCACAAGCATGTGGACAATTTCAACAGAAAGGAGGAAACCATGAAAATGAACAAAATCTGGCTACCAGTATTAAAAAAAACTCTAAAATCAGGGACATCTAATCACCTCTCAACAAAAGATTGCTCCAGGCACTTCCAGACCATCAAATGCTAATCAAGGTGGTCAGTTGAAACATTCACCCTAGCTCCAGCAGACAAGAGTCCTTTGTCCTACTCTGGTCCTTCCACAGATATATAAACCCTTTTCCCTAGTTCCAACAGATCTCACTACCTCTGAGGATGCTTGCCATAGATGCAGGCGAAACATCAGGAGAGAATGCCTCTAGAACATGGCCATATAGCTCGAAAAAACCTACAACAACCCACAGAGGAGGAGTTGGACACTACTCGAGTCATCCTCCCTCCTTCCCTCACACACACACTCTCCAATGCACACTTGCAGCAGGAAGAGCAGCATCACTGTAGAGTGGTTTCCAAAAAATATTTCTGACTGAAAATAAGACATTTGCTTTTCTGTTGGTTTTGGATTAAAGTTTTCACAAAGCTGAACTTTGCTCTGACTAAAATCCAGAAAACCTGAAAGATAGCAAAGCCTTCCCCATTTCAGAGTCCATCTTAATTTCTACCTGATGTTTGCTCTTCTTCTTCATCATAAATCCAGTGATGGAAAGTTTGTATTACTTATCCATGGAAAGAAGAAAGAAGGGGGGAGAAAAGGAGAGAAAGCAAAATGTTTTGGTTTTGAAATTGCCTTAGGACCAAAAATACATGCAAATGATTGGACACTTGCTTGCTCCATGTTGCTATGTACAGACTAAGGCAGTAATTCCCAGAGTACATGCTGGGTCTCATTACTTAGAACTGTTAGTGTGCTGTGAAAAATTACTTAATAATTAAAAGGCCTCTGTAAGTCTAAAACATCTGCCCACAGACTGGGCTGCCTTGCTGAATCTCAAGAAAACATACTGCTTCAGCCTTCCACTTCCCATTTCATTTCTGTATCAGATGCAGTTGTTTCTTCCATGTGGCAATGCAGCTGAAATGCTCTGTTTCTATTGGCAGGCTACCAGCTGGACACTTCCACAAGCTTTTGCTGTGGGCTTACCACTCTTCATTTGTACAAAAGCAGAGAGAGGCTTTCTAGTTATCAGGGTCAAGCACAGGCTGTCCAAGATCTTTCAAAAAAGCTATTCATTGGTGGAGCAAAGGTTTTGAGAAACCTTGATGTGAATGAGGGCACTGCAGGAATGTGCTACCTCCATTTGGTGAAAGGAAGGGTACTCCTTTAGCAGATAAAGAGGGACAGGATTTCCAACCATGGACATAGTGTCTGAAGAATTCTCAGTCAGAAAAGTGGAAACAAAGGAAATGTAGCAAAGGCATTACCAAGATTCATGAACACACAAGATAACTGTATTAGATAAGGCTAACAACAAAGCAGGTCAGCGAAAATATAGAGCTTGAGAGTGTTTTCAACTTAAGCTTTATTACTGAATCACCACATTTTGCAAGGGATGCAGACAATGGTCTATCCTAGTGGTAAATTTCCTGAATTTTTCTTTCACAATTTTAATCTTTTTAACTTTTTAACAAAAAGGGAGGAAAGAGCGAGAAAACCAAAACAGAACACTGGCACAATGCATGCCAATAAGAAATGCCAAGTACTGTGTCCCTCAGTCATGCTGAAATGTGGATTGTAAGAAATGCTGCAGAGGCACTCGGTGTGTGTGTGTGTGTGTGTGTGTGCATGTCAGGAGCGACTTCAGAAACTGCAAGTTGCTTCTGGTGTGAGGTGTAAGAGAATTAGCCATCTGCAAGGATGTTGCCCAGGGGATGCCCAGATGTTTTGATGTTTTACCATCCTTGTGGGAGGCTTCTCTCATGTCCCCGCATGGGGAGCTGGTGCTGACAGAAGGAGCTCATCCACGCTCTCCCCAGATTTGAACCTCCAACCTGTCAGTCTTCAGTCCTGCCAGCACAAGGGTTTAATCCATTGTGCCACCAGGGGCTCCTGAGACATTCAGTGACAACTGAATGAAAGCAGTTAATGACACAATACTCAAAAATTAAAAGAAACACACAAAGATCAATTATTGAAATTAAGTGCTACTTGAAATGAATTAGTTAAGGAAAATATATTGACTTTTAGTTGTTTTATTTGTTTCCTGATCAAAGAATTGATTTGACGACACTCAGGAAATCGACTGAGGAAGAATACAACAGAAGTGAGAATTTTGCAGTTTTCACCCAACTTGAGAAGTTTTATGAAATAATTTTGCAAAAAACAAACAAAACAAAAACAGAATTCAATAGATTTTTCACCTCACCTTCCCCACCCCCAAAATAAAAAAAAGATTGCTAGAGTTCGCTAAGCAGGAGGCTAGTGAAATTTGTGCTTTCACATTGGACTTAGCTGCTGGAAGAGGGCAAGATGTGTCATCACTCAGTGTCCTGCTCTCCAATACTTTAGAAAGTATTTTGTTGTAATGTGATGGCACATCTTGCACACTACCTGGTTTCAAAGGCAGATTTTGCAGGACAGCATCAGGAAAAATAGTTTCCATTTTTTGTGGAATAACCCTCTATTCAAACTGAGAGAGCCCATGGCTGCATTAAAATAAATGATTAATCCTGGATATTAAGTCATTAATCTCAATATCACGTTGAGTTTGGTCCTAATCATAACCTCAATCTGTGCATACTATCTTCTCATCTCAGATGGACCCATGAGATCCAGTATGATTTAATAGTTTAAGTGCTGGGCTAGGACTCTGGGATCCAAAGCTTAGGACTTCATAAGATGGTCTTGGAGTTGTGGAAACTGAGCCACATGGGAGTCCCACAGAGGCCATCACATGATGTAAATGAACTTCCAGTGGGACTCTGTGGGGCTCTATTTCTACATCCCAAAGACCATCTTCAGGAGTCAGGCACGGCCTGATCACTGAATTAAGAATGTTGGGGAAAGTCAGGGTAAGATGCAAAAAAAGATTTGGGGTGGCTGGCTATTTCACAAGATGCCAACATTCTATATACCATGCAGAATTAGAAAGATCACTTCTAACATATAAGGCACAGTGGTAGCTTAGTCTTTCCTTCCACTTGAGAAAGGAGATGCCCTGCCTCTCTCACTACATCACCACCTCCTCCTCTAATTTCTCATACTCCCTTTGCATCAATCTCATAGCTCCCTGACCCCATCACTGAAAGCATCATCCTTTCACACGTGTCAACTCAATGCTGAGTGCACGACAATGTGCAGATCTGCTCCGTGGATTACAAAAAGTGACCAATACCACTTTCCATGGACCCAATTAATCCCTTAATGCCTGGCCAAGTAAGATTGCCAAGTCACAAGATTCCAAATCCAAAGATTTCAAGGTCAAAACCTGAAAATTGGGGAAACTTCTTTTTCTCGCTTTTTAAAAAAACCCATTTGCAGACACTGCTTTGCAAAATACATGAGAGCTATAGTCCAACCACAGAAAGTTTCCCAGTAAATCTTTCCAGGGAGAGAGTGCAACCTTACTGTTTAAACAGCTCCACTGGCTTCCAATAAGTTTCCGGTCCCAATTCAAAGTGCAGGTCATCACCTATAAAGCCCTAAATGGTTTGGTACCTGCTTATCTTTGTGATCGCATCTTCCACTATGAACTAGTGCGTACCTTGAGATCTTCTGGGGAGGCACTGCTCTCTCTCCCCCCACTGTCGCATGCACGGTTGATGGGGATGAGGGAGAGAACCTTCTCGGTGGTGGCCCCCCGGCTCTGGAACTCCCTCCCAAGGGAGATCAGTCAGGCTCCCACCTTGTCCTCCTTTCGTAGTCAACTAAAAACCTGGATGTTGCAGTGTGCTTTTGACTAAGCAGATCACCAGTAACTTTCTTGTCCCTACTTGAAGTTCCGCACTTTACACCGGCCCACACTTTACACTGGCATACGTTCTACCTCAACATGTGTTATGACAGTATCTCCTGCCCAGTTTAACATATTGTTGCACTTTCCTGCGCTCCTGTAAAAATGTATTGCACTCATTGAATCTGTACCTCAGCTATGTTTCTTTCAGCCATATTGTTTTTATATTGCTTTCAATTGTGTTGTTATTTGTTTTATCTGATGTTTTAATTGGTTAAAGTGTTTTACATGTGTGTTTTAATTGTAATCTTGGGTTTGTCCCTTGTAAGCCACCCCGAGTCCCCTAGGGGAGATGGTTGGCGGGGTATAAAAATAAAGTTATTATTATTATTATTATTATTATTATTATTATTATTATTTGCAGATTTATGTAAATTAGACCAAGGAAAGTCACACTAGTTAAAAATGTCTAAAAATCCATACTCAGACTAGTTCTACACAAGACAAAATACAGTGAGAAGGACTGTGCGAACAGAAAATATATGAAAACTGCCTAGGAACAACAATGATATGACTTATTAGACAAGTGAAGGGAAGGCCATGACCAGAGAATGGATCGCCTGCCTAATCAAAGTTCTAGATAAAGCTGGACATCCAGCCAAGTCAGGTGTGGCTGGTTAACAAGCTCAAAGGAGGTCATACTATTGCAGGCTAGGTCTCAGCCTTGACCACTAGATAGCTCCCTATGGAGTAACCATGCCCTCAAGGCAGACTGACTCTGGTTTTATTTTTAAATCACTGACACCTTCCTTCCAAAACAAAGACCTTCCTTGCTCTATTAGTCATAAGTAATTTTATCTATATTTTTTTTTAATGTGAGCATGATTTTCAGACCTATCCTTCAGCAAACTGTTGAGGGAAAGCTTGAACTCACTAAAATCAGTGTTAACGTTGCCATTAAACTCAATAGGGCACAATATCACCCAAGAGGCATTTAAAAAAAAATGCGAAGAATAAACAGGATTCACAGTGGCCACAAACACAGAGAAGCCCATTAGGGAAACAAGGAAGCCTCTTAGGACATAAATAATTAGCTAGTGACAATAGCGCTGGATAAATGATCGGGGTTTGTTGAGGGGGGGGGGTTACTACTGTCCTGTAACTATGTAGTTATTGTTTAAGGTCATTGTTTTATAGTTCCTGGAAGGTTTTCATCAGGTACACATTCCACCACCATTTAATTGCATGGGTCACTGAATTAAATCAAATTGGCTTTCAGGTTTGATGGGGAAGGAGGGGGATTCTTATTTCTTTCCATTACTCAAGAAAATTATTACAGGCTGCTCACCAAACACAAATTGTAGGCTTTATTGGTGTGTACTGTGGCTATTTCAGTAAACCACAAAGTGTTTACATGTGCTGCACGCATATACTTTGTGGTTTTAATAGCTGGTTGACAAGAGATTAAAGGCAGAAATATGGCATTTTATTAAAGCAAACATATCAGCATGCCTACCATGATAAAATGGTCTAGTTTTCTTCAGACACAAAAGTTTCTGTTGAGTGATACCTTTGAAATTCCTTGAGGGCACCCTATTATTCACTTCCCTCAGCAGAGAGCAGCTGCAAATGGCCTCCAATTTTCAAAGAGTATTGCCTGGTCATTCTTTACTGTCAAAATGAAGAAGAGCATAAAAGTTAAGTCAATAAAGTAATATGAAATGCTTAATATAAAAATTCAAGAATGAATGATTAACCATTAAAAACTTACAGTAGCTATTTCAGCCTAGGAAAAAAAATTAACATTTCCCCTGAAACCTATTAACACTCCTTGTAAACAATATTCTTTCTTGAAATATATAGCCTTTCCCCCCATTCTCTTCATACCCTTGGCATTTTTCTTATATCCACTCTCCTACTGCAGATATGCCGTTGGATTCCTCAAGAGGAGATATTCAGAGCCCCTTCCCTTGCTACACTGGGGGGAGAAAGGCCCGTTTCCCCCCTCCTTTCTAATACACCTCATCTCCTTCAGGTTTAAAAACCTTTCCCAACAATCATAATATCTGCTGTAGCTATTGACAGACTCCTCTATATACAGCATGCATCAAGTGTTTTTCTTGCACTATGTTATATAATTCCAAAAGCAAAATATATTGCCTTGTGAAACATGTGGTGGGGGAACAAGGATAGTCAAGCTAATGGTTTTCCCAAGAAATATATGCACTGTATATAATATAATTATAATTATAACTTTATTTTTATACCCCATCTCCATTTCCCCAAAGGGACTTGGAGCAGCTTACGTGGGGCCAAGCCCAGGTAACAAACTTAAAACATAGCACATCAGTATGCATCAACAGCAATTTAAAACAACATAAACAATAACATACTAAATATAAAACAGGAGTCAAAACCAAGAGCAATAACATATATGAATGGTTTCATTTAAACTGCACTCAACTTGATTAAATACATCCCACCTCATAGTTAACTGTACTTAACTTTATCAAGTACATCCCACTCCAGAGTTAACTCTATTCAGGAGTCTATTCAGATAGTGATTGTCTTTCCAATCTGAATATCAAGGCTACAATAGTTCATACATCCATGCAATATTAGGTCCCACTGAATTCAATGAGACTAAGTATGTATATGTGCACACACAAATGAAGTGTTCTACTTCAGCAAGGATAGAAAAAATTAGATGAGATCCAAATGTGAACACACTTTATTCTCTTGATAAAACACAATGATATGTAAGAAGGTGGGGGGAGGGATATTAAAACCCACTGAATTCAATGAGACCTTTTCCTGAGTAAGTATGTATATGTGCACACACACATCAAATGTTCTACATCAGCAAAGGATGGAAAAATTTAGATGAGATCCAAATGTGAACACTTTTTATTCACTTGGTAAAACACAATGACATGTCAGAAGGTGGGCGGTCATTTTCAAGCATCAGGAGGACTCTGTTGAGAGGTATGCCCTGCCAGCAAACTTCTTCGGTAAGTTTTTTTGGGGAGAATGAGGGGTGGCTAGTTGCCAGCCTGAGTCAACCTTTGGTTGACCAGGAATGGCATCTGGCCACCCCCCCCCCCCCCGGAGGGAAAGCCCAGGACTGTGGGAGTGGGTGGGAACTAAAACCCAGGAAAAAGTGGGTTATTTTAACC
The DNA here is from genome assembly GCF_037176765.1 of Anolis sagrei. Classification (NCBI taxonomy): domain Eukaryota; kingdom Metazoa; phylum Chordata; class Lepidosauria; order Squamata; family Anolidae; genus Anolis; species Anolis sagrei. Next base: position 84,421,648 of record NC_090024.1, read on the forward strand.
CACTTCCTCCTGAGTTTTAGCTAAGTGTAGGAGGGCTCTTTCACAAATGAGAGTACAATCTCTGTTTCTCAAGAACTCATAACGGGTAGTAGCAGATGGAGCAGCAAAGGTAATTTGGAAGAAGAAGAAGAAGAAGAAGAAGAAGAAGAAGAAGAAGAAGAAGAAGAAGATTGCATAAGTTAATCAATAAGAAGAGAAGGAGGTTTGCAAGAGACTGGCATGAAGCTAGAGAAAGAGTATTAACATACTGAATTCAGCATGTGAAGGCTTGTTAATGTCTCAGATCAGATCATGGGAGAGGCAGATGACAGAAGATGAAGCTTGAACTGATCTATCATGTGCCTCTCCCTCTAGTAGAAGTCCTGTAGGGAAGCCCTGGCCCTTGAGCACTACAGCTGGAGGTCAGCTGTGACCAGCAGTTCTGCAGAATTTGAAGAGGCGCGAATGGAAGGTGAGAGAAACATGCCAAGAGGAAGGCGCGTCAAGCCAACCCTGACCAAGACCGCCTCCCACCTGGAAACCAATGCCCTCACTGTGGGAGAAGATGCAGGTCAAGAATAGGGCTCCACAGCCACCTACGAACCCACTCCCAGAACACCGAACTTGGAGGACCATCATCCTCGGACTACGAGGGATCGCCTAAGTAAGTAAGTAGAAGTCTTGGATAAGACTAAAGTATCAACGCAATAAAATTGTACATTTTAATGAATTACATTACTTGTTCCTTGTGAGGTGCAGGCAATAAAAATGAGTAACATGCTGCTTGAAAAATCTAAACAACAGCATTACATTATATGGTTTTAGTAATATATTTTCTAACTCAGCTGAAAACCCTTCTTCAAAAGTTTCAATGCTTTTGCAGTATTCCTCCTCCTAATACTACTTTTTTAAAAGGAAAATATCTAGATATTTGTGCTGAATAAAAATAATTATGAAGCTGAGCTTTATGGGTCAAGTCTTTTACTACAACAAAGTTTTGTCCATTATCCCCTGAGTGTGATTATTTTCTGATTTTTATGATACCTACATGCATTCTGTCCACAGTCATATGAACGGAATTGTATGAGATTGTATTGAATTGAATTGAATTGTAATATATTATATTGTACTGTGTGTAAATAATTGTCTGGATGGACACATCTCTTTCAGTCTTAAAACCTTAGAGATTATTGATCAAAACTTTATCTTTCTGACCTAAGTATGAAATAAAAGTTGCAACTATAAACATTCACAATATGGAATGTGATTTACTTTGTGTGGAATTAATAGTATACAGGTGAAACAATTTTACAGAAGTCACATATGCATCCACACGCTTTGGGCTATCTTATTGCCAAGAGGTCATGGTACCACTTAAAAAGTGAAATGTATGTCACACTCTGGTTGGTTTTAAAGCCATTCTGTGTTCTGCAAGTAACTTCCTCCACAGTAAACTAACTCATGTCCCAAAAATTGGTTGTTCTGGTAGCAATAATATCATGATATGGGTTTGGGAATTGTTGTCATTCTATTATTCTCATGGACAAAACAGCTACATTTGCTTTTTCTAAGAAATCACAGGACGGATCTAGATGAGCTCCTTTATTGCAGAAACTTCCACTTTGTGGCTAATTAATTAGATAGTGGGTTTATTCTGCGCCTGCTTGGAAGATGCAGGATAAACCCACTACTTCCAGTGTCTGGTCTGCAGTCCAGACACCATTCCCACAGTTTTCCATACTAAACTGTGGGAATACCCACCCACCCCCTTGCCCAAAGCTCCCAAACCCCTTTTAAAAGTAAAGAAAACTTACCCAGCCTCCAGTACAGTGTTGCAGCAGCTCTCCCGTCACATAGAAATGACACAACAGGAGAGGAGGGGGAGGAAATGAGCTGCTGCAACACTGTACTGGAGGCTGGGTAAGTTTTCTTTACTTTTATAAGGGGGTTAGAGGCTTTGGGGAATTGGGATAGGGCTTCCAGGTGTTCTCACATGTGCTTTCTGGGGTATGTGTGAACAGGCCCACAGGAACATCCACATTTTTAAAACGTGAATGGTCCTGAGATAATGGCCTGTCTGGAAGCACCCACAGTTCACTCAGAAAGGCACCACTTAAACACAGGTTAATATCACAAAAGACAGTTAGTTCAGTTCAGTGAGCAAGCTGGCAAAATACCAGTTGCTGTGATTCACCTTAATGGGACAACGCTGTTGCCCTCATATTAAATATGAATTTTTCAGTGCTTTTTGTGTTTAATTTTGTTTTAATGTTTGTGTATTTGTATATTTCATGTTGTATACAAATGCTTTTATGTCAAGCCACTTTGAGTCCCCTTTGGGGAGATAAAGCAGGGTATCAATATAATAATAATAATAAGCATCATCATCATCATCATCATCATCATCATCATCAAATGGAAAAGCTGATGCGATACAAGGATTTAAAGATTGAACTGCAAAGACTCTGGCACAAGCCAGTAAAGGTGGTCCCCGTAGTGATCGGCACACTGGGTGAAGTGCTTAAAGACCTTGGCCTACACTTAAACACAATCGGTGCTGACAAAATTACCACCTGCCAGCTGCAAAAGCTGGGATCTGCATGCATTATTCACCGATACATCAGACAGTCCTAGACACTTTGGAAGTTTCTGATGTGTGATCCAATACAACAGACAGCAGAATGATCTTGTTTGCTGTGGACTCATTTTGTTGTGTTTCAAATAATAATAATAATAATAATAATAATAATAATAATAATAATATCCTACTTTGTTGTCATTGTAGAAAACAAGATGGCGACCTGAATACACCATTCCTGTAGAGTTCTTTACAAGAAGGCTTCTATTATAGAAAGTTCCCTAAAGCAAGGTCAAACATTTACACAAATTTTATTGTGCTTTGAGCAGCTCTGGTGGATATGTGCAGCTCTGGTGGATAATGTAATACAATGTTATGGTTGCTGATGACATGATAAATAAATAAAATAGCTCTGGTGGAAATATGCAGAAAAATGTAGAATGTCTTGAGGAAGAAAATAGACTCTATACATTCTTCTGAAGATGAAATGGTACAACACAGGTGGGGAAATTTTGAACAGCAGAGGAAAAAAAGAATTGCTTTCCAAATAACTGACTTCCACAAGTCTCAACCAGCACAGAAGTTGGTAGTTGCTTTTTATGGTCTCACTGTTGCTCAAGGAAGCCTTGATCTGTCTGTGCATGATGTCTTGATCATACATCGACACATGATATTGCACTTTAGATCTCTGAAATCATAAGTGAAAACCATGTCCATGCTCAGTAGCCTTTGAATTCTTTTAAGACAGCTCAGCTATCTGCAAGTGATAGTTAGACTAGGTTATTATAAGAGGCTTCCTAGAGTGGCTGTTTTAAATCAACTGCTGTCAAATAATTTTTAACTTTCTTTCATCTGTGCTCAATCCCCATTTTGGCTTGTTGACCTATAGCACAGCTTCCCTTCGTCTTCTCTACCTTCCTTTTTATGTGCTGCCTATAAAGTTTTATTTTCTCTTTTTTAGCATAAATGTGTTAGAATATAAAAAAAGAGAAAACTAGATCTGATGCTTTGGAAGGTTTTATTTTATAGACCTTAAAAAAAACACCCACCCAGTAAGCATGTCAGAAACCTCAAAAGAAATGAGAAAGAGACAGGAAGTTAAATAATTGTGGAAGAGACAAAAATATAATGTTCGGGACTGAGAAAGTATTCTCCCTCAGGTGGTTTATGGTTTATAAGACACACACTGGAGAAGCTTGGTATCAGATGCCTTCTTACAATATCTTTTACGGGAGTAATGACTGTAATTTTGAGGGTTAGACAGGAAAGGAATCTTAACAGAGGAAAAGGAATACAAGAAATAACATTAATGACTACAAATCCCACCTAAAGAAAGAAGAAAGTTCCAACAAAATGCTAAAAAAGGGAGGAGAATAAATTCTCAATGTCCATTCAAATTGTTTGTTTAAAGTGCAGAAATGTACTATCAAATAAGCCAGTGGTTTACAGACTCCTGATGCAAAAAAAAAATAATATGCCAAAGGTCTTTGTCTATTACTGTTTCAGGACTTGGGGAAAATATATATTGCAGTCCTCTCAAAAGCAAAGCAACTCCAAAGCATACAAAAGAACAATAAATGTAACTAACATTTCATGTAAGTCAGAAGAGAATATCATGAAGAACTGGCAAAAGGAGTTTTGCTAATATTTCACCAGAAGTACTGGAGTCACAACATTAATCAAAACCAGAATAATGGAAGTACCATACTGGGTTTGTGGATGTCACAAATAGGAAGAGAGGAAAATATTTCTGCTAGTAAGAAAAAGTGGTGGGACTTTGCTTGTGATAAAGTGGAAACAAACAAATTGCTTGATATGAATGGTTCACCTAATTGGAGTTGTCAAGAGGTCTAATGATGTTGACTATCCCCTCATTCTATATACCGTAAAAACTGGGGTACTAGATGGCTTTTGGACATATAAATCCTTATAAAATTTTGGGGGTCGTCTAGTACCCCGGGTATAAAAATAAAATAATAAAAAGTGTACACCTTGGCCACGGGCTCCCCTCCCCTCCTCCTCCTCCTCCTCCTCCTCTGCCTCCTCCTGCTCCGCTGCCTACAACTGTACCCAAGAGTCACTTCTGATATAATAAATAAATAAATAAACTATTGTACTCTGCCTTGAGGAAATAATCAAGACGGGGTATTATGATTATTATTTGAAAAACAACAAGATGAGTCCACAGCAAACAAGATCACTCTGCTGGCTGTTGTATTGGATCACGGTCGGACATTTCCCAAATGTCTAGGACTGTGTGATGTATCGGTGAATAATGGGTGCAGATCCAAGTAGGATAGCCTTTTGCAGTTGACAGATGATAATTTTGTCAGCACCGATTGTGTTTAAGTGCAGGTCAAGGTCTTTAAGCACTGCATCCAGTTTGCCAATCACCACTGGGATTATTATTATTTTACTGACACAAAAAAACAGTTTGTTGTTCATTCGTTCTGTCGCTTCCGACTCTTTGTGACCTCATGAACCAGCTCACGCCAGAGCTCCCTGTCGGCCGTCACCACCCCCAGCTCCTTCAAGGTCAAGCCAGTCACTTCAACAATGTCATCCATCCACAACAAATGAGATACATATATATTTTATTTATTTATTTATTTATTTATTTGGGGTTCTTTTACCCCGCCCTTCTCAACCCGAAGGGGACTCAGGGCGGCTTACAAAAGCAAGGCACAATTTGATACCTGCATCATAAAAACAATCAAACACAAAATTACATCAATACACAGTTAACACCAAATATACATTATAACCATAAAATCAATAAAATCAATAAAAACCAATTACAAACCCAGTTTCTCCTCTTACATGGTCAGCGTTCGCTACTCATAGATCTAGTTTTACGTTCCACTTCATCAATCCTGCTGGTCTTACTGGATTTTGTATCACAAAATCGCAAGTCGCACCCAAGCATTTCCCAAGTGTTTAGGACTGTGTGGTGTATTTTCTAATGATGCGCACAGAACCAAGTAAGGTGGCATTTTACAGTTGACAGATCACGATTTTGTCATTTTTTATTGTTTCCAAATGCTGGCTGAGATCTTTTGGCACAGCACCCAGTGTGCCAATGATCACTGGGACCACCTGTACTGGTTTATGCTAAGCCTTTGCAGTTTGATTTTGAGATCTTGATAACGGCTGAGTTTTTCCTGTTGTTTTTTGTCAATTTGTATAGCAACATTATTATTATTATTATCATCATCATCATCATCATCATCATCATCATCATATTGTTTCCTTTCAGGCGCTTGAAGATACCTGAAGAAACAAGAAAAAAGAGGCATATAGAGTCCCTGGTGTGCTTTCATTCTTGGCATGCTTGCTACAGTTTATGGGATTTCTGCATAGTTTGAAAGTGTTACTTTTTGAACTGCAGCTCTCACAATCTCCATGAGTACATGGCCAATGGGTTATCTATCATCACCTACTCTACTCTTCATCTGCAACTTATATCCCTTTACAAAATCTGATGGTTGGAAACTTCACAGGAATTGTCAGTGAAATACTTGTAATTATGCCAATGGTGCCATTATAATGACTACTGTACCTATTACAACTGAATCAGAAGAAGATACGGATTCCAAACTCAAGGTTGCAAATCCTTAAAGGCAATGCAAAATGCCATGGGGCAACCATCACCCAACCATGGCAGAAGTGTGCTGGCTCCAGAGAAGCCTTCCCATGTTGACAAGGATGAGACCTAGGATGCTTCCATGCCAGTTGGGGGTGGGGCCTCCACCAGAAGTTGAGAGATATCATGTGCTGGGCTCCGTGTCTATCCATTCTTCAACTGGATGCTTAAATTGATGTGATGAGGTCCATAGAGTCTTAACCAATTCAACATAGTTTGTAGCAGCCACAAAATGAAGTTTCTGAAGTATAACAACTACAAGAGACGGTAAGCCAAAACCATTGCTTTCCATAGGATCCTATTGATCTGTATGGAACCCTGGTAGATACAAAAGACAGTGAGCCAGGTTAAAACCATTGCTTTCCATGGGATCTTATTGATCTGCATGGAACCCCAAAGGATACAAGATAAAGTGAGCTAGGTTAAAACCATTGCTTCCCATGGGATCCTATTGATTCACATGGAATCCCAGAGGAAACAAGAGACAGTAATCCAGGTTAAAGCCATTGCTTTCCATGGCATCCTATTGTTCTGCATTGAACCTCCTACCATTCTGCATCAAAGAGACTGCTGACAGTTGGGCAATGAAACAGGAGGGGAAAATTTTGATGGTTTCCATCCTCCTGGTTTTCAGTTGTAAAAATGTGAATAAAGTGTGATAAGAGGTAGGAGCTCTGAACACAATTGCCTACACGTATTGAGAGTTCCCTCCTTTCAGGACACTTCATCCTCTTTTGATTCTTGGAACATCTGATGAGCCCTGTGCCTCTCCATGCTAGAAAAGAGGCTGAAGTGTCCTACCGGGGAGAATTTCTCAATGTGATGAGGTCAGATTGCTGGAGTTCTTCCTCTCAGCAAACTACTGCCTCTTTTCAATCATGGAGAGCTATAGATGATGGCCAGAAATAGCTTAACTCATGTGATGAGCTCAGTACTAAACAACAAATAACACTTTCAAACCAGAAACAGATTTTTTTTCAAGTTTTGTTACATAGTGTAATGAATCAGCGAAGCACATTTTCTGTCATCATCATCACCATCCATTGTAGAGAATATCAAGCTTTATGGCTGTTACTTGTAATATCCTATCTGCAGGCTTTAAATAAGCAGGAAAATGTAGGTAGCAAAGGATTTGGGCTTTCGGTGACATTCCTTTTCATCTTTCATCTTTGATTCCCCAAGACTTGTTTTATGAAAGGCAAATTTGCAGCTATCATTGAAGCAATGAAGAGGCTATTATTCAACCGAGCCTTGCTGAAAATGGAACAGCCTACTGCGAGCTACCTGAGTTTATGTTTTGTTTCCAATACTTCTCTCTTTAGGCATTCAAATTGACAAATGCTCTTGTATATAGTTTTTAAACCCTGCTCATATCTAATGCATCAGTATCTTGTTATGGCACATTTGATTTCATTGTTTGCAAGGCTACTATATCAGCAGCATTGAATTGCAAAGGCACTAAGAAGCCCAATTCTTCTTTAATTTCTCATGAAATTGACAGCTTTATGAACGGTCTCTTTACCTATGCCTCATAAACATGTCAGGCTGTAGGAAACCATTCTAATTAAATCCCAGGAGGACTGCAAAGGAAGATTAGAGCTTCTTGGCAGATTATTAAAAAAACAGTTGTTCATATATATACAAATATCTGTACTGGAACCTAATATTTGATAGAACAGCCACAGAATTAACCCCATCGGCAATTCAAGGTGGCACCTTCAAAAATCCTGGGAGAATATATACTTACTATAACTTTTCAAGAATGTTTTAGCATTTTGCACAGCTAATTTCCCCCCAGACCTCCACCCACCAAAAATGTTTAAACTAAAATTTGGAAGTTTCTTTTCATTAATTCAGATGTAAAGGAAGCATGTATATGCCTTCAAGGCCTAAACCTCAGTTTGGTTAACCGGGTAGCCTTCTGAAGTAATACATTCATGGGTCAAGAAAACGTTAAGACTACGGAATGATCTATACACACCCGTAACCCAGGATAGATTGGTGTGCTCAATCCCAGATTAACTTCAAGTAGGAACCAGACAGGGGACCTCATCCAATTGGGATATAATCTGTTTATATCAGTATGTATTCTGTATTTGTTAGGACTGGATGCATATTAAATTGAGACAGGATGCATACTGTCCCTATCATGCTCGATTATTATGATTCTTATGATTTGAAAATACTGTACTTTGACTCATCACACTACAGAAGGCTGGATCCTCCCAATTCATTCAAATGCCATACTATTTCTAAGTCACTTTAAAAAACCAAAATTTAATATTATGCAATGACATAGCCTGAAAGTCTTGTACTTGCAAGATTTTTAGCTGACAGAATACATTCTGATTTTCTGATCACATGTAAAAACAGTGCCTCAGCAATGTATAAAACCATAGTAAATCAAAAAACATAATTAGAATCCCACATTCAATTACTCTATTTCTGCGACACTTTGCAGACAGATTCCAATGGATTACTGATGAACCGGGGCAAATGTCATGTGATACGACCTGTTTGGAATCCTGTTCACATAGTGACACAAGAGTTCACTGGAAAGAGAACAAAATAACTCACATATTCTACTGAGTTGCGTTTCTTCAGGTGGTGCTAATATTGTTAAGTTGTCTCCCATTATTATTGAATATGTTATATTCCTGTGAAATGGCCAGAGGTAGTATAGTGGTTTCAGCATTGAGCTATGGCTCTGGAACCCAGGGTTTGATTTCCATTTGACCATGGAAAATCATTGAGATATCATGGGTGAATCACATAGTTTCAACCCAAAGAAATCCAGTTATAGATTCACCTTAAGATCATCAGAGGTCGCAAGCAACTTGAAAGTACAAAAGAACAAGTCTTGTGGGATAGTTGCAGCTCTGATTTTTTTAATGACATTAGATGGCGTTGTTTTATGGTGGGAGCTTTTTAAAGGTTCCTAGGTGGCCCAGAAGTTAGATACATATTTTAAACTGTGGCTGAAATGCAGAGCAACTACGTCCGCTCCTATGCTTTCTTAATAAGAGTACACCAACTGCTATGTAGTTTTACTGATCAACTTCCTATAAAAACTCCTAGGTTTAAAAGTAATGTAATATAATGTAATGTGATTACTATCATTTCCTGCTTGATCAGTATGGATATTGTGAAGTGTTTAAAGTTTTTACTATTATGTAGCTATTAATTATCGTACAGAATGTGTCCAGAGGAGGACGACTAAAATGATCAAGGGTCTGGAGAACAAGCCCTAAGAGGAGTGGCTTAAAGAGCTGGGCATGTTTAGCCTTCAGAAGAGAAGGCTGAGAGGAGACATGATGTCCATGTATAAATACTGTATGTGAGGGGAAGTCATAGGGAGGAGAGAGAAAGCTTGTTTTCTGCTGCCCTGGAGACTAGGATGCAGAACAATGGCTTCAAACTACAGTAAAGGAGATTCCACCTGAACATGAGGAAGAACTTCCTGACTGTGAGAGCTGTTCAGCAGTGGAACTCTCTGCCCTGGAGTGTGGTGGAGGCTCTTTCTTTGGGGCTTTTAAGCAAAGGCTGGATAACCATCTGTCAGTGGTGCTTTGAATGTGATTTTCCTGCTTCTTGGTAGAGGGTTGGACTGGATTACCCAGGAGATCTCTTCCAGCTCTATGATTCTATGATTCTAGAGACGAATCTGATATCAGTGACTGGTTATTGAAGTTAAATTCTATATTCACCAAGTGTTGGATTGTTTGGCCATTAATAGGGAGCGTGAACTGGTTTAGACTGTTGTAAGACAGGTTAGTTTTACCCTACTGATGTGGCATCATTGCACTAGTAATCCTGCTCAGTACGAGAGGAGCCTCAGGTTCAGAACCTGCTGTTCCTCTCATGCTGAGCAGGATTCCTAGTGCAATGATGCTCCATCAGTAGGGTAAAACTAACCTGTCTCACAACAGTCTAACCCAGCTCACGTTCCCTATTAGTGGGTGAACAATCCAAAACTTAGTGAATCTTGCTTCAAAATGATAGGATGAGCCAACATCAAATAAGAAAGATGTTTTCATGAAGATGGTCTTATGAAACAAAACAGCTTCATCATGTCTCTTTCCTGGTTACATCATACAAACAGACTACAATCTTATATTCACATAAATGTGAATATGTGGCATGATTCTCATCTAAATGAAAATTACTTCATTAAAGCTTATGGATAGGACTTCTCTGCCTTGTTCTGAGATATATATACTGTTATCAGTCATGCATCTTCCATGAAAACAGAATCTGAAATACATGCGCACGCACACACATGCAAATCTACACTTAAAAGACCATCTGGGTTTACTCATTGCATTACAAGATGTCAATTGGCAGAAATGTTTAGGAATGTATTATTTTAAAGCCCACTGGGCAGTCATAATGTTGTTCTGCAGTAAAGTCACTAGCTTCATTATATTCACTCTTGGCCATGAAGTTTGAGGGAGGTTCGACATCCACCATTCATCATAAAACAGCCTGGCCTTCTAATTTGCACAGCAAAACAATGCTTTATTTCCTTTGTCCAATGAAAATGTACATACAGTATTGCCAGTCTGTGTAAATACCACTAGGACAAACAAGCCAAGCCATACAAATGCCATAATCACAGTCTGCTGCTAGCCACCAGATGAATGATAAGAGCATATAGACCAAGTCCATCCAGACAGAAGAGAGATTGTTAAAGGAGTAGCTGTTTGCTGCTCTTTGCTTTGGAACCACTGTACTCCCATTTACAATCATCTGGATATGGCAGACTCTTGTAATGTCTGAACAACTCAGAGAGTTCTCAGCAGAAGTGGTTATTGTAGGTTTTTCAGACTATATGGCCATGTTCTAGAAGCATTCTCTCTTGACGTTTCACCTGCATCCATGAGACATCACAACCTCTGAGGATGCTTGTCAAAGATGGAGGCAAAACATCAGGAAAGAATGCTTTAGAACATGGTCATATAGCTTGAAAAACCGACAACAACCCAGTGATTCCAGCCATGAAAGCCTTTGACAATACAAAGTGATTATATTGGGAAGAGTCTTCCTCAACTGTATAGGAGGTCAATATGTATGTGTGATATTCTACATAAACACATTAAAGACCCCCTCCATAAAGAAAACCATGCTGTGGAGAAAATAAGTCCAATGTTCCTCCATGCTGTTTTTCAGGCCATAAAAGAAAATTGGAGCCCTGGGCTTCATATGTCACTTCATTGGTGAAAGACAGGAAGCTTTGTGTGTGAACCACTCCAAGTTATGACCATCTGCAGTGGGGCTACTGCACGATTACTATGTTTAGGCCTTTGTGACACTCCACAAATCACTGAATTATAGCTCCAACCATCTCTTCCCTTTGGGCATGCTGGCTGTTGGTGGTGGTCACACCTGGAGAGGCATCCATTCCTTTCCTCCTTTTTACCCACATTTTGCACACTGCAAAATGAGTCAGAGACTGAATCACTTCTATAGTGCTATTTCCAAAGTTCATAGCTTCAGGCCTCTTTTGCCTTTCTGAGGTTGTGTTGGGGCAATGAAGCCATCTCATCTGAATGTTTGATCGCTGGACTGCATCTGCTGCCCAGCTGAATGCTTTATTTTTATAAAGCCATGTCTCTCAACTGCTTTCCTTTTCTACTAATCAGATCCTGTGAGCACACCACTCTGACAGACTGGCTATGTTGAGACAGCTTCCACTCCTTGTTGATTTGTTTGCTTATTTGTTTATTTACTGTATTTATATAATGCCTTTCTCACCCCTGGGCGGGACTCAAGGCAGTTTCCGACATACTAATGGCAAAAATTCAATGCCAACATAAAACAATCATAATAAATACTTACTACATATATCTATGAACTTAAAATCAATTAAAATCATTAAACATAAGACATACATAAAATTTAAACATTCAGACAAAGCATAAAATCATCCTAGTATAAACATGAAATACCCTGAGCTTGTCTATTAGGCATGTGTGTTGCATAAAAAATATTTCAAAAATCATTACAAAATTAGGGGGCACTGGTGTTTCATTTCTAAAGTGTTTCTAAAGTACATTAGTGAAAATTTTGTTACTGTAACAAGAGTAACAAAATTTCATTACATTTTTGTTATAATAATTGTGCATAATTACAATAATTGGGGAAACTTCAGGGACTCCATTCTCCCTCATTTGTACAGCTATTGGGGTAAAACTTGCTATAACACATTTACCACTGTTATCCCATCAAGTTTCAGAACATTTCACTTATTCACTGATTTTTGGAAAATTTCCATTTTTTTCTAAACATTTTTTTAAAAATCTACAAGAGCTATCTCCTTGAATTTTCTATACAATGATACAAGATAACAGGGGATCATTCCCCCCACCCTTCAAAAATATTCATACGTCTTCTGATTTTAGGGATTGTCTTTTTTAAAAAAACACACACAACAGCTATCTCATTGAATCTCTCATATATATTAACCAATAGAAACCAATATTAACTAATTGTACATTTTCATAGAATCCTAGAGTTGGAGGGGATCCCCAAGGGCCACATAGTCCAACCCCTTTCTTCCAGGCAGAATGGTACTATCAAAACACTAATGACAGATGGCTATCCACCCTCTAAACTAATTATTATGTTTCACCTATTGAGTTGGAAGGGACCCCCCAAGAGCCATCCATTTAGGGATTTCTTCCCAGCCCAGCACGGATTTAAATAAAAAAAAAATTATTATTCTTATTCTTATTATTATTATTATTATTATTATTTATTTTATTTATTTACTTTACTTGTATACCGCAGTTTCTCAGCCTAACCGGCGACTCAACGCGGTTTACAACAAGGATAAAATCAATTACGATATACAATTTAAAACCACAAAAGCACAATATACAATATTACACAACAATAACAATGCCATGCATCTCATAACTAGAGTCGTGATCCAAATTCGGCATCCATATTTCCATTCCTGTAATCGTCACATTCATTGCACTGATTAACCAAATGCCTGGTTATTATTATTATTTACTTACTTACTTACTAGAAGTATCAGTCAGTCCTCCTCTTTGCAGATTCAACCATTCATTGGAACTTTAGCCGTCTGCTGCTACAGAGAGACAAATCTCTTCCCTCTCTGATTAGGGCTTTCTGATGCAAGCAGAATTCAGGGTAATGTAGTTTAGGACAGGGCCTTTTGCATTCTCTGCCACAGGGTCCCTCACCTTCCCACACTACATTTCCCAGAGTTCTGTGTCCCCCCCCCCCCAGTGAATTCTGCTTTTCCTCTCCTAATGGCGAGAAGCCATTCATTTAAAGAAGACAGCTACCTTTTTTTGGCTTGGCTTTGCTTCCTTGCCTGAAAATAAAATTGACTTTGGGAGGCTTCTGAGATTTCAAAATACAAATTAAAAATTATTGGGTAAGTTTCAATTCTTAAGTTTTTGGTGCGGGCCACGCCCACATCTCAGATATCACCTCGTAAGTACGAATTCATCTAATCCGATACAACTTACAAGGACTAACAAAAAATGCACACATTTATTGATTATACTCGTCAAAAAGCATGGACTCACAACAAACCCACCACTGTGTCTCCACAATGCACATCAACTTCCAGTGAGTATCTTGCATTTGGAGAGTTTGACTTTGTCCCATTTTAGGCAAAGTCAGGGGACATGATAGAGTTTGCTGAAAGTGCCGGAGTATCTCAGGGTTTTGCAGTAGTCTAGTCATGTGCTTTGACCCAATTGCCTGTCCAGACAGACACTGCCGCCAATATCCTTTTCCCTGCACTGATCAGCTCAGGGGAAGCGAATTGTCCTTCATGTCACTGTTTGCCTCCTGTGTCATCGCCATCACTCCCTGTTGACCATGGAGCTCCATCCAAACACCTGGCTGATCTCAGAATAGTTGATCTACCCCTTCCTTCTTGTTGATCATGCAGACAGCTCATTCTGACATCAACAAATATGACAGATAATGGCCAGACACTCATAACAAGCTTTATGACCAATGGGGAGTAGCAGCGGTGACACAGATGTAGCTGCCCAAGATCACTGATATTATAATGTGCTAAATTTGGAGCCAAAGCTCAGGAGGTCTTGGACCATCTGAACACTGGTCCCAAATTTAGAAAATATGTGCTGGAACTGGGACTGCTTGGGGGCAAGTATACACCAGAGTAACCTGGTTCACCTACTAGTGTGAGTGAGCTGCTGATGGGTTACCAGAGCCTTCAAAGATCACAGACTTGCTGTACCAAGGAAGAAGCCACCAAAAGTCTCTCACACAAATCAGGAGGAGGACAGAAGTAACAAAGTCTGGTTTACATGATTTTACTCATAATTCAGTCTCTTGATTGCTTCTTGGATCTTTAAGAGTGCCTTTAAAGTATTGGGATTAGGCTAGAGTGAAAATCAAAAAATAACAGTTCTAAGTAGAACTCTTTCTGAAGTAGTTTGACACTGGCCACTGTCTACCATTGTTAACACCTGCAATAAACTAAATTTCTGTGACTGTGTTTTAGAACACATAAATCTGTATTTACTCTGAGAATCACTGCAACATAAAGTGAACACTAGCATCTTACTTCTAGCATAGAACTGACTGAAGAAAAGAAAAACTTCCACTTGCCTTAGCTGTAGAGCAAATATCATTCCCATATAATTAAAAAGAACTATTTTATATATTTGACACTACATAAGTATGAAACCAATATATTTTTATTTTAAAGAAGGACAGGAATTTTTGTCATGTGCACCTCAGGATTTAATAAAAGTGACAACAAAATAAGGACGTATGTCTTATTGTTAACATAAACTAGAGTTTGGCTCTTTCACCTTGGATGACAGAATCACAAGTCCTGCTCTTCCCTGAAGTTAAATGCGATGCTCTCTTGTATCAAATGGTTGGCACCTTTTTCTCTCCAGGACTGCAGTAGCCCCAAATGTAATTTGAGTTAATATATGAAATGTGCTTGGTAAGTGGATACTTATTGCCTGCAAGATAAATAGTCAAAATACATCAAATCTTGCAATGTTTGGAGAAGATGACATTACAGTTGTTCAGTAGGGCCTTGGGAATGAAATGAATGCTGCTGCTTTTCAAAACAACAACAAAAAATATTTGTTTGATCCCTGGGAAGAAATTATCTCACTGAACATCAAAATGGCAAAATATTTACATGCAGGTATAGATCAGGGAATAATCCTATGTTTAGTTTATGCCAGACAGAGCATTTTAAGGTTTGGTATGAAGTCGCCTTCACAGGTAAATCTTGGAGTTATGCCACCACAAGAGACTTCCTTTGAAAGACTTCTGTATCTCACCAGCAGATGATTAAAAATAGAGAGCTCAGTGCAATTCCTATATTCTTTCAGAGCACATACCAGTGAAAAAGTGTGAATTCTGGTTATTTTATCCTCACATTTACAATGGAAGAAAGTCAAATATTTTGTTCCAATCCAGGATATTTTGAGGTGAAAATGTCCATGCAAAACACACTTTTCATATTAAAACATTTTTGCCTGCAAAGCAATGTCTATTGCAGTCTATTTTCTGCATGAAGTATTGCTTTTTCCACAAATGAGAGTTTCCAAAAAATTCCAAAATTTAAAACTATTTCAGAGACGTTGACAATCTTTTCAATAAGTATTTTGATACTCTTCATCCCTGAAGACAAGAACAATTGCATGTGCCTTTACCTTTCCATGACAGCATGTGTAATTATAGTCCAGCAAAAGAACTAGAGGAAAATAATCCCATTGAACCAATATAATTTTCCATCCCATTGTGTGACTTTGTAACTCCTTTACATGGTGAAATCTTAACAATTTCTAATGCGTTTATAATACAGTAATTATCTTATGTATTTTATTCCCACTGTCTAAAATCTGTTGCAATATATATGCTGTATAACAATGTATTCCACTATTTTAAAACAAAATAAAAATATAATTAAAAAGCAGTATGTTTTCAGTCATGTGCCTTTTAAAATATTGCATTCCTTTTTGCACATGTGTGGTTTTTAAATACAGTCCATGCTTTCATGAATAAAGCATTCAGGGCGAGGTATGGAATGCATGTTGGGATCTTCTTCAAGCTGATATTGGCCCACGAAGGTGCTGTTTGGATCAAATATCTCATCTTAGTGCAAAAAAAACAACGTCAAGGAGTGATTTTCAGCAAGAAAACAGCAAAATAAATAATAGGATGAAATGTTTGGTCATAACGTTTACTGTGAAAGTTCACTTCTTTTAGAGGTTATAAGGAGGTTATATTCCACTTTTCTTTCAATAACCTTAAGGGGCTTTTTTCTTCCCGCTCTATCTTCACAATGACCTTCTGAAGTCAATCACACTGAGAGACAGAGATAGAGACTGACCAGAGAACACCTTATAAATTTCATAGCTAACACATGACTTTTCTTGACTTGAACCCATATATTCCATAGCCAGCAAAAGAACCTTATACCTTGCATACCCTTAGACTCAGCCCTGAACCTGGGGGCCCATGTTTAATAGTGGACAGGAATACATCTGGTCTATCAAAACTAACATGTGAGTTCTCCCTCAAATGCACATAGGTGATGAAATTCATCTCCCAAATTTCTGTCTCCCTCCAACATCCAGTTATAATTCAAAAAACCACCACCATCCTAATATTGTTGAACCTTTTTTGTTTTGTTATGCATGGCACTCTTTGGGAAAGTGTTAGTAAGAAAAGGTCATAAGATGCACTAAGGGAACATTAGAATATAAAAGAATAGAATATCTTTATTGTCTGTGTACATTATACAATTAAATTAAATGCCATCCCCAATATTGTTGTTGCTGCTGCTGCTGTATTATTATTATTATTATTATTATTATTATTATTATTATTATTATTATTTGAAACACAACAAGATTAGTACACAGAACAAAAGATCACTATGCTGGCTGTTGTCGTTGTTGTTTTTGTTGTTGTTGTTGTTATTATTATTATTATTATTATTATATTTATACCCGCTTTATCTCTCCTGCAGGAAACTCAAAGCAGCTTAACATAAAAGCATCAGCATACAATCTAATATATACAAATATGCAAACATTAAAACAGAATTAAGTATAACCAGTATTTTAAAAATTCACAGTTAAAAACCATTAAAATTTACTCAAAGTTAAAAACCAAAGCACCTCCTGAATTTATCTTTAAAATCTTCTTTAAAAGCCTGTCTGAATAAAAAAGTTTATAATAAAAAATACACATTATATATGTAGAATTACCAAAACAAAACATCCATCTTTCCACTAATGCCATATCAGTGTGAAACCATATAGTCACAACTCTGGGATAGAAGCTATCTCTCAGCCTATTTGTCCTTGTTTTTATCATCCTATTCCATCTGCCAGATGGTAATAATTCAAAAAAGAATATCCAGCATGAGATGGATCCTTAAGAATAATCTGAACTTTCTTAAGGCAGCAGGAATGGTAAAGTTCTTCCAAAGAAGAGAGAAGGCAACCAATAATTTTCTGGGGTAGAATGGTAACCCTCTACCATGGTAGATTTCAATGGCAAATTACACTATGTACCTTACTATTTGTTCCTGGGTTATAAATGTCATTTCCTAATTGGTTCTATCATATAAATGTGGGAAAAGTTTATTAAACTGCGAAGTGAAATTCAAATAGGAAACATTAAGTCACCAGCAGGGTGAGGAGAGATGATGACAGGAAATCAGCTTGCATGTAGTTTGTTATATCCAACACTTATGAGATGCAGGGCATCTCAGAGCGTCAATCAGGAAAAAAAAAACTTCTGGCAGATGTACCATACCTTTTGCAGTTCCCTTTAATTTGCATTGCCCAAAGCTTTCTGGACTCCATAAGACCATTTCCCAGGACTAATGGCTCCATGTGGGGACTCTCCTTAAGGTAAAAAGGTAAAAGTCTAGTCATGTCTGATTCTGGAGGTGCTGTTCATCTCCATTTCAAAACCAAAGAACCGGCATTGTCCATAGACACCTCCAAGGTCATGTGACCAGCATGCCTGCATGGAATGCTATTACCTTCCTGCAGAAGTGGTACCTATTGATCTACTCACATTTGCATGTTTTTGAACTGCTAGGTTGGCAGAAGCTGGGGTAACAGCTGGAGCTCACCCCATTCCCTGGATTTGAACTTCCAACCTTTCGGTCTGCAAGTTCAGCTGGTCAGTGGTTTAACCCACTGTGTGCCTGGACTTTTTATCCCACTTTTACAGATTAAGTGCCTGTCTGGAAAGGTCCTTGGAGTTCTTTCATTCATAGAGTGATGATAAATTGAAGCCAGTTTGATAGCTCTTTGTACACAGCTGAAATAAGGATTGCTCCAACAGGACTCTGGGCTTTAATTCCATATTATTTGCAGTGTCAGCCTTATCATAAAGCAATGTGAGATGGACATCTCAGAAAGCAATTTGGGATATCAAAGATCAGCAAGGTAAATTACATTTACCTTGATATTATTGTATTTTTATCCAGAGAGAGAATAATAGCTTTTTTTACTCATGTACAAAATGAGTTGGTTGGCATTAGGTGCTATACAAATCTTGGCTTGGGTGAAGACACAAATGTGCTGTTCTATAAAAGGCAGCAATATTTCTTGGGACAGACTCCTTTGTGACTTGGTAGGAATCTAGTTGTGAGCCTGGATCCCATATGCATTCAGATAGTACTTGTATTATCTCTTCGCTATCTCTCTGCAGTAGTGCTTAGGTAAAGAAAGTCAAGTTGCATAAGTTCATGGTCCTTAGAATGGCCCAACCTTTGCTACCAAGGACACGCAATGAAGTGCAACAAATGAGATAAGCTTCATGTCTTTTTCCTTTGATGACCTTATTCCTGGGAGGGCTAACAGAGCATATGCTGGACACTCATACCTTGGTACATACAATATTTATCTAAATATTCCTTTTAAAAAAAAATGAGCTGTTTGGTATGTGGGCCAAACTAAAGCTTTTCAAATTGTCTCCAAATATCTTTGTAAAGTGCAGTTTTCATAATGTTGTTATGCAGTGTTGCATACGTGGATTACTTAGGGCTAGGTATATGTGTGCATGCAAATGAAGATTTCTTTTATCAGACAATGTCTCCTTAGGCTATTAGGTGAAGCAAAGATTGAGTGGCAGCTTGCATAGCTTGAATACACAAAGCTATGTGTTCGTAAATAGTTCTGAGAGCTGACCGATCCAAACCATGTTTCCTCCAAAGCAAGTTACATTGATTTTTCTAGTGAATTTTACCTTCATGTAAACATGCTTAGGAGTGCAGTCTTTGTTTCAGGGCCAGGAAAGGCACACTTGTTAAGAAACACTTGTGGGTTGCCTAAATCTTCAGGGAGAGGGAAGCTGGCTGCATGACAATCCTACGGCTAATGGCTTACTTAATAAATGCTTGCAAGTCAAAATCTATTTTTATGCAGCTCCTTTCATGTGAAAAGAGAAATGCAGTCTTGTAATCTATACTCTCACACTGCCATCTTCTGGTTAAGACATCATCTTCAGCTCTTTCTCGGTGATCAGGAAAAGCCCATCCCTTGCCTTGACAGACAGGATGCTCAGCTTGTCTCACATTGTTTGAATAATTTGGGCTCTTCTACTCGGAAACCTTGACTTCTCTGTATTGTCGAACCTTGACTTCTCTGTTAATAAAGATGGATGGTTCTAAGGCAAGCCGGAGCCGAATTCAATATGCCTATTTTGTAATGGCATATGAATCACATAAGGAACAAACCACGTTGCTTGACCCCCCGTGTTAAAAATGAGGGAGGGGAGAAAGAAAAAGAAAAACAAAGTTACTGTTGCGACTTTGAAATGAGCAAAGTTGCCTAATAACATCCAGAAGATAGAAAAATCATTTCTGCACAGCTGGCCAAGGGTTATGGCTGAGAGTTGAGAATCCTGAAATAACAAAACGCACACACCAAGAAGTGGGGGGGGGGGAGAGGACTATTTGCTAGCTGCACCTGATTATAATAGTGTGGCACTAGTATTTATATCTAACTGTAATGTAATTTGGCAGTTCCTACTGGGTTTAAGTAAATAAATGGTTGCGCAAGGATCATTTTCAGTTCACTGTCAAGTATGGTCTGAAACTGTGTTTATTTTTAAAAGACAACTATTGATCCATTGCACTCATTCCGTTATGACTTGCACTTCCTCAAATGCCTCTTAGATCATTTTCACAAGACTATATCCCTCCCTCCATGGGTTAGATCGGTTGGCCTGCTGCCAGTCTCGCAAGGTTTGCCTTAACCCTTCGGCTGCTATTGGGGCTACGGTGTAATCTTGCAATGTCAATTTAATGGCAGCAATGTTTCACATGAATCAATAGAACGTCACCTGAAAACATCCAAAAGCACATTCAATGTTGACCTACACCTTGTACAGTCATTTATACTATCTACCTAATGTACCCACAGGAACAGGTCCCTCACAAACATCTATAGCTATTTTATTTTTCTTGTTTTGCTAGCACTACTGTCACCTAAGAAAACAAAACATAGATTGACTTCTTTTCATAATAAAAAGGAATAAAGACTTCTTTGTATACTATCTCATTGCATGTAAAGACTATATTATCCTCACCTCCATGTTTAAAAGAAACTGAAGATATAAGCAGGTCTGGAACATTGATTCCTTTGGGACGAGAATCATCATGTTTCAGCTCAGTTAGGCTTTGGGGCTAAATTCAAAGTCTCCTCAAATGACCAGCATGAGAGTGTCAGGTGAGGCAGATAATAGCAGATATGTTTGGCATCAGCAGCTGGGCCAGGAAAAGAATTCTTTGCTGACCAAGGCTGATACTTGTTACACAAGAGTCTTTTCCTTTCTTTGCCTTTCCTTATTTTAAAAACCCGTTTATTGTTGCAGATGGCTGGCTTGAAATGTACATGCTTACAGATGTTCATTTTATTATTTTTGTCTTAAAATATACCGTCTTTTTCTACAATGAAATGGTGCACATTGCAAGATAAATGTGTTTATCACCAGGGCAGCAAAAAGTTTTAATCTTGCAGTCATGCTAGTGCCTTGATTTAAATGAGCTTAAAATGTGAAACTTCATGTGCACCATTTCATTCTTATAGAGAGAGAAAGCGGGGGGGGGGGGGGAAGAGATTCACAAACAGAACTTAACAATACACAGCAAGAGCAAAATGTTTTGGCTTTTGCTTTCTTCAGTTGCCAAAGATGAAACTGAGCTGCCAGTTTAGAATAAAATATTATCAGCATTCTTGGGTGGATGCTGGTATTATCCTGTTAAGACCAGGCCATGTGGTGGTAGAGTTTTTAGTCTAGACCTCCAAAAACTCTCCCTTTTGCCCAAAATGTCTGAAGGCGATAACAGCTCAATGCCAAACAGAGAAGCTGTGCTGTTCCTGAAATACTTGCCCACTGTTCTTCTTGTTTCCTGATTAGAATAGCAGGCGAATGGTTCCTGAAGCATGAGTGCAGATCTGTGCTAGTTTTGCCTAACTACTACTATCGTCATGCTGCATTCCTGTATTCAATCACATAAATATGATTGCACAGTAAGTATATACATATAAGCAAGGGGAGAGGGCCTTCCCACATTCTCTCAGGCTGGTCCCAAGAGAACGTCTGAACACCTACCCCAGAAAGGATGCACTTTCTGGGATGGATGTGGACAGCCCCCCAGAACCATCTGCGTTAAACGCGGATGCTTCTGGGATAAAGGCCTGTCTTCATCAGGCCTCTGATAACCCAATTCAAAGCAGATAGTCTGAGATTTTCTAGTTTGATATTCTGGCATATAGGGCTGTATGGAAGGGCTCTTAGTAGTAGCTCTGATATGCTATTAAGGTACAGGTTGAACATTCATAATCCACAATGCTTGGGATCAGAAATGTTCAATGTTTTGGATTTTGGGGGGTGTTGGGATAATTGTATATACATAATGAGATACCTGGGTGATGGGACCCAAACATGAAATTTATGTGTGCTTCATATACATCTTATACATATAGCCTGTAGATAGAAAGTTTGTGTACACTGAACCATCAGAAAGCACTACCACTATCTGTAGCATTTTGGAGTATCTGGGATTTTGGAATTCCAGATAAGGAAATCTTAGTCTTTATTGTCTTTTTCCTGACAGCAACCACCCACCATATGAAATTGCAGGGCAAACAGAAATTCAGGAGGCAAAACTTGACTGTGTGGGCATTGTAAACATCATGACTTAATAAGTATTAAACGTGCACTGGCCTGTTTTTGTGTGTCAGTGGTGTTTTGAAAGAACATGTGCAGGATATACAGATTTTTAGCAATTTCCTGTAGTCCGCAGCAAAAGTCAGCAACGAACATTTCTGTCAGCTTTCCAAAAATTGAACAATATACTCATTCACTAACAAAAGGGATTGTTCCTGTCTGTGATCTTTGCCTTTGGGCTTTAGGACAATAACTTTGCAGTGGTATTCATACATAACTTGGTTGCAATTAGGTTTGTAATTTTCAGGATCTTTCCATTACAATGTTCACTGATCACTTTGTTAAACAGGATATATGGCCATTGTCTTCTTCTGTCATATTTTATAGAAGAAAATGATCAAGAGGAACAAAGTGGCATAAAATATTATACTCAGAACTGGACTGACCAAGTTATTTGAAAAGTATAGATGTAAAATTATATTACGATAAATGCAGCATATAAACCTCAAGGGGAACATTGCACAAAATAATAGTTAGACCAAAAACCTGAGAAGGTAACGTTTGAGGGTTACAAACCCCAGAATTTCCTCATCAATGGCTATGAATCATCACATTGGGGAAGAATGCAGCTGCTAAAAGGTGGGTTGGGGGCAATGAAGAAGACATTGTCTAGTTCCACCTGATAGAACTTTACACTCCATCTTCCAGCTCCAGGATCTGTTAATTATTGAAGATAACAGGGGGCACATCACATATTCAGCCAGACAATCCTCCATGAATAATCTATTTCCTTTATGTGGATATGGAAGAAGTGCAATGGAATGCAACCCCAATAAACACACTAGGGAATGAAGACAAGACAACAAACTTGGGTTTAAACGTGCACTTAAATGTATTATCACCAAAATAGTCACCGCCATAGCAAGAATTAAACCAAATATTCCTCTTTCAGTATATAAACTGAAAGGTGTTGGAGACATAAATATAGGCAAGTATCTTTACAGTGTGATCCTCCAGTATTATTGTACAGTCATCCTTTGCTTTGTTTTTGCAGCAACAATTCAAGGAAATCTCCCACACTTAGCCAACCCCAGCAGCACAGGAAGACCTCAAGCAGTGGAAAGAATGGGAGCATCTCAGGTATCTAAATCCATCTCTCTAGCAGATGATTTCAGGTCAGGATTACACTCCTCATTTTTTTTATTGTAAATGATTTTCAAATGATTAATTGTTTGTTGTTGTTTTTTTCCACTAAGTTCCTCCAACAACCATCTCTTTTTAACACTTCTGATGATTCTCTGGGTTTTAATCCTAATCTGTGTCATACCCCAATCTCAACAATAGATATATCTGATATGAAAAAGATGCTGATGACCACAGTGATGAGGAAGATATGATGTAAATTTAAGGGAGAATAAAGGGAATTCACTATGATGGCGCAGTGGGTTAAAGCGCTGAAGTGCTGAACTTGATGATTGAAAGGTTAAAGGTTCGAATCCGGTGAGTGGCATGAGCTCCCACTGTTAGCCCCAGATTCTGCTGACTTAGCCATTCGAAAACATGCAAATGTGAATAGATCAATAGGTATCACTCCGGCAGGAAGGTAACAGCATTCCATGCAATCATGCCGGCCACATGACCTTGGAGGTGTCTATGGACAATGCCGTCTCTTTGGCTTAGAAATGGAGATAAGCACCAATCCGCAGAGTCAGACACAATTAGACTTAATATCAGGGAAAAGCCTTTACCTTTACACTAAGGGGAATTCACTTTGTAACTTCTTTGTGAACTACATTACATGTTCCACATTCACTAGATTTAGGAGCACAGGATCCTCACAAAAGCAGAAAAACCATGCATTTAAAAAGCCCTCCTTTTTTCACCTGAGAGAATACCTCTCTATGGATATCTAGATCCTCCAGTTAGATTGCATGGTCATATTCTTCCAAACATTGCCCTTAGAGTTGTACTGAGAGACATCAAGATTCCTAGAGCAGAGCCTATGGACTCATTCTGCATGACCTAAAGATTCCTACAGGAGACTGTATTAATTAAATCTCCAAATAATTAAATCCACAAAACTAAACCGGAAAACGTGGAAGACCAAGTATACAATAAAAAAGAAAAAGGAAACGTATTTTTTTAAAAAAACAAATGCACTTTCAAAGATTAAAAAGAGGAAAGTATTGGCTTTAATATTCCATGTGATGTAGTCCTATTGCTTGTAAACTGACTGACACAATACAAGAATTTTAACAGAATGTTTTAAATGTCAGATTTTTAAAATACCTGGATTTGCATATATGTCAATAGCAAAATGTTTTGGAGACGTGACTTAAGTTTAAATGTGAAATTCATTTATGTTTCATATCTATTTTGCATACATACCCTGAAGGTTATTTTATACAATATTGTAAATAATTTTGTGCATAAAACAAAGTTTTTGTATATGAAACCATCAGAAAGAAAAAGTGTGACTATCTCAGATATCCATGTGTATTGGAGTATTGTGGAATTTGGAATTCCAGATAAGGGATGTTCAACCTGTATAAGTCTCTCATAAGCTACTTAGTATTCTCCCTGTTGAAAGTGGGGGAAACAAAGTAAACTCCTTGGGTTTTTTTTAAAACTGTCAGGGCGAACAATAATATCAAAATAAGAAAATGTAGAACAATAAAACCAGATGTTAACATGGAAGTAGAACAAATAATACAATCCACAAGAGCTAGGAAACCTATCAATGAAACTGCGCAAGCACACACTGCAGAGCAGTTTCAGTAACATGATGGCAAGACTGGGTTTTGAAAGATAATAAAATTCGCCACTAGGCAAGGCTCTCAGGGACATTTATTCTGTTTGCAGGCATTCTGTGTGTAAGTTTATTCTATTTCTTTGGTTGAAGAAAGCTGATAGCAAAAAATCAATTCATTGGAAATGTGCTGTTGGATGAGAGTTCTACAGACACTGTGGACAGTTAAAAAGACTAATAAATCAAGCCTGAATTTTCCCTAGGAGCCAAGATCAATAAATTGAGATGGTTGTACTTTGGATATATCATAAGAAGACTTAGGAGCCTCCAGTGTTAAACCCTTTCTGCCGGCAGGACTGAAGACTGACAGGTCGGAGGTTCGAATCCGAGGAGAGCACAGATGAACTCCCTCTGTCAGTTCCCGCTCCCCATGTGGGAGCATGAGAGAAGCCTCCCACAAGGATGGTAAGACATCAAAACATCTGAGCATCCCCTGGGTAATGTCCTAGCAGACGGCCAATTCTCTCACACCAGAAGCGACTTGCAGTTTCTCAAGCCACTCCTGACACAGGCATGTAGCCGGAGGGGGGGGGCCTCGGGGGGCTTACCCCCCCCCCCCGAAATTCTCATGGTGGTTCGCGAAAAGGCCTTACTGGTGCATTATTTAAACTGTTATGTTTCGCCCCCCCCCCCCCCGAAATGAAATCCTGGCTACGGGCCTGTCCTGACATGAAAAAAAAAAAAAGACATGACTCATTAGAAAAGACAATACATCTTGAATTTCCTTTTCCTGGAAACCTGAAAGAGTCCAAAAACCAAAACCTTTTGCTGCTTCCTCCCCACCCAGCCCAGTCCCCAAACACTTTGAGGATTGGGATTGAGGATTGGGACAACAGAAGAACAGCATTAATTGGCCAATGGACGAATGAATGATAAGAGACAAAAGGAAAGGAGGTAGTCTACTGAATTACTACCAAAATCACCTCTTTGCCAGTATTTTTTAAATTAACAATGACAGTTCCATTTAATTTTCTTTAAAAGAACAGGAAGTGCCAATTGTTAGTCGATAAAATAATATTGAAATAGTATGGATTGACTATTTTAAAGCCTATGGTTCTTTGCCATATATGTGCCACATGTACGAATAAAAATGCATTGAAATTTTAGGTTTCAGCAAAAACATTAGAAAATTCCTCCATTATAATGACAACATGAAACATTTTGGGGAAGAAGACATCTGATGTATATATCTAAGATTAAGGTACATTCAGTTATAAGTTGGCAATACCTACCTTTTCTCTGTGTACTTGTATATTTATAATTTTATTCAGACTAGATGTATACTGTATGTTGTGTTTATATTGTCTGTTTTGATAAGGCCAATTGACTGATCAATAAAAATATTTCATGAATATTAACAGTAAATGGAGCTCTGGCATGGGCTGGTCCACGAGGTCATGAAGAGTCAGAAGTGACTAAATGATTTTTTTTTGTCGTGTCAGGAGCAACTTGAGAAACTGCACATCGCTTCTGGTGTGAGAGAATTGGCCGTCTGCAAGGACGTTGCCTAGGGGATGCCTGGATGATTTGATGTTTTTATCATCCTTGTCGGAGGCTTCTCTCATGTCCCCGCATGAGGAGCTGGAGCTGATAGAGGGAGCTCATCCACCTCTCCCTGGATTTGAACCTGCGACCTGTCGGTCTTCAGTCCTGCCGGCACAGGGGTTTAACCCACTGTGCCACCGGGCACAACAGTAAATAAAGAAGAACTTGATAGATTTGGTATTAAGCTTGAAATGTGTCAGAGTAATTCCTTATCTGCCTTATCATATTGTTGCAACTTTAAATAATACTCAAGATAACAAATCAAGGATATTGTTGTTACTTGCTATGGTGTTAATTTTTATTTAACATCATCCTATGAATAAGAGACCTCAAAGACATCTGACCTCCAACCCCTCCAAACTCGGAGCAATGGCATCCTTAATTGAGGCTGCCTAACTTTAAAACTGCCTTCCTCTTTTCCTATTACATTCCACTTTACTAAGCTTTCTCATCTTTCCCAGTGAATCAAAATGGATAAATCAGGAATATAGAATATCAAAGCAAGCTTGAAAATGAGCCATTTATTCTGTAGGGATGATTTGAAACTATATAGAAGGCCACCATTAGAAACTGCATGCTTATTGAATACTATAAGAATAATTAGCCAAGACATCTCAGTGGAATTGTGAATTGATAAATGAATTACACTATCAATAAATAGAGGCAAAATTGCTGAATCAGAAGGAATAAAGTTCTTTGATGGCAATACCATTAAAGGCTTCAATCTGAAAATTGTAAACATTTGGGAATACTGTAAGCTGAATATTCAAGAGAGAGAAAGAAATTATTAGTGCTGAGTACACAGAGTATAGAAAGTCTTAAAATCATTACATCACATTAGAAAAGTATTACAGGCCATATATCCCTAGGGTCTTCCATTATACATTGCTGGAACTGTTGATTGAGTCAAGCAGAACTTGATGAAATAGAATAGCTTAGAAAATTATGACAGCAAACCAGACTTTATAGTCTATTTGATGTTGTTCTGTGCCTTCAAGATATTTCTGACTTACGTGAACCTATCATGGGTTTTCTTGACAATGTTTGTTCAGAGGGGGATTGCCACTGCCTTTATCACTGGCTGAGAAAGTGTAATTTGCTCAATGTAACTAGTAGATTTCCATAGCTGAGTGGAGATCTGAACCTTGATCTTGGAGGGTTATAGTCCAACACTCAAAGCACTGCACCATCCTGATTTCTTTGACTGTATGTACTATGAACACAGTGAGAAAGATAGAATAATACAACAATAGCAATAATAATAATAATAATAATAATAGGTTGCTGAAGAAGAGAAACAATCCATAAGTGAATATATCACAGTAGTAGGCAAAGAAAAAATGTTGATAAACGTATATAGAGAGAAAATTATTAAACAAGAAAAATCTGTGTGTAGAAAGGAAATTATGAAAAATCACCTTGAAGTCTTGCAGAAAGAACCACAACATGGTCCGTACTTTAAAGAAAAGGTTAAGAATGGGAACATGTGAATATGATTACAAAATGAGTCATTTGTATCTGAAAACAAGTACTATAAATATATTTGTGTCAAGGCAAACGCAGGGTATCCAAAATTCTCTTTACAATTTGAATTCGACATAAAACTGAAATAGTAATTTTCTAAAATCCTGCACTGAAAAAATAACTATAGATAGTAAATATCATCTATGTAAAGAAAAAAATGAAACTATCTGTCATTTTATTAATTTGTGTGGGGGAAAAATCACAGACACAGAAGAAAACTCATGAAAAAGTAGCTGCAATGAAGCATTCAAGCATATGTAAAATGATTTCCTACCTGAAAAAACTTATTGGAATCTAACATTGCAAAAGTTGTCAAAAGTAGCGGAATAAACATCTTATGGGATTTGAAGATCCAATTGATTAAAAAAAAATAGAGCACAAGATGCCAAATAGAGACTGTGGTTGATAAAAAGACAATCTGGATTATAGATGTGGCAACTCCAGAGGACAGAAGAATAGAAGAAAAAAGAAGGAAATGACAATAAAATATCAAGACCTGTAAATTGTAATTCAATGGCTTTGGGGAGAGAAAGCAACTGTGCTTCCAGTGGTGATAGCTGGTCTGGGAACAATTCCAAACAGACTGAAGAAATACCTGAATGATATCGTCATAGAGAGAACAACCAAAACATCTCTCTGATTCCTAGATTCTTAGAATCCAATTCATTGTTGGTCCAGTTACACCTGGTAAACTCTGCAAAGAGATCCCAGACTAAGAACCATTTTAGAGAATTTTTAGCAAGCAAAAAAGAATCAAAAGGACCTATTGGGCAAGTAAATTGCCATCTGAAAGGTGATAAAACTAACTTTCTCTCAAAGGAAAGAGGAATGCAGTTTAGTAACAGATAAAGCTTGATTTCAAATCCCCATTCAGGAAATGACCTTAGGCGAACTACTATTTCTCAGCTTCATTTACTTCATTTATTGTAATTGTAAAACAGAATCAGAAAAGAATCAGGTACACTATCCAGACAGTGGAGAATTTAAAATTTAATAAATAAATATTCTTGGCTAACTGCAAATGTAAGGCAAAACTTTGCCATAAGACTGCTGGTATAGACTTTGCCTGAAGCTGTATGTGTGTAAAGGTAAAGGTTTCCTCTTGACGTTAAGTCTAGTCGAGTCTGACTCTGTGGCATGGTGTTCATCTTCCTTTCTAAGCCAAAGAGCCAGCAGACGCCTCCTAGGTCATGTGGCTGGCATGCCTGCATGGAGTGCCATTACTTTCCCGCCGAAGCAGTACATATTGATGTATTCATATTTGCATGTTTTTGAACTGCTGGGTTGGCAGAAGCTAGAGCTAACAATGGAAGCTCACTCCATCCTACAGGTTCAAACCACTGATCTTCTGGTCAGCAAGTTCAGCAGCTTAGAGGTTTAATCCACTGTGCTACTGAGGCCCCAATGGGTATGGCCATTCTTAACAAAAATTACTGGATCTACATTTATTCTGAATTAGCCCAATGGAATGACCTGGTTGGTCTTAAATCTTATTTGGGCGAAGGCATCATGCAACACTGTCAACCACCATCACACTACCTGAAAGTTCAGATTCAGTATAAAGAAGTTATTTATTTGTTATTTTGCAAACAATTACATAGAATCAATTTCTAGTTATGGTTCAGTCATGTTTTTTAAATGAAGCACTAGGCTTTTTCTTGTCTCTTATAACTGGATTTCAGCTGAATAAATAATAATGCATTTATAATTTTGAGCGTGCATTCTTATGTTCTCATATTCTCATTAAATTCTTCCATCACCCATCCAAATTTTGTGCTTGACTGTATTTGTACAGCATTGATTTCTGAGTAAGCTCCTAAGGTGAGGTGTGATCAATTATATGGACAGGCTCACTGCACTTTCTTACTTCTAAAATATCCCTGGAGGCTTTCACTATTTCTCAGTGTCATAAACGTTAATCTTTATGGGCTCAAAGCCTAAAATTATACTACAGTCTCTTGTTTATCTCATATATGCAAGCATTACTTTAAAAACCATTCAAGTCAGTATTTCCTATGATTGTTATCTACTAAAATCTTTAAATCAGATGCTCTTCCCCCCAAAGATGCTGTTGAAAGGGTATTGCAAGTAAGAGCATATGTCACTGTCTTCAGTAAATGAGACTATAGGGGCCCATGTAGCTCAGCATTAGCAAGAAATTTACACAGAGTTTGGAAAGGGTGCACCTCAGCTCCCTGAACAATTACTTCCATGGCAATTAAAACACCAGCAAATATATGATAGCATACCTTTTTCAACTTGTCACCCTGTTGATGTGTTTATCCAACATATCTAATAGGCACTACACTGGGATATCTATGAAGAACTAACAAATTTCGGAATGATGCTAATCAAACCCATGTGATTACTGTTCAGACAAATCAGAACTGTAACATGCTTTAACAATGCACTTTTACAGAAATAATTTAAAAAAAAACAATTGTCCAGTAACAGCCCTAGATGAAAATAATTCTCAACTCTATACCAAGAAAGCTGGGTTTTGGTACTTTGCTTCTTCATTCCGCCTATGTACTTTCTGTCTTTGAATGGGAAACCTTTTTGTCTGCATTCAAGTTGCTTTTAAATAGTTTCCATAACTATTTTCAAAATACCAATTTCTCAGAACAAACCAGATTATCTCCTTCTAATTTGTCCAGGTGACCTACTGTAGAATATTAATAAAAGACTATTTTCTGCCTGTAGTCCTGTTTTCACTGTGGAAAACTGTGTCACTCCCATTAAAATACTTTTAATCTATTCAGTTTGTGATAGCTGAAGTGCCGGAGCCTTCTGGGCTTTGTAATATAATAGCACCCCTTTATCACATTCATTGGTTTATTGGAACCAGCTTGCACAGATGATTTAGTTTATCGTGGTGAGGCCACCACTACAGGGCTTAGAAAGCTCAGTTGGGGGACTCTTCTGTCATGTTTAATGGTTCAGAGTTTGAGAATGCAACACTCCTGGCTTTCCCCATGCTTTTTTATTTGTTTGTGAAACAAGAGTTCATTTGATTTAAGGGTTGCTTGCATTATTTATTACTCTGATGCAGTTTCTGCACATGGGCTGGAATGTCTGTGCTATTATAATAGCAGAACGTGGGTTAGGTCAGGCACCCTGAAACTATCCATACAGAGCAGGGTCATCTCAAAGCTCCAGAGACCATAATCACAACTCAAGAACCCTCATCCTTCACAGTAAGAAGGTTTACCCTAACATATTCAGGAGATATGTATTTACTAGGGCTGGGTAACAACGGAAAAATTTGTTTCTAAACTCGTTTCGTTTCTAGGGGGTTCATTGCATTTCATTTTTTAAAAGAATTCCGAATTTTTCTTTAAAAAAAATTCGTTATTTACGAAATTTCGTAAATTTCGAATTGATTCGTTAATGGCGGACGTGATTGCGCAATACGCTAAAAAAAACCCTCCAAATGGGACAGGGGGAACTTCTGAAGCTTCCCTCTCCCTCTGTTGTTGACTGTTGGTGTGATAATTTATTTTTTTATCACTGATAAAACAAACAACAACTATAAAACTTGCACCAGACATATGGAAATAATAACGAAACAATTTTGAAACGATTTCGAAACGATTTCGAAACTATTTCGAACCAATTACGAAACAATTACGAAATAAATTGAAAAATTCGTTTTGATTTTTAGTTGCTCCTGCATGGCTCAATATCGGATCGTAAGCTGATTTAAATACGAATCAATAACGAAATACGAAATTAACGAACGAAACCGCCCAGCCCTAGTGTTTACATCAAACCTTCATGACCAGCCATTGTTGTTCTAGGCTTTTCCAAGTTGTAATTTGGGACGAAGTCTCACAATGGAAAGATCATGTCAAAATCTGGCATGAGACATATATCAGATTTTGGGATGAAATCTCACAGGACTAAAAATCCCCCAAGAGTTTGTGTACTTGCAGGCATATAAGCAGATGGTCATTTTCAGCCAACCTTCAAGAGTCAGAAAGCAGTAATATCAAAATGACTCACAAATCATTCACTCCTCTTTTCTGACACCCAAAATATGTTGCTTGCAATGGCCACTCTGCATAATGTTATATGTCATTTTAATACAGGACATCTCTCATGAGTACAGCCTTATAGAGAAAGTAATTTCCAACCTGGCACAATTATGCCAGGAGGTGCAGTTTCCTTGACGAAATTTACACAAATCTTACTGTGCTCACTTGGGATATGAGGACCAAAATCATATTGGTATACTGTACTGGAGTAGGCTGTTGCAGTCAGAGAGGGACCCATGGGTGCCATAGTTAGGAAGGAAGTAGGGTGTTAAAGAAATAAAGTTAAAAAAATGCCAGCTTCCCATGTCAGTGCTATGTGACCCTGGAAAAAGATGAACCACAGCATAGATGCACTTAAAGGGTCCCGGTTGGCATCTATCAATTGACTTATGTCAGAGTAGCATATTGTCATCACAAGTGTACAATATGTATCAAAGAAAGCTGAGAGTGAATGTGTAGAAAAAGACAGGATAGAACAAATGATCTGGAGAGGTTTCCATATAGTCCGACAGGCTCCGAGGAGGAAGCGTCCTGGCAGCATGCAGGATGCCAATTTCTCCTCGTGTGAAGAGGTTGTAGGTAATGGTTTTGGAATAAGTTATGACTCAAGGGCATTACTCAGTGCTTGGGTGCCTAGGGCAAAAGAGGAAAAAACTGCCTTCTGGCATGACCACTAACATCATCATGTCTATGGGCACAAGTAGGGCAAAAGGAGGGAGGAGTCCTCATTGGCTAGAGCCCTCCCCCAGCCAAACTAATGCTTGTAAAATTCCAGCAGAAGGAGTTATTTAGAGTTATATGCCTCCAAGTCCTCTAATTTGTGGCAAGCTAATGGGTTAACAGTGTTTGTTCAAGGAGATTTGCCATTGCTTTCTTCTTAGGAGGTGAGACTTGCACAAGATCACTCATAGGGTTTCTATGACTCAACAGGGATTCAGATTCTAGTCTCTTAGAATGCTAGACCACTACTCAAATCACTAAACCACACTGACTCTCTCACAATGTTATAAGGAAAACATGTTATAGAATCATACAGAAATAACCGTGACTTGGAACTGAACTCAAATGTATAGTGTGGGCAGTGGAGAAGCAATTTAATAGGAATATTAATGTAAATTATTTTAACAAGTGTTCATCCAGATAAAACTATTAACTGTGCAGGGTTGCTAAAATCTATACAGCTGATGCAGTCAGTGCAAAATTGTTTGTAGTCTCACATAGTTAATATTTAAATGCATATTATATTTGAACATACATTATTTTCAGGTTCTCTAGATCTATTGCATTCAGAGATCCTTTTGTGAAGTGGACAAATTTATCGTGGTGACATTGATAACTGACTCTACCAAATGGATTACTGTAGCCAACTCCAGCTTTGTGTAAATCCATATTCATAGACGGAAAAGGACAAGTATGTAATTCCACTTGACCACATAGCTTCAAAAATGGAAATTAGATTTGGCCAGTCCTACACAACAGAGCTATCAGATGAACTGGTGAAACATACCATAAGAAATCAGATACATCAGCCTGAAGTGAATTAGAGCAAGTTTGCCAAATACTATAAATACAGATTTGTTGACTTAAAGAAATTATCCTTGCCAGTTACCCAATTGTGGGAAATTACAGAAGAATGCTAGCTCATGGCTCACATACCAAAGTGTTATGCTTCCCAGTTGAAGCATATGGAAAGTATTATGGTTTTAAACCATATTTGATCCATTTTTTCTAATACGTAAACCACAGAATATCCTATAATATTCTTTGTGGTATCATTTTTAAAGAACCAGTTGTTGACGAAACCAGTCTTTCTAATCTATCCATTTTAATAGCGACTATGATGTTATCCAATGCAAATACTACTACAGCCATGTAAACGCCCTGTATCTGCTCTTAGTAGCGATGAGTGAGAAATTTCCTCCAGCAAGGCCTGAATTTTCCTCCCATTGTTTACATAGTTCTGAACCTTTTATCTTTACTGGCAAATGCATAGTTGCAAACTCAACATTATAGCAGCAAAGTTTGATCAAAAATATAAATATAATTATATATTTCAGTACATTTGACCAATTAAAAATTGCCCTGAATTGACTTCATATTTTTAAATATGTTCTCAATTTAAGTACAGCTGCAATCTGGAAAAAAGCACATCTTTTTCTGCTGCCCAAGATAGGGGAGATTTGTTTTAAGAAGATATTTACTGCAAAATAGGTGTATAACTTATTTTAAAAAAAATATTTTCAATGATGGTTATTTAGAGATATACTTATGGTAGTATGGTAGCTAATATACAGGACAGTTATAATATATAGTGGAGTCTCCTTCTCTAAAGGTTTTTTAAACAGTGGTTAAGAGTGCTTTGATTATGTTTTCCTGCATGACAGGAGGTTGGATTGGATGGCCCTTGTGGTCACTTCCATCACAATCCCATGTGATTAATGAATGATGATTTCTTTAATTAGCCCCCAACTACAATGAAAAATATAGGCTGGCTTCTTGTTAGCTATAAGGTCATAAGTTGTGTTGGGAATCAGGTGCTGTTAGGCTCTCTGGGGTGATTCCACAATAATATAGCAGAGTGCAAGATGCACAGTTCATAAGGAGTAGAAACGTACATGTAGTGAGCAAGGATTTGCTTCCATTCAACAGGATGGAACAGGATTGCAGATCCACAAAGATAATATGTTTATTAAAGATAAAAGAAATCAATTCTAGATGGGAAAGGTTCTTGGAGTTAACTAGCTTTACTGAGCTATCTTCTAAGGAAAAGAAAAAGGAAAAATAATAAAAGTAGCTATGTCTACTACATCTTGCCTGGCCAATGGCAAGATGCCTCCTCACTGTAGAGAAGACAAAGGAAGAAGAAGGCCAATGTGGGGAACACTGCCCACATGGCTTTGCCCGGGTAATAAAAATACCTTTAAAGAGGAAGTTACTTTTTTCCCTGAAGAGATCACATTCCTAAGTATTCAAAGGGGGAGGAGATAGTGGCATGCAAAGATGAGTAAGACAACCCCTTCTTAACCCCTTCTCTTAAAATAAGCTTGCTAGGGAAAATTGGAGAGGAATCCCTCAATCTAATCTGTCTAGGCTAACTACTCATTGAGAGCTGGAGACTTGTGCAGGGATGAAACCCAACAAGTTGGACTTAGGACATTATCACCGCTTCATATTCCCATTTGCAACTTTGATACAATTTCCCCAATTACGAATGACCCTGAAACCCACCTTATAACCCATTTCAACCATGTTCGCTAGCAGATGGCCACTGGTCACATCATTCTGCATAGCAAAATAGACATGTCACTCTGACTTCACAGTATATTTGATGTATGATCTCAGTCATTGTAGAAGTGCTTTGTCCTAACTTTCTTCCATAATTACTGCTCCTGGGCCAAAATTATAGATCAATTTCTCTGAAATGAGTTTTGAATTTTTGGCATCTTCTGAAATGTCCCAACAAAAAGGTCCCATCCCAATCAAGCCAATGAGCATCTTTCCTCTAGTTTCAGTAGGCTTTGGATCATGTCCTCAAGCGCCAGAGCACTTCTTCAGGAGCCTTGTGGTTGCTAGCCAAAGTTAAAATGACTGAGAAGGAGTTTCTAAGAAACCCTGTTGGTTGTGTGCTGGCAAGATTGTGCTTACCCCCTCCCATTCCCAATGGCAAAAGAGTTCATTTTACAGTATAATTGTATCATGCCTGGCACTCAATCAAATGGCAAAAATGCAGTTCATTGTAAGTTTCTATTTATTGTAGCTGTGCCATTATGCCTCGTTAAAGTGTCTGACTCTTCATCTCAATTGAAAGAAAAGCTTTATTGCCAGCTAAAGTACACAACTAATGCAGGTTAAAATGCGTTCTCTCTTAACGCTTTTGAGGTTTAACTCTAATGTGGTCTGTTATTACTTTTCAGAGAGGAAATGAATTGTGATGTCAAGGAAAGTGTATCTTCCATTATTACTTGATGTACCAAATCAACGCTTAAATAGAGACAATAGTACTTCATGAATAAGAAACACCACCCAGTTGTGGCTTCTGTGTTCATTTAAATGAAGAGATGTCAAAAAAGAAAAAGATAATCGTGGCTCATTATGGATTATTGTGCATTTTATGTGTGTTTGTGAAAGAGAAGGATGAGAGAGGCATAAAGGCAGACATCTGAGAAAGAGTAACTGGGTTTCAGTAGGAGAGTTATCCCAAAGGGAATATCCTGGAAATTTTTGTATGTTCAGAAAATTATCATATGCCTTACCTGGAGAAGGCATCCTTCATGGAGGAGGAAGAAAGTAAAGAGAGTGAGTTTCAGCAAGAAAAATGTGAAGGACTGGTGAAGAATCCAGTTTATCAATACTGACCTTCACCAGTCAAGAAAAAAAGATGGCCCCTTCCCTTCTCTCCTTCAATAAACAACTGAAAACTTACTTTTGCTCATTAGCATACAGAGAGGAGGAGGATTAGAGGATGAGAGGTCGCTACCAGACCTTGGATTAAAAACTATAATTATATTTAGGCTTCGTTAGACCATGTCAGTCCAGTTAACATCACCAGCCGCAAAACCAACCCAGATATCTCAATGAACCTTTGTTGGCCTGTGTAAATTAATGTGGACATTTGATATTTTATATTTAGGTTTTATGTTAGATATAATTTTTAGATAGTTTCCATTTTATTTGTTCTATATATGTCATGTTATATGTTATTTTCACATGTGGGGGTGCAAACATTTGGTTTTAATCATTGATGTAATGTTTTAAAATGTTATAATGTGTGTTAATTTTAATTTTAATGATTTTTATTGTATGTTGTTTTTAAGGCATTGAATAGTTGCTTATGTGTAAAGCCGCCTTGAGTCACCTTCATGGTTGAGAAGGATGGGCATAAATATGGTAAAAAAAAATACTCTGGGTTATTATGTCTACATTTGTTATCGTACTGAGGCATTGAATATTTGTCTTTTTTGTTTGTTTGTTGGAATCCACCCTGAGTCCCCTTGGGAAGATAAATAAAGATTATTTATCTTTATTTATTGGAATATAAATAAATATTATTATTATTATTATTAACATAGGACCTGTTTGCAGGGTTGTTATAATATACATCAATCCCATATTGCCTTCAATATGGATAAGATATCACTCATCCCCACTTTATGTTCTGCTGTATCTTGAAGTTGTTCCCTCTTCCACCCCAGTGCAGAATGCACTAGCTGAATTGCTTAAAAAGATATATTGCCTTCTCTCAGATAAGCCCCCCCCCCCAAGGTAGAGAAACACAGGGTATAAATAGAATACATAGAATATTTTAGTTCTATATGTGGGTGGGTGGGTGAGAGGGACCAATCCTGCTAAATAAGTAACAAGAATTCAAAACTACTGTTTTGTTATTTATGCCATTGTGTTACCAAAAGCCTCAAAAACAAACAGGACTTCCAGAATACAGCTCTCTGGCATTCAAAAGAAGATGTCGGTCTCAAAATCAGAGCTGTCCATGGACCTGTAAGCTGGGTCCAGAGGATCTTTTGTCCAGATACCTAGTTTCCCAATATCTGTTCTCACTGCTTTTCTTGAATCAAAGTTGGAAATATTTAGTCCTCAAGGTATTTTTGGATGTCAGCTCCTTTCAATTCTCATCTAGTATGACTAAATAAAATGGATTGTGAGAGCTGACATCCAAAACATCTGCAAGGCCACAAATTTCCAACCCTGCTCTTAAGTTATCCAGATACACTCCACTGCCTGCATTTTAGGGGCTATTTTTTATTTTGATCTCCATAAGAAATAGTTATTATTGAATGACACTAGTGTTATCTTTTCTAGTCTTCATGGACTTTACACTGTTTGGTGCCATTTCACACCCAACATTTCAGAGGAAGATTTGGATGAACAGTTGCCCTGCAGGTTTAGGCAGAGTGGAATTTCTCTCAGCAGCACATTGGTAACTTTGGTCAATGATCAACATGTAGCAGTTTATAGAAGAAACTGTATCCTGCTGACATTTTTACATTTTTGGCAATCTTTGTTGTTATTTATAATGGGATACAAATAAAGCTAGAAAAATAGGTACCCCAGTTGGGTAACTGGGTGCATTTGTAGTGGAAATTCTTTAATTTTGAAGACTCTAGCCAATGTATTTCACACAGAATCTATGTAGGAGGAAAGACAAAAAGAGCTTCAAAGTATTGGGGGGGGGGTGTTTACTCCCAAAGATTTTAGTTCTTCTTTGCTTAGAAGATATTCCCAGTCCTCTCTGTGCCTATTGTTGAGGATAAAGCTTAGCCACGGTTTCACTTGCAAAGAAATGGACTTACATCTAAAAGTAACGTTGGGAGAGATTCTACCTCGTGTACATCTCAAATTTTATACCTAACTAGCCGTCCCCTGCCACGTATTACTGTGGCCCAGTCTGTGTGTATGTGTTTTGTGTGAGAGTATTTATTTATTTATTTATTTATTTATTTATTGTGTCAGGAGCAACCATATGTGTATATCTCTGTGTATATTTGAGAGTATATGTGTATATCTCTGTGTATATTTGTGTAATAATAATAATAAACCTTTATTTGTACCCCACTACCATCTCCCGCAGGACTCGGTGCGGCTTACAAGAGGCCGAGCCCAAAGTACATCATTAACAAAAACACAACAGACAGCAATACAATGCAACAATAAATAAGCAAACAATAAAACAGTAACAAAAGCATGACACTGTTAAAAACCTGTGGCAGGGCCAAATGTAATAGTTAAAATTCTAAAAATGCTGGGCATGTCCAGGTGAGGTAGACTGGATATTTTGGGAATAGAAGGGTGTACAGTGTATATGTGTATATATGTGTGTTTGTGTAAATATGTGTTGTAATTTATTATTATTATTTGCTTTTTAAGTCTCTGTATTTTTCACTGTTTTATCATTGGCCTGATAGGTGTATTGTGTACCAATTTGGTGTCAATTCGACCAGTGGTTTTTGAGTTATGTTAATCCCACAAACTGACATTACATTAGGTTCTTGTGGGTTTTTTCGGGCTATAGGGCCATGTTCTAGAGGCATTTCTCCTGATGTTTCGCCTGCATCTATGGCAAGCATCCTCAGAGGTAGTGAGGTCTGTTGGAATTAGGACAATGGGTTTATATATCTGTGGAATGGCTGGGGTGGGACAAAGAGCTCTTCTCTGCTGGAGCTAGGTGTGAATGTTTCAACTGACCACCTTCATTAACATTTGAAGGCCTGGCTGAGCCTGGGAAAAAATTTTTTGAGAGGTGTTAAGATGTGCCTGGTTGTTTCCTCTCTGCTGTTTTGCTGTTATAATTTTAGAGTTTTTTAATACTGGTAGCCAGATTTTGTTCATTTTCATGGTCTCTTCCTTTCTGTTGAAATTGTCCACATGTTTGTGGATTTCAATGGCTTCTCTGTGTAGTCTGACATGGTGGTTGTGAGAGTGGTCCAGCATTTCTGTGTTCTCAAATAATATACTGTGTCCAGGCTGGTTCATCAGGTGCTCTGCTATGGCTGACTTCTCGGGTTGAAGTAGTCTGCAGTGCCTTTCATGTTCCTTGATTTGTGTTTGGGCGCTGCGTTTGGTGGTCCCTATGTAGATTTGTCCACAGTTGCATGGTATATGGTAGACTCCTGCAGAGGTGAGAGGATCCCTCTTGTCCTTTGCTGAATGTAGCATTTGTTGGATTTTCTTGGTGGGTTTGTAGATTGTTTGTATGTTGTGTTTCCTTGATGTATGGCAGGAACACTTTTCCTCTGGGTGGATCTTCATCTTTACTCTCGTGGCTTGTTCTTGGTCTTGCAGCTCTTCTGATTTTCCCAGGCTCAGCCAGGCCTTCAAATGCTAATGAAGGTGGTCAGTTGAAACATTCACACCTAGCTCCAGCAGAGAAGAGTGCTTTGCCCCACCCCAGCCATTCCACAGATATATAAATCCATTGTCCTAATTCCAACAGACCTCACTACCTCTGAGGATGCTTGCCATAGATGCTTGCCATAGATGCAGGCAAAACGTCAGGAGAAATGCCTCTAGAACACGGCCCTATAGCCCGAAAAAACCCACAAGAACCTAGTGATTCCAGCCATGAAAGCCTTCGACAATACATTAACATTAATTTGTATTTATATAGATGTCTTGCATATCTATTTGTTAGAATGACTGAACAGCCAGGGAAAGGGGAAAAAATTCAATACATTTTTCCTAAGCTATGGAATTTTCTGCTAGGTTGGTTTCCTTTCTCTTTCCTTTTCTCTGGAAGGTGACCTTTCTGTTTGCTTAGGCCTTTGACTATGAATTATTTGAAGTAGAAAGTTTTTAAACTGGACTGTGCTGTATCTATATTTGTATAGTGTTATTGTTATATCTTAAACTGCATTTAAAATGTTTTAAATTAATGTTTTAAAGTGATTTTTAAAAATATTTTAAAAGCTTTTATATTAGCCATAGTTTTATCCATAGTTTTTTCTTAACTCAGAACTACCTTGGCTGAATCTACCTAAATAAACAAACATTAAGCAGCTTTCATATCACACAATTATAATACAATGATTCCATTTTGACCTCCATGGTTCCATCCCGAGGTTTTTATTTTAGAAAGAGTGATTTGGAAGTTTTACTTTTACTGCAAATAAATGGAATAATTGTGCCACATGTGTATAGTGTGAAACAGTCCTAAATGCAGACTAGAATGTTATAATGCTCTTTCATCTGTGTGTGTGTGTGTGTGTGTGTGTGTAGTGGATATGAAGGCAAGCATAATGAAAGCCAGCATGTCTTTATATTTAGGAGATACTAACCTTACGTCACCTCAATCCCAATATCTGTGAAAAAAACTACTTGCATATTCATTTCTGAGCTATCAAGTCATGTACATCCCTGTGTGAATTAAGCCTACCTGACTGAAGAAAGGAAATTTTAAAAAAAAAGAAAAGAAGAGGGAAATATTGCAAAGGGGGGATATATTTCCTTTCATTTCTTTAAGCATTCACAAAATTTATAAGTTTATCTAATTTGGGGGCAGGGAGCAGGATTCAATCAATTTCTACTATACTAACTTGTGTATATGTATGTGTCAGTAAATCATATGGAGCAGAAAAATAGTGTGGACTCTGAAACTAGGTCATTCTTCACAGTTATTCTTCAGTGAATTGATTTTAAAACTTTAAGTTGATGTTAAAACATACATTTTAACACAAGAAAGAAGATTTTTCTTCCCTCCTTTTATAGCACTGCCAAACCAATGCAACTGTTCAATAACAGCTCAACTGGCTGAATTGTGTGGGCAAGGGCAACCACCCGCCTCCTCGTCATTTAAGAAAGCAGTCAGATACAAGGTGTTGGGGAAAACTAAAAGGCCACAACTCGTTTATTGGTTACAATGGAACAGGGTTGGATCAAAGATCAGACAGCTCACTGCTGCCTGGTGCCATATGAAAGCAATAGGGGGTGCTGTACAGGTTCGCATCCCATTTCCGCTCTAAGGCACCTGCACCCCAGCCACTCCCTACACCTCCCCGACCAGAGGGAGTCATATGAACCCTATCCAGGGCCCATGCCACATGCCTCTAAATCAGGGGTCCTCAAACTAAGGCCAGGGGGCCAGATACGGCCCTCCAAGGTCATTTACCCGGCCCACATTCAGGGTCAACCTAAGTCTGAAATGACTTGAAAGCACATAACAACAACAACAACAACAAGAACAATGCTATCTCATCAGCCAAAAGCAGGCCTACACAACCCATTGAAATACTAATAAGTTGATTTTTGTTAAAATTGTTCTTCATTTTAATTATTGCATTTTAAGTGTCTCTGCACTATAAATAAGATATGTGCAGTGTGCATAGAAATTCATTCATTTTTTTCAAATTATAATCCGGCCCTCCAACAGTTTTAGGGACTGTGACCTGGCCCTATGTTTAAAAAGTTTGTGGACCCCTTCTCTAAATTGTGAGGGAGTAACCTAGACAAGAAAACAAACAATAGCAGCATAGGACCAAACAAAATTACAGGGCGGGAGGGGTGGGACGATACAAAAACAACTGAGCTGGGGAAAGCCGTAAGCAAGGATATATCCCCCCCACCCCCACATACACACATACACTTGACCAATCAGGTTTGCGTTTTGGTAGTGCACTTCTTCCTGGGAAGAAGGAGCTTTACAGAAGATGGTGGGTGGAGTAAAGTAAGTCAGGCAGCGTAATTTCTTATAGGCTAGATTTCTACATTTCAAGAACTCTGGACAGTTAACAATATCAAAACTAAGAAGATATGTGTAAGGTCTAATTGTCTGGTACTTTGGGAAAAACAGTATACTTGTTTTGCTTAGCTGTAGCTTGATTTAATATGTCTACTGCTTTTTTCTGCTGGGAAGAACATACTACAATAAAGAACTACTATAAAATGCTGAAATCAACACCTCAGTAATGTCAACTATTACAATGCTGAAACAGCAATGCAAAGCTAAACATTAAAGCTGATAGAATTTAAAGTATAGACTAAGCCAACACACTATAACTTTAATTAAAAGTTGATGAGCAGGTATTGCATTATGCATTGAACAACAGTCAGTCGAGCAAACAAAGAAGATTTTATTCAGGTAATAATTTCATAATCTTGCTACCACCATTACCATAAAGATCCAATCTCTTATCATTGCACATCTAATTGTAAAGGTGGGAGACTAAGTGCAGTGCTTCCAAAATCTACTTTTGATCTTGACATGTTGATGAAATGGGATCCCTTGCACACAGATGTTTGAACCCTGCTATGCTGTTCATACAGAGAGAGGGAGAAGTACTCACAGTTTTGACAAAACAGAACAGGGTGAAAAAATGATTGACGGCAGAGTAATGCATCAAGAACTGAGGTAGAAATGTAGAAAAATGCCCATTTTTCGGTGCATGCAAGAATTCAAATTTGATTGGGAAGACAATAACCAGCTGAAATATAGAGAAAAGCACAAGATGCAAATAAAGCTATAAATGCACTCAAAGGAAATGACAAAAGAAAGTTTGAGCTCTGACATGTAGAATGTCAGGCACTACTAGACATCAATATAAATTTCAAAGAAACTATAACCTATACCGACTGTATATCACCAACACCTGAGTTTTCTGTTTGCCTTGCCCTTTTCATAACAACATCCCTGTTTCAATTTGGTAAATGTGGGTTCTTTGCCACCATCTTCATATCTATATCCCAAAACTCTACTAATGCAAGAACTAGAGATTGGTTTTTGAGGGAGGGGGAGTAGGAGAGAGGGAGAGAGAAGCTTTGAATCCAGTGCAAAAGAGGCAAAGTTTGACATCTGTCCAGTTGGAAAATATGCTAATCCTACTCTGATGGTTTTTCAAAACAGGTATTGCCAGTTTTATAGGATCTGGAAGATAGCTTGAAAAACTCCAGCTGAATATGTTAACAAATTCAAAATTCAAAACTCTTGTAAGACAATAGGGATCCCTTTAAAGGCATCCATCTATGTGTATACATTCTGAAGCCTGGAGGGGTGGCAAAACATTTTTTCAACAAAGACAATGGGTCTTCAGGGATGTACAAAAGGCCTTGAGGATAAATGTGGTGCAAAACTGTTCACTCCTATCCTATACAGACATTCATGCTCAGTGAAGTAGACAGAGGCAAGATGTCATTTGCGAAGACAGAGGTCATGCTCATTTACATCCCATTCCCACCTTACCCCAATGCATCTTGAAGGATAAATGTCATCATAGGATTTGTCTCAGGTGTTTGGCCAGAACTGAATAATTGAAATGTATTCTTGGTTTTATGCATGATTCTTTTCTTTACAGGATGCACTGGAAATCTGTATGTTTCTGATCAAGACATTCTTCATCCTGCTCTCAGTCTTGAGAAATGAAAAAGTGGTATCACTGTAGGGGAAATATGAACCCAGAAGCTTTCTTTTCCACTCCTCATAGTACACTGATATGTTGTTGTTTATTCATTCAGTCGTGTCCAACTCTTCGTGACCTTATGGACCAGCCCTCATACACTGTTCAAATGCTACCATATAAGAAGCCTGCTTTATCATCTGCCTGCTAAGAAAGTCTAGAACATAGACTATATAACCCGACCCAATACACAGGCACGTCATACACACATATGCCTTGCTTGCTAGTCTGAGGCAGCTATAAGTGGGTTAATATAAGAAAAAGCCAAGGTATACCTAGGTTATCATCTTCAACAGATTTAACACAACGCCTATAATCAGCAGGACGCTTGCGAACACAAATACCCTTGAAGGGATAATCACTGTTTGGAAGTCAAGTTGTGTAAAACACGTTTCCTCCTGTGTTAATGCTTCAAGTTGTTTGATTGCACCTAGTATGTGCAAACACCACAAAATTATAGAATCTTCACCCTTTCTGGTTTAGGCTCTGTTGGTTGCAATAGTTACTTAGCGTTTTAAAGGGTTTACTTGCCTCATTCCTTTGGTCTTTCTTCATGCAGGTAAAAGCTGATAGAACAAATGTAATTGAGAGAGGGTGAAAAAGCAAGCAGC
This sequence comes from Anolis sagrei, assembly GCF_037176765.1. NCBI lineage: Eukaryota > Metazoa > Chordata > Lepidosauria > Squamata > Anolidae > Anolis > Anolis sagrei. The sequence goes on from NC_090024.1 coordinate 84,466,456, forward strand.
CAGCAAAAATGCTGCCAATTTTTTTTTTTCAAAACCAGACGCCAATGGTGTTGGCACCTACTAGTCTTTTCCTAAGCAGTCGGTCCAAATTTATCATCAAAGGATGAGCTAGGCATGCAGATTGCACACACATATCTCTCTCAAAGGAGAAGCTTGCAAACCTAGATAACTTCACAGTAGCACTTTCTTTTAATATGAAGATCAAATGAAGGGGAGGGGAGAATCCAAGGACCAAAGAAACACTGTATATTATTACAGTATATATATATGTTAAAATGAAATTCTCCCTCCCTCTCAGAAATGCTCTCTCCCTCTCCCTCCCTCTCTGTATTGTCTATAGCAGCAATACTATATAGAACGAGGCTATAATCCTATGTACATTTTCCTGAGAGAAATTTCACTGAACTGAATCTGGCTTACTTATAAGTAGACCTGTAAAGATGGTAAAATATATTTTCTTTCATAATATACTTGCATACTGTAGATTCAAAAGAGACATTATCACACATTTCAAATGATTTGTGGGGTGAATCCATCAATTACTCTTCCACAGGCTTAGAAAAGGGAGACTCCCTTCAGCATAGCCAATTCAATGTTGGTTGATCAATAGTCCAAAAAAAAAGCTCCCCAGGGGATGCTCGGATGTTTGATGTTTTACCATCCTTGTGAGAGGCTTCACTCATGCCCCTGCATGAGGAACTGGAGCTGACAGAGGGAACTCAACCCGCTCTTCCCAGATTCAAACCATTAGTCCTGCCGGCACAAGGGTTTAATCCATTGCGCCATCGAGGCACCAGATCCAATGTGACCCCGTTAGTTAAACAGGGTTAGCCGTGGTTAGTCCTTGAATTGAAGACTAACAATGAATACTAGGCATTATAGGCTATATTCCAGAAACAGGAACTGGCAAAACCACCTCTGAGGATACTCTGTCTAAGAAAACCCCATGAAATTCATGGGATCACCATAAGTCAACAGCCAACTTGAAGGCATACACACAATCAGCACTTTTTCTTACCTATCTGATTCCCCTCCTTTTCTTTTCAAACCAATTAGGAAGGCTTTGAGAGAGGGGGGCACTGGGAGACAAACTGGCCAACAAGTTCCATGAAGTCAGCCTCTCTTGAGGTTAGTCATCTACTAGCAAGTTTGAACCAGTTGACAGGTTTTTAAATTATGAAATCCTTTGGGTCACATTACTTAATTATAAAGTACATTCAGGGATATGCACATGGGTCTTTTATGGTAAATGATATGACTGTCTTAAAAACTCATTAATATGTCATTAACCAAGCAGACATTTACTAATTAAACAATTAGCTCTTTTCTTATATTCCTTTGTTCCTCCCACAGATACTCAGTTGTACAGATCATTAGTTTAGTGCCTCTAATTTTTTTCCCTCTTCCAACAAATCCATAGATTTATCAACTTAGAGCCGAGTATTGCAAGTGAACATTTGTGTATTTGTCAAATATAGCTGATTTTTATTATTTGAATCCTGACCCAAGTTTTCTGGTTAAACACATTTTCAAGCTAAGAGTCTTAACATGTTTTAGCAAGTCATATTTGGTCATATGAATCCACTGGAATTTTATTAGTATACCTGAGTTAGGGAACTAGTTGAATGGCTTCATTTGGTAATTAACCAAGATGTTTATGCAGACATCCTATAAAATTCAGAGGGGCTGACTCTCTCGATGAGTCTATCTGTAAGACTATTTTTGTACATGGAAACTTCTAATTTATAGGTGGTGAACTTTACCAGGATCAGGGAACAATTTTGACACAACTGCACCATTACCATATAGAAGGGGCATACCTGCGAAGAGTTTACACATATTTTTCTATACTGGAAGGAGACAGAATCTACGCTAATTTGGATATTTATAGACAAACAGAAGACTTGTCTATAAATTGTCAACTGAGTTCCAGAAACATGATTCTCCTTGGCATCTTTTTAAAATAATTATAATTTTCAGTTACTGCAGCTGCAAAAACAGGTGAAATTGCCTGCAGCCCATGGGTTCCATGTTGCTTATCCCACATTAGCTAATGTTAAGCTTCAGCCTTTAACCAGGGGAAGGAAACATTAACAGCCACTAGTAGCATCTGGCAGACTGTCAACCAAAACCCGATGCAACTTGACATTGAAAAGGTACAATCATACGTCTTTGACCAGCTGAGTAAACTCATTTCACTCTTAAGTATCCAAATGAAATTTGGTGGGCATGCTGACAACCACTTTCTGTGATGCAATATCATCACCTCTCTCTCATTTTTTAAATGAGAGAAATCACATAAAATAGATTTCTATGCCACTGACACTGGGCTTTCAAATGCTGTTCTTTAGACATTCAAAAGAATGACAATCATATGGGAGGAAAGCCTTGAATTTTCTTTGATACTGACCATTCCTGGAATTATACCTCATTCTTTAATTGTCCTGACCTTGAAGTTTGGTTCTGAAGTTTAACTCAGACACAATACAACGTGTATCACACCAATGAGGAATCACTATTTCCCAAAAAGTGTTTCACTCCAAAATAACAATCCACATGGAATGCCAATTCTAGTATTATTATAAAGCATCCAAAGGGAAAGGGTATACATTGCTGTATCTGCCTTTAATTTAGGCAAGACATTGAAAAATTACTTTCAGGAGCCCAACACACAGAATCCCATAACAGGGCAAAAAAGTAACTTTTCCAAGATTTGAGACTGACCTCCAGCCATGTCTTGAATTTTAATCATGATTTTAACAACTGATTTACAGACACACACACACACACACACAAAGAATATCCTTTCAGCAGGACACCTGCCAGATGTCTGCCTGACAATATATAATGGTAATGATGAATGACAATGTGCTGCTAATACATCAAAGTACTTCCCTTGATTGAAATGGTTCACACACTCAATATCTCCTGGGCATTGTTAAGTTGATTTGTGTCCATCTCACTTGCATTTTCACAAAAATGGATCCATTTACCATAAATTAAAAGAAGTTGAATTACATTGACGCAAGCAAAAGATGTAATTGAAAAACTTAAATAAAGGTGCATTAATTAATGCAGATTAAACCACCGAGTCAAAAAAGGGTTAAGTTGTTAATGCCTGCAGGTACTCCTATAAGGAGGACATGGAGCCAGTGTATCATTTTAAAAAGCATAGTCAGGACATAATGTTTCTGTATTAAATGATTAGATGTGGTTTTCACCAGCCCTAACATTAGGAAGGACATTTACCATCACAGGGGGGCATATGCCACACAGTCTATCCCATTATTCCAAAATTATTCTCTATCTTTGTTGAAGATTCAGTTGTCAGTCCATTTCAATGCAGTGTGCACCTTCTCCTTCTTCATCGTCATCATCATTTCTATGTCCCATATCTCATCAAACATCTGACAGAAAGCCGCTATAGAGAGTCAGTGGCAGCCTATGTTTTCTTTCACACTTTTGTACAGAAGGGAAAAAATAAAGATGCATAGTCTTCTTTCTTCACATTTTTCTCAGTGGCTATCTTACTGATAAAGGTACCCAAAGCTCTCATTTTCCCTTGAATGAGAAGCAAAGCACCTAGATCACATTGCACTAGTTGGTGACAGTGACCCTCCCAAGTACCTAGAGGAGCTAAATGTGCATGGCATCATGGAGGATGTGGCCAGTGACCTAAGGGTGAAAGCCTGCTCACCCAGAAAAGAGAAAAGGGCTTCCCAAGGTGGGGGTGATAGAGGACAAAATGGTGAAGGGTGGCACCGACAAAATGGTGAAGGGTGACACCATGAATGATGCTTTAGAGCTCTCCACTCCCAAAGAAGAAGAATGGGAAAATGCAAGTGAACACAACAATCCTTTGCCATAGCCAGTTGTTCAAAGATACTCTTTCCCAAATACCTGTCTCTGTGAGTTCTCAGAGCCATCCTCTTTGGAAAGAATGACTTTAAAATCTTTCAAACAAGTGATTCTTTTGAGCCACTCCGGCTAGCAGTAGCAAAAAGGGAACAGTAGCTTTCCTTTCCTCGGGTTGCTCCCCCATATCTTCCTGCTCTTTCTCCTCTCTCTTCCTTTTGCAGTAGGTGTTGTAATGGAGAAAGAGTTCTTACTTTTGTGCACTACAACAGCAGGTCTTCAGAGAGGTAAATAGTCTACCAGGATGTAGAGAAGCAGACAATTTGCCACTCCCAGTGCCTCATTCATCCTCCCAGATGCAGAGCCAGCTCTGCATCTGGATCCAAGGGATCGGAGCCATAGATCCAGACTTTTTTGGTCTCATTAAAGCTTTAGCCAATTAGACCATATTTTAGGATTTCTACTTATTAATCCACGTATTAATGTACTGACCCAGTCACATCACTATACAGAAACCCTGTTGATGTGACAGCATTTCACACTGTTCTAATAAAGTCAGGAGGAACCATTATCAGTGTCAACTTCTTCCAGAACAGCACTGGAGGACCTAAAGATTCCAGGTGAGGTATTTTCTCTAGCAGTGGTTCTCAACTTGTGGGTCCCCAGATGTTTTGGCCTTCTACTCCCAGAAATCTTAACAGCTGGTAAACTGGCTGGGATTTCTGGGAGTTGTAGGCCAAAACACCTGGGGATGCACAGGTTGAGAACCACTGCTCTCTAGGAATCCCCACTGCAATTCTGTAGTCAATTGCAAGTGGACATAAATTAAAGAGTCACACTGGAGGACTGAGAGAGAAAACATGAATAGTGAAATTCACAAAAGTCAAATCCAAAACTGTGGAGGGCCAATTGTGTATCAGAAGGAAATGTGGTGCAATGCAAGGGGATGTTGGAGAAAAATTAAATGCCATTTTCAATCACATGATGGTGATTAAGATTATTACATTTGAATATCATGCAGATTATAAATTTTTAAAATAGAAAATCTTATATTTTTTTCAGTAGAAAAAAAACCCAAAGAGATATTTCTCCAGATGGAAATCCTTAGCCTAGAACATCTCTAGTAAGACTGTTAATTTCCCATGTCCTTATAGCCCATCACATATCAAAGAGCAGAATATCCATAGCTCGTATCACACCCATCTATTTTATAGCAATATGTGAAATCATAACCACCTGCAAAACACACACACATAGACAAACATGCACATGCGCACACAGCAAATCTCAATATGCAAAGATTAAAGGCGGGAAAGTGATCATTCTGCATCACCGTATGAAGTTAAACTCCAAAGGAATGTACTGTATTTTTGTCTTTGATACTCAAAGGGTTTTTAATAATTTTGCTCACTGTGTTTTCTGCTGATAAATTCTGCTGGATCATGTTTGATGTGTTTTAGCAGAATTCTATACAAAGATTCAAAGAACAGTTATCAAGGATATCAGACAAGCATTCAGCAAACAGTACGGGGAGGGGAGTATGTGTGCGTTTCCTTCTCCAGACCTCTTCTTCCTCCACAGACATAACATTTTCCAATGAAAGGTGAGTATAATGTGTTCCCTTAATGTATATTGTCATGTGTATTTTCACACATGTTTTGTCCACTTAATATAAAGACAAATCTATATAAGAACTGCAATCTTTAATTGGTAGAATAATAAGCTGGACTAAGATCACCATGTACAAGTAGCAAAGACTTAAACTTTCTTTACCTACGATTTTTCCTCTTTAACCCCTCCCTTGAATCTTGAGTGACAATCCTGTTAGTAATTAACAAGAAATTATGGAATGGATATGACAGATATGGTCCATTCCATAACTTCTTGTTAATTACTAATATACATAATGCAGTTAGCTTTGTACATTTTAAGAATCTCTCTTTAAAAGTTCTTCTGTGGCAGGAGAAAACAGAAGCAGTTCATGAAGAGAAGTCAGAAAACTGCTTCCTTTAAAAAAAAAAATCTTATGGAATGTTAGCTGCTATGTTCCCTCTTTGTTAAGTGTTCATATTTGCTATTGCCTCGAGACATTACACTTAAGTGAGTGAGCAATTCCATTTTCAAAACACTGTGAGTCTTGATTTTGATGTATCAGATTTTAGGGAAGTGGTTTTCACACTTAGAACCTTACAACATTACACAACTTACTGAAGAAGGAAGAAAAGATGTTGGTTGACTGTATCTCCTTGGTGAATTATTTCACAAAGGCAAACTATGAATGGCAACATCCTGAATCTAAAATTTTCATAGGGTGCATCTGCATTTGGAATTAATGCAGTTTGAAACCACTTTAACTGCCATGGCTCATGGGGTTGTAGTTTGGTGAGACACCGGCACTATTTGACAGAAAAAACTGAAAACCTTGTAAAATAACAACTCCCATGATTCCATACCTTTGAGTCATTGTTATGGAACCCTCAACAATATGAATTACATAAAATATTATTGTAATTGGAAAATATAGCCAGACACACAATAATTTCTAATTGTCCTAAAAAGTAACCTTCCATGAATTTCATTAGAATGTTGCTTCACCACACCTTGGACTCCAGGAAATAAAGTCCCAGATTAACATAATTCCTTTACAGTGTTCATGGATCACTGGCTTTCATTGATATCATCTAGACCGGCAGTTCTCAACTTGTGGGTCATGACCCCTTCGGGAGTCAAATTATCTTTTACAGGGGTCGCCTAAGACCATCAGAAAACACATATTTCTGATGGTCTTAGGAACCGAGACACGGCTAACTTTTTCCTGTCCCTTTCACTTCCCTGAGGCCTCTTCTTCTTCTCCAGAGGGAGGTGATGACATCACTAAGACCCGACTCCTCTGCCCCTTCTACTATTTTAAAAGGAAGAGATGGGAACAATGAAGGTGAGGTTTGCTTTGGAGCCAAGAGGAAAAAGGAAGGAGAAGGAGGAGGAGGAGAAGGGAAAAGGTGAGGGAGGGGAGACCTAGAGAGGAAAGGACTAGGGAGAGGGCAGGGCTTAGAAAGGGGTGGAGTGGCCCCTCCATGGCTGAATCCCAGGGAGAAAGAGAAGTGGCAATGAAAATACATCCTGCATATCAGATATTTACATTACGATTCGTAACAGTAGCAAAATTACAGTTATGAAGTAGCGACAAAAATAATTGTGTCTTTGGGTGTCACCGCAACATGGGGACCTGTATTAAAAGTTCATGGCATTAGGAAGGTTGGGAACCACTGATCTAGACTACCCACTGCTGAGGTTCAGATCATAAGTTTTGGGCAAACTTTGCCTATTAAGCTGTTTAAACATTTCTAAATACCCACTGTATAAACAAGATGCTTCCAATTGTGTTTACCTGGATTGCATCAATAAAGTCAGTCAAGGACTAATTTGCATGTCGACTCACCACATTCCTGGGGTTCACATCCCAGTGAGTGGACTAAAACATTAAACCAACAAATGACAGCTTTTTATCTTTCCCATCACTGGAGAACACCAGCCAGCAATGTCATCAGAGAGAATCTCCAGCCAACAGGAGTCTGGATCCTACTGGTCCCCTTTTCAGCCAATCAGAAGCTGGTGCAGGTATTCTGAATAGCTATCCAAGTAAATAAAAATATTCTGTATTTTCCATTGCTTTATGTCAGTATTTTAAACACTAGTTCTGCTGATATCCTTTTTGCCTTGCCTTCAAATCTGTTTGTGCTTCCTTCAACCTTCTGGCTGCTTAGCACTCTAGGCTTCCAAACCCCGCGATTTAGGGGAGCTAAAATCACACAACACCGTAGCAGTTAAAGTGATGTCAAAATGCATTAATTCAAGCATATCTTGAATAGCTCCACTAAAATGAATGGTTTTTACATTTTGTCCCTTTCATTGTGGTGGGTTTACTCTAGGAAGAACTAATTTTGGAGATAGGTCCTTGTTTATAGACCATGTTTTTCACATAGGATGTGGTCAGCATGTAATTCTTGAGATGTTCCAGAACTCCAGTTCCCATATTCCCAAACCATTGGTCTTACCGTTTATCTCAGGCTGGATGATGACCATTATTCCCTAGAACAGTGATTCTCAACCTGTGGGTCCCCAGGTGTTTTGGTCTACAACTCCCAGAAATCCTGGCCAGTTTACCAACTGTTAGGATTTCTGGGAGTTGTAGGCCAAAACATCTGGGGACTCACAGGTTGAGAACTACTGCCCTAGAAGGTCATAGGCTCTCCAATACCACATTTTAAGCCAGTACAGCACACCAGTTCTTAACTGAATACAATTTGGAGTACAGTAGCCAAAACCACATTTTTGTTGGCCAGTTATAACGCCATTCTGAAAACAAAAGTTGCCCTTTATCTGTTTAAACCTGCTAAAAGGAGATCAGAGTACATAGATCAGATGCAGTGTAGGGGGGATGAGAATAGCTGATGTATCCATCTACAGCTAAGTTACATTGGTTTTAAGCTGACAAATACCTGTATATTTGTATTTTAAGAGGATTAGATGTATATTGTGTCCGTATTGTCTGTTTTGATAAAGCCAACTGGCTAATAAATAAAATCGTTCAAAAACTAAATTAAAATAATATTCTAGTCTCTCATGCCAATTATTATACTGTATTATACTGAAAGGGATAGTCTTCCATCTTCATAGTACTAGGAAAATGGAGGAGTAACGTGGTATTTGCGTGAGAACTATTTTCATAAAGAAAAGATCAATCCCCCCTCCACTGACAGAAGAGAAAATTAATTACTCCAGTTGGCAGATGATAAATGTGTTTCATTTACAGAGTTGTGTAATTATAGCAGCTGCAGAAGTTTTTTTAAAAAAAACTTAGCTGCTAACTTTGAACCTCAACCCCAACATGACATGCCTTCCTTGAGTTTATTCTGCCACTTGTATGCATGTTGAAAGTTTTCTTGCTTTGTCTACATAATTATATCTTGCTTCAAAATAATCACCGGCTCTCATTGCATATGTGAAACCTTATCATCTGGTTAGCAAAAGGTATGTTGTACCATCTTTGAAGTACTGAAATCCCTACAGTGGAAGATTTATTAGGCAAAAGTGGTGTTATGGCAACACAGTTAATTCTGCCACAACTTGTCGAATTAACTGCATTTTCTTGAACGGAGGATTCAAAGACTAGTGCAAATGAAAGTAATGTTCACGTTTGTCAAACTATGAAGTACAAGCTGTGGGTAAAGTCTAACCACATAATATTTTGAAGAGGGATTTCAGCAGGCCACAGTGTTAATATGAGGAAAATACAAAAAAAAATAACTAGAGTAAAGGGAAGAACATGGGAGAGGGGAACATTTTTTCCAAATCAGGATAAAATTCTGCTCTCTTTGGAAGTCAGGAGGAAAATTTTAATCTTATCTTCATCTTAAATCCTTTAAATTAGGTAAGAGATCTAGAACCAAACAGGGTACATTTGGCAGAACTTCCTAGTTATAAAAGTAAGGTAATTTCTTTCAGTTGCCAATTGCCAAGGAAGTTCAAAGCTTGCTACCTGAACAATCTGTCAGTTCCAGATATAAGCTGCAACACAATTTTCCATATTTCTCTTTGTTGATCAGAATCATTAGAAGTCAAGCTCACCTGTCAATATATGAAACAATACAATAATTAAAACAAAAAAGATACATGTACCAGCACATACCCAGTAAATTAAAAAGAATAAGTTTTCGCAATATTGGATAAGAATTCTGCTTCCCTGTGCACATTTTCTTAAAGGAAATTGAAGCATTTAGAGATGCAGTTTGGGCATTCAAAAGAAGAATCCTTTTAAAAAACCTGAAATGAACACTTGACAAATTTAGTAAAACATCATACACATACAGTACAAGGGTGTTTTTTTTATTATTATGCATGTACCCTTGGTTTGCTGAAGCACCTACAACTATATGGGAAAATTCATCAACTGCTTTGATACATGTGCTGTCATCATAGGTGAGGTGTGCTTCATTAGAGAAAACTGAATGTTGTAGTCTTACCTTTTTTAAGTAACATATTTAAAGGAATTCCAAGTGGATAATTTCTTCACAGGTTTGGAGAGAAATTACAAAAGGTTAGGTGGTTTTCAGAGACTGGGTGGCCATCTGCTGGGAGTGTTTTGACTGTGTATCCCTGCATAGCAGAAGAGGGTTGGACCAGATGGCCCTTCAGGTCACTTCCAGTTCTATGTATTTATGGGTCCATCCAGACAGGCCTTAAAATCAAGATGCCTCCAGTAAAATCAAAATAATTAGGAACAAAACAGGGTTTCCCTGATTTGTTCCAGATTAATTAAACACCTGGTAAAACCCGGATCTTAGGTAAGATCCAGAACTTACCAGGTGTGGACCCAGTGTGGATTGGGACTGGGGTCCACATCACCCAGTCCCCAGGTACAATCCACGCAGCCTTCTCAGTTTTTTGGACTCCATGAGCCCAAAAAACTGAGAGGGCACCTACCTGCTACCCTCAAACCCCAAAACAATCCAAAAAAGCCTTACCCAGCCACCATTATGGTCCTCCTTGGACCCTCCTGGTGTGAGGAAATGATGCGTCAGGAGACGAGGGGCCAAGGAGCCATTTCCTAGCATGTCATTTCATCATGCCAGGAGGGTCCAAGGGGACCATCATAGCAGTCGGGTAAGACTTTTTTCTTTTAATGGGTTGTTTTGGAGAGTTTCAAAGTGACTGCATGCCATCCCAATAGTAGTCAGGATGGCATGCAAACATCCACCCAGAAAAAAATAGGTTTTGGGGGACTTAAACATACACCAAAGTGGGTTTTTAAACCAATTTCGGCACATGTTTAAGTGATCTGTAGAAGTACCCTAAGATTAACTGTCTGGATCAGAGTTTCTCAAAAAATGCTCCTCCAGATGTTTTGGACTTCAGCTCCCACAATTCCAAACAGCTGGTAAACTGGCTGGGATTTCTGGGAGCTGAAGTCCAAAACACCCGGAGGAGGAACATTTGAGAAACACTGGTCTAGATCATTATAGTGGAATATCTTACATGATGCTCACAATAATTTAATTAACTATTTTGCTTGTGGAAAATGTTATGTTTTAACTCTGGTTCTTTGGAAGATCCACAACATACTTTCTATTTAAAATGCCTGAATTGGGGTTTATTTTTGTCATTTCCCTTGAAAACTCATTCTCCTCTAAAAGACACCAGATTCTGCTTGATCTTGAAACATAAACAGGGTAAACATTGGTTAGGACTTGAATGGGAGTCTGCCAAAAACCCCAAGTATTGTAGACTATAATTTTGATGAAGAAATTGGTAAAATCATTCTGAATATTACTTGCCTAAGAAAACTCTTATGAAATTCATGGGATCATCAGGCCGGTGCTGGATTTAGGACAAATGAAGCCCTGTGCTAGTTAAGTTATGAGGCCCCTTATTTGGGATAGCTGGCCTATACTGCCTGCTTTGTGGCACACTCCCATATACTATCAACTCTATCATTATGTCTGGAATTGCTCCAAAACAAAACACCTTCAAATTTAGAATTGCACTACATAAGCAATATCCTCTGTAAAACATTGGGGGGCAGGAAGATGACCCCCCCCCCCCATCCTGGTCAACAGGGTCTTGTGCTTATGGTAAATCTGGCAATGAGACACATAAGTCAAAAGCAACTTGAAGACAAATACACACACGCACACACACATACATTGAGATTTGGCTTTTAAACATGCTTAAACATCCTCATATTTTGAAGCTACATAACATAATTGTTCCCCATTACTCATTACCCACAAAGGCTTGTTGTTGTGCTACATGCCATAGCCCATAGCTATTTCATTCATCTACAGTGCCATCCTCTGAGATGCCATGAAGATACTTTTGTTCTCTGATGGTTGCTTCTCAGGATACACATATTATGTTTTGTTTTTGATATTATAAGAAAATAGCTTAAGGTGAGAAAGGGCAAGATGGAAATGTCATACTTTCATGGATTCAGGTCACTCTAATGTACACTATGAAGCAGCAAATACAACTCTCTGCAAACCTCAAAACAGATTAATTTTCTCCATGTTATCACCAACTCAAAAATTGGTTCAGTCTGGGCTTTTATTTTTTATGAAAACATAAGCATTTTAAGCCCAGATTTGTCTATTTCGTAGTATGAAGAGCCAACGTGAAAGCCTAAAGCTAAACTTGATCCTAATCTCTTAAAATCCAATTTTACAAACCCTTTTTGTCTCTCAGAATGAACACCCCCCCCCCAAATTGTTCTACACACCCAGCCATTCCAACGCCTTTATTTCCAATGAGCCTTGATAAGTGTATTACTTCTAACTTCTCCATATGTCTTTCTCACTTTCTCTGACACTGTTCAGCAACTCATCTTACTTCAGAGCTGGAGGCAGTTGTAACCCAGCACAACTGGACAAAAACACCTTGGGAATAATGTTCTACACACTATTTCCCCTCAAACACACTCCTTCCTTCTCCTCAACAGTCCATGTGCATTGGGGGATAAATTGTTGCATACTGCATAAAAACATATACAGTTGTCTCTCCATATTTGTGGTTTTGACTTTTGGGGATTTCATTATCCATGGATTTGATTAAAATGTTCTTTCTACTAAGTCCTTGAGTGTGACTCTTTTGTGAGTTTCCTCCAATCATGTTGAAGTACCTAGAGATTTCTAGAGTGGACTAATAAAATGGATATTGTTGGACTAATAAAATTGATATTGTTTTGGCTACCTTGGCAGCCACCTCTCCACAAAAGTCAATACTGACACTGAAATTCAACACCGCCTGAGATCTGCAAGTGCAGCATTTTTCCGAATGAAGCAGAGAGTGTTTGACATCCGAAAGGATACCAAGGTGCTTGTTTATAAAGCTATTGTCCTCCCAACCCTACTATATGCCTCCGAGACGTGGACAGTCTATAGACTTCACATGCAATTCCTAGAACGATTCTATCAGCTCTGCCCCCGGAAAATCCTGCAAATCTCTTGGGAAGACAAGTGGACAAATGTCAGTGTGCTGGAAGAAGCAAAGACCATCAGCATTGAAGCGATGGTCCTCCGCCATCAACTCCGCTGGACTGGCCATGTTGTCCAGATGCCCAATCACCGTCTCCCAAAGCAGTTGCTCTATTCCGAACTCAAGAACGGAAAATGGAATGTTGGTGGACAGGAAAAGAGATTTAAAGATGGTCTCAAAGCCAACCTTAAAAACTCTGGCATAGACACTGAGAACTGGGAAGCCCTGGCTTTTGAGCGCTCCAATTGGCGCTGCAGAATTTGAAGAGGCACGAATGGAGGGCGAAAGAGAGAAACGTGCCAAGAGGAAGGCACATCAAGCCAACCCCGACTGGGACCGCCTTCCACCTGGAAACCGATGCCCTCACTGTGGGAGAAGATGCAGATCAAGAATAGGGCTCCACAGCCACCTACGGACCCACCACCAGGATACTACACTTGGAGGACCATCATCCTCGGACTACGAGGAATCACCTAAGTAAGTAAGAAAATGGATATTGTTTTCTAAGGATAAATGAGCATTCAATTTATTGCACGATTATTACAAACTCTTCTTTGTACATGGGGATACCTAATGAGGCATCAGCATGTATTTGAACTCAAGTATTTTTATTTATTTATTTATTTATTTATTTATTTGCATTATTTCTACCCTGCTCATATGAGCCCGAAGGCGACTCATCTCCTGAAACACTAGACTCTGTTTGCTGACTCAGGAAGCAGTAAAACTGGACTGTTTTGCAACATGTAGTATCTTGTGTCACAGCTATAAGTGAAATGCTGGGACTATCTAGTGGCTGTAGGATGCTTTGGTAAGAAGGCAGTCATAATCCTAAAAGCTGCCCCTAGGCAAAGATTACTATTAAATCTATGTGGCACCTTATAAGAGAGATGCTGACATTATTGAAGTCCTTTTGAAGGGGTGAGTGGGAATAAAATCCTGAAACTGAGACCTAACAAGAATTGGTATATTTCCAATCAATACAGCAAAGCCACAGTAGCACAATCCAAAGCCATTCTGTGAGTCCTGAGAAGATTTGGCACCATGTGTTTCCTACAAGAGCCATGCAACAAGTAAAACAGTGAGCATCAATTTTAATATTTTTTTGTCGTGTCAGGAACAACTTGAGAAACTGCAAGTAGCTTCTGGTGTGAGAGAATTGGCCGTCTCCAAAGATGTTGCCCAGGGGACACCCGGATGTTTTGATGTGTTACCATCTTTGTGGGGGATTTATCTCATGTCCCCATATGAGGAGCTGGAGCTGATAGAGGGAGCTCATCCACGCTCTCCCCTGATTTGACCCTGTGACCTGTCAGCCTTCAGTCCTGCCGGCACAGGGGTTTAATCCACTGTGCCACTGGGGGCTCCAGCATCAAATGTGAGATGGCAACAGACAACTACAACAAAAAGATGGATGGTGAGTTGTTGGGGTTTCATTTGGGTAATGTGTGCATTTGAGATGTCACTTGCTATGAACAACTAGTCTCCCCTTGAAATATCTTCCTCCCTTGTTTGCCTAAAGCCTGCAAATGTTAGTATTCCATTCAAATACTAGTACACATTACAAATTTCTAAGGATTATGTCTAGGATTATATCTAATCCTTCTTCTAGCCTACTCTCTAAAATATGTTGCTATTTATCTACTTCTGCAGTGCAATAATTGAACAACATAATGCATTTCTAAAATATAGTGTTTCCAATACTCAGTGGTATAAAAATCCATCTGTGAAAATCTGTGTTAACAGAAATATAGCCTCATTTTGTGCATGTGTGTGTGCATGCACATGTTCGCATAGTATTTTACATTTTTCACAAACTTGGGTCTAGAGCAATTTCACATGTTAAATTGCCTTTCTTTCTCTTGTTTCCTCCCTCATAGATGGTTCCTGCTCCCAGGCAGTGGCATGATTAGTAGGGTTGGTGTTATCCAGTGCAGTAACCCATGGGGTCACCCACATCATACCAGAGCATATTATAATACTGTAGCTAAAATTTAAAAAATCACAAAATTAGTGACAATAAACAGGAGTAACAAAAACAACAGCATATGCTTGTAGCACATACAGACAAAACCACATTATTCAAAGCACTATTGTAATTGAGCAATAATGACAGCATTGACTAGAGAAGATGGACATTAGAAGGTTCAAAAAGTAAATAGCATAGAGTTATAGGCTTGTAGGCATATTGATATAATAAATGCAAGATGGGCTCATAAAAATATCTTACAGGGATATTTTTATTGGGGGAAAAACATGTTTCTGCTGAAACAATGCACAAAAATTATATAGACAGTAATTTTGGTGTCACTTTTTCTAATGATGTCACCTGGTATGGTTCAAAACCTACTCATTTTGCACTTTGTAGTGATGCTACTGCTCCCAGGTCTCCCAGGAATCTTACGGTTGATGCTATTTGCTAGCAAATGCCATATGAATATTTTTATGTCAGAAATGACTTGAGAAATTGCAATTCACTTCTGGTGTGAGAGAATTGGCTATCTGCAGGGATGTTTCCCAGGGGACGCCCAGATGTTTTACCATCCTGTGAGAAGCTTCTCTCATGTCCCTACATGAGAAGCTAGAGCTGAACGATGAGAGCTCACCCCGCTCCCCAGATTCGAACCACCAACCTTATGATCAGCATTCCTGTCAGCACAAGGGTTTAACCCATTGCACCACTGGGAGCTCTATGAGTGTATGCAGTTGCCTTAAGATCATATCATTGGTCCGTCTCTTGTTTGCTCTGGCTGGCAGAGGCTCTCCTTGGGCTTTTTGTCTCACATTTGACTTCTCATGTGTAGGTAATGGCAGTGATGTGCAAATTAGGAATGAGTTGGATTCTGTGGATAAGAATTTTATTTGGTTTGGAATATATTATGTAAGAACCTTCCAAAGTTCACAAAGTTCTCTGTAAATTCAAAGCAGAGATTGAACTAAAATAAGAAAATTACATTGACAACATGAAGCCCTTAATGAAGAGGATAGGATTATACCTAGGAATTTCTGAATGCAGTGTGTGTGCTGTGTTTCTGAGTTCTGTCATTTCCTCCTCAAAATCTCTGATCTGGTCGACTATATTTACTGTAAAGGAAACATAATCACTAGACTAAACTTCAAAGAGAGAGTACGGACACCACTTGTTGTTGTTTATTCATTCAGTCACTTCTGACTCTTCATGACCTCATGGACCAGCCCACGCCAAAGCTCCCCATTGGCCATCACCACTCCCAGCTACTTCAAGGTCAAGCCAGTCAAGCTCAATCCAGTCTTTTTCCTTCCATTTTCCCCAGCATAATTGTCTTCTCTAAGCTTTCCTGTCTTCTCATTATGTGGCCAAAGTACTTCAGCTTTGCCTCTACTATCCTTCCCTCCAATGAGCATTCGGGCTTCATTTCCTGAAGTATGGACTGGTTGGATCTTCTGGCAGTCCAAGGCACTCTCAGAACTATCCTCCAACATCACAGTTCAAAAGCATCTATCTTCCTTCGTTCAACCTTCCCTATGGTCCAGCTCTCACATCCATAGGTAACTACGGGGAATACCATTGCTTTTACTATGCGGATCTTCGTTGCTAGTGTGATGTCTCTACTCTTCACTATTTTATCGAGATTGGTCATTGTTCTCCTCCCAAGAAGTAAACGTCTTCTGATTTCCTGGCTGCAGTCTGTATCTGCACTAATATTTGCACCTAGAAATACAAAGTCTGTCACTACCTCCACATTTTCTCCCTCTACTTGACAGTTATCAATCGGTCCTGTTGCCATAACTTGGTTTTTTGATGTTTAACTGCAACCCAGCTTTTGCACTTTCTTCTTTCACCTTGATTAGAAGGCTCCTCAGTTCCTCCTCGCTTTTAGCCATCAAAGTGGTATCATCTGAATATCTAAGGTTGTTAATGTTTCTTCCAGCAAGTTTAACCCCAGCCTTGCATTCGTCAAGCCCCGCACATCGCATGAACACCACTACACCATCAATATTTGACTAACAAGCATTGCTTGATCTGGTTTACAGATGTAGTTGTGCCCTAATTTTAATACAATTAATATACTATCTAAAAAATCCCTCCGCTGTTACTAGTTAACCAAGAACTCTCAAATACCCAGCATAATTTCACTTTAAGCCAAATCGGGTATGGGGTCTAATGCAAACTCATTGTGTAGAAGCCAGTTCCAATTAAACTTATGCCAGAACATCCTTGGATTAGATTAGAAGACAGGGGGGAAAAAACCCTCTTCTGCGGTGTGCTCATAAGTGCTGCCTTTCTCCAGCAATTTGGAGGAGGGAGGGCATTGCCCCAGAAAAATAAATGCCTTCTAAATCCATCTAAGCCATCCCCAGCCTTGACATTATTGCCTTCTGTCATCAAACTCATCTGTGAAGTAATCTATTTCCGTGCCCTTCTAGAGTCTTTCGCCCATTCTTTATCCACAGTAAACAGCCTTAAACTTTAATAGGTTGTAGGACTTTTATATCCTGCTCCTTCTGTGCATTTTTGGACCAAACTTTCCACTTGTTTTATACTCTGACACCAAGGTGTTTTGAAAACATGATTGTGGGAGATGAGAAAACCATTTGCCTTTAAGCTACATTATATGCATATGAGAGAGCTGAACACTATTTAAACCACAGTTAAAAATCACAGCCTTTCAAATAGCAAAGCCATCTATTAAAAATATAGCTTTAGGCAATGTCACAAGGTTTAGACTAGCTTTTTTCATGATAGTGTAAGGGATAGACAAGGTTGGGTCATCAAAATGAATGTGTTTCATTCCTTTTATCACACACTGAATCACAATCTTCTTTTGTGGAATATCTAGCCTGCAAAATATTCTCCCAAATTATATTCTCTCCAATATAATGGAAGTCCATACACGCAACTTTGGAGGCTAAATGGGGAAGGGGAAATGCTACACGGAAGACAGAACAGCAACTAAGATATTGTGATTAATTTGATAGACTTCCAGTAGGAAGTATTTAGTTTATCGGCACATAGTAAATGAATATTAAAATATGCATACCCTGAGGCTGCCAATGAAACCAGATAACAGCTGTTGGTCTAAAATGTGGTTTCATTATGCAGAGATTGGAATAAGCTTGTAATTATGAATTAAAGCTAGATCAGTTTTTTTTAAAAAAAATACAAAGATATGGAGAATGCTTATTCAAACTCATTCCATTTAGAATATGTATGTGCATGTGTGCATGAGCACTCAACAACTCAAATGAATGTTCAGAAATAACAATCATCCTTCAACTTTTATAGCACCATTCTAAGAATAGTTCCTTAGACGTCAGTCATACCAATTTTAATGAAGCTTACTCTTTTGTAAGTGTATAGCAATAGGGATGTCAGTTGCTCCCTCTGGCATTTTCATCTACCCATTTCCCAATCTTTTCTCCCCTTCTGTTTCCATGCATGTTTAGTCTTTCATGATATACTTTTAAGAACATGACAAGACAATGAAGTTGAGTAACTAGGACCTTTTATTAAGCTATTTATGACAGATCTGCCCAGAGATAAGCAATGTGGTTTTGCAGTGAAGGTGGGAAACCCTAGGACCTCCCTCCACCTTTCAATCACACTGGGCCCAAAAAGCAAATTATTTAAGTAGGGCCCCTTCTATACTATCCTTACAACCCAGGATTGGATCCCAAGTAGGCTGCTTTGAACTGTATTATATGAGCCTCCACTGCAGATAATCTGGGGGAAGAAGATAATCTGGAATCAGATCCTGGGATATAGAACAGTGCAGAAGGGGCCTAGCCATCTCACAATTCCTACCTAGGAAGACAAGACCAAAGTCTACTTAAACACCACAATTAAAAAATGTAGTCCACTCTAGAATGGTCTCAAATACCCATTCTTTCATAGACCCCATAATTCAATTGATAGGACAGAGGTGGGAGGGGCTTCACCCTAAAAGTTTAACTGGCCTAGCCCTTCCTACTAAGTATCAGAAATATGCAAATAGTAACATCCAAGCCAATAATCCCAAAAATACATTTATTTTAAACTACAAAGAATAATCTTTTGGAAAATGGTATTTATAACCTTTTGGGAAAATACCTTTTGGAGATCATAACTTTTAGAAAAGCATGACCTTTCAAAGAAGAGCCAAAATCCATTAAGAGTAGAATCTTCTTGGGGTATACAACCAGATATAATTATGCAAGGCAATGGTTTTAGTTGTTAGACTGAATAACCTGTTATCTCTGATATGTTAGGAAAACAGAAATTTGCCAGCAGTGCTTCAGAAGTGTTTTTCAGTGCCCAAAAAATATGTACTCTCCCATAAAACAACTTGTTTTAAATCATGCACTCAAGAGACAAAAATGAAGTAGACTTTGATTTAAAAAATAGCGTATTTAGTTTACTCACAACCTTCATGTGTTCAGCATACACAGATACAAAACTTATTAGTCCGGTTTCAGATATGTTTGAGATGGTTCCCTGTGCCAGTCGGCCAGGGCATCTCTCTTGTAACCAAACAGCTATCAACAGGTCGCATAGTCAAAAGGAGAGGGAGATGGGACCCATAGTTTGTCTGTCTGATCATGTGGTCTGCTGCCCCTTTTATTACTTCTCAGGAACCATAGAGTAAAGGAAGCTGCATACCAGAACATGCATACAAACAGTAAGCAGCAGGATCATAGATAAGATTACTAGAGGAGGCTTAAAGAAGGTTGTCATTTCCAACAGAATCCACTTTAATTCTAACTAAAATCTGTCAGTGAATCTGGAAAACAAAACAGTGGTGTACAGTAGTAGCCTTTTATCCTGAATATAGGTTATACTCAGTATATATTCCAATCCCCAAGAAGGGAGACATCAGGAATTACAAGACGATTACATTAATTTCCCATGAAAGGAAAATCATGCTCAAAATTCCACAGCAAAGAGTCTTGCCCTGTCTAGAATGATAAATACCAAATGTCTAGAGCTGGGTTCAGGAAAGAAGAAGCACTAGAAACCACATGCAAGCATACAATGGATAATGGAACATAGCATTTTTTAAAAATGTATCAGCATGTGGGTGTGCCACAACATTTGTTTGTCCTGATGCCTAATCTGTAATCAGGACAAGAGGCTACTGTTGGGCAGAATAAGGAGAAATAGAATGGTTTCCAGGGTGAAAGAGGGTTAGACAAGGCTGCATTTCATCACCCTACTTGGTTAACTTGTATGCTGAACATATCATCTATAACACTTTGGAAGAGAAGGCATGCAAGTTGGAGGAATGAACACCAACGATTTGAGATATTCAGATGACACCATATTGCTAGCAGAAAATAGAAAATACCTGGAATGTTTATTGAAGCAAGTAAAGGAAGGAAATTAGGTTTATAATTAAGAAAAAATAATGACCACAGATAAGTTATATAAGAAGAAAATCAACCCATTTGAACGTGGTACTGCAGAAGAGTTCTATGGATATTGTAGGCTACTTAAAAGACAAATAAA
Organism: Anolis sagrei; assembly: GCF_037176765.1. Taxonomy (NCBI): domain Eukaryota; kingdom Metazoa; phylum Chordata; class Lepidosauria; order Squamata; family Anolidae; genus Anolis; species Anolis sagrei. Next base: position 84,486,806 of record NC_090024.1, read on the forward strand.
TGGATCATAGAGGAAATCAAGGCTGAACTCTTCCTATAAGCCTAAATCAAGACTGCCATGCTTTGACCATATCATGAAAATGCATGACTTACTAGAAAAAAAATGATAATGTTCGGCAAAGTAAATGGCAGTAGGGAAAGAGAAAAAGTGCATTTCAGATGGATAGACTCAATAAAGAACCATGGCCCCTTAGTATGCAAAACTTAAGTAGGACAGTTGATGATGTCTCATTCACCGGATCACTATGAGTTGAAGTCAACTTGACAGCAGTTAATAACAACAAACCAGTGTAAGATGAGTTTAAAAACTTCATGTAAAACAGTGTTTGATAATGGGGACAAATCGCTTACTTATCCCTGAAGCAACCAAAGCCTATATTTTAAGTATAGGACATATGTGTGGGCCAGTGTCTAAAAACAGTAATCATCTGCATTTGTAGGTGCTAACATCTGGATTTGTAGCAAGGTCTTGTGCTTTTATTTCACCAGTAATTAACATTCACAGCCTCCAACTAAGACCACTGAAATGCATCATTGACGAACTATAACCAATTCTTTTAAAATAGCATTGCCTTCTCACAGGAATTTCCAGTCTGCCAAACTTAATCAATGTCACCTACCACAGGACATATACCATATATCCTTAAGTATAAGCTGAGTTTTTCAGCACATTTTTAGGCTGAAAAGCCCCCCTTGGTTTATATTTGGGTTGGCTTATACTCGAGTATATAAGGTAATTTTATATATGGAGAAGGTGGGTAGTGGTAGGCTCCATGGCAGTCCCCTTGGTCTTAAGGTCCTGCTGATTAATGCCAGATCCGTTAATGGTAAGACCGCGGCCATCCAGGACTTGATCCTGGATGAGAGGGCGGATCTGGCATGCATCACCGAGACCTGGTTGGACGAGCTGGGGGGAGTAAATCTCTCTCAGCTATGTCCACCAGGTTTTGGGGTGCATCAGCAGGCCAGACAAGGGGGGCGGGGAGGAGGGGTCGCAGTAGTCTTTCGGCAATCCATCGCCGTGATCAGATGCGCTGTTCCGCAGGCTTCTGGGTTTGAGTGTGTCCACCTAAAGGTGGGGAGCCGTGACAGTGTGGGGTTCCTGCTGGTGTACCACCCACCCCGCGACCCAGCAGCCTCCCTGTCTGAGCTAGCAGAGGTGGTCTCTAATTCGGCCTTGGTTTCCCAGCGCCTGGTGGTGCTGGGAGATTTTAACATCCACGCTGAGACCACCCTATCTGGTGCAGCTCAGGACTTTATGGCCACCATGACGACCATAGGACTGTCACAAATAATATCTGGTCCCACTCATCAAGCTGGACATACTCTTGACCTTGTTTTCGTGGCGGACAACGAATTGATTAGATTGGAAGATCAAAACATTCTTCCGGTGTCATGGTCTGATCATTATCTGATCAGTTTTAGACTTGCCGCGACTCTTAACCTCTGCAGGGGTGGAGGACAGATTAAAATGGTCCGCCCTAGGAGACTGATGGATCCATATGGATTCCTGAGGAATCTTGGGGTTCTTCCTGCCTTGGAGCCTGGCAATTCTATCGACGCCTTGGTGACTCTCTACAATAGGGAGATGTCCAGGGCGATAGATACGATCGCACCTGAACGCCCCATCTCGTTGCGTCGTGACAGCCCATCTCCCTGGTTCACCGGGGAGCTGACTGTGATGAAACATACGAGAAGGGGGCTAGAGCGCAAATGGAGGAAATCTCGGGACGTGTCTGATCGAGCACGGGCTAAAGCCTCTCTTAAGGCATACTCCGTGGCTATACGGGTGGCCAGGAAATCATTCACGACCACCCGCATAGCATCTGCAGCAAATAGATCATCGGAGCTGTTTCGGGTCGTGGGAGAACTCTTCCACCCACCTGTGATGGGGGAGGTCACTGATGACCCAGCAGCTCGGTGTCGCGATTTCGCACACCATTTTGCAGGTAAAGTCGACCAGATACGCCTTGAGCTCGACTCCAATTTTATCGCAGTGCCAGAAGAGGTGACGGAGGCATCTGCTTGTCCAACTTTGTGGGATTCTTTTAGGCTTGTTCTTCCTGAAACCGTGGAGGAGATTCTTGGGGCTGTGAGGGCGACCACCTCATCTCTAGACCCGTGCCCATCTTGGCTCATTAAATCAGCCAGGGAGGGGCTGGTTGATTGGTTTGTATTGATTATCAACGCATCGTTGGAGCAAGGGATTTTTCCATCTAATTTGAAACAGGCTGTGGTTCGTCCACTCCTTAAAAAGGCTTCCCTTGACTCCACGGTGCTGAGCAATTACAGGCCAATCTCCAACCTCCCTTTTTTGGGTAAGGTGCTGGAGCGGGTGGTCGCCTCCCAGCTCCAGAGCTTCTTAGACGATACCAACTACCTAGATCAGTCACAGTCTGGTTTCAGGCCTGGTCATGGCACCGAGACAGCCTTGGTCGCCTTGGTGGATGACCTCCGCAGAGAGCTGGACAGGGGGAGTGTGACTCTGCTGGTTCTCTTGGACATCTCAGTGGCTTTCGATACCATCGATCATGGTATCCTTCTGGGTCGTCTCTCTGGGATGGGCCTCGGGGGCACGGTTCTGTCGTGGCTCCGGTCCTTCCTGGAGGGACGGACCCAGATGGTGAAGCTGGGAGATGCCTGCTCGGACCCCTGGCCTTTGACCTGTGGGGTCCCGCAAGGCTCTATTCTGTCTCCCATGCTTTTCAACATCTACATGAAACCGCTGGGAGAGGTCATCCGGGGTTTTGGAGTTGGGTGCCATCTTTATGCGGATGACACACAACTCTACTACTCCTTTCCACCTAATTCCAAGGAGGCCTCTCGGGTGCTGAACGAATGCCTGGCTGCTGTGTCGATCTGGATGAGGAGGAACAAGCTGAAGATCAATCCTGACAAGACAGAGGTCCTCCTGGTCGATCGTAAACCGGATCGGGGTATAGGGTGGCTACCTGTGTTGGACGGGGTTACACTCCCCCTGAAGCCACAGGTCCGCAGTTTGGGTGTCCTCCTGGATTCTTCGCTCACACTTGAGGCTCAGGTGTCGGCGGTATCTGGGAGGGCCTTTGCACAATTGAGACTTGTGCGCCAGCTGCGACCATACCTCGCGAAGGCTGATCTGGCCGGGGTGGTCCATGCCTTGGTCACCTCTAGAATGGATTACTGCAATGCGCTCTACGTGGGGCTGTCCTTGAAGACGGCTCGGAAACTTCAATTGGTCCAGCGGGCGGCAGCCAGGATGTTAACCGGGGCTCATTATCAAGAGAGGTCTACCCCTCTGTTTAAGGAGCTCCACTGGCTGCCATTTATTTTCCGAGCCCAATTCAAGGTGCAGGTGCTCACCTACAAAGCCCTGAACGGCTTGTGACCACCCTACCTGCGTGACTGCATCTCCATCTACGAACCCACACGCTCGCTCCGGTCATCTGGGGAGGCCCTGCTCGTGATCCCACCCACGTCGCAAGCGCGCTTGGTGGGGACACGGGACAGGGCCTTTTCTGTGGCAGCCCCCCGACTCTGGAATGCCCTTCCAAAAGATCTTTGACAGGCCCCTACTTTAGCAATTTTCAGAAAGAACCTAAAAACATGGCTGTTCCGATGTGCCTTCTCAGATTAGGAATCCCCCATCCCAAGTCCTAGAAGCACTTTAGTACAATCAATATTGCTGCACACCGCACTATTTTAATCTTACGTTCCTCCTGCCATTTCAGCACTTTTAACCCTGTACCCCATTGCGCCGGCCGGCCCAGTTTTAAAGTGTCTTGATGTATTGTCACTGTTGCTGTTATTTGCTTAATTATTTTGATTTGCTTTGTTTATTGTTGTGTTATGTTTCTACTGTATTGTGTTCTGAGGCTTCGGCCTGTGTAAGCCGCATCGAGTCCTTCGGGAGATGCTAGCGGGGTACAAATAAAGTTAATAATAATAATAATAATAATAATAATAATAATAATAATAATTTTATTCATATCTATTTTTAATTTTGAAATTTACCAATAGCTGTTGCATTTCTCAATCTTGGCTTATACTCAAGTCAATAAGTTTTCCCAGTTTTTTTGTGGTAAAATTAGGTGCCTTGGCTTATATTTGGGTCAGCTTATATTTGAGTATATATGGTAATATGAACAGAAATACAGATTCTGTCACAAAATCAGGTGCCTTCTCTATCCCCACATCTTTTTGGGAAGAAAAAATACGGGACCCAATAATGTCATCCCCAGCATCATTTCCTCTTGCTTCAATGTGATATATGTGACACTCAGATAGCAATGCCCCTTCACATTATACAATTGGACAAAAAGCATAGTCTCTGGACAATAAGTATTCAAGTGTATAATTAGAAATAGTGTTACCCAAAAACTGGTATCAAATCATTTCAACCTCTCACTTACACAAAGTGCTTCCTAGTCTAATAATTTCAACAAAAGATTGGAAAGAGAAACAATTGGATTATTTATTTATTTATTTATTTACTTTGCTTATATACCGCTGTATCTCAAGCCCGAAGGCGACTCACGGCGGTTCACAAACAGTAAAAACAGTAGAAACAGCAGTGGTTCCATACAACATATAACAATTGACTTAACACATTATCCATAAATTACCAATAAGCCATTACAATGCACAATTATTACAAAAAACAACCGTACCCAATCTTCTCATCATCCAAGCGTAGTCCAGGTTCGTCGTCCATTGTTCCATTCCTATGTTCCATTACCAGATTGCACTAAATTACTCAAACGCCTGCACAAACATCCAGGTCTTCACCTTTTTGCGGAATACCATTAGAGATGGTGCTAGTCTAATGTCTGTAGGAAGGGCGTTCCACAGCCGAGGAGCCACCACCGAGAAGGCCCTATCTCTCGTCCCCGCCAGCCGAGCTTGAGAAGCAGGCGGGATCGAGAGCAGGGTCTCCCCGGAAGATCTCAAAGTCCTGGTGGGTTCATAGGCAGAGATTGAAATATATTCATGCATTAGCAGAGGTGTGGTTCTTAGGCACATTGCACAAATTAATAAATGAGCCCTCACAAATGCCCCTATAACAAAAGAAATCTCAGAGAATATTTTTAGTTTTCACATGTTAATGTGAACAAACCAGCTATCTGAAAAACCTATATTAAACAACACTTTGAAGATTTCTGGCTAGGATCATAATTAGCATCTTTCTATATCCTATTACATTCTATCCCCCTCCCACAACTATGTAACTGTGCTCATACAGCTGTGGAGTTAATATCACTTTATCAATGCATCTCAAGCAACTTGATGTCCATGAAAATTCATGTTAAAATAAATTAGTTAATCTCAAGGATGCTGCCACATTCGTTCCTCCCTGCTTTCTTCCTTTCTTAGTTCTGGTTACTCATTGCTTTTGCGTTATTTCTTATTACTTTACACACACCCCAAAACCTTAGCATTATTAAGCATAAACATTCAAAATTCTTCTCAAGATTTGTTTTAAGTACGAAAGCAACTTTTAAATGTAACTGTCAAGTAACTAGAACGTATTATCTATTGCACCAATTGGGGCAACTTTATCCTAGATACCTCTGTTATGTTACTATTGAAATGTAGTTCCTTTACACTCCAATAGCCTGAAAAGGAATAACTTGTCACAGTAATTATATTACTAATGGGTCAGTACTCCAAGCTATAACAGACAGGACTGAAGTCTACATTCCTCTGAGTTCAGTCAATCAAAAGCTATCAAATAATGAGGAGGGGGGGCTATTGCTAATGTAGGGAAGGGGAATGGAGGAAGGCAGGGAGTTTCAGAAAAACATCTATTTCTGTTTAATTGACTATTCTAAATCCTTTGACTGTGTGGATGATAATAAATTATGGCAAGTTCTTGGTAGTATGGAGATACCAAGCCGCCTTGTCTGTCTCCTGAGGAGTCTGTATAATGACCAAATAGTAATAAGAGGAACAGACCACAGAACAACAACTGGTTCAAGATTGGGAAAGGAATACAGCAGGGCTGTATATTCTCACCCTACCTATTCAACCTGTTTGCAAAATACATAATGTGACATGTGAGGCATAATAAATCCAAGGCTGGGGTTAAAATGGCTGGAAGAAACATTAACAGCCTTAGATATGCAGATGATACCACTTTGATGACTGAAAGCAAGAAGGAGCTGAGGAGCCTTAACCAAAATGAAAGAAGAAAGTGCAAAAGATGGGTTGCTGTTAAACATTTAAAAAAAAAACAAGATTATGGCAACCAGTGGAGGCAATGACAGACTTTGTATTTCTAGGAGCAAAGATTACTGCAGAGTCAGACTACAGCCAGGAAATCAGAAGACATTTACTTTTTGGGAAGAGAACAATAACAAACCTTGATGAAATAATTAATAGAGACATCACACTGGCAATGAAGATCCGCATAGTTAAAGCAATGGCTGAGCGAAGGAAGATAGATGCTTTTGAACTGTGGTTCTGGAGGAAAATTCTGAGAGTGCCTTGGACTGCGAGAAGATCAAATCAGTCCATACTTCAGGAAATAATGCCTGACTGCTCACTGGAAGGAAGGATATTAGAGGCAAAGATGAAGCACTTTGGCCACATAATGAGAAAACAGGAAAGTTTGGAGAAGACAGATGCTGGGGAAAATGGAAGGAAAAAGGATGAGGGGCTGACCACGGGCAAGGTGGAGAGATGTTATCCTTGAAGTGGCTGGTTTGACCTTGAAGGAGCTGGGGGTGGCGATGGCCAACAGGAAGTTCTAGCATGGGCTGGTCCATGAAGTCAAGAAGATTCAGAAATGACTGAACAAATAAACAATAAAAAGGGAAGGGGGGGGAACAGTGATCTGATAAGGAACAGAATTTTGGACTAGTTCAAAAGAGGCTGGGATCATGGAAAGCTGAAAATTCAGATACACTGGATCAGCCCTGGAATAAAAGGTCAGTATAGAGCTGCCCTGGGAGAACTGTAAATCAAAATAAGATTTGAAATATTAGGCTTTCAGAATAATAATGTTTGTCCCTTTCCTGTGTTAATCCATCACCTGAAAAGATTTGAGGTAGGTGACCCACTGGGCTACCTGTTACTCACACCCTACAGCCTCTGCCCTTCATTTCATTCTGGCTACAACTGCCTTGACTATTTTAGGTCGATCCCAGAAAACCAAATAGTACTGGTTAAATCAGAGTTGGCAAACAGCCCTCTTAGAAGCTCTGAATGTGCATTTTATTCACCAGTAAGTAAAAGTGTGCGTGTGTGCCTGCTTATGACAAGAAGAACCACAAACAGAGAGTGAAAGAAAAGCAGCAGAACTGCTTGTTAGCAGATGGCATAAACCTGTTATATGATGGACTGTGGATATGGAAATCATGTTTCTAGCAGTCACTAAATATTGGTGAACCATAGGGGATAGATGGCAATAGTTTATTTACCTTGATTTTCATCAAAAACAGATTTATACTTTTGTGGATTAAATCTGAAATGGGCCTGTTGTCAAAGTATTTGAACTAGTTAATCCTTTGAAATGAAAAAGGCCCAAAGGAAAAGATTTCAAAGCAGATTTGCATATTTAGTAACTGTAGCCCTCAAATTAAAAACATGTTTACATCTCAGTCCCAAATGCAATTCAGGGGTATACTAAAAACTGTTTCACCTATGATGTTCATGTGAATCCTCTCTCTATGGGCACATCTACACTGACCAAGGTTGGTGTGAGTTTGGTTCAATCAATCTGTGGGTGGCATACAATGCACATGGAGTGATCTGAATGAACCTGAGGAAAGCTGTTGTATCTGGGATTAAATAATTCAGGGGAAAGCCTGAATCCCATGCCAGGATTTAGACTTCCCCCTATTCTGTGTTCTGGAAATGCAGATATCTGCAGGCAGCTCCTGTGCAGAACTGGCTGCAGGTCTCCCAACAGCCATCCTGGGCTCAAGTGATATGAGGACATGGGATGGGTGTTCCACGGCACTGCCAACTACAGTAGCAACAGGATGACATACCTGCTGCTGCTCTATCTCCCTTCCTGCTTCCATGCCATGTGATTGGCAAAGGAGTCTTAGGGAAAGGGTTGAGGGGCATTCTCTCTCTTCACACAAGTTTCTCATTTAAAAATGTACGTAGATTCATACGTTTTGTTTTAATTTTATTACGTTTTGTTCAGACTCCTTTCTTTTCCTGTAGATGCACAAATCATATGTATTTTATGCACAATTTTCTCTAAAATGCACATTTTTGTATGTACCTGTCCCTTTGCCAAGCTGCCTCATAAAGGCAGTAAACAAATGTGTTATCAAATAAATCGTTTAAAAAATACTTTGTTGGAACAAGCCCTACCCAACTCTACTGAGAAAAATGGAAACTGAAGGCAAGCATAAAGTGAAGTTCCTTTCCAAGTAGAGCTGGATAACTCTTCCAGATAGATAAATGGAGATAGATAGATAGATAGATAGATAGATAGATGATAGATAGATGATAGATAGATAGATAGATAGATAGATAGATAGATAGATAGATAGATGATAGATAGATAGATAGACAGAAAGACAGATTTTGGATGCTATTTCTCAAGCATATTGTAAAAGAAGCAAACTCATACAGAGACTGTTGCTTTTACCACAGAAGCAATACAATGATGTCTCTATGTGCATAGATATAGACAGAGATATGATCAAAATTCTGCAAATGAATGAATGTTATGTCAAAGCAGTCAACTTAATCTTTACTGATAAATAAAATAATTAGCCATGCATTCTTTGGGACTGGAAAGTTTGCTCTATTGGATTGTTCTTTGCAACTTATTTTTTGATTAAGTTTTCTGCAGAAAAAGGAAATATATTGATGGGGAATTAAATTACAGAAAAGTTACTAAATCTTCACAAGTATTTTACAAAATACCACTCTTTACTTAATAAAGGGCACGCAACATATTTTATGATTTCCGCATTCATTCGACAAAGCTCTGGTGTTTGTAATTGGCTATATAAAGCCATCCGTCTTCCAGTGGCGTCTTTTAGCTGAGCGAGCCCCAAAGCACCGTCCATTCTGCTGCGGCTGAGATCTGATCAGCATCTTTATAGTTTATCAGCCTTGGGGTTCAATTTTGTTTGGGATGCTTTTATAAATGAGCACAATCACTGGTGAATCTGTTCTTTCCAGATTGCAAAGAGAAAAATTGCGAGAGGAACTTTAGTAGATTACCGTGTCACTGAGGATAAAGTACAAGCACGAGGCATCAAAAGTCGTCTTAGAGATTATTCTGTGGATGTACATTTTCAGTTTTTTATTTCACTAAAATTAGATGATTGCCTTAGTTATGATTGTTTTTGAAGCGATATTCTGTCCCCAGGCTCGGTGTATGATCAATGCACTATCTAGAAAAATCAATTGTTTCCAAAGCACCATTTATTTAAAAAAGAGAACAAGAGGAATGGAAAGGAGGGGGAAACAGGAGCAATACATAGAAATATGGAGTTGGTTTTATTCAGTTATAAGGAGACTCTTATGGTGTCGGCTTGCAGGTGGCCTTGCAGCTGTCTAATGGCAGAGAATTTACTGTGCTTACATGGTATAATGCAGACTGTTCCACTAAGGTATGGATTCAAATCTATAATTGGTATTAAGATGACTGTATAATATTAGCAATTTGGATTACCCCAAAGTGGTGCTCAATCCACAAACCACATGTGTTGGGTGGTCTTCAGGATGCTTCTGCCAGATAATCAAAAGATTGTGTTATAGATTACAGCATCTCCCAGCCAGCAAGGTCATCTGCAATGGTGGCTTGAGTATTATGGGAACTGTAATCTGATTAATCAATTTTTCCAAGCTCTGGTTGCTACTTGGCCGTTTAAACATTAAGCCCTGGCTTTTATTGCATGCAAAAAACCCTAGAAATTACTGTAAAGGTGTTCATAGCATCTTCCATCTTTTCAGTTACTTTCCATCTCATTTCTTTCTTGCCTATTGCTCTTTCACACTTTCTTGCTTTCACTGATCCAACCATTACATTTCTTACTTATTTGTGACTGAGGGTCCTTTCACACAGCCATATAACCCAGAATTTCAAGGCAGATAATCCACAATATCTGATTTGAATTGAGTTATCAGAGTCTATTCTGACATATAGCCTAGTTCAAAGCATATAATGTGGGGTTTTATGTGTGGAAGGGACCTAAGAACACATTTTCACACAGTATGATGGTGTGAGCACTTGAAAGACTTGGGGATATTGTCACCCGAGCAGCTACTGTCTGCCTTGAGACCAATATGGTCGTTGAGATATCCTTCTTGGTGGTGCTACATACTATTTGGAGCAGAATGTCTAGCATTGTGACACCTCTAATATAGAATACAATTCACTTTGATATTCAGTGTGCTCCAATCACATGGCAGTAAGATTACTTTGGGAAGTAAACAATAAGAAAGAGTTAAAGTATCCTAATAGACTTTCAAAACATTTTAATTTGTTAGTATTTTTAAATGATTTTTTAAAATGCACTGGAAAATAAGCACCCACATTTAATCAAAACATGATTAACAACTGAATTGATAAATTAATAAAATATCAAATTTGTGAAAAATATCATTTTTTGCAAACTTTCTCTGAGTAATATATTGTCAAAGACTTTCATGGTCTGAATCACTGAGTTGTTGTGAGTTTTTCAGGCTGTATGGCCATGTTCCAGAAGCATTCTCTCCTAACGTTTTGCCTTCATCTATGGCAACCATCCTAGGAGGTTGTGAGGTCTGTTGGAAACTAGGAAAATGGGCTTTATAGATCTGTTGAATGTCCAGGGTGGGAACAGTTTAGCCCAAATTTTCTCAGAATTTGGGCCTCCACGTTTTTTGGACTTCAACTTCCAGAAATCCCAGCTGTTTGGAATTGTGGGAGCTGAGGTCCAAAACACCAGGAGGATCAAAGGTTGAAAACCACTGGTGTAGCCTATTATCTATTTTATGGACTCAAAAATTAATATATTTTAAATTTCTTTGATTGTTCCCTCTGTACATTTTGTTGGTAATATACAGGGTTTTGACATATTTTTGCCAATAAATATTTCACTGAAGAATATTTATATTCATATTTAGAAAATGGTTTTCAAATATTTTCAAATAAACATGTACAGAATGCATTTTAACCTTTTATTTTTTAAAAAAATGAGGACAAATTTTGCTTCCTTCCCCTTCCCTGGCTCAGTTCCAAAGAGCCTCCTTCTTTAATAAAGACATATGGGGAGGGGAGTCAGGATCACAGCTGATAATGTATGTTTTAATTACAATTTGGTATTAACTACCAAAAAAACTCACTTCAAAGAAGTACTGAGGTATTTTTTGGCAAGCAGTCAAGAAAAGCAAATTCCAACTTTTACAAGAGCTCGTTAAGTCTATCTAAGCTCTTTTCTCTTCTAAGTCTTTGAAAACAATTTGGCTTCTCTGGTTATCGTAGGAGATTATTCTGCAAAGTGATACATGCATCTAGCATCATTGCTGTGTCCCCTTTTTTCTAAATCTCAGAATGTCTTTGGGGGGAAGAATACAACAGAGCACAACCCAAAGCAGGATGTGAAATGTTTGTTAAGGGTTCCTTTTGAATTGGCTCTGGTCACGCTATCCAAATAGGAAGAAATCTGCTCCACATTAAGCATTTTCCTCCTAGTATAAAGAAATTAATTACATTTTGCAGCTATTCCTAGTATTGCCCTCCCTCGTTTTGAGGGATTTGATTATTCTAAAAAAAAAAAAATGGGGAGATATCAGACAACAACAGGGAATGCTGATTACAATGGGAAACCTTGAGAAAAACCATCCCTACAGTAGGGCCCTTCCACACAGCCATATAACCCAGAATATCAAGGCAGATAATCCACAATATCTGCTTTGAACTGGGTTATCTGAGTCCACACTGCCATATAACCCAGTTCAATGTGGATTTTATACAGTTGTGGAAGGGGCATTAGTCAGATGGTTTTATCCTTCCATATCATTGTAAAAGTTCCCATCACAGGATAAAGGACAAGGGCAAATTTTTCACACAAACACAGAGTTACCATATTGGTGTTTCACACAATTCTAGAACACTAAAAATTCAACTACGACAGCAATTCAGTTAGTCAATGAGTGAACACTACATGGCCCTGGTTGAGATCGATTTTGTATCTAGGCTCTGCTAGTCTATGTCAGCCCAATTTACCACCATAGGCCACACAACTAACCCACACAACTTTGTGAATTCCAGTTGGCTTCTGTAAATTAATATCGACATTTGTTCAGATTTTATGTCATTATATAATTTTTGTCTAACTGTTGGTTTAATTTATTGATGTTAGGTTTAATTCATTGATCTTAGCTTTAATTTGATGTTAGGTTTTAATTTCTGTTTCCATATGTGGGGTTTTCCTGAGTTTTTATGTCAATATTTGTCTTATGGAGCCATTGAATGTTTGCCATTGTATGTTGGCATCTGTCCCGAGTCCCCTTGGGGAGATAGGATGGAATACAAATAAAGTTTTATTTTTAGTTCAGTTTGTCCATGTACATTAATTCCATAATTTTAAGTAACCATTCGTCTGTGGATATAATTTCTGTACGTTTCCAATGTCTTGCATAAACAATTTTTGCTGTCATGCTATATGCTTACACTATATGAGTTGTTATATCAGTGGCGCAGCAGGTTAAACCACCGAGCTGCTGAACTAGTTGACCGAAAGGTCGCAGGTTCTAATCTGGGGAGCAGAGTGAGCTTCTGCTGTCAGACCCTAGGTTCTGCCAACTGCTAGGTTCTGCCAACCTAGCAGTTTGAAAACATGCAGATGTGAGTAAATCAATAGGTACTGCCCCAGTGGGAAGGTAACAGTGCTCCATGCAGTAATGCTGGCCACGTGACCTTGAAGGTGTCTATGGACAATGCTGGCTCTTCAGCTGAGAAATGGAGATGAGCACCAACCCCCAGAGTCGGACATAACTGGACTTAATGTCAGGTGACAACTTTTACCTTTACCTTATATCAGGAGAAAGAAGGGATAAACATATAATAACTAATAAAAATAAAATATGAGGACATGATCCAGACAAAGACGTTCATATCTAAGTCTCCATTATTTTATTGAGAAGACGAAAGCTCTAAGTTTTTAAAACGCTTCCCATTTACTTCATTGGATCTTTTGATCTCGAAAATAGGACAGTGCGATTTCAAATGCAAAATATTTCCAAATTTTATCTGATCAGTTTGCCTGTTTCGAATACATGTTATTTTAAAGACTTCATCAGATGGAGGCTGTCTCCATTTCTACATACTGAAAAGACAAAATTCCACAGATCCCATCAAATGACACTCAACTTCTGTGAGTTTCCCTTTGGATTTTGTCTCCACAGCATAAAGAAATGGGTGGATTTTAAAGATGTCAGGAACCAATGCCACTTAGCTCCTTATGTATAGAAAGACTTAAAGGGGGTATTTTTCTGTGAAATGGGAAATTGTGCATTTGCCTATTTTCAGTCCATTTTCTTATTTTTCAATGTGGGTTTGTCCCTCAATGCTCCTTCTACTATCTTCACTCTTTGAACACAGAAAGGAATGGTAAATATGTTTACCCCCTTTTTAAATTAATTTTTTCTGCCTTATTGATAATTTCCTGTTTGCACTTCCACAATTGCACATTACTTTAGAAAAAAAAATACCAAAAGCCTCTCCCCAGTGACGTAGGAACACCAAAGGAGACAGAATGGGAGAAGGCAACAGCCAGCCATGTAATGAAAAATGAAACATATAGTTTAACTAGAAATAAGCAAGTGTGATGGAGGTGAATAAAATCTCTGTCTTCTTTAAAAATGGAACACCATGGAACTAAATGGGAAGAAGACAATATCTCCCACTCCCCACCCCACACTCCCTGTAGAATGAATTCTTAAGATACTTTTCTACATGAATATGATGGCTTCCCAAGTCCCTTGGTGCCATAGAAAGACATCACTATTTCACATTTACCTGGCAGCAGAATTAAAATCCAGACAACTTCATGCAGTCCTTTGGCTGTGCAATTCTTGTCTCTATGGTTATGTATCTGGCTCATCTTTTTTTTCAAAGGCAGGCAGCCAGATGGATAGTACCCCTTGGCTTCAACAAAGCCCATTTCTTACTGTCCTTCCATCTGGAGGCAAAAACAATTTTATTCCAAAAGACTTTTGAAAACGGAAGGATTTCTTAATGAAAGGATTTTGAAGAATCTGCTATATGGTTTAAATTGTAGTTTTTAAGAAAGGCTTTTTGACATTTTAAGTAAGACTTATAAAACTAACCCCCCGCCTCCTAAAAAAAAACCAAATTGACTGAGCTCCTGCATCAGAAGACACAATTACAATAATGGAGTTTCATTATGTAGTTATGTCTCTACTTCCCACCAGCCCATTCAGGAATGCCTAAATGATGTTGAATAAATTGAGCTATATCCACACTGCAGAATTATAGAAGTTTGACTCCATATTAACTCCCATGGTTCAATGCTATGGCATTCTGAATTTATACTTTTGTGAGGTATTCAGCCTTCTTGCCAGAGAGCTCTGGTGTCACAACAAACCACAAACCCCAGGATTCCATAGGATGAAGCCAAGGTGGTTAAAGTGGTGTTGACCCTTCATGATTCAGCAATGTCTATTAATTCTAATTCTAATCTTCAAGATGTAAGTTAGATGTGTACATATTTGAATTTCCAAAACCAGAATTCTTCATGCATCCTTCATTTCAAAGAATCTCAGCATATCAATGAATGAAAGAACAACTTATAGGTCTGGCTATATTTCCAAACACTTACCGACAATAGTTAAGATTATAATCACTTTAACACTTCTTTGTCTTAAAGATACTTCATCACACTAGAGAATGGATTGGCTTTAAATCCGGTTTCTGTCTCCTGCAGAATTCTAGGTTTGTTGTTTAGGGAGGAGCCTTTAACAGCCTCACTAAACTGCAAACCCCAGAATTCTGCAGGAGACAGAAACCAGATTTAAAGTGGATTCATTCCCTAGTGCAGGGGTCCTCAAACTAAGGCCCAGGGGCCGGATGCAGCCCTCCAAGGTCATCTACCCGGCCCTTGCTCAGGGTCAACCTAAGTCTGAAACGACTTAAAAGCACACAGTGACTTGAAACAACAATTCTATC
The DNA here is from genome assembly GCF_037176765.1 of Anolis sagrei. NCBI lineage: Eukaryota > Metazoa > Chordata > Lepidosauria > Squamata > Anolidae > Anolis > Anolis sagrei. The sequence continues at coordinate 84,501,932 of NC_090024.1, forward strand.
TCACCAGACAAAAGCAGGCCCACACTCCCATTGAAATACTAATGATTTTATATTTGTTAAAATTGTTTTTCTTTTTAATTATTGTATTGTTTTAAGTGGGGATTTTTTGCACTACAAATAAGATATTGCAATGTGCATAGGAATTCATTCATGGTTTTTTTCTTCAAACTATAATTCGGCCCTCCAACTGTTTGAGGGACTGTGACCTGGCCCTCTGTTTAAAAAGCTTGTGGACCTCTGGTCTAGTGTGATTAGGCCCATAGACGTGCATAAATAACAGGAGAAAGGGGTAGTTTAAATGTTTGGTGATTTTTACCCAGTAAATTATTTTTGCAAGTGCAGAGAATGTTTCCATGGGGAAGCCTTCAATTTTGTCACTGTTTTTCTGCCTGCAATGGCAGGGCTAGGAAAATAATAATAAAAGGTTTACATCCTCATTTGCTGTTTGTGTGAAGTGGGCCTCAAGGGAGAAACACATTAGCAAAAACGTGTGAGCTGTAAGAAAAAGTCATAGAATAAATTGACTAGGAAATTGAGGATTTTTATTCGGAAACTAGCAACTGAGACAGACATCGGAGATGATGAAGGGCAATGGATAACATGCTAAGCTGAGGTATGTGAATTGTCATGTTGTGGACATGTAGCTCCATGCTTCTTCCATCACCAGTATCTGTCAAGGCCTGGTAAGTGTAATGCCCATGCAGCCATTGCCCTTTACTCATCAGAATGAGAAGAGGCACACAGCTCTATACTTCTTCTTCCCCCACTATCTATTAAGCTCCTGGGGCACTACTATGACCATGACTGTTTGGAAAAACAATGGAAGGTGCAGGATACAGTGCAGGGACATCTGACAATTGAGGAAAGCAACCTTGCTTCTCTTCTCTCATTTGCAGGATGGTGACCAAGTCGTGTTGTCAAAGGCTCCCATGACTGGAATCACTGGATTGCTGTAAGTTTTCCAGGCTGTATGGCCATGTTCCAAAATCATTCTCTCTTGATGTTTCACCCACATCTATGGCAGGCACCCTCAGAGGTTGTGAAGTCTGTCAGAAACTAGGCAAGTTGAGTTTATTTATCTGTGGAATGTCCAGGGTGGAAGAAAGAACTCTTGTCTGTTTGCAACATTCACACTTGCCTCAAATAGACAAGAGTTCTTTCTCCCACCCCGGATATTAACTAATTAAACAAATTCATTTTTCAGTATTGATACATTATTATTATTATTATTATTATTATTATTATCATTTAACATAATCAAATTCATATCCAAACCCAACATTCCAAGCTCTGATTTAGCCTCTGATTTGTAATGTCAATTGCTCCTGTTCTATATGTCTTTGTGTCTCATGTTTTTGCCACTGTTATCTTATTTGGATTCTTTGACTCATTTTTAATTCTTGTCTTATTGGCTATTGTTTATATTATGTTTACATCTATACATCACTATGACATTTTTACAAATTTATTTCTGCCCCTGTCACACTATGCAAATATCGAGTCTCCAGGCTGCTTTACATGAGATTTTTAAAGCCCTTTCTTCAAAATGAGAATTACAAATGTAACAAACAGGTGTTTCAAAATGCATGCATGCATGCATCACAGAGATCTACGTACTTGGAGAGGCAAATCAAGTTATCTGAGCACCATACTGTTTCTAGTTGAGTATACATGGAGTAGTGAAACATAAACTTGCCCAAAAGGACCATAAAAATTTATTTAAATCCTCCCGAAAGTTGGGGCCCCTGCTGCATATCCCACGATTATCCCCCTTTTGCAGAGATAGTTCTAATTAATCCTGTAACATCTCATTTTTCAACTGCTTTTGAAATGTCCAACATCCTCTCGTCCTACAGCACCTTTTGTCTCTAGTTTACTTGAGTTGTTACAAACGGAGTTCAAAATGCAAAAAAAAAAGTTTATACAAAGTCAACTCAGTGAGGACAGAAGAGAAGAGGGAGACACTTCCCAAGTGAGCTCAGGAAAAAACAAACTGCTGCAGTGTCTACTAGCTTATGTGTTCTATCTGATGTAATTTATGCCATTATGAGCTGATGTTGCTTGCCCACATGTGTCCCACTTTTCATTCATTAAATACTGAAGAATATGCTGTTATCACTCCACAGAACAACACCAATTTCTCTCTGAATTGACAGTAGTCACGCTACACATACCCTGCCTGCCGCTATAGAGGGGCATAACAAACACATTTCAGAAAATATTTCAAGTAAGAAACAGTTGGCAGGGCTCTGCAACGTGGAGATCTGGTAGTTTCTGAAAAGTTGTGGCAATGCTACAGCAGAGAAACTGCCACTGTATAACTCCCTAGGGCCTACTAAGCCTCAAATGTGATGCTCTATAGTGGTTCCAAAATATTGGTCCTTCAGCTATTTCAGACCTCAGTTCCTAGAATTACTGACTGTTGACCAAGCTACCTGAGTATCCAAAAGAATGAAGTCCAAAAATACCTGGGAGAGATACACAAAGAAAAGCATTCTTGGTAGGAGTGGTAGTGATGGAGATTACAAGAAATGCAAGCTGTCTCTGAAGTCACTCTGTTCACAATGCCTTCCACAGAGAAAGGAGGTGTAAGCTTACTTAGGTGATCCTTCGTTGTCCGAGTATGATGGCCTTCCAAGTGTAGTGTCTTGGCGGTGGATACGTAGGTGACTGCGGAGTCCTATTCTTGACCCACATGTTCTTCCACAGTGAGGGTATCAGTTTCCAGGTAGAAGGCAATCTTCTTGGCGTGCCTTCCTCTTGGCATGTTTCTCCCTTTCTCCCTCCATTCATGCCTCTTCAAATTCCAGAGCGCTGCTGGTCACAGCTGACCTCCAGTTAGAGCGCTCATTGGCCAGGACTTCCCAGTTTTCGGTGTGTATGCCATACTTTTTAAGGTTGGCTTTGAGCCCATCTTTAAATCTCTTTTCCTGTCCACCAACATTCCGTTTTCCGTTCTTGAGTTGGGAGTATAGTAACTGCTTTGGGAGACGTAGTTACATGGCTAGTCCAGCAAGATTGATAACAAAGGAGCATCACTTAGGTGTTGGTAGTTTTTGCTTCTTCCAGCACACTGACATTTGTCCGCCTGTCTTCCCAAGAGATTTGCAGGATTTTTCAGAACCATTGCTGATTGAATCATTCCAGGAGTCGAGTGTGATGTCGGAGGTGTAAGCATTTTGGGATGATAGAAGTGTTGAAGAGAAAATGCTGGGGAGAAGGATGCTAAAATAGTGGATGGAATATCACCTTCATCATGGGGAAACAACAGTTTTAAAATCCCAGAGCTGTAAGATGGGGGGTAGCACCTTGCACACAGAAGAGTATACATATCAAAAGGAATATATACTTCTCTCATAAAATTAAAGAACATGGTTGGTTCAGAGGAAGATTAAAGCACCTATTATTTTGACTAAACTTTTATTTTGAAACCCTGGGGCTGTGGCAGATACCAAGCCATTAATTCTTTATTTAGCTGTCAAAACATTGTGGGTGGGGGGGGGGGGGGGTGCCAGAGAACTTGAAAGTTTAGCATGTTTGCTAAATGGTCACATTTGGAAATTTCAGTCACAAGATTATACAGCAAGAGAAAGAGAGCCTAGAGCTAGCTTTTATTTCTCTTATATCTAATCTTGTTCTCCACCCAATCCCTTTGGAATGAAACCTGAGAGAATTTTAAATTTAAATTATAGGGAACTACAAGAGGAAGATAAAGATTCCCTCAAGACTACCTGGGCCATCATTCACAAACATCGGATGGGCCCAGGTGATACAAACTGCATTCTGGGATTGATGGAAGCGGAGAAGAGTGATGCTATAAAATCACTTCATCACAGATGCTCTGAAAGGTGGTTTGGGACAGAAGTGCTTCTTTTTCAATGCCTTAATGATAGATGGCACTGCCAATATAGGCTATACAACCTTATTAGGAAGTGGTGTGATGGCCTCAAATATATGAGTTTCTTATACAGCAGGATTTGAGTATTCACATTACAGTGGAGGATGTGACACGTCTATGAAGTGGATTGATACTGGCAATCTATTCGGGTACCAACAAATATCTTTATTATCTCGCATTGCCATAGAAACAAGAGAACATTATAGAAGTCACCCCTAATCTACCATCCGTGCCATCAGATGATTAGAAACTAATTTTGACACAGAAACCTAGCTTTCTATCATTGCAAAATGTGACAGAACAGTTGGGATGCTGTTACCAATTAGGCAAAGCAAGTATTTGATAATCCCAGATCTGGTAGTGTCTGAGGCCACTTCAACACTGCCATATAAAATCCAGATTATTTGCTTTGAACTGGATTATGTGGCAGTGTAGACTCATATAATCCAGTTCAAAAAAGATAATGTGGGTTATCTGATTTGATAATCTGGATTATATGCAGTGTAGAAGGGGCCTGAGATAGTTCCAGCATGAAAGACTGTTCCAGCATGGATTGTTTGGAAAGTTTTGTGATGATGTGTAAAACATTACATAATGGTATAAGCATACCAGAGATTCCAGTTACAGAGAATCTCAAGGTCTGTTTTAGTAGAACCACCAAAAATACCAAGAAGTAATTCTGAATTGAACTCACATGTTTCCACCCAAAATGTATTCCCAGTATATCCCATTTTATTCATTTCAATAATACAATGTAAAGCGCATTCTGTGGCTTCTATTGTTATGCAGGAAAATCACAAAGAAGAAGAAACTCCTGGGTTGGAGTGGGTTTCCAACCAATTGTGTGTAGCCTGTTGTCGACCTTTGCAACCCAAAAGACAGTTTCATCTGTCAAGTAGGAAAATTAGGTACCACCTTAAAAAGTGTGGGGAGGCTAAATTAACTGATTTATGAGGCCATAAAGAAGACTCCAACAAAGCATTCCAGCGGGGAAGCATGCGGGGAATGCGGAAGTGCTTCATCAGCGTCGCAGATGGACGATGAAAGTGACAGCTCCCCTGGCGGCCAGAAAAAGTTAAATAGCTTCTGTGTATGTCTGTATATATTTGTATGTCAAAAATTTGCATTGAATGTTTGCCATATATGTGTACACTGTAATCCGCCCTGAGTCCCCTGCGGGGTGAGAAGGGCGGAATATAAAAACTGTAAATAAAATAAATAAATAAATAAAAAGGAGGAGGAGAAATAATAAGAATAAGAATAAGAATATTTTTTCCAAAAATATACCCAATATGAAAGAGTTTTCTTTTTAAAAAATGGTAGAAATATAAACAGATATCAACTAGTCTAAAAGCAATGACAGTGCTACTGTTATTTAGATTAGTGTTTGGCCACCCAATAGAAACCACATAGTAGTCACCAATGGTTGGTTTTCACCCCAGAGAGATGTGACTAATAGAGCACCTCAGGGTTCCGTCCTGGGGATGGCATGGTTTGTCATCTTCAGAAGTGGCGTAGATAATGGGATAGAAGGCATTCTTACCAAATGTGATAACACAACTGAGAGTGTAGTAAATACCCCACACAACAGGAAAAAAATCCCAGAAGATAAGAACAAAATTCAAATGGTCCTGACAGATTGGAGATCACAGCCAAAATTAACTTCAGTATTGATAAATGCAAGTCAGTATACTTTCAAAAAATCTGAGATGTCATGAAGAAGATGGAATAAGGTTGTTTTCTTTTAAGTCTCTGAATTAGGAATGGGACCTGGAGGTAGAGAATGAAAGAAGATGGTTCTATGCTAAATCCCACTTTTCCCTGCTTTCATGTGATGAGGTCCTCGGAAAGTGGTGAACACTCCTTCTTTGGAAGTCTTTAAACAGAAGGTAAATTGATATCGGTGAGCGTGTCCAGCATCCTCCATAGGCAGGGGAACATCATAAGCATGCGCATCCATTCCATCAGTTACTTATGGTGAACAAGACTCAGCCAGTTGTTTTGAATACTCCCAGTAATTCTTTTATTTCAGACATGTGGATACCTCAAATCCAACAGACTCCCCCATTCCTCTCACACTCTCCATCTTATCTCCACTCCTTCACTTCCCCCTTCCTCCTTCCAATTACTCTACATGTGTCTTGGTGCTTTCTTTGATTCAGTGTCCTTGGATGTTGCTGGCGTTTTAAAGGAACAGCTTCTTTCCAACTCCAGGGTGGGACCCTCCACTGTCTCCCCTTTACAATATATTTCATGGGTGCTGTCATTGTGTATTTCTGCATGGCAGGGGGTTGGACCAGATGGCCAGTGTGGCCCCGTCCAACACTAAGATTCTGTATGGTAATAAAATGCTGATTACATCTAATGCCAATACTAAAACAAACAATACATTATTGATATCAAACAAGACAGACAGAATTGGCAAGTGCCTATCCTTGCATTTGTTTTAAAATGAAATTGTCGAGTTTCACACTTAAGCTTAAGGTCTAGATCTCTAATTAATGTGGAATGAACCAGGAAAACCCAGTTTTTTCTGCATTAATTTGCTTTTACCCAAGGCATCATTTGGACGCTTCAGCTAAAAGTAAGACAAGTCCCACATTTTGGGCCTGTCTGGAAGGAGCCTGATGGAATTTGATATGGAATTGACTGGAATGGTGATACGGCTTTTAATAATGTTTTTGACTGTTTTAATGAATGTTTTATTTATTGTTTTAATTGTTATTATATTGCTCTGTTATATGTAGTGGTATCGAATTGCTGCCAAATGTAAGCCGTCCTGAGTCCCCCTTCGGGGGTTGAGAAGGAACGGGATAGAAATACTGGAAATAAATAAACAAATAAATAAATAATAAACCTTTATTTATACCCTGCTACCATCTCCCGGAGGACTCGGTGTGGCTTACAAGAGGCCGAGCCCAATACATCAATAAAACAACACAGCAATACAGACAATAAATAAACTCATAAACAAAGCAATAAACAATAATAGTAACACCACGAGGCATTAAAAACTTATGGCAGGGCCAAATGTAATAATTAAAAATTTTAAAATACTGGCATGACTAGGATAGGTATTTGGAGAGAAATGGAGCGAGCAGACAATCCTAGATCATTAGTAAAGTGCGATTTGGGACATGTTGCTTAAGGTTCCTTATTCCGGGAAGGCACACTGGAACAACCACGTTTTCAGGCTCCTCTTAAATAAGAAATAAACAATGTGAGGGTGTATCTATATTGCAAAATTACTGCAGTTCAGCACCACTTTGGACCTCTTTACACAGCAGTCACTAGCAAAAAGGAAGGTGCATGGGGTGACGCCTTGTACGCCTTCCTTCCTTCCCTCATCACATGGTGGTGATGGCACACGGTGTGTGAGTACCCTGTCCTTGTCCCCATCATATGGCAGAAAGGGCAGCAATGCATGGCAATGTGAGTTGTTCCACTGCTCTTTCCTATCATGGGGGGGGGGGGGGGGGAGGTCCGCTTCTCCTCCACTTCAGGAGGAATGTGGGCAAGACCTGCCAAACATCGTCTGATTACACTCAGCAGGATCTGTACAAGCCCTGACCAAAAGTAACAAAAGAGGCCCATTTAGTCCCATGTGAAGAGGTCCTTTAACTGCCATGTCTCGGTGCCATGGAATCTTGGAAGTTGTAGTTGTACAAGGTCTTTAGCATTCTCTACCCAAGAGTGTTGGTGCCTCACCAAACTACAAATCGTAGGATTCCATGTTAGTGAAAGTGGTGTAAAACATCATTAAATCTACAGTTTAGATGCACCCAAGGCTTGTTTTCTACTCCTGACTGAATTTCTCTGCAGAGCACTGAAAGGGTTATTCTGTCATTCCCTGCTTTGTATTTTCTTGGTGGTCTCTCCTCCAAATGTGTTTTAAATGGCTGTAGTGCTTGCTACCAGGTGCACGATGTCCTTAAGCAAAAGTTAGATCATGAACAACTGCAAATGGTTTGTGGCAATCTCTTTCTTGGCCAAGTTAAAGGAGGCACATTACAAGAGAAATGGGGCGATTCTGGTTTGCATTTTAGTGTTTGGGTTACTCATGTTTCAAAAATACCACACAAAAGTCACAGGAATCGCTGCTGAACTTAAAAGCCTGTATAGTACATTTGCCTTCAGTTCATCTCATGTTATAATGAATCTGTCTCAAAACATACACATACATGCTAGATGGGGAGTACTTTAGCATTTGTTGTTTATTCCCATATTTTTAGGGCTGTTGCCAAAGAAGAGGCAAGTCACAAATATGAGCTAAAAAATTTAACTGAATGATACAGTTTTTGAATGGATATAATTCTTGATCATTTACCTTCAGCCCAGTGCATATATGCCTAAAATGGAATATTTGATTAATCTTATTTTGTACTACTGACTTCATTGTAACACAACTGGCTTGTGAACTCAGCTGTAACACTGCATAACAGCAACAATAACAAGGAAATAAAGATGAAGGTCTCATTTACCACAAGCAGAGGGTTTCACAGAAAACTAAAATACATCCAGGGCTTGCCTGAAAGCGATACACAAAAGAGAAAATGTAAGGGATAATCTACCACTTACATTAAGGGGGAAATGAAGTCAACACAACTCAGTCAAGACAAATTTTATTTATTCATTTATTTTATATCCTTCCCTTTCCGCTGCACAGGATTCAAGGTGGCTTACAGCATTTAAAACAAAGTACAACTGAAAACTACAAATATAAACGTTTTTAAAAATGAAACTATAACTTTGTTTTTAAAACACAAGTTAAAGTATTATTTTATCTTTCTCTTTGCCTTTCTGTTTTCAGAAATTAAACAAAAACTGCCCTCCGAAAACTACAAATCTTCTTGTTAATAGTGATTCAAGCCCAAGTCTATCTCACATTGATCTAAGTGATACAAGTCTTTCTACAATGACAACATATCATTGATCAAAACAGCAAGTTTTTTGTGCAATGGTTCTGAGAACTACGTCTACCTCATGAAACTCAATCCAAACACATTGTTGTTTTTATTGCCATTTGAGTAATAGTTGATCAGAATTTTTTAGCTATGAAAAAATCCGTCCTTAATACTTACAGATTTGAAGTTCATTTAAAAAAAAAAAAGAACAAAATGCAGTTTGAGTATTCCTTATACAAAATGCAACAAGGAATTAGGAACCACAAGGATACAGTACATTATGAGATATCCTGCAGCTGGTACCCCCGTCATTTATGTTTCATATATATCTTATACATATAGCCCAAGGGCAAATTTATACACAGTATTTTTAAAATGATTTTGTTTGGGAAACAAAGTTTGTGTATATTAACCATCATAGAGCAAAAGTGTCACATAAAGGCACCCATATGGACAATTCTGTATTTTGGAGGATTAGGGGATTCTAGTTAAGGGGATTCTAGTTAGGGGGTTCTAGTTATCAACCTGTATAGCAAATGCTGTCTAGTATAAATGTCTAGGAATTAATAAAATTGACATTTTTCCCCATTAGCCTGTTTTTTGAGGTCACACTTCTTCCCACATATATTAAGAAGTTTATAAATGTTAATAAATTCTAATAAAAATAAATTGAACTAAATTTTCATCCATCTGCATAAGCCAAATTCTGCAAATATACCTGTTCCCAGGGCAGAGAGAACCATGTTGTATTTGTTAGTCCTGGAACAGTTAAAAATCTCTACTTCTATTCAAGATTCAAACCGGCCAGTCACACCATTTTTCCTGATTAGTTCATGTCATTCCCACTCTTCATCCCTTCCAATTTTCTTTTTCTCTTCTCACTGAGCAAGATCAGTCCATATTTACCCACCTCCTCCTTAGGCTTTGCCATTTTGGAGAGGGTGATATTAAAATTTTGCCGGCATGCACAACTATGGAGGAATAGGCGCTGTTTTCTCACTGCAACCCACAGCTGGCATGCCATCAAATTTTGGTAGGCTAGAAATGATGGCTCTTCACTTCTGGCTACAATTTTGGCTCATTTTCAATTTTAGGGCTGGTGCTGGGCGGCAAAATAAACCCACATACTTGTGGTCAAATTGGAGAATGAAAAAGTAGTGTAAGGGAAAAAAGGGGGGTCTAGGGACTTATGGGGATGCATATATTGGTATTCCAATGGCTATGTGCAGCTTGCAGTCTACACTTAGCCAGCACTTACTTTAAAGATTTCTTGTCCTTCTGCAAACCATAAGGTTTTCCCAATCTTTTTGGAGCCAACTCCTTGTATTAGTGAACCATGTATAGACTCCACCACCGCCACCCCAAGGCCTCTTCTGGACCTAAAATAAACCAGATGATCCCAAAACTATATCTAAATTTCTAGAGGGTAAATGGTGAGCATTTTGAGTACGTCACTTTTTAAAAATAGCTTTCAGTAAAAATTATTCAAATGTTTAGGGCATGACAGAGGGAATATAGCTTTGCTCCAGACCTCAGTTAGTGACCCAACTCTACAATATAGAAATCTGTAGTATTTGTCTCTTATGGATTTTTTTTTTTTTTTGAGTTTGCATTTGGGGAGGGAGTCTGACCTCCCTTTATCTTTTCTTTTGGAATGATCCAAAGCCCAAGATAATTGAGTACTTTAACAGCATTGGATCTAAAAATCTTGAAACAAATCATCCAGTGATTTAAATAATGGAAGATTTCCTAAGATGTGTGAATAGGCAAATTAAACCTTTATGTAACAATAATGCTTTGTGGTATAACAATAAGGTACTCTGAGATGTATTTTACATTGCTTCATTAAATCTTGCCCCAGGTATGTTCAACCACTCGAGGTGAGTATTAATGGACCAATAAAAAAGACCCTGGGGCATCTTGGTGCTAAAATGCTACAGCTATGTAAGTTTAAATTAATTTTTTAAAATAGCTTTTAAAAACAATTTCCTCTCATATTTAATATATATTTTCTCTACTGAACATTTAGAATAGAAAAAATGAAAAGAAAATGAAGGAAGAAAATGAATGATCTGCTCTTTTCTATTTTAGAAAATATTGTAACTAAAAATTAAATAACCTTGTAATTCAAGCTTCAGCATACAGTATTATCAGGGTATAAATCCCACAGAAACAGAAGTATTTCCAAGTATTTCCAATTAAACAAAACAGAAGTATTTCCAAATATTTCCAATTACACAAAATTGTAAGTTTTGCAGTCTCATGCAATTTACCTGTAATGCTGTACATAGCATAATAATAATAATAATAATAATAATAATAATAACAATAATGTATAATTTTATTTCGTACTTGCCTCTCCTTGAAGTAGGTTACAGAATAAGTAAAAGACATAAACATTGTAAAAATACCACAAATAAACATATTAAAATGTATATCTATAAAATATATATGAAAATACACAAAACAGAGATTAAACAAAGGACACACGTTTAAAATGCATGCTTGAAAACTGGCTGGCTATTTATATATTATGTATTTAGTTAAGAAAATCTTCAGTCAGTGAAGTCAGAGGCATATTTCGCCTACCACTTAATAGACATTATGCAGCATTCCTTTAAATACTAGGAAAATTCAGCATATATATTTCCAGCACTATAGCCATTTACTCAAAAGTAAGTCATATTAAATTTAACAGGGCTTATTTAACTGTATATGTGTACAAAATTACTCCTAAATGTAATTTGAAATCCTTTACACTCTTAACTGGTAGCAAAATGAATTGCAAGGGCCAATGCTTTAACATATTTAACATACCTTAATTTACTAATGATACATATAACCCTGTAAAACAGATCATATAATAATTCCCATATTGCATGTTTCCAAACATTTCAGAGGTGAAAACTAGGAATCTAGTTTAGCTAACTTCTTAAAATTGACTCCTGAGGGCACTTCCAGACACGGGGAAAACACAAACCAGTCCAAAAAAAAAAGGCTTTTCCAGTTGGGTGTTCCCATGCCTTCTGGTAACTTCCAAAGTTCTTAAAATAAGTAAAAAAACTTACCAGGCTGCCATGACACTCCTCTGGCAGGCAGGGACAGGAGTGATGTTCCTCCTCACACACACACCCTTCCTCCTTCCCTTTTTTTAACATGAAGAGAGACAGCATGATGCGCTGGTTTACATATTGGATCCCTGCTCAGCCATTGAAACCCACTGGGTGATGTTGGGTAAGTCATTCTCAGCCTCAGAGGAAGGCAATAGCAAACCCCCTCTGAGTAAATCTTTCCAAGTAAACCCCATGATAGTTTTGCTTTGGGGTCACCACAAGTTGGAAATGGCTTGAAGACACACAAACAACAAGCCTGAAGAAATCAGAATACTTTGTTGTAACATTTTAGTGATGTGTAGGTAACTAAAATCAAATTACTGAGGGCACTGGCAAAATAGAGAGTGGTCCTTCTAAACTCAACAAATTACATGATACAATATTCTGGGTGCGTAGTCATGGAAAACTTGCCAAAGTCCAATGTGTGAATTTGTGGATAAAGTATTAGTTTCATGGGCCACTCCCATGGCCACCTTAAGTGGTCTTACAATTCAGCAAGTACTGTTAGCCCCATCTCCAGCATTTAGGACATTTCAGAACCTTCTGCATGCGTGCAGCAACCATTAGAATTATAGAGTTGGAAGAGACCTCATGTCCAACCCCCTGCCAAGAAGCAGGAAAATTGCATTCAAAGCACCCCAACAGATGGCCATCCAGCCTCTGTTTAAAAGCCTCCAAAGAAGGAGCCTCCACCACACTCCGCAGCAGAGAGTACCACTGCTGAACAGCTCTCACAGTCAGGAAGTTCTTCCTAATGTTCAGATGGAATCTCCTTTCTTGTAGTTTGAAGAAACATAGTACTTAAAATATTAGTACTTAAAATATATGCAGGAGGTATTATAAGTTTGCCTTGGGGTCATCATAAGTCAGAAACAGTTTGAAGGCACAAAGCAGTAACAAAGTTATGTGCTAATTACTCAGCTGGCGAAAGATAGTGAACACATACAGACAAGGAGAGAAACAGCATACTTCCTAAATAGTGAGAACTATCCATAATTTTTAATCAAATTGGGAAAAGCAGAGTTGGACTTGTTAATGATTTTTTTTTGTCGTGTCAGGAGAGACTTGAGAATCTGCAAGTCACTTCTGGTGTGAGAGAATTGGCCGTCTGCAAGGACGTTGCCCAGGGGACGCCCGGATGATTTGATGTTTTTATCATCCTTTGGGAGGCTTCTCTCATGTCCCCGCATGCGGAGCTGGAGCTGGTAGAGGGAGCTCATCTGCCTCTCCCCAGATTTGAACCTGCGACCTGACAGTTTTCAGTCCTGCCGGCACAAGGATTTAACCCACTGCGCCACTGGGGCTCCTCATGTTAATGAATTGCCAGTTGGGACAATTATAGCTTTAACATCTTTCCTTCAAGTAGAGACAACCTTTGATTTGAGGTGCATGAATAAGAAGAGGAAATATGTGTGCTCTTCTGCCATCTTTTTTCTTCTTCTTTTACTACCATATCCTGTAAACAGATCCCAGTAAGAGCTGTATTTCTAGGGCAGTCACTTGAATTTGCATTAGATTTATCTCATTCTATAAAAGCACAATTCATTAAACAGTCTGATAAAACTGGTCTGTTTTGAACTAAGACAACTTTATCTCAGTCATTTCAATTATTTAACTGTGCTTCCTTAAATAAGTGCTTAACACTTTATTTTGACAAGTGTGCCTTTCGGTCGATATTTTAAAGAATGAGGTAGCCACAATCAGTGAAAGTATCTATAAAGTTATCATTAATCAATTATTGCTTATTAGCTTTAATTTTCTTATGTTTGTATAAATATTTTAGTTAGCTGATATTTGGGGAAGGGATCAAAGATACTGCAATTTTGTAAGGATGTGATAATTATAAAGGCACCATCTAATGGCTTTTGACTATAATTATAAAAAGAACATACAGCCACAGACACATACTTGCAGTATATCAACAAAGACAATATCTTATGGTTTAAAAGAAAAAAAGATGAATGTCAATAATGCATGGTTTGTATGTAGCTTTGCTACTTTACAGTTCAACTTTGCTATCTTGTAAAAATCACCATAGCACAAACTATAGAAGACCTGTTTAAGAGCCCACCAGGATGACTGTGAAGGATGTCAGATACAAAAGGCTCTACTTTAGAGCTCAGCTTTGCTATGTTTTAAATATCGTAATTGCCATAATGTGAGCTATAGAATGCCAGTTCAAGAGCCCACCAGGAGGGCTGAGTAAGTTGGCAGGTGCAGGAGGTTATGAACTTTCTTCTTTCTTTCTGTTTAGTCAGACTGAAAACGTGTTTGTTTCAGACTGCTTTTAATAAAAAGTTTATCCTGTGGTTGTCCAGTAAGACTCCTAGAACTGCTGAACTCATATCATCAGTTTTACTTATCTGCATTTTTAGTGTTCCAGGAAATACTCTGTTATCACATCCATCCCCGAAGTTAACCATTGCATTGAAGAACTTAGCGAATTCCTAGAGAGGGTACCGAATCCAAACCAAGCTAAGTGGGGTTCTACACAGATATTATAATCTGGCTCAAGGGTGGGGTGTTGAAAAAGCACACACACCACCACCACCACCCCCGCCCAATACATGCAGTAGCATATATCAAGCCAGAAACAATACGTTAAAAAAATTCACCAGAAAGTTCAGAACAAGCTCAATGATGCACTGCAGCTGATCAGAGTCTATCCCATGCAGGGCTAAAACCTGTGACCAGAAAATGGAGAGCATTTGTGAGGACATGGTTATCACGAAAGCATTTTGAAAAACACTTAAGCACAGTTAGCCAGAAGATGAACAATTACTCCCTCGGGAGAGGAAACGAAATCATTCCCATGGGAATTCTCCTTTTCCGCTCCTTGGTTCTCATTTCCTGTGCCCTGCTTTAGTCCAGTGTTGATCGCATGGACAGGCACAGAAACCCAGAGGCTGTTGTATTTTGAGCACATCATGAGAACAGATGGCTTACTAGAAAAGACAATAATGGTTGGTAGAGGGCAGTAGGAAAAGAGGAGGCCCTCATTTCAGGTGGATGGACTCAATCCTTGAGTGTGCAAGACCTGAGTAGGGCTGTTAAGAATGCAGTGGCCTGGAGATCTTTCATTTACAGGGTTGACATAAATTGAAATCAACTTGAAAGCAGTTAACAACAAATTAAGATGTATCGGCTTATGAAATATCTGCACTGGAGGCAATCTTTTTAAAACACACACACACTTCACACTGGTACAGACTCCCTCAAGCCAATTCCTTCACATGGGTTGTACTAGAATTCCTATTACTTCCCAACAACCACCATTATTCCCTGGGCAGCTGGGATATTTATTTATTTATTTATTTATTTATTTATTTATTTCGAGTGCTTCTACCCCACCCTTCTCAACCCCCTAGGAGGAACTCAGGGCGGCTTACAAAAGGCACAATTCGATGCCCAACAGTTCACAAAATACAATATACAATACACAAAATACAACAACAACAGTTATAACTAGTTAAAACAGTCAAATTAATACAATAGCAGCAATAAAATCATCTTGTGATCAATGTTCGCCTATTCATAAATCCATAATCCACCCAGCACTGTCATTGTCCTTTCCTACTCTGGATAATTCACTATGTACCAAAAAAAGATTAAATATCCATTCCTGTTTTGAAAGTGTTGGTTCCTGTTTAATTCTGCAACACTTACGGTACTTTGAAAGTAGTTGTCATACTCCAGAAACTTTGTTTTTGTGGCTGTCACAAACTATGTCGAATTAGTTGAGACTCTAATGACCTCATCATACTTGCCAAAATAAGCGTCCTACGACACTTTGAGTCATCTTCAGGGACACAGCCCCACACCGGCCATCACACAATATCGTATGACTTCTAGTGGAGGCCCCTTCCCTTGTGATAGCTCCAATGGAGCCAGCATGCTTCTGTACTGTTTGGGTGAAAATCCCACAGTGTGATGGGGGAAGCATTGCATGACACACTTGCTGGAAAAATGACATGGGGGCTGGCTCGTATGAGATATTCATTGAAAAACTATAGCAAACTGTGCTGCAGGATGTCATGCAAAAATGAAATGTTTGCAGTTTAATAATCTTTTCTCATGCTTTTATGATAGGAACAATTAGGAAGTGACATTTATCACCCAGGAACAAAAATTGTGTTACATAGTGTAATGGAAGTTATGATTCAATGCAACCTGCAAGTTGGTGAATGCTTAACAGCCCAACACCATATTACTTTTCAACTGTACTGTTTACTGCACTGAAAGAAGATGCATAAATAGAACTAACGAGGAAGAAAGCCTATTTATGCAGAGGTTGTTTATGTACACCTTTGATGTGTCATCAGTGAGTTATATACAGTCTTTGAAAAAAGGACAATTTATTATGATGACAGGAGCGCCACTTGAGTGGCATAAATATACATACTCCTAAATATATAGCACACATACTCATGCACATTCTCACACACACACACATATCTATACACACACATAAACACATACCTACATACATGCAATAAGTCTTATGTTATATGAGAACAATAGGAAAGAAAATGCCTTCTGGCTTAGCAGAGAAAATGTAATTTCTGTAATGAATGGTTTGTATCCTTAGTACCTTAGAATGATTCAGTTGTGCTGAAGTTTTGTTAAGAGGAACTGGGACACCAGCCACATCACTGAGGAGGGAAGGCAGACTTGAAACAAATGAATGTTTCACAGTCAGGCAGACATGGAAGGCACCCCCGTTGTTGCTTTTTTAAACAACAAAAAAGTGTCACACCATTTTCAATGCTGATCAGCATCCAAAAAAGGAAAAGAAGGGGAAAGAAAAACAACAAAACAGTCATTAGTTTTTATTGATGATAACGAGATATGCTTCCGTTAGTAATCCGAAGCTTGCCCCACAATGCTAATGTTTATTATTACTCTTTGTAGCTTTAGGCTGCTGAAAGCCTCATATGTCTTAGCCCTTATATCATCATTTTAAAAAGATTAATCTTTAGACAATGATCTCCGCATACTATTAATCTTGGTGTTGGGCTTGTTTGTTGTTGTTACACAGTAATCATGAGAGTGTCAAAAAGAGAGGAGAGGGAGTCTGCCCTACAAGAAATGGGGACGAAGGGTCACTTCCTGTCCGGACTAAAGAACTAAAGAATTAGAAGAGTCCTCAAGGTCTGCAAGGTCAAGTAATCCAAATTCTTGCTGGTGCAAGTAATGCACAGCTAAACTGCAAGTAATCATGTAAACTAAACATCCTCTGTTTAAAAGTCTCTCATGAAAGAGAGCCAACCACCTTCCGAGGTAGTCCATTCCCCCACCAAACAATTCCTATGGGAATGTCTTGTCGAAGGCTTCTCCTAGTGTCAAGAAAAATCTCCTTTTCATGTATTTTACATCCATTGATCTAGGTCCTCAAAAGGAGGAGAAAGCAAGCTTGCCCCACCTTTTTGCCACATGAATGCCCTTTGATGGTTTGAAAAGTCCTCTTTCTCAAAAATTAAACATACCCAACTCCCTCGTAGTACTTGGTTTCCACGCCTTTTACTGATATGGGATGCATCTACTGTAGAATTAATGCTGTTTGACACCCTCTTACTTTTCCCTTTCAAGGGTAGAGAAACATGGAATCCATGACATTAGACCTTGCTTTTTTATATAGGTGGACATTACAAACAGAAGACAGAAGTGTGTGGGCTTCATGCATTCTCCATAACACAAGGAGATCCTCATGGTTTATAGAGTCAATGGTATGGGGAAACTGTATGAGAAGCAAAATGCAACAGTCTATCTTGCAAGGTTACTTTAATATGGAATGAGTAGGAAATAGGTAGAGGTTAGAAGTCCCTGATCTGGCTGTTCCAAATTGGTCCAATGTGGGTAATGGCAAAATTACAAAAGCATTTCAGTCAATTCTTCCTTTCATTATAGCTTGCGTGTTGTACCACTATATTATCCTCCATTGCAGGAGCCCCAAGTGGCGCAGTGGGTTAAACCCCTGTGCCAGCAGGACTGAAGACCGACAGGTTGCAGGTTCAAATCTGGGGAGAGGTGAATGAGCTCCCTCTATCAGCTCCAGCTCCTAATGCAGGGACATGAGAGAAGCCTCCCACAAGGATGATAAAAACATCAAATTGTCCGGGAGTCCCCTGAGCAGCGTCCTTGCAGACGGCCAATTCTCTCACACCAGAAGCGACTTGCAGTTTCTGAAGTCGCTCCTGATACGAAAAGAAATCCTCCATTGCATAACGACATGAGTGAACAATGATGGGAGGCTAGATGCATACCTAAGCTCCCCAAAATATATCTTAGGGCCATACCCTACCATCCCACACCCTGATAAAAAAAGGTTTTCCCCAAAATGCTGCAGAGCACATTCTAAGGCAGGAATGGGCAAATAAAAGCCCGGGAAACAGATGAAGCCCCCTGGGTGCTTACCTCAGGCCCTCTTCATCTTCCCTGTCCTCTTGCCAGAAGGACAGGGTGGCCCACCTCATCCTTATGCCAAAAAAATAGGAGAGGACGGCACATAGCAGTTGAAAGCCCTCTGGAGCGCTCTCAGCTACCATGTGTCCTGACCTCTTCCTATTTAAAGAGTGGATTTCTCACACCACAAATGCCCAGGTGGACTATAGGTCTCTTTGCTATTGACTGTGCCCGTTCTTATGGCTTTTTAAGTAAACCGATCCCTGGATTTGTATTTCAAATCAGCTGTCTTCCTCCAAGATATTTGAGTATGTCTGCCAATCTGCAGCTTGGTATACATTTTTTTTGTTTTTATTTTTAGACCCTGTTTAAACACTTCTAAACTATGCAAGCAATGACTTTGAGGAGAAGTAATTGTGATATTAAATTTTATTGAAATTTCCCTGGCACTGATTTGTGTACGGGTTCCCACTACAAGTTCCCATGAAGCTGTAAAACGTTTAAAATACTGTCTGTGCAAATGCAAAATTTATGAATTCACACATCTCTGGTTGATTTATGTGAAATAATAATGCACTATTTAATGCTTAAACATGGCTAGGAGCAATGCTAGGCTATCAAGATGTACAATGGAATAATAGATTTATAAGACAGATAACCTTCCTGCCTAGAGAAGCTTGTTTAAAGGTGTTGTACAGATATATTAAACTATATGTAATTTTATACTAACTTAATGCTGTAGGCCTATACTGGAAGCAGTAAAAGATTACTGCTGCAGCATTTGCAATAATAAAATGAGCTGGCAATCCAACATAATGGTGTCTGAGGAGTGGAAATAAGTAGAAGGAACCCTGGAAAAAAGTTCTTCATGGCTACAACTTTTTGCTGCTGACTACAATCTGGATTAGTGCCCACACCACCACCTTTGTTCTAAGCTCTTACTAAACTTTACAGATTCGGTTTCTGCCTTTACTGCTGCTAAGAAAATGCTGTCACCTTTCCACTCTTCTCCTTTAGATTTCCTGTTGAAATGAATGGAACTACATGTGGACTTAATGATTTTCAAGAGACACTAAGCCATCAAAATCTGAGAGTCAAATGTCAGAAGGAATTGTAAGCTGCCTGATGCCAGTAAGCAACCTACAGAAACCAATGAAACTATCAAACTTCTGGATATATGTACTATAGTTGTCTATAGAGTAGGCATGGGCAAACTTTGCCCCTCCAGGTGTTTTTGGACTTCAACTCCCACAATTCCTAACAGCCGGTAAACTGTTAGAAATTGTGGGAGTTGAAGCACTGGGACTGTGCTGCATTAAAATCACTACTGACCAAAAGGGAATGAGTTCAAAGCCAGCAGGCCTGTAGCCAGGGGGGTTAGGGGTTCAACCCCCCGCCCCAAATTTTTCAGGTTAAAAAAAACCCGGTTTACTCATGAATTTTAACTGGTTAACCAAATCCCCCTGCTAAGTCTATGAGACGCAAGTCCCTCCAGAACTGCAAGCACTATCTCAAGCAAATATTGACAATTTATTCACACTGTCATTACTTACAGCAATAGCCAATGTAGCGAAGAACCAAGTTGGGGGGGGGGGGTGTTGAATGCTCTCATTAAGGAGGCCAGATTTGGTGGAGGTGGTTGACAGGGGCGGAGCTGCAGGCTATTGAAGGCTGCTCTGCCTCCTGCTGTGCTCTTTGCTTCAGCGTGACCCTACCCCCCCCCCGAAATTTTCAACCCTCCCCAAAAAAAATTTCTGGCTATGGCCCTGAAAGCCAGCCCTGGTCAGAGTGAGTTTCCAACCAATTTGTGTAGCTTGTTGTCGACCTTTGCAGCCCGAAAGACAGTTGCATCTGTCAAGTAGGAAATTTAGGTACCATTTATGTGGGGAGGCTAATTTAACTAATTTACGAGGTCATAAAAATCTCGAGCAAGCATGCGGGGAATGAGGAAGTATTTCATCGGTGTCTCAGATGGATGGTGAAGTGACAACTCCCCTGGTGGCCAGAAAAAGTTGGAATGTTAAATAGCCTCTGAGTGTTTGTCTACAGATGGCATTGAATGTTTGCCATATATATGTACATTGTAATCTGCCCTGAGTCCGCTGTGGGGTGAGAAGGGCGGAATATAAATACTGTAAATAAATAAATCCAAAACACCTGGAGGGCGGAAGTTTGCCCATGCCTGCTATAGAGAGTCTAAAAGGGGATCCCAGGTGTACTGTCTGTAGATGATACTTGCTTGGACAGAGCTTTTCTTGCCACATTTTTTTTACCACTGCCAAATGCAAGCCATAAATCAAATAGAATGGAAAGGGGAGAGAATGGGAAGAAATAATGCTAGAAATAACCTCAAAAATTGTATGAGACTCTCCATGGCTTCTTCTTTGTCTTCTCACTTGTAGTTTACAACAGAGTCTAGGAATGAGAACATATTTCAGTGTCAATTTTGTTTCCTTTCTCTGATTCCCAACTGCATTTCCCCGTTTTGTAGGAAGACTTCATATTATATGCATTTTGATATACATTTTAATGTGTGCCACTTTGTATACATTTCTTCTTAAGATATCTATCTTCTTCAGAGAATAAACTTCACTTTGGTACATTTTTCAGAGCTTTTCGTTTTGAGTTGTGAGCATTAAATTGTTTATAATTTGTTGCTATCTGATAGCTACAAAGGGTTCTGGAGTTTGGATAGAAAAAGAAGGAGCAATGACTGCTTGAATGTCTATTCACGGTCAGGGAATAAGTATGTTAGCCACTTACAATTTTGCTGAAATAGATATAAAGAAGTAAAAATAGG
The DNA here is from genome assembly GCF_037176765.1 of Anolis sagrei. Taxonomy (NCBI): domain Eukaryota; kingdom Metazoa; phylum Chordata; class Lepidosauria; order Squamata; family Anolidae; genus Anolis; species Anolis sagrei. The sequence continues at coordinate 84,523,049 of NC_090024.1, forward strand.
AGAACTATTTATAGCTAATATCAACAAATATAATTTAATATATATGGAAAAAATCATCAAAATATATATTCCAATATGAACTGCCACTTATAAGTAAGAATAATTAAATCATGCACTATCTATACATATATAATCTGTGGAAACAACTGTTAAAAAGAATAAACTGTTGATTCATTAATACTTAGCAACCTTGATTTTTATTGTTGTTACTTCTAAACAAAATACAAACAGTTGCCAATGTCTAAAGCCCACACTATATTGATTTACATCTAGATTAAATATACTCTATATGAAATTAAGATCAGCTCCTTATAAAACCAATAAACTATAACCTGTTCTCACTGAAGACTTCTTTTAATTTTCTAATTTCCCTCAATTGCAAATACTTTAACATTTTGGCAGTATTCCACACCTAAGATGGGCACACTTTTAAAGAAGATATATTGTTTCCATTGGCATAGTACAGTAATCATTGTTTTGTCAATCAATTCCAAATCAAGATGAAATATGTTTTATTGAAAGTGCAAAGTATAAAGATAACATGGAGCCAATCATCAAATTAATTATATTTTGAATCATCTGTAAATGTCTAAAAATAATGTTTCTTCAAGCCAACCTGTTTCTTTTTTTAAAAAAACACCTTGTTTTGTTGATTAACTATCAGCCATGTAATATTTTTGAATTGTTCCTTTTTTATTTAAATGTAGAAGTAATACTGTTCCTTTGATTTTAAAATGCCAAAATTATCCCAAACTTGCTTTACTATCTCTTTATAAACTTATTAAATGTTTATTTATTTATTTACCACACTTGTACCCCGCCCTTCTCATGCCAAAGGGGACTCAGAGCGACCTTGCAAAAGCAACAATTCGATGCCACATATACATATACAGATCGATAAATTAAAAATGCATTAAAATCCAAAACAATTAAAACATCAACATTAAAACATCAGTAAAAATCAGACAATCCAAGTCATAGTCCAGGACTGAACCAGGTCATCATTAAGTTATTTTGTAATCTCTTGCTGTACAGCTCCAATTTACTGACCAAAAGCCTGGTCACAAAGCCATGTTTTTCATTTTTTTCTGAAGGTCAGGAGGGTGGGGGCCAAACTAATTTCACTGGTGAGGGACTTCAATTGACGAGGGCCACCACTAAGATGGCCCTGTCTCTTGTCCCCACCAGGCGCAATTGTGAAGGGGGTGGGACTGAGAGTAGGGCCTCCCCTGACAATAGCCTCCGAGGTGGATCATAGAGGGAGATGCGTTTGGACAGGTAAGCTGGACCAGAACTGTTTAGGGCTTTATAGGCTAAAGCCAGCATTTGAATTGTGCTCTATAACAGACTGCCAGCCAGTGGAGCTGACACAACAGCGGGGTTGTATGCTACCTGTATGCCGCTCCAGTGAGAAATCTGGCTGCCGTCCATTGGACCACTTGAAGCTTCCAAATAGTCTTCAAAGTCATCTCCACATAAAGCGCTTTGCAGTAGTCTATTTGAAATGTGACAAGAGCATGGACCACTGTTTAACTAGCCTTACATTAACTTTGTATGTACTTGTTTTCATTTTATACATGTTAGTATTTCTTGCTACATAAGAAATTCTGCAGTTCTGCTGTTATATCATTCTTTTAAATAACATTAAAATGAGCATTGCTCCTAATGTTTGCATTCACTCAGAGTCCTACCAAAGTCATAGTTAGCAATATTCTCAACTATGGAGAAAAGCTCAATAAGTTCATTTAGTGTGTATGTTTAACAATCTTTGGAGAGTCTCTTAAGTGAGTGCTGCAGCATTGAGCCAAGACATGGAAAGCCATTACCTCTGAATTTGCCAAAAGTTAAAAAAAATGTCTTTCATTATTGTGAGAAATTATGAAAGAAAATGCTTCAAATCCGACACAATTTTAACAGAGATCTAAGAAAGGTATCTTTCACTAACTCTACAAAAAAAAAAAACACTTTTGTCCCCACAATTAGATCAAAAACTGCTGAACTTTCCAAGAAAATGCTCCATTAGGCTATGACTAAGAATATATCATTTCAGACCCCAGAAGGGAATTTTGCAGTTACAAGCAATTGAACATTTAAAAATTTCCACTATAATTAATTGTACTCCTGGAAAATATTCATTTCAGATAATTAAATATGACTAGTGCTGTTTCAAAAGTATAACATTAACTGCAACCTTTTTTTCTCCTTTAAAAAGGATTTTGTAACTGAACGCCTCTCCTTAAAAGTTATTGTATTTCAACCATTTTCTTGCATGGTTTTAGGAATAAGAACTGAACATCTCTAATTTGGGCTGGAAAATTTAAAAGACATACAATAACACCAAGGTAACTATGGATCCCAAGTATATAATTCCACTTACTCACACCTAGGAATTTGAAATCCCCATATGATTGGTATACTTTCCTCAAAAACTGGTATAGAGTCGCATTGAAGCGTCTGGTAAATTCAAAAGAGGACCCATGTCTAAGAAAGTCTAGGTCCTCCAATATAACTCTATGGAATATTGGGATTAAAAGTCAGATAATTTAATGGTTTCTGTCATATCTGCTATTTCAGGTAACCATTGGCTGAGAATGCACCCAGCATCCAGCATCTTACTATATTTTAAAAAAAATAAAATAGAAAATTTTCCTTTTTTACAAAGATGAGACAACATGTTTTAAATACCTGAGGAGATCTTTTGATTGGAAGGTGGGAAGAGAAAATGCAACTTCATTATATGAAGATCTCTATGCTTTCATATAGATCCTAAGTAACACCTTTATCCTTATTTTCCCTCCAAAAAAAATTCAATCACAGTTATTTCTAAGTGACGAGTCTAGCAATACAGCCTAATAAGACAATCCTTCTCAAGACTTCTCAGCAGCACCCGCCGTATGTTTATTTAGGTTGAAATAACACCTTGGAGAAAGTATTACTTTGCATTACAACTTCTAGCATCCTCAGACAATATGGCTAGTAGTCTCAAAATGTTTCCCAAGCTCTAGTCTTTGGGATTTTGTTTAGATTTGTAGCCTAAGCCTGCTATTGATCTCTTGACAAAGCATATTGGCAATTTACCACCTTATTACATTGAGAAATTTCCCAGTCATAGGATATTTCAGCCTCTATTCAAACATGGAGAGGCACTGAGCTCATTACAGGAGTTAAACTACTTCTGACAATCATGCATAGCCCTCCATGGTTGAAAAGATGCAGGTGTCCTGAAAGGAGAGAACTCTGGAAATCAACTTCATCACATTGGGAAATTTCCCCCTTGCAGGACACTTACCTGTGGCCCCCTGGTAGTGCAACAGCAATCGCTGAGTTGCTGAACTTGCTGACCAAAAGGTTGGTAGTTTGAATCTGGGGAGCCGGGTGAGCCCAGCTTCTGCCAACCTAGCAGTTCAAAAAAATGCAAGTGTGGGTAGATTAGGTACTACTTCTTCAGGAAGGTAATGGCACTCCATGCAGTCATGCTAGCCACATGACCTTGGAGGTGTCTGTGGACAACACCAGCTCTTCGGCTTAGAAATTGAGATGAGCACCACCTCCCAGAGTCAGGCACAACTAGAATTAATGTCAGGGAAAACCTTTACCTTTACCTTCTCCGTGGCGGCCCCCCGACTCTGGAACTCCCTTCCAAAAGATCTCCGACAGGCCCCCACACTAGCAGTTTTCAGAAGGAATCTGAAAACTTGGTTGTTCCGTTGTGCCTTCCCGGATTAGGAATCCCCATCCCAAGTCCTAATAGCACTTTAGCACAATTAACATTTGCTGCACACTGTACTTTAATTCCTACGCCCCTCCTATCATATCAGCACTTTTACCTTGTACCCCTCTCGCCGGCCGAACCAGTTTTAATATGTCTTGATGTATTGTTATTGCTGTCTTGCTAATTTCTGATTTTGATTTGCTTTTAATTTTGATTTGCTTTGTTATTATTATTTGTTATGTTCTGTATTGTATTGTGTTTTATGGCTTCGGCCTGTGTAAGCCGCATCGAGTCCTTCGGGAGATGCTCGCGGGGTACAAATAAAGTTAATAATAATAATAATAATAATAATACCTAGAATACTTCAACCTTTTTTTAGCATGGAAAGGCATGGAACTCATTACATGTTCCAAGGCTGAAAAGAAGCTGAAATATTCTGAAAGGAGGGAACTCTAAACATGGGCCAGCAATTGTGTTCATAGTTCCTACCTCTTATCACACTTTATTCACATCTTTACAACTGAAAAACAGGTGTGATGGGAACTATCAAAGTTTCCCATCCTGTTTCATTGTCCAACTGTCAGCAGTCTCTTGTATCTTATGCAGATCAATAGGATCCCATGGAAAGCAATGGTTTTAACCTGGATTGCTGTCTCTTGTATCCCCTAAGGTTTGGGACAAAACAATTTTTCCCATGGGAAGATGAGATTTTAAACTGATATCAGCTCCAGCTCCTCTTGCGGGGACATGAGAGAAGCCTCCCACAAGGATGATAAAAACATCAAATCATCTGGGCGTCCCCTGGGCAACGTCCTTGCAGACGGCCAATTCTCTCACACCAGAAGTGACTTGCAGTCTCTAAAGTCGCTCCTGACATGACAAAAAAAATCTCCTTTTATGTAAGAAGCTTTGGGCAGGGCAAGGGATCTCTTGGTTTTTTTTGTTGTTGTTGTTGTTTTTGATATTGTTGCTTCTCCTGATTAAAAACAAAAAAGTAATACTGACTTTTGATGAATGTAAGATGAATGTGAGTATGAGTGTGATGGGGAGACAGAACTCAAAACGGGGCTGCTGATGATATAAGAGGGGCAATTCTCTACCTTAAAGGGACGGTCACCCATGCTTTCCCATCTCAATGTGATAAGGTCATTACTGATGTACATTGATGTACACAGAAATTCTTAGCCTTTAAGCTTGTGGATGATTAGGAGGTCTTGACTCCCAGATGATCCATGTTGGCTGGATCACCTGGGAGTCAAGATCTAAATTACCTTGTCACAAAAGTCCAGGGTTGAGAACCTAGTAAATCAAAGTGTTGATGAAGAGAGAAACAATGGAAACCTGACACGACTCATATCTTAACTGCAGCAACACCAAGAGCATAAGGGCAGCTTGTGGGTGCATGCTTCACCCCGTCTTCAAAATACCACCACAACATCCTAACAAAAGGATATTTTCAGACACACAATGACATTCAACAAGTACAGACCAGTTCAAAGCTGGCTCTTACCACTACCCCCTCCACCACAACCAAAAAAAATTACTTTGGTATTTAGATGCACACATTATTTAAAGTAGGCATTTAGAGCCTTGACTGATTGGCAGAAAATCAGAATGAAAGCTGCACATACTGACTCACTGCTTTTTAGAAAATAGGAATTGCCATGCTGGATCAGACTGATAAATAATTCATCAAGCCCAGCACTTCCTTGAACACTGACAGGCCAGCTGCCATGAGGAAGTCCATAAGTGAAACAAGATGGTGGTGGACATTCCCTGTAGTTTGCCCCAAGCATTTGGCAAACAGAAATATTCTTCATCTGAATGCCAAGGTTTCTTTTTTGAGGTCCCACAACTAGCACCCATTAATTAGAACTATTCTTAATAAAAATGCCCAGTATTAAAAATCAATCAGGCTGGTAGCCATCATAACATCCTGTTATCCCACCGGCTAGTTGTGCATTGCAGAAAAAAAATAATTTCACAGTATCTACCAGCCAGGTTTTCAAACAAAGTTTGGTGCTATTTTCATATAGCACTAAAATTAGAGCAAGATTTTTTAAATTTCCCTGGCACAAGTCACAATTTTATTTTCCCACAGTGACCCTAACATATTGCCATTCTGAGACCTTATGGGAAATTAAAAGGCTGCATTCCATCTGATGGAAGATTGTGGGGAAAATTATTGTTTAAGGAAACTTCACAGGTGTTTTAGATTTCAGACTTTGTCCTGATTTTGGAATAGTTGAATCTGCATCATGAGTATCATGACAACAGGGCCCAAGTATAAACACGAATGCATTGATGTTTCATAGATGCTTTATATACATAGCCTGAAAGTAATTTTATAAACAATAATAATGTTGTACATGCAACTTAGTTTGTGGACATTGATCCATCCAAAAGCAAAGGTGACTCTATCTCAGGCCCCTTCCACACAGCTGAATAAAATCCCACATGTTCTACTTTGAACTGGAATATATGGCAGTGTGGACTCAGGGTGCTTCCAGACAGCAGCAAATCATGGGTTTTAATCAGGGGCAAAAGATCCCAGGACTTCAAAAGAAGCCCAAATACAGACCTGTTGGTCCTGGCATTTCTGCCTCTGTCATCTTGCTGCTTTGTTGCGATATTTAAAGACTCCCAACATGGCCACCACAGAACATTTAGGGTTTTTAAAAAAGAAAGAAAGAAAGAAAGAAAGAAAGAAACTCAAGATGCGAATACGCAAAGATGCAAATCATTGTGTCAGTTCCATTTCTGGTTATATAAGCTGCAGGGCCATCTGTACAGACAGGGTGTCTATTCCTGATTGCTCTTATTGTAAAAAGACGTACAGCGTTGAATGGGGGACACAACTTTGTCCTGGTCAGAGAAAATATGCCCTCCACACGTTTCATGAAGTTTCTGACACACAAGCAAAGTTTTCGCCTTCTACTCAACTTTCACCTTATTTTTAGGAACCAACATATCAGAAAAGACATCTAAAACCCAGGAACAAACCCAGATTTTAAAAAATCCCATGATTTCCAAGTGCAGGGACATACAGACATTCAAAGATGCGGATTTTTGGCTCAGAACCAAGATATTACTGCACCTGAAAATCTCATATAGCAGTGTAGACCTGTATAATCCAGTTCAAATCAGATAATGTGAACTGTATATAGCAATGAAGATCCAACCGACAATTACTATTATAATGCAGTTAAAGATGGATTATATTGCAGTATAGATGGGGCCTCAGCCACCTATGAAGACAATTCTGGATATTGGTGCATTTTAACTTTGTCAATAGCCAATCTTTTTTAGATCCCTTCTACACTGCCATATAAAATCCAGATTGTCTGCTTTAAACTGGATTATATGGCAGTGTAGACTCATATAATCCAGTTCAAAGCAGATAATGTGGATTATCTGCTTTGCTAATCTGGATTACATGGCAGTGTAGAAGGGGCCATATTCTAGTCATGAATGGAAATAGATTCCTGTTTTCATGACTACAGATTCCTATAGTAATTTGCATTTGCAGCAGTTTGAATTTTGTGGCTGTACTTTCCAAGCTCTGAGGAACTAATAAAATCAAGAAGCAGTTTTCAGAATTTCTAAAGACCAAGGCTTTGAATAAACAATCAGCAGGGAAATGTGAAATTGATTGGTGCTCTAGCATTGTCTCTCATTGAACTAATTAATAACTTAACTAATAACTTATTGTAGAATTAAGTTTATACTAAAATTCTAATTCAGTCAATTAAGTAAAAATATATTTAGTTAAATTGTCCCTTTATGTTAGAAGTGTCTAACTTAATTAATAACTTTATTGGTTTAATTAGGTAGCTCCTATCACTATAAAAACACTGCTTTTATTCAAGAAACCAGACTTCCCAACAGTTAGTTCAATGCTATTAAGGACGACATTGACACAATAGCACCGCAATGAACAGAGAAGCAACATTGCAATGGCGGTGAAGTTTCAATTTACTGCTCTTTGCATTATTCAAGATCATGAGCCTATTTTACCTTTCGAAGCGCTAATCATTCTCCAAGAAGGAAAAATAAATCTGAACCATTTTAATTATGGTTAGTATGGGAGGACTGGGAGATATTTTTGACACTGCCTATACATACTTTTTTAAACCACAGAAACCCCCTTTATAGTGACTGATGCTCAAATTCTTCTCCCCCAAACATTTTTGTTCATCAGCTTAGTGAAAATTGTCTCTATGCACAGCTGGGCAAGTGAATACATGAAGGCAAAAACTGGTATCTGAATTGTGCTACAAGACTTTTAAAAATAATTCCAGCAGAGGAAGAACCCTTTGCTGTACTATATTTAAGTGCTGAAATTCAACACAAGTTTTCAGTATGAGCTGTCAATTTACTACTACAAATTTAGGGAAATAGAAATTCCAGTCAAAGAACCATTTATTGAAAGCAGCTGAGTTCTTTCAATGTCTATCTCTTTGCCTCCTTGTCCTGTAATGTTTGTAATGCAGCTCTCAAACTAAAAAGGTCTGCAGATGTTGTGGAAACGCTACTGATATAATGGAGGTGCCTCCCTCTTCTGGCCAAACCTGAGAAGGACTTTATGGCTAAGAGAAAAGTGATTATATATGAACATCATGTGAGCTTCTGAACTTCCCCAGCTTCCTTATCAAGCAGAGATGGCAAAACAGTATTTAGTTATGTGCCTTTAAGTCATTTTCAATGTCTGGAAGCCCTAAAGTGAATGTATCATAGGCTTTTCTTGGCCGGATTTATGTGACTTCCATCGCCAAGTGGAGATTCAAACCATAGTCACCGGAACGATAGTCCAGTGTTCAAACGATGAACATGTTGGCTCTCAAAATAGCATACAGGGCAATAGAATCATGGAATCACAGAGTTGGAAGAGACCTCCAGTCCAACCCCCTTCCAAGAAGCAGGAAAATTGCATTCAAAGCACCACCGACAGATGGCCATCCAGCCTCTGTTTCAAAGCCTCCAAAGAAGGAGCCTCCACCACACTCCGGGGCAGAGAGTTCCACTGCTGAACAGCTCTCACAGTCAGGAAGTTCTTCCTAATGTTCAGATGGAATCTCCTTTCTTGTAGTTTGAAGCCATTGTTCTGCGTCCTAGTCTCCAGGGAAGCAGAAAACTAGTTTGCTCCATTCACCCTATGACTTCCTCTCACATATTTATACATGGCTATCATGTCTCCTCTCAGCCTTCTCTTCTTCAGGCTAAACATGTTCAGCTCTTGAAGCTGCACCTCATAGGGCTTGTTCTCCAGACCCTTGATCGTTTTAGTCACCCTCTTATAGACACATTCCAGCTTGTCAATATGTCTTTTCAATTGTGGTGTCCAGAATTGGACACAATATTCCAGGTGTGGTCTAACCAAGACGGAATAGAGGGGTAGCATGACTTCCCTGGATCTAGACACTATACTCCTATTGATGCAGGCCAAAATCCCGTTGGCTTTTTTTTACCACCTCATCACATTGTTGACTCATGTTTAACTTGTTGTCTAAGGACTCCAAGAACTTTTTCACACATACTGCTCTCGAGCCACGCGTTCTCCCATTCTGTATCTTTGCATTTCATTTTTTCTGCCTAAGTGGAGTATCTTCATTTGTCACTATTGAACTTCATTTTGTTAGTTTTGGCCCATCTCTCTAATCTGTTAAGATTGTATTCAAGCCACCCCTGTTAGCACCTCTGTTAAGATTAGAGAGATAGGCCAATAAAAAGATGGTGTTATCATAATGCCATCAACTTTCTGTTTTGGAAGTATAGGTTGTTAGAAAAGATCCCATGGCTGTATGCAGAGTGGAAATAAAGGCAATAAAGCAGAGGCAATATAGTTTCTGTTGCAGTTACAAAGTACTTCCCTTTCATTACTGTATTTAATCAGTTTGAAGCCATGAGCCTCAACAGCAGTAGGATGCATTTAGTCTCTTTAGTTTTCCTTTATTTTCTGAAATTTTCTGAGATAACTTTAGACAATGGACTTGATGAAGTATATCAACTGAACCAGGATCAGATTATTTTACCTTGGATGGGTAGAGTTGTTAAGCCCTCCGAATGACAGTTCCCAGAATATGATGACACAGAATCAACTGTCCGTCCTTTGGTCCATAAGAGAATCAATGACTCTACATGGCATACTGTAGGAGAACAGGAGAAGTCCCAACAATCTGAGGGAGAGTAAACGGCCCTGGCCCAATTTACCTGTCCAAACGCATCTCCCCCTATGAACCATTATGGAGATTAAGATCCTCCGGAGAGGCCCTGCTCTCCATCCCACCATTGTCACAGGTGCGATTGGTGGGGACGAGAGAGAGGGCCTTCTCGGTGATTCCCCCCCCCCCCCCCCGGCTATGGAACTCCCTTCTGGTGAGATCAGATCGCCCCCCTCCCTCCTGTCCTTCAGAAGAATGGTAAAAACTTGGCTGTGGGACCAAGCTTTTGGGACAGTGCAATAAAGCAGCGATAGGAAACTTTACCAGGTCAATTAGATTTGACACAGATGACCAAGATGGTTTTAAACAGTGTATTTTAATATTGAGATAAATGTTTTTAATGTTTGTGTATGCATATAACAAATCTTATCTCGGTATTGAATGTTTGTTGTATATATGCTGTGCTTGGCCCTGAGTCCCCTTCAGAGTGAGAAGGGCAGAATATAAATGTTTTAAATGAATAAATAAATGAGGTCCCATATTCCCCCCTCTTCAAATCTTATCTCGGTATTGAATGTTTGTTGTATATATGCTGTGCTTGGCCCTGAGTCCCCTTCAGAGTGAGAAGGGCAGAATATAAATGTTTTAAATGAATAAATAAATGAGGTCCCATATTCCCCCCTCTTCAAAACAGGAGAGGGGAAAGAGAACCCGAACAATTACTGCCCAGCCAGGCTGACATCAATACCAAAGAGATACTAGAGAATCTATTTGCCTTATTTCATTGTGTAATAGTTGCCATTGCATAATAGTTGCACCCCCTAAAACCCATCAATAGCCCACAAAAAAACTCCCAGCAACCCAATGATTCTGGTCATTAAAGCCTTCAACAATACAATCCCATAAAGTTCCCACTTCCTACCTTGTTCCACTTCTGTGCTAACATGGCAGTGGTAAAGTGAAATCAGGTGGTGTGATTCTCCTTGTCTTCCATTCTCCCCACTCCCCCTCACTATTCGCAAGCTGTCTATTTTGTATTTAATGTTTCACATTTAGATTTCTCTTTTTTTGTTATTTATTGTTGAAGCAGAAAAATTGCTCTAAAATTTAAAAAGTGACAGAGCAACAGAAATGTGGGGCCCCTTCCACATAGCTGTATAAAATCTACATTGAACTGGACTCAGATAACTCAGTTCAAAGGAGATATTGTGAATTATTTGCCTTGATATTCTGGATTATATGGCTTTGTGGGTGGGGCCTGGGAAAGTGGAATTATGAAGGGATGCATGGATTGGAAAATCAGTGCAATTGCACCTATGAAGAAAGGTGCAATATTGAAGGAGCTTTTCTCAATATATATTAGTTTATTGTCGAAGGCTTTCATGGCCGGAATCACTCAGTTCTTGTGGGTTTTTTCGGGCTATATGGCCATGTTCTAGAGGCATTTCTCCTGACGTTTCGCCTGCATCTATGGCAAGCATCCTCAGAGGTCTGTTGGAATTAGGACAAATGGGTTTATATATCTGTGGAATGGCTGGGGTGGGGCAAGGAGCTCTTTCCTGCTGCAATTAGGTGTGGATGTTTGGCTAATCACCTTCATTAGCATTTGAAGGCCTGCTTGAACCTGGGAAAACATAGGGACCACCAAACGCAGCGCCCAGACACGCATCAAGGAACATGAAAGGCACTGCAGACTACTTCAACCAGAGAAGTCAGCCATAGCAGAGCACCTGATGAACCAGCCTGGTCACAGCATATTATTTGAAAACACAGAAATGCTGGACCACACCAACAACCACCATGTCAGACTACACAGAGAAGCCATTGAAATCCACAAGCATGTGGACAATTTCAACAGAAAGGAAGAGACCATGAAAATGAACAAAATCTGGCTCCCAGTATTTAAAAAACTCTAAAATTATAACAGCTAAACAACAGAGAGGAAGAAACCAGGGACAGATTAACACCTCCCAGCAACAGGTTTTCCCAGGTTCAAGCAGGCCTTCAAATGCTAATGAAGGTGATTAGCCAAACATCCACACCTAATTGCAGTAGGAAAGAGCTCCTTGCCCCACCCCAGCCATTCCACAGATATATAAACCCATTTGTCCTAATTCCAACAGACCTCTGAGGATGCTTGCCATAGATGCAGGCGAAACGTCAGGAGAAATGCCTCTAGAACATGGCCATATAGCCCGAAAAAACCCACAAGAACTGAGATATATTAGTTGTCTATGATAGTTTAACTGCCATAGAATAGCTGCTTTGTGTGATAAAGTCTGATGTAATAAAGTGGTAACTACCTAATTCCATATGTATGAGATTTAGATGGTCTATTTATGTGGCACTCCTCCAGGCAAAGTATTCCTTCCTGTCCCTTTCTCTATACACTGGGATTTTGGAAAGGCATGACCTTCTAGAGATGATAACCTTTTGGAAAACCAGAAACTCCATAACCTTTTAGAGAAAAACAGCATTCACAACCATTTGAAAATCATAACCTTTTGTAAAAGTATGATCTTCCAGAGAAGAGCCAAAAAAAAACCCTAATTTGAGTGAAATCTTCTCTTCAGTGGTATATATCCACATGTACTTGCAAAGCAATTTGGTTTTCAGTTGTTAGACTGATAACCTGGTTGTATCTGATCTGTTATTAACAGATCAGATACAAAATATAGCAGTTCTTCAAAAGTGTTCTTTTCAGTGCCGAAAAAACATCAGCTCTCCCATAAAACATCTTGTTTCTATATCATGCTCTCATGAGACAAAAATAAAGTAGACTTTGTTAAAAGTAACGTATTTGGTTTACTCACAACCTTCATGTATTCAGCATACAGGTACATTACTTGTCAATCCAGTTACAGATAGGATTTGAAATAGCTTCTCTGTGCAGATAACACAGGGCATCTTTATTATAATCAATAGCAACGTGAGTTTGCTCTTAACAGTCCAAAGTCTAATAGCGTCTCTGTGTTCTAAAATGGAGCCTGTGGTCTAAAAAGTCCCAGATCTGATCATGTGGTTTGCAGCCCCTCCAACAACCTCAAGAAACATAGAGTAAAGGGAAAGCTGCATACCAAAACATATACCGTATATACAATACAGTAGGCAAACAGAATCCTATACAAACAAATTACTAGTGGAGATTTGAAGTGGAGATTTCCAACATAGGAAAGGGAACATGTGGCGCTCTTGATTTGGGGGGACGGACGGACTGAAATGCCCACAGCCAGAATAACCAGTAACGAGAGATGATGGAAATTCTTCTCAGCTACATTCCTCAACTCTTCTCTGACAGATAAGGGTCCTATCATAACCCTGGTTGTTCTGAGACTGTTTCACTCCCTGACCCCTACCACTGGTGAGGAGTAAAAAAAAAAAACCTAGTAAACTGCACTGAGAAAATTATGCATGCACATTTACTGTTTGCTAAGGAGGGGGAGAAAGAGAAACACTTTGAGGCAAATGTCACTCCTTGCACAGGGTGAGTTCCCCATATTCAAAATCCTTGGGATTATATGTGTTTTGGATTTCAGGCTTTTTTTGGATTTTGGAATACTTTTATATACCTAAAATATATATAGTGAGATTTTGGAGGATTTCAGAATTCCAGATAAGGGATATTCAACCTGTGCTATCAAAAATATGCTATCCACATACACAAAAGCCCCATCTACACAGTCACATAACATCCAGATTATCTGCTTTGAACTGAATTGTATGAGTCTACACTGCCACATAATCCAGTTCAAAGCAGATAATCTAGATTTTATATGGCAGTGTAGATGGGGCCAAAGAGGCATACTATTAGGCTTAAGGGAACACTAGGGCTTATAGGGTTTTTAAAGAAAAAATAAATGCACATTCTAAATGGAGGAAACACCTCAGGACAGTCTAATGAGGACTATGCATGTTCACGGCTTGCTGGAGGAACACAGGGAAAGTAGAATACACACAGGAATCCTGCAATACTTTGTTGCAGGCTCCACTTCTCCATTTTTTTCTGCATGTGAATTGGATTAAGATGTAATACAAACATGTGTATTTATGTCTATTTATAAGAAATGTTCAAGTAGCCCATTGACTTCCTTTAGAAATAAAGACAAGTGGGTAACAATTTATATTGGATTTTGAGGTATTTGCCATTAAGAAAATGAACAATTTCAACTTTTCAGGTCCTGGATCAGGAAAAACTAACTAAAACAGCATTCTCCCACTTCTCTGCAGTCATTTTTAAATGATCTATTATATTCCTTAGGAGATTACACCTCACCATCTTTTTAACCTTATCAACAAGCTGCTAGAAGAAAATAAAATGTGTGCAGGGCAATTTTCCTCTGTGTACCATATCTATACTTTAGAGTTATCCAGATCAGAGGCATTTATGGAAAATTGTGATGTGTTGTTATGGAAGTTCAAAATATAATGCACCAGTGATTTGTGGCTGAATAACCTTGTGATAGCTACATTTTGCAGGAGACTGCAAAGAAGTAGTGATGCAAGACACAGAAATAAGAGTGGTCAACCCAGTAAGTGCTTTAAGAGAGCAGTTGATAGTGATGTTGAATTATTATGACATACACTTCAAATTTAAATGTAGTTTCTCAGGTTTTTTTCAGGTATATATTGATAATAATAATAATAATAATAATTTTATTTCTATTTATGCAGGCCAAAATCTCACTCCTTGTAGCTCGAAGTGGGTTAAACACAGCTAAAAACACATAATCATCATTATATAAAATACATATATCAAAATATACTTCTACAAAATACATATATTAAAATACACAGAACAAAGATTCAAATATAGAATCATAGAGTTGGAAGAGACTCGTGGGCCATCCAGTCCAAACCCCTGCAGGAAAATTACAAAGCACCCTCGACAGATGGCCATTCAGCCTTTGTTTAAAAGCTTCCAAAGAAGGAGCATCCACCACACTCTGGGGCTGAGAGTTCCAGTGCTGAACAGCTCTCACAGGAAGTTCTTCCTGATATTCAGGTGGACTCTCCTTCCCTGTAGTTTGAAGCCATTGTTACAGGTCCTAGTCTCCAGGGCAACAGAAAAAAGTCTTCTCCCTCCTCACGATGACTTCCCCACACATATTTATCCATGGCCCGCATCATGTCTCTACTCAGCCTTCTCTTCTTCAGGCTAAACATATCCAGCTCTTTAAGCTGCTCCTCATAGGGCTTGTTCTCCAGACCTTTGACCATTTTAGTCGCCCTCCTCTGGACATATTCCAGCTTGTCAACATCTCCCTTAAATTGAGGTGCTGGAACTGGACACAGTCTTCCAGGTGTGGTATGAACAATGCAGAATAGAGGGGTAGCATGACTTATCTAGATCTAGACACTATACTCCAGTTTATGCAGGCCAAAATCCCATTCGCTTTTTAAACTGCCACATGACATTGTTGGCTCATGCTTAACTTGTTGTCCACGAGGACTCCAAGCTATTTTTCACACATACTGCTATTGAGCCAGGCATCCCCCATTCAAATATAGTGGACACAATACACGAGTTTAAAATTCGAAAGAGATAGGTCTTTATATGAGTTTTAAATTCCAACAGATCATGTAGCTGTCAGATCTCTTCCAGCAGATTGTTCTACAGTCTTGGTAAAGCTGTAGAGACTTATATCTAGTGCATTGTGTATTTTTCCTCACACATGAGCTGCACATTTTGCATATTTCACTCTAGTTGAAGCTCCTTATAGTCTATATACAAGTTTCTATTGTTCAAATGTATGCGTATTAGCAACACATATATTCTATCAAGGAGCCCCTGGTGGCGCAGTGGGTTAAAGCACTGAGCTGCTGAGCTTGTTGATCGAAAGGTCGCAGGTTCGATTCCGGGGAGCGGCGTGAGCTTCCGATGTCAGCCCTAGTTTCTGCCAACCTAGCAGTTCGAAAACATGCAAATGTGAGTAGATCAATAGGTACCGCTCTGGCGGGAAGGTAACGGCGCTCCATGCAGTCATGCCGGCCACATGACCTTGGAGGTGTCTATGGACAATGCCGGCTCTTCGGCTTAGAAATGGAGATGAGCACCACACCCCAGAGTCAGACATGACTGGACTTAATGTCAGGGGAAAACCTTTACCTTTTACCTATATTCTATCAAATGTGAAATTTGGTGAGATTTTTATTTTAATTTATTGAATTTTTAAGCATGAGAAGAAAGAAGAAAAGAAAAAAGAGAGAATGAATATGATCTGGGCACCAATAGTAATATAAGTTTAAAACACAATATTCTGCAAGCTGACCTCTACAAAAAGCATATTCATACATAGCTAAAGCAACCAGATCTTTTAACCAGATAACAAAATGGTGAATATTTAGTGTAATAACAGTATTAGCATGCAGGACCCAACCACATTGAGTAAACCTAGATTCCACTAGTCTAGGAGCCCCCGGTGGCACAGTGGGTTAAACCCTTGTGCTGGCAATACTGCTGACCGGGAGGTCAGCGGTTCGAATCTGGTTGAGCTCCCTCTGTTAGCTCCACCTCCCCATGCGGGGACATGAACAAAGCTCCCCACAAGGTTAGTAAAATATCAAACATCCAGGCATTCCCTGGGCAACATCTTTGCAGACGGACAATTCTCTCACACCAGAAGTGACTTGGAGTTTTCTCAAGTCGCTCCTGACACAAAAAACGTGCTTAGTTGTTTCTTGTTGTAAAATGCCCCCAGGGACTCAGGAAAATAAGTGGCTAAAATGCTTTTAAGCTTCTGCATTATTCCATATTAATAACTTCTGTTATGGGTTGTTGTAGGTTTTTTCGGGCTATATGGCCATGATCTAGAGGCATTCTCTCCTGACGTTTTGCCTGCATCTATGGCAAGCATCCTCAGAGGTAATGAGGTCTGTTGGAACTAGAAAAAGGGGTTTATATATCTGTGGAATGACCAGGGTGAGACAAAGGGCTCTTGTCTGCTGGAGCTAGGTGTGAATGTTTCAACTGACCACCTTGATTAGCATATAATGGCCTGACATTGTCTAGAGCAAACTTTTGTTGAGAGGTGATTAGATGTCCTTGTTTGTTTCCCCTCTGTTGTTGTGCTGTTGTAATTTTAAGATAACTTCTGTTATCTTAACAACACTGATATTGTTTGGTCACATACCCCAGTTTTCATTTGTGGAATATTGGTATGTACATATTTTATAGATCCTGGGGTTTGCTTTTATTTATTTATTATTTCTATTTAGAATTTTCTCCCAAAGTTCTAGTGCCTCACTGAAGTACAAATCCCAGGACTCCACAAAATGCAGCCATGGCAGTTAACGTGGAATGATGGAGCTATAGCTATTCACTTGGTAGGGATGCAAACTTGGTGCCTTCCAGATATTATTGGGGCTGGCTATTCCTTGACCCTCCAGAGATGCTGACGGTAGTTCAAAATATTCAGACAATATTTACCTAAACCTAATGCAAGGCATGCAGTGCCAAATAGCCATCCTAGCTCTAACACTTCACCATCTCTATCCCTTATTCTGCAGGTGTATGCTCACTACTATATTTCTTTATAGGGCACAGGTGAGTAACTGCAATCCTCCAAGCAGTTTTGACTTACCGTTCATATTGGTCCTTGCCAATGGTGAAGGATTATGGGAGCTATAATCCAAAGCATCTGGAGGGCCACAGTTACCAGTTCTTGCTATAAAAACAAGACACTCCCCCTTTGCAATGACTCAGTCGGAGCAGAACTCCAAAACAGTTATTTCAAATTGTTTGCTCTTTAAGTGGCTGATTATACACACAGGGTAATCTTAAGAGCTTTTTCTTGTCACTCAAGTGCCAAGTGGGCATGTCCGTGCATTGTGAAACCTGGATGTTAA
This sequence comes from Anolis sagrei, assembly GCF_037176765.1. Lineage (NCBI taxonomy): Eukaryota > Metazoa > Chordata > Lepidosauria > Squamata > Anolidae > Anolis > Anolis sagrei. The sequence continues at coordinate 84,540,767 of NC_090024.1, forward strand.
TGTATGTAAGAAGATTGTGAATCTCTGTCATCACTCATAGAAGCAGCTTTTTGCTCCAAGGAGAACTCTAGCTTTTGCTGCAAAGCATTAGAGGTTTCCAATTCAGGCAAAATAATTGTTTCATGGGGAGATGTCTTTGCTTCCTTTTCCCAAGAGATATCTGATTTTTTTTCCAGAACTGACATCCATCTAACCACAAGGGAATGAATGAGAAAGAATCACGGATGCGTGCAAGTAGAAAGTGAATAGTAGAAAGGGAAATATTTCCAATAGCACTTAGTTAAGATCAGTGTGTTTCAAATAGTTTATGCAGGCAAAGGTGGAAGTAGTATTACTACACATATAAACAAAAGGCTCTGATTCTTCTGGTTTAGACAAATTATGTTTACCAGTGGTGCTATGTAACTTTATGGCTCACATTCTGCTTTAGGTGAATGCAACAATACTGCTATTAAGGGTTTATGCTGTACCATATCCAGAACTGCCTCAAAAAGTCCTTGCAACTGACAACATTAAATTTGGTGTCCTGCAAACCATTTTCAGCTTCCTAAGTATTATGGCGTCCCTTCCTCGTACATACAGAATGCCAAGAGCCTTCAAAACGCATTACCATGCAAATATCCTGGGCTCCTTCACTACACATTTATATTGCAGGGTAATCAATAAATTATTGTTTCAATATTTATTGGGATCCCAGAATAAGAAAGAAGACAGATTACACAAATCCATCTTGGCTGATTAATGGCCATTCCAGCAACAGGCATACGCTGATGGAGTAGGTCAGTATGCAGACTATATTACTGAATATTTCAGCTGGGTTGTAAATATAGTATCTGTTTCTCTTAGGGACTGTCACACTGAGTGCAGTATAAAAGGCTATAAATTTCAACAGATTAATTAACTCTTTGGTTACTGGGGCTGTGTGTCACCTATCCTGGCACCTAATAAAAAATCCTTTAATGCCAACGACATAAAGAAGGGCCTCTTTGGAAATGAGTTATTAACAGCATTTTGTGAATAGATGGAGAAATTGTAGCCTAGCCATTTAAGTGTCATAAAGTGCAGCAAAGGCTGCTAGAAGCCTCAAAGGGACGCCAGGCAATACCATAACAATCAAATCTGAGATGGAAGAGGGATTGAGCTGTCCACTCAGAATTTTTATATTGTCAAAGAGCAGCGAGGAAATAATGTGATCAAGAAGTGAATTAACCTTGTGTGTGGAAGGAAAGGGGATGATCTGATGGAAAAGGCAGTAAAGTAAAAATCACTCCATAATGCCGACATTGCAAGCTGGTCATGAGGGGCTCCTAATGTCTGCAGGCTCTCGGAAAACACAGATCCAATCCTCTAAGTACTGTAAAACCATTACCTACATTAGGTGGTAATTGGAGCCCATTTATTCATGCTTTTTAAAAAAAGTTCGTAAGGGGTCCTACCATTGTACACCCAAGGCACATTAATTTCAACAAACAGTTTGTCTTTTAAAAGACTGGGGTAGGCACTCTACAGAGGGCAATTAATACTCCATGATGAACGAAAGAATTATGTATGGAATAAAAATGTGAATTCATTAGTCTACCATACCCATGCATTTAATCCATTTTGGTGGGCACGGCTGCTCGCCACTTCCAGACCCAGTGCTCTGATGGCAATAAATCCTAAAGGACTCTTACTACAATTTATATAGAAAATCATATGCAAGGGCTGTGTGCGGGACAGATGTTCCCGCTCAGCCTGATGAAGCTGTTTCAGTGCCTCGGCAAAACAAGTATAATGAAGCCCAAATTTCTAAACAAATTGAGTCTGGATTCAGCTGTCAGCTCATTATACAAGATATTCCACAACGGAAACCATCCAACAGCTGAGTAAACAAATCACAACTCTACGGATGTTTGCTAGGAAGTATGTTTCAATATATCGAATGGGACTCACTCCCAAGGAAGCGTGCAAAGGATTGCATCCTTAATAGAAAAGAAAAAAAATGCTTTCTTAGTGGGCATTCCACTGGTGCCTGCACTCTTCAACATTTTAATGATTTTGTTCATTTGTATTGATTGCATTTAATTGTATACCATCTTAAGTCCCTGGATCCATTCACATTATAGCACTGTGTTTCCATCCTATGAAATTCTGAGATTTGTAGTTTGATAAGGCATTAGAGTAGAGCTAAGAATTCTGAAGACCCGTCTCTAAAGTGAAACTCCTAGGATTTCATATGATAGACCTATGACAGTTAAGCTTCAATCATAATGATGTAATTCTGTACTGCAAATGGCTTCCTTTCTTAGAGGAATGTTGCTGTTTTGTGCATATTTTGGAAAACCAGGAATCTCCATAGTCTTTTGGATGTGTGACCCCTTTGGAGATTAATTGACATTCACACACTAAAAATCATAATCTTTTGAAAGTATGATCTTCCTAAGAAGAGTTAAATAGTCATTTGAGTGAATCTTCTCCTAAGTGGTAATATCCACTAGTATTCATGCAAGGCAAATTAGGCTTCTCAGTTGTTAGACTGATATACCTGGTTATCTCTCTGAACTGTTAGGATAAAGATATGCCAATGCACAAAATATATAGCAGATCTCCAGAATTGTTATGTCAGTTGCCCAAAAAACATATGCTCTCCCACAACATATATTGGTTTTTAAATCATGCTCTCAAGAGACCAAAAAGAAGTAGTATTTGTTAAAAATAACATAGTTGATTTACTTACAAATTTCATGTATTCAGCACACAGGTACATTTCTTATTGGTTGATAATTTAAACAATTTGTTCTCTAAAGCATTCTATTACAGTCTCTCCTCCATTGCATATAGACTAACACTTTCTTCAGTCTAATACATTACTGAACATTGACTCAATAAAGACTGGCTATACACTGTAGCATATGGACACTGCTGGTTTTGGAATTATTATTATTTGGAGGACTAGGTGCAAGTTTGTAACACTGTGAATGTGTGACGCATATGATGATAACATAAATAAAAGCCAAAACCTTTAAAAAATGGAAGATTTTTGTACAGCAAGTTTTCTCTGCCTTGAAAAAAACCACTACAAAGTGTATGAAAGCTCTTTTTTTATTCCCATGTTTGTTCTGGTTAGGTCCAAGCACTGTATTTATTACAGCATAAGCAGAAATTAATTCTGCTTTCTGCTTGTTTAGTCATAAATACAATATATTGCTTCTGAGTGCAGTTTTGATTTACTTAATTCCCAGCTGTAAAAACCATTTTCTCCAGCATAAGGCAAGGTGAATAGAATGCCTTGACCCTGAATATTAACTAGTTCAGCAAGAAGAAATTGCTCAGATGTGAAAATGACATCAGCTGAAGACTTAGCAAAGAATAAGAATTCTTTAAAACCTGGAAGAAACCATGACCATCACAAACTAGTGCAATTTTTTTTAGCTGAAAACTGCTTAGAAATAATTGGAGGTATTCCATATGTAAAAGCAAATCTAGTGGTCTTTTCATAGTATTTCAGTTGCCATCAAGATGAGCCACGGTGGTGCAATGGGTTAAACCCTTGCAACAGCTGAACTGCTGATCTGAAGACCTGAAGATCGGCAATTCAAATCTGCGAGGCTGGAAGAGCTCCCATCTGTCAGCCCCAGCTTCCCTTGTGGGGACATGAAAGAAACCTCGCACAGGATGGTAACATATCCAGGCATCCCCTTGGCAATGTTCTTGCAGACAGCGAATTCTCTTGCACCAGAAGTGACTTGGACTTTTTCCAGTCACTTCTGTCACCATAAAAAAAGTTGCCATCAAACAATACAGTAGGCCCTTAGTATCCGCTGGAGTTTGGTTCCAAGATCTCACATGGATAACAAAGTCCCATTGGCATAGGGCGCATTGGCACTGTAGAAATAATGCAGTATGATACCACTTTAACTGCCATGGCTCAATGCTATGGAATCATGGAGGTTGTAGTTTTGCAAAGTCTTTAGCCAGAGTGCTGGTGACTCAGCAAACTACAAGTCCCATGATCTCATAGCACTGAGCCATGACAGTGAAACTGAGCAATTTAAAGCAGCCATGGATAGTGAAATCTGGGCTGCGGATACAGAAACCCGAAGTGCAGATACAGAGTCCCATTAAGCAGGTGGCTAGTATCAGCAATAGGTCATCTGGGGATTGTGTACCTGGCAAGATGAAGAAGCTAAACCCAATTTTCTCCAATCAAGAAATCTCACCAGTTGAAAAAGAAGCCACCAAGGTAATTTTATTTTGATCCAGCTGGAAAGGATGACAACTCACAGTAAGCCACTAAAGGAAACTGAGATGCTTCACACAGGCAAAAACACATTTTATACATTCAAATCCTTTGTATTTCCCACTCACACTCCATCTGGAGCTGGCTTTGCCATGATTGAAAGGATTCTCCTTGAGACACGAGACTGTGGTGCCTGGCAGCCAATCAGAAAGCATCCCAATTCTGATGCAGATTTCTACTCTCCAATGGCTGATGGGGAGCAGGATGATCCTGGAGACAATGGAGACATCGTTGTAAGAAAAGATTACATTGTCCCAACAAAGAGGGGCCATCAGGTCCCATGCAGGTTATTGTCTTGGTGATGGGTTTAATGAGTCCTGATCGAGTGGGTCTGGTGACTCTGCACCAGTGTCCATTATCTTTCATATCAGGATATTGTTCATATTAGGAGTCTGACAGGGCTCGATAAGTCTCCATTAAGTCTGCAAAAGATTCAATGGTGTCTAGCAAGAAAAGGGAAATAAACTAGATTTTCAGTTAACCAGGACCCATGAGGATTGCTAGATGCTGGATAAATATTAGTTCCTGGTTGCTTGATAATTACTATTAAGAATAGGCCTAAGTAATACTATATGGTATATCCCATACTATATCGTATAACACAGTGTAACATTTTTGTTCCTGGGTTATAAATGTCATTTGCTAATTGGTTCTATCATAAAAACATGGAGAAGGTGTATTAAACTGCAAAACTTAGTGTTTGCAGGACATTCTGCAACTTTTTCAAATTTTGTTACAGAGTAAAAGTCTATTTTGACTTGATATGCATATTGAAATTAATTAAAAGCAAAGAAAGACTAACCTAACAATTTTGTAAACGCAAGATGCAATTGTAATTATGTTTTGCCAGTGGCTCAAGAGTTCCGGTCAACTGAGAGTCTCGTGTGTTTCATTTGACATAGACCTGTCCTGTTATGTGTGTGTGTGTATATATATAATTGGCATTCTTCTAAGGCACCAAAACCCTAAAACAACATTATGGCCCTTTCTTGACAGGCCCTATATCTCAGAATATGAGCCCAAGTTCTCTGCTTAAACTGGACTATATGAGTCTGCACTGCCAGATAATCTGGGATAAACAGAAAACCTGGGATTTTTTTTTATTTTTTATTTTTTTATTTTTTTTGTGTCAGGAGCAACTTGAAAAACTGTTAGTTGCTTCTGGTGTGAGAGAATTGGCCGTCTGCAAGGACATCAAAACATAAAAAAACCCAAGATTATGGCAACAAGAGTAATTGATACATGGCAAATAGAGGGAGAAAACGTGGAAGCCGTGACAGACTTTGTATTTCTAGGTGCAAAGATTACTGCAGACACAGACTGCAGCCAGGAAATCAGAAGACATTTACTTCTTGGGAGAAGAGCAATGACCAATCTCGATAAAATAGTGAAGAGCAGAGACATCACACTGGCAATGAAGATCCACATAGTTAAAGCAATGGTATTCCCTGTAGTAGCCTACGGATGTGAGACCTGGACCATAGGGAAGGCTGAGCGAAGGAAGATAGATGCTTTTGAACTGTGGTGTTGGAGGAAAATTCTGGGAGTGCCTTGGACCACAAGAAGATCCAGCCAGTCCATACTCCAGGAAATAAAGCCCAATTGCTCAATTGAGGGAAGGATAGTAGAGGCAAAGATGACATACTTTGGCCACATAATGAGCAAACAGGAAAGCTTAGAGAAGACAATTATCCTGGCGAAAATGGAAGGAAAAAGGAAGAGGCCGACCAAGGGCAAGACGGATGGATGTTATCCTTGAAGTGACTGGCTTGAATTTGAAGGAGCTGGGAGTTGTGACGGCCGACAGGGAGCTCTGGCGTGCGCTGGTCCATGAGGTCACGAATAATCAGAAGCGACTGAATGAATAACAACGTTGCCCAGGAGACGCCCGGGTGTTTTGATGTTTTACCATCCTTGTGGGAGGCTTCTCTCATGTCCCCGCATGAGGAGCTGGAGCTGACAGAGGGAGCTCAACGTTCTCTTCCCGGATTCGAACAGCTGACCTATCGATCAGCAGTCCTGCCAGCACAAGGGTACAACCCACTGTGACACTGGGGGCTTCTGGGATAAGATCCTGGGGGTTTTGGGGGTTTTTTGTAGTGTCAGGAGGGACTTGAGAAACTGCAAGTTGCTTCTAGTGTGAGAGAATTGGCCGTCTGCAAGGACGTTGCCCAGGGGACGCCTGGATATTTTTGATGTTTTACCATTCTTGTGGGAGTCTTCTCTCATGTCCCTGCATAAGGAGCTGGAGCTCATCCGCGCTCTCCCCGGATTTGAACCTGCGACCTGTTGGTCTTCAGTCCTGCCAGCACAGGGCTTTAACCCACTGGACCACTGGGGGCTCCAGATCCTGGGATATTTATTTATTTATGACATTTATATGCCGGTCTTCTCACCCCGAAGGGGACTCAGAGCGGCTTACAAGACATATATATACACACACACACACACACACACAATATATTATTAGCATAGTACAATATCAGTATTATATACTACCATATTGTACTATACCATTATATTGTAATAGTATTAGTAATATTACATAAAATATAATATCACATTATTAGTAGTATTATATTGTATTACATTATATTATAAATATTATATGTATATACAATATATTATATTACATTACTAGCCATCCCCTGCCACGCGTTGCTGTGGCTCAGTCTGTGTATTTTGTGTTTTGTGTGTGTATATATATGTGTATATATGTGTGTGTATATATTTGCATATATGTGTATATATGTGGTTTTGTGCATGCATTGTAATGTTTTTTTATTATTATTGGTTTTTTAGATCTCTTCTGCTGATTTTTTTCAGTGCTTTAATGAGTGATGGTCTGATAGGTGTATTGTGTCCAAATTTGGTGTCAATTCTCCCAGTGGTTTTTGAGTTATGTTAATCCCACAAACGAACATTACATTTTTATTTATATAGATATTATATTAAGGCCTGTCTGGAAAAGCCCTTTGTAAAAGTTTTTGTTCCTGGGCTATATATGTCATTTCCTAATTGTTTCTATCATAAAAACATGGGAAAGGTTTACTGCTTTTGCAAAACATCTGCGATAGTTTTTCAATTAATTTCTCATCCAGTCTCAACCAATTCAACATAGTTTGTGGCAGGCGCAAAAACTATCTGGAGTATAATTTTCAAAGTAAATACCGCACAATTAAACAGGAAACAACACTTTCAAACCAGGAACAGGAAGAAAAAAAATCACATTTTGATACATAGTGTAATGGATCCAAGTCCCAGGTGTGTTTTCTGTAAGGCTACGATGCTCTTTCCATGGCCTCTGAGCCAATCAATGCTACCGAGAGCAGCGAGGGCACTTTCAATTGAGTTCTAAGAAGTGACGTAGCTGAAGGGGGTGGGGTTTCGCTCGGAGACTGACAGCCAGGAAAGGCCAGCTCAGAGAGTCAAGTTCGCCGCCCAGGCAACGTTAATAGAGCACCGAGGTCATAGATGACGTCGCCTCCGCTGTCGAAGGCAGTTCGATGCGCTCTGGGTTCGCCGCCGCCATTTTGGGCGCTTGCAGTGAAGCGGCGGCGATAGAGCGACAAGAACCGGCCGGCCTTCCTCGCCTTTCCTCGTCACTCCCTCTCCCTCTCCCTCTCCGCCTCTTCAGAGCCAGGTACTGGCAAGCCCTCCATCCCTTTTTGGGCGAGGGAGGGTCCTGGGAGGGCTGCTTTCCTTGCCCAGCCGCCTCTTCCTCCTTTGGGGCCTTAACTGAAGAGGGGGCTTCCTTCCCTATTGGAGCAGCTACTTCCCTCTTCGCTCACCCCTCCCCTTTTCATTCCCCATTGACTCCCCTCCTTTCTCTTCCCTTTCCTGCCTAGAGGGGCTGTCTGCTCTTGGAAGCTAAGCAGGGTCGGCCCTGGTTAGTTCTTGGATGGGACACCACTACTAATCAATAACAGATGATGTAGAGGGGCACCTTTCACAGGGAGAAAAGGGCAAAAACTCCTATGAATAATGTATTGTCGAAGGATTTCATGGCTGGAATCACTAGGTTCTTGTGGGGTTTTTCGGGCAATATGGCCATGTTCTAGAGGCATTTTCTCCTGACGTTTCGCCTGCATCTATGGCAAGCATCCTCAGAGGTAGTGAGGTCTGTTGGAATTAGGAAAATGGGTTTATATATCTGTGGAATGGCTGGGGTGGGGCAAAGAGCTCTTCTCTGCTGGAGCTAGGTGTGAATGTTTCAGCTGACCACCTTCATTATCATTTGAAGGCCTGGCTGAGCCTGGGAAAATCCCCTGTCGAGAGGTGTTAAGATGTGCCTGGTTGTTTCCTCTCTGCTGTTTTGCTGTTGTAATTTTAGAGTTTTTTAATACTGGTAGCCAGATTTTGTTCATTTTCATGGTCTCCTCCTTTCTGTTGAAATTGTCCACATGTTTGTGGATTTCAATGGCTTCTCTGTGTAGCCTGACATGGTGGTTGTGATAGTGGTCCAGCATTTCTGTGTTCTCAAATAATATGCTGTGTCCAGGCTGGTTCATCAGGTGTTCTGCTATGGCTGACTTCTGGATCTTCATCTAAACTGAGCTCTACAGGCCAATGGATACTCCACCTCAGACATCAGAAGAGCTGCAAGACTAAGAACAAACCACAAAAGATTCCCCCAGGCTCAGCCAGGCCTTCAAATGCTAATGAAGGTGGTCAGTTGAAACATTCACACCTATCTCCAGCAGAGAAGAGCTCTTTGCCCCACCCCAGCCATTCCACAGATATATAAACCCATTTTCCTAGTTCCAACAGACCTCAATACCTCTGAGGATGCTTGCCATAGATGCAGGTGAAACGTCAGGAGAAAATGCCTGTAGAACATGGCCATATAGCCCGAAAAAAACCCACTAGAACCTACTCCTATGAATCTTCCCAGTCCGTTTTAAGCTTTGGATTCTGAATTTACATTTTCTTAGCGTTGGTGTGTTAATATTTGTTCTATGTTTTATTTAATATACGTGGTTCTATATAGACCCTTTTTATCTATGTATTTTAAAAGTGTTTTCCCCGCTCCATCAAGCTGTGAGGAGAGGTTGGTAACAACTGAAACATTATTATTATTAAATAACTATCAATTAAAGTTGACAGGTGATTGAAGGTTTGCACTGAGATATTTTTAGAGCAGCATTGCAAACTTCACACTCTTCACACCCCACCCCATATTATAACCCCTTAAATAAACAGATCCTCTCCTTTCTTTTAGCTGTAGGCCATAAGTATGCGTTTTTGAAATGATAGGAAAGATTTGTTTGAGATACTGAGAGTATATATAGCAGGCTTGGGCAAACTTGGGCCCTCCAGGTGTTTTGGACTTCAACTGTCACGATTCCAGCTGTTAGGAATTGTGGGAGTTGAAGTCCAAAACACCAGGAGGGCCCAAGTTTGCCCATTACTGCTATATAGTAATTCTGGTCTTTTTTTAAAAAAAAAACTCAAAACATTTAAGATATGCCTAATGATGCTTTCTCATTATCAAGATCTCAAACCATTGACACTGGGATTGGAAATTAACTTTGCAGTTGTTTTTAAAAAATGAGAATAGGGTTATAGGTCACTCCTGAAACTGATGGTTTAGGGCTTCTTTGTGTGGAGGAGTATTAAGGCATGGCTGATGGTTGGCTATAATGGGATTTTTAATTCAGCATTATCTGAAGGACTGGAGGTTCCCCATCTCTGATCAGACATTTCATATTTCAGAATTTCACAGCTGGTTTATAGATACTGGTTTATAGATACTGTCTCAGTGGGTTATAGTCTTCTGTGTCGTCATTCTAAAATGACATCCCTATGCAATGGTACTGTCCCTTAATTTTGTGTGCCTTCAAGTCATTTAGTAACCCTTTTCATGGCAAGATGTCTTCAGATAAGGTTTGCCATTGCCTTCCTCTGAAGCTGAGAGAATGTGGTCTACCCAAAGCCACCCAATGGATTTCCATGGCAGAGCAAGCATTTGAACCCAGAGACCTAGTCCAGCTTTGCCATGCCGGCTGTCATGTTTTACTCTTATAGGTGATGTAAACATAATTGTAAATCTAAAAAGCAGTAATTGGCAATACTTGAAACAGTGATTGTGAAGCAGGCAATCTATTCTAATCAACAAATGTTCAGATAAACACTTTTAATTATAGTTTGATTTGTTCACACTTTAAATTTCTGTCACACGACTATTAAAAGCAAGGAGGTCTGATGGACTTTCCTAGAGTCATTTTACTCCAACCCAAAACAATTGCCCCATGATGAGACATTCCTGTAATATAAGGAAAATGAGTTGTGTCTCTGTGTATTAAACAAATTCAATGATGGTTTTGGGAATAGAATATTTAAATCAGGGGTCCTCAAACTAAGGCCCGGGGGCCAAATACAGCCCTCCAAGGTCATTTATTCAGCCCTCGCTCAGAGTCAACCTAAGTCTGAAACGACTTGAAAGCACACAACAACAACAACAACAATCCTATCTCATTAGCCAAAAGCAGGCCCACACTTCCCATTGAAATACTAACAAGTTTATATTTGATAAATTGTTCTTCATTTTACTTATTGTATTGGTTTTAAGTGTATTTTGCACTACAAACAAGATATGTGCAGTGTGCATAGGAATTCATTTATGGGTGTGTGTTTTTTCAAATTATAATCTGGCCCATGCTGCAGATATTATTATTATTATTATTATTATTATTATTAAATTAAAAAATAATAATCTGGCCCTCCAACAGTTTGTGGGACTGTGACCTGGCCCTCTATTTAAAAGGTTTGAGGATCCCTGATTTAAATGCATGAAATATAATATAAAAGGCTGGGTTTCCCTGTATGGATGGAATTCATAGGTGTTCATCCTGCTAACCTTGTTCATAGGTGAGCAGGATGCATGCATTCCCTGAGTTAAAAACATCTGACTTACAAACATTGAGAATGGGGGTGAGCAACAGGAAATGAGGCAAAGGTATCTCCATTGAAGCTTTATCACGTATCCTTTTTCCACAACAAGCCATTTTTTTCCAAAATCCAATTATCCCAGGGACAGAAAGTAAGATGAACTCTTCTGAACAGGGGCACAGACTGCAAAATAAACACCACAGAGGTGTTAACCCTTCCCCCATGCTATCCAAAGTGCATATATATTGGCTGGAGTTACATTTTAAAAATTATACCTGTTCCGACTTACAAACAAATTCAGCTTAAGAACACACCTCCAAAACCTGTCTTGTTCGTAACATGGGGACTGCCTGTATTCTACTCCCATACATACCTACATATGTTCACAGACACATACACATCCCTAAACACGATATATCTTCAAGATTACTTGCAGTCCAGTCCTAGCTGTTCTTGAGTAAAATCCTTAGAGTTCTTTTAAAGTTAGGGTTAGGATTAGGACATGTTTAGGACTGTAGCTCCAATATAGTACACTTAAATGCTTTAAAAATATGCACTGGAAAAATCTTGCTAAAAGTCAGTATCAATTTATAGATAATAAATCAAAATAGATTAATCATTGGTTTTAAGGATTCTTCAATTCTGAATCTTCGCATGTTTGTAAATGCATTTAGCATGAAAACTTAGATGTGGTTGATGATAATTTCTCTATAGCCTGTCTGAACCATTAACACTTGGTTGGACCCAGGCTTGCATTAATACTTTCATTGGAGAAAGATGGCAGCAGTGAAGGAGAAGATGCAAAGGGCACTGCTGGGCAGCTCCTAATAGGATTGCTCCTTTGTACCGTGGCAGCAGACTCGGGCTGGTGCAACTCTATTGAGAGGAAAATCTACATTCCCTTGAACAGGACATCTACCTGTGTCAGCCTCCTGAATGCTACCCATCAAATAGGTTGTCAGTTGTCCCTGAATGGAGACACCGGCATCATGTAGTGGAGGAGGAAGCAGAATTGAAGTGAGTGCTCATGGATGGGCCACATGCCCCTTATGTGGTGCTGATAGATGGAGAGCTGTTCACTGGATAAATTATGCAGAGGTTGAAAGGCAACTCTTGGATTTCTGGGCTAGCAGTAACCGTTGCCAAAGCCCAGTTTTTCTAGAGGGGTTTCTCTTGGCTTAAAATGTCCCAATGATGGCTTTGGCATCTACAATGGCAGTTACTGCCATGAATATGCACACTGTCATATTGCCCTATACCTAATTCTTTTGCAATTTATCCACTAGCCCTGTCCTCACAACTGATATGCACCAGCCCGCCACCTGAACCCAGAAACTACTTACTCTTTCAGGCCATTGCTTGTTGCTCGATGGTTGTTTTTACACTCTGTTATGTTGTTGTGTTATATTGTTTTATGATGTTGTCTATTTTAACTATGTCAGTATTTTAACAATGTTGATCGAGAGAGAACTATATGCAAGAATCAAGTAGAGCTTCTTGATACTTCTATCAGATATGACTTGAAGACTTGAAATCTTGTATCCAAGATGACAAATCGGGATTTCACAAATCCTGTAGAGCAGGGGCAGGCGATGTTTGTCCTTCCAGATGTTGTTTGACTGCAACACCGTTAATCTCTCACCATAGGCTGCATTGACTAGATCTCATGGAAATTGTGTCTGGGGGACTACAACATTAATTCCTGCATGCCCAATTTGGGAACATGCCCTGTAAATTTTATCAGTTACAAGCTGGGCTTCTACAGTATATTCATGTTTGTAAAAAACAAAGATTATCAAAAATTAATCTTGAGAAGATATTAAGAGGTCTGCTAATTTCTAAGAAGTTTTTAGTCACTCTTGGCAGGGTGTTGTATGGCAGATCTTACTTTACAATATCGATTTTACAAATAAAATAAATCCAATTACTTGATTTGTTTTTGCTTTTTGTTTTTTGCGAGCTGGTGTACTTGCTAGATAAATGTTTTGAAAATAAAATGGGGAAAGCTGTCATTTCATATCAGCCTGTGTACAACAGTGCTAGTCTTTTGTTTGTGTTGCTGGTACAGTGTTAGCTTTTTGCAAAGCCCTATTTGAATTTTCCTCTCTTGTGATGCCAAAACCACCTTACCTTGTTGATAGCTATACATGCTAAACTGCAAGACCCACTTTATTGGAGGGAAACACTATCGGAAATTAAACAAAACTCAGTAAGCAGAGGATGTTGTAAATAACACCAAACTACATAAACTGGTACAGCCAGAAAAACAACCAAACAAATCAAAATTAATTACTAACTACTATCTAAATAATCTGCTGATCTGAAGTTATAGAGAGTCCTACTTGAGTACTATATTTAGCCTGAAGCTGTGAGTGGGAAAATGTGCCTTCAGAGTTGTTTAGCAATTACTATGTTAAGCATCTATGATTGGCATGTCCATTTAAGCATTCTGTTAAATAAACACTTCATTTCTTTCATAATACTGTATATCCTATTTGTGTATTTCTGATTTGATTTTATAAATCAGTCATGCAGCTTAGATATTACCAAGATAGATATAATACAACCATATTTAAATTCTTATTTTATATTCTGCATGTAGTTTTGTTTTCAAACACTAGGATTTCCACACTAAGACAAAGCAAATAACATCCCTATAGCCAGCTGCTCTGGATTCATTTGAGTTGTCATTTCAAGTAACTGTAGGAGACTAATTGGTGTAAGCAAATATATAACTTGTTTTAAAAGAACATTTTCTTTACTGATCTCCATATAGTTGTAGGATGCTTATAGGAAAATGCCAAACTAAGATAAAAGCTTTCTAAAGCAGTCCTCTGGTTTCAAGGCCAATTATTTTAAAAAGTTGTATTGCTTGAAATTTAGTTAATACATTTGGGAAATTATTTCTCTTTTGTCCATTTTGTAATTCTGCTGAATCTAATTGTCCAATATGATGTACTGATTGGGGGGGGGGGGGGTTATATAATATTTGTCAGGAACTATGGCCCATGTTGTGCTATTAGGACTTTGGAAGTACAAAATGGTGCACAATTAAAACTTGTGTACCAACTGTGTTCATTCCTTAGGGTCTAGATCTGGCCACGGTGGTACATGCCTTGGTCACATTCCGTTTGGATTACTGTGCAGAAAACTTCCAACTGATCCAAAGATCTACATGCAGTTTGCTAACTGGGACAGTCTGCAGCAGTGGTACCCAATCTGTGGTCTGTAGGCAAGCAGATGGCGACTACTGGATGGCATATGTTCTGTATCAGAAACTAGAGCTGATGTGGTCTGCCCAATGCAATTTTCTAAATCAGCACCCCAGATAACTAAACCAAATCTAAATTTGACCAAAAGCTAATTTGTAACCCTCTGGAACTATTGTTGGAGAGTGTTTCCTTGTCATGTGGTCCCTATCTTAAAATTGTATTCCATTTTATTTTACTATAAGCTGCTTATAGTAAAATAAGAGAGAAGGTGTAGTATAAATAACAAACAATAACAACAACTGTGTAGATTTCATTTGCTTAGGGTGCACACATAGGCTGGCTAAATTAATGTAACCGCCAAAGTGGGTTTAGAGGACATGGGGCTGCTTGTATCCATGCCTAAGAAAGATTTGGGCATGGGTTTTAGAATAATTTTGGAGATGGAGAAGACAAAGGGGTTTCATGAGTCACCGATTCTGCTTGCTCTCACAAAGCATCTGTGTGCAGTGCATATGGCAGCTGCATGTTCAGCTATTCTATGCTCACGTGAATGAGCGGAGGGCGTGCAAAAGTTCACTGAAATTATGACCATCAGAAAAGGGTGGGAGGACCAGAAAGCATTTTGCTGTATTTTCAGTAGCAGTACAATATTATATTAACAGTAAGTAATTCAGCAATTCCAGAGGTTAGCCAGAAGAGATAAGGAACTATTTTTAAATAAGCAATGCATGGAAGTGGAGGAAGACAACAGAATAGGAAGGACAAGAGACCTCTTCCAGAAAATTAGAAACATTGGAGGTAAATTTGGTATGATAAGAAACAAAGATGGCAGGGACCTAAGAGAAGCTGAAGAGATCAAGAGAAGGTGGCGAGACTATACAGAAGATCTGTATAGGAAGGATAATAATATTGAGGATAGTTATGACGGTGTGGTGAATGAATTAGAACCAGACATCCTGAGGAGTGAGGTTGAATGGGCCTTAAGAAGCATTGCTAACAACAAGGCAGCAGGAGACGACAGGATCCCAGCTGAACTGTTTACAATCTTAAAAGATGATGCTGTCAAGGTGATGCATGCCATTTGCCAGCAAATATGGAAAACACAAGAATGGCCATCAGACTGGAAAAAATCAACTTATATCCCCATACCAAAAAAGGGAAATGCGAAAGACTGCTCAAACTTCCATACAGTGGCCCTTATTTCTCATGCCAGTAAGGTAATGCTCAAGATCCTGCAAGGAAGACTCCAGCAATACATGGAGCGAGAGATGCCAGATGTTCAAGCTGGGTTTAGAAAAGGCAGAGGAACGAGAGACCAGATTGCCAATATCCGCTGGATAATGGAGAAAGGCAGGGAGTTTCAGAAAAACATCTACTTCTGCTTCATTTACTATTCTAAAGCCTTTGACTGTGTGGATCATAATAAATTGTGGCAAGTTCTTGGTGGGATGGGCATACCAAGCCACCTTGTCTCTCTCCTGAGGAATCTGTACAAGGACCAAGTAGCAACAGTCAGAACTGACCACGGAACAACAGACTGGTTCAAGATTGGGAAAGGCGTACGGCAAGGCTGCATACTCCCACCCAACCTTTTTAACTTGTATGCAGAACACATCATGCGATGTGCGGGGCTGGATGAATGCAAAGCTGGGGTGAAAATTGCTGGAAGAAACATTAATAACCTCAGATATGCAGATGACACCACTCTGATGGCCGAAAGCGAGGAGGAGCTGAGGAGCCTTCTAATCAAGGTGAAAGAAGAAAGCGCAAAAGCCGGGTTGCAGCTAAATGTCAAAAAAACCAAGATTATGGCAACAAGAATGATTGACGACTGGAAAATAGAGGGAGAAACCATGGAGGCCGTGACAGACTTTGTATTTCTAGGTGCAAAGATTACTGCAGATGCAGACTGTAGCCAGGAAATCAGAAGACGCTTACTTCTTGGGAGGAGAGCAATGTCCAGTCTCGATAAAATAGTGAAGAGTAGAGACATCAGACTGGCAACAAAGATCCACCTAGTCAAAGCCATGGTATTCCCTGTAGTAACCTACGGATGTGAGAGCTGGACCTTAGGGAAGGCTGAGCGAAGGAAGATCGATGCTTTTGAGCTGTGGTGCTGGAGGAAAGTGCTGAGAGTGCCTTGGACTGCGAGAAGATCCAACCAGTCCATCCTCCAGGAAATAAAGCCCGACTGCTCACTGGAGGGAAAGATACTAGAGACAAAGTTGAAGTACTTTGGCCACATCATGAGGAGACAGGAAACCCTAGAGAAGACAATTATGCTGGGGAAAGTGGAAGGCAAAAGGAAGAGGGGCCAACCAAGGGCAAGATGGATGGATGGCATCCTTGAAGTGACTGGACTGACCTTGAGGGAGCTGGGGGTGGTAACGGCCGACAGGGAGCTCTGGCGTAGGCTGGTCCATGAGGTCACGAAGAGTCGGAGACGACTGAACGTATGAACAACAACAACACAATTCAACAAGTTATTTCTGCAGCAATAGTGACAAGTATGACATGCTGGTTGATCAAGTTAATGAGTAAGGGAATGTATTTCCTTTTCAAAAGTAAGACTCTTATGTCCTGATTTGATACAGGAAGCTATTGAGATTTTTCAATGAATATTGCCATCACATAAATTGTGATCCAACTATGTGTGTTTTTCAGGTTCCAAATTAAGAAAACACTTTATCGCAACCGAATGCAGCAAACTAAGTATCATGGATCTGAAATTCAATTCCTCTCGGAAATATGTTTCTATCAGCATACCATCAAAATCTCAAGTTATGTCACCACACATCAAATCAGTAGATGATGTAATCGTCCTTGGTATTAATCTCAGCAAATTTAACAAGGCTACTCAGTTTTTTATCTGTGTTTCTGGAGTCTTCCTGTTTTATCTTATTTATGGCTACCTGCAAGTAAGTGCTGTAACTCATTCTGTATACTTCCTTCTGTAGAATTGCTGTTACTCAGGATGATTGTGGTCCAGAAGTCCATTATTTGCATCAATCTAACTATAAAGGAGGGTTGGGCAAAGTAAAAAAAAAAAGACTCAAAAACAGCAACCCCATTTTGCTTCAAAATGACTTCTAGAGGAAGTGTAGGGCATTTCCACCACATGTGTTCACTCACCATTCAACAATTGATTGAATAGGTCTACTCTAGTTGGAACTAACTAAAGCAATGTTTGGGAAATGTCTCCGACCCCTTCCACACAGTTATATAAAATGCCATATTATCTGTTTTGAACTGGATTATATGGCAGTGTGGACTCAGATAACCCCGTTTAAAGCAGATATATGATAATATGGCTGTGTGGAAGGGCCCTCCATGCCATTATGGTAGCATACCCCAGAGAAATGGTTGAGAAAAAACATGATATTCGCTCTCTATCTATTTATCAACATTTTGCAGCTTTACAGATTGTAAAGTCAGATATTTATACTGCAGTGAATTAGAATAATTAATGGAACCAGAGCCATTTATTCTGAGATGCAGCAAATAGTACCTCCTTTTACCTCTGTGTCCTGTCACTGGATGCGGATCAAATAGATCTAATCAAGCAGAGTTTCTTTTGGGTTTAGCTGCACTGCCCCACAAGAGATGGGCTAAAAAGAGGCCCTGTTTCTATCAGTGTGATCCCTCCCCTCAGGTCAAAGAGCAGCTCTAAATAATGTTAGAGTTGCCTTCTCTAAAATGGCTTTCATTCACCAAGTGAATTAGTTAAAACAAAATCCTGACAGAAGGATTGAGCATATTCATTCAGCTACTGATCGACACTGCTATATAAAATCCAGATTATCTGCTTTGAACTAAATTATATGACAGTTTAGACTCATATAATCCAGTTCAAAGCAAAGAAGATAATCTGGATTATTTTCTTTGGTAATCTGGATTATATAGCAGTGTAGATCCAGCCAGTGTTATTCAGCGAATTGAATGTTAAAAAAGCAAATTTATATTTAATAATGTGGCCATGTAAAAAATACATTTAGTATAACATTTTATGTTTTTTTTTTCCAGGAACTCATATTTTCAGTAGAAGGCTTTAAACCCTTTGGCTGGTATCTTACATTAGTGCAATTTGGATTTTATTCCGTTTTTGGACTCATAGAACTACAACTTATTCAGGATAAAAGGAGACGGTATGTGATTCTTTCCCAATGTGTATGTTTAGAATACAGTGCGCTAAAGCTGACTTCATTTTGATGCATAGTTTTACTGAGTGTATATTTCCAAAGTAAAACTAAGCACAACTTGCTAAATTGAATTAAGAAAAAAAATCTGAAAAAAACCACTTCTAATCAAACATTTTTTTCTAACAATTTTGTCATATTCTTAGGATATGTTGTTAATATTTAATTTTATGGAGAGTCAAATTTTAAAAATGATACTAAAATAGAATTTTACAATTCCACTACTGAGTTGCTGTGATTCTACTACCCTTTGTGTGTGGGGTTCATATATAAACTATACCTTCTGATCTCTGCCTCAATTGACAGAAATCCTAGAATTCATAAAACATTCTATAGAAATTGCCTTTGCTTTTCTTATTTGATTAAATTGAGGGCTTATATCTTGCTTGGTTTAACAGAATAATCTAATTCAAATTTCACTCCAGCTGTTTCAGACTTTCAGCACGTTTAAACAGAGTTAGCTTGTTAGAAAGTTAACATTTGATGAAGGCTGGAAACAGCGAACTGTGTAGAGCTTGTACACCTGAAATAGACCTTTGGAAGTATACCGCTTTGCTCATAGATCTCTGACCTTGAAACTCCTGAATAATGCAAGAATGCTACCAGTTCAGTGTAAAGAGTTATATTCAGAAAAGAAACTGTGCTGTTAAGATCCAAGGGGGGTTTTTTGGGTTTTTTTAACAACAGCCTAGTGTTGTGTAAGGTTAACATATGATATTCGGGAGATGGAGGTTCTATATTCATATTCATAGAGACATCTAGAACCTTCACTAAGATTAACGTTTTCAAACTGAATAATTTTGTGTAATTCCATTGTGTGATGCTGGGACATATTCTTTGATCTTAACAGAGAGATGACTATGGTATACCACATTCTGTCTTTTCAGTACATTTATGTGGAGTGAAAGGATGAATACTGAAAAAGACTGCTCCTATTTATGTCTTACTTTTTGCCTCTTTAAATTGGAAAAATTAAAACCTTACAAAATAGGTGTAAAAATAAAACATCACCTTTTATGGTGTTACAGTAGTTGACTGTTTAGATTGAGAATGTACAATTCAGATGTTATGATATTTATAAATTCTATGAATTTCAGCAAAAGTCACCAGTTTTAGCTATGACCTTGCTTAGTACAACATAAAGCCTCTCTGGTGTTGCCATTTGCTCCCAATACAGAACTTCATTTATATTTTCCAGGATTCCAGGCAAAACCTACATGATAATAGCATTTCTAACAGTGGGGACAATGGGTTTATCAAATACCTCCTTAGGATATCTGAATTATCCTACACAAGTAATCTTCAAGTGCTGTAAACTGATCCCAGTTATGATAGGAGGAGTCTTTATACAAGGTATGCCTTATTCTTGCTATTGAATGCTATTCATTTCAGAGAATAGAAATCTTAATTATTTTTGTTTATTTTCACCTCACTCCCCACACCTCCAAGTAGAAGTTTTGGTTGCACCAAAAAGAGAATTAATTCCTGAATTTGAGTCAAAATAATACGAAATCAAATGTTCCAAATGAGACACTGAAAGTATTTGTGCTCAAGATGTATTCTCCAAGAAAGTTTTGTGATCTTTGCACAGTTCTATTAAGAAGAATGTCAAAGAACTTCATGGCTACAAAGATAAATGTATTCAGTGACATGAAAACTATCTGAAGCTGTTGTTATAAAACATATTACAAGCAGTCCCGGGTAGCTTTGTTCTGAAGTTGAATTTGTATGAAAGTCAAAACAGGAGCATTTGTAAGTGTAACTCCAGCACATTTTTTTAGTTTTAAATAGCATAGGGAAGGGCTAACATCCCTGTAACATTCGTTTTGCTATCTGTGATGCTATTCAGAAGATTTCCCCTTATTTTCCATCCCTGTGACAATTACATTTTGGAAATTTTGGATTGTTGTGGAAACAAGGATTGGGGATAAAGCTTCAGTGGATACACATTTTTCCCATGATAACTCTTGCAGGAGTGAATTTTCCTTCCTAGGGGTAGATTTCATATCACTTCCTGTTGTTTCACTACTGTTTGTAACTAGGAGTCACATGTAAGTTGGATGTTTGTAACTCAGGGACTGCCTGTACTTACATCTGTTATAGATTACCCATTGTGTGGGTACTAATTAAGATTCATGCAACTTCTGACCTCTATTGTTTTACATCTCCCTCTGCTGTAACTAACTTACATCAACACCAGTTCAGCAGAAATAGCTAGGCATTTATGCTGGAGAAAAAAGTCGCTTTTTTCCTTTTGCTACTTTGGTGATCTCAGAATACATTCCTTCTTTAGTATCGAGCTTTCTACTCCTGTTCCCTGAATCAGAAGTAAAGGTGCTATTCATTATACTTGTTTATAGACCAAAGGAAGATAGTCTGGTGGAAATAAGTTGAGGGCGTTTGCGTGTCCGCAAATAGTTACTCTGAATCATTTATCAAATCTATAAGGCTATTTTTTTCTCTATTTGATTCACTAGAGAATAGCCCACAATGATAATTTTGCTTATTTTGTTCACTTTAAGTATATAGAAAACTAAAGAAAGGGTTTCCAAACTGACTCCTTTCCAAAGCACTTGGATTTGCTTTTGAAATTTAGCTGCACTTATGTAATGAATTTGAACCACCAATGAAAATGCCATAGCTAGATTATGTAATGATAGTGAAGTTGATTTCCAGTGTGAAAGTGATCTCAAGGTTGAAATCCATTTTACCATTTAAATTGAAAATTCAAGACTTCTGGACTTATTGCTTTGGAATACTTTTAAAGCAGCCAGAAAGTGCAATGAAGCCTGCCACTTACAACATTCATAACTCCTATGTTCCCAAGAATTTAGATGATGTGCAGATGGTGTTATACAATAAGATGTTATGAAGTTTCAGTTTTAGCAGAAATGCTTTAATGCCATATGTCAAGTTATTGGTGCAGAGGGCTGGGTGATATGTCACTCTTAGTAGCATGGTTATTGCTTCTGCACTGCTGCTTCCCCACATGAGTTCAATAAGTGTTTGCAGTAGGAAGATAATATAGAAAGAGATAATATACTTTACTTCTCATGCCAATCTTGTGGGTTCCCGGGGTTGTATGTACAGTCAGTCCTCCATATTCACAGATTTAACAATCCATGGATTTAAAATATTTTTCACCCCACCCCCAAGAAAACAATCACTAAAAGATTTTGCAGTTTGATATTAGTAACATCTTTTATTTCACCATCGTATACCAGTTTCTCATCTTCCTCTTTCACCAGTTTTTAAATAAGTTGCCTTGCAGATCTCATGTAGAAAAAGACTTCATGGAAGCAGCAACAACATTGATAACATAACATAATTGATGTAAAATGTAAATGAGCACCTTTTCTTATACCTACATTCTAAAGATTGCATTCTACTATGGGCAGCAGCGTTTTTATGACACCTCAATTATGGAGCCTCTTGTGAAAGTTTGGCATTAATTACACAATCCTTTTGGCATCAGCTGTAAACATTTCTTTTAAGCCAAGTAATTTTAATCTGGCAATGTTGTCTTAAGGTTTATATAGCATTTTGTTGATATCTTCTTATTGTATTAACCATTTTGTGATATATTTTATAACTGTCCACTACATTGTTGAACAATAAGTTCACTTATTGTTCACTACACTGTTGAAGCCCTCAGTGGCACAATGGGTTAAACCCTTGTGCTGGCAGGATTGCTGACCAAAAGGTCGGCGGTTTGAATCAGGGAGCGGGGTGAGCTCCCATCTGTCAACTCCAGCTTCCCATGCGGGGACATGAGAGAAGCCTCTCATAGGATGGTAAAACATCCGGGTATCCCCTGAGCAACGTACTTGCAGATGTCCAATTCTCTCACACCAGAAGCAGTTTCTCAATTTGCTGACACAAAAAAAAAACCTGCTCTGTTATACATTGAAGAAGGGTGATTTTATAAAGGTTCAGACAAATACAACATAAATTAGACCTATGCCTCTGGGCAAGGTGGGGAAATATATATTTTTAATGTGTTTATATGATATGTTCTCAGACCAAATAAACAGAAGAAATAACAGCATCACCTCTGGTTATCCATCCTTTTCTCTTTCCTTTTTTTAACACAGGAAAACGTTATAATATCGCAGATGTTTCTGCCGCAATGTGTATGAGCTTGGGCTTAATATGGTTTACTTTAGCTGATAGCACAATTGCACCAAATTTCAACTTTACAGGTAAATTTTACGTTTATAGCATCATTTACAAATCATTCTTGGTATATGAATTAATATTGCTTTCAGGGAGAAAAGCTATTGATAAAGTAGCCATCTGTCTGATCTGAAACCAGTAATCTTGTGCATTCATACCTGGGAGTAAGTCCAATTGAACTAACTTCTCGGTAAATATTTATAACTATATGCTATTAATGTAAGGCTGTAGTGATTTTTAAAGTTATGTATGCAGTAATAAAGATGTAAATCAGAGCTTTTCGCAGGTAAAAATGCTTATTACATCTTGCACACAAAATGAAATTAAATATTTGCAAGAGTAGGAATAAAATAGTGGTTCCTTTTCATAGCAAATCCCAAGTTGCTTACTAAGCATTGAAGAATGCCCACGTGACGCTACATTGAGTTCATCAGAGATTCATAGGCTTTGGGATTGTAATCCTCGATTCATTCATGAAGACCTGAAGGATTTGAAGAGAGGAGTACAAGTCACTGCAAAGAAATACATTGCACAGAGAAGATGTCCATGAAGTGTGTGCAAAGAACTTCCCACAAGGTTTTTGATTTAAATTCCTGCAGTGTGTAGACCAGGATTAAGACCCCATTAAAATAATTAAATACCAGTATAAATAAAATAACAAGAACTGGAGGCCAGTAGTCATAGTGAGCTATGTCCTAATGGAAAGCTTTTGGAAAAATCCCATTTTGTTTTCAGAGAAGAAATTTTATTTGTGATGTATCTCCTTTAGTTACTTTTCAAGGAGATGGCTGTGTGTGTCTTTTTCAGGCCAAAAAGGAAAAAGTCTTGTGGCACACTTAAAACAAACCAATATATTTCAATATAAGGTCTCATGAGTGCCGATATTGAAAAAAGTCATGCTTCAGCCCATATTGAAATAAGTTGTTTACTTTTAAAGATGCCACTTTTGCCTTTCCTTCAGGTAGGTGTGCGTACTGGAGTGAGAATGTGAAAGACTCATTGCTCTGTGTACACAATGCAGGCTTCTTGACAAGGCTGTTTTTTGTAACACATTGTATTCTTAGGTACATGCCCCATGAGAAGGTTACTCACGGGGCATGTACTTTGAAAAATATGTACTGACATGAATGCTGTGAAGAGCAAAGTTGTGAATCTCTCTGCAGGTTGGAGATGTAGATATGTCTGAATTCTCTTTGCAATTAATTTTACTTATGTTATGAACATGATAATAAACCGCATGTTCAGGAACCAAACCTCTGAGGGAAAGCTACTACAAACATATTTTCTCACATTTGAATGAATATACTGAACATACAATAATGTGTATTTCTATCTTGGGATTTTTTTTTTAATTTAAAATGTTTTCCTTAAAGACAGCCTTTTCCTATATGATGAAACATTCATTTGCATTCAGAACTGGAATATACTTTTGCATGCAATTTTCTGTTTGGAGAGTTAAAGGGGCAAGAATATGAGTGTTGTAAAGCAGAACGGTTTCCTGAATAGCAGTAGAACTCCTGCCCTTTACACGCTGCACACTTAATGAAGCAGGAGATCCCACACTTTGGGAGCAGGGAGTAGCAGAGCAACATCTATATATTTCAGGCCTCTGTGAATGTATTCCTTTCTTTCGGATGTGTTATTACTGATGTATATACATTTATTTGGTGAACAATACAGTTTCATTTGGGGAGTATATGTAATGAAGATACTATCAGATTTTTACTTACTGCAAGCAAGTAAGCAGTTCCTTAGGTACCAGGACAGGCAAATGTTCCATGGGAAAGAGATTCCAACTAAACATTTGGAAGAATTTCCTGAGAATAAGAGTCATTCAATAGAGGAATTCAATTTGTTGGGAGTGATTTAATCTTGCATTCCTGTATTGCAGGATGGGGTTGGACTAGATGGCACTTATGTTTTCTTTGAACTCTGGTTGCTCACTAAATTACAACTCCAGCAATTCCATAGCACTGAGCCATGGCAGTTGTCTTGGTATCAGACTGCATTATTTCTACAGCGTAGATGAAACTATCTGCAGGGAGTGATGTCCAACCTCTTCTAAACTCCTTTAACAGCCCAAACTAGACCCTTCCACCAACGGAATAGACTTATTTAAATAACTAAGAATGAAATATGATGTAGTGGTTTGAGTATTGGACTAGGAAAACCAGGGTTCAAATCCCTTGTCATGCATAGAAACTTTAGACAAGTTGCACTCTTAATCTCAAAGGAAGCCATGCCCAATCACTTCTCAGGCTATACAATAAGCTCTCCTGGATTAGAGGGATATTTCAAAGGAAGTTTGTAATGGTGGAATGAGGAAGTTCCCCCTGAAGAGTAAAATACTGGAAATTCAACCTGTGCTGCCCAAAGTGGGAATTTTTTGGGTCTAGGTCAGGATGCAGTTGAAATTTATTGAGTCTAGTTACAGTTCCTTCTGGAGTAGTAGTTTTCTTTGCCTGATTTAACTATCAGATGTAAAGTTTGGTTTTAACTTGACATTGTTTCCTGTGAGTTAATATAGGGAATATGGATCCTTTATTTATTTCATTCCATTTCTATACCGCCTTTCTCTCCCCTGGGGGGAATCAAAGCAGTTCACAGCATTGTAAATGGCAAAATTCAATGCCTCACATAAATGTAAAATACATATAACTGTAGATTAATATCATTAAACTATAAAACGTTGGACATAGACATAAACATAAAACATTAGACACTGCAGCAAGACCTTTTCAAGATAAATCGTTTGTAAGAAAGGGGATCATTTGGTATGTTTCCGTTAGTGTTCTAGGCATAATCTGAGGAATTTTAGTGTCTGTGTTTGTCTAATTATCAGCATTTGGGAATATATATATATGTTGTTTTATCGCGTCCTAATATGGAAGTATTTGAGCTTATTTTCTTTTTCCCCCCTGTTTACTTCATAGGTGTGGTACTTATATCCCTTGCCCTCTGTGCAGATGCAGTTATAGGAAATGTACAAGAAAAAGCTATGAAGTTGCACAATGGCTCAAATTCCGAAATGGTAAATGCTTCCCTTCTGTCATTTCATTCATTTAATTAAGAGTGTGGTTAGGTTTCTGTTCTATTTCTCCCTTCTGTTTTAACTCAAGTTGCTGTGTTTCTAAGATGTGACACTAATACTAGAAAATTCTTGGCTCTGGTTGGCAAGCAGAACTATTACAAGCCTAAAAGAATAGTAAAACAGCTGAAACTTTTCCTCAAAAATCCACAACTTAAAACAGATCTTTTACAAATAATCATTATATGATCAAGGTAATATAATTATCAGCATGGTTTGCACTGCTATAATCTAAATCTTGTCAAAGGGAAGATTACTATCATTGAGTAGTTTTAGTATTTTCTTCACAGCCATGCCCATGTTCACTTTTTGAAATATATATGCCACTACATATTTATTCATCATTATTTTGAACTTAACGTTTTTTGTAGTATTGTGCCCTTGTCTGCACAGATTGGGAGAAGGAAGAATATATTTTAAAACTGTTTCAAAAGGATTGCATTAAGATTCTAGTCTGCAAGACTGCTGTCTTAAATTAATGTGTTGGAAATAGACTAGGGCTGGTGCTTAGAGTCAGCAAACCTCGCATAGCGCCAGGTCCATTTTAGTCATAATGGAAAACTTGGAGCTGTTCTTACCAGCGTGAGTTGTCCAGTCAAAAGGGATGACTTCTACACAAAATCCTAATGCCTTCAGTATAATTTGATGTAGCATCACATCAGGCATGGGGAGAGATCTTACAATTAATGATACTTCTCTCTAGAAAATCATTTGAGCTTGATGGTGCTGTGTCTTATTTTTATTGGAAACTTCCAAATGCTTTGTTTGATTTCTGTTATTGGATCTATGGATCCAAATAAAAACAAGGTCCCCTAATACTGTGGGCCACCATACCGATATATAACAAAAAGTTCACATGGTCTCTATTATTTTCCAAAACAGTAATATTCCACTGCATATTAATATGTTCCCTGAAATCTATTGATGTTAGCATTGATCTTGTTTAGAAAGTAAAGATCCCATCCACTGAAATTATCTTGCTAACAGAAATGCACGTACAATATTATTATCAGGACTGAAAAGTTAATTTTAAAGTGAGAGAAAGCTAACTCACATGACATTTTTTTTATCGTGTCAGGAGCGACTTGAGAAACTGCTAGTTGCTTCTGGTGTGAAAGAATTGGCCGTCTGCAAGGATGTTGCCCAGGGACGCCTGGATGATTTGATGTTTTTATCGTCCTTGTGGAAGGCTTCTCTCATGTCCCTGCATTAGGAGCTGGAGTTGATAGAGGAGCTCATCCGCCTCTCCCCGGATTCAAACCTGTGACCTGTCTGTATTCAGTCCTGCCGCCACAGGGCTTTAACCCACTGTGCCACCGGGGGCTCCCACATGACATTGAAATCATGGGTTGTCACTTTTAGGTCCTGTTGCTTTATGGAGCTTAACTTCCACTGAAATCATTAAGATTTAAACCTGTTAATGTCTGTTATATACTAATAACTGATTAAATAGACAAACAGCAAAGTTTGCAAACTGGACTGGCTCACTAGCATGCTGTGATGACGTCCAAGCTGTACAATCCATGGACAAAATCATAATTTAAACCTTTACCTCTGATGTTCAGAATCACACATATGGAAAAGCAGGTTGTCTCATTAGGTAAAAAAACAGCAATCTAAGTGCAGGATTTTATACAATAACATGAAGGACGAGCTTTAAAAAGTTCCAGCAGCAATTATCCAATCAAATTCACAGTCTTTCCTTACAGTTCAGACTTCAGTGAAAGGCTTATGATAAAAATCTATGTTAAATCAAAACAGACAGAGATTTTAGCATTTTAGGTTTTGAACAAGATTCTTCCATGCGGTCACACTTTCTCTCGATCCAATCCCAGTTTGGTTGTGTAAAATCACAGATCAGTTAACTAGACAACCACTTAGCATTACCTGCCAACTGAACAAGGTTTATTGAAAGTTAGTGAGAAATAAATGTATCCGTTAACTGTGAACTCACCTTGATTTTGCTTGAGAAATTTGACTTTCAAACAAGATGGCATCAGAAAAGAGATGTGCCAGCAGAACCACAAATCACACAATTCATAGCCTTTTATAAAGTTCACAAGTTTAAATAATTTGTTTTTGTAACTATTCCAGGTTTTGTATTCCTATTCAATAGGTTTCCTGTACATTTTATTGGGACTGACATGCACTAATGGCTTAACCCCTGCAGTAACATTTTGTTCAAAGGTAAAACACTTTTATTCTTTCCAATGAAAATTGTACTTCATTGTAAGTCATTGCCTTGTTTCTCAATTACTCATTTGGCAAAACTACATTAATAGCTTTTATGTTCTCAGAACAAAGAGATAGCCATACTATTCTGTTTTAACATTAAAAGATATAATCTAGAAGCAACTTCAAGACTAACTTGGAAAAGCAAATATCAGTCACAAGCTTTTGTGGATTGCAGTACCTCTGATACATTAGATTGTATTCCTCAAAAGCTTGTGCTAAAAAATTAGCCTCAAGGTTGCTACTAGATTCCTTAATGTCTTTTTATTCTCAACAATGATTTTAAAACACATTGTGGGATTTGTTATTTAAGGATGGAGTCCTGTAAGTATAATTGAATGTATTGAGACTTAATTGTGAGCAAACACGCATAGAATTGTTCTGTTTGACCTGGAGATACATACTTTTATCCAAATTCACCAGGGGTCTACTTTTAAATCAAATTGCCATATCATTTCATTGTTCCTTTTGTATTATCTAGTGAAAATTAAGTAAAATCTGCTTTAAAGCAGTTTAGTTTGATTCAAATACTGTATTAAAGACAGTTCCTTTCAAAATACATCAATACCATTTTAGCATTCTGCTAATAATTCGTTGTCCTTTCTATAGCATCCAGTGCAAACATATGGCTATGCATTCCTGTTTTCCTTGACTGGCTATTTTGGAATCTCTTTTGTCCTGGCTTTGATCAAAATCTTTGGGGCTCTTTTGGCTGTAACAGGTAAATACATAGTTCATATTTTCATAGAAGAATTTCATAAAATCCCACTGTTCAGAAAAGCTTGTGATTTTTTTCTCTTCCAGCTCCTGTTCTTTTGTCCTGTGAATGGTTTGCTAGATTCATGTAGCAAGGGGTCGTGTGTCTTACAAGCATGCATATTTTCTGTTTTGATTTAGTGCTTCCAGCTGCAGAAGCTGTTTGCACAAATTTAGATCATTGCTCTAGACACAATGTCACCTTCCATGTATCAGTACTGTCTACCAAATATATTATATTATATTATATTAGAAAGAAAATGTATGTAAATACAAATAAAAGATGGGGGTGCTTGAATTAGAAAATCTCCAAGCTCCTTGTGTGTAAATTGCGTGATTTAGAAGTGCTTTGTTTATTATTATTATTCCGCCTCGTCTTGTGGTTTGATCCAAGGAACAATATGGTTAGATTTCATTTTTTCATATTTTGATAAGAGGTTGTGTTATCAAGTAATCTTGCACCTGTTGAACAAGATGCAGACCATTGAAATAGATGATGTTAACAAGTCAGTTAGTGATTGACTAGATCATCCAGTGCATGAGTGATCTGCTGGGCTCTTAGCAGCAGGATGAAAAGGAGAGAGAAAGATACTCATCACCTTTCCTCCATTTTGTTGTTACTGTTTATCTCCCACTGATGGCAACAGGAGTGCATGTTCAGGAACCAAGAGCATTTGGAATCCAGTCAGCTGAAAGCTGCTGTAGGTCTGCCAACAGGAAATTCATCTTTCCTTTCACATCTCCCAGCAGCAAAGCTTCAAGAAGTAGGAGATATGAAGGTCAGGAAAAGGTCCACAAGTTCAGGGAGTAGAGAACTGAGGTTGGATTTTCTTCATTGATGTTGGAGCTCTTTCTCACACCTTAGGAAGATGAAGAGGATAGCATTAGTTTCTTTTTTTTCCTTGTGGTTCCTGGGATTTGGACCATAAAATGATGCTGTAGTTTTGAAATTCTGAATTCGCTTACTCAGTGGAGCCCCTGGTAGTGCAGTGAGTTAAGCCCTTGTGCCGGCAAGACTGCTGGCCGACAGCAATTTGAATCCGGGGGGAGTGGGTTGAACTTCCTCTGTCAGCTCCAGCTCCCCATGCGGGGACATGAGAGAAACCTCCCATAAGGATGGTAAAACATCAAACATCTGGGCGTCCCCTTAGCAACATCCTTTCAGGCGACCAATTCTCTCACACTAAAAGCGACTTGCAGTTTGTCAAGTTGCTCCAGACACAGAAAAAAACTTACTCAATGCTGTATGCATAAGATTTCTCAGCTAATAGATGAACCAAATATGTTCTCAGTATCAACATCCTATAATAATTTGGAAGGAAAACCAAGTAACAGTGATAGAGAGTGGGTATCCATGTTTGGAGCTTTAGAAGCATGCTAAATTTCTCAGACAGACTTCTTGGATTGGTCTTCATACACTGAAAATAATTCCTATAATTTACTCAGTACATTTGTTTTCCCATCCACACCATGGATCATGGATTAACATTAGGGATGGAACAGGAACAACTAATCCACAACTGCCCATATAGCCACTACTGATTTGGAGATGGCCTCATAACGTAGTAAACATGTACTAGATATGTCTCTCCAAGGATGTCTGTGTACCTTGATCCCTAGCATTGTAGATTGGTGTGTGAGAAAGGAGTCAAGAGAAAATGTGCTTGATCATTTCCAAAGTCCCAGTCAAAAGTTCTGCTCAGTGCTAGGAGCCAACTATGTTTCACTATAGCAATTAAATGACCAATAGAAGCCATGCTGAATGTGCTGACACTTGTCTAGTATAAGATGGCACAGTTATTGTAGCTGTTGAGGTGTGAGCAACTGAAGTGGTTGCATGGCATTCAACTGCCCAGATGCCAACCTAATTTGCCATTGAGTAGATGCAGCTGAGCTACGTTTTTTTAAAGAGTAATAGGAAAAACATTTTTTTTTTTTTTGCTTTCCAGCCTGGTCTTTGGTTTTACTTTTGGGAGTGAATACTTGGATGACCTTGGATGAATCATTTTGAATTCTTGTTCTGCCATTTCTCATTTTTCAAATGGGAATAAAATATTTAACACATCCATAAAGAAGTGCTTTCGCTATCCATGGGGTGAAAAAAGTTCTGCATTACTGCTGCATATTATTTCATTGCAGGGGATTGTGGCAGAATGAGACAGATATACGGTATGGCGAAAGGCTGATAAGAGGACCTATAAAAGGCTTCATAACCACAAAATCTTCTGCTAAAGCAGAAGACTGACAGGCAGCCTGAGCGACATAATTTGCTGACATTGTTATGCCTGCAGGGGAATTCCACCACGCACAGACACTTGCCCTGTGAAGTCTGCCTCATTGTGTCGATGCCTAAAGGTGCTGGGGATGAGTAGACTTCCAGGGGCTGGAGCTGTAGGAACCAGCAAGCATAATGCAATATTTATTAGTGCAGTCAATCAGCAGTCATGGGGCAACTGGCTCTTACCAATTAATTAAATTGCTCATCAGTTGAATATATCATTCTGAAACAGCTAAAATAAGTGTGAGACGGTAACCAAATGATTGTTACAACTTATTTTTTACAAATGTGGTCTTTCGCATGTTCTAGTTCTTTTTATAACATGTCCACTGCATGGACACACCTGGACCAAAATATACATAAAGGCTGGATCTACAGTGCCATATAATCCAGTTTAAAGTAGACAATCTGGATTCAGAAACTGGATTATATGGCAATGTATATCACTCCAAATAATACCAAACATCTCACAGATGAAAATTCACCCTCCCAGATTAAAAATTGTCTCTTAAAGGTCGCAGTAGCTCTTTCTGTTAAAATAAAAGCGGCCCACTTCATTTGATCTACGGGGCATTGTTTTATTCCTGTAACTGTTCCGGGGGGCACAGTGTTTGCTTTAAAAAAAAACCCAAAACAGTTTGAATTGGCTGAAAGTTCATTTCCAGTTTTTGAAAGGTCAGGAGCTTGCCTCACGGAGATCTGACATAAAAATTCCAAATACAGAATTACTTCTCCTCTCAGCCCCTCAAAATCCATTGTTTAGCTTTGGGGTTCCTCACAAGCCATGGGAACAGGAGCTGGGTGGCTGGCTCAAGAAGGGGGTTGAGGCAAATTTGGGCAATTGCCTGAAGTTGGTGGAGAATTCCAACCTGGGTAATAACAAAAAAAAAAAAATGACTTTGGTGGCATAAGTTGAGTTACACTGTGGTAAATAACAAACAGGATTCTAGGAATAGTTTTCAAAATCATATTTTATACTTCATTTTAAAAATGATTCCCTGCAGTCTAAAAAATGAATTGCAGCTCCTGATAACTTCCAAGTGGAATAATTCACCTATCTTCTCTTTTTTTTTCTTTTGAGAAAAAATACAATTGAGTAGCCCCTGGACTTTTGCCCATTTGTTATAGATACAGGGATCTGTTACAACAATTCTGGCCTCTTTGGTTTCTTTCTACTCCTCCCCCCTATCTCTTGGTGTTTTTGAAGGCCCTGAATTCTCTGCTACAAACACCTTCAAGCATTACACACAACATGCGAGCTGAAGAAGCCTGCCCTCAGAGCCTTTTGGCATTGTGGATTAGTGCTTTAGATCACTGCTTCTTAAACTATGGGTCCCAGCCACAGATGGGGTCTCCTTAGCACAATGCTGGGGTCACGAAAAGTTTGGCAACAGTTAAAGGTTTCTGAACACCATAAAAGTATTATCTGCATGTGTTTACTTGCTCAGAATGTGAAGGAACCACATTCATAAAAAGTATTGTCCACCTTTTTAGAAAGACTTGAAAATACTGATTTTTATAATAAAGGTTAGTAATGCTTCCCATATGAAGACAACACAGCACTTTGGCTACAACTAACTTAAATCCCATTAATTTCTCTTGACCTTTAGCACAGCTAATTTTCTGTTTTGGATACTATGATGTCAGGTTGTCAAGTTCAAATCAGCTGTGATGCTGAAGTTTGTGTTCATTTGCACGGTGCTTATGTTCTGACGCATTCAGACTGTTTTTTTCTTTGAACTCGAATAAATGTGTAAATTCGGTATTTCTTTTTCTTCAGTAACAACAGGAAGAAAAGCGATGACAATTGTGCTTTCATTTTTGTTTTTTTCAAAGCCATTCACATTCCAGTAAGTATTAATCACATTTCTATATTTTATGAATGTTAGCATCAATGGAATTAAGCATCTAAAAGTATTATTCATATGTGTTGAAAGCCATTTTAATACAACTTTTGCCAAAAAATTAGAATGTTTAAGTCTTACGTTATGGAAGCTGCTGTCCTCTGCTTTATAACTGGTGTCTCGAACTTGGATTTCCATGTTTATTCTTCCCATTTATTTTAAAGAGAAGGAGACAACTGTTCTATATTTATTTATCCATTCATTGATTTCTGCACCTCTTTCTGAGCATGAAGAATTGTTGTGGAAAGCAATCCAAGGATGTGTGTTGTTGTTGTTCATTCGTTCAATCGTTTCCGACTCTTCGTGACTTCATGGACCAGTCCACACCAGACCACCCCCAGCTCTTTCAAGGTCAATCCAGTCACTTCAAGGATACCATCCATCCATCTTGCCCTTGGTCAGCCCCTCTTCCTTTTTCCTTCCATTTTCCCCAGCATCATTGTCTTCTCTAAGCTTTACTTTCTTCTCATGATGTGGCCAAAGTACTTCATCTTGGCCTCTACTATTCTTCCCTCCAATGAGCAGTCGGGCTTTATTTCTTGAAGTATGGACTGGTTGGATCTTCTTGCTGTCCAAGGCACTCTCAGAACTTTCCTCCAGCATCACAGTTCAAAAACATCTATCTTCCTTCGCTCAGCCTTCCCTATGGTCCAGCTCTCACATCCGTAGGTGACTATGGGGAATACCATTGCTTTAACTATGCAGATCTTTGTTGCCTAGTGTACCTAGTGCTAAACGGAAGTAACCAATCTTTAAATGTGTGATACTAAAGTTATTTTGAAATAGTTTTCATACACTGGCCTAGTTTACATGTCATGATAAATTAGAATTCCATAGAATCATCTCAGTATCTTAAAAACTATTGCTTTTAATAATTGAGCAAGAAGTGTCCTAAAGCTTATTTGTCAGCTTGTTTTGCATCTAAAAATCCAAAAACAAGTCTGATTTGTTCTTGGCTGTTGCTCCCTGATTCGTTAAGAGAGAAGCAAGGTAAGGAGCTTATTTTGAACACTAAATTAGAGGTGATCACTCATCCTAAATATTCTGAAGGCAACAGATTCTATTTGATCTTGGAAGCTAAGTAAGATTAGGTAGGACTAGTACTTCGATGGTGGATCACAAAGAAATACCAGGTGCTGTAGCCTGTGTTTCAGAGGAAGGAACTGACAGAACCAGCTCTTAAGTATTCCTTGCCTAAGAAAATCCTGCGCAATTTCTGAGGCTGCTATAGGTCCAAAGGGGAGCTTGAAGGGGCATATACACACTGATAAATGGCTGTTGGATCACTACTCCCACCTTTCTCCACTATTGACTATATTGGCAAAAATGATGGAGGTTGCGCTCTTAACCATATTTGCAGACTGCCACCCCTTTAGAAAGAGATTTCCTGGCTGGCAGAAGGAACCAATCAAGGGTGCTCAGATAATATACAAGAGCACTCTTGCTTGTAATTCAGGACTGTTTGGCATCAACATCCTAGCTATCCTTAGACCGTAAAATATATCTTGACACTATTGAAATGTAAGGTGGAAAAGGGATACAGTAACAGGGGATCAGAAGTATGTCATTTCCCCTGTAAGAATTCTGCCCCTCCAAAAATGTTTTTTTTTCCTTTGGTCCCCACATTTTAGAGAAATAATTGTTGAAAAACTCTTGTGCTCACATTTCCTTGGTGCTTTTGCCTGTCCCTACATATATTTTTTTCCTGAAAGCCTGAATGCTCAATCAAAACTTAAACTCTTGGATGGGAACATATGACAAGAGGAGAAGTCCAGAAGTGACAAATTATGTGAACTAGCAAAAACTAAATAAGAGTTTGCCACAGCTTCAAGCAGAAAGAAAAGAAAGGAGGGAACATGGTGGGACTAAAGGCTAATATATATTTCTTAAAAACTTAAGATTCATCTCATTAGCTTTCTTTTGTATCGTACAAATGAGGAGCAAATCATTTGGGTTTTGAAATAAAGACAGAGATGTATAATAGAAACTTCAAATTTTAAAACAAAGTAGAATATAAATAGCTTTTGTTAATTTTATGCAGTTCTCCTGTTATACTTAATTGATGTACAGCATTGGTAAATAATTCCCAAACTGTGTCACAAATGGATTGCAATTATGTCACAACGAGAATTATCAGAAGTATCAAAGGCTAAAAAGCTTGCTCCATCTACTTATTATGAGACATAAAATAGAAATAACTAATTTTGTTTCTACAGAATATTGAGGAAGTAAAGAGTTACTATAATGAACTTCCTTTTAAAGCTTCTGTCCCAAAGCTTTTCTGCTACTCCAGACACTAGGACAGATATCAATGGATTGAGATTACGAGAAAAAAGATTCCACTTAAATATTAGGAGGTACTTCTGCACAGTAAGAGCTATTCAACGTTGGAGTAGATTTCCTTGGAGGGTGCTAGAATTTTAATCTTTGGAGATTTTTAAGCATCTTTTGGGAGTGTTTTAGTTGTTTAGATGGCACAGGGTTGAACTAAAAGTTGTGGCTATACAATAATTCTGGAGTTACCTCATCCAAAGGCACCACAGAGTTACTTATTCTTATAAGGAGTTGTCTCTTGTTTTCATGTATGTGTGTCTGAGCCATATGTCCAGTACCAGAGTAAAAAGCTACAGATGGTCTAGGAACTGTTTTTTCACCACCCTTCCAGAACTGTGATAGACCATATTAGCAACTTCATGCAAAGCCATTATCTGAAATGTTTTGGGGAGTAGAGAGTAAAACAAGGTGCAGGGGA
Source organism: Anolis sagrei (assembly GCF_037176765.1). Lineage (NCBI taxonomy): Eukaryota > Metazoa > Chordata > Lepidosauria > Squamata > Anolidae > Anolis > Anolis sagrei. The sequence goes on from NC_090024.1 coordinate 84,576,531, forward strand.
CTCTATGAGTTTAGCCCAGTTTCCAACAGCGTTATTCTCCATTTTCTCTTGGAGAAAAAAAATTGCCAGCAAAGTAGACTCGGGACTGCTAGGCAATCCTGGCAGTGTGCAAAAATGACCTTGCCAGACCTCATAGATGCATTTCCAACTCTTGCTCTAATGTCCTTTCTCTCAGGAGGCCTGCAAAAACACCGTAGTCGAGCTACTCTCGGACCAAGCGTTCTTATATTCTCCAAAAATAGACTTAAAGAAGAAGTAACTGTGTTTTCAGTTATAATACAGGGTCACAATGTAGGATAAGGAACAATTTCTCTTAGGTCACTGAAGTTTGGGAAAAACGGATTTTGTAATAACAGTGGCACAATTGATGATAGAAAGTGAAATAACCAGAAAGTTGGTTTTAAAACATCTGTTATAAAGAAACTGAGGCTTAATTAATTAATACTAGTATTAAAAATGTGAAGGTCTATTGTTTCCTTATTTCCAGTGTAATTTCAGAAACTCATGTTTTGCCTTCTACAAAGTCTTCAGCATGAAGTTCATTCAGCTTCTAATGTGATGTTTCTTTTTTGTTCCTCTTTAGGTATGTTTGGTCAGGTTTATTAGTTGTCCTTGGTATATTTCTCAATGTTTACAGCAAAAATATGGACAAAATCAAACTGCCTTCACTACGCAGTCTCTGGAATAAATCTATTGAAGAGAGAAAGACAAGGACGTTGTCCCAAACTGTGTAAAAAATGGCTGGTGCCATATATTACACTGAACTTTTCATTTTTTGTTATTCCATTGTAATAGTTTTCAGCTGATTCACTTTCCAAAGGGAATAATACTGAAACCAAAGGCATTGAAGGCATTCAATCTGCTTGTGGATGGTGGACGTCAGCACTTCTTTTATAGTTCCTCCTTGGAGCATATGGATCTTATCCTACAATCCTAGGATGCTACTTAACAGTGGGTTCTGAAGGATGTCTATTTGTGGAAGAGCCTCATTCTAAGTGGACCATTTGTGAAAGAGCGTGTGTGGGCATTTTAATTGAATCAAAGATGTTGCTCTTGCTGCTGATATCAATGGATCTTTGTGTTTTATGGTCAGGGTAAATTTATTTAAATGTAATGTTGTATTGAAACTTAATAGAAACTAATAAGAACGTGATTCATAAAACAAAATGGTTGGGATCATTAATGCCATAATTATATTCTTTTTAAATAAAAAATATATCTGTTTTTTTTAAAAGCTTTGTTCACATTGTTTTAGTACTGAAAGATTTCTTCTGGGGAAAAAGAAACCGAATTCTCTTTAGAATTAAGGACTTTGAGACCAGTTGAAAAGGACCAGTCCTGAAGATGCATATTTCTTTTTCACTCATCTTTCCTGATTCTTAAGGCATTGCCCCTCACAATTAGTTATAAATTGGATACAGAAGGGCTAAACATGCCAAGCAATTCACAAGATGACCAAATAAATAATTCCTTGCTATCTTTCCACATTTTAACAAAATAAGAAAGAGAAACTTGGAAAAATAGTTAGGCAGTGGAAGATGAATTGTTTTACACTGTTTGTTGCATATGGTAATTATCTTGGAAATTAGCTCTTTTAATAGAGCTCTCTGTACTGTACACTTTTTTAAAAACATCGGTTCTGTGCCATAAAAAGCTGGATTCTACAAGCTGAATAAATTATACACCTATTCATATATTTGATGTTTTTAGATACTTTATTGTGCTTCAGTAAATCATGAGAAATAGCAAGCAGTTCTGCAGGATACTGAAGACCTGTTCCATATTACGAATTACTTTTCTTTGAACACAGATATTTTATATTGTTGGTTTATTTGTTTGTTGGTTTGTTTCACTTGTATGCGGCTTTTCTCGCCCGAGGGGGGCTCAAAGCGGTTTCCAACATATTTATGGCAAAATTAAATGCCTCACAAACATATAAAACATAACATATAGCAATAATAACATATAGATCATGTGTTTTATTAGATCATAAAAACATAGCAACATTTCCGTGGTTAAAACGTGGAGTTAAAAACATATTAATATAAACATTAAAATCATAAACCAGAAATCATGGTCCAAGGCCATTTCAAATGTCAAATAATCCCTGCACATAATCCCTGATCATTCCTTGTATTCCTTGCTGCCCAAAGGCTTGATCCCATAGGCAAGTTTTTACTTTTTTTTCTGAAGGCCAGGAGAGAGGGCACTGATGTAATTTCTTTGGGGAGGGAATTCTATAGTCGAGGAGCCACCACTGAGAAGGTCCTGTCTCTTGTCCCCGCCAGTCACACCTGCAAGGAAAGGCCTCTCTGGATGATCTTAACCTCCAAGATCAGTGGTTCTCAACCTGGGGTCCCCAGATGTTTTTGGCCTTCAACTCCCAGAAATCCTAACAGCTGGTAAACTGGCTGGGATTTCTGGGAGTTGTAGGCCAAAAACATCTGGGGACCCCAGGTTGAGAACCACTGTCCAAGATGGTTCGTAGAGGGAGATAACGTTTAGACAGATAAGCTTTTTCAGCAATGAACCATATCCTTTGAGCATGGTGTGAAAGGCAAGAGCCCTGACTCTACTCTCTGCCATGTTGCCATTTCTGGCCTTTTTGAATGTCTGGGCAAGGTAATGTTGACTCTTGCTGCCAGTGGCATCTGGCCCCTTTTTCCTCTGTGGAATGACTTTCAACTTATCCATGAAGCCCATCAAAATCCCAATAGATAGATAGATAGATAGATATGGATTTTGATGGGATTTGTGTGTGTGTGTGTGTGTGTGTGTGTGGATTTATATATATGGTGGGGTGTTCCAAAAAGATAGACCCAATTTGAAATTGAGGTATCTCAGCAACCTCAAACCACCCATGAATGAAACTCTTGCCACTTGGAAGTGTGGGGTATAGAGTTTCAAATGATTACTTCTAGTTGCCTCTTTCAGTGCACAAACAGCCCCTAAGCTCAGTCACTCACAAGATGGCAAGCCAGCAACATAAGGCCTAATGAGATATTCTCCATTTGTGGCTTTATTTTTCAGATTTCTTTCTAATCTCAAAATGGTTAATAAAACTTGATAATGTTTAATTGTTCATAACTTTTTGTGTAATTATAACATATTACAATAATTATAACATATTACCATTGTGAAATATACCATATTTCTCTCCGCTTTAGCAAAAAGGTTGGAATCCAACATTATTTTGCCAGTTTCCCAGGTTAAAAATTGCCGGGGAAAGAGAAAATATAAAGAACAAGAACACACACACACAGGCCTTTCAGATTATCCTGTCCTCAGATTGTCAGAAAAAACTATCATGCGACAGTAGCCAAAAAAAAGTTACAGTGTTAAAAAATATATTACCATTGTAATCCTTTCCTTTTTCATCCATTATTTAGGCTCCCCATTGTTCTTTGTCTCTCTCTCACACTGTCTTCCCTCATTTGCCCCCTTCATCTGATTTGGGTGACCTCTACCATTTCCTCAGCCTTGTACAATAAATAATGGGAGATGTCTAAAGCTCATCACAACAGTAAATAGGGTGGTGTATAACACATAATCCTCTCAAAATTGCCACAGCAGGAAGGGCTGGCAGCCCATTCATTACCTCCATCATTCCAGGCAAACAGCTTTTCCTGTTTGTCCTTGGACACGTTAAAAGCTGTACCTAAGGGACGGATGCAAAGGTCTTAATCTTCTTTAGTAAAATCTGCACTCTTTTGCTCATTTTAAGGGGGAGGAGAGTTAAACTGAAAAACAAGATAGTATCAAACACCACATTCAGCACATTTGTTTCCAGTATATATATACACACACACATATGAGTGAATTGCAGCCACATACAGAACTCAGGCATCCTAATCCTACCTGTGTTGAAAAACACTTATTTGGGAATACATAGGTATCAGTACCCTTAAAAGTACACCTATTAACATAAGAATATTATCAAAAATAAGGTCTTCTTTACATCCAATAATAATCAAGATTTCCTTTTTGTTTTCCTTTACAACATCAATCATTTTATACATACATTTGCAGATGCATGCATTTCACTTTACAAAACTGTTTAGGAAACCTTCAGAAAAATGTTACAACATATCCATATGTGCATATGCATGCATACATAACACAGGGAGTTCACGTTGCACTGCTGACCGCTCATATAGTACAGTTGGCTCTTTAAATTTTCAGGATTAATTTTTGCAGATTTGATTATTCACAGGCTTGATTAATATGTACTCTCCAGAAATATCTAGGAATCCCTAGGTTCTTGAGAGCAATTCCATAGTCAACACCTGCTGGAAGTGGTTGGCCACAAGATCACACTGGAGAAACTTGAGTTTGATAACACATCTCTGAGGATCTCTAGGTCCGCGATGGTGATTCTGTTATTGGCATCTGGTTGAAGTTGACCACAGAATCATCCTGAAAGATCTAGAAATTTCTAGAGTGTTTTCTTGGGTAAGAATCATTTTATTCACTTTTCTCATTTTCATGGGAGCCCTGCATCCTTAATCTCAGTGAAAGTGGTCCAACTGCAGTTAAATATATGAATGGATAGATGCCATCTCTATGCAGATGACACACAACTCTACTACTCTTTTCCACCTCAATCCAAGGAAGCTCCCTGGCTCCTGGATCAGTGTCTGGCAGCTGTGATGGACTGGATGAGGGCCAACAAACTGAAACTTAATTCAGACAACATAGGTCCTCCTGGTCAGTCGCAAGGCCAATCGGAGTATAGAGTGGCAACCTGGGCTCAACAGGGTTACACTCCGCCTGAAGATCAGGTCTATAGTCTGGGTGTCCTTCTGGACTTATGGTTGATGCTTGAAGCTCAGGTGTCAGTGGTCAGTGTGCCAGCTGCAACCGTACCTCGAAAAGCCTGACTTGACCATGATGGTCCAAGCCTTAGTAACATCCATAATGTAGTACTGTAATGCACTCTACGTGGGGCTGCCTTTGAAGACAGTTCAGGAACTATAGTTAGTGCAAATGTCAGCTGCCAGATTACTAACGAGCTAGCTATAGGGAACATACTATGCCCCTGATCAAGCAGCTCCACTGGCTTCCGACAACTTTCCGGGTTCAATTCAAGGTGCAGGTTATTATTTACAAAGCCCTATATGCTTCAGGTTCAACCTATCTTTGAGACCACATCTCTTTCTGTGAACTGGCGGGGGCTTTGAGATCGGCAAGGAAGGGCCTTCTTTCAGTCCCACCACCGTCTCAAGCGCGCTTGGTGGGGACGAGAGAGAGGGCCTTCTCTGTAGTGGTTCCACAGCCCTGGAATACTCTTCCAAAAGAGATTAAATTAGTCTCCAGGATGACTGGGACAAGTAAAACAGCCTATGGAAATGTATGTATTTGCAGAATTTCATCAAGTTTGCCGATGACACCAAATTGGGAGGATAATGAATACTCCAGAGGACAGGAACAGAATTCAAAATGATCTTAACAGATTAGAGAGATGGGCCAAAACTAACAAAATGAAGTTCGACAGGGACAAATGCAAGATACTCCACCTAGGCAGAAAAAAAGGAAATGCAAAGATACAGAATGGGGGATGCTTGGCTCGATAACAGTCCATGTGAGAAAGATCTTGACGTCTTCATTGACAGCAAGTTAAACATGAGCCAACAATGTGATGTGGTAGCTAAAAAAGCCAATGGGATTTTGGCCTGCATCAATAGGAGTCTAGTGTCTAGAGCCAGGGAAGTCATGCTACCCCTCTAGTCTGTCTTGGTGAGACCACACCTGGAATCACACTGTGTCCAATTCTGAGCACTGCAATTTGAGGGAGTTGCTGACAAGCTGGAATGTGTCCAGAGAAGGGTGACTAAAATGATCAAGGGTCTGGAGAACAAGTCCTATGAGAAGCTAGGGCATGTTTAGCCTGCAGAAGAGAAGACTGAGTGGTGACATGATGAGGGCCATATATAAATATGTGAGGGGAAGTCATAGGGAGGAGGGAGCAAGCTTGTTTTCTGCTGCCCTGGAGACTAGGATGCGGAACAATGGCCTGTAAAAATGTATTGCACTCATTGAATCTGTACCTCAGCTATGTTTCTTTCAGCCGTATTGTTTTTAAATTGCTTTCAATTGTGTTGTTATTTGATTTATCTGATGTTTTAATTGGTTAAAGTGTTTTACATGTGTGTTTTAATTGTAATCTTGGGTGTGTCCCTTGTAAGCTGCCCTGAGTCCCCTATGGGAGATGGTTGGCGGGGTATAAAAATAAAGTTATTATTATTATATTATTATTCAGACTGCAGAAAAAGAGATTCCATCTGAACATGAGGAAGAACTTCCTGACTGTGAGAGCTGTTCAGCAGTGGAACTCTCTGCCCTGGAATGTGGTGGAGGCTCCTTCTTTGGAGGCTTTTAAACAAAGGCTGGATGACCATCTATCAGGATTGCTTTGAATGAGATTTTTCTGCTTCTCGGCAGGGGGTTGGACTGGATGGCTCACGAGGTCTCTTCCAACTCTATGATTCTATGAATTGGTCGATATTTAAGAATAGAATGCCACTGCACTAGGCCCCCTTGTCTGATGTATTATTTCAAAAAAGAGCGAATTGGTTTGAGGGCAGGTGAATTTTTGTTGCTTCTATGCAATATGCCATGAAATTGTTAACATAAGTCAGGGAGAACAGCAGGTGTAACATTTTGGTGTTAGCTGCAACAGGGACCATATTTTAAACTTGTTCACAGATATATTCTTTCAAGTGTAAGTGTTTTTATGCACACTTAGGGCATAATCCACCTATATGTTTCCCTGCACAAGACCCACCGAGATGAATGGCAATTGAAGGAAAGAACTAAGGGGGTAGATTGTACCCTTCGATCCTACAAATTTAACAAGTAGTTTTGGAAGCACAGTTTTTGTGAGTTTTAAAAAAAATATTTGCACTGTACATATTTGCCATCTTTTTCAGCTCACTTGCCTTGTCAGACACATGCCACAAGTCCAGAAACAGAAGGGGGTGGAAGGGAAGAGAGAGTAAGAGAGAGAGAGAAAGGGAGAAAGAATGAGTTCCACGCACTTCATTCATGTCAGAACTCAACAACTTTAACAGTGCAAATATTCTGCAGTCAGTCATGAAAAGAAATTTTTAATAATAAATATCTAACAATTAATGGGCTGGTAGCCGCAGTTGTCTTGAGGGCATAATATCTAATTTCCTTGCAATGTCTCATATCCTTACTTTTCACGCTGCAACAGTCTATCATTAAAACCGAATGCAGGTTTCTATCACTTTTATTTATTTTTCAAATCAACTTATAAATCAGTGCCAGGCCTTGTTACAGATGAGTTCCAATAAATTATCGGCTGTGAACAAATTCTGAATGTTAAACACTCTGTTCTCTCTCTCCCCCCCCCCCCCCCCGTCACCCTTTCCTTCTCCCCCCACCCCAGGCATGCTTCTCTCTTCCTCTTATTGTGCTTCTTTGTAGCCCTCTGGGCTTGGATTCATAGCACAAGCTGGATTTCCCTCTACAGCCGCCAAGAACCTTGCTACTTAATTACATGCCATTTAAATAATGTAAAAGGGCATTTGTATTTCTGCAAAAATAAATACATACAGTAACAATTTCAAAGTCCAGGAGCAAGATTTACCTTTCATTTCTTTTTTTAAAAAAACTTGGCTGCAGGTAGCCTTTTTTGTTTTGTTTTATTGTTGTCGTAGACCCTCTGCTTCTTGCTGACAGGGGAGAAAATCTTGCATATTTACATCAGCATCTTATCCCAGGGCAAAAAGGAGGGGTGTGTGAACTTTTCCTTCCCTTGCCATACACTTCACACATTCTCAGCTTGTTCTCACCATTATTTACTGTGGTTTACTGGCACCTTCTAAAGCTTAATGTTGCTTTGTTCTCACATCTAACTGCTTCTCCAGACTAGTTTCCCCCTTTCCTTTCAAATTTCCAAGTGTGAGTGGTCTGTATAATCAGAATATAAAACTATGACCAACTATACTTAGCTAGGAATATTTATACGCATTACATTTTGAACAAGTTCAGAAAACTCTAAAATTATAACAATAAATAAAGAACAACACTCAAACACAGGAGAACTCCAGACAAAAAACAATCAGGGACAGCTAATCACCTCTCAACGAAGGATTCCCCAGGCAGTAACAAATCACACCTAAAAACTGTCAGGCCATCAAATGCTAATCAAGATGGCCAATTGAAACATTCACACCTAGCTCCAACAGACAAGAGTTCTTTCTCCCACCCTGGACATTCCACAGATATATAAACCCAATTTTCCTATTGTCCAACAGACCTCACAACCTCTGAAGATGCCTGCCATAGATGCAGGCAAAACGTCAGGAGGGAATGCTTCTAAAACATGGCCAGACAGCCCGAAAAACCTAAAACAACCCAGCTCAGAGCAGTTTGTTTGGAGGTTATGTTAAAGGCCATTTAGTTTTATAAGGCTCACCAAACTTAGTGAGATATTTTTGTGGGGATGCAAAGGAAGAGAAGAAACATGGGGAAATGGGGTATCTTCTGCTTTCCGGTCTAAGGATCTAGGTCCCCTAAACATAGTCATAGTAACAGTACTACTTATTGGGTTGCTATGAGTTTTCCAGACTGTATGGCCATGTTTCAGAAGCATTCTCTCCTGATGTTTCACCCACATCTATAGCAGGCATCCTTAGAGGTTGTGAGGTCTGTTGGAAACTAGGCATTAGACCCCCATATTACTACTCCTGATATAGAATCCTAGAGCTGGAAGAGAGCTCCAACGGCCATTCAGTCCAACCCCTGCCATGCAGGAAGGCACAATCAAAGCACTCCCAATAGACAGCCTCTGCAGAAAAGCCTCCAGAGAAGGAGACTCCACCACACTCCCAGGCAGCCGACGCCACTCTCCAAGAAGTTCTTCCTAATCCTTTCAGTCTGATCTCTTTCCCTGCATTTTGAACCCATTGCTCCCTTGTGCCCTGGTCTCTTGAGCAGCAGAAAGGAAAGAAAGACAAAAGGGAGGGAGGGAAGGAGGGAAGGGAGGGAGGGGAGGGAGGGGAAGGAAGAAGGATAAAGGGTGAAAGGGAAGGGAAGAGGGAGGGAGAAAGGGAGGGAGGAAAGGGAAGGAAGGAAGGAAGGAAGGAAGGAAGGAAGGAAGGAAGGAAGGAAGGAGAGGGGGAGGAGGGAGGGAAGGAAGGATGAAAGGATGGAAGGCAAGGGAAGAGGGAGGGAGAAAGAGGGAGGGAGGACAAAAAGAGAGAAGGAAGGAAGGAAGGGGGAAAAGGGGAAGGAAGGAAGATAAAGGGCAGAAGGGAACGAAAGAGGGAGGGAGAAAGAGGGAGGGAAGAAAGTGAAGGAAAAAAGGAGAAAGAAGAAGAGGGGGAGGAGAGAGGGAAGAAAGGATGAAAGGGTGGAAGGGAAGGGAAGAGGGAGGGGGAAGAGGGAGGGAGAAAGAGGGAGGGAGGGAGGGAGGGAAGGAAGGAAGGAAGAATAAAATGGTAAGAGAAAGAAGGGCCTGAGAAAAGAGCTCAAAGAGCCTGGGTTTGCCAGTACCTGCTCTAAAGAACCTACAATAGCCATGAATTGGCTTGGAGCTCTGAGAATAGCCATGGATTGGCTTGGAGGAGGCAGCCAGCGATTTTTATTCCCAGATTCTAATTCCAACAGGAAAAATCCCCTTCATATCTTTTTTCAAGCGACTTGCTTTTTGTAATGTATAATTCATATACAATGGCATTAGGAATAAGGTGTTACAGAAATGCAGCATATTAATATTTACTATTATTATACAGTCACACATAAATTCTTCCTTTTCTCTCCCGCAGTCCTTCATGCCCTTAGCTGGTCTCCATATGTTTGGCAAAGGGTTATATTCAAGATTTCTCGATGTGGCTCTGCATTACTGTATAAGACAGCAGGTCACATTCTTATTAGAGCAGAACTCTTTAGCATGTTAATGACAAATTCACACCAGTGGCCCCTTTTGTTCTCAGAAGTAATATATGAGTTGGGTTGCACTTAATGAGCAGGAAAGTGCCAACACAAAACGCATACACTGAAATGTAAGATTAATATTGGCACAAGGGATAATATCAAAGAAAAAAAATGCAGAGCTCCGTCTTGTCATCCATGCCAATTAAGGAAGGTTAACAATTTGCACCATGGTTATGTGGTATTTCTCAGAAACTTGATCTTCGCACTTTGGACTTTGGACTTTCCATCTCCAATACTCTCAAGTACTCTCAATAAGGTTGCAATTCTTCATTAATTTCATTCTTGAAAGATGCAATGACTGCTTTTAGCAAATATTCCCCTTCTGCAACATTTTTGAGGACTATCCATAGTGTGAGATTAATTGGCATGTGTGTACCTTTTTAGCAGAATGTTTTACACAGAAAATAATACTTAGCATAGAAATATACCTCTGTTATTTTCTATACAAACAGTGTGAATTTTGCACAAAATGAATCCTGAACTGAAAACAACACAGTTAAAATATATCACCATAAAATACATACTATAATATGTAATTAAAACATGCCATCATAAAATAATATATTAAAACACATAGTGCAAGGATGTGGTTTTCCAATACTTGAGAAGTGTGGTTTTCATGCAAAACATAAAAAGAACTAAATGAAATGAAGTGAGCATTGCTTAGTAAAACATGGGATAGGTTGCACTTAAAACATAAAGCATAGGCATGATGAATGCCAGTTCTCCGATCATCTAAATACAGTCGTTGCAGTATCAGCCCATGTGATTTTGTTGCATGCATAAATCCTAGCAGTTGTTTACTAAGGATCACCTTATATTCAAACTACTTGAGTAACATACTGAAAGGACAACCTTGGTCTGATATGGAAAGGTGGGTCAGGATTAAATGGATTAGAACAAACTTTATTCTCCAGATGATTATGAAACTTTAAAATCTATTTAAGTGATTGTATGTCTCCTACAAACCAGTGATATCCAATTCAACATTTTCATTTGCCTTCAAATGAAAGTTGCCATCTGGTTGGAAAATTGAGAGGTTATTTTTATTTACTTTCACTTTATAGGTTACTCTTTATCCTCTGTATATGTGAGATATAAAAAAATGAATGTGTTATTACAACAGAAAAAAATTCTACAAACTGTGCCAACACAAGACTAATTAGAAGCTTGGTTAAAATAAAATCCATAAGTAAAAAAGGGGGAAGATATTATTTGAGCATATAGAAACAAAACCAGTAAGAGACCTGCTTACAAGGTCTAGTCAGAAGATTTTCAAATACCCATGTTTAGCCTGCGGAAGAGAAGGTTGTGAGGAGACATGATAGCCATATATAAATATGTGAAGGGGTGCCATAAGGAAGAGGAGCAGACTTGTTTTCTGCTTTGCATCACTGTGCAGCAGAGGTGTGCATTCTTTGTTAGTTCTCATAAGTCGTCTCAAATTTGTTAAATTCATACGTACAAGGCAATATCCAATATATGGGCATGGCCTGCACTAAAAATTTAAGAATCGAAACTTACTCAACACTTTTTTATTTTAGTTTTGTACATCTCAGAAGGCTCCCAGGGTCAGTTAATATTTAGTACAAGGAAGCAAAGCTAAAAGCAAAGCCAAAAAGGCTGCCTTAGTGCCTTGCCTTTCCTCTGTAAATGGCCTCTCGCCATTAGGAGTAAGGAAAAGAGGGAGCAGAATTTGCTGGGAATGGCACAGAACTCTCTGGGAAGGGAGGAGCCCTATGCCAGAAAATTCAAAAGGCCCTGCCCTAAACTACATTTCCCAGAATGTAGTGCACTGCTCAGCATCAGAGCCAGCCAGAGTTCCAATAAATTTAATATTCTACACTATGATTTTTGTTTCTGGGTTATAAATGACATTTCCTAATTGGTTCTATTATAAAAACATGGTGGAAGTTTATTAAACTGCAACAATGAGGGACATTGTGTTATAGCAAATTTTACTGTAGCACTATCTAGTCCACCAATTTAACATTGTCATCCACCCATTTAACAAGGTTTAGGAGCATATTTTCTTTATTATTTAAAAAATGTTGTTTATAAAAACTTTGAAAACTCCCCCAAACTCCTTGGATAAGTGAAATGTTCTGACATTTGGTGGGCTTAGAGTGGTAAATATGTTCTACCAATGTAGTGAGATTTACCCCAATAGCTATAAAAATGAAGGAGAAAGGAGCCCTTGAATTTCTCCAATTATAGTAATTATGCATAATTGCTACAATGAAATAGTAACACATTTTTAACTATCTATGCTTTAGAAACACTTTAGAAATGAAATGCCAGCACCCCAAGTTTTGTAATGACTTTTGAACCATTTTTTTTTATGGATCACACATTCCTACTGTCCAGCACTTTCAAAATTTACTCAATAGTTTTCACAGGCAAATGGGTAAACAAATTCGGCACTACAGATTCAACCCTTCTGGAACTGGAAAAATCCAATATTAACAAATTCCATGGCAGAGTAGACTAGCCTTGCTTGTTGAGACTAGAGCTGTAAACATGCAGGATCAAGCACATTTTGCAGCCTTCAAGGCACTGCCCAAAACTACACCACTGATATTCAACAGGGCCAAATTTGATTTCAACCCCAAAAGATTCCATTAAAGCAAGCAACCCTAAAAGACACCATTATAGCAAGCATTGTTTGTTTGTTTTTGCCACCAAAGGTTTGTGGCTATTTGTTGTCAAACGTCAGTGAGAAATGGTGAAAGCATATCTGAATGAGCCACATCTTGCTCTATATTGGTTTCACCATTCAGTCAGCACTGTAATTCAATGGAATTTATCCCAAAATTGTGGCATAGTATGAGGTCACAGGGAGAGTGTTATGAGTCCACAGACTTGCTGAAGTTGACCACTTCTAGTTTAGATAAATGTAACTTTCCCGTATGTGTGCTCCCCTTATTTTAAAACGGTACACACACATACACAAATACACACACAATAATTGGTTCACATCCAGGTTTAAAGACACAACTGTTTTGCCGCCGTGCACAGTTTCAGCCTTAGGCTATCATGAACTTCATGAAAGAAAATGTAATCCCTCCTTTATAGACTCACTCGGTCTTACTTTAGCAGAAAATGCTCACTAAAATAAGTATGTTTCGGATCAGACTCCTTGCCTGAACAAATGGATGCATTTCTACAGGGGAAAAAACATACCCCTCACAGTTATCCTCTTGTCACCCAAAAAAGCAATTTAACGCACCAGCAGCAGTTGCCTATTACTCAGAGAAAGCAAAACCGGGAGTCTTAGGAGGGTGGATTTAAAGGCAGGAGATAGTGCTATTGTGTATTGCTTGCAAAGTAAACAAGCAACATCCATGCAGTCATTTTGTAATTACAGGGCTGTTTCATAAACTGTAAATGCTAACATGGGAGAAGTAAATCACAGCAATTTAATGAATAAAAACCATTTAGACAATTAAACCCATATGTGCACATCCTAAGGCACAACATCAATAATAAAAGCTTGAAGGCATATTTTGGAAATTTTATGCAATCATTTGTAGATCTTGTACTCAATAATTGGTAGAAACAATTTTAATGCTCCTGTTGCCTTGTCTGGAAAAGAAGCTAACAGTATCACTGGTGCCATCATTATTATAGACTTGAATATCAGCCATTCATTAATGAACTGTGCCAGTTTATTTTTATTTTTTTTCGTGTCAGGAGTGACTTGAGAAACTGCAAGTTGCTTCTGGTGTGTGAGAGAATTGGCTGTCTGCAAGGACATTGCCGAGGGTGTTTTGATGTTTTACCATCCTTGTGGGAGGCTTCTGTCATGTCCCCGCATTAGGAGCTGGATCTGATGGAGGGAGCTCATCCGTGATCTCCCCAGTTTCGAACCTGCAACCTATTGGTCTTCAGTCTTGCCGGCACAAGGGTTTAACCCACTGTGCCACTGGGAGCTCCTGAGTTTATTAATGATGGCTGAGATCTTACATTGTCAATTGTAACAACTACTCTGATGGAGCTCTATAGTTATTATTTCTGAATGTGCTGCCACCCAAAAAGCTATCCTTTCAACCTGGCAAACCCCAGCAGAAAGGTTTCTGGGGCTCCAGATTATAGCAGTGGGAAGAATAGGATGTTGGTCAGATCCTTGTTATCTCCCAGGAGAGGCCTGCAGATATCATTTCCCAGTACTCTGATCTAGAGTACTCAGAAGCTGCTTGTTCCAAAATGCCCCATGATTGGGAGAGTGCTGCAGGCTACAATGATTGACTGATTGATTGATTGATTGATTGACCTTATACCACACTTCTCCTAAATGGGACTCAAAGTAGGTTATACTATAAATTAATGCAAACCATCTAAAACAATATGTAGTGGAAATTGATGTATTTTATTTATTTACTCTATTTATACCCAGCGTTTCTCTACCCCAAAGGGGACTCAAGGCAGCTTACGTATAGGCAATTATTCAGTGCCTTAAAACACAAACAATTCCAGTAACATTAAAATTATAATTAAAATGAATACATATTAAGCATTTAAAACGTTTAAAAACATTACATTCAATATAAAATCAATCCATCCGTAATCGTAGTCCAAAGACATTCCATAGTCATTGTACATATTCCAAATCTGTTATTGCACTGCATTATTCTCCAAAAACCTGATCCCAAAGCCAAGTTTGTCTTTCCTTTTGAAGGCTAGAAAGGAGGGGGATGATATAATGATCTAAAAACCTTAAATCACACATTCAATTAAAACACCACTTTTAAAACTTTAAATTAAAACAAAGCAAAACGCACAATGCATAAGAACAACACACTCAATAGAACATCACTCCACCCTGGTCAACCAAGGCTGAAGGACTATTTAAACAAGCTCTTTATCTGCCATTGAAAAACCAGCAGAGAAAAGGCAGATCCAGTCTCCCCTGGGGGGAGTGGGGGGGGGGGGGGGAGAATCTTCCATACAGCCAAATAAAATCCCACATGAATAAAATCCCACATTTTATGCTTTGAACTGGGATATATGGCAGTGTGGACTCAGATAACCCAGTTCAAAGCAGATATTGTGGGTTAGTCTGCCTTGATATTCTGGGTTATATGGCTGTGTGGAAGGACTCTGACAGTCGATCTTATCTGCAATAATGTACAATAATGTACAATAAAACGAGACTGTTTTATTGTTTTAATGCTTGTTGATGTATTGTTTTAATTATTATTTATGTTTAATTGTGGTTTTACTATTGTAATTGTTTGTATTGGCATCATATCGGTGCCCAATGTAAGGCATTGAATTCTGCCATTATTTATGTGTAAACCACTTTGAGTCCCCCCAAGGGTGAGAAAAGTGATATATAAATACAGTAAATAAATAAATTATATATATAGAGAGAGAGAGAGAGAGAGAGAGAGAGAGAAACCTCTTCACACATGGCTCTTTTTGACCACGCCAACAAAAGGACACAATCAACGGAGCAACTATAGAAAACTTCCTCACCATCCAAGGCAGAACTCTGCACGTGAGTAGTGTACACATCTCATAGCTGAGCTATGAGAGGTGGAAGTACATAATCATCAATGGCTCAGAACTTGAGCTCCAGGTCTTTTTTGGACTATTACTCCTAAAATCCTCCAAACAGCACATGCGATTCTGGAAGTTGTCATCTTCCAAGCCCTGCCTATGGGCTCCTTAGATAACACCCTCCCAATGTTCATGGCATTTTTGTCATTTTGTATTAAAATTTAACAGGTTCTCTAGTGTTTAGCATTCTTTATTTCATACTTAAAAGAAGCCCCGATTCCCCCCAGAATTAACAATAACCTACTCTCAGAGCCTCTCACTCACTCACCCTATACTTGATAGTGGCTTGGGAAAATTTCAGCACAAAAGCTAACTACAAACCAAGACTCACTGCATTTGGAAAACTCTGGTTCCAGTTCATATGTTAACACAGAGAGTGTAATTGTATTTCATCTGATGTCGCCTAAAATCTTTTGAAAGTGTGAATGAAAAGGCTTCCCTCGGTAAGCTTTGGTTTTGGCTTCTGAGGTCAAGAATTCTGTATTCTTTGTGGACCTAGAACTGTTAAGTTGACAAGAAAAGCTGTGTGTTGTGGACCAAATGACCCACATGGGAGCTGACTTCCATTCTCTGAATTCCACTCCCATTAAACAAACAGTGATGGACAGCATTTGAGGTACAATAAAGCTGCCCCTTAAAAGGAAATCTTTTTCTCAAGGTTCTTTCAGAGTGCATGGAAACATTGGCACGATTGTTTTAATAGAAAATGGAATTTCAGTAAACAATTCTTTATTACAGCAAATGTTTTGTGGCATTTCATTCATAGTTTCAAAATAATTGACAATAAGTAAGAAGGAAGAATTACTACTTTGCATCTATGACTTCTCTCTGATATATGCAAAATGTTCAAAGTGCTTGACAGAAAGAACAAGGAATAAATCTACTTACTTCTACCATTTCTTTATGTTCCTTCCCTTCCCACATTCAGCTCAAGCTACTCCAGGCATTCAGGAGATCCTCAAGAAACTTCCGCAAGGAGCTACAGTCATTATGTTAATTTGGAGAACTTAGAGCCAACCCAAGCATTTGGCCATCTTAGCTGGAACACAAAATGGCACCTTCTCCTCCCCATTCCATGTACAGATGCAAATTGCACCGACCTGTGAAATTTACTTCAATATCTGACAGAAATTGGTTAGTTTAGTGGACTCATCAACAAGCTGTATGGTCTTCCAGGGTGGAGAATAGTTCTACTGACTGAAGTTATTGTTCCTTTGGTTGGTAGGGATCGACTATACACATGCAATCACGTGAGAACTGAGAAGAGAACTTTGCATGCAGACTTCAATTAAGTCACATTATATTGCAAGGGTAAATTGAATATTTAAAATGGGCCTGCGAGATCCCTCTAAAGTGCCATGAAGGAATATATAACTAGGCTCTATTTAAAGACGCCCAAAGGATGAGATATCAACAATCTTCTAAGGTAGATTATTCTACCGTTGAACACTCTTACCATCAGAAAGCCCGCCCTCATGTTCAAGTGGAATATCTTTTCTTGCAATTTGAATCCATTGGTTGGTTTCCTAGTCTTCAGGGCAGCAGAAAACAAATCTGTGCCATCTTCTTGACATTCCTGAAGATATTTAAACATTGATATAATGTCGCCTCCTCGTTTTTTGTCTTCAAACAAAATATACCCATCTCCCCAACCTGCTTCTTGTCAGGTGTGGCTTCCAGGTCTTATAGAATCAAAGAGTTGGAAGAGACCTCATGGACCATCCCGTCCAACCCCCTGCCAAGAAACAGGAATATTGCATTCAAATCACCCCTGACAGATGGCCATCCAGCCTCTGTTTAAAAGCTTCCAAAGAAGGAGCCTCCACCACACTCTGGGGCAGAGAGTTCCACTGCTGAACGGCTCTCACAGTCAGGAAGTTCTTCCTCATGTTCAGATGGAATCTCCTCTCTTGTAGTTTGAGGCCATTGTTCCGCATCCTAGTCTCCAAGGAAGCAGAAAACAGGACGCGGAAAACATGCCAACTTGCCAATATTCCAGAAATCATGGTCTCAGCAACTGATCTTTAACACAGGTCTTCTTTCAACCATTCTGTTCAGCAATTTTACCATACTACCCAAACCTTTTCTTAAATGATCCTGAGCCAATGCAGAAAAGGGGAAAGGGTCAGACTGACACATTGCTGCCTGAGGCAAAGAACCAAATGGCACCTCTTTCTCATACTTCATACAGAAACTAAGCAAACTGGCAGGATTGTATTCACCACCACTTCTGAGACAGTAGGTTAATTTGGGGGTCAGGGAATCCAAGACAGGTAATGAAGTAGATGTACCTCTCTATGTCAAGAGATTATACATGCTGCTGGGCTCAAGAAGAACGTGAAACGTGTGGTGGGGTGGGGGACACCACTGCTGTACAAATATCCCAATGCAGTTAGTTCACCCTCCCTAATGGTTGGCCTTGTTAAGAAATAAACTTGTACAATGCATGGACTGCAAACATATGTTTGCTGTTTTAACACATTTTCAGTGTGCACCTGAAAAACTGTAACAGTGGAGAGTTGAGACCTGTATGATTCACCCAGAGGCAACCAGAAACCTTGCCACATGATAGCTGACACATAACAAGAAAAACAAGTTATTATATGTGTACAAAAAGTGTTATGTGTGAAGCAGCTCCTAGTCTGAAAGATGGAATGCATAAATAACTACCTAGAAGACTGCAGTCCCACCTCAGAGCATTTTATTCCTGATTAAAGAAAGCTCATGCAGTTAGATGTGTAAATATAAACTTAACATTCACTCACTTGTAAGAAGTTCTGTATTTTCCCTCAATACCCAATCAAATATTCATTTACTTTTAACTTTGTTTTACACTTAAATAATAGTTGGAACTGATATTTTACTGCAGAACTGAAGCAGTGTAGGACATTCTTGTTTGCTTATTCATAAAAAAACTAAGCAATAATCTGCAATGTCAAATTATCTATACTAGCTAGAGCTTCTAGGAGTGGAAATGCACCAACATCTGGAAGATTGCGTATTTCTAAGCCCTGAGAGACAGCCTAGAAAAATGTACAAGGTATACAGTGGGTGGGCCCTTGGTATCCGATGATATCCAAATCTATGGATGCTCAAGTCATAGAATCATAGAGTTGGAAGAGACCTTGTGGGCCATCCAGTCCAACCCCCTGTCAACAAGCAGGAAAATCGCATTCGAAGTCCCATTATA
Organism: Anolis sagrei; assembly: GCF_037176765.1. Classification (NCBI taxonomy): domain Eukaryota; kingdom Metazoa; phylum Chordata; class Lepidosauria; order Squamata; family Anolidae; genus Anolis; species Anolis sagrei. Next base: position 84,595,246 of record NC_090024.1, read on the forward strand.
TACAATCGTGTATGGAAATGACATCCATTATATAAAATTACATCTCTTACATAAAATGATAAATTAAGGTCTGCTTTTTGTACTGTGAAGGGGGAATATTTTCCAGTCATAGATGATAGAATACAAGGATAAAGAATTCATGGATACAGATGGCTGACTGTACATTCTATGTAACAGAGAAATCAGTATTGTTTTAAAGATATTTTATGAATTTTGAAAATTATCATTGTTACATTTCTCCATTAATACTTAATTGTATTAATTACTTAATTGCTATAGTTCTGCTTCTCTTGCTATTAATGCAGCTTACTTTTCAACACAGTGTAGCAAACCAGGTCTTTGATTTTAAAGGCTGCTGCATAGAATTCCAATATTCTGATTCTAGTCACAATCGGCTGGCGCTGCAGTGGCTGTTATCAAGTCGACAGCCAATATATAACGACAGGTGTTTGATTCTCTCCTCTTCCCCCCAGCCCAATGCCAAACAGTTAAATGCAGCTGTGATTTGGTTTGTTTCCTTTGTCATAACATGGAACGGTGTCAACATGAGTAATGCTGAAGTGGCTATGGGCAAAATGTCATGCCATGTAATGTTCTTACGAGCCATTGTTAAGATGCAAATCCTGATTTTGTTCATCAGAGTTTTTAAGTCTTATTGTAGTCCCTTGCAGTGCCAAGAAAAATCACCTGGAAAGGTTTCTGGTGTTGTGACACCTGTGAATCTTACCATTTTAACTAATCTGGCCTTATTAATTCAAGATTAATGGATACCCTGGCTATATCATTCTACTTTCATAGAAAAGACAAGCATCCTGAGCTCTGAGGATCACCTGGGAAGGAATCCCACTGGAGCATTGCAGCGCACCCAAATACCTGGGAGTCACTCTGGACCGTGCCCTGACCTACAAGAAGCACTGCCTGAATATCAAGCAAAACGTGGGTGCTAGAAACAATATCATACGAAAGCTTACTGGCACAACCTGGGGATCACAACCAGACAAAGTGAAGACATCCACCCTTGCGCTATGCTACTCTGCTGCTGAGTATGCAGGCCCAGTGTGGAACACATCTCACCACACTAAAACAATGTGGATGTGGCTCTTAATGAGACATGCCGCATTATCACGAGGTGTCTGCACCCTACACCACTGGAGAAATTACACTGCTTAGCCGGTATTGCACCACCTGACATCTGCCGGGAAGTAGCAGCCACTAGTGAAAGGACCAAGGCAGTGACATCTCCAGCTCATCCCTTGTTTGGGCATCAGCCAGCATGTCAACGACTTAAATCAAGAAATAGTTTTCTAAGATCTACAGAGACACTCGTTGGAACACCTCAGCAAGTGAGAGTCCAAAAGTGGCAGGCTCAAACCCAAAGCCTCAATCAGTGGCTGATACCCAATGAGAGACTCCCCCCCTGGGCACACAGAAGACTAGGCAACTTGGAAGACGCTGAACAGACTGTGCTCTGGCACCACGAGATGCAGAGCCAACCTTCAGAAATGGGGCTACAAAGTGGAATCCACAACATGCGAGTGTGGAGAAGAGCAAACCACAGACCACCTGCTGCAATGCAACCTGAGCCCTGCTACATGCACAATGGAGGACCTTCTTGGGGCAACACCAGAAGCACTCCAAGTGGCCAGATACTGGTCAATGGACATTTAATCAACTACCAAGCTTGCAAACTCTGTGTCTTTTGTATGTTTGTTTGTTTGTTCTGTCAAAAATGTAATACAACTGTTCGGTTGCCTGACACGATAAATAATTTTTTTTAAAAAAAATGTACTCTCATGTAGTTCAGATAACAAATTTTCAAAAACATTGCTTGCAACCAATCAGTGATGCACACATCTATTATATTGATAAAAGGGAAACCCTTGGAATGGATGCCACCCTAGAAAGCGGTATACAGTGTTCTCTCACTTATCGCGGGGGTCTCGTTCCAGGACCACCTGCAATAAGTGAAATCCGTGAAGTAGGGACACCATATTAATTTTAATATTTATACATTATTTTATATATTTTATATATTATTTTCTTACCTGCGCTTCCTTAGCCGCCTCCCAGCCCATCCCAAGGGCGCCTGCCTGCCTTCCTGGCCTCCACAGAGCCTCCAGAGCCATGCAGTCAGCAGCAGGCCAGGGAGGCAGGCCTTCCCCACCGCGCCTCAGGCCGCCGCACTTCTGGGGTCTGCAAAGGCCAGGGAGGCAGGCCCTCCCCATCATGCTTCAGGCCGCCACACTTCCAGGGTTCCTGGCCTCCATTGGACGTAAATATTTAATATTTTTATTTTCAAAAACCTGTGAAACAGCGAATCCGCTGAAAGCTAACTGCAAAGTAGCAAGGGAAGATTGTATACATTTAAGTAAATACATAATAAATAATGTCACCTACATGTAATCCCAATCTGTAGATGACCTCAGGATGACCCTCCCCCCCCCCCTCCAAGGCTCTCTCCCACCAGAGCCCTTTCACACAATGTGCTTACAGTGCTGTGATTCCAGTTTAACTACTTTAACTCTATGCAGAATCCATTCTGCCCACTTTAGAACCTTTTTAAACAGAATCAGTTCTTTTTGTTAAACTTCTGAAGAAGTTTGTACATTTGGAAAGTCATTTAAGAGATAAGTCAAACAGAATTTTCACCCATCCCTACAAACCCCTCTCCTTTTCCAGTGGCAGATGCTTTTTTTTTCTGCAGTAAATGGACAGTAATGAGTGGAGACAAAGGCGATTCTATTATTAAAAATGGGAATGTCTAATGTCACTGGGAAAATAGCTCTTCATTATTAAGGCATTTGACAGTGGCTTTCCTCCACTCCTAATTAGTGCCACTAACGTCTGTGATCAACATCATGGACCATCTGCAAAAACGGACTTTGATCTCCTTAACTAGTCCATAGCCTTGGATACTTGCACTTAACTGCTGAAATAATACCCTACAGCTCAAAAGCAATTCATATAAGGTTATTAAACTGAGATTGCCATGCTCAATCAACTTCATAAATACATATTGTAGGATTTTTATCCTCCCCATCACTGCCTTTGAGGATTAGATTTTTATTGAGTCTGATTTGTAGCAGAAAAGCATCCAGCGTGATTTAGATCAGGGACAGGGAAGCAATGAAAGGGAGAAGCTACTGTCACTTCTGGAATGCTAATAGGAGTGGCAGCGTTGACCCCACTGCACAAAGAAAGACATCTACATTTGGGCAGTTATAGTAAGCCACATACCAAGTGATAATGCTTGATAGCAGCCAATCATCCAGCCTGCAAGTCAAGCTATGATGGATTTAAGAATAAGAACACCATGACTACACCCATTCTGCCCCCAAATGTTTATTCTGATAGGAATCTAAGGCTAGATTTTCTTCATACACCAGATAAATTTGGAAATGCAGTGGAATAGGTAAATATGAAATAGGAAGAATGAACATGGAATGACTAGACGATGCTGCTGGATAATGATTTTAACAGGATGATACCAATGATTATAGGTTTTTAGTGATTTATATATGGTTTTTATAATGTTGGGTTGAATGTTTTTAACTGTATTTTTATGAATGTATGGCATCAAATTTGCCAATTCTGTGAGCCGCCTTGAGTTGCCGTAAGGCTGAGAAAGGCGGGTTGCAAATGCCGTAAATAAAATAAAATCAAAATAAATAAATTCAATACCAATGCTTTGAAGCCTCAGGGCCTTTCCACACAACCATATAACCTAAAATATCAAGGCAGAAAATTCCACAATATTTGCTTTGAACTGGGTTATCTGAGTCCACACTGCCATATATTCTAGTTCAAAGCAGATAATGTGAGATTTTATTTAGTTGTGTGGAAGGGGCCTTTGGAAGTGGACAAAATGGTGCCCTATCATAAATTCTGTTGAAATCTGCAATCAAAGAAAGGAGGCAATAAGTAGATAGATCGTTCCTGGGGTTTTCCCATCTATGTTTTTAATCTACAGGCTTGCCTCAATTAACAAAACTCCTCACAAGCTCATTTTACAGTTTTTTTATGTCTACCAAGGCCCCCTTTCCATCATTCTCTGACCAGCTAGATGGTTTTTAGCAGCATCAGTTTTAGGAACATGGTTAAAGAAGGCTGGAGAAACGTGTGTTTTCAGCATCAGTTTGCAGAAGCATGTCTGCAATAAACAATACAATGAACCTTAAGATATGAAAAAGCAGTATTTTATTCTAGCCCAGGAATGGGCAAACTTCAGCCCTTCCGGTGTTTTGGACTTCAGCTCCCAAAAATCTCAGCCCATTTGGGAATTGTGGGAGGTGAAATCAAAACACCTGGAGGGTCAAAGTTTAGCCATGCCTGCACTAGCCCATTCCTACTAGCTATGTGTTTTCTTGCAACATGAAAGGTAAAAAGCAATTCTCACCAGAATCCCTTGCTAAATCTGCCTGAAATGCAAAACTGGGAAAATGGATAAGCCTGCCTTACCAGCTCCCCCTGCCATCGCCCATATGTTTAGGTAATGCTATCAAACAGAAATCCTAGCATAAGTGGAGACTGGGGAAAGAAAAAAAATGTCCCTGGATGAATTGTGGAAGAAGCCTTCCAGTGATGTCTTGAAGATTAAAAATGTTTTTGTTATGCAAGGTGTACTCAATCTGGCTGTTCATTTTATATGTGCATATTGTTAGTTTTGGATAAATGGTCTGCTGAAACTTATTAATTTGCTCTTCTCTTTTGTGATGTTGAAATTTCAACCTTATTCTTTCCCTATTACTTCTGCCTCTAGTATCAAAGTTTCTGTCAAAAAGAAATCATGCCCAGGAACACATTACCTTGGTTAACTGAAATATACTTGTATGTGCTTAGGCCTTTTGTTTCCTTTGTAGCTACTGAAGTCACTTACTTTTTCTCCTTCTAGTCCATTTTTCTGTTCTCTTTGTTAAAGAAGAATGCAGCCTTATGAAGCACTCTTCCCACTCATAACCACCAGCTTGCCTCCCTGCACAGGAGACAGCTTTAGGGGCTCCTATCCAAGGCTAAGCTTTTGAACAATATTTTGTTTTTCTTCCTTCCGAATCTTGGTTGGATTACCTGAGATATTTAAAATAAGCTTACTAGAGTATCCAAAGCAATTAATGTTGTTTCTCACATTCCACTAGTCCACTGCACTCTTGCTAGGATTCACCATTTGGAATGTCATTACCAGCTGAAATTCATTGACATCTTCCACTGCACCTAAAAAAATGAGGCAAACATAGAATTAAAAAACAGGCAGGATGGCTCAGACAATTCCTTTCTTTGGCAGAGAGAAACCGTTGCTAATTTATAACCTGCTTTCTCCCCAAAATTGGTGACTCAAGACAGATTAAAATTGAAAAAAGAACAATATAATTAAAACATATAAAAATAATAAATGGAATTGACCAATTCTGTGTCTTCAAGTTGTTTCCAATCTATAGTGACTCTAAGGAAAGCCTGTCACAGGATTTTCAAGGGGCCTCAGTGGTGCAGTGGGTTAAACTGCTGAGCTGCTGAACTTGCTGACTGGAAGGTTGATGGTTCAAATCTGCGGGACAGGGTGAGCTCCCACTGTTAGCCCGAGCTTCTGCCAACCTAGCAGTTTGAAAACATACAAATGTGAGTAGATCAATAGGTACCACCTTGGCAGCAAGATAAATGGTGCTCCATGCAGTCTTGCCAGCCTCATGACCTAGGGGGTGCCTACAGACAATGCAAGCTCTTGAGTTTAGAAATGAAGATGAGCACCACCCCCAGAGCTGGAGATGAAAGGGGAAGCATTTACCTTTTTCTATGTATCTGTGTTTCATTGTTTCTAGGCATTGAATGTCTGCCTTTGTGTCTGTATATGCTGGAATCTGCCCTGAGTCCTCTCGGGGAGATAGAGCAAAATACAAATAAATTATTATTATTATTATTATTATTATTATTATTATTATTATTACTATTACTATTTTCTTGGTAAGATTTTTTCAGAAGAGCTAATGCCCCTTCTACACTGTCATATAATCCAGTTCAAAGCAGGTAATGTGGATTTTATATGGTAGTGTAGAAGGGGCTTTTGCCTTCTTTTGAGAGTGTGATTTGCCCAAGATCACACAGTGAGTTTCATGGTTGAGTGTGAGTTCACATCCTGGTCTCCAGATTCATAGTCCAATGCTACACAGTGGGACCCCTATGTTGTTAACCACTCAAGCATACAAAATCTCTGGAAAGGAGATTCTGAAAGAAACTGCTCTGTTTCCTATTTCTTTACAAAATATGTGATTTCTTCTCAATATCCCTATATGAGGATGTAACTGAATGCAGGGGATTTATAAACAAAAACACACATCCACGTACAACCTATTTTCTTTGTGTTGTCATAATTTACATTCTAGTTGTGCATAGTATTGGGTGTATATGCTTCAAGCCATCTGTCAACTTATGGTGACACCACAAGGTTTTCTTAGGCAAGGAATACTCAGAAGTGGTTTTGCCAATTCCTTCCTCTGAAAAAGGGGGACATGAGAGAAGCCTCCTCACAGGATTGCAAGACATCCGGGCATCCCCTGGGCAATGTCTTCATAGACGGCTGATTCTCTCACTCCAGAAGCAACCAGAAGCGACTTGCAGCATGCAAGCAAGCAAGCAAAACAACCAATGGACCTTTTTCCTCTGAAATATATCCTCCAAACAGCTGGTATGCATTGGTAGTCTTCCACACAAGTACTACCCAAAGCTGACTCTGCTTAGCTTCCAAGATAGACAGGATCTGGTATCTTTAGGGTATTTAGGCCACTATATTAAGTACAATATAAACTCATGCCATATTTTGGAGGCAACACATCAAGAAAATGCACACCAAGTTTTGAAGGCAACCACATGGCTTCAGATAACTTTCTATGTAATCATCACTTAATTTCCAACTATTTAAAGGTCATTTTGAATAATAGATATTCTGCTTAATGATCAGTTAATAGAATGGTAGCCTTTGAGGACAGTAGCCAATAGAAGTATTTCCTCAATCTGGGGCGACAGTTGTTGTTTTCATTTCCTTGATGATCAGTGAACATTTGCCTTAAAAGCCCAACTTCAGAGTTCTTGCTGTTCCCCTTTTATGTCTCTCCAACTCTTCCATTTTTAATGGTACAAACAAAAAAATTTCCTCCATCAATGGTAATCTCTCCAAAGGTCTTTTCATTTCAAAAGTCATAAGAGTTAATTAGCTATTATTACGTGCCCTCTGTATAAATTAATCAGACTGGTGAAAAAATTAAGGATAATGAAAAGCGTGTGTAATATATATATGGATGTACTTTAAGAGACTGTATTAAAGATGAAGGTCCCATGGGGCAGAAACCAAGGCTTGGCAAACCACTGCTTGCTTCCATTATTAATGTAGAAAGGGTGATTAGAAAACTTCGTAATCATTGACATTTGACTTGATTCAGCATGAAAATTTTGCATACATAGAAAAGGCTTCCTGTATAGATTACTATTCTAGATTAAGTAGGGCAGGTTCAATCATTATGAAGAGTAAGGGCCTAAATAGCCCAGAATACCAAGGCAGAAAAATCCCACAACATCTGCTTTGAATTGGGTTATTTGAGTCCACATTGGCCGTATCCAGACAGGCGTTTATTCCAGAAGCATCCGCGTTTAAAAAAATGTGGATGTTTCTGGTGTCCTGTCCACACCCACCCCAAAAAGAGCGTTCTTTCTGGGGTGGGTGTCCAGACGTTCTCTCAGGACTAACCCGAGAGAATGTCCGGAGGCCCTACACCCCTGCCCCCAAGCCCCCAGACCCCTTAGAAAACTAATAAAAACTTACGTGGTCTCCATTAGAAGCCTTGGTTGGCTCTCCCGGTGCATAGAAATGGCGTGCCAGGAGAGCATGTAGAAATGACACACCTCTCCTGGTGTGTCATTTCTACATGCCAGGAGAGCCGACTGAGGCTTCTTATGAAGACCACATAAGTTTTTATTAGTTTTCTAAGGGGTCTGGGGGCTTGGGGGGAGGGAGGTGGGTATTCCCACAGTTTATCGGGCTTATTTTGCCCTGTAAAGTGTGGGGATACTCTCTAGACTGGAGTATTCTGCAGTACAGACCCGGAAATAGTGGATTTATCCCATGCCTTCCCAAAAGGCGCAGAATAAATCCACTATCAAATTAATTCGCTACAAACCAGGGTTTTCAGGACTGTCCAGAGTACAGAATTTTCCTTTAGCATCATGTCACAGAGCCGTGTGGGAATTTGAGTCCTTTCAGGGAGAGAAGGTGGGTTATAAATAAAGATTATTATTATTATTATTATTATTATTATTATTATTATTATCTGTATGAGCCATGTATGATTTCTATTGGCATAGTGTTGCATTTTTAACTGCAAATCCTGGGTTGTTTTTCAGGCTGCATAGCTGTGTTCCAGTAGCATTCTCTCCTGACATTTCACCTGCATCTATGGCAGGCACCTTCAGAGGTTTGTTCAGAGGTCTGTGGGGATGAGGCAAGTGGGGTGTATATCTGTGGAATGTTCAAGGTGGAAAAATCAAACTGGCTAATTGCTACATTCACACTTGCCTTTTCTCTGTTTGAAGCAAGTGTGAATGTTGCAATTAGCCAGCTTGATTAGCATTCAGTAGCCTTGCAGCTGCAAAGCCTGGCTGTTTCTGCCTGGGGCAACCTTTGTTTGGGAGGTGTTGAACTGGCACTTGATTGTTTGCTGTCTGAAATTTCCCTGTTTTTGAGTGGTGTTCTTTATTTGCTGTCTTGATTCTGGTGTTTTTTTTAAATATTGGTAACAAAATTTTGTTCATTTTCATGGTTCCTTCCTTTCTGCTGAAATTGTCCACATGCTTGTGAATTTCAGTGGCTTCTCTATGATGGCTGTCAGAATGGTCCAGCATTTCTGTGTTCTCAAATAGTATTCTGTATCCAGGTAGGTTTATCAAGTGCTCTGCTATAGCTGACTTTTCTGGTTGAATTACTCTGCAGTGCCTTTCATGCTCTTTGATTCGTGATTGGACAATGCTGCATTTGGTGGTCCCTATGTAGACTTGTCCCGGTGCATAGCATATGGTACACTCCTGCAGTGGTTAGGGGATCCCTCTTATCTTTTGCTGAATGTAGCATTTGGATTTTCTTAGTGCGTCTGTAGATAGCTTGTTGTGTTTCTTCATCAGCTTCCCTATGCGGTCAGTAGTTCCCTTGATGTATGGTAAGAACACTTTTCCTCTTGGTGGATCTTTGTCTTTACTCTCATGGCTTATTCTTGGTCTTGCAGCTCCTCTGATGTCTGTGGTGGAGTATCCATTGGCCTGTAGAGCCCAGCTTAGGTGGTTCAGTTCAACATGGAGGAGGTGGGGTTTGCAGATTCTGTTCACACAGCCTACCAGGGCTTTAATTGTGCTTCTTCTTTTTTTTCTTTTTTTTTTTTGCCTAGGTGATGGTTGGAGTTTTTATGTGAGTACCTGTCAGTGTGCGTATGTAGGAACGCGATAATGACCAGGCGGGAGGCAGGGTGTAGAAGTAAATGATGATGGCTTTTTTACTGTTGTCCAAGCAAAGCTTATATGGGTTCTGGTGCTCTTCAGCCAAGGTCTGCATAGCAACAGTGGGGGATTACATAATTGCCAAGTGATTGGTTGGACTCTCAAGGGTGAGGTAATCTACAGGTGAGGTCAGCTATAGGTGATGTCATCCTTCCTGTCCTCAAGGGTAATGTCCTTATATGGTCAGTGGGGTAGGAACAGTGTATGTACCTGGGGAGTATGGCCTGTCTCCAGTCTTAGGTCATGATGTCCTGTATACCTTGCCAAAATGGTGTGAAGCATAAGCGTCAGGGGACTGGAATCCGCTATGTACACCCGGAGACATGGCTTGCCAGTGCCCCCTAGTGGTACATTGCCATTCCTGCACCCCTGCACTAGGGACACAATGGTGCCCCTCCTGCATAAGGGACATAATAATAATAATGTCCCTTCATCCCCCCTTTTCGTTTTTCAACAATTTGTATGCATAAAGGACATCACGCCTGGGAGGGGCTTGTAGGGGCCGTGGCTTGTAAATATGCCACAGGGATGGGATGTATTGAATGCAGCAGCAGCATATGATCAAACAGCCAGTCAACAGTAAAGCAATTCGAACTGCTCTTCTGATCCAGCCAACAGGAACCAGGTCATGTATTAGGATATCACTCTGAGGCGGGGGGGGGGAAGGTCAGCAGAGCGTGAGGCTAGCAAGAAGCTTATAACAATGGGATATATATCAAATGTAGCAGTAGCAGATTATTATATAAGCCATCAATAGTTGTGTAGAGTAAACAAATTGGATTATAAAAGTTTTATCAAGCAAGTACAATGTTTTGCTTAATACGTTAAGCTAAGTCTTTAAAAAAGCAACATGCATAAATATTTTGTTGAGATTTGAAACAACACATAGAATTGATTGGAGGGTGAATGGGATTTTGTAGGTCTTGGTGTCACGTCATCTTTCCAGGGGCAAATGTAGCGAGCAGGAACCCAAAGCGCTTGATTTAAGAAGCCAATGACAGAGAATGTGTGATTAAACAATGTTGTCAAAAAGTTTGTTAAAGTCCATAGGTTTATGACAGCTGAAGCAGGAACTCTTGGTTCTTGGCAGGGGGTTGGACTGGATGGCCCATGAGGTCTCTTTCAACTCTTTGATTTTATGATTTTAACTCAAATCGACCCGTCACAGCAGCATATTTCTGGCTTCAGGCGATGAGGGGAGCTGGGCCTTCTCACTCCGGATCTGGCAACCTGTATCAAGGGAGGAGGAGGAGGAGGGAGAGGGGTGGAGGTTTGGAAATACTTCTGGATCCTGGTAACGAAAGAAGAATCAGATAAAATTAAATTCAAATGATTAATGGTAAATAACACATATAGGAAAGCCATTGTTGGAAATCTGTTGAAAAGCCGTTGATAAGCGAATGTAAAAAGAGCAGCGAAGAGAGCAACGAAGAGAGCAGCGAAGAGGCCAGAGGGTGACTCCCCCTTTTGGTTTGTGTGTGAGAAGAAACAGATGGTTTGTAGAGGTATGTTTGAAACGTTTAGCAATCTTGTTTTGTGTGGCCATCGTAGGGAATGTTAAAGATGTGTAGGAAGAGTAGAACGTTGTGAGCGTAGCGCTGTAATAAGAGGGTCTGGTGGTAGTTTTTATTGTAGGAGGGACCTTTATGAATGTAAAGGTATAAAGAAAGTGGTTGAGAACATGTTGGTGTGTCTTCTTTTGTGAGGGGTTAACTAAATGTAACCAGAGAATGTATCAATAGTGACATGAAGAATTGTGTAAGGGAAAAATGAGGGAAAATGTGTGTTGTCTGTTTGTGTAAGTTGGTTTGTCTCAGTGTCTATGAGGTGTAGGTTAAATTGAGTTGTAAACATATGTAATGGATCTATTGGTTATCATAGATATGTGTATGAAATGTGATGTGCCTTATCTTTTGTTATGGAAATCAATGAGGAAATTTAGGCAAAGAGTGTAAGTGGTTGTAGTTAAAATGACCGTTGTAGTTAGGAGTTTATTAGGACTTAGATGTGTAGGGATGGCTTGGAGACATAACCAAAACTGTCTGTGATGAAGAGATCAGATTAATTGAACATCTTAAGAAAACTGAGTGTGTTAAACCCAGGTCAATAGTGGGAAGCCATGTTTAACCCCTAGCATTGGGATGGTATGATTTTAAAAGCTTTTAAACTGGCACAGAGTCATAGAGGGAAAAAAAGCAGCTCTAAACTCTTTTTAGGTTTAGGTAGTAATGTGGGTGGAGTCTAGAAAGAATAGACTCGACCAAGGTAGAAAATGTTGTATTAAAATCTTTAGGGAATGTATTTTGAGCAATGTTATGGGTAAGTGGTTTTAATTTGTTGAAATATATGTGGATGAGTGAGACAATGAGCAACAGTAAACCTGTTGAAGGATTTTAGTGATTGTGTAATGAAAAGGAGCAATAGATTTTGTAGTTTGAGGATGAAAAGGCATGACTCTCATAGGGCTGTGTTTTGTTGTAGAGGAAGGATTGTGGTAGCTATTAATCAATCAATCAATGATTTATTATGGTCTTTGATCAGTATAGTATAGAATGGGCATCGGTGTGTGTAAGGAAGGGAATTGTAGTTTTTAAGTATATCGGGTATAGAGGCAGAATGAAAGCACATTTAAAACATCTTATAATATCTTATGAAAGAGACAAATTAAAAGAATAAAACAGAGTAACCAAGCATAAATCAAAAGGTAAACAATCATGAATTAAAAAAGTCATTTTAACAGGAACAGAAAGGGGGGAGGTATGTTGAAATGAGAGCCTAGAGTCTGGCCGTGCTTTGTACGGCTTAGCTCTCTCTTGTGGAATGTATGCCCCCCTTTTTGGTTTGTGTGGGCTGTTTGTCGGCTTCGGTCTCTCATAGAGAGAGAGAGGGAGAGATTTTTTATGGATTTTAGTGTCTTGTAAGGTAGATATCAATAAATGTCTGGTTTTGAGTATCGTTTTAGTAACATTTTTATGAAGTAGGTATTTTAGACCTTTGTTTGAGATGTGGGTAACGAATAGGGGTGTGTGTCCGTCTTTAAGAAGTGAGTGTTGATTTTATTTAATGACAGAATATTTAAATCTAGTGAAAGCTGAGATCAGACTTTCAAAATGTTGACTTTAGCGTGCTGTGTTTGATATGGAGGGGGGGAGGAGTTTGGTCTCTTAGGAAAGGAAGAAGAACATCAAATAAAGCTATGATTTGTAGACTTAATAAACTCAATCTTAACATGAATTAAACAAGAATGTTTAAAGTGTAATATGATTAATAACATAGTAAGATATGTTATCATGTAAGCATGTTTTATCAACCAATGTTTTGTAAGAAGTGTGTTTTTGTGAAGCTGATTCATCTGTAAGCATCAGATGAAAGGCATGGCTTTTAAGTGTGATTAAAATTCAAGATTGTATGAGTTGAATGTGATTTGAGTTTTGTATATAATTGACCCTTTGAAATGAAAGGGATTTGAAGTTTTGTGTGTCAAGTTTGGTTTAATTTTATTGTTGGTGGAGTTTAGAATGTGTTTTGATTGTGAACTATAAATCTCAGGAACTATAACTCTTGAATTTGAAATCAACACCAACTTTATCAGTATTTAAATTGTTGTGTATAGGTATTTGTGTCAAATTAGATCAAACAAATGAAAACTTATTTTGTATATCAGACATGTATATCACAATTTAAAACAATAGCAAAATTATGGCTATGAAACAGTAATAACAACGAGCAAACTTATAACTATGAAACAATAATAGCAAATGAAAACAATCTCAAACATCTCTCAGTTGAGGGTTAGTATAACATAGATGTTGGGAATCACTATTTAGATGTTGTATTGTGGCTCCCATCATATCTTATAGCTAATCAATGTTGTCTAGTGTTAATGAAAATGAAGTTTGACAATTTTTAGAGGACTGTGTATTGTTTATCTCTTATTAAAGATAAAACTTAGAAAGCTTTTTTATCAAAACATGATTTTAAAAAGAATGAGGACTCTATATTAATCTTTGACTGTATATTGTGTATGTATATAATTCTGGAACTTCTGATTGAACAGAAGTTCATTTTGAAAATCATTTTGTAACCATATTTATCACAGGAGCTTTATTTTTTGCTGAATGGAAATGTTTTAATGTTATCTTTTGGAGAGAGGGGGTGTTAAAAAATCACATCGACACAGCTGTATCTAGCTAGTGTCAATTGAAACTCAACGGAATGGGATAGGGGTCGTTAAACTGTCTCACCAATGATGTGTTAGGAAAAGGGAGGAATCTGTGACCTGACGGTCTATCTAGACGTGGTATAGGCACTGTTTATTTATGTAACATCCCCTGTAAAAGCATGCATCTTTTCAGACTCAAAATCTGGGAGGTGAATTATGATAGTGATGATTGTTTGGTGATCAATAGGCTGTTCAACCACCAGTGTTGCGGGATCAAATGACATTGTTGAGAGCTCTGGTTGGCCAGCTGTTTTAGTGAATGTGCCGGAGCCATAAATTAGGTCTGGAATCACGGCTGTTGTGTCTTGAATGTGATCAGTGGAGGATACAGTTTCCCCGAATCCTGTCATTTCATGAAGAGTTATGGTCATGTTTTCTTGTCCCCCAGCATTCTGAATTGTCTGTGGAATCATGTCTCTCAGTGGCTGGGGCTGTAAAAACTCCTCAAGACTTGGCTGTTTACTTTTAAGAGGAGAGGAGGGGAGATTTGGATCAGCGGGGGATGATTCAAAAGCAAAGACACATGAAGGCAGGATAGGGAGGGCTAGCTGTGAACATCCCATCTCGAGCGGGGTAGAAAGAGGATTTATGATCTGAGTTGGAAGAGGCTGACTCGTGACCGGAGCCAGTAAGGGTGGGCGATTATCTGTCACTCCCAGGAGAGTGATAACTTCACAACATTGTTTCCAAAGGCACAATTGTTGAATTGTCCCCTGGGGTTTTTCAAGAAAGGTTTGACCTATCCTGACCCAATCCGATGGGTTCAATGAACCTTGTTCTGGATACCATAAACAATGATACCTGATTTCTCCAAGTAAATCTTTTACCTGGTCCTGATTTACTTCAAAATACCCTGCCTGTCTTAACAACCTGTACAGTTCTTGTGCATGCCTCAGCTGCGGAACTGACATACTTAACCCCATACTTACGAGAGTGGGAGTGAGAAAACTCACTGAGGTGCGCACCTTGTAGCTATTCCAGCGGTAAGCATGGGATGGAAGGCCTGGATCCTATCACGTCGTCGGTCACCAGATGTAGGAACGCGATAATGACCAGGCGGGAGGCAGGGTGTAGAAGTAAATGATGATGGCTTTTTTATTGTTGTCCAAGCAAAGCTTATATGGGTTCTGGTGCTCTTCAGCCAAGGTCTGCATAGCAACAGTGGGGGATTACATAATTGCCAAGTGATTGGTTGGACTCTCAAGGGTGAGGTAATCTACAGGTGAGGTCAGCTATAGGTGATGTCATCCTTCCTGTCCTCAAGGGTAATGTCCTTATATGGTCAGTGGGGTAGGAACAGTATATGTACCTGGGGAGTATGGCCTGTCTCCAGTCTTAGGTCATGATGTCCTGTATACCTTGCCAAAATGGTGTGAAGCATAAGCGTCAGGGGACTGGAATCCGCTATGTTCACCCGGAGACATGGCTTGCCAGTGCCCCCTAGTGGTACATTGCCATTCCTGCACCCCTGCACTAGGGACACAATGGTGCCCCTCCTGCATAAGGGACATAATAATAATAATGTCCCTTCATGCGTAGGTTTTCTATAAGCTGTGTGGCTCAATTGTTGATGAGGTTGGTGAATGACTAGGACATCTAGAAGTTGTAGTTTTCCTTTATTTTCTTTTTCCATGGTAAATTGGATGTTTGGGTGGATGTTGTTTATGTGGTACAGCAACTTGTTTAGTTCTTCTCCATGATTCCATGCAAAATCCTGTCTTTACTTTTGTGTCTTGGTTCCTTTAAAATACCAGGCATATCTCAGGAAGAGATATGTGAATTTGTATCGGTGGGAGAGATTTCTATTGAAGTCCTGTCCTGAAAAAGATATGTTACCAATTCTTGGATGTGACTGATACAGAGTCTGAAACTGACTTGCCTATGAGTGCCCACTAATGTCTGTGGCTAAGCAAAACTGTGTAATATTAGCAGACCCAAATTCACCTTTGAAAGTTTGTTTTGCTATCTGATGTTATTAATGGAGCATCACACAAATAATATTTTGTAGCATAATTTGCATACCAGAGCTTTCCATGAAACAGAAATGGAAAACATAACCCGTGTGCAGCCATAACATAATGAGGCATGCTATCAAGTCAGGTGTGCTATCTGTGAACATATTCAAGTATGTTAATTTTATTCATGCACAGCAGTGCTTCAGTAGAGAGACATTTATGTTGACTCACCAGTCTAGGGGCTCTTTCATATTACACAGTTATCACACTATGATTCCCCTTCAACTTAGATGGCAGCATTCTATGGAAACCTGTGACTTGAAGTTTCACTAAAACTCTCTGGCAGGAAATTCTAAATATCTTCCCCTAAACTACAAATTTGACTACCTAATGACAAAACTGGTCTTGCCAGCAAAAGGTGTTGTCAGAGGTCTACGTCTGTATGTAAGCTGTGGAGGTGGGGATACTCAGAATATCAAGGCAGATAATCCACAATATCTGCTTTGAACTGGGTTATGTGAGTCCACACTGCCATATAATCCAGTTCAATATGGATTTTATACAGCTGTGTGGAAGGGGCCTAGATGAACATAGTTAATTACTGCATCATACCATATCACACCTCATTGGTTTTTATGAAGATATTAATGGAGCTTAAAGAACTTTGTGTGTTAACTTGAGCCCTTTGGGCAAAAGTAGGATAGCTGGGACCCTATGCATAGCTGGAACCTGTACACTGGTTGCACAACACGTGTCAGAGTCAATGAAGGGGAGTCCACTTGGACTGCTCCCAGCTGCTGGGGCTGCTTTCTTCGAAGGGCGGAAAGTATGCTGCTGGCTGGGGAAGGTTTTTACAAGACCCTAGTGCGAACAGAGTGGCAGGAACTGGATTCCCCCCCTTCCCCTCTTCTTGTGCTTTCCCCCACCCGTTTTCTGACAGTGGAAGAGCCAAGGCTCCGGGAGGGCAGGACGAGTGAGCTATAGACCCCCTCCTCCCTCCCTCCCTCGCAGCTGTGTCTCTCATTCTCTGTGCTGTCTCACGCACGTATTCCCTTCATGAATTCTGACCCGAGGTGCACAACCAACTTAGGGTCCCAGCTATCATACATTTTCAAAATTAAACATGAAATAGAGGTATTGAGGTCCATAAGGAGGATAATTCATGCCACACTGGAGCTTCCATAGAGCCTTGTCTCACAAAGGGCAGTGGCCCACTGTAGTCCCTTGGTATTTGCTCAGTAAAAACATGTCCTGTGGTACAAATGTGTGACTCGCAATTACATTTGGTGGCACATTAACATATTACTGGTAGGAAAAGGCAGGGGAGGACCCTGGTAGGAGGTGACAAATTATCTAAATTAACTTATAATTAAAGGTCTCTTTTTCTTATAAACTGCCCTGGTTAATCAGATGTTAAATTCACCTTCTCTGTTTACTAGGGTTTGTCAGAAGTGTTAGCAAGAGTTGTGTGCATGTTGAATATTTATATGGAAATCTCTAGTATATACACTAAATATATCTCTGCTCATGAAATATATGGAAAAGGAGTTGGTTCCCCACAACCATGAGTCCAACAATTGCCACAGTGTTAAAACTAAAGGCAGAATAAAGTCGTACACAGTTTCCTGGCAGGGATACTGAGGCCCCTTTTACACTGCCATATAAAATCCACATTATCTGTTTTGAACTGGATTATATGGCAGTGTAGACTCATATATATGGCAGTGTATACTCAATTTTTCTTTTTCTTTTTTTGGTTATTTATGTTATATTCTGTGTTTATTTTGTATTATTTTCTTTAGATATATTTTATTTTCTTTTATTTTATATATTATTGTATGATTGTATGTGTGTATTCTTTTTGCCTTGTTGTAATTGTTGGAGTTGGCCTCATGTTAGCTGCCCTGAGTCTCCTTGATGAGATGGTGGCGGGGTATAAATTAAAAAATATATTATTATTATTATTATTATTATTATTATTATTATTATTATTATATAATCCAGTTGAAAGCAGACAATGTAGATTATTAGCTTTGATAATATGGATTATATGGCAGTGTAGAAGGGGGCTGAGAAGCTACTCAAAAAGTAATTAATCTAGTCATTATCTTCCAACCTTTCAGAGTGCAGTTCAACCCGTTTTTCTCTTTTGGCAGTACAAAAGAATGCATGTTATGTTCAGATGACATCCAGGGACCTCTGGTAAATGTGGTAAATGTGGCTGAGTCAGTTTAGCAAGATTTGAATATGGTTAGAGAGAGAGAGATAGGGCTGCAGTTAAACTTTAAAAATGTACCTGCTCTGTCTTACATACAAATTCAACTTAAGAACAAACCTACAGAACATATCTTGTTCATAACTTGAGGACTGCATGCACATACCCAAAATAGCAGTACACGTTGGATGTGCTCTATGATATTTGTGGAACCCATTATCTCCCTTTGAATCAAAATGTGGTCTGAATATGGCTGTCCCTCACATTTCAGCCCTTTCTAAATTGTTCCATGCCATTCTCAACTGTTTAAAGGTGGTCAAATATAATTAAAATATAGATTTATTTAAATATGTATTTTGAGAAAAACACACGTTGATGATTATAAGAAAGACTCATGAACAAACAAGAAAATCATCAATAATTCATTTAAAATCAATGTAACTAATGGGGAAGATGAGAGCAAATTTTAAGAGAGGAAGGGAGAGTTTTAAAAAAAGGAAAGACAGATTATTGCAGAAATTGAGAGGAACAGAATTATAGTCAAAAGTGTGGGAAGAGGACATGGAGCAGCTATAGACAGATTTACTCATTTCTATTGTATGGCAAACAAGAACTACAACAATGCAAAGGAATCAAACTGGTATCAAAGTGAACTGTGTCTAATTAAAAGAGGCAACTCAAATGTCACCTTTGGTGCATCCGTGCATCTACACTGTAGAATTAATGCAGTTTGGTATCATTTTATTTGACATGGCTTAATACTATGGAATCCTGGAAGATGTAGTTTTAAAAGAGCTTTAGCTTTCTCTAATGCCTCACCAAACTACAGTTCTCAGGATGGCATAGTTTTGAGCCATGGTATAAAAATTGTGTCAAACTGCATTAATTCTACAATTCTAGACTTCTACTTCATAGCTTTAGGAGTTCAATGAAATACGAATGAGATCAGCAAACTTCCAGTTCAATTTTGATTTTAAAAAAACTTTAATCTGTCCTTGAAATGGCCAGGAAGGGGAATATCACAAAATTTGTCCTGAGCAGACATAGAGCAGTGGTTTCCAACTTTTTTTTGACCAGGGATCACTTGGCCAGGGACCACATGACCAAGGATCACTTTGACCAGGGACCCCTTTCCAACATTAGTACCAAAAGGGTTACAAATCAGTATTTGGTCAACTTTAGATTTGGTTTGGTTATTTGGGGTGCTGATTCAGAAAATTGCATTGGATAGGCCACATCAGTTCTAGTTTCTGCTACAGAACATATGCCATCCAGTAGTTGCCATCTGCTCACCCTGAGAAAATCATATTTAATAAGCCTCGACACTATAAGAGAGTTTCACGAGATCAGTTGCTCTCGTTGCAACGGTATAGTAATGGTTAGGCCACAGACCATTTTTAGTTCTTGCAGACCCAGGTGGTCCACAGACCACAGGTTGGGAACTACTAACATAGAGGGACCATTTTGTAAAAAAAAAAGAGGTTTTTGAAATATTGAGGGACAAGAGCTTGCAGCCCCCTCAGGACTTAGAAATGACTTGGTGGAATATTTTCTCATCCCCCGCTATATGATAACATTAAATCTGTAAAGAACTGATTTTACTGCTAAGGCTAGATGATATTTTCTTTTTCCCATGTGTTTAAATTCTGTTATTCATATATTTAATGGTCCAAAGCTGACATGAGTGCCTCAGAAAGTATATGTCAAACTTCTCCCAAAGTCCTTTGGACAGTGAGATATTTTCTGCCTTATAGGCATTCTAAAAACATCACTGAAGGAAGTGGAAAGATTCACTGACATCTATTTTCATAAAAGAACAGAATCAGAATAAGCCCCAGAATTTCTCGTCAATTAAGGTTTTTAAAGGATGATTACATTACAAACATTTTATTTTGCTTTTAATCTGTGGCTGTAAAGTACGAATCATCTTTGGGAATGGAATAAGCTTGACAGTTTTGTGCTGATGCTTATACTTTCCCATTACTGGCTCTTTTCATCTTTGTCCTGAAGCCAAAAATAAATTTTCCCTTTTAAGCTTTTGAAGATAAAAATCTCATCTGTAGCCTCGTAAATGATGCTTTATTATCAATATTAATAATGAATAAATGTCTGTTGAATAGCCATGATCTTTGCATTATGTATTATGGATAACCTTTTGATTTAACAGCACAAACTATGAAACAATATTAAATCAGTAAAGAACTGGTCTTAAGAATCACTAAGGTCAGAATATATAGCTATCTGTATTTGTAAATTGAGATGTATGCAACATGAAGAGCTATAAGTAATACTTGCCCAGGTCACTAACGCCTGCTCAAAATAATAATTAAGAAAAATACTCTGTACAGGTTTTCTCCCTTTTCATTTCTGTTCCCTGTGCAGGCTCATATATTTTAGCTTCCTAACGCTGTGTATGGTATAGGAATGTGTCATAGTGAATCACTTGTACAATCAATAAACAGTACAGTAAGTTTAAAAGTACTTGTTCCACTTAACACTAATATTTGTGCACAGTCATCAGGAAGTGTGGATAATTCAAATTAAATTAGAGTGTTCACGCTGGCACCTTTTCTTGCAAGAAGATGAAATTCCATGGGTTTGTAGCTGAGATTGAAAGAATGATCAAAAACACTCAAGAAGTGTTTGAGAAACATGTTTATGAATGTAAAGGCTTCCTCTTCATTGTCTGATATTCTATTCAATCCAATATGCTGCCACCATCTGTGAGGTACTAGGCTATGCTGCCACCAATTAATAAGGGTTTCCTATTTAGTTTATTAATGGATTCCCTTGTTTTGAAATAGATTCATTGCTACCACTCTGTAGTGTTTCTTTTGGTGTGTAGCAAGGTTTTTTTTTTCTTGAAATAGTACACTGAGACTTGAGTTACTAAAACAAGAACAAATTTATTTGTAGCATGGAAGGGTCTTAATGCTACAAGAGTTCAGAGTTCTCTTCTCCTGAGGTATAAAGCTTCACAAATTACAGTTCAACAAATCTTAATATAATTTTAGGATGTCTTTTACTTCACCAACTAGTTCTTTAGTTGTTACACTTCTAAATATGTTTCCTTATTTGACAGATTAACTAAGGTCAGCTAATGCCCTTGTCTCCCTTCAGCTTCCTGTTGAAGTAAAGATTCCCAGTGGGATTTCTTCTCCTATTACCACACAGATAAACCACAAACCTAAATAAGTCCCCTTGATTTATTTAAATCACTCAGGCTAAAAGCTTTCCCTTAGTTTGGTTCACCACACCTTTGAACCACCTTCTTTATGGCTCAATGACCAAAGGACTGAAGCCTCAAAATGTCTGCTTCTGGTAAGTGTAGTTGGCTCCACCCCTTTCTCCATGGCAACCTAACTCAGAGTGCTGAACTTGGTCCCAACCCCTAGTTCTGCCATTTCTAAATGGTTAACCCTTTATGTACATCCATAACTGTCTTTTACCTCCTGAACACATACATATAATAATATTCAACCATCTAGGTGTATATATATATATATATATATATATATATATATATACACACACACACACACACACACACACACACATACAATCATATTTAACTGTAGAGACACATGTACATAACTACACTTAACTTACAGTTAAAAATCAATGCTTCATCACAATGAACATTGAGAAAACCTGAAAGGAAGAAGCCTGGACTCATGAAAATTTTCACCATTTGTGCCTTACTCTGGGCAAAATTCACAAAAAGCTCTATTGCACAGAAAATAGCATATTCTGCATTTCTGACCAGAAAAATCTTCAATCTCCATGCTATTGTCAATGCAGAAAAAGACATATTCTATGGAGAAAATACAGTAATATAGGAATATTCTATCAGCCCCTCCCTCCTAACCTTCCAAAAAAAAGTAAAAACTTGGCTTTTTGAACAAGTGTTTGGAAGTGCAGCAGAATAGATAATTATGAAACAAGAAGAATGAACATGGAATGGCTGGACGATGCTGCTGGATAATGATTTTAACAGGATTATATCAGTGATTATATGTCTTTAAATGGTTTATATATGCTTTTTTAATGTTGAGTTGAATGTTTTTAACTGTATTTTTGTGATTGTATGGCACTAAAATTGCTATTTCTGTGAGCCGCCTTGAGTCACCACAAGACAGAGAAAGGCGGGCTATAAATGCCATAAATAAATAAATAAATAAATAAAGAGGGACTTATTCTGGAAAAAAAACCACCACATGTGGCTATTTTGGAGAATTTTTTTTAGTGAAGGATTACATGCCTAGAGTGTAGAAATGCAGTGTTCAGATACTGAACACAATCATGTGATTAAGTTACTATTTATTAAGTAATGTGTGTCATTTCACTATCTTCCAAAATATAGTAAGTAACCCTGTTGTTTTTGGGAGGGAGGGGATCCCAGTCTGACAATTTTATTTCTGGACCTTTGCCTCCAAATCTTTCCCAAAAGGAACCACTGTTTTTTGGGCTATGCATTGGGATTAATTACTTGAAACTAGCTGTTGCATAGACATACCCTTAGTTGACTCTGTTCTCCTGAGTGCCACTCTTCAAGACATTTTAATATGTTAAGCAGGTCTAAGATCATAATGCAGATTTTTCCCATCCTGCTGGGAAGAGAATGCTTTCACTCTCATTTTCAGGTCTCTAATTCCTGATGCTTCTGTATCACTGCAAGAAGCTGAACTCTTAATTTGGTATCTCAATGAAAGGAAATAGCCTGGCAAAACATTGGATCATACTATAATGCTAAATTGATCCTTCTCTGTACCCAATAGTTTGAATATTTGTCACCAGGCATGATGCCAGAAGATGGTGTCATATCTAAGCATACAACTTAGGTTTGTCCGTGGCTTCTTATTGCAACTGCCTACTCAGAGGCTGGATCTACAGTGCCTTATATCCCAGGATATGATTCCAGATTATCTGCTTACCCCACATTATATGGCAGTATAGACTCATATAATCCAGTTCAAAGCAGATTATCTGTTATTGGATCCTGGGATATAGGGTGTAGATCAGTGGTTCTCAACCTGTGGGTCCCCAGATGTTTTGGCCTTCAACTCCCAGAAAGCCTAACAGCTAGTGAATTGGCTGGGATTTCTGGGAGTTGTAGGCCAAAACACCTGGGGACCCACAGGTTGAGAACCACTGGTGTAGATCCAGCCTGAAACAGGTGCTGGCAAAGAGGAAGGTGAAGTGCAAACCAGAAATGGAGAAGGCAAACCACAGTTTTGTCATCTGTCATCACTTGAACAACCAACAATGGCTAACAAAAACATGACATAGGCCCCTTCTACACTGCCATATAAAATCCAGATTATCTGCCTTGAACTGGATTATATGACAGTGTAGACACATATAATCCAGTTGAAAGCAGCTAATGTGGATTATCTGCTTTGATAATCTGGATTATATGGCAGTGTAGATACATCCTTAGTCTTTCACTTAAGTTTGTTTGGTTGCCACCATTCAATTCTAAATTCTAGATAGGTCAAAAGAATTGGTTTCTGCCCAGAATACCCAAAGTTGTCCAGCCACCATGCATTTTAACACCTCATCCAGAAATGCAATACTCTTATCACAGCAAATATTGGAGTGTTTCACTGCTGACATTTTTAAAGCTAACCCAAGAATCTTATCACTTCTCAAAATAACTGTGCTTAGCAGCATGTCAGAGAAGCAATAGTGGAGGCATGGTACAACTGTTTTGCCTGCAGCATTATAGGTACAACAAAGTTTTTGCTGATCTTCAGTCATGCTACTCTGTGTGATTGAACTCTGTCATCCAAGCCGCTTCACTGCCTATAGGTCTTCTGTATACCAAGTTAAATCCTCAGCACCAGGCTGATCACTTAGGAGCGATTGCAGCAATCACTCCTAAGTAATCACTTTTCATCTCATAGTTCCCTAATGCCATCAAGGCCTCCACCAAATTGCCAGTTCTGACAGCTGGAAAGTTTCCCAAAGCATTCAGGAATCTTTCAGATTCTGTAAATTTCTGAGACTGGACTATCTTAATCAATTTTCACCAATCCCCACACCCAATAACAAAGCCCTAAATTATCCTATACAATCCACCCTGGACACTTAGGACCTCTGGGGGATATCCAGCCACCCACAACTCAACTGGCAACCATAACCCAGATGACCTTTTCATCAGCTGCCCAAGATTGTGGAATTACCTGCAAGAAGAGATCCAACAGCTAAATCAGCTGTCAGAATTCAAGACACAATTGAAGTCCGATCTCTTCTGGCAGGCCTACCAAGTCAATTTTAACTTATGAATTTTAGCTACATGTTATTAGGGTGGTCTTGAGTGTATTTTGTTATATGTATTTTAATAAACTTCAACAATACATATTTTAATAGTTTTGTGTTTTATCGCCCTGTTTTAACCCTATTGTGTCCTGCCTCAAGAGGCAACTAGAGGTACATGGTTGTTGTTGTTATTGTTGTTGTTATATCCAAACTTCATAAGAGTCTTGAACAGTTGCAAATTCCCCCTCCTCTTAAAAAAGATAATCCAACTGCAAGCATAATGTCAAGGATACATCCAGTCACATGTGTCAAAGCACAGCTCAACTGAAATAACTTCATGGTTGTCTTGAAGCCATCAGTTGGCCTCTTCAAGGCAGCTTCAGATGGATTTTGAAGTTTTCCTAAGCCACTATCCTCAGGTTCCCCATCACCACCTCTAATACCAACATGGCCAACTCAGACAGAAAGGCCTCAAAGCAATGGGGTGAATAGCAAACCAGCAACATCCACATTCTGACAAATATCTCAATGATTATCATCATAGCCATGAAGCTCCTTAGCTTAGCTGGCCTCTTCAAGGCAGCCACAGATGGCTATTTAAGCCCCTCTTAGCTCAGCTCAGGAAGAGATATTACTGAACAATGAAGTGAGTGGTAAACCATCCATATCCCTGTTCTGGTGCTAAAGTGCACCAGCTCCTCATAAAGGAAGTGGGATACTTATAGTACGATGAAAGATCCTATCCCACCCAGATCTGCCATTCCTCCAGTCTGGGTTGGTGTACACTGAATGAATATTCAGGTGGATAAACTGGGGCAGATCCACAGCAATGAGCAGATTGTTAGAAATTATTTTCCAGAGTTTGGTGGGAACAACTTACAAATTCCACAGTTACACATAATTACTTCCTTTTTGGTTAGTGATGGTCTAACAATATTATATTTTATAAGTGTGCAACAACTATTATAAAGGTTAACTAGTATAACAAGTACAGTTTTTGGTAATTTGAAATGTTATTTAAGGCATTTTAAAAGATATTTTGACAGGATGTTTTCAGGAGTTTTGACAAATTTTTCTTTTATTAGTTTTAACTCGAGAGGGAGGGTGTCATCAAAAACATAACAAGGTATTGTAACAGGAAAGTGAGAAATAGACTCTTTTCATCATCATAATGAATAACAGTAGTTTTTTTTAAAATACAGCAATGAATAATGAATGGATTACTTTTGAAAAGTAACTTTCCCAGGGCTGTAATATTGTACTCCACCTGTGCATCTGAAGATGTGGATTAATATCCACGAAAACTCAAATAAACCAGTCAGCCTGAAAGAGACTTCTAGATTCCTGCCTACAACCTCCATATTTTTCTTTTCCAGGACCTGTTATTTAAACAACCTCCTTTACTCCTTCCTTGGATCTTTTGCTTTGCTTTTCTGCTGCCATTTAGGGGGCCCAATTTTAATCACCTTCAAAGAATAAAAAATAATGTGATTTGTACAAAGGGGGAGAGGCATGAGAAATTGAACGAACAAAACATCCTCCATGCATATGTGTGTATTGCAGTCCCTGCTGTACTCAGACGCTACAGAAGTATGCACATTTTTCCTGCAAGAAAAATTGGATTAGTCACAATCTTGTCAACTAATGAACACACTCTGTGATCTTTAGAGCTTCATTTACTGGGTTAATAGTGCTTTGCCTGAGTTCCTTTGCAATGGGGGGGAGAAGAGAGGGGGGGGACCTGTAGAAAGAAATATTCTGGGTGCAGTCCACAGCCACTGACACGAATAATATCATATTCATCACAGACAGACCTCGTATCTCATTACTGCGGAAGAGTTTGCCCCCAAGGCAGACGAACGCAGTCAGGCCAGGCCCATCATGTGGAACCGTTCAGGTATATTGTGAAATGATTTAATGCGATAATAATGTCCACTTTGTGAGATAGATTATGTTTTTTATAGTGGCTGATGGTTAATGAATGATACATTAGCAAACATCACTAAAACATTATTGGGAAAATGCAGATGAAGAGATAGCTGTAACTCTCCCCCAGCCCCTATCACCAACATACCATTCTTTCCTCAACACAGAGAGATACAAAAAGAATTTAGAGCAGAAAAAAATTCTGAAGGACACTAGACTTTTTCGTTCTTCCTCTCTCTCTCTCTCTCTCTCTCTCTCTCTCTGATACTAAAAATGTTGCTACCATAAACTGAAATATCATTTCTTAAATCAAATGAGAATCAATGAAAGTGTAAACCTGAACAAATACATTATATGTTGACCCAGTTTATTAGATGAAGCCGTTTACACTGATTTGATTTATCTAGCAATACGCTGCTCAGCTGTGAAATGAGATAAGAACCTATTTGCCTTATTTACTACAGTACAGCAGTGACTTTTAACCCAGATCCCATATGTGCTTAAGGGTCTCCAAAACAAGCACTTTAAGCATTACTGCAAGCTACTTTTCCATGAGCAACTGCTGGGGTGATGTTTAAATTGTTTCACTGCTCCCTCCATGGATGTTTCCTAAGACATTGGTCTTAGGTCTCTGGTTGTGAGCCCAGTTGTTGGTATGTCCATTACATTATCCCTCCTAGGATGGTCAACCAGTTTTCTACATTGCATAGAGCATATCTCTGTTTGAAAGCCTTCTTTGAAGATCTGTCCAGCCCAAGACCCCTTTCATTCTGTGGAACATACTATTAAATACTGGGATTGATCTTTTAATTCAAGAGTTAGGAGCTAGATAACAATCCCAGCAATCCCACAGGTAACCTGGTAATAGCTAGTCTTGTGCATTTGTATAGAATCACTATCTGTTTCTGATTGTTTCATTTGAGCGCCTCTCCTGAAAACAGGCACCTTTCTGAATGAGCTTTATTGTGTCTGATCCGAAAGAACAAAATTTTTGGACCATTGGCCAACAGGAGCAGCCTTCCCTTGCTCCCCTTCTTCTTAGTTTTAGGGCTAGAAGGGTGAAAATCACAACATATGGAGGGCACATCTACCACTCTTAGCCCACCAAGTATTATAATGTTTGGGTCATCCTCCAATTTTTAGGGATTTTTTTTCTATAAATAAAATCTCCTTTAAAACATTCTCTCCTTCCCCCTGCTGGCCCCACCCTCTAACTTCTCCAGGAACAGCAGCAGGAGAGGCAGGCAGGACACCATTCCTTCCTGCCAAATGATGCTCCACACACAGCCCAGTGCCTAGCCCCACTCACTTATTCTTTAACTGGCCGCAATGGGAGGGGAAATTTCCCTCCCCTTCCCATGATTTTTGGCAATGGCATGGTTTGTCTTGGAGCTGCTGCCTTGTGTCCTTGCTTGTTTCTGTTGCTGCGCTGGGTGCCCTCCTCCTTCTCCTCCATCTCTCATGAAGGAAGGCACCTCCATCCCCTCTCCTCTTCCTCCTTCACACCTCTTACCCTCTTCTCCTCTCTCCTCCTCAGTTTTTGGAGCGACCGCCAGCACTTTGGGTTGTTGCTACTGCTGCTGCCTGGCTTACTCTAGAGTAAAAGGTGTGAAGGGGGAAGAGGAGGGGATTCAAGGAAGCATCTTTCTTGCATGAGAGATGGAGGCAGCACTGCTGCAGCAACAATGAATGACCCAAGGCGGCAGCTCCAACAGCCAAGGAGGACCTATGCACTTTTCAATGCATTTAAAGAAGGTTTCCCACTTCCAGACAAGAAAGAGTGATGACCTCCTGGAAGAGGAGAGTAAATGGGGGCTTAATTTTTGTTTGCTAGGGAAATAATAAAAAAGATTAAACTGTGCTCACGAAAAACAGGCAGGGAAATGGTACCCGCATCCACTTTCTTTCATTTCAAGCTAATTTTCGTTTGGGGGAGGGGGGTATTCCAGTTTCATGCTCCAGCCTGAAATAAAAGGAACACAAGAGTAAATGAAATGAGAGAAACAAGTATTTATTTATTTATTTATTAACAACATTGTATCCCGCCCATCAGCCCGAAGGCGACTCAGGCCGGCATACAAGTTGGCAACAATTAGATGCCATATATAAAAATACATACATCAATAAAAAGCAAAAACATCACAATACAGTAAACACCTCTAGTAGTAGCTTTCTCCATTATAGTGACATACCTACTATTTATGTTTAAATTTCAGTGATTATTTCTATATTTGCATCAACACTTATAGATGAATACAATCCACATTCATGCTAATTTGTGTCCTACTTTCTAAAGATCAGGTGTAGAAACTCTAACATGAAATGGGATGAGTTGTCCTAGTGGAAATTCCCCAGTTTTACATTATGATTATACATATTAAAATCGATGGATTTTAGTATACCAAAATCCAAAATCCTCAGCTGTTGAGTCAATGGATATTGGCTCATACTACCTCAAACTCAACATTATTTGTACATTATGTAATGCATCATAAAATGGCATGACATTATGATATTTTAACAATATACAGCTACACGTGTACCTTCAAACTGTATTGATTGGCAGGCACAATCCTGATTAATTTTCCATCATCCCACATTTTGAGCTACTTTTGAAATATCTCACTTTTTCTCTTCTCCTCCCATTTCCCCCCTTTGTCCTCAACTTTATTAAGATGCTTCAAACTGAGTTCAAGTGCAAAAGGAGAGTGAACCTGAAAGAAATGGGCAGAACCTTACTCTCTATAGGTTCAGGCAAAAACAAACTGCTGCAGCTCCTCCTAACCTGTCTCTTTCTTCTCCTCAACACTCTTGTTATCTTGACCACAACTGATTTTGCTCGGCCACGTCTGTGAAATGTCGATGGGTATGTACATGTGTCATTGCTATCTATGGTTATGCCGTTAAAGCAGGTATTGTAATAGATCAAAATGGTTATAATAGTAATTATGACATGCAAAGTCAAGCTAGCTTCATGATGCAGAGAAGCCTCTTTCCAGCCGTAGCTACTTCACTGTAATTGTTTTTAACCAATGAAGCTTACAGGCGGAGTGGTTTACTACATTGTTCTAAATAACATATTCTTCTAATTTCATCAGGCTTGTTTGGTCTGGAAAATGAATTATGTAAACCTTCTCCATCTGAAACTGTTTCAAGTCAATTAATTGTTGTAATTACTTAAGATTTCTTTTTAATGAATATGACTCTCCAGAGATTAGATGATATCCTGTCATCTGCAGGCCTGATAAATGAAATGTGATTTGTGACTCGCTGCAAACACTGAGCAACCTTGTACAGGAATGTCTCTCCTTTTTCCATGTGAAATGAAAGAAATGTCCTTGACAGAGGAAGAAACATTTGCAGTACAGTTATTTCCAGCAGTTCTTGATCCTGCAGTCCATATTGCTATAAATGGGGAATAAGATTCAGGAGAGCAGTTTGAAACTCCCTTTCAACCATAGTCTGATGGTTGTATGAATATCTTTTTCCATGCAGAGAAGTGAGATTTATACATTTCCTATTGGCTGTGACATGTCCAAATGCATCATATGCAGCAAGCATATGTGCGTGACTTTTGAGGGTTTGGGGACCATATTGCCCCACAAAAGACATGCTGCTCTCTCTTCAAAAAATTCTTTAAAAATTACACACAAATCCTTCTTGAGGATAGGAAGCTTTTTCTCCAGATTGAGACCCTTTCTTGGTTGTTTTAAGCCCAAGAGAGAACTCTGTTAAATCAGGAAGTTCCTAGGAGGTAACTCATTTACTATTTGGGAAAAGGCTTCTCCTGGCCAAGTGGGGCAAAAATGTAGCATATTGCCTTCATGATATCTAGATCAGAGTTTCTCAAACTGTGCTCTGCCAGATGTTTTGTACTTCAGCTCCCGCAATTCCTAACAGCTGGTAAGCTGGCTGGGATTTCTGGGAGCAGAAGTTCAAAACACCTGGGGGAGCATAGTTTGAGAAACACTGATCTAATTTTTTTAAAAGTTTGTTTGTCTTGAGTCCCCCTTAGGAGGGAGAAGGGCAGGGTAGATATGCATGAAATAAATAAATGAAATAAATCTTTTGGAGAGTGTACTATGAAATTTTCAACATACATGAACTGTCCTCTTAACTATGCTATGGTAGGAGGGCATTGTCTCAGTCAGCCATTCGGTGGAAAGGAAATTTCACATGTTCCTCATCATAATCCATGTCTTTCATAAGTCAGTCTCCATTTCTTCTCTACTCATTCATCTTCTGCTAACTGAAGAAAAATGTCTAGACTCTAGAACAGTGGTTCTCAACCTGCGGTGTTTTGGCCTACAACTCCCTGAAATCCCAGGAGTTTACCAGCTGTTACGATTTCTGGGAGTTGAAGGCCAAAACATCTGAGGACCCACAGGTTGAGAACCACTGCTCTAGAGCATCCTTGGGGTCCTTATATGGAAGAATAAGCTCCTCTAAGCTACACGTTAGAAGCATGTGGCCCTCCAGATGTTTTTATTGTACCTTTCTTTAGTGTTAGTCAACATAAATTTGAGATTATGATCAAGCCAACCACAATTTGTAAAACTAACATTCAAAAGTAACGGCTTGCAATACTCACTGTTTGATTCAACAGACAACTTATTATGATTACTATTCCAGAAGTAATTGTGTATGTTTTTGCATTCTAGTCTTATCTTTAAAATAAATTTCACAACCTCATTTAATAGCATTACCACCTTGATCACATTCTTATGTTGTTTGGCCATACATGTACTGGTTTTTATTTGAGAAGGTTTGCAAAGGATGAGTTAGAGACAAGTTCTGTATGTATCTGATTTTCAGGTGATATCCATCTTTGAACATGTTACTGATTCACAGTGATTGACATCTTAGGACCTCATCACATGGGGAAAGTTTCCTGTCATAGAATACTTCAATTAGTCTATGGACATTATTGTATGAAGCTGCAATTCCACAGCAGTTGTGCAATCATAGATAGCAGACAAATACTGGGATGAGAATCTTCATTATTGAACTTCTCTTGATTCCCACAATTGTGCTGATTTGCCAGTCTGTTCTCTTGCCATTCATAAAATCAAAGAGTTGGAAGAGACCTCGTGGGCTATCTAGTCCAACCCCCTGCCAAGAAGCAGGCAAATTGTATTTCCGCATACCTTCATAACCTTACCTTTTCTAACTTCAGTTGCTTAATAGTTTTTTTATTTAAAATATTGAATTTTACAGCTTCAGCAATGGTTTAAAAAGCAAATATAACTGGAAAATACTGAATAAATATAAAATAGACAATTTGGGAATAGCAAGTGGGCATAGGAGAAGCAGAACAGATCCACCACACAAGGCAGATGACAGGAACATTGTGGAATTGCAAGCTTTTAACAGGTTTACATTTTAATTGTAAGGGAAAGGCAGATGATCAGTTGGATACCCACATTATTGTGATTCAATGATGGTTTGCCTGCCACATGTGATAAAGTCTTATGGCGCTTCTCAGCTTGCCTATCTGCAAGCAATACTCCTAGCCAACCAACCACTCAGTATGGCACAACTGTATTACTTAACAAATATATCCTGTGTAGAGATGATCAGAAATTTGATAACCTGCTCATTTATTGGCAATCTTATGACTCTTACATTAGAGGGGGCATAAAGAAAACCCTTTGTGAGAGTTGGAAAAGGGACATTTGAAAATGTGAACTAAGATGGTGAAGAGGAACTTTTTGGAAAGTTCACTAAATTTTAATTTATTTTTCCATTTATCAGAATGGTCAAGCTAGGCACATCAGAAGGGTCAACTGGCATATCACAAGGAGATTTCTCAACAAGTAGATAGAGTAGATGAAGCTATGAATGATATATCCAGCATAATGCACCAATCTTCTACCTGTGACAGGGCCAGCAAAGGGAGACATGCAAAGAATGTGAGCTGACAAATGTGTCACATGTCAAGAAGATGAAGTGGATAACAAGAATTGACATGTCGAGAAAGAGCCTTTGTCAGATTGCAAAAAAGTTTGAGAGCTGAGGGACACCTTGCTGACGGCAGTTTAGGTTAGAGAAGATAAATATCCCATCTTCACTTTAAAAGGTCAAAGCTATGAAAATACCACCACATCTTCCATGAAAACTACACTGAAATAATTGTATTGCTATCCCTTGCTGCTGCAAAGAAGTACTTGGGAAACAGAGAATATTAAATGTCCGCTCTACTGTATTTCACCATCTAAATAGATCCAAGGGTATCTCATCCTTTTCATAGCAAAGTCATAAATTTGACTTTTGAAATCTTTTTAACATTTTCAAGCTGTAGATAGTGGAATCCATGAATGTAGAATCAGTGGATATAGATGCTTACTGTATTTTGATTTTGGAGTTCCATTTTGTACATTTCTGAAATGACATCATGTCCACCCTGGGGTTCTCCACCCCAGCTCAAATGTACACCTTTCATATTTCATTTTTTAATGACACCTATCCTCAAGAAACATTATTAAAAGATTCCTAGATATCATGTTGTGTTTATTTCTCAAGACAAACTGCCACAGAGAAAACCACCAACCTCTTTAGCTCATCATTGTTTACAGAGACTCTCTGTTCTAGAAATGGCTGTGGCTGAGCAGTTCACTGTTGGATATGGAGCTGCTTGATTGTTTAGCTCACCAAAGGCAGCCAACTTTAGGTTTTATTATGTAGTGCACATTGAAATGCAAAACTATGAAAAAAGTTTGAATGAAAAACTTTTGGAACCAGAAACATTCCAGATTTTGGATTTTTTTTCCTTCCTGCTCTCAGAATGCCTGTACATGCATAATAAGAAAACATTTAAAGATGGGATTCAAGTCTAAACACATGATGATGATGATGATGATGATGATGATGATGATGACGATTTGCCTGCGACAAAGAACTGGTGGGATCACAAGCCTGAAAAAGTTACAGAAAATGAACACGTCAAACTACTCTGAGACTTCCGAATTCAGACTGACAGAGTTTTGGAACGCAATACTCCTGACCTCACAATCGTGTTAAAAACCAAAGTATGGATCATAGATGTTGTAATCCCAGGTGACAGCATGATTAAAGAGAAACAACTGAAAAAGCTGACATGATATGAGGATTTAAAGAGTGAACTGCAAAGACTCTGGCACAAGCCAGTAAAGGTGGTCCCAGTGGTGATTGGCACACTGGGTGCAGTGCCTAAAGACCTTGGCCTGCACTTAAACACAATCAGTGCTGACAAAATTACCATCTGGCAGCTGCAGAAGGCCACCTTACTGGGATCAGCATGCATTATTCGCCGATACATCACACAGTTCTAAACATTTGGGAAGTGTCTGGTGTGTGATCCAATATAACAGCCAGCAGAGTGTCTGCTGTGGACTCATCTTGTTGTGTTTCAAATAATAATAATAATAATAATAATAATAATAATAATAATAATAATAATAATAATAATAATAGATTCTTACCCACCTCTCCTCAAGGCACGTTACAACAACATGGGTAAAAGCAAATAACTAGCATTAAAATTATATGAAATACACATATCAAACACACACACACATACATACACACATATGCCTGAAAGTAATTTTATAAACACAATTTTTAATAATTTTGTGCATAAAACCATGTTTGCATACACTAATGCACCATCAGAGAGCAAAGGTGACCTCTTCCTTCTTGCCATCCATGTCCATTTTTTAAATATGTCAGAATTTCGGATAAGAGATGCTCAACCAGTATCTGTATAAAGCTCATTCCAGACATAAAATAAAAAGCATTAACTGTTTCTTTTTATTATAGTAATAAAGACAATGCATGTTTTAAATCAGTGCTCACAGCTACATATTTTATACTAAATTGTAAACTTTAAAAAGACATGTCTATCAATAATTAAGAGTGTGAAATATTTCTCTTTTCAATCTGCTATTATCTTCTCTACAGCAATAAAATAACAATACCTGTCTAACAATGCAATCTTATTACATGCTTGCTTAGAAGTAAGTCTCCTTCAGTTAATGGATGCTTTCTTCCAGATATGTGGAAATAGATTGCAGTCCTAGACAGGGGTTCAATACTTTATAAGTGCAGACATGAAGATCCAATGTATTTCTTTGTAATTTCTATTCTCTCAAGTAGAAGACGACAATACAATTTGAAGAGCACAAACCTGACGTGTTTGAAACGTTTTGCTTGCTGAAAACAAACTCACCATCTTATAGTCATCTGCAAAACACAAGAAATGCAATAAGAAAAGCAAAACCAGAAAAGTGAGCCTGTTGTCAACTTCAAGATTGTTGTAAGATGGAAAGTTGTTGTCTGTAAGTTCCAGTTGAATGTTAATTTTGAAGTTATTCAACATTCACCAGGAGTTTCCCCAGGACAGTAGCAACAGTAATGGCACAATCCCCAAATAATTTACAGGAGATTTATACAGTTGGTCATCCCTATCCACAGAGTCTGCATTGCATTGAAAATATTCCCTAAATGGTAAATGGTAAATTACAAAAGGAAACCTTGATTTTGCCACTTTATATAAGTGACAGCATTTTACAAAGCCCCTGGTATTTGATTCTAGAATTCTAGGACATCCCTCTTATCCCCCTTCACATTTTGAGGGTTTGTATATTTGAGGGCATTGCGGTGTATTTTGAGCCCTGCTTTATTGTTTATATTTTTATATTATTGCATCTCACCAATAATCAAATAGCTAATAACCTAAACTTCTATTGTTGTTTGTTGCTGTGTGCCTTCAAGTCATTTCTGACACATGGTGATGCTAAGGCAAACTTATCATGGTGCTTTCTTGGTAAAATTTGTTCAGAAAGGGTTTGCTCTTGCCTTCCTTGAAGCACCGGGATTGTGGCGCAGCTGGCTGAGTGTCAGCTGCATTAAGATCACTCTGACCAAAAGGTCATGAGTTCGAAGCCAGCCCGGGCTGGAGTGGGTGTCCAGCCATTGTGTAGCCCGTTGTCGACCTTTGGAACCCGAAAGACAGTTGCATCTGTCAAGTAGGAAAATAAGGTACCACCTTGTGTGGGAGGCTAAATTTAACTAATTTATGAGACCATAAAGAAAAAAGACTCCGGGGAATGTGGAATGCGGAAGAACTTCATCGGTGTCGCTGATGGACGATGAAAAGCAGCAGCTCCCCTGGCGGCCAGAAAAAAGTTAAATAGCCTCAGTGTATTTGTGTGTTAAACGTTGTTTGTCAAACTGGCATTGAATGTTTGCCATATATGTGTTGACTGTAATCCGTCCCGAGTCCCCTGCGGGGTGAGAAGGGCGGAATATAAGAACTGTAAATAAATAAATAAATAAATAAATAAATAAATAAGTGTGACTTGCCAAGATCGCCCAGTGGATTTCCATGTCTGAGGGCAGTTCCAGCACTTTAATGTGAGTGCAATCAAGTTTTTAAAAATGCAATTGCACTCACATTGAAGTCCACCACCCCCCCCCCCCAGATAGCATGTGCTTTTGTGGGGGGGGGGTGTCCACATGCCCTGCTGGGCTTTCTGGCAGGGCACTGGAACAGAAAATATAACCCCTTAAACCAGCCTTTAAAAAGAAAAATAACTCACCTGGCAGCCATTTCCCCTTCTCTGGAGTTCTCCTGGGTCATACCAATAACACACCAAGGGGGGGGGGGCAGGAGCGATTTTCTTCCTCCCCCCTCTCTCTTGGCGCATCATTGGTATGACTCAGGAGAGTTATGGCTGCCAGGTAAGTTATTTTCCTTTTTTAAAGGCTGTTTTAAGGTGTTTGGGGAGGGGGTGGGGCTGTGTACCCAAGGCCCTGTGTAGGTGGGCTCTGGAAGTCACATGGCATGATCCCCGGTCCCATCTACACAGCCCCCGCAGCAGAAGACATGGGTCTTCTGAAAGACCTGTGTCTTTTCAGCAGTCAAATAATCTTGGCACGAAGCAGAGATTTTTTGCTTTGTGCTGAAAGCATTCATGTTTTCATGGGGCATCATCTAGATGCCCCACTTGAAGAAACGAGAGAGCATGAGTTTTAGGGCCTGTCTGGATGGCCCCTGAGTGAGGATAAGAACTCTGGTCTCCCAAAATTCTAGTCCAACACTCAAACCATGATACCATATTAGCCCTCTGAAACTTTAGGGTTTACTAAATGATAAACTATTTCTTTTTCATCCATTCTAAATTGTTGTGTGTCTTCAAATCATTTCCAACATACAGTGAATGTATCATGGAGGTTTCTTGGCAAGATTTGCCGATTCAATCAGCTATCACCTCTTTGAATGGTAATAATCACAGACCAGGCATGTAGTCGGGGGGGGGGGCTTAGGAGGCTTCACCACCCCCCCCCCCACGAAATTCTCATGGTGGTCCGCAAGAAGGCCTTACTGGTGCATTATTTAAACTGTTACGTTTATTCATATCATGATCTGATCACCATGCTCAATATATCCCATATGCATGGGGCTACTGGGGTAACGATACGAAAGATTTGCTAGGGTAGACCCTCTTTCGCTCAGACTCAGCCCCCCCTCCTGAATCAAACTCAGCCCCCCCCCCCCCCTCCTGAATCAAAATCCTGGCTACGGGCCTGTCACAGACCAAAACCCCAATCCAATGTAGTTCATTTTCTGGTTTGCTGTATTATGGTTGGTGTGTGACTGGTGAGGTTTGTCACATGAAGCATCAGTAGAACAAAAATTAGTTCAATATGTAATAGGCAATAGTATTAGTATCCTCCCAACAAGATCAAATATGTTTTGAAAGTATTGGGAATGTGGCAGCATAGTTTTAAAATGGGAAAAAAGCATTCCTCCAAAAGTCACTATGCAATGGGATCTGCATACATTGTGATACAACAAGGTAACTGGTCTATTAATTAAGTAAAAAAATACACAAGGAGCTCAAAACTATCCCTTTTTATTTCTTATTTATTTTATTATTTTATTTCTTGCTAAGCTCCAAACCAATTACAATACTGAGCTGCGTGAAATATAGTGGATTACGCTTTTTACGAGCTTGACCTTGAGACAGGACATACTAATTTTGTAGAACAATTTTGTTCTACTAGAAAACAAGGAAAGAATGATGTGTCTTCAATCGGTGGCTGCCCCTTTTAGAGTCGGCTTGTTCCACTGAGTCCCTCTGATCACCATAACCTCCCCCCATCCAACCCACCCGCCCCCTCTTTCTGTGCTAGGTGTGAAATCATAAGCATATGGAAGGCAGTCATGCAGGTGTCTTTCATAGCTATACCTGCCACACTGTGAACCCACCATGTCTCTGGCCCCGAGGAGAAGTTCTCTTTCCTTTCAGCAAGATTATGTTTTAAAAAGCTGACTTTTAAACCTCTTACTGAATTTTTTAATGGATTAAATTCATCATGTCACCAGCTGCTGTGCAGCTAATAGAGCCATAAAACACTGTATTAAAGGATTACCCATGCAAAATTTCCTCTTGCGCTAATGTGAATTTTAATACTTTTAACATTTAGTTGAGATGGGAATGTCCAAGAACAGCTTGTTCAATAGGTTGTTCTATAAAATTAAGTTCCTCAGCTCATCACAAATGCCAGGACTCCATTAAGTTAAAATTTTACGGAGAGGCTAAGATGATTCACTATATAGCATTTGCAGGGAGGGTGGCAACATCTGCTTCTTCATTAATGCTTCTTGGAAATAAAAAGAAGAAGAAAAGAAATATATGAGTATCATGACCACAGCCTGAACAAATGAGTGGGCTACTTACAAACTGGGCAGTCACATTACACCCCTGTGTACATTTGGATATTAATAGGAACAACATGAAATATTGTTTTCTGCATATAAATTACAAATCAAGGTTTGCTCCTATTTGCTTTGTGCTGCAACATAAAATCAAGAACAGTGCTGCTGAAACAAATCGAAATGAGAAAATGTGAGAGATAGCAGACAAAAACTGAGGGGAAAGTCTACCTAATCACCCTTGTCAACAATAAAAGAAATTTGCAGTAACCTTTGCATACTTTTTTTGTCTATAACTCCAATCCATAAGGGATGTTTTCAGTAACCTCTGCAGGGAGAGCTTAAGAAAAAATATCTTTTTTATCTACAACTCCAATCCATAAGAGATGTTTATAGTGTGCCGGATGGAGAGCCTGGAAAAATTTGGGAGAATTAACAGTTTTTGTCAACTTGGCTAAAGGGTTATGGAAGTTGTCTTAAAAGATTATCTTTTTCCAAATTTGAATAGCAAGGAACTTAAATAAAACATTCGAGCTTCAGTTGGCCAGTGAAGCAACCTGAGACAAAGCAAGGTGAGTCGACCATGTCCATGCCTTGCCATTAAGAAGAGCACCGCCGCTGCCAACCTCCAGCCGTGTGACAAGGTACCAAAGATGGGGATTTTGTTCATTTGTTGATAATGGTTGAAAAAAACCATCAACTCCTTAATCAGTACAGTGGAGAGAAGTTGAAATCTGAAATATTTTGAGAGTGGACAAAAATGAAACTTGGATAACCCAGACAAGAAGAAGACTTTGAGTCCTTCTGTAGCTCTTCAAAATTTGAGTTCAAGTTTGTGTATTCTGTGATGTTGCCAAAGCTCAATTAGGATTGAGCCAATGGATACTCCACCTCAGACATCAGAAGAGCTGCAAGACCAAGAACAAGCCACGAGAGTAAAGATGAAGATCCACCCAGAGGAAAAGTGTTCCTGCCATACATCAAGGGAACCACTGACCGCATAGGGAAGCTGATGAGGAAACACAACATACAAACAATCTACAAACCCACCAAGAAAATCCAACAAATGCTATGTTCAGCAAAGGACAAGAGGGATCCTCTCACCTCTGCAGGAGTCTACCGTATACCATGCAGCTGTGGACAAGTCTACATAGGAACCACCAAACGCAGCGCACAGACACGCATCAAGGAACATGAAAGGCACTGCAGACTACTTCAACCAGAGAAGTCAGCCATAGCAGAGCACCTGATGAACCAGCCTGGACACAGCATATTATTTGAGAACACAGAAATGCTGGACCACACCAACAACCACCATGTCAGACTACACAGAGAAGCCATTGAAATCCACAAGCATGTGGACAATTTCAACAGAAAGGAAGAGACCATGAAAATGAACAAAATCTGGCTACCAGTATTAAAAAACTCTAAAATTATAACAGCAAAACAACAGAGAGGAAACAACCAGGCACAGATTAACACCTCCCAGCAAGAGACTTTCCCAGGCTCAGGCAGGCCTTCAAATGCTAATGAAGGTGATCAGCTAAACATTCACACCTAACTGCAGCAGGGAAGAGCTCCTTGCCCCACCCCAGCCATTCCAGAGATATATAAACCCATTGTCCTAATTCCAACAGACCTCACTACCTCTGAGGATGCTTGCCATAGATGCAGGCGAAACGTCAGGAGAAATGCCTCTAGAACATGGCTCTATAGCCCGAAAAAACCCACAAGAACCTAGTCAATTAGGATTGTTATTTATTTTCACCTCCAGATAAGTTCCTCACCTTTGATAGCAATATGATCTTTCACATCCTGGGAGTATCAATACAGATCAATAAAAAATCATCTATTTTGTTTTTGATAAGAAATTACTAAATTGTAGACTTTTTAATGAGTCAAATAAGGGAGAAAGTGAATCTGTCAGATTGACCACTGAAATTGTTTTCAACAACTAGCATAGATTGAGCTTTAGGGAGTTGATAAGATTGAATCTGGCACTATAAAACCATTTATTTTGTCTCACACCTCCATCTGCACTTGCTACTCAGGCATAAAATTAACTGTCAAATTGCTGGCTTTAAACTATTATTCTTGAGTCATATTTATTCTCTCGTTATGAAGGACCACATTGTGACCATACAATTAAGTTCTTGTCTTTTTACACAGGCTTGTTGCAGTTTCACACCCTTCTACTTCTAGGATCTGGTACTGAAGATCTGCACATGCAAGCAGTGTCTAAAACTAATATGAAAGCATCTTCTCCTAAGTTATGCACATATGGTTCAACTTTGTCTTCTTCATGTATAAATCAGTGTTAGAACTGAGTCTTGCCAAGCACCATAAAATTACACAGAGATCTGTATCTACTTGGCTACCAGTAATACAGCAAATTCTGCCATCAATTTTCAGTGAGTTTAACTTTCAGCTCACTATCCAGAGAAGAAAGAGAAACATCCACCTCTCTGTATTCACTTATGGTAAGGAATACACTAACAAAGACAAATTCAACAACTGATTGGCTGCTGGTTGTTGGTTATTGGTGGTTTATGTTTTTATGATGTTCTGTATGACTTTTGTTTTAATTTATTGTAATGCAATGTATTTTGTTGTGCTATATTTTAACTCTGTTTTATTGGACTTAGTCCCCATGTAAGCCACCCTAAGTTGATGCTATTATTAAGTTGTTGCTGCAATAATAATAATAATAATAATAATAATAATAAAGAAGGCCCAAGCACTGGAAATAGTTTTTAGTTGAAAATGCAGTCTATGAAAATAAGATGTTCTTTTGTGTTATATTTGAAAATCCTGGCTTTAGGTAGCCAAAAATTGTAAAGTGGCTAAATCAAAGTCATATAGAAATGTGGAATGACAATCAATACAGTAAATGCAGGCAAATGGCCA
Source organism: Anolis sagrei (assembly GCF_037176765.1). Classification (NCBI taxonomy): domain Eukaryota; kingdom Metazoa; phylum Chordata; class Lepidosauria; order Squamata; family Anolidae; genus Anolis; species Anolis sagrei. Next base: position 84,635,955 of record NC_090024.1, read on the forward strand.
AACAGTTGTGCAAATACAATTCATCATTTTCTAGAAACACCACTTCCCAGCACAAATGGAAACACCAACAGATCATGCATTTGTGATTTTTTGAACTTGTATAATTTTTATATGCTGCCTGAGTATGCAATCAGCCCTTACTCTCCATGGATTCTGTATCCAATGGGTTCAACCATCCATGGTGGGAGCCCCTGTTGGTGCAATGGGTTAAACCCTTGTGCCAGCAGGACTGAAAACAGGTTGAAGGTTCGAATCCTGAGTGAGTGCAGATGAGCTCCCTCTATCAACTTCAGCTCCCCATGGGAGGACATGAGGGAAGCCTCCCACAAGGATGGTAAAACAGCAAAACATCTGGGTATCCCCTGGGCAATGTCCTTGCAAACGGCCAATTCTCTCACACCAGAAGCAACTTGAAGTTGCTCAAGTCACTCCTGACACACAAAAAAACACCCATGATTTGAAAATATAAAAAAAATCGCAAAAGCACATGTTGATTTTACCATTTCCAATAAGGGACAGCCTTTTTCTAAGTTATCCATGGATTTTGGTATTCATGGGGTTTTGGAAACAAACCTCAGCACATACCAAGAGGCCATTATATATGCTTCCAGTTATCTATATGCAACACGGTAGCTCTATATAAACCAGAATACCTATTTATCTGGATATTTTGGAGAAATGTCTTCCATCCAAAGGATATATTGCAATAATACACAAGAAGATATATTCTCACAGACAAATTGAATAAGGAGGTGCCAAGTCACCATTCTTTTCTTTTGCATTGCCCCTTCTGCCCTTAAAGCAGTAGCATCTCTGTGCCACAGACAATTTCAGATCATACATACAATATTATTTTAATTATTTTACCTTTAAAAAGATATGAGCGCTTGTTTATGATTACCAAGGTTCAATAGGAAAGAAGACTACTGAGCTCCTGTATTTTGTCCCAGCTGAATTTCCCCACAGCCCCATATTTTGTTCTCCATGTGTATTACTGTTCTGAGTGCCTGTCATTTCTTATCAGAATGGGGAAAGCTAAAGAGATAATATTTCAATAACATACTGGCCTGATCATAAAATAACTCAATGGAAATATGTAACTGCCGCAGGCAACTCAGCAGGATAGTCAGGAGTCAGATGATGTCTATTCTTTGGCTTTTTTTTATATAGTTACATTTTCTGTTATATCAGACATACCCTCGAGTCTTAGTTATGCTTTTATTCAAAAAGGAGAACCACAAGTATTAAGAGCTACAGAACTTATTATGATATATTACTGTAAAGAAATAAAAGTTGGTGCCACGATAGCATATTGATAAGGACAGGCCTGCCACATTAATTGACCTTTCTCGTCTCATCCACCAGGACGGAGGACTAGGCATCCTTGTTGCTAAGGAACAGGGTCAATGCTTTCAGGCCTGAAATTCACACGCATACAAAGAAAGAGCAAGGGATGCAATCTTCTGAAACAAGGCAAACAGTTGACAAAAGAAAAGTATTTCTTTTTTTCCCTCCCTCCAGAGGCTCCCCCCCCCCACTCTCTTAAGCCTTGCCGATTCCCCGTAAAAATTCAGCAAACAATCAAAGATATTGAAAAGCCATGATCCCGTATTGTGAACGCACATGTGGAGAAAGCTTCGAAAATGTACACACCTTGGTTCAATTTGCGTGGAAGGCTTTTTTAGGGACTCAGATTTTAGGAGCAGAGGCTTCTGTTTTCTATGCAAGCTTTTTTACATGCTCTCATAAACATTACTGCTTGCTGTTATATTAATGACAAGGCTGCAGGCTTCAAAATGGCTCCGAAAGGTCAAAGCGGAGAGAAGTTTATTCCTCCTTTCCTCACTGTGAAGTATGGAAAAGTCAACACTTCATTTAAAGCTTCATAAAGACCATGGAACAATAGTATATATACCTGTGGTTCTTAACCTTCTTTAAACCAAGTACCACTTGAAATATTTTTTGTGACCGTGGACATTTCAAGTTTTCAAACTGGAATGCAATAAATATTTCATTAAAATTGTTCTTTGGGGTCCTCAAATTTAGAAAGAAGAGAGAAATAGATAAATTCACACACTCCTATGATATTTATTAAAATGATCCCATGTATCCACACCATAATTAACAAAAAACAATAACAGCAAACAGGGAAAACTGTCATAGCTATGTAACAGGAGACAAGGCAAAGCTTGGTGTAAGCAGTAAGAGTGTGTAAAATGTTGTTTTTAATTCATTTTTTGGATCAAATGTGTTAGATTCATGCATATGAATTGATATTAGAAACATGCAGGAAAGGTGGGAGGAATTTAAGAATTGCAACACTCACAAATTGTTTTCATTAAGATTCTGTAATATTCGGATGCCTCCCAAGATCAGTTTAATTTTCAGTATAAGCATTAAGCAACTTAGGTAAAGCTAAGAAAACATAGTCTTTTAAAAACAAATCTTTTTTCTTTAACCTGATCGCCAAAACTAGAGGCACTGGAGATGGGACTAGCAACTTTAATGGGCAAGAGACTGAGAACACAGCATTCGTAGAAATGTAGTTTGGGAAGGCCCCTTGTGGCAGATAATGCAAAGGCCCTGCCCTAAACTACATTTTCCAGAATGCAGTGCTCAGCATCAGAAAGCCGCCATGACACCAGCAATTTAGAGTCAGTCTAATAATAATGAATAAAATTGTTGCATCTGCAAAGAGGACTATGGTAAGTAAGTAATAGTATAACTCTGCCAAACTGAAGCTATGTGGTTGCGTGTCATAAAGACAGACATTCAAGGGGATTTCTGTTGTCCCTTTTTGGGGGCAAAAAATGTTTTTGTCTAAACTTTTTAAAATCCCCAAAATTCTGTGAATCTTTCTGAAACTTTTGGGGATTGGTGCCCTGCTTATTTTGTGCATTGTAAATAAAATTCAAGTAGATATCTCTTGTAGTTTTAAAAAATGTTGTTTATAAAAATTTCAAAAATTCAACAAAAATCAACAAAGTTCAGCCCACATTCTGAACTTTGGTGGGCTAACAGTGGTAAATGTGTTCTACCATTGTAACAAGTTTCACTCCAATAGCTTTAAGAATGAGGGCAAAAGGACCCCCTGCAGCTTCCCCAATTATAGTAATTATGCACAATTACTATAACAAAATAATTACAAGTTTTTGTTGCTCTTGTTATAGTAACAATTTTTCACTAATTATACTTTAGAAACACTTCAGAAATGAAATGTCAGCACACACACACCCAGTTTTGTAATGACTTTTGAACCATTTTCTTTTGGATCGCACATCCCTAGTAAGAAGCAATTAATGAAATACACACTTTCTGTATTAGCCAGGAACATTCTCTCCTACTGCCAATGCTTAACGCCCTGCCTTCAATCATTCATCCCTTCTTTTTTAAACCATCCTTCAGTGATCCTCTTTTCATATGCCTCAATGGCATCACTTGAGTTAGTGTTACCCCAATGTAGTAGCTCATGGAATCAACTTCCTATCCCTAGGCAGACAGGCACCCTGCAGCTTCCATATGTAGAAGCTGCTCAGGGAGGGGGAAATATGGCCTTGGTTGTCTCCCCCCTCTACTTCTGGGGCCCTACAGAATTTCAGAAGTGCAGAGGAGGAGGACGCAACTGCCACTGCCCATTGTGCTCAAGGAATTGAAGGGAGGGATAAAAGTTACTATGCACATGTGCCATGCCAGATCTTTTGACCATGTCACATCTACTGCATGTTGTCTGTCCTGCCTTGCCCTCTGCCAGTGCGAGTGGTGAGACTCCACCCTCAGCAAGTTGGAGCTGGACTGGTGGAATTAAAGGGATTCCACTGCCATCTTCTGAGAAGATTTCTCTGGTGGTGGTGATATCGCTTTCATAGCTGTAAAACAAACTCTAAAGAGATAATGTGGTGATCCCCACTTTATGGCAATAGTTACACAAATGATGTCAGTTTCCAAAGAACCATGGTGGAGAGCCACTGATAATATATCTCTGTCAGTGCATGGAAAAGGGCACAGACCAGGAGCATATTGCCCTGTCAAAGCTGCTGGACAGCCATAGAGCTCTAGGAGTTCTTGGCCATCATCGGTGCCCCATATTTACATCAGTAGAGGTGTCCATATGGCTGAAGGGGGGGGGGCAGTGATCACTTCTCCTCCCTAGTTGTGCAAGTACCTCTGCTGATGTCAACACAAGGCACCCATGACAGCTGGGCGATCTTCTGGAGTTGTTCAGCAGTCTGGGAACAATGATGATAACAGGAACTGTAAGGTGACAGTCCTGCCAGACTGAACTGGTTTCAGCATGGTTGGAACATGCAAACATTGCCCTACTGCTGGTGTGGGTCAGTGATGGAGTGTGTTGCACCACCTTTGAGGCCAGTCAGGAGCATTACTACTCCAAACTGGACACAGATTAAGTGGCTAATGTCAATCAAAATATTTATTTCGGTCATTGACCAGCACAGGAAATAGTGTCACATTTCCAGACAAACCTGGCATGTTTGGTACATTAAAAATATAAATATAACTACTAAAAACACAATATGGATGAGGGAGCAGAAGGGAGAACAGGGTAAAAACATACAATGCCCAGATCCATCACCAAATTGTAGATTCAGGGAAGAAGATTACTGGACACACAGTTGACTTTTGGAATTAGTCATTCCCTGGCGGATTTTGTATGCTGCTGCACAGAACTTTGCGACATTCTAGGTTGTAGCTGAATTAGTATCTGCAAGTAGCAGGGAGGTATAAAATTGTCCTGAATGGCCTGGGTGCTTGTCTATCAGAGGTAAGATAAGCCTGGCACGGATATCCCTGTAGAACGGGCACTGAAGGAGCACATGTTCTATTGTTTCTACATGACCCGAGTCACAGGGGCAGAGCCTCTCTGGGAAAGGGATCTTCCGGTAGCGGCCTAGTGGCTAATGTAGAAAAACCCTAGATTCCCTATTTCAGTTTTTGTGGTCTCCCGTCTCCTAGTAAAAATGGATAAATGCCTTCATTTATCTAAAGGTTCTTAGTTCCACCCTGTTGTATGCAGTCATCAGATAATGTGCACACCCATATGAACTGGTGCTCTGTGTTCTTACTTTAAGCAATAAGGCAAGCTCTGCTAGATCTTCCATCACCCCATTTCCCTATAATAGCCAAACAGATGCTTGTGGAAGGTCCACTTAGGCTATCATGCACCTAATAGCCCCCTCTACTGCCATATCCTTAGATCTTTATGCCTTGGCTATGCACACAGCAAGATCTATATCTGGTTCTTCCTCAAATTGGCTGCTAATTTGAATCAAGCAAGTTCAGTAAAATTCATTGTAAAAGAAGACAAGTTAGAATTCATCAGCACCCCATTCCTTTCAGCCGTTTGAACTAAACTGGCAGACACCTGCCTGAGTCCAATGTTAATGGGTTGTAGCAGGTAAATTAGCACATCTGAATCTGTCCATGTGGAATTCTGGGCCTGACGAAGTGTTTAGGCACCTCCTTTACCCTTCAACGTTAAAAGCCTTTGACATTCACACAGAAGACAGCAAGAGTGTAATTAGCAAATCTGTTTTCCGGATGACAGGAAGAAGAATGAGAGATACCAACAGCAGATTTGGTACCAATATGCATTTGCCATCCCCCATCCATCTAGCTGCATTTTATAATAATGCTTTACTCCGTGAAGTAAAGTTATTCTTTAAGAAGGCAACCGTTCCTGCCTTTGGATCATCACATGCCTTGTTTGATCAGACTTCTGCAAATGTAGTATCTTTTGTCTTGCACCACTTTGAAGTCTGTCAAATTGAAAAAGACATGTTTTAATAAACCACCAGAACTCTCTGAACTGAAAAGTATGGAGTAATGCCTTGGTTGGTAGATTTTATATATCTATACTGAAGAGTGCTGGATATAAACAATGAGATCAGAAGGAAAGAAAATGGAAAAAAGCAAAGCAATAATTAACTTAGCAGTTGCAACTCTCAAAACTGTTGCTAGGTGATGATACGGAAATTGTGACATTAATGAGCTGTTTAATATATGTGATTTTAAAAAAGTATTATGCTAGTGCAAAATACAGGAACTAGAACTGAATTTCCTGATGTACTGCAGTTTAGTCATTTTAAACCAGAATCTCTGAATGTCCTATTTCTTGCTGAGACTTTCCTTTTCAAAGTTACTGATGTACAGTAATTAACACATCGCTGGGGCTATCCCAAGACGCTTTGCTGCCTGAGGTGGAAAACCAAAAAGTATACGCAAGCGCGCACACACACACACCTCCCCTATCAGTTAAGGTGTACAATATCCAAGGCCAAGCTAGTTTGGCACCTGAGGCGGAAAACTCCACAAGCACTTGTCCTCCCACTTCTCTGGAGGTAAAAATACTGAACAATAAATTAATAATGAATACACCCTTAGTTTTGGTGAGATCAAAAGTCTGACAGCTGAGGCAGATGCTTAATAGTGAAGCTAGAGCCTTTCACCACCTTCATACAAACCACTCTTAATTTTTTATTGTTTTAGCATGAAAGATGTGATGAATAAGAGACTTCTAGACAAGATACTTAATCTGAAATTGCCCTGCTTTACTCTTTCAAATGTTATAGTTTTTTTAATGCAGCAGTAGAACAACATCTTTGAGAGACCTATCTGGAACTATTATCAAATATCCACTTTCTTTTCACATTTCTAATGAGGCTGGTTATGACAACAGGTTCATGGTCCAAAATGTTTGGGATTTCTATTTCTGAAATAAAATGGGCACATAGGAGAGAGACAACAGGAAAAAGCATAATTTTTCTTGTGCCTCTCAATTTCCCCAGAAAAATTCTGTCATTTCTTTTCTCCATTTATTCATATTCTCAGATAAGGATGGAGAGAGACAGACTAGTTAAAAATGGCTGGGGTATATTTGCAGAAGGGAATCTGCTAGACTGAAAAGGGCAGATATTCGTCTTGTGCATTTGTATAAAACCGCTATCCGTTTCTGTTTGTTTCATTCATAAGGCTCCTGTTTTTGTTTTTGAGCACCTCCCGTAAACAGGCACCTTTCTGAATTGGTGTTTTTGTTCCGCGGCCAAAAATACGATAAAGTTTGGCCAATTGGCAGCAATGGGCAGGCTTCCTCAGGCTCCCCTTTCCCTCCGTTTTAGGACTAGAGGGGTGAAAATCGCCACACATGGAGGGCGCATCTATCACTTTTTGCCCACCAAGTTTTATGTTTGGGTCATCCTCCAATTTTTAGAGATTTTTTCTTTCTATAAATAAATCTCCTTTAAAACATTCCCTCTTTCCCCCTGCTGCCCCTGTTGCCCCAGCAACAAGAGGGGGGGCAGGGCAGGGCACCATTCCTTCCTGCCAAATGTCAAAGATGCTACACACGCCACACACAGAGCCCAGTGCCCAACCCCCATTATTTCACTTCTTCTTTAACTGGCAGCAATGGGGGGGGGGGAATTCCCCTCCCCTTCCCATCTTTTTTGGCAATGGTATGGTTTGTCCTTATATCCTTCATTACGATCTGGATTAAAAGCATCAGAGTTACTTAAAATACCACTCCTCCTGTGATGCTTTCCTCTCCATCTGCAAGAGAAAACTGGGTTTAAAGACAGGGGTTTTACCACGAAATACCACTATTTCTGTGATGCTTTCCTCTCCATCTGCAGAAGAGGCAAGCAGTGAGTGGGTGAGGTGAGGCAGGCAGCAGGCAAGGCGGATAGCATTCTCCTTCAATTGGCCCAACAAGCAGGGCTCAGAGGTAAATAGAACCGCCAATTCTCCTCCGGCCACTTGAGCACTACATGGGCCAAAAGGAAGGCAAGGAAATGGTATCCTCTCCCACTTTCTTTTGTTTCAAGGTTATTTTGGTATTGGGGGGGGGGTGTTTCATGCCCCTCAAATGAAACTAATGGAATGAAACAACAAATGAAACAGGACAAACAGGTACCACACACACCTCTAGTTGATATCCACCCTATGCCTCAGTTTTATAAAGATAATTGAACAAACCCACCTTTTCCTCACAGTGAGTGCATTTGTTCTTCTTAATAATTCTTGATGCCACATTGTTTAGCCGCAACTTACTTTATTGTCATTTTTCTGCCATGTTTCTTTGAAACATTCAATAAAAACAAGTTGCTATCTCAGTTTTCAGGGTTTTACTATCTTTTCTTGTTCGCCCAACCCTCCACACACTGCCAACACAAACACGCACATTGAGGAGATGCAGACATTGTGTTTTGCAAATGCCCCCACAAAGGTTTTATTTTGCAATATTTTGAAAGCAACCAACACGGTGATTTGAGGTGATGCAAATAATGGTAGTGGTGGTTTTAAAAATCTTTTTGAGTTGATAGTACTAAGCACCTTTGGTCAGTCCCTTTTCAAAAGTATCAGTAGATTTTCACAGTTCTCAAGCCATCCATTTTCACACATTCCAATTGTGTTAAAAAACAAAAAAAAATGCCTCTAGCCTTGTAAGTTTTCTGTTTTCTGTCTTATGCTGAGCAAGATCAACATGCCTGTTTTTACACACATCTCCATGGCCCATCAATAAAAATGTTTGCATGTCAGTAAATGGTATGATGACAATTTACAGAAGATAACTCTCAAATACACTAATAAGTAAGATTTTATTCACCACAGACTTCTGTACACAATGATGCAGGCTGTCAACCTGGCATTCTAAATAACTCTAAATAAATTGTTATTTTAAAAGAAGCATATTACACTCCTACACATCCCCTTTATTTCATAGTGAAAACAGAGCTAGATAAGTGAAAACAGAGCTAGATAAAAAAAAATTTCAAATGAAGTCGAATTGATCCATGCCAAGTAGTCTGTCTGATATAATCTACTTGTAAGGGCTTCGATGTCATACTAGAAGAATGAGGAGCTTGAAACAGCAAAGCCTCTAAATCAGGGGCAAGCAACTGTGGAATGTTCAGAGATTGCATTAGTAATGGAAATACACCGCATGCTCCCAGCTGATGTTTTGGAGTATTTCAGGGCAAATATTCTTTTAAAAGGAAATCCTTCAAACATGTTTTTGGTCCCTGGGGATTCCCTAGAGTGCATTTGGGGGCATTCTAGAACAAAATATATAATTTGTAAAATAACTGACCCAAAAGGAGCACTGAGAGCTGTAAACCACCTAGGGCAGTGGTTCTCAACCTGTGGGTCCCCAGGTGTTTAAACCTACAACTCCCAGAAATCCCAGCTAGTTTGTCAGCTGTTAGGATTTCTGGGAGTTGAAGGCCAAAACATCTGGGAACTCACAGGTTGAGAACCACTAGGGCAGTGATGGCCAACCTTTTGAGCTTGGTATGTCAAAATTTGCCAAAAAACCAAGCATAACTCAGGTGGGGTATCACTTTGAAGGGAAAAAAACCATAATTTCGTGATATTTATAGTTTAAATAATTATATTTATAGTTTAAATAATTATATTTATAGTTTAAATAATTATACAAAAATGTATATTTGTAATATATAACTGTATTTAATAAGCCGAAAACTATTTAACTTACCTGCTTAGTCTAAATTAAGATGGCTGCCGCTATTTCTACTTGTGGGAAACGGCACCCGTGGCACAGACCCTTGCCTCCCCCAGCCTCCCCATCATTTATCTCAGTAATGATGGTCAATTAAAAATCCATGACACCCCAGAACAGTAGATTGGATGATGGTTGCTGTGGTTATTTGGTTGCTGGTGATGGCAATCACAAGGCCCTTAGAGATGTGTTCCCCACAGCATTTTGCTGCTCCCTGCTCCGCCAGCTGGAAGTGAGGTCAAAGATCCCCTAACAGCCTAACCAGAATCCCAGAACTAGATGCTCTGTGCCAGGATTCTGTTGTTTTGGCCTACAGACCTCCGGCACAGAGAATCTACCCTACACCACAGAAAATGTTTCATCCTTGCCTACTGCACTTGGCTGTGTATCTCGGCATGTGGTCACATGCAGCCACATGTCATCGAAAATGTCCACACGTGTCAGTGCTGACACCCGTGTCATAGGTTCGCCATCATGGGCCCTAGGGGGCATGTTGCACCCACTGTAGCTCTTCCCTGCCCCAAGCGAACCTTTCCCTGGGCATAGAGTTTCTCAAAGTGTTGACACTGCTTACCCATGAGATCAACTTTTCCTAGAATTGACACGATTCTATTAAGGATATATTTATATTAAACTTCAATTTATCATAAAAGATCCAGTAGATTCTAACTTGTAAAGACCAAAGTTGAGTGGGTGAAGAGATGTGACACAGATGCCTCAGCACTTCAGAGAGGCCTCCAAGGAGAGGTCAATGCCCATCAAGTGATAGACTGACTTGTAATTACTCAGGAATGCTCAGCTTGAGTTGCTTGAAGAGGAGTTTCATAAATTTTGTGGCAGGTATTAGAGACACCTGGTTTCTCATCAAAACACCTTTCACAAGAACACCTTCCCTCTCCCCCTTCCTTGTCCTGATTTTTGTCTCAAAGGTAGGGACCCAAAGACAAAGCAAAAAAGGCAAGTAATCCAAAGCTATATAGATCCGTAGACAGGACTAATATGAAACAGAGAGTGAGTAGAGAGGCAAAAGATGTGACTTTACACATCAGTTAAGCACTTCTCACATTGACCCTGAAGTGTGAAACAAAATATTCTTTAATGATATTACTCAGGGTAACTAATATTATTGCAAGAAATAGATTTAATCCAATACCATTTTAAAAACTCAGAAGAATTTAAAGCAATCTAAATAAACATTTTAATGTGGTACTAAGGAGGAAATCCAGGGGAATAAGTACCAGAGAAAATATGTACATTATAAATTTCAGATTGAATATCCCTTATCTGAAATTGTTGGGTCCAGAAGTGTTTTGAATTTCAGATTTTTGTTTTGTTTTGTTTTGTTTTGGAATGTATCTATTTACATGTACATACATAATGATGTATCTTGGAGATGGGACATGATCTAAACATGAAATTCATTTATATTTCATTTATACCTTATACACATAGCTTGAAGGCAATTTTGTACATTATTTTCAATAATTTTATGCATGACACAAAGTTTGCATACTTTGAACCATTAGAAAGCAATGGTGTTACTATGCCAGCCAGCCATGTGGAGAATTTTCAGTTTTGAAGACTTTTGGATTTTGGAATTCTGGATACGGTATGCTCAACCTGTATTGCATTCAATAGCTTGTATCTTCCTGTGGCAAACCACATGTGGGATGGATTTTTGTGTATGTGCTTTGACAATCTCCATACTGTAAGATATCAGTAAAATTAGAAGGTCCATTCCAAGCTACCGTATATATGCAGAGTTTTCTAGCCCTTTTTTAGGCTGAAAAAGCCCCTCTCAGTTTATATTTAAGTCAAATATATTTATTATTTTACTCTGTTGTTGTTGTTGTTGTTGTTATTATTATTATTATTATTATTATTACATTTATTATTTTACTCTATTTATTATTATTATTACATTTACATTATTTTACTCTTATTATTTTATTACATTTATTATTTAATCTATTTATTATAAATAGTAAATTTATTATTTTGCTCTATTATTGTTATGACATTTATTATTTTGCTCTATTTATTATTATCACATTTATTAATTGACTCTTATTAGTATTATTACATTTATTATTTTACTCTGTTATTATTGTTATTACTCATTTTACATTATTTCACTCTATTTATTATTGGTATTGTTACATTTATTATTTTACTTTTTTATTATTGGTATTATTACATTTATTATTTTACTCTATTATTATTGGAAGGATATGTAAGCACATTTACATTGAAGAAGGTTAGAATAATGGTTTGATCAGAGTTAGACAATCTTATCTTAAATTACAGAGTTATGTAAATATTCAAAAACATTTAAGCAACTGATGCCTCAATTATTGTAATTTTATTGGTATCTATTTTTATTTTGAAATTTACCAGTAACTACTGCATTTCCCACCCTCAACTTATACTCAAGTCAATACATTTTCCCAGTTTTTTGTGGTAAAATTGGGTACCTCGGCTTATATTTGGGTTGGCTTCATACCTGATTTCAGTGGGTAGGTCATCAAAGCCAAGCTACACTGGGAGGGATACTTTGGAAAATTGCCTGTGGTGTGGCATAGACCATTTCTTAATCTACTTCTTACATTGAAAAGCAATGAGTACAGAGGGGTCTTACGCATTGAAGACCTTTTGATATATCCCAGTAAGAAATCAAAAACTACACCCTTGACCGGAGGGAAAATGAACTTGCATCTTGGAGTGTCCACTGAACTCCAAGATGCAAGTGTTGCATCACTATAAGCAAAATTTGATCCTTCCTACTAAGCCAAGCATTTGGTTCTTCCTACTAAACCAATGACTAGCTACAGCTACCCATTCTCAGAATAGAATCAAGCTGGTACTCTTAGACCCCTTCTACACTGCCATAATCCACATTATCTACTTTGATTTTGATTACATTAGTCTACACTGCCATATAAGGCTATACGGCTCCGGCCCAGCGTACCTGTCCGTACGTATCTCCTTCTATGTCCCACCTTGGAGTTTAAGATCTTCTGGGGAGGCCCTGCTCTCGGCCCCACCGCTATCACAAGTGAGGCTGGTAGGGATGAAGGACAGGGCCTTCTCAGTGGTGGTCCCTCACCTGTGGAACTCACTCCCTGGGGAAATTAGGTCATCAACATCCCTCCTCTCCTTCAGAAGGAAGCTGAAAACATGGATATGGGACCAGACCTTTGGGTAATCTGGCAGACTGACAAGGTAATGACGACCAGAATGTGGAAAGGACTATGGTAATGCTGAATGGACTTACGGATTTTAGAACTCGGTGAACGTTGGCCACTAGATTGGCTTTTTAGTTGTTATTGTATTAATTGAATGTTTTTAACTATTGTGGTTATTGTTGTTATGTATTTTATTGTTGAATTGTGGCATCAAATTGTGCCGGTTGTAAGCTGCCCTGAGTCCCCCCTAGGGGGTTGAGAAGGGTGGTGTAGAAGTGCCCTAAATAAATAAATATAATCAATTTCAAAACATATAATCTGGAGATAATATGGCGGTGTCGGTGGGACCTTAGCAATTATAATTGATTGTAGGGGAAGTGCTTTTAATATGAGCAATGGCCCCAATTCTCTTGCGCTTCCACAGTCCTGTCTGAGGGCTCCAAATTTCCGCATCAGCCTGGGGTGTGCCTCCCAGGAGTTCACTCTCAAGATGACTCTGGTAATGATTCTCTTGAGTGTTTTAATTGATATATTCTCCCCCTTGAATATCTTAACACAGTGTCTTAACACTCTCAGATCAACAGGAACCTCTGGGGGAAAGTCACAGTAAATTAAGTACAATTAGCAGAGCAAACATCAACACCACTTGCCTGCTTGTCTGGTAATTGTTTTAGTCAGCACTTATTATATGGACCATTTCTCAAGTCAGTGGTCTTTGAAAGTCATCATCATGATCCCAAGCCAGGGTAAGCAAGAAGTAAAAGATGACGTTTGGGAGAGACTGAAGGGTGTTCTTTTCCATTGTTAAGAATCTGAAACACAAATAATCCTCCAGTGAAATGTCACATCTTGGAGCTTATATGAATGCATGGCTCTCCACATGTCATCCAACTGTCTTCCATCTCAGCTATTGCTTGAGATGGCTTTGGCTGATAGGGTTGCAATGCAATAATAGCTAGGGATTTTGTTGATCATCTTTGTTTTGGGGACAGGAATTGTGCAGTCTTCTATAAGTTGTTGAACTGAATTTTTCATACACCAGAGTAGCCAGTGGTGAGGAATACTGGGAGTTGTAGTTCAACAATATGCCTTTCATTGTCCCAGTTAGGCAGGAACAGACCCAATTAATCTTCTGCCATCTCATTTTTTCAGCAGCTTTCAAAATGTCCCTGTTTCTCTCCCCTTTCCAATTTCCCCCCTTTGTCCTCAGCTTATTTCAATGGCTACAAGCTGAATTCAAAGTGCAGTAATAGTCTGCCCTCAGTTAACTGGGAAGAGAGGACAAAAAAGGGTGGAAGCATGCATTTCTCAGTGGGCACAGGCAAAAGCAAACTGACACCAAATTTGTTGTTTATGCCAAACCCCCTAATACAGTGGTTCTCAACCTGTGGGTCTCCAGATGTTTTGGCCTACAACTCAGATGTTTTGGCCTAACAGCTGGTAAACTGGCTGAGATTTCTGGGAGTTGTAGGCTAAAACATCTGGGGACCCACAGGTTGAGAACCACTGCTCAAATACAATGGTTCTCAACCTGTGGGTCCCCAGGTGTTTTGGTCTACAACTCCCAGAAATCCCAGCCAGTTTATCAGCTGTTAGGATTTCTGGGAGTTGAAAACCAAAACATCTGGGGGCTCACAGGTTGAGAACCACTGTTCTAATACAACCAAATCTTTGATTTACAACAGGTAATTCTCAAGCTACAATATTTGCCTAAGGAGGTGAAGAAACAAATTGACAGGTTGGGATTAACACCAAGGAATTATTGACTACAACACCAACCAAATATACAAATAACAGAGCACCCCTAATGGTCTTCCTCTGAGACCATTCAAAAGTATCCTCAATGAGCTACAACCAATTCTAAAAAATAGTACAGCCTTCCCACAAGGCAGACCTTTATCAACCTCCAAATCTCAAACAAACAATTGCACACTTATAACAGGATACATAACACCTCCTTCCACCTCTTGCCAACGCCTTCACAGGCTAAACTGGTGGGGACGAGAGACAGGGCCTTTTCAGTGATGACCCCTCAGCTGTGGAACTCCTTTCCCAGTGAAATCAGATCACATCCCTCCCTCCTGATCTTTAGAAAGAAATTAAAAACTTGGCTGTGGGACAAAGCCTTCACAGAATAACTGAGTGCAATAAATGTATATGAAATACCATATATACTTAAGTATAAGCTGACTCAAATATAAGCCGAGACACCTAATTTTACCACAAAAAACTGGGGAAACATTGACTCGAGTATAAGCCTAGGGTGGGAAATGCAGGAGCTACTAGTAAGTTTCAAAATAGATACCAATAAAATTACATTAATTGAAGCATATAGCTTCTCTTCTCTCAGCACAGCAACCCAGCCGGGTTACTGTGCCAAGAGAAGAGGCCACATGCCCTCGTCTCCTCCTCTCTTGGCACAGCGATCCAGCTGGGTTGTTGTGCCAAAAGGGGAAGAGGCACACAGCTGGTAAGGGACTCTTTCAGCCCTATGCCTTCCTGCCAGGACCCCCGCTTGAGTATAAGCCAAGTGGGGCTTTTTCAGCATAAAATATGTGCTGAAAAACAAGTCTTACACTCAAGTATATACAATAAGTGTGCTGAAAAACAAGTCTTATACTCAAGTATATACAGTAAGTGCAATCATGATTAGAATGGCTCCTGTACTTTGACTTTGGATTTGTGTGGTTTTTAATAACTGGTTTTAATGCACAGATGTGTTTTCTTAACTTTTATGGTTTAATGTATATGCTTGTTGTTTTTATATGTTTGTTCATATGGCATTGGATTGTTGCCAATTTGTAAGCTGCCCTGAGTCCCCTTTGGGATGAGAAGGGCAGAGTATAAATAGAGTAAATAAATAAAAGACTCTGCCACAAACCTAAATGTCAGCTCTGTCCCCAAATCCACTCTGGGAGCGATATTATAAGGAATAATAACACCATTCCCTCCCCAATTTTGGGGCACATCTTCAAAAAAAAGATGTGAAATATATTGTCTAGTTTGAACCATTGTGTAGAAAACATTCAATGGCTTTTTAGACTACATGTCCCATTATCCTCAGACACCAGATATTCTAGCTAGTCGACTGCAGTTTAAAATATCTTATGGTAAAAGCTTGGAGAAGGCTAGTAAAGAATGAACACAGCGATCCCATATTGTACAAATACTGTATTTACTTTGTAAGGGTGGACACCTTAAGAGTTAAAAATCTTGCCAAGTTCCTTCAGTTTCAGCCTGCCATGAAGACACAGAAGAACGGACAGGGGGGAAAAGTTGCTCAGAACAAAAAAGAATTTGCGTCCAGTGCAGACTTCACATACAAGATTACCCATCTGTTATTTGTAGCTCCTTTTTCATCACATAGGATTTACTGCATTTCTAAAGGACGATGTGTTAATTAAGTCACCTCAATGAGCATTTCCTTTTTCGCATAAAAGCTATTTTTTTTACTTAATCATGTGCAATGTCAAGCAGCTAAAAAAGAATATGTCGAGAGGTTTGCCCTTGATTAAAACATAAAAATGTGGTCATAAATATTTTTTTATTGGCTGTAATACCTTTGCTTTATTAGGCGGATAACAGACTGCTGGTTAACTAATCATGAAATATTAATTAAAAAGAAAAATATATGAGAAGGAGTTATTTCTGTTGTGTCTAGTTTTTTCCCTTATCATTAAAGAATAGAACTCTTACGTTTTGCTTCTCATGAACAAAAAAGTATGGCACTCCATTGCTCTTCCCTCTACCCCAGACTAAGTTGGCAGATCACAATGTACCCCAAACATGCAAACATATGCTTTTAAAAGGAATACCATTGAGATTCATCACATGAAACTGAGCTTAGGAGTTTCAATGAAATGTTTTAAGACCTGGTGGTGAAGGTGAATTTTGTTTTGCTTTTTGGAAACAGCAACAAGCCAGGTCACACAGGTGTGTCAATGGAAAAACAGAATGCTGGGCCACATAGTTCTTGGTTTGGCCCAGCAGGATTCATTTTTATACTATGTTGTCAGGTTGTATTTTTTTCCTTAGCAAGTGATCAACCATCTATATTAATAGACACAATAGTTAGCAATGGTCTTAATAAAGACCTTTGGTGTTCATCCATATATGGAGGGGGGGGGAGACACACCTCCAATTTAAAATGTTTCAAATGTTTAAAAACAATGTTTTTGTGTTTGGAAAGATTAGCCTGCTCTCCTTCTATTTTTATCAGTTTTACTAATTGAAGCAATGCTTTTGATACAAAATAAAGATTTTTTTCCCCTTAAATATACAAGAAATTACATGTTTAAACACAGATCTTTGCTCTTTTGTAATTAAACTCAGAAAACTTCGAAGTTTTTCCTGTGATAGTTTGGTCATAAAAAGAAATATCTTGATGCTAACCTCAGCCAGCTGTGAGCCAATATGCTGTAATGGTTTGGACATTGGACTAAAAGCCTAGGGCCCTTCCACACAGCCCTATATCCCAGAATATCAAGGCAGAAAATCCCACAATATCTGCTTTGAACTGGGTTATCTCAGATAATGTGGGATTTCCTGCATTGATATTCTGGGATATAGGACTGCCTGGAAGGGCCCTAGGGTTCATTCCCTACTGAGCTATGGAAACCCATTGGGTGATCTTGGGTAGGCCACATTCTTTCACCCTCAAAAGAAAGCTAAATCAGTCCTGCTGTGAACAGAAGTTGCCAAGAAAACACTATGATAATTTTGCCTAGAGTTATCGTAAGTCAGATACATCTTGAAGGCACACAACAAATAACAGTGGAATAGTAGAACCAATTGCCAAGATGGGTGATGGTGCCTCCCTTCTGAAAGTTCTAAAGTGGTAGCTGGACAACTCTCTGTCAAGGCTGCTCTACTGTATCAACCAGTATGTTTGACTATTTCCAAATTCCCCTCTTCTAATTCTATGATGGTACAATTCTTTCTCCTTCCTCCTCCTCTTTTTCTTCTTCTTTTCTTTTTTTTTTCTTTTTGCTCCACTGTACTGTCTGTCTTTTATATGAATGCTTGTTTACTCTCTAAAGCAAGATCTACTGAAGTGTGGCCCCAAAGGCAGAAGATTGTGGCCTTAATACTTCACACAAATGGCATATTCTTCAATATTTTGCAAATGAAGAGTGCTTGTAATGGCACTAATCCACTGGAGATGATCATAGAATCATAGAGTTGGAAGAGACCACATGGGCCATCCAGTCCAACTCCCTGCTAAGAAGCAAGATTGAGAATTTGAGTTTATTTTTATCAGAAAGTTTCAAATGCTATAAAATTTGAGAGTTAGAAAAGGCCAAGGTGACAAGTTTGCATATTTCAAATAATGGGTGGCAATTTTTAGTTGGGTTTTGGTCAAAATTTACCAAAAGGCAATAATTTTGAATGCATCCCTATGTTAACAAAGAATTCTGTTATACAGTATGTAGCTTTGCCTCCTAAAAATGCAGCTCCTTTCATATGGTTATTAGCAAGTGTACCAGAAGTGAGACTCATATGTGGCTCCCAATAGTCACCATATTCTGTCTAGGACTGCTAGGACATGTAATCCAACAGCTTCTGGGAAATCCTCGTGTTTCCCACCTCACATCTACATCTAAATCCAATTGTTGATCCCAACAAAAGTAATTTCCATGAATTTGCATCTACTTACTAAATTTCAACCTTACCTTCCATGCAGGCCCATAGCTGAGTTTGATTCGGGGGGGGGGGGGGGGCTGAGTCTGAGTGAAAGGTCTACCCTAGCAAACCTTTTGTATCGTTACCCCAATACCCCCATGCGTATAGGATATATTGAGCATGGTGATCAAATCATGATATGAATAAACATAACAGTTTAAATAATGTACCAGTAAGGCCTTTTTGCAGACCACCATGAGAATTTCGGGAGGGGGGGTTAATTGTACACAAAAGAACATTACATAGGTACAGTGTTGCTTTTCCAGTACTTTCCCCACAGAACTGGGTTTTTGAGTTCTGCTTGTGTCAGAGAAATGACCATTTTATAATCTTACTTTCTGATTTAACAAAAAAGATCGAGTTACTATAAAAAGCCATTACTCCCAGACCTCTTTATGTAGTACAATATTAAGTACACTACAATGTTGAGTCCCAGGTGGAATACAATACTGTAATTCAATTGAGAAATCCTGCTAATGTTCCACACTGTAAGAAGATAGCTTAAGGGTTTGGGTATGTGGTAGTGAATCTCTCAGCCTTGGGACTGAATTACAGCCTCGCTCTTCAATCTGACTCTCCTTACCACAACAGGACTTATATGTTGCTTGTAATGATACCTGTAAAACAATTATGAATATCAGAAAAGAAAAGAAAAGTCTTGTCAAATACAGTTTTCTTTCCCACCAGGAGAATAATGTTGTTCAGGGAGAATGAAGACTACAATGAATATGATGACAAAATTAGAGAATATATAGCACAGCGAGGTTTGATGATAATAATAATAACAGTTACAAAGGGTGTTAATCCCAATGAATTGTTTTCTCCAAGAAGTTGTTCTCAAATTCACAACTATAAAAATCTTGGGAATCATAAATGTCTGCTAAAGACAATATAACACAAAAATATGATGCAGGACGAGTATCTGCTTCATTGCCCTATTACAAAGCTTACACTCACACACATTCACATATATTCTTCCTCCTGGCATGGGCAAAACATTTTAAATTCCAAATACCAGAAAATAGAATGAAGCATGTAGATTAGATGGTTGTATTCAAATGTAATTAATACAAGTTGACAATCCTTTATCCAGAATTCCAAAATTTTAAATACTCCAAAATTGTCCACATGGGTTCCTGAGACAATGCTGCTTTGGCTTTCTGTTTGCTCAGTGTGCACAAACTTTTGTGTCATGTACATTATTTAAAATATTATATATAAATGGCTCAATAAATGCAATCAGGTATATATGAAATATCAATGAATGTTGTGTTTACACCAGAGTCTCCTCTCCAATATATCTAATTACGTATGTGTATGCAAATACAAATATTCCAAAATTTGAAAAAAAATCTAAAATCCAAAACACTTTTGGTTGCAAATATTTTGGATAAAGGATACTCAAAGAGTATATATGTATATACACATTTTGGAAGTGAATGTTATAGTTCATGTACAAAGAATTGATATCTGCTGGTTCAACTCATCCACATACACTTTAACATTTCACATATTTCCCTTCTTCTAAGCAGTCTAGAGTAGAATACATCAAAGTAGTTAAAAACCCAACAAGTGTGTTGAGAAAGTAGTAGAGGCAAATGTCTAGATTTGTTATTGTGTGAATTCAAACTGCTGCTAACATATGGAACTTGGTGTTGATTCGTGTATGGGAGAACTACAAATCCAGCATCCATTTGTGTAAATGGCTCTTCAAGAAGAAGAGATAATTAGGGGAAAGTCTACTTATTCACACATATCATACTGTCTGGACAAAAACAGAACAAATCTAAGGCAACTGACAACCTGCTTCTCACTGTGAATTAGATCAAACTGCTGAGTAAATGATTAAAATATTTTTACAAATATCTTCCAGAACAATGTTAATCACAAACATCTTCATCTAGGTTAGGCGTGTTCATCTGTGGAAAATGAAAGGACACATTCGCCCTCAAGGAGACCTTCAAGGGCTGTGTCCCCCATTGCATCTGCTCCCATAGAAAAAGGGAGATGCATATTTTGGGTCTTCCTTGGTTCCTAGAAGTGAATTTTGAGGCAAAACAATTTTTGCCATGAGGAAAGGAGGATAAGAAATACAATTTGTTGTGTTGTTGTTGAAAAGCCATTTAACATTTTGCTTTGACTCTGGGGTAGGAGTAGGGAGTCTGGGGAGACATCGGACATGGTGGAAATGTGCTCCACAAAGGTCAAAAGATCATTTTGGGGGCATTTTGGAGTAATCCAGAGATTTTTTTCCCCCTTAAAGGTTAGGAAAATTACTTTCTGGACTACACTATTCAGAATCAACGTCTCCAAAAGTAGGTTTTTCCAGGCTCTGTCCATGTACTTTTGGACTGAAACAGTGTGCATTTCACATGCACATCATGTGCTGTTTTGCTGAGCTGTGCCATGAGATTGCATATTGCGTTCTGGTCCAACACATGTAAAATCTTTTTCCCTTCTTAAATCCCAGGAATGAAACTATTTGTGCTTGTGTTTTTACCCCCAAGGTCAAATGCTGCCTTGTGTTCTGCCTATACTGCTAATTAAACTATATTTTACAAATATTCATCTTATGTCTTAAATCCCTGGATGGTTTACTCCAAGCAATTATTATTACTATATAAATTGCAGTGCCTAGAAATGAAAGAGCTCTTGGTTATCCTAAGTTCAGAATTCAGAATTTGTGTGGTGGGGTATATAAAACTCAAATATTTCTACACTATAGCACTGAGTTCTTATAACCTATCACCTCCTCCTCCTCCTCCCTGCCCCCAAAACTCATCTATATGCTAATTTATCAGTGGTTAATACTGTCCTGAAATTTAATGATACTAATGGAAAGGAAAATGTGCAAAGAAAATGACGCTTCCTTTCTTTACAAAGTCTCCTCTTCTCATCCCTCCCCATCGCTCAACAAAACATTGATTTAATAAAACCACAGACTGACATCTCCAAACCAAGCCAGACTTCTTGGGGTTTTATAGTCTCATTATAGTGTGGTGTGGTCTTTTCCACAAAACAAGTGCTCTGGTTATTTCTCTGTCTTTTCTTGGCTTTCATTCTAACACCGATACAATTACAGAGACTGGAAAGGGACATATATTGACAATGTCGAAGGTGACAGTCAATATAAAAACTAGCTTTCCTCTTCACAATGAAATGTGCTGAAATGTAAGAGCCATTTCCAGCCAGATCTTCTCAGGATTGCAAAAGAATATTGGTATTAAATGTGGTCCAGAGAATTTCACACCACTACATTGAAAACATTTTGGCTCTTTCCATTCTTGAGATGTCAAATAGAGAGCAACCAGCTAAAACTAAACTAGCTTTGAAAGAATCTGTAGAAAAAAAACTGAAAAAGAAAAGAGAGCAGGTCGAATTGTTTCAAACCACTTTAACTTCTTTTAAAGGACCAGTTGATGCAAACAAGGTTTCTACATGCATTTTCTAGCACAAAAAGAAGAATAAAAAAGAACAAAGAGTATTAATGGAAGAGTCCTATGGCCATAATCAAATAATAATTGGCCTTGGAGATCACTTATGACAATCAGTGAAGTAATAAGGTTTCTGAATAATTATGAATAATTAGGCACATTTATGAATAATTACACTCTTAATAACTATCTAACACATCTAATTTTTAAACCATAATTCATATCATTATTGATTGGCTAATCATCCACCCCCACCAGTTCTCTTCTTTTCTTACACTCATTTGATCCTACCATTAGGCTTTAATTGTTTGACTATTGTCTCAGATAGAGGTTAATAAATGTCATGAAAGCTTGATATGGTGTGTGAGAGAGAACAAGAGGGAGAGATCGAGAATACAAAACTGTACTTCCCATTGCTTTTCTTACTGCCAAGATATCTCTCTGGAAGAACAGAACAACATAATGAGATAGACAAATAGGACAATTCAAATCAATTAAATTTCGTAATCCAGATAGAGATAAGCAGGGTTGGTTCTGGAGTTTGGTGAGGTCTGGTCAAAAGTCTTGAGTGAACCCAACTTCCTGCTAACGGCACTGTGGACTATTTGTACAGCTTAGAACAGTTACTGAAACTGTCTACAATGTCAAAATCTATCATGATAGCTATAGCATTCTGGGAAACATGATCAAAAAAGATCATATTTCCAAGGGGTTATTGTAGGTTTTTCGGGCTGTATGGCCATGTTCTAGAGGCCTTCTCTCCTGACGTTTCGCCTGCATCTGTGGCAAGCATCCTCAGAGGTTGTGAGGGTTTGAGAAAGCTTCTAGAACATGGCCATACAGCCCAAAAAACCTACAACAACCCAGTGATTCCAGCCATGAAAGCTTTGGATTAATTGCTTTATCCTTCTATGGACCACTGGCCCCAAAAAGTAAGATGGGGAAAGAGTTGCACTCAATCAGTATAAATGAATAAACAAAGACTTCAAAGTGCTAATAAAGTGGTCTCCTTCTAAAGCAAGGGATCACCTTCAAATGTAATTGGACTGTATCTCCCAGATTTCTCACCAACAGATATGCTGACTAGTGCTGATGGAAGTTGTAATCAACCAGTCCTGACCTGGCTCTAAAGGTAACAACAAGAGAGAGAGAGAAAAATCCATATTCATGGGAGATAGTGTTCCAGACCATGGTTATCTGAATCCACAGATAAGACCAAAATAGCATGACTTCTGATTCTAGCATACCATCAAATTGCAGTGGAGGTATCCCCTCTAGGAATTTGCTAAGTACTCCAATGCAAGTATGGCTTCCTGGAGAAGTATACCATCAAATTGCCTACAGAACCTAACAAAATCCCAGATAAACCATTTACAGTTACAGGGATCTTACTATTCACTGTTTCAGTCTGCTCAAAGAAACAGAGTGGATGAAATAGTATGACCAAGTGAATATAAGTATGCTTTCTGCCATTTGTACAGCATCCGCTCCACAGTTCACTCTTCCTTTCCTGTCACTCAAGATCTACACATCTTTCACAGAAAAAAAACATAATGTCTAGAGGAAAGAAGAAGAGAGAGAAAGCTTTCTTTTATTTTGCAGGTTTTGCAATTTACCTACTTCACTTTGGCTTCTTTTGTTCTGCCAGCTTAGCTGTTTTTTTCTTTTCTTGCCCCAGTTTGAATCCTCTTGGAACAGAAGAGAACATCTTGCCTGTTGAATTTAATAGGTGACTGTCATGAAACTAGAACAGGAAAATAAACAAACAAAAGCTGATTGCAAGAATGATCATCCCCAGGGGTCCTACAAATCCTGCACGCGTATGCTCCTAAAATTCTGTGACTAAATATTAACAGGTCTGCACAGTACAAACGAGATCTTTTCAAAGCACTGTTATTTGCTAAACACACGGGACTCTATAAAAGCAGAATGTTTCTCATATACAAAGGGAAAAGTTGTTGCTACATTTTATTTTTCTATGACATAAGTTTAAAGTTTTGGAATAATGCTTTTCTTTTAAAAATTATTTTATTTATTTATTTTATTTATTTGGTATGCTTGTATACCGCTAATATCTCAGCCTGTGCGGCGACTCATTGCGGTTTACAACATGTTAAAATATACAATGTTAAAAATATACAATTCGCTTAAGCATATAAAAATTAAAATTAAGAATACATACAAAAAACATACGCAGTATTGGGCCACCAATACAGATCAGGCATCTCATAGTTAAAATCGTCATCCAATTCGTTGTCTTGATTGCTAATCCATGGTCAGATAAAACATCACGGCGAAGGTCAATTGAAGACTTGCTCAAACATCCAGGTTTTTAGTTTTTTCCTAAATGCCATTAGCGAGGTGGCTGATCTTAGTTCAGTAGGGAGGGCATTCCAAAGCCGGGGGGCCACCACAGAAAAGGCCCTATCTCTCGTTCCCACGAGCCGCACCTGTGAAGCAGGTGGGATAGAGAGAAGGGCTTCTCCTGAAGATCTAAGGGTCCTGGTGGGCTGATAGGCCGAGATACGTTCGGATAGGTATGTAGGGCCAGAACCGTTTAGGGCTTTAAAGGTCAGAACCAGCACTTTGAATTGGGCTCGGTAGCTAATCGGTAGCCAGTGAAGCTGGTACAGCAGAGGAGTTGTGTGCTCCCTGCGCCCAGCTCCTGTTAATACCATGGCTGCCGCCCGTTGGACTAGTTGGAGCTTCCGAGCCGTCTTCAAAGGCAACCCCACGTAGAGAGCGTTGCAGTAATCAAGACGGGATGTAACCAGAGCGTGGACTACCGTGGCCAAGTCAGACTTCCCAAGGTACGGTCGCAGTTGGCGCACGAGTCTTAATTGTGCGAATGCTCCCCTGGTCACCGCCGAAACCTGGGGCTCCAGGCTCAGCGATGAGTCCAGGATCACACCCAAACTGCGAACCTGTGTCTTCAGGGGGAGTGCGACCCCGTCTATTAGCGCTTAATGTTGGTTCCTCCAGCTATAAAAGTACAAGGAAACACAGAGGAAACAAGGTAAAATTGTTCTGATTGAATTTAAGTTGCAATAATAGCTATACTTATCTGTAAAGGTAAAGGTTTTCCCCTGACATTAAGTCCAGTCATGTCCAACTCTGGGGGTTGATGCTCATCTCCATTTCTAAGCCACAGAGCCGATGTTGTCCATAGACACCTCCAAGGTCATGTGGCTAGCATGACTGCATGGAGTGCCGTTACCTTCTCGCCAGAGCAGTACCTATTGATTTACTCCTGTTTGCATGTTTTCAAATTGCTAGGTTGGCAGAAGCTGAGGCTGACAGCGGAAGCTCACGCCGCTCCCCAGATTCAAATCTGCGACCTTTTGGTCAACAACTTTAGAAGCTCAGTGGTTTAACCCACTACGCTGTAAGTCTCATTAAAAATAATCAGGGAAATGGGGATGGATCATGCCCATGTCACCACTCCCAGACAGCCACAGAGTTCCATGTGAGTTCCTGATAACCACAGATGCCCCATGCTCACATCAATGCCCATGTAACCAGAGAGAAAGAGGAGGAACAAAAAGTTGATACTGTCTTAATCCAGCTGGGCCATGTGAACTCCAACCTGCTACTGTTATCAAAACTTGAGACCCCAAAACCCGTTGTCAGGAGAGGTGTCACAAAAGGTCCCATTGGCTGACATCCAAAGACAATCTTTTCCCCAGAAACATGGCAACTGACATCCAGGGATTACCCTTCTCGCAGAACAAGTACTTCTTGGGGAGAACACAGGGCTAATCTCATTATTCCTCTAGGCGATTGGCACAATCACTTGATATCCATCCTTCTTGGCCAACAATGAAGCCTTCCAATTATATAGAATGAATCCCCAGCCAACCAGAAAAGTCACCATGCTATCCTGCCTTTGTTTCTCCTTGGGAACCCATCAAGGTGTTTCAAGCCTGAACCCATTGTGAAATCCCATCTGAAAGGATTAAAACATCAAGATAATTAACCCTGAACATTAACCTTCTCGGTGGCTGCCCCTTGACTCTAGAACTCCCTGCCCAGGGAAGCCAGAATAGTCCCCTCCTTGTTGTCCTTCTAGTGGCAGGCTAAAACCATTTTATTCAGAAAAGCTTTCAAATAATAAGGTTTTTAAGATCAATTCAGAGGGTGCTGTGGTTTTAACTTTGATTATGCATTGAATGTGTTTGAATCATTTTTAAATGAATTTTAAAATACTGTTTATATTTAATTCTGTTTGAATGTTTGTATATTTGTATATTTTAAATAGTGTGCTAATGCTTTTATGTTAAGCTGCTTTGAGTCCCCTTTGGGGGAGATAAAGCAGAGAATAAATCAATATAATAATAATAATAATAATAATAATAACCACCTTCCTTTCCTCACATATTCAAAGAAGGCAGACACAGAAAACAGCCACAAGTTTCAAATTGAGCAATGACAGTTTGTTAAATTTCCCGCCAGATCAGGAAGCCAATTAGCTGCAGCAATGGATGGCACACCTCCACCAATCAGCGTGCGGATAGTAACTTGTACCAATCAGAGCCTGGAGCAACAAAAATTCTTTGAATTTCTTTGAAGTCTCTATAAATGTCTTTGTATGAATCTATTGCTTTATGTCTGATTGGAAAATGCTTTCTCTCCGACATCCACTTTTGGTCAAAGTGAATAAAACCTCTGATCTTTGCCTTCACCCTACTGTGTCTCATTTCAGATTGCAGCTCAGGATGCCAGTAATTTGAATGCACTGTTCAGCGGAACAAAAGAGACAACCTTACTGCAGTGGATTTGGGAGGATGCTTTGGGCCAGGGTCCTTCTACATTGGCCATATAATGCAGTTCCAAGCTGATTTGAGACACAAAATGTACACTACCGATGCGTCCTACAGCACACATATAAGGTTATACAATGAATTTTGAAAATCTCAAGAAAGTAAAAGTTTAGCCAAAATAGGCACTGCAGAGGATGCCAGTGTATTTCAGATCCAGATTCAAGTCAAAATCTGCTGTGCAAAATGCAGAATATATTGTAGACACCAGCCCTGCTGCAATAATTAAAAAAAATACAGAATAGCACCCCAAGGGCATGATCAACTTCCTGAGAGGGATAATTGGTTATCTCTGCTCCAAAATATCAAATTTTCCTCTTTTTTACCCCATACATTTCCCGGGCACTGATGAGCATTTTTGCAGGAAATGGGAAAACTGCAAAGCATGATTAATGTAATCACCTCCCTGGCTACCAACCAGTTCCAAGCATGTCAATCTAATCACCTTACAACAAAACTGGCTCCTCTCAAACTAATTCCAAGCTATAGTGTCAATGTAGATGTTCCCCGAGTCAGTCTGGCCCCAAATTTACTAGCCAGTGTAGACCAGGCTTCTGTCATATGATTCCTTCCTATATCTGCAAGAAAACTGTATTAGCTCTGTGTTTGGTTCTTATTTGACATTTTGACCTGCCTATTTTAATAGTAGAGTTCAGGAATTACCCAAACACTTTTCCCTCCTTAGCACATTCCAATACTCTTCCAATGTACAGTATATTCATTTAAATGAAAATCATAGCAATAGTATCATTTGGAAAGAAATAGGATGTGCTTAACTCTCTAGGCAAATAAAGATATTTAATCTATTTTAAAATGATACTTTTCTTCCTTTGCTACTTGAAAGTCAGATTCAGAGTTAAATAAATAAATACTGGGTGCTAAGGCCTCTCATTGCCGTGCAATGTTTATGTGCATCAGGAGGTTTGTATGACAGCCTATTGACTAATTGTCAGAAATGTGTTGACCTCAGTCTTGCTGCTATAGACAAGCCAGGGCCCTTCTCTTCCTGGACTTGCACGTCTGATGTCTGAAGTTTTGCATGATTAATGTTCTTTTGAGATTTTACAAAATCAATTGCAAAGGTCTAAAGAGTAAGGCAATTGTAGCCAACAGCCCTGTTTCCTTTTTAGGTACTTTCCCCCCTGAAAACACAAATATATTCGCTCTCTCTTATAGAATATACTTCTGAGTATGCTGAGGGGAATACATCCATTGTGCTCATAATCATGTCTTCTGTATCCTAAATAAACATAGGGAGGAGACAGGACCACAACTGCTCTTGCTCCTGTTCTCAACTTAATCCCTGCACTCAGCATAACTTCTGAAATAGCCTATATGTGTACAAGGGCATGGTTCTTAAATCGTGTCCCCACTGTGTTCTGTGACCCACTGTGGATAAAGAGGAAAGGCATGCACAAACAAGTCCCAATATGATAAAATAGCTTCATTGTTTCTGCATTCACAACATTTACTAATATAGGATTAACGATCCACAGCCACTGGAAATCACCTATTTCAGTAGATTCTCCAGGCCCCATCCACACAGATGTATTAAATCTCTTCAAATTGGGTTATATGGCAGTGTGGGCTTGGAGGCCTTTGCAGACAGGCGTTTATCCCAAGAGCATCTGCGTTTAAAAAATGCAGGTGTTCCTGGAGGCTGATCTACACACATCCCAGAAAGCGTGTGCTTTCTGGGGTGGGTATCCAGATGTTCTTCCGGGAATGCCTGGGAGAACACTGGGACACTGTAATCCCCTCCCCAGAAGCCCCACAAAACAGAGTAAAAAAAACCAAAAAACTCACTCACCCTCCATTTGTACGCGCTGGAGTTCTCCTGACACATACAAATGACACGCCAGGAGAAAGGGGTGCAGGAGCAATTTTCCTCCTCCTCCCCCCCCCCCCTCCTTCTCTGGTGCATCATTTGTACATGCCAGAAGAACTCCAGCAGCCACCTCATGGAGGCCGGGTGAGTTTTTTTTTTGTTTTTCTCTGTTTGAGGGGCTTTTGGGAAGGGGTTGGTATTCCTACGGTTTTCCGGGCAATACTGTCTGGACTGCAGTATTCTGCAGTCCAGATACTGGAAGTAATGGGTTTACCTCGCACCTTCCAAGAACGCATGGAATCAACCCACTATCAAATTAATTCACCACCAATCAGGGTTTTCCTGGTTGGTGGAGAATTAATTCAGGTTTGTCCAGGACATCATCTGGAAAGCCCCCCTTTTATTGTGGAAGTTTCCACAATAAAGTGGATGTCTGGATGTGCCCTCAGATAACCCAGTTCAAAGCAGATTTTGTGGATTATCTGACTTGATATTCTGGGTTATATGGCTGTGTGGAAGGGCCCTCCATGAGACAGAAAGAAGGTGAAGCCAGCAGGAAGGTAATGACTCCTCTGCTATAGGTATGCAGTCCTACAGGACAGAATATGCTCACAGTGATTGTCTCATGCTAGAAATCCATATTGCTATAACTTGCTAGACCAAGTTCACTCACTGAATTAGTGTTTGTGGATGATTGCTTTACATGATAAAACAGTCATCCGCAAGTTAAATGCACATGCTTCTCTTGCTTTCCTCTTCTGTCAAGAGTATTTAGACACAGTCTTGAGGTTGTTTCAACATCCCAAAATCATCATCATCATCATCATCATCATCATCATTATCATGTATATTCTGCCTATCTCCTGATAATGGGACTCAAGGCATCTAACAACATGTTAAAGCAATACAAGTTGCAAGATCATAATAGCCTTGATGCTTATAAACAATGATGAGGAAAATGATATTAAATATTATTTGATAGCTGTTGTTTGAATTAATTGTTTTGTGTAAATATGTGCTGCCCACATAAAACTCCCTTTTCTATTCAGTTTATTTCTATTCTCCCTGCATTTAAATGTACATTTCTAGTCGATTGTTACATATACCGTATACTGTAATTTCTCATTTATATACTGCTCTCATATCTCATTGCTGACTCTGCATGTTTTTATCATTTGTCACTCAATCAATCTTCCATATTTATTTTCTGACTTTGGTGCTTTTTGGCTACCACCATTAGCTCATTGTAAGAAACTCAATGGACCTAAAACTCAGTCAGTTTGGATGGGGTGAGAGGTGAAATGCTCTCCCACACACCCAATTAAAACTGTTTCTTAGCCGCATTGTTAGGCAAGTATTTTGATAAGAATGTGCCCAACGTATTAATTATATTTCAGGATGGAAAAATGTTATGATTTTTAAAATTCGAAGTGGAACGAACTAAAAGTGACAGATCGATCCCATTGCTCTGTTAGAATGAGTCACCTTCGATAGTGAGGGGGTAGTCCAATATGATGCTTTTTGATATTTGTGTAATTTGAAACACTTTTGCAAGCCTCCCCAATGTCCACTTGGCTGGTTCTCCTTCAATTTCTTCTTCTTTTTCCTCTTCCACTGATAAGGTCTTAACAAGCTCCTTCAGCTCATCATTCTAACTGAATTGATCACATTGTATTGGAAGGTAAGAAGACAGCATCAACATTTTCATAGCAAACAGATTCAGAATGATTTGTTGCATTGTCTATTACCCATTCGCATTGAATAAAGCACTGGTGGAACCATTCAGTAAACAAGATGGTTGCTGTTACCCATACTTTCATGTTTTGTTGTCAGAATGAGGGCAGATAGAGTTGTTTCATTTTTAAGAATACGTGGGTTCTTTAATCTGTACATAATGCCCAGGTTTATCATATATCATGCAGGGTTACCATATAAACTATGGCTCAATGCTAGGGAATACTGGAATTTATAGTTTGGTGAAGCACCAGTACTCTTTGAAAG
This sequence comes from Anolis sagrei, assembly GCF_037176765.1. Taxonomy (NCBI): domain Eukaryota; kingdom Metazoa; phylum Chordata; class Lepidosauria; order Squamata; family Anolidae; genus Anolis; species Anolis sagrei. Next base: position 84,666,434 of record NC_090024.1, read on the forward strand.
AGAATGCTAAATACTATTTGACAGACAATGTTAAATACCTTGTAAAACTACAACTCATGATTCTACAGCATTGTGCCATGGTAGTTAAAGTGGTATCTAACTATAGGCCTTTCCACACCAGAATATCAAGGCAGATAATCCACAAAATATACTTTGAACTGGATTATCTGAGACCACACTGCCATATAATCCAGTTCAATTTGAATTTTAGGCAGCTGTGCAGAAGGGCCCTAAATTGATTCTATAGTGCAGATACAAGGAGCCCTCAGTGGCACAGTGGATTAAACCCTTGTACCAGCAGGACTGTGACTGACATGTCAGTGGTTCAAATCCAGGGAAAGCAGGTTGAGCTCCCTCTGTCAACTTCAGCTCCCCATGTGGGGACATGAGAGAAGTCTCCCACAAGGATGGCAAAACATCGAACATCCGGGCGTCCCCGGGCAACGTTCGGGGATGCCAGAATTGATTTGCAATTTCTCAAATCATTCCTGACACACTCAAAAAAGTGCAGATACACCCATAGATGATAACATTACATTCACACCACAGGTCAAGTGGGGAAAAAGAGAGCCTGAGAAAAGAAATGCGCATATCAGAAGGAGGATTAACCTCCAATACAACAAACTAAGATCAAATCCTCGCTATATATCCTGTGGGAACAGAAACAAGCTATGAAATCCTGAAGAAAGCCCTGACTTTGGACCAGGAAGCCTTATGGAGAAACCCTCTGGAAAGTTATTTGTCCATAATTAGTTTTCTAATTAGGAACGAATATCTCAGAAGTGTTGGATCTCAACATGTATGACACTGAAATGATAAACAGTGATGTTGCTCAAAATTTGAGGATGGATACCTTGGTAGCACAAGGCAGCAAAAATATCTGATTTCAATTGTTAATCCACACAGTAAATAAAATCCACAGGATCTACTGAGATGACGTAAATGATGACTTCCCCAGTTGGTAGTAACAATGAGATGCACGACATAAGACAGCAAAACTGTAATTTTAACTTCCGTAAACAACAAAGAGGGGAAGAGGTAAAAAGCAAGAGGGATACATTTCATAATGCCCGGTTGAGCCCTTTGTTCCAGAGTAACAGGAGCCTTGTTTTCTTTAGGGACTGGCAGCTGAGTGTATGTTGATGCACAGAAACAAAACAAGTAGTATTCAGACAAGTGGAACATGATCTGATAAGCCTAGAAATGACTCTGCCACTTCATCCAGTCTGACTGACATCCCTGCCAGTGGCCTTTTCAACACTTTTGATTTGAGCACAGGCTTCCCAAGGGAAGGGTCTTTCCAATGTGCTTGGTCCTGGTTCACTAACCACAAAAGTCATCATGGGGAACAACCAGGATTTGAAAAGAAAGGAAGGGTGCGATGGGAACAAGATCGATTCTCGTTTCTTAAAAAGGTCATTTGGGGTTTGCTTTTCCTTCTACTTTTTTTGTACTGTCCTCACATTTTCACATTTCTCCTTATACAACATGCGTAATGCAATCAAGAAATATTAAATCCAACAGATCCCTATGTAAAGTGGTTGGCTTGTGTTTTAACACACTATTTATGTCTATGGTTTTATCTGTTCCACCTTTGTCCAGTGACTGATATTTCTCAAGCCCTATTTAAATCTACTAATTAGAACTGTACAGAACAATTTCTTCCTATTAATCTAATTATGAAAGGATATATTTGCGGCAACTGAGCTCTGTTTCAACTCCAGTGTTAGGGACATGGGTTCGATGGGAATCATATTATAGCCATGCAAGTGGGGCACAATGTGCAGCTGCAAATCCATTTACCTGTAACACAAATTGATACCATTTAGGCTCTGCAAAATATCAAAACATAATAATAAAAAGATTTATGCCTAAACCATGCATCTTAAGTCTTGAATTATCATGATTTATGAAGCAGCCCTACTATTTATGTGAATGTCATTAAAACTATCCATTCAGCTTAACTGCACTGTTCCTTCATGGGAGGTAATTTTAAAGAATGCCAATGATCTTTTGGCTTCTGAATTGAGAATTACACAGCACTCAATTGCTGTAATTTCCCTCAACATTTTTCAGAGTAGGAAGGACACAGAGCTCCATCTAGCACAAGCAGAGAAAACTAACCCACCCACAGTTGAGTTTTTTTCACGTGCTTAATGCCAGAGTGGTTACATATAATTCCGTTGCTGAAACAGTTGCTCTAACTACCAATCTGTTTCCGGGTAGAATTCAATGAGCTGGTTATGTCCGAAAAGTCCTATACAGGTTGAGGCCTCCTTATATGAGCCTATCTGAATTTCAAAATTTTTGAGGGAGGGCTTTCTCTCATCACTACCGACATCGCACATACATTTGGTGAGGATTTGGGAGAGAGCTCCCTTGGTGACGGCTCCCATAGAACTGATTTCCAAAAAAGGCTCACTTGGCCCCTTTTCAACTTTCTTTTCATTGGGAGGCAAGGGCCTTTTAATTCAAACAAGACTTTAGCTTTACTTGGTTAGTTTGTGCTGGTTCTAACATGCATTTTTAACAGTTTCTAAATTAATGTTTTAAGTGAATTGTGGTTTAATTCCTTTTCTGGTTGTTTTAGCAACCAGTATTTTGTTTTAACATTCAGCGTAAGCCACTTTGTGCCCGATATGGGAAATAAGTGATGCAATCAATCAATCAGACCATACATGACCACCCTGAGTCACCTGCAGGCTGATATGGGTGGGATATAAATAATGTAAATAAATAAATACATGCATACATACATACAAACAAACATACATAAATATCTTTTAGTAGTGAATTGTTCCAAGTCAAGGAGTTGGCCAAGTTGCACTCACAATTCCCTAGTTGTCTACTGTAATTGTTTCCCCTGAAATAGCGTTGCCTACTGAACAATGGCAATTATCAAGGCTGTTTTCAGTTCTCTAAAGAATGGCTGTTGCTGGAAGTGTGTTTGGTTGTATGAAATGGCACCCTCCTCTAACAGAGGTGTTGCAATTTGGTAGTCAAATGTTTCTCAAATGCACCATTTGTCCATTTATGGCAATCCAGAGAATGAGAGACCTCAAAGTACTGTATTCTCTTTATACATTACCATATAAAATCCAGATTACCTGCTTTGAAGTGGATTATATGGCAGCGTAGACTCATATAATCCAGTTCAAAGCAGATAATGTGGATTATCTGTTTTGATAAAAGTTGAGGGTGGATGCCACAGGGCAGCAAAAATATTATATGGCAGTATAGAAAGCGCCTAAGTCATCAACAGCTCTTGAATTACAAACTCAGGACTATGGCTTCCTTGATTGAGACAATCCACAGACATAAGTGGGTTAAACCCTTGTGGAAGGACTGCCGGCCAACAGGTCAGCGGTTCGAATCCAGGGGAAAAAGGTTGAGCTTCCTCTATCAGCTTCAGCTCCCCATGTGGGGACATGAGAGAAGCCTCCCACAAGGATAATAAAACATCAAGCAACTGGGCATCCCCTGGACAATGTCCTCACAGACGGCCAGTTCTCTCATACCAGAAGCCACTTGCAATTTCTCAAGTCACTCCTGACATGGGGGGGGGGGGGGAACCAAGCATATGTAGAAATAGGAAATGCAGTGGCATAGATTTAGTAACTAATTATGTCTTTACACTTCAAGATTTTGTCGAGTTTCGTCATTGCTTCCTCTGTTTATTTGAGCTTCTGCTAAGAATTCAGATTTGCTTTGCATTCAGACTCCAGTATTTTCCTTTTTGTTAGTCCATGGTATCCATGGAACTTTAATCCAACACCACATTGCAAATGAGCTGATATTTCCTTCCTCTGGTTTCTTCCTTTGATTTGAGAGAGGGCCCCTCTCTCAAATCTCAAATCTTGCTTCAGCAAGATTCAGCCACCAGTCAGGAACAAAATGTTTTGAAACAGTATAAATATAATCTAAGTAAATGTGTCTGTATATCTTAGGAAATAAACCCTAAATGCCCTGAAGCAAGGGTGTCCAACTCATTTTCACCGAGAGCCACGTGATCCTTATAGTTGCATTCAAAGGGCTAGTTGTAATTGTAAGACTATAAATGTCATTATGTTGCCCTAGCATTAAAAGCCTTATAAGCCAAATAAAATGATGTGGCAGGGTGAATTCGGCCCATGGGTCTTGCACTTGATATGTGTGCCCTAAAACCATAGAGTTAGGGTTAAGATCCCCCTCCCCAATCTTGGAAGCTGAAGAGGATCAGTTCTGGTTAGTACTTGGATGGGAAACAGCCTAGGAATACCAGGTGTTATAAACTATATTTCAGGGGAATTAACTAGCATAAGCACTTCCTTGAAATTAATAGGGTCATCTGGTGACTTGAAGGCCACACACACACCAGGGAATAGTCTGGCTTGCTCAAAACCAATCTTATTGTACCATCTAATCCTTGCAGGATCTCTTATGTGAACCTAGACCAATATCTCTTACCTACTCATATGCAAATGTATTTTCCTGTCTTCTTACTTTATATTATCCAATTCATATTATCCAGTTTTCACACAGAAATGGAAATGACGATGGCATGAAAACACAAAGTATACACACTAGAAAACTTTATCTTTGGATATTGCTTTTTATTAAAACATGTACTAGTCTTCTGAATAAGAAATAAGAAGGGGACAACACACTTAATCCTAGTGAGCATACTTAATCCCTTTTAAGACATCATCTGCAGCTGGAGGTAGGGCCCTTTCACTATAATCTCTAGCAGTACAGAAGAAAGAGAGCCTTCAGGTGAAAGGTTACCTACATTTATAATGTCAGGCACTGAGGCTGGCAAGGTAAAAAGTAAATGGTAATTTTATCATTAGCGTGCCTGACCCTTTGCCCCCACCATATCTCACGGGAGACGTTAAGAACAGCTCACCTGTCAAGATCCAAACACTTAAAGGTCAATGCGCACAGAAAATCTCCAAGAGCTTACAACTGAATTGCTGACACCTTTTATTATCACCACTTAAATAAATGATTCAAACAGAGAGACAAGGGGAAGACTGGTTTAATGTCAAGATTTATACCAAGAAATTTTGAGAGCAGTATTTTGTCAAATAAATAAATAAAGAGGAAGGAAAATAGTCTTCCCATCAAAAAAAATGGTAATATGAAAGCAGTGAAGCAGATTTTATTTAATTCATTGAAGTTTCATTCTGCATGTGGTTCAAAGTCTACTGATCATTCAAGATGAACCTGTTTAGAGATCAGTTTGTCCAAAGACTACCTTGAGAGTCTTCTGTCACCACCATTATGTACTGGATCTCATGTTTCAAAGTGTTTTGATGCTATATGGATTTTATAGCAGACATAAAGGAGCATGCCAAATATATCTCAAATAGCATGGTTGTGAAATTTCTAGGAACGTTTCTCATTCAAATGCCACATTTTAAAGACATCTGAGACAAGGATTTTTCCCACATCATCTCATGACCTCCTACATAACCATATGGACAATTTAACTACTCTTTTCTCATCCCAGGCTGATGCGCCAGCAGCAACACTACAGCAGATTTAAAATGGGAATTTCAAGAGGAACCATGATGTTTAGAAGACAGCTTCACCCAGAATGTGATTCCAGGGCTTGGGCTGAAATAAAAAAGCCATGGCTCCCTTTGGGCATGTGCAAGTTCAACCCTATTATGAAACAGAATGCTCTGGTTGGCTGTCCAGAAGATTGCCTCTACCTGGAAGGATATTTTCATGTCCTTTTCCTCAGGCAGCAAAATGTCATGCACTAGCACGAGTCACATAATGAATGTCTTTTGCTCATATACCAGTGACCAAAAGCATGCCACACATATAGCTGATCTTGAGTTCATCCATTTCAAGCAAGTTAGCCCAATGTAAATCTAGCCTGGAGCACATCCAGATTTAGCACATATGTACTGAATCCAGGGCTGTTGTCCAGATTGCCTGAAATCCATGAGACCTGCTGTATTGCCATATCTTTTTTATTGCTGCCTCTAGTCCTAGCTGGCCATGGAGCTGTATCCAACTGCTTAGCCACCGCAGTCACATCTGTGATGTTAGAATGGGGTACTCACATGATTGGCAAGAGAGAGAGAGAGAGACTGTGGGCTATTTGCATGGAGGTACAGCAGAGGTTACCTAAAGCTCTGTTATTTTCATTAATAACTAAACTGGAGTCTGACAGTCAAAGATATAGGTGATTTCTATTTCCAATCATATAACAAAATACTATAGCTGACTGATACAGCATATGCTTTTCATGGAGAAAGTCCAAGATTCAGTCACCAACATTTCAGGTAGGGCAGGAAAATATGCCTGAAGCCATAGGACTCCCTGACACCTGGTGTTAGCAATCCTATGCTATAAGGGCTGATAAAGTACAAGACAGCACCCTACGCTCAGAACAAAATATTTTCCTGTGATTTTCTCCTTTCCCTAACTCTACTACTAATTACTTTCCTGAATGCAATCTTATTGTGGGGAAATCAGTGAAATCTTTGAATGTACATTCAATGTTTTGAAAATTCTTGGGGTGTAGGACAGATTGGGGGTGACTTTTCCTTTTAATAAAGTGCTTTTTTTGTTCTCTGTTAACACTAGGGGCCCCTCCACACAGCCTCTTCCTTCATAACTCCTCAACAGATAGCAGTACTGTTATGCGGCAGGTACTGGCTTGTTCAGTAGACTCTCCTCTACAGTTCAATTTTGGCAGGAAGCCTTGGCATTGAATGGTTGTGTTGTTAAAGTGTGAAGTATGGAACCCTGTGCAGACGGTTGGTTAATGTGAATTAAGCAATGTGCAGTCATTGAATTCTTGGCAGCAGAAGGTGTCACCCCAAAGGAGATTCATCATAGAATGCAAGCTGTTTATGGTGATTGTGTTAATGTGAGTACTGTGCATCATTGGGCCGAGTAAGTTTAAAGATGTTGAGGTGGGAACATCTGACTTGCGTGACAAACAAAGAGTTGAACATCCTGTGACAGCCACCACCAAGTTTCACAAGCAAAAGGTTGACAGATTGATTCAGGATGATCGTCTTATCACTTAGAGAGAAATTTCAAGCATAATCTGCATTTCACAAGAAAGTGTGGGTCACATTCTTGCTTTGCTTGGCTATCGGAAGATCTGTGCACAATGGGTTGCAGAAACAGAGTGTCGACTTCTTTCATGATGGCTTCAGAAATCTTGTTCATCGATGGCAGAAATGTATCCAATTGTCTAGTGATTATGCAGGGAAGTGAATAGTGGTAGTTAAAGATCACATTCTAAGGATTATTTCTGTGTTTGATTTATGATGTTTGATATATTCCCATCCAAACTCAAGTAACGAAGGTGGAGGCATTACTTTTCATTCAACCCTCATATTTAGTTCCAGATATGCCATCAAATGATGTTTTCCTTCATTAGTAGGAAACACCATAAGTAGGCAGGGCCTGAGAAAAATCAGAAGGATGGATGTGGGTTTATGATTTTCTAGGCAGAAGCCCATAGGTCCATTTTCCTTTTCTTCCTTTCCCTCCCCTCTTGCTCAACATCAGCATGTTTAGATAACACTGCCTCTCATTAAAGGCACCTAATGTGGCTGGGAAAGCCATGGAGGAAAGTCATGTAGCATGTCCCCTGATCTGCAATAATGCATCATCAGACCTGTCCACCATTTCCACCTTGGTGAGCAAAAAAAAAGGTCATTACTGGGACAATTATGGGGAAATGCATTTTTAAGGAAGCCAAGCAGGGAATCACAGCCAATAAGTCACTGCTGGAAAAGGTGAGCTACAGTGAAAGGCCTTTATTGCTTTGCAAAATGATTTTATAGAAAGGTTTCTGCCCTGCTTCACACGACCTCCAATGAAATTCACAGCAGTATTAGGGCGAGAGGTAGTTCTGCCAGTAAGCTCTTCATGCAGATGTATGGATAGATAGTAATAGTGATAGATGATAGATAAATGATAGATAATTTTAAAGGACTGCTCAATTCAAATATGCACTAAGCATCTCAGGGGAGAACTGAGGTCACGGGTGAAGGCTGCTCTCAGAGAGCTCTGCTGGATTCTCTGAAGTGAAATCCTAACAGCCCAATCTATGTCAAACCCAAAGCGTACCTTTGCTGTATCTTACCCCAGGCAATGTTACTATTTGGTTCACTGGAATGTAGGGCTGCGGCTGAGGTTGAGGCTGTCTGACTAAAGAAGACATTTCTACCTATTTAACCAAGCCAGTGTAGTAGACATTCTTCTATGGCAATGAATTCAAGTGGACTCAAGCAGTTGTAATAAAAGAGGGAGAGAAATTAAAGTCTTCCTGCTCAAGAAAATTAGGACCCAAATGCAGTGACCTTCTTTCAGCTCTGACCAAAGTTAGAATGTTAAAGGTGGAAAGGAGCTTCCCTGTCATCACCATTCCCCAATCTTCCACTGAAAATAAAGATATTTTTTCCTCTGGGCCAATTGTTTACTGAACCTGGGGGGTCTTGGCTAGAGCATGAAGCCTGGCTTACTTACTATAGCCATCTGAAAGCCAGGACTCCTGATTGATCACTCTTTAAATCCAAAAGCAAGAAGTAGATTTCTCTGCAGAGGATTCAAATAAGTAAATATCACCCCGAAATCGCATCCTCTGATAATTTTGATAACATACATAGAATCATAGAATCATAGAGTTGGAAGAGACATCATGGGCCATCCAGTCCAACCCCCTGCCAAGAAGCAGGAATATCGCATTCAAATCACCCCTGACAGATGGCCATCCAGCCTCTGTTTAAAAGCTTCCAAAGAAGGAGCCTCCACTACACTCTGGGGCAGAGGGTTCCACTGCTGAACGGCTCTCATACTCAGGAAGTTCTTCCTCATGTTCAGATGGAATCTACTTTCTTGTAGTTTTAAGCCATTGTTCCTTGTCCTAATCTCCATGGAAGCAGTAAACAAGCTTGCTCCCTCCTCCCTGTGACTTCCTTTCCCATATTTATACATGGCTATCATATCTCCTCTCAGCCTTCTCTTCTTCAAATGCTTGATTTTGATAACATACATGCCTGACCACATTTTTTTGGACTGATTTGGAACACATTTTAAACTTGGTGAACTGTTTTTAAATATGTATTTATTATCATTTTATGTAATTGTGTATTTTATTGGAATTTTTTTATTATTGGAAGCTGCCCTGAGTCCCTCTTCGGAGATCGGGAATAGGATGGGATGCAAATTTTCTAAATAAATAAATAAATAAATTTTTCTGTAAGAAAACAAATGGACAGTCCCAACTGCACCCACATATTTACATAAACTCTTGATTGAAGTCTTGACAATAAAAATGCCTTCAGGTTCATATACCATTTACAGACAGTCCCCAAGTTATGTAGGTTTGTTCTAAAGTTGAATTTGTATGTAGGTGAGAATGGGTATTTTTTAAGTATAACTCCAGACATGCACGCACACACACACACATATGCAAGCTTTGGATTGCATAGATAAAGGATTTTCCCTGACATTAAGTCCAGTTGTGTCTGACTCTGGGGGCTGGTGCTCATCTTCATTTTTAAGCCAAAGAACCGGAGTTGTCCATAGACACCTCCAAGGTCATGTGGCCAGCATATCTGCATGGAGCACCGTTACTTTCCTGCCAGAGCAGTACCTATTGATCTACTCACATTTGCATGTTTCCAAACTGCTAGGCTCACCCTGCTCCCCGGATTCGAACCTGCGACCTTTCAGTCAGCAAGTTTAGCAGCTCAGCACTTTAACACACTACTCCACCAGGGGCTGGATTGCATAGAGAAGGGTTAATTAATACCCCTGTGATGTTTGTTTTGCTGTCTTTACCCATGTTCAGAAGATTTTGCCCCACTTTCTGTCCCTATGATAATTGGATTGAAAAAACGTGACTTGTTGTGGAAACGATTGGTGCTAAAGCTTCAGTGGAGACACCTTTTCCCCATGATAACTCAGTAGTGAATTTCCCTTTTGGGGGATAGATTTCTCTTACTTCTTGTTGTCTCACACTCTTTCTTAACTAGAATAGAGTCTCGTTTATTCAACATAAACGGGTCAGCAGAATGTTGGATAAACGAAAATATTGGATAATGGAAAAACCTATTAAACGTCAAATTACGTTATGTTTTTACAAATTAAGCACCAAAACATCATGTTTTACAACAGATCAATAGATAAAACAGTTCAATGCACGTTCACCTTATGTAGTAATTACTCTATTTACGAATTTAGCACCAAAACATTGCAATTTATTGAAACAGCTGTGGATCCAGGTGGGAGGCAGACTGTGTTCGATAATACAAAACATTGGTTGAGCGAAGGTTGGATAAGTGAGACTCTACTATATGTATCATTTGTAAGTCATATGTTTGTAACTCAGGGACTGCCTGTATAAATAAATATAAGCCAACTTCAACTTATTTCAGCTTTATAACTGTATTCTCGTAGTAATGCATAGTAACTACGGAAAATATAGACAGTAATAATAGAATCTTATACATATCTGCACTAACATAAATCTCCGAATTGAGTAGGACTTATGCTTGAATATGGTTTGATTCAAATGTGCATCCTTGGGTGATTTTGGAATTTCTTCCTTTGGCACCCTTTTTTGTAGCCAACATGGCAAGTCATCTCATGGAACTGCAATTTTATGAATATGTTCAACCTAAACTAACTCTATATGGTAATCTTTATTTGAAAATTGCAATGAAAAAATCCTCTTTATGAATAAAATGAGCTGACTTTCCAGTTTATATATTAGATAACTTTATGGATCAAAGTCAATATTTGTTTTACTTTATTTTAATTTTGCAATTTTCAATATTGGCAGTCTATATACCAGCAGAGTATGAGGATATCTAAAATAACAGCACCTTTAGTGTCCATATAATATTTGCCATCAGCCTCTGAGTGTCTGAGCCAGTTCTGCTGTATAGGAAGCACTAATTCTATCCCCAGAGAAATTGAAATGTAATGATGTTGTTTGTACTTTTGCTGGAAAGTGCCGAATCTTTGTGTCAATGAAGTTAGCATTGAGAAGAATGATTAAATCCATTTTTAAAAGATACATAAAATTAGCCTATGAAGATTTGAAAATACTGAGATGTTTGTCATCAGTACATTAATTGTCTGTGACAATCTCTGTTCAATGAACATCTTCCAACAATTTTGACTGTTTGAGTCATCTCTCTTATCACACCTTGCATAAATTATCTTCAGAAATATTTTTGAAAGACATTTTATTTCCTTTGTTGTTTCATCTCCAAATGCAACCTGGAATATTTTGGTTCCGGTTGGAGTCTCATAAGGAAAGTCAGACATAGTCAGTAACATATCAGAAGGCTGAAAACTTTCTTTCGCTGTCTTATCTTCAGCAGTTGACACAAGTAGATGAGTTAAGCAGTGGTAAGGACATATGTATCTTATGTGTCTTTTATGTATCATTGATTTCTACATAAATGAAAAAAAATGTAAAGTTATTTTTATAAGGAAAGAGCATTCCATTTGGATTGTAGATGGGATGAAAGGCAATTCTGAGTGCAATGTGACTTGAACAAAATCATACAGCAGTGAGGCAGCTATGAGGTGGGCAATGGCAAAATGACAGTATTATCCCTGGAGCCCCCGGTGACACAGTGGGTTAAACCCCTGTGCCGGCAGGACTGAAGACCAACAGGTTGCAGGTTCAAATCCGGGGAGAGGCAGATGAGCTCCCTCTATCAGCTCCAGCTCCTCATGCAGGGACACGAGAGAAGCCTCCCACAAGGATGATAAAACATCAAATCATCTGGGCATCCCCTGGGCAACGTCCTTGCAGACGGCCAACTCTCACACCAAAAGTGACTTGCAGTCTCTCAAGTCGCTCCTGACACAACAAAAAAAAAAGTATTATCCCTTCCAAAGAAGAATTTTTGCCCCAGTGAAAATGACCCTCAGTCCCAAAATGTCTATTATTTCAGGAACTTAAAAGTTCGGCTAAGCATTTAGAAATAGAGCTTAAGAGTTCAAAGAAAAAGTTAAGGCAACGTTACTAAGAGAATGTGAACAAAACAAATATAAGAGCTCTAAGTGTGCGTGCATTTCAGTGTCTCATTCTGAAATGCTACATATTTTAAACTGAATGAAAATTTAATTTGGAAGATAGCATTCTTATTTGGGAGGGAAAATACCACCATTTTGCACTGCCATACTGGAAAAAAGGTAGAGTATACATTAAGTAAATATATAAATAAAATAAAAAACAGAGCTGAGCAAAATTTCTAATATTGGGTTGTTGTGGGGTTTTTTGGGCTATATGGCCATGTTCTAGAAGCGTTCTCTCCTGATATTCCACCTGCATCTATGGCAGACATCCTCAGAGGTTGTGAGGTTACACCCAATTCTATTGTTGGTAAGGTTCAAAAGTGCTCTTTGATTGTAGGTGAACTATAAATCCTAGCAATGACAACTCCCAAATGTCAAGGTCTATTTTTCCCAAACTCCACCACTGTTCACATTTGGGCACATTGAGGATTCATGCCAAGTTTGATCCAGATCCACCATTGTTTGAGTCCACAGTGCTCTCTGGATGTAGTTGAACTACAATTCCAAAACTCAAGGTCAATGCCCACCAAACCCTTCCAGTATTTTCTGTTGGTCATGGGAGTTCTGTGTGCCAAAGTTGGTTCAATTCCATAGTTGGCGGAGTTCAGAATGCTCTTTGATTGTAGGTGAATTATAAATCCCAGCAACTTCAACTCCCAAATGACAAAATGAATTCAAATTTAGGCGTATTGGGTATTTGTGCCAAATTTGGTTCATTGAATAAAAATACATCCCACATATCAGTTATTTAGATTATGATTCATAACAGTAGCAACATTACAATCATCAAGTAGCAACAAAAATAATGTTACGCTTGGGGGTCACCACAACATGAGGAAGTGTATTAAGGGGTCGCGGCACTAGGAAGGTTGAAAATCACTGATCTACTGTAGTATGAATCAGACAGTTGTAAAATCCGCAACCAGGATAAAATTGGAACTGGACAGTTGAAAAAACCATTTATCAGTCTCTGAACTGGAGTCTCTTCTTTAGGCAATGCAAATTGTCTATTTAAAGAGTAAAGGGAGAAAAGCAAAACTTTCTTTGAGTGTCATGGTGTTTCAACAGATGTTTAGTTCTGCAAAGCTGTTTTTTTAATTACAGCAACAAAACCGCAAGTTTCATTCTCCTTTTGTCCTTAAATGTTGGGGCGGGGGGGGGGGGGGTTAACACTCACTTGTCCACCATATTTTTACTACTACCATATGCCCTTTTCAGCAATAGAGTGTTGGGGTTATGTGTGTTCATGTGGATTTTTATTTGTGCTCGTGCAGTTCTGGCCCCACAGAGGAAAACATTTGTCCCTGAATGAAAAATCTAAATAGGAGGCACCTTACATAGTATTTATCTTATTCAATAACAAGTAAAAGTGGGAATTTTTTGACACTACTCCAACAACAAAAAACATAAGTAAACAAATGCGATTGAAGTCTAGCCATTGGATGGGCATCTTGCACCCAAGAGTCAATTTTTAGACATGGTGCTTCCTCAAATATAGTATGACTCCCATATTCATGGGGAACATATTTGAAATCGTGCTTGGATACCTGGAACCATGAATAATAGTGATCCCTATATTTCCGAATCACACAATAATAATAAAAAAGACCACAAGGGCCATCCAGTCCAACCGCATTCTACCATGCAGTAAAACACAATCAAAGCTCTCCTGACAAATGGCCATCCATCCTCTGCTTACAAACCTTCAGAGAAGAAGACTGCATCACACTCCAAAGTAGTTTATTCCACTACCTTTGCAGAATACATGTCACATAATCTCACTGAAGAACCTAGGAATATTTTTGAAATGTGGGTAAGTGGAACTGTAGTTTGCATTTGGGTATCTAGAAAAGAAGACAAAAATAGATTTCAAATTAGTCACAGGGGGAATATATTAATGAAGGATAAGGGTAAGGTGGGGTTTTGGGTTTTTTTGTTTGTTTGTTTTTTAGACATTAGTATCACATTGGGTGGTGGTTCATGGGTGAGGGAAGGGGGGGTTCAGGGAAATGGCATAACTGTATTATGTGTATCCAATTATCTTTAAATGTTTTTTCTCGTATTCTGTATGTCATTAATTCACTTGATAAAAACTTATACTTTTTTAAAATAATGAAATGCTTAGGACCAGAAATGTTTGGATTCCATATTTTTATTTTTACTTTTTGGAATTTGGAATACTTGTATTTGCATATATGTACACAATGAGATATTTTGGAGATGATTCCAAGTCTAAATACAAAATTCATTGATGTTCATAAATACACATTATACACATAAATAAAGGTAAAGGTTTCCCCTGACATTAAAACTAGTTGTGTCTGACTCTGGGCGGTGGTGCTCATCTCTATTTCTAAGCTGAAGTGCTGGTGCTGTTCATAGACACCTCCAAGGTCATGTGGCCTGCATGACTGCCATTACCTTCCTGTAGAAGCAGTACCTATTGATCTACTCACATTTGCATGTTTTCAAACTGCTAGATTGGCAGAAGCTGGGGCTAACAGTGGGGTTCACTCCACTCCCCGGATTCAAACCACCAACCTTTCAGTCATCAAGTTCAGCAGCTCAGCGGTTTGACCCACCACGCTACCAGGGGACCCTAATATAAACATAGCCCAGAGATAATTTTATACAATGTTTTAATAATTCTGTGTACGAAACGAAGTTTGTGTACTTTGAACCAAAAGAAAGCAAAGGTGTCGCTATCTCAGTTACTGATGTGGAGTATTTGGGATTTTGGAATTTCAGATAAGGGACCCATACCAGCTGTTTAGGGCTGTGGTCAAGACACTGTCAGAGGAAAATGTTGATATCTCATAACCTGTGCAAAAAGGCTTCCTCATGCTGCTCTTTTTTCAGGCTGCTGGGAATGCATGGTTATAATACACCTAGCACTGGACAACGTCTTCCTGCTTTTCTGTTGCTGTTTATAGAAAAGTATGTTGTAGGCAAGTCCTTCTGCTGTTTCCAGAGCTATGAACAAGTATTGGGGAGGTCACAAAGGCTTTTGTGTCCTGAACTTCCCTGAGGGCAAAGGACTCCCTGGATAATAGCTGCAGGGTGGTCACATAGAAAACCCCACACCTGGCATTTCTCTTTCCTTTTGGTTGGTTTCTCAAGCATAAAATTAAAAATCTGGCATCTATCTTCAGAAAAAAACATCTATTTTCATAACACTGCATTTTAAAATGCATCATTAGAATATTTTGTTGCCACTTCAGCTTTAAAACAGTGTTCGGCCTGGCATGGCAGTGATCCCTATCTTTCTGCTGATTTGTCTTTGTTGGACTTCCTCTGTTGTTATATATTCTAATCCTCTGGT
The DNA here is from genome assembly GCF_037176765.1 of Anolis sagrei. Classification (NCBI taxonomy): domain Eukaryota; kingdom Metazoa; phylum Chordata; class Lepidosauria; order Squamata; family Anolidae; genus Anolis; species Anolis sagrei. The sequence goes on from NC_090024.1 coordinate 84,681,813, forward strand.
GTTTTAGAAGGTGTCAGTCATAAAGGTAAAATAACTTGATTCCAAATCTGCAAATCAATCAGTTGTGAGCCTCAACCTATTTGTGCTATATATTCAGTTCTGCTATATGTTCAGTAAAGTCCTGAAAGAAAATGGTTCCCTTTTTACAAAAGTATATATGATGAATGCTTGTTCAAATCAGCTGAGTCAGTATTCATCAGTGGACTTTACAAAATACACATAGCTAGGAACTCAATAAATGGATGTTGTTTTTCAGAAATCATTATTACAGATGTTTTTCTGTACGGAACATATTGAATTCACTCAAGATGAAGTCTACAGTTAAGTTACTTGTTTGTTCATGGTCCATGTAGCTCTCTTTTGGTCATGCATCCCTGGACTAAATTTGTCATTTTGAAGTATGCAAAGACATGCATGCATACAAGAAATAAGCAACCACATTCCACAATAACCAACCATTTGTTAAGGAGTAAGAGATTGCCATGTCCACAAAAGATATAAGTAAGATTCTCATGTCAACAGTTCTTGGCCAAAGCGTGGTCACCTAAAATCATGGATATGACCAAATGCCATTAAATAACATGATTTCCACTCTTGGAATACCATGAAATTGTGTTGGAGGACCTTACTCACTTACTTAGGCGATCCCTCATTGTCTGAGTAGGATTGTCTTCCAAGATCGGTGTACTGGCGGTGGGTCTGTAGGTGACTGTGGAGACCTATTCTTGATCTACATGTTCTCCTGCAGTGAGGGCATTGGTTTCCAGGTGGAAGGTGGTCCCGATCGGGGTTGGCTTGACATGCCTTCCTCTTGGCACATTTCTCTCTTTCGCCCTCCATTCATGCCTCTTCAAATTCTACAGCACTGCTGGTCACAGCTGACTTCCAGCTGGAGTGCTCAAGGGCCAGGGCTTTCCAGTTCTATGCCAGAGTTTTTAAGGTTGGCTTTGAGCCCATCTTTAAATCTCTTTTCCTGCCCACCAACATTCCATTTTCCATTGGAGGATCTAGAGATTCCTAGAGGAATATTCTCTCTAGGAACTGTCTAGGTCATCCAACATGATTCTATGGAAACTTCCAGAGAAATTACATCAAATAATCACACAGAAGACCTAGCAAATTCCTAGATTTCTGTCCCAGACACTGTTAAGTGAAATTCTGGATATGGGTTCTATGGTTATGGGGCTTTTACTGAATGCGGTTATTGCCACTAACCAGCTTGTATCAGTGGTGTGTTATCTGTTCAAAAGATTTTTAAAAACAAATTATATCTATATCAGTATTGTTATCTATCATCTATCTATCTATTATTAATGAGAAATCTGTTGGAGATTTATGTATGCATAAGCACCATAGTTATGGTGCTATGCAGTGAATCTTCTACTTATCCCCCCCCCCCCCACCTCAATCCCCAATCCTCAAGAAGCAACTGCTGCAATCAATAGGGGTCTGTTCCCTTGTCAATTGGAAAGCAGTAGACCCTGCTTACTCTACCCATGAGCTATCTCCAGTTGAACAAGCAGAAGCAAAACTTTTGTTACAATGTCAATGATCTGCCTCATGAATGACAAGGAAAGACACTCATAACATATCATGCTGGTGATACTGCAGGGTCAGGCAATAAAGAACATTCCGTCTCATTGGCTGGGGACTTTCCCAACCACAGTAGACATATAGGCTTGATTCTGGTCATATTCTAAGACTCAAAAGCAACTATCTGGGTAAACTCTTGGCAATCAGCAGGTGGATTGGTCAGCGCCTGGATCCAGGGCCCATATTATCAAACCAACCCTGTTGATATCAATGATGTCCTTTATGAACTTTTTATTAATTTCATTCTTGAAGGACACATCAAATCATCTTATCAGTTTTATTCCCTCTGGAAGAAAATCTTCAAAGTATTCTGTTTGGGACCCATTCGAAACACAATTCACATGTGGCCCATTTACCCAGAAAACAGTACCTCCTGTGTAGGACACAGCTTCCTCTAGAACATGACCATATAGCCCGGAAAAAGCTGCAACAACCCAGTGATTCCGGCCATGAAAGCCTTTGACAATATAATTAATTTTAATGTTAACTAATAGTAATAACAAATGAAATGCTGATACCTACCTTAAAACATAGATTTCTATGGGGTGGGGAGAAAAACCACCAGAACGTTTTGCACACTCCAAAACTACAAAGGCTTCAAGGTTTCTCAATACTAGAGAGACATGTTTTTTTAACAATTTAAGAACATTTTTAAATATTGCTCCCATCCCTATTTTATAGTAATGCATTGCAGAATATGTCATAGAAATTGTTTTATCTTCCTTTGTACTGCTTTTCTTATTATTAACCATTTGCATGAAGGGGTTTTAGTTACATTCTCTTCTGCAAAAGCAGCATACAATCCACAGGGTGGCCTTGTGAATAGTAGGATTATGGCTTTGTTGTGGTAGAAAAAGAGAATTAGCGGAAAAAGAAGGCAACCCAATTGCAACCCACAACCCATAGGCTCAATAAAGCATAAAGACAGGTTTGCTACTATTAGGTTTGAAACCAGAGACTAAAACTACTGTTTTCTTGGACTGCAGTTTCCATCCAGAATGGCATATCCAGTAGGAATGTGGGTGCTCTGGAGTGGAAGACCTAGACTGTTGCATCCAAAGGGTTAAGTATATCTTTTCTTGCCCATCTTTTACTAACTGCTGCTGCCAGTGGCCTTTTTTTCAATCCAGGAGTGTGGATCTATTTAAGAAATTGTCTTCTGGTAATCCAGCCTCCCAGAGGCATTTTAGGTGATTACAGTCCTCCCTTCTGTAATTTATATAATTATAGAAAATGTGATTCTTCTCAGTCATCGGTTTCATTTGTCTTAGGCTGTCCAGACAGGAACAGAATAGAAATCAGACATTTCATTTGTGCCACTGGTTATTATGTAGCTCTATCCAAATTTCCCTTAAGGTTTAACTAGACACATCAATCTCTCAGATCTACATCTCTTGAGAAACGATTTTGTGTGTACCCAGTTCCTTGCTTCCATTCTGCAAGTCTCACCTTCTGGATGTCTGAAGTATGTGCTGTGTTTTCATTAACACTTAGGTGGACCGCGTGGTAACGAATGTAGCTGGTCATGCACAAATGATTTAAATTCCCTGACTGGCAATCTGTTTCCCTGAAGGGGCAAAAAACCAAGGCTTCAACCACACAACCTTGCCTTGTGTGAGTCTATAGACATTGGTTATCCACTACACACACTTTTATTTAACTTGTAGGTTAACAGGAACTGCTAGTAGATGGATGCTTCTCTTTGAGGGAGTGGACATACCGTTTTGTCCTTGTAAAACATTTTCCTGTTCTGCCCCAAGGAAAGCAAACCAATGGATAGCCAGGGAGGAAAGAAGGCCAAGAAGTAGACTGCTCCACAAGAAAGAAACAGAATCTATGAGTAAAAGTCCAATATAGTAATTGTAGTAGTAATTATTATTATTTGATAATAACAAGATTAGTACACAGGAAACAAGATCTCTCTGCTGGCTTTTGTATCTGATTACATGTCTGACATTTTCCAAGTGTGTAGGACTGTGTGATATATCAGCGAAAAATGTGTGCAGATCTGAGTAGGGTGGCCTTTTGCAACTGGTAATTTTGTCAGCACCAATTGTCTTTAAGTGCAGGCCAATGTCTTTAGGCACTCCACCCGGTGAGCCGATCACTACTGGGACCACCTTTACTGGCTTGTGTCAGAGTCTTTGCAATTCAATCTTTAAATCCTCATATTGTGTAGCTTTTCCAGGTGCTTCTCATCAATCCTGCTATCACTTGGGATTGCAACATCAATGATCCATACATGATTTTTTCCCCACAATCGTCAGGTCGGAGTATTGTGCTCCAAAACTCTTGTCCGTCTGAATTTGGAAGTGCAAGAGTAGTTTGTCGTGTTCATTTTCCATAACTTTTTCAGGCTTGTGTTCCCACCAGTTCTTTGTCACAGACAGATGGTACTTGTGGCACAAGTTCCAATGGATTATCTGAGCAACGGTGTTACGCCTCTGCTTGTAGTGTGTCTGTGCGATTTTCTTGCAGCAGCTGAGTATGTGATCCATTGTTACATCTGCTTCATTGCATAGTCCACACTTGGAATCTGTTGTTGACTTTTCACTTCTGACTTTAATGGTGTTGCTTCTAATGGCTTGTTCTTGAGCTGCAAGAATCAGGCCCTCAGTCTCATTTTTCAAAGTTCCACTTGTGAGCCAATGGAACTTTGTTCTCAATTTTTCCCAGAACCATCCATGTATGAAACCATCAACTTTTGCCAGTTTTCTCTACTGCTCTGCATTGTTTTTTTACAATGCTGCTCTGCATTGTATTATTATTATTATTATTATTATTATTATTATTATTATTATTATTATCTTATGCACCTCTCCTCTTGGCTTGAGGTGGGTTACAACATAGTTAAAACACACAATCATTGTAAAGATTTTATTAATACACACATGGGTTTTAAATTCTGACAGCTCATTTGGCTGTCGGATCTCTTCTGGCAGGTCATTCCACAATCCTGTAGTGCAAAATAGGAGATGGAGTAACACAGATACACACAAAACACACATGGAGGTGCAACATGTACGGGGTACAGAGTCTGAAGAATACCAAATCCCAGCTCCAAATGAAAATTTGTAACTGTCCATTGGGTACTCCATCACCTCTCCACTGTTTTCCTCCTCTTTTCCCCTCTATATCCCGATATCCCTACATCTCAAGATTATTGCAATGATGAAAAAATAAACAATTATTTAAAAATAAAAATAATTTACAGTCTCACAACTGGATTTACTCAGTAGGAATTATTTTCATGAGTAAACACTAGAGTTAAGAAATATCTTAACTATTTACTCAGGAAGAGGGGAGGCAGAATTGTGTGCACTTCCCCAAATCCTTAAGAGACACCACAATGTTTAATCTTCTGAAGTCAATTTATTGAAGCTTAAACACAGGAGTTGAAAATCTGGTCCCAAGAAATGAAGTATCCACTATAATCAGTTTAAAGTTTTGAAACTGGCTTTCACAGAGATCAGAATTTCACTCAGGTTTATTGTTAAATACTGGCACCTTTTTGGTGGAAAATAAGAGAAAACAAAAATTGCAGAAATCATCCAATATTAGATTGCTTTTCGTGCCAACATGTCCATTCCCATTTACATCAAAGAAAAGAAAACCAAGTAGAATTGAAATGTTCAGTTGTAGCAACATCCTGCAAAAGAACAAAAACTGGTTTGTGCTTAAAGCCTTTCACTGGCCATAATCCTTTAAATCCCTTGCATGCCATAGCAAATTGAAATTCAGCTGGGGCTGTCCAGACTTGTAAAGACAAACCATCCTTCATCAAAGAGGCATCCATATTGATAAATTGCTCCCTTCGTAGTCATGACACTATCTCTAAAAGTGATTTGTGTACATTAGCAGAGCAGTAAAAAGATGAAAGGAAAAGCCCTTAAGAGTAAACTTAGAAGCAGAATGAAAATGATGACTTGTAGCAGTCAAGTGGCTCTTTATGGAATCAGATTTGGAAGAGAGAGAGAAAGGCCATTCATTATAGCATATATAAAACACAAGAACAATATACAGAGCAAATCATAGCCAGCTCTTAAGACCTAATGTGGGATTGCTTGTGCTTTTCAAGACTATAGTGGGGACAAGATTCATGAGTGTGAGATGTTATCCAAACAAAATAAATTTCTCAGGAGTCTGGTTGAGGGTAATTTGATCACAGGTGTACTTACTCTCCACTGTTTACTACACAGAGAACAAACCCTAGAACACTATGTAATATGCACTGAAACATTTTTGTTGGGTACTATTGACAAAGGACTTCATTGCATGAAGTATTATTCCACTGCAGTCGCACCACCATTGATAGCAGCTATATACTGGCATAAGCACACTTGTTATTTATTAACAATAGCAAGACTGCTTATAGCAAGAAACTGGAAAAGAGAAATAAATGTACAAATAAAGGAATGGTATAAGGAAGTATGGAAATTGGCAATAAATGATAAGTTGGCATGTATATTAAAAGTTAAAAGAGGTATATGGAAACAAAGTAATTTTGTTGATGTATGGAGAAAATTTATTGAAAAGGGATAAAGAAGAAAAGTTCCCTTCACAAGAAGAATTGAAATTTTGGACAGATGATATGTAAAAGCTGTGGCTTGGGAGCGGGGAGGGGAGCATAGCGGTGAGGGATAGATAATATGTATAAGCAGAAAAATAACACTAGATGCCAAAAGTTAAAGTATGGTAGGTTGTATTGAATAATATGTATCTGCTGTAAAACAAACAATGTATAACAAATGTATTGCACCATGATTATTATTATTATTATTATTATTATTATTATTAAACTTTATTTGTACCCCGCTAGCATCTCCGAAGGACTCAATGCGGCTTACAAAGGCCAAGGCCTCAACACACAATATAACAATACAAAACCTAAGGCAAATTAAAAACAATTACAGCAATATAAACAACAAGCAATAAACAATACACTAAGACACAATAAAACTAGGCCGGGCCAGAGTAATGGGTTGTTGTTGTTGTTCATTCGTTCAGTCGTCTCCGACTCTTCGTGACCTCATGGACCAGCCCACGCCAGAGCTCCCTGTCGGCCGTCACCACCCCCAGCTCCTTCAAGGTCAGTCCAGTCACTTCAAGGATGCCATCCATCCATCTTGCCCTTGGTCGGCCCCTCTTCCTTTTGCCTTCCACTTTCCCCAGCATAATTGTCTTCTCTAGGCTTTGCTGTCTCCTCATGATGTGGCCAAAGTACTTCAACTTTGTCTCTAGTATCCTTCCCTCCAGTGAGCAGTCGGGCTTTATTTCCTGGAGGATGGACTGGTTGGATCTTCTCACAGTCCAAGGCACTCTCAGAACTTTCCTCCAGCACCACAGCTCAAAAGCATCTATCTTCCTTTGCTCAGCCTTCCCTAAGGTCCAGCTCTCACATCCATAGGTTACTAGAGGGAATACCATGGCTTTGACTATGTGGATCTTTGTTGCCAGTCTGATGTCTCTACTCTTTGCTATTTTATCGAGACTGGACATTGCTCTCCTCCCAAGAAGGAAGCGTCTTCTGATTTCCTGGCCACAGTCTGCATCTGCAGTAATCTTTGCACCTAGAAATACAAAGTCTGTCACGGCCTCCACGATTTCTCCCTCTATTTTCCAGTTGTCAATCATTCTTGTTGCCATAATCTTAGTTTTTTTGACGTTTAGCTGCAACCCGGCTTTTGCACTTTCTTCTTTAACCTTGATTAGAAGGCTCCTCAGCTCCTCCTCACTTTCGGCCATCAGAGTGGTGTCATCTGCATATCTAAGGTTGTTAATGTTTCTTCCAGCAATTTTTACCCCAGCTTTGCATTCATCAAGTAATGGGTACAGGATTAAAAATGCTGATGTGACAGGAGGTATATAAGGCTTATAGGGCAAGTGCAGTGTGCAGTGTGCGGCAATTATATTATTATTATTATTATTATTATTATTATTATTATTATTATTTAAAAAGCACACTTGTTATTTCACATCTCTCCATTCAGGTAACTGCACCAGTTTGGTGATTCATTTTCCTGTACATATTTTGGTAACTTCCTGCACATCCAAAACTTCATAATTTTTTTCCAAAAAACAAAAAGCAAATTTACAATTTCAGGTTTTGGTTAGAGTTAGGAAATGATGACTGGATTGCCCATGAACTACGAGTTTGGACTGTGTGGTTTTAATAATTGTTTTAATGTTTATATGTATTTTTAATTTTTTAATGTATATGTTTATTTTACTGTATATATATTTTATGGCATCGAATTGTTGCCTACCTGTGAGACTGCTCTGAATCCCCTTTGGGGTGAGAAGGGTGGTATACAAATGTAGTAAATAAATGTAGTAAATAAATTCCGGGTATGATGAATTTTTTAAAAGCCAGATGGTACTGTTTAAAAAAAGCTCAGAAATAATTAGAGAGAATAGTGTGAGAGAGAATAAGAATCCCACCCCGGTGTCATTTCATAGCAGAACAGTCCAATTGCACAAAATAGGTGATGGGAACATGGCAGGATTGGAAGCTATTGATGGGTTTTCTCCATCAATGGTGGTGGATTGGTTAATCATAGGGAGGAGACAGACTAGAAGCAAGCTACGTATGGTGCCATGCAATAGTTTGAATACAAACATTTATAGTCTTGACAGTTTTTCTCCCTTATGTGATAGTCCAAGCTGTGCTTCCTTAATTTCTTTCTGTCCAGAGGGATTTAGCCATAACATATTTTGGCTGATCACATTTCTTTACTCATGCCTGTTTGTTTTTATAATGATAGTTTTTCCTTTTCAATTTGGATACAGAAAATGGACAAGATTAAAAGAAAATCATATGTAAAATAGTTGCAGTTGCTAATTCTCAGAGAGGTGCTGATTGTGCAGCAGGCTTTGGGTAGTCTTAAAGGAGTTATCCATGGTACTGATCCCATCTAGCAATGTTTTTGAACACCTTTGATGACTACTTTAAAACTATATAACAATGTGAAGTGAATAAATGGGAGCTGCCACCCAGTATTGTGTGAACATAAATTTCTAACACAGGACTGTTCAACATGGAAATCTTTAGGAGAATAAAGGGTGCATATTCACTGTAGAATGAATGAAGCTTGGCACTACATTAACTACCATGGTTGCTGGATTTTCCTGTTCTTCCCAATTAATTACTGAGTTGGTGCCACCCAACCCAGTGAAAACCTTTGAATTTTGAAATTCTTTCCCACTTTTGACCTTATCATCACTGAACAGAGGGGCAGCGGGGTGAATCTGGCACCCCGCATGGCACTCCTTCATTATGACACTTCCCCTGTCACACATGGGAAGCATTGCTTGAGCAGTGGGGACCCATGCTGGCTCCATTGGAGCCAGAACAACACAGGTAGGCTCCCATGTTGGGAGAGAAGTGTCATACAATGCTTCCACTCCAGTTGTGGGTGGGGCCTCCACTGGAAGACCAGCAAAGTTGTTGTTTACTGACAATCTATCTTTGAACTGGGGTGGGGGGGGGGGAGGGGGAAGCATCCTGGGATGCTTTCCAAGCTCAGTCTTATGAAGTCCTTAGATCAGTTCTAATAAAGGTTCTGCCCAACTGTAAGTTTTAATTTTTTGCTTTTTGCAGTGATTAGCACACTGAGCTTTGAGTTGTTTTTTTAAAATTGCTCGTGTGTTTGATGACAATTTGATCAGAAGTTGGATTTGATCACAAGTTGGAAGGTATTCTACAAAGGAAATGAATGGAAACTACCAGTTGCAACTCCTACCTGACATTTGTACGTTCTTCCTTCATCTAGGACTGCCCATCCCCTAGCCTCTAAAATGTTGAAATAGTAAACGGTTTGTATAATCTCTTTGCTTTTCCCTGACTGCCAGTAATGAAATGCTGCTCTTTCTGAAATAATTTCCTGACTATTTGCTAAGATTCATCTCCGACATTTCATTAAATATGATCATTTAACTGTACAAGTACAAATGTATTTTTAATTTCGCTTACTGCAGATATTACAGATGTGGGGGAAATGAATTCATATTGCTCTAGGACAAATATATCATTCACATACGCACGCTACCAAAAATATATTAAAAATTACTGAAACTTCCACCAAGATTTATTCTTAACATTTCCATTTTCAGTGTGTCGCCAGTGAAACATATTGTATGTCACTTTGCCATCCATGATGCTATGAAGAATGATTGGGTGATTTCCATGGGAGGTCTTTATCCAGATCTACAGCTTTCAGCCTTAAATATCAGACCAAACTATAATTTGTGGCTTTAAGATGTAAGGTGAATTCGATAGGGATTAGAAAAGAAGATTTAAATTATCCAATAGTCCCCTAGCCCAAAGATTTGCCACAACAGAAGAAAACAGACACCTCCACTATATCATATTCAGAATTAGTAAAGCACAAACTGTATACTCCACAGATAACAAAGCAGAGTGAACTCAGACTTCAAGATCAAAGTAATAATAGTGTGTAAGAACAGAAAAGATGGGGGTCAAGCCTATATTATTGAGATTTTTTTTAATTAGAAGAGTATCATCTTATGGGGAAAGGATGCATTAATTATTTTTCTTTTTTTATTGGGCATAGAAAATTGAGAAAATAAAACCACCGGACAGAGAGTGTAAAACACTTAGATTAGGTATTATAGATCAGTGTTCAGTTAATGTTTAATAGGGAAGGGGTTTCTAGTGGATGTAGTAGTAGTAAATTAAGAAAATATATTAAGGATATTAAGAAAATATTAAGAAAAAGTAGCAGTATATTAAGAAAATGTATCTTTACTGTTCTTGTTTTTGTATTTTGTCTTATGGTTTATATTCTGTTTATTGGTTTAGTGTTAAGTTTTCTGAATGAAAATAGTTGGGTGTGTTTATTTATTTCGTATCAAAAGCATTGCATAAATTAGTACGAAACTGATAAAAATAGAAGTACAGGTGGTTAGATATCTTTTGACCAAAAATGGGCAACAGAAACTGCATTGTCTGCAGCCTCCAACAATTCGTTTTCTGTACATGGAGCAGGACATTGTGGACAAGCATGCAGTTCTGCTCCACAGTCGCACAAGGTGGGGGATTCTTTTAGGTAGTGCCATTTTTCCAGCTGGTCTTTTGATCTGCCCACTTCCAAGATGCTCATTCCTGGTTTGCCTCTGATGGCAGACCCTCGTGAGGTGTCATGCATTTGGGATTTCCTGGTTTAGCTGCCCAGAGAGATGTTCTTGCTATTGTTGGGGGAACATTAGTTTTTCCTTGATTTGAGTTTACTTGGAGGAGGCTGATAGCCATAAAATGGATGGCTTTCACAGTGTTCAACCTTATTTCTCTCCCAGTTAACAGCAACTTCGCCGCACAGGCTGAGATATTAGCGGTATACAAGTGTACCAAATAAATAAATAAATAAATAAATAAACTTCCTGTCACACATCGGGGGGGGGGGGGGAGCACCAGCTAGTTTATAGAGTCTATCAACAGGTGAAGGTTTGAGGCATCCTGTGTTTATTCTGCATGTTTGATTCAGTATTATATTCACCTGCTTTGCATGGACAGACTTGTACCAAACAGAGCAGACATACTCAACAGTTTAGTAAGACACACAGCATCATGCAATAGGAGCCGCCACCAATTGTGATGGTCCTACTTCAATTCTGCTTTTCCACCTTCTTGCAATAAAATCCCTTGTTAAAGCTCTAGAACAGTGGTTCTCAACCTGGGGTCCCCAGATGTTTCTGGCCTACAACTCCCAGAAATCCCAGCCATTTTACCAGCTGTTGGGATTTCTGGGAGTTGAAGGCCAAAAACATCTGAGGACCCCAGGTTGAGAACCACTGCTCTAGAAAGTCTGTGTAGACCTGGCATAGGAATCACACTGTTCTCCAGATGTTGATGACCTTCAGAAGCCCTCACCACTGCCTGTACTAACTGGGAAAGCTGCAGTCCAACGACATCTGGAGAGTTGTATGGCTCCCAGGACAATTCTCAACTATCCTGAATAAGGCAGTTTCTCATATTCTTTCAAATATTCAAAATAAATTTTAAACTCCTTTTGCAAAGATCTCAATGCTTGCCCAAGGCAACTGTGTTGTCTGAAGTTTCTCCAGGGTTTAAGATAGCAAGAAATATGGAGATTGAGGCTAGGATCAGCCCGGTGGAAAAGCATCAGAGTTTGCCAGGTCAGAAACAGCTCAAGCCCCTTGTGATACTATTAAGCATGATACATTATGCATCAGCCACCATTGTTCAGAGCATGTCATAGAAATAAAAAAGCTTGAAGCCTAATAATTAGGAAATTAAATTTTCCAAGAAAGTGAACACAGAAGAAAAGCAAATTATTCCTCGTTCTGTTTTTACCACTTTTATTAACATCATAGAAAATGTAGTTCAGGCAAAAATCACATCTTTTCCCAAAACTGAAATTCAAGGTGACTTACATATTAAAATGCAGACAAAAGATCACAATTAAAATGGAATCAAATCATTTAAAACATGTCATTCAAAATTATGAAAAACATTTTTTTAAAGCAAAACAGAAAAACAATACCACTAAGCACTGTCTTGAAAGCCCTTTCTTTAAAAACTTCTTAAAAGCCCTTTAATTTCTCTTTTTGTTTGGAAGCATCACTCTGTGCTACATATTTGCTAAACATTCATATATTACATGCACTTATTGATTGGGATTTATGGTCACACATAACAATTTTATATCCCAACTATTTTTTAAAAAGGGTTTTTCTACTCTGGTTGGATTGAAATGTTTTTGTTCAGTGTGTCCTTTTAAAATAGAGGCTGTTTTCAGAAGTTATTTTCTTTCTTTTCAAAGAGCTGGTGGAAGAATTGGCTTGATATTTGACCAAGCAAATTGCATTGGCTAGTAGGTGCTTTAATTTGTGTGCCCCAGGCTTAAACAATGCCACTTCCAGTTAGAGACCCAAGTGTTATTGCTCTGCTGTGGTTATACTTAGAGATACCGAATCATGTGAGCGTAAATGTGTGTGTTTAGGAACTGAATGAGTGTATGGGTGCATGCAAGTGTATTTCTGAAAATGAAAGTGATGTAGCCGGGCTAAGAGTCCTATTAAATGAAACAGCGCATTGGTACATGCGTCGGAATCAAATGAAGGATATCGCGGGTGATCAAAAGTTGGGATGCTAGTAATTCCAAGTGATCTTGAATGCAATATGACAAAAGCTTCAGAAAGAAGAGGACAACATTAGATCAATGTGACACAGCATAACAGATAGTCACAAAAGACTAACTAAATAAGCTAACTTGAACGGCTCTGGGCTGTTTATTTACTTGACCATAAAATGCCCATTATAACAAAAAGGATACTTTTTTTGTTTTTCAACTTTATACACATGAATGTACATTCATGAGGGAAGGAGCTCCTCATGATTCTTGATGCTTTGAAATTATACACATTCACAAACTCAAGAATTAAGAACTCATTCAACTTAGGTATGAGATTCAGCCCCTGTGTGCTTGTCAACTTAATGACGATGGCACTAGCATCTTGGAGTATCTACAGCTAATGTCAATGCCATGGATAAAAATCAAGAATTGTGTGCATAGCCTGCATTCATCTACACATAACACAACTAAACAACTGGAAAATAAGACAGATTGGAAACATGAGTTGCCATTTGGCTGATTTCCATCCAAAACATAGACAGCAAGAAATGAAGAGTTACAGACAGCATCCAGATCATGCAGGCAAGACTCCTTAAGGGAAGAGATCACTTGCAAAGTACTATCCTCTTTTTCCCTCTGCTGTCATTTGATTGAACCCTGGCAGGCCTCCTCCTCATGCTGCTCAGCTCCATTTGGTAGCCTGGGGTAGGATGGGGAAAGTGTGATGGCAGCAGAGAAGGCAGCATATTGACAAGGAAGTGGATTTTCTCCATCACTGCCTATCTCCTCTCTTGTTTCCTTACTAAGGATTCATGCTTGTATTATTTCACTTGAGGACCTAGACCAGGGAGTGAAACATAAACAATATCTTCACAAACTCTTGTTGAGTCAAGGGCAGCAGAAAGCATGTGACAAATGGCTGCCCAATTTGACCCCTTCCCAGGAGCCCTGCTGGATCAGATGAAAGGTTAACCTGTGTCTCTCCAGATATTTCTGGATTGCACTTTGCATCATGCCTCACCACTGGTTATGAGTCCCTATGGGGAGATAGGGCAGGATAATAATAAAGTAGTAGTAGTAGTAATAGTAGTAGTAGTAAGACTGATAGGAGCTACAATCAAGCAATTGAAGGACCACACAATCTCTCTTCTCCCTCCCAGACTTTGATATCCAGTATTCTGAAGCCAACCGGGGAGACTACAAAAGAGCAACAACTTGCTTGAGAACCATATTCAGAAATGCTGTTGTCATATTTCTATGAATTTGTCTAATCCTTTGGGGGGGGGGGGGGGAGAAACCAGAGCTAATAAGCAAAACATTGATTTAGAAGAAGCATCTGGATTTCACCCAGATATTAGGAGGAACTTCCTGACCATAAGTTGGATAGTGCCTCAGAATGTGGTGGAGGCACATTCTTTGGGTGTTTTAAACAGAGCCTAGATGGATATCTCTTGAGATTGTTTGTATTGGACCTTCCGAAAAGGCAGGGTTGGGGGGGTAGCCTATGTGGTCTCCTCCAACTCTATGGTTCTATGATTCTATAAAGTAATTAAATGCATTTCATGGCTTTATCTCGAAATCTTAGAAATACTCATAAATCTCTCCCACTTTGAATGGTCTTCTTCTAAATTGCCACACACACACTAATATACTTATGAAGACAGTAGAGTATATAGTGAAGACAGGAGCCTCTGGTAGCACAGTAGGTTTAAGCGCTGCGCTGCCAAACTAGCTAACTGAAAGGTTGCAGGTTCGAATCCAGGGAGTGGCGTGAGCTCCCGCTGTTAGCCCCAGCTTCTGCCAACCTAGCAGTTCAAAAACATGCAAATGTGAGTAGATCAATAGGTACTGCTCCGGCAGGAAGGTAATGGTGTTCCATGCAGTTATGCCGGCCACATGACCTTGGAGGTGTCTACGGACAATGCTGGCTTAGAAATGGAGATGAGCACCACCACCCAGAGTCAGACACAACTGGACTTAATGTCGGGGAAAACCTTTACCTTTTTAGTGTATAGTACACCAGTTTTAATTTGAAATACAAATGTAGTATATATGCACACATAAATTTTGGAACTGTTCAATTTTACTTAAAAAGGAACTCCATTCTTTTTGGGACGGAGCAGCCATCTGCAGCAAAACCAGATTTACTGAAATCTTCCAGTCACTAAAGTTCAACTTTAGGTGAATGTCAAATAATTCTTTGTGGTCCATGGGTGTCTAAAATATTTACTTTTTTTTCTTTTAACAAACAGACCTATGCCCTACCAAAAAAAAAGCCTCTGGCAAGAAAATAAGCAACTTTTGAAAATGATTAAACTTCCTGTGGCAAGTGCATTTCAGGTATTGTGTATCATGTGAACAAATTGAGATGACAGGTTCATCTCAGGGAGCAATTTTGGGGTGTATGTATTTTGGCAGAGCTCTCCGCTTGTCATCTTTTAGAAAAATCCAGACTTACTCCTTTGATTGACTGATTTGTGTTTGCGTTAACTAGTAAACACCTGCAAATGCACTGCAGGAAGAATCTTCTAAGCTCCTTGCTAAATAAACACATTAACACAGATGGGGACTTGAACATATACCTGCTTTTAAAAATATAGGTCCCTAAGAGTCATCTCCACTACCATACATAAATCATGATATATGTTTACCTCCAATGTCTTCTTTCAATTGGCATAGGCAGTGTGAGAATATTAATTAATAGTAATGTATGGTAGAAGCTGAGAGCCAGTGTGGTCAGGCAGTTTGAGCATTGGACTATGACTCTGGATACCAGAGATCAAATCCCCACTCAGCCATGGACTCCACTGGATTACCTTGGGCAAATCCCTCTCCCCTAGACAGAGAAAACCATGTGATAGGGTTACTGTAAGTCAGAAAGAACTTGAAGGCACACAACTGCAGAAACTATGGAGCTAGCTTCATTTACTGAATTAGTGGCAAGAATGTGAAATAATTTTCCTATGAGCCTAAGATACCAATACTACTCTGCCATTTTCCACTTGCTGTCTGTGTGACACCTGTCAGTTAATTCCCCTTTTTGTTTCAGTTTACCCATCTGTAAACTATGGTACATATTATAGATCCAAGGTTGCCATTTGGAGCAATTTAATACAATGCTCAGTGAACACCACATAAATCAGAACTAAGAAGTCTTCACCTTTCTTCTGAGGCAAGCAGGTTGATATATGCACATATGTCACCTGATCTGGAAGACAGGGGCCTCCTAACCCCATCTCTTGCATTTCATGTTATTCTTTCAACCTCATCACATTACCAAAAATCCCATTCATAGGACACTTCCTCTATGCAGCCAGCACAAGGCCCACTGGATCTCATCCCATGATTTACAACTACTTCCGGTGGGGCTCTGTGCCATCTGCATGGAGGAAGTTTTTACTATAGCCTTTCCTGAAGCAGGGATCTCATAGTCATAGGCACTGTATAAATCATATCCCGTGGCCCTGGAAGAGCCCCTGGAGGGGGCGACGGCATTTCCAGAGAGCTTGGCAAAGCGGAGCCTTTTGGGGGGCTCCTTGGGGCCCGGGGCCTTGAGCCTCTTGCTGGGGGACGAGGCGAGATCTTCAGTGGAGCAAGGCATGGCTGGAGAAGGAGAGGCCAAGGATGACCAGACCCCGCCAAAATCTGAAGGAGAAGAGAAAACCCCACCAAATTCCTAGGAGGTTTATAATCAAATAAAATTAGAAGAGCCAGGATGGTCCAGTAGTTTGGGTGTTGGACATGGACTCTGGAAACCATGATTTGAATCTTCACTGTGCCATGGAAACCCACTGAGTAACTTTGGGCAAGTCACACTCCCTCTACTCCAGAGGAAGCAAAGGATAAACCCTGCTGCACAAATCCTGCAAAAAAAAAAACCCCTGTGTTAGGTTTACATTAGGATCTCTATTAGTCAGAAAGGACTCAGGAGGCAAACAACAACATAAATACCATTTTATTAAGAACAGTCACTTTAAGTGTTTGTCACTTGTGATATTTTATTGTAGTTCTCAAAACACTGGCGGTCCCTCTTTTATTCACAAGACCCAAGTGAGCTAAGGTGTTGATTCATGGGTAATATGAGGGTGGTTTCACACTAGCATGCGTAAATTAGGTTCAGATTTTAATGCAACCTGTTAAGTGATGGAAATGGAACTTTTGTGTGTGGATCTATAGAACCAGATATCCACTATTTGGGATTTTAAAGACAAACTCTGATATTAAAAGTTGGAGTCCAAATATCTGGAGAGCCACAGTTTGAGGAAGATTATGGAAAGAGAAAAGTAAACATAACCAAAACAATCCAACAAAAAGCAGCCCACAAGAATGACTAGGAAGTAAGTTTTCCTGAGCTGCATTTCCAACTTGAGCACATACTGAGGAAGAGAGATGGCAACCAATAATAATGTTTGCTAAAAAGGCAGGTGTAGGTCATTTCTGTATCTGGGATGTACAAATCTGATTGACTGTGACAGACAGTGCTGAGTAATTGCTATAATCACTCCAGTAGGCACTGTACCTTGGCCATGCAAAAGAAAGATGCAGTAAATGGCATCAGGGGATAGCCACCCCTTCAACCTGACATCTTTGACAGCAGTGATTTGATCTTAATGGGAGGGTTATTCGGAGTTATTGCCATTTCAGGAGGGGAGGGATGAACAGAAGCCCAGCAAAAGTCCCCTCCTATGTTAAGCAAAGATAAGGGCCTCATTAAAGTGCACAGGAGTGCTTATTTGCAGGTTGACTTGCTGTGACGATTCATTGGTGGAAAGCATGAAAACACAAAGCGCAAAAACATGTCAGACAGAATTGGCTGCCTGTTTGCATGCTCCTGAAGAGTAGCAACAATTAGGAGAGGATGTCTTCAAAACTTTCACGTCAATAAGGCAACACGTCCAGTTTAAATGAGGCCCAGTCAATTCTACTCAGAGCAAATGATCACCAGAATGGCTGCTTCCGAACTGCATCCCAGATTTGGGTTGCCAAATTGTTTTGCAAGTAAGCACAATGGATGAGAGAGAGAAAAGGAGATATTCCATCCCAATTTACCACTTCTCTTTCATTTGTTCACTTTCCTTTTGCACGTTAACATGCTGCCCTTAATTTTTATTGAAATTTTCCATCTCTGGGAAGGTTTTATAAATCTGGGACCTCTTTTGTAATGTTTCTGTTAATTCTAGTATTGAAAATTAGTAAAGGTTAAATATGCCTTATCTGAAATGCTTGTGACTAGAGTGTTTTATATTTCAGGGTTTGGGGTTGTTTCTGTTGTTTTTTTTTACTTTATTTTGGAATATCTGTCCTTGCATATATGTACATAATAGGATATCTTAGATAAGGGACTGAAATGTAAAGATGACATTAATTTATGTCATGACATTAATGTATAAAGTGTATATTCCATATACACCTTATACACCTTGCCTGAAGTTACACTGTGTATATTATACCATCAGAAAGCACAGATGTCACTTCTGGATTTTAAAGTACTTCAATTTTTTGAATTCTGTGTAAACTAAGCTTAACCTTTATACAGTTGGCATGAAAATATATGCTAGATTGCTCCAAATAACAACGTTAAATTAAGAAGGTGGTCTTCATTTAGGATTATTCTTTGGGAAAAGAAAAAACTTTGTTTGATGCCTGATTAAAGTATTCAGTTTTTGAGTACAACAGCCCCCACCAATAACACTGAGATGGTTATGAAACAGGAAGTAGTAAATAGCTCCATGCGCAAGCCTTTCTGTGCTCTGGAAAGCGACAAGCTTGTTAATTCATTGACTTGATCTCAAGCATCAGCCCTAGGACATATCTGTCCAAAGGAAAATCAGACAATATGTTAGCTTATTGCTTTCATTTGTTGAAGCCAGCAAACCTCCAGCGTACTGGAATTTTATTTTCTCCTGAGTTTTATTTTGAAAACATGGAGATAATTGGCATTGAAATATATTCCAGGTGATTTTGTTTTATTAGCCTGAGTGTAAAATAGTTTTCCACATTTTCAAATAGTTCTTTGTGTTCTTAAATGACCGCAAGTAATCTTGATTTCTCTGAAGTTACTCTAAACTTGTAGGGTTCTTTGAAAACATTATTAAGGCCATTGTCTGTGTGACAATATAGACCAGAGATGGGCAACATGTGGACTGCATGTTATATTTAGCCCCCTTCTGCCTCCTCATCCAAATTTATTTCTGTACCACCAACATTTGATGTTGTAGGAGCTGAAAAATTGCCCTGAATTTCCTCTGAAAAAGGCAAGCAAAGAACATACACCTTATTTTAAAGTAGATTCCTGCACCTAGAAACTATTCCCTCCAGAAGTTGCCCAATTTCTGCCACAGTTCTTGTTTATTTCCATGCATTGTTGTTGTTGTCGTTGCTGTCATTGTGAATCTTTAAGTAATTTCTAACTCATGACAACTCTAAGGTGAACCTTTCATAGGGTTTTCTACATCTGACAGTGTCACCAATGGGTTTTCATAGGAAGTTATGATTCAAAGTCATCGTCCAAGATTCAAAGCATAACTCCACACTTACTTAGCAATTATAGAATAACAGGACATGCCCCCTTATGCATCCTTAACTGGATAAAAAATGGGAAGCTGAGAATAGGAATAAATATATAGTTCTCACAGTGTGGACTTGCCCAAGGATGTATATGTTGCCTGGTGGTTTTCAACTTGTAAATATATGCTCTGGAGTTAGCCATTTGAGGTTAGCAAGTTTCCTGACAACACAAATTGTTAAATGTCTTTAAAAAAGAAATTTAGTGAAAAGATCAATAGGCTTTTCTCCAAAATGAGTGAATGGGAAATATAAAGACAGGTGTATGTAATGTTAAAGTGATTCACATTAGGTTTTTTTAAAAAAAATTACTTCACATTTAGGATGAGTTTGAGGGGTTTTGGTTGCTGCACCTCAAAAAAAGAAAAAGATCATGTGGCTTTAGTCAAATCACACTCCAGTACAACAGAATTTACTAGTTATCCAGTCCTATCAATATTCTGCAGCTATATATTGAGGGAAAAACAACACTATTAGCCCAGTAGTTTAAAGCATTTTCTAATCTCATTTAAAATCAGGCAGTTGGCAGACAAAAACAGGGAGACGGCAAGCATCCATACCAGTCAGCTGCGTTATCATCACCGGTGAGAAGAAGGTGTTACATGTCTGGAGGACAAGTTGCAATTGCATCCCGTTGGAAGTGTTACATGGGAAAGTTAAGGTGGAATAAATGGAAAAGATGTGCATTTATTCAGGCTAAAAAGGGCATTTGCAGATTAGCAGCAGAATTCACTGTGTCATCATAATGGCAGCAAAAAGTGAAAATATTCTCATGTTTTAGATACTTTCTGTCTTGATTTATATTTAGCAAAGTACTTAGCCTGTGGGAAAGAAAGACTGTGTAATGAATATTTCTTGCCCATCATGATGCCCATCAGGGAGGATTTCTTGAATAGGGAAAATGAGACAAAGGATTAGTAGTTCAGATGTAACCTTGTCATCTCAACAATAATTGTGTGTAAGGGTAAAGGTTTGAGGTTAAATGTTACATCATGCTAAAGAGCTCTGTATATTTTCTTGCTTTGCTTCTGTCTATGAGAGGCAAGAAAAACCTTGAAGCCCCCCAGAATGTGTTGATCTGCAACTCTCTTGAATTTTAACTAGCATAAGGGATGATGGACTAGGCAGTCCAGAAACATCTGAAAGATTTATTGCCCTCATTTACTCATTGCCCTCATATGTCACGTGAGGGATCTCCCCCAGGAACCTTTCATGCAATACAGTTTTCATATATATTCCGGAACCCTATGTTTCTTACCTGAAGCTTTGCATAGAGTCATGCTGGGGAAGCTACCAATGCCTAGTGAAAAGTTCTCTCAAGGCTTTCAGTATCAACATGAGCTGGACATTCCAACATAACTTGACTTTAAAACCACATTGAAGCCCTAGAGAATACTTCTCTAGACCTTGCTAGGTTCTCTAGTGTGATTTCATGTTATTTCAAGCCCTTTGCTTATAAACAAAACTATATTCAAAAAGCTCAACGTAATGTGAACCATTGGTATATTCCTATAATGGAGCCTTATCAACTAAGAAAGACATGGTGACATGTCAACAGCACTACTACCTTCCTATCCTTAGCACTGAGTATTTACTAAACCAGTGTCAAGAAGATGACAGCCCGAACTCTTTGTCATCATCTTAGCACCTACCTTGAAAATGCAGTTCCAGGTCATTTTGAATAGAAAAATCTTCAAGAATCTGTTCCAGAAAGTCTAAAACAATTCTGAAAAACACAAATATTAAATTCTGCAAGAATGCCATAGTGCCAATTTTGACATTCACTTTGGGCTCTAAAATGAGCCAAGAATGATTTCTAGGACCTCTTCACATGGGACATTTTTGCCCCATTTTCCCACTTTTATGTGTGGCTTGGACAGGGCCTGCCATATGCCATCACACAATATACAGCAGGCCCTGCCTACATTCCTCCCAAAGTGGGGTAGAAGTGCTGAAAGGCACTTCCTCCACCACTACGGGGGAGGAAAGTGTTGTTTGGGTAGCACACTTTCCTCACCTTTTTGATGTTTGATGGCAGAAAGGGTGCTGGGGCAATGCACACTGTTGTGCATTACCACCCTTTCTGCCACCTGATGATGGGAGGGAAAGGGTGCCAACGCACCCTGTCCTATCCACACTTTGTAAAATGAGAGAAGAAAGGAAGGCGGGTGGGCCGCCATGAGCTGCCCCCGCATGCCTTCCCTTTAGAGGCGCAACGACCTAAAAGGACAGTGTAAAGATGTCCATAGACCCATGTGTATACAGATGGCCCTCTGTGGCCATGGATTTTGCACCCATGAATTCAGTCACCCAAGGTTTGAAAATATTTTTAAAGCAAATTTTAATTATGCCATTTTATATAAAGGACACTATTTTACCACCCCTTTGCATGTAATGGGACCTGAGCATCCATAGATTTTGATATCCATGAGAGGTTCTAGATCCCAGGATTGAAGTGCTTTTGTGACAGTAGCCTCCTATGGAAAAACTGCTATTGCATACATACTAAAATACATTTAACCCTATGCCTTCATCTGGATCTGCTCCTAGCTTGTTTCATGTTCTATTACTAGTGGACATTTGGATATTCTAGTCTAGCCTTTTTCAATCCCACTTGCTATGTTTGCATACTTCAAGCTCTGGCTTTATCTTGCTATGGAGTTGATGTGCACTGACTAACTGGAACAGCCAGACTATGTTTAATGGATCATGTGATTAACTCTTAATGTATTGTTTTATATGTTTTTAAACTGTTGTAATGTATTTTATAACTCTATTTATATATTTGTAATTGTACATATCCTATGGCTTTGAATTGTTGCCTACTTACAGTATAAGCCGCCTTGAGTCTCCTCCGGGGTAGAGGAAGGTGGGATAGAAATGCCATAAATAAATAAATAAATAAATAAATAAATAAATAAATATTTCTTTGAATCAGACAACTGAATGGCTCTCTGGAGCTCAATGTTGTCTGCTGTCTATTTCTATTTGGCCAGAATGACTTCTCAACAAAAGCTGGCCTTCCCAAGGTCACCTGTCCCAGTACCTGATGCCTGTTTAATTTTTGGAGTACATACTTCCAGTGAAAATGAAGTCGGAAAGGTTTGACTGTGAATACACTGGCATATTATACCCATAATCTGAACAGGACCTTGATACATTAAATGAAAATTAAGATTCTCAGTCAACTGGCAGCAAAAAGAGTAGCCTATCATATTTCTAAGGATAAAATATGACAAGATTCGCTATGGTGCCTGAAATATTTAGACTTTTGCTATATTTTTATTGACCTGATGAGGGAGAAAAAATGCAATTTTTGGCATTCGGTTTTTCAAATTCTGATTCATTCATGCTGGGATAAATGTCCAATAAATCTACTTAAATGGAAAAAATGAAATATCTTGACAAGGAGAATCTATATTGGCTGAGGGGGATATGGCAGCAATAGTATGGCTTAGTCTTCAAGAGCCAAAGCAATTTGCAGTTCTGTGATGGAAGGAACTGTTGAGAGCTTGCTGAAAGTAAAACATCAACATCTCAAGATCGTGGCTAGTTGTAGGACATAAAGAAAATTAGAGACAATGGGACAGAGAAGCAAGGAAATAAAAAGAAATTACAGACTGGGCAACCCATGAAGGAAGGTGAGGTGAGGTGAGATGAGTTTAGGAATGTGGCACTGGAGATGAGGAAATGAAGCACAAGGTATCATCAAAAGGGGGGCTAAAAAGAGAACTCTTCCAAAACCAGGAGCCCATGCATATTATTCAATTATAATATTACATTCTCCTTTGACACCCATGGCAATAAACCATGGAATCCTGAGATTTGCAGTTTATGGAGGGACATTAAGAATTCTCAGCCAGAGTGAGCTATAACTACAGATTAAACAGGAATAATAGCATTATAATAGTGCAATGAGCATGAGTGCCAGGCAGGCCCGTAGCCAGGATTTCGTTTTGGGGGGGGGGGCTGAATTTTTTTCAGGGAGGGGTTTCGGGGGGGGGGCTGAGTCTGAGTGAAAGAGGGTCTAGCCTAGCAAACCTTTTGTACAGGGTTAGTCAAAATGAATAGGCCAATAAGAAAATTAATTGTACCCGAATTGGCCTATTCATTTTGACTAACCCTGTATTATTACCCCAATACCCCCATGCATATGGGATATATTGAGTATGGTAATCAGATCATGATATAAATAAACATAACAGTTTAAATAATGCACCAGTAAGGCCTTTTCACGAACCACCATGAGAATTTCGGGGGGGGGGGGCTGAAGCCCCCCGAGCCCCCCCCCCCCCCCCGGCTACATGCCTGGTGCCAGGATACAGGCATATGAGGAAATGTTATATTGCATATAAATAATACAGTTTGTGGTGCATATATATATATAAAGTAGAATAAATGTAATTTGACACTACTTTAACTACCATGGCTCAATGCTATGGAATCATGGGTGTTGTAGTTTTAAAGGGCCTTTAGCCTTTTCTGCCAAAGGGTGCTGGTGCATCACCAAACCACATCAATTTAACTGCGCTTTGGCAGTTAAAGTGATGTCAAACTGCATCAAATTCTACAGCGCAGATGCACCCTATGAAACAGATATTTCTAAAGCATTTTCCCAAATTGCGTTGCAGTAAGAATACACTTGAGAAGACAGGCAAGCTTAGAGAAGACAATGATGCTTGGGGAAATGGGGAAATGGAAGGGAAAAGGAAGAGGGGCCGACCAAGGGGAAGATGGATGGACAGTATCCTTGAAGTAACTGGCTTGACTCTGAAGGGGCTGGGGGTGGTGATGACCAACAGGAAGCTCTGGCATAGGCTGGTCCATAAAGTCACGAAGAGTTGGAAGTGACTGAATGAATAAACAACAATAACAACAAGAAGAAGAATACATTAGCAATACATTGAAATACATAATAGTCTGCTTCTCTTACACAATAACTAAAAAGAAGCTGCCTGAATCACTGGTTGTTATAGGTTTTTTGTGCTATATGGCCATGTTCTAGAAGCATTCTCCCCTAACGTTACACCTGCATCTATGTCAGGCATCCTCAGAGGTTGTGAGGTCTGTTGGAAACTAGGAAAATTGGGTTTATATATCTGTGGAATGTCCAGAGTGGGAGAAAGAACTCTTGTCTGTTGGAGCTAGGTGTGAATGTTCCAATTGACCACCTTGATTAGCATTTGAAGGCCTGACAGTTTTTAGGTGTGCCTTTAGGTGTCGAAAGCCTTTGCCAATACACTGCCAGTCTAGAGAACAGTTGGCGTGACTTTCAGGCCTGAGGATTGTAGACCATGAATCCAAAGAAACCTGGCATTCATAGGTCTTGGGATCTTGACTGTTTTGACTTGTCCTTACACTTCTAGGAAGACAATAAGACAAGTGAGAAGGTCAGCTTCTTATACTTATTTGAGCCAACCACCGAGTTCTTTGGCTCCAGGGCTCTGGATGGGTTTAAATGCATATCCGTGGTGTTGAGTATTTGAAGATGGAGATTAGGCTCATGAATTTGATGATGTTTGTCCTCGCACCCACCGGTGCTGAATCACATTAGAATCCCAGTCTGATCGGCCTACAAATCGGTTGTGGTTTTAATTGTGAGGATTTACTAGGCAAGGAACATTGAGCTTGAATCTGATTATGACGGCTTCTACAAGTGTAACACACAGTAGGAAAATCAATCCTGCTTCTGTAATGAAGAAAAACAAGTCATTTTCCAAAAGAAATATGATTATACATTCACAGTTTGGGCTGAAGAAACAAGAGGCAGGCTAATACGGAGCGGTTTTGCTCAGAGGGACTATCTGCTAGCTGAGGCCAGCATAACAAGATTCGATTCTAGTTTAATGCGGCTGCAGCTCAAATCCCATTGGAGAGTTTGTTTGACAATCTGACAAAGTTATCTCAAGAAAAATAGGTTAAAAAACATAAACTTGACTGGGGTAACTGCATTTTCTTCTCAGCACATGGAGTATTTTTATTTTTTTTGCCTGGAGGCCCTCTTAGACCTCAGCCCCAAAGGTAATACCACTTTGTGCGTCTACATAAACCAAAACATTTTTAGCAAGCAGTTTGCTCAAAGAAAAAAAAACTGCACTGTGATCTTAATATGAAAAAGACACTCACTTTTAGGTACTTTTCTGTATAAAATAGAGAATAAGAGGGGTATGAAACACAATTTGCTGCTGCTAGCTTGCCTGTAGATTCACAGATGTTTCTCTCAGCTTGGCTTATGCTGAACCCCTGAGATGCTCCGGTGTGGTAACAGGATAATCATAAAATATTATTTATATGTCATTCATTTCCCACTCTTGAATCTCCATGAATTATGGAGAAATGAGTCTTGTTATTTCTATATTATAGCAAGGAATCTTAACACATGACTCCATGGGAGTGTTTTCCATCCTAGTTTTGACATTTGTGCACAAATATGAAGTGTGTGAACCCAAAGTCTTCCTACAATATTTATACCTCTGAGAGTATAAGCATGTTATAGAACTTTATGAGTCACAATTCATATCCATCACAGAACCTCAACTGTTCCTTCATCTGGTTCAAGAATGGCTAGCTTCTCAAGATGAGGAACTCCCTGAGATAGTCTCCTTCATCATGGAAAAGAAGGGAAGGCAAAACAATTGTGTTTCAAAAGGGTTTTTTGCAGCACAATTGGTAGTACCAATAATCTTAGATGCATCTACGTTGCAGAATTAATTCAGTTTGACACTACTTCAAGATTGAAGGAAGTCATACACCCACTCTATTCTGTTTGGTCAGACCATCTGGAATATTGTGTCCAGTTCTGGACACAACAATTCAAAAAGGATATTGACAAGCTGGGACATATGCAGAGAAGGGCAATCAAAATGATTGAATGTTTTGGGAATCAAGCCCTATGAGGAAAGGTTGAGGGAACTGAGAGGTGACATGAGAGCCATGTTTAAATATTTGAAAGAAGGTCACATTGAAGAGGGGAAGATTTTGTTTTCTGTTGTCCTAGAGACTGGGGATAAACAGTTTTGGCCCAACTTACCTGTCCAAACGTATCACTCCCTATGAACCTGCTAGAGTGTTAAGCTCTGTTCTATGTGGCATTGTTACTTTCTAGATATTGCACTGGAAAAGATGTTGCACACCAACATGCACACCAACATCTGGACCATGCTCTAACTTACAGGAAGCACTGCTAGACTATCAAGCAAAAAGTTGGCACTAGAAATAATAACATACAAAAGCTGACTGGCACAATCTGGTGATCACAACCAGACACAGCAAAGACATCTGTCCTTGCGCTATGCTACTCTTCTACTGAATACACATGCCCCAGTATGGAACACATCTCACCATGCTAAAACAGTGGATGTGGCTCTTAATGAGACATGCCACGTTATCACAAGATGTCTCCGCCCCACTATGGAGAAATTATACTGTTTAGCTAGTATTGCACCACCTGACATCCGCTGGGAAGTAGCAACCAATAGTGAAAGGACCAAGACAGTGACATCTCCAGCCCATCCCCTGTTCAGATAACAACCAGCACGCTGATGCCCTAAATCAAGAAATAGATTTCTAAGATCTACAGAGATACCCACAGGAATGTCTCAGCAAATGAGAGTCCAAAAGTGGAAGGCTAAAACCTGGTAACTCAATCCATGGCTGATACCAAATGAGAGATTTCTTCCTGGGCACACAGAAGACTGGACAGGCGCTGAACAGACTGCGCTCTGACACCATGAGATGCAGAGCCAACCTTAAGAAATGGGACCACAAAGTAGAGTCCATGACATGCGAGTGTGGAGAAGAGCAAACCACAGACCACCTATTACAATGCAGCCTGAGCCCTGCCACATGCATCATGGAGGACCTTCTTATTGCAACACCAGAGGCACTCCAAGTGACCAGCTACTGGTCAGAGGTCATTTTGACCAGTAGCTGGTCAAAATGCCAAGTTTTCAACTTTGTTTGTGGTTTTAAATGCATTATAACTGTACCCTCAGATCACTTCTGACATGATAAATAAAAAATAACTGGAAAAGAATATTGAAAATGGGATGAATGTTACAATAAGGAAGAGGCAGTGTCTAGTATAGGAATTATGTGTGCAAATCTTTTATAGATCTGTCTCCACCCCCCCACCCCTAAAAGTGCAAAAGAGCATCCCAATTGCTCCTATGCACCACAGCGGCTTTGAGAGGTGTTAATTCATGATCTTTAGTAAACCTGCACAAAATTTTATATTAATGTTTCCTTCACAGTAAATACATTTCTCCTAAAATATGTCATTTCAAATATATTGTCATATTTCATTTTTATTTTGACAAACATCGATTTTAAAAGTGGATTAAAAATTAGAGTAGTGGAAAATCCAATTGATAATTATATTCCAATCTATACACATGTACAAGAGATGTGGATCAATTCAGTTAATGCTAGAATTCCCATTTTCAGTTATGACCTAAAATATCTCTACTTGTTCTTTAGTTTGCTTCCTTGTCCACTTGCTTGCTTGCTTTCTTCCAGAAGCCTATTTGCATTTCAGTTTCAACTAGTCTGCCTCTCCAAAATGTTCCAATACAGGCCAGAGATGGACAGCTCCAGGTGCTGTTTCACTGAAGTTCCTATCAGCTTCAGTCAACACAAACCATGGTGAAGGAAAATGGAAACTGTAGTCCAATATCATTTGGAGGGTCACAAATTAATCTTTCCTTTCATAGTCAAAGATCAGAGAAATTGTGTTAACAACCCATTTTTTCTACCAGGAGCAAAGCTTGCATGAAGAACATGCAAGACTGAAATGCAAAGAAATCAAAGGCAGGCTGGTAAAGGCTTCTGTAGTGAATTGTGTGACCCAGATTAGCAGAGCTTCCAACATTTTATCTCCAATATCAACTAGAGTAATGAAAAGAATTTTTCTTGGTAATTAATTAGCTAAGCCAGGGCAAATTTGTGTTTGGTTCCACTCTCATGTTTCATCTACAGTCATGCAAATATAATGTAAGACTGGAAAGATTTCTTGATTTTACTCCCTACTTATCTCTTCTTTTTTTGTACATATGTCTTATTTGTTTCGGCTCAAGTTTTATTCTTCTTAAGTTCCCGCATTCTGTATTTGCACAGATGATAACATTTAAAGTAACAAGAAAGGACAAAGAGCATCTACGACCTCAGCTGTACCTTATTTCTTTTTGTGTGAGTGTTGACATTTGAGTTTTGCTGTAGACCTAGAACAAATGTGATTTTGTTGCAGAGCTTGGAACTAATATGATACAAATTTAATTTGTTACTCCTAATTCATTAGAATTTTTAACAATGACGTTTAAATTAGTCTAATGGTTAAATGCCAATGGTGTTAATTTTTCTGAGCAACAGAATTTTTTTCTGAGCAACAATTACAGTTCACATTGTTTTGATTTGTTACTGGGAAGTGAATTTGGAGGTGGTCATTTTTAATAATTCTATTTTTTAAAAATGTCACAATGAACAATTTTGTCAACAATTAATGCAACCAATTCATTTTATAAATTGTGCTTAACATTTTAGTGTTAATGAATTAATTTCCTCTGACAATTAAGTGCTAACATTTCCAACCACCGATTTATTGCAATCTTTCCTAAAAGAAAACAACAAGCTTATATCAAAGAAACAAGACTGGAAACAACTAACAAAACTTAATGTGGAGGAAAGTCAGAGTTGCAGGATGTTTTTCGTAAGGGAGATTTGAGGGATATTTTTAAATGTTTATTTATTATTAATTTACTTCATTTTTAAGCCATCTTTCTCACCCCACAGGGGACTCAAGGCGGTTTACAAACTCTGGCAAAATTAAATACCATATAGACATCACAATAAAACACACCCCATCAAATTATTAAAACAGTTAAAACATATGAGCAATTAAAACATATAAAAATCAAACAGACTAAAACCATGTAAGGTGTCAAGTTTTGGTCTCATACTTATCCATAGTCATTTTCCAAAATCTATAGTCATTATTCAGGCTGTTGAATTCTAATTATGTAATATCCTATTTGCCCAAAGCCTACATGCTTAAGCTTCTTTTTTAAAGACCAGGAGGGATGAGACCTACCTGGTGTTACTAGGGAGGGAGTTCCACAGCCAAGGGGAAGGCCCTGTCTCTCATTCCCACCAGTACACTTGCAAAGAGGGTAGGACTGAGAGGAGGGCCTCTCCAGCTGATCTTAAAGCTCTTGTTGGCTCATAAAGGGAGATGTGTTTGGATAGGTAAGTTGGACCAGAACCATTTAGGGCTTTATAGGCCAAAGCCAGCACTTTGAATTGAGTCTGGTAACAAATTGGCAGCCAGTGGAGCTGACATAACAGGAGGGTTGTACATTCCCTGTACGCTGCTCCAGTCAGAAATCTTGCTGCCATCTGTTGAACTATTTGGAGCTTCTGAACAGTCTTCAGAGGCAGCCCCATGTAGAGTGCATTGCAGTAATCTAGTCAAGATGTAACAAGAGCATGGACCACTGTGGCCTATTCTGGCTTCTCAAGGTATGGGCACAACTAGCGCACAAGTTTTAATTATGCAGAAGCTTCCTTGGCCACTGCTGAAATCTGGGGTTCCAAGCTCAGTGATGAATCCAGAAGAACTGCCAAGCTGCAAACCTGTGCTTTCAGGGGGAGTGTAACCCTGTTCAACACAGGCTGTAACCCTATACCCTGTTTGGGCTTTTGACTAACCAGAAGTGTCTTGTCTGGATGTCTGTTTTAGAGTCTTTTTCACATCAGAACATACCAAGGACTTTATTACACAAGGCAGTCTAACCAACATCAAAGATAATGTTTAAAAAAGTAGACTTCTGTGAAAAAGTCACAAGTCAAGAGAATTCATCCATTTTACACAATACTTTCTATATTGACTGGCAGAGAGTCTTAAGGGTTTGAAATGTACCTAAATTGTGCCAGAGGCTGAACCCAAATCTGTATGTAAATATATGAATGAAAATCATGCCCTATGCCAATAAGTTTCAGCGCTGGTGAGTTGCAAGAACCCTCAATGTGTATTGGACTGCAATTCCCAACACATACAGCAATGGATACTGTTGTTCAACATATTTAGATGACTTCTGATTGGAAAAGATTTTTGTAGAGAATGCAGCTAACAAATTTGGACACCATAGGATTATCTAGAGAAGGGAATCCTGCAGCCATAGACAAAGCAAACACATTAAGAGGAGGGCTTTTGATGTGTTCCTTGCTCCTTCCTCAACTAGGCAGATATACTGATTTTTTAAACATAAACATTAAAAAAAACAGGAGGGAGCCACATTTCTAGAAGCCTTTTCAGTGTTCTGTCTCCAGCTGAAAAACTGGCCTGGAAGCGACTCGAAGTCCAGTTTATCAAAATAACTGGTGCTGAAAATGACCTTTAGACTCTTCATAGCTGTCCAATTAGATTCTGAAAGGGAAGGCAGATTCTTAACAAGCTGAAAAAACTACCAGTAAACATAGACATTTTAAAAAAACATACACATATTTTGCAATAATATAAAATCCATGCCATAATAGAGATTTTGATAAAATTAGAAAAACAGTTGTATTCTTCAAAAATATTTCAGTTGTGCAAATTTTGCCATATAAACAAGATCCAAATGTTAAATCACAAGCCTAAACACAATTTTTATGACTGTTTCACACTAACCTCTAGAGTAGGAGTGAGCAACTGCAGGAGATTGAGAAGAGGTCATCTTTCCACCCCACACCTCCTGGGGGGGCTGCACTGGGACACATTTGGGTTTATCCCAAGTGACCTAGTTTGTCTTCTATGACCAGCAGTGCTGTGGAATTTGAAGAGGCACAAATGGAGGGTGAAAAGGAGAAACATGCCAAGAGGAAGGCACATCAAGCCAACCTTGACCGGAACCACCTTCTATCTGGAAACCGATGTCTTCATTGTGGAAGAGCATGTGGGTCAAGAATAGGGCTCTATAGTCACCTACATATCCACCACAAAGACACTTGGAAAGTCATCATACTCGGACAACGAGGGATCACCTAAGTAAATAAGTTTGTCTTCTGACTACCATTTCAACTAATTTTAATTTAATTTTGTGTTTTGGGAAGTTTGTGGAGCTTTGGGGAAAGTCAAAGAAAGTAAGCTTCTGCCTGCTACATATTGCCTCAGTGCTGCCTTGACATATCTCCATCCAAATTTGTAATTGCATTGTATTTTCTGCCCCGTGTTTCCCATTCTGGTTTTTAAAGTTCACTCTTTTTTTCCTGCCAACTTTCTTATATTTTTGCAGGGCCATTGTGAGAACATAGTTGTGGCATCTCCCTGGCTGGCAAAGTTCCCATGCTGAAAATAAAATCATGAACATGTAGAGGAGATGGATTCTTAAAAAAAAATTGAATGCTTCCCTTTCTTGCATTCAGAGTTCTGAGCTTGTACCTTCAACTATGGCAAGAAACTCCTGTTTGTGTTCTCTCTAGTGCAATATTATTTCCACATCAATGAAAAAACCCTAAAAGAACACACCAAGAAAATACAAGTAAAATGCAGTTGATTCTGAAATTGTTTCCTTGGCAGTGAAAAAAAAGGCCACAGTTTTGAAATAGCACACACACACACACACACCCCAGTGATGGAGAAATTGCAGAAGGTCTCCAGATTGACTCCCTTACTGTTATGTTGCAACTACAGAGAGCAAAAGCTCTGGGAGACAAAATTATCATGGTCCAAGCAGTGGCATCACTAAGATTAGTGCCACAATTTGGTGAGATTTTCAGAAGCAAGTTTGAGGAATATGTAGCTTCCCAGAGGTTTTTTGATTGCCACTCATAGAATCATAGAATCAAAGAGTTGGAAGAGACCTCATGGGCCATCAAGTCCAATCCCCCCGCCCGCCCGCCAAGAAGAAGAATATTGCATTCAAATCACCCCTGACAGATGGCCATCCAGCCTCTGTTTAAAAGCTTCCAATGAAGGAGCCTCCACCACGCTCCGGGGCAGAGAGTTCCACTCCCAACTCCGTCTTCCATTAGTCAGATTGGCTAAGAATTGCAGTTCTGCAATAGCCGACAGACCACATGCAGTCTGCCTTCTATATCCATATGGTTTCTGTATTCACTGTATTTTCCATCCACAGTGAAAATATTCAACAGAATTCCAAAGAGCAAACCTTGATTATTATTATTTTCATTTCATACAAGGAACACCATTTTACTACACTACTGTTTATGATGGGTCAGACTTGTGTATTTTTTCTCATGAGAGGTCCTGGAATCAACCCCCAATGGATACAAGAGCCCCTTGTATTCTCCATTCCAGTTCTAAAGTTATTTTTAAGGCAGATTAATCTTGTTTGCCTAGTTGCAAAAAAGCAACAGGGGCCTTAAAGTTCAAATCTCAGATAGAGTAAGTGGTGAAAGAAAATGTGCTGCAGTTCCTTTATATTTTCACTCACATAGCTTGACCACTCAGATGCGAAACTCATATGCAAAAGGCTATGATTCAAAATACAAATACTGGGAAATATGTAAGACAATCAGAAAAGTATTGACTCTAAGAATATAATAAGAGTATCAATTTTAAATCGATATCAAATCAGTATCATTATAAAGTTTGCACATTATCTTTTACTACAGTTCAGAGTTTCTGAATTGCAACTATTCAGATTATTAAATGAGGCTACAAGAAACACCCACAGACAGAAAAATTAAGATTTCACTTCTTAGGATTGAACTCATATACTGTGTATGAAGATCTGAGAGCATTATTAAGATTCCTCAGAAGAAATCCAAATAACCATTAAAGATATGAAAATGTGTACGGCCCCAGGACTGGATGCACTTTCTCCAAAGTGGTGGCAGGAGTTCCCTGTTTTGTTGGTAATTAGTCCTTAAACATGCTGACTGAAGCCATTAAAACGTGAAAAGCTACTAACATCTCTCTATCAAGAGTAAACTGTACTAAACCCAGGTGGAGACTCAGTTATTGTTCTGTGTCTGTGAAGTCGTATAGCATTGTTTTTAACTTTCTCACCCAACTTGAATATATCCTAGTCATATTTGCTTTATTTTAATATATCAAGGGTTTTCAAATGAATGCTCAATATAAAGCAAGCACAGCCAGGAATCTGGTTGGGACACAACACTTTTTTTTTCCAGAGGTGAAGTAGTAGTGGGAGAAGGCAGGCAAAACCTGCCATATTTTAGACCCCTTCTAAACTGTCATATGGTCCAGATTATTAAATCAGATAATTGACATTATCTGCTTTGAACTAGATTATATAAGTCTACTCTGCCATATAATCCAGTTCAAAGCAGATAATCTGGATTTTATATAGCAGTGTAGAAGGAGCCTGAACCGTCTATATCTCCAGCATCTTCTTACTCTCGTTGCCACTGCACAAATAATATTCTACTCTAAGAGTCTTTTTGAAAGACGCCTGATAATTGGAACTGCAACTGGATAATAACATCTTCTATTGTGGCTTACCACATGTCACTGTCACTTTTTTGTTGTTGTCCCATAGAACCCATTTTAAAAGTGATTGTTTTTACTAACACATTATTGACCTCCTTTCCTGCATCTGTCATGTTGTGATTTCCTGTGAACAAGTTAAGATCCAGCTTTCTTCCAGAGTAGGGGAGACTCCTCTTTCAAAGTCCTCAGCTGGCTTTGGATTGGCACTGTGCTCAGGAAGGAGGCCAGTAGCTTCCCTCTTCGCCCAGCACTTCTCACAAAAGACACTAAGAAAAGGTGCAAGATAATAATGGAGTAGGTACTGGGTAGACCAGGGGTCCTCAAACTAAGGCCTGGGGGCCGGATGCGGCCCTCCAAGGTCATTTACCCAGCCCTCGCTCAGAGTCAACCTAAGTCTGAAACGACTTGAAAGCATATAACAACAACAACAATCCTATCTCATCAGCCAAAAGCAGGCCCACATTTCCCATTGAAATACTAATAAGTTTATATTTTTAATATTGTTCCTCATTTTAATTATTGTATTGTTTTTAAGTGTTTATTACACTACAAATAAGATATGTGCAGCGTGCACAGGAATTCATGTTTTATTTTTCAAATTATAATCTGGCCCTCCAACAGTTTGAGGGATTGTGACCTGGCCCTCTGCTTAAAAAGTTTGTGGACTCTGGGGTAGACAGTCTGTGTGTGATATATGTTTTCAGCACTAACAGATACTGCAATCTCAGAAAGTTTCCAGAGGTATGTGAGGAAACACAGCAATTCTGATTGCATAGCAGTTTTACAAACAATGCAATTCTAGTGGGAAACAGGGCTTGTGTGATAAGGCTCTCACAGTACAAGTCAATAAACAGAAGTCCTGTTGAATCCAATGAAACTGTTTATTTATTTATTATTTATTTACGGTGCTTATATGCCGCCCTTCTCACCCCGAAGGGGACTCAGAGCGGCTTACAATATATATTTTCATACAATATATTATATTATTAACAAAGTACAATATCAGTATATATTACTATATTGCACTATACCATTATATTGTAATATTATTAGTAATATTACATGTAATTAAATATATAATTATAATTATAATATTGAATTATTATTACTAGTATTATATTGTATTACATTATAATATTATAAATATTATACGTATATACAATATACTATATTATATTATTAGTAAAGACAAGATGGCAGTGTCTTCTGCTCCCCTCTGTCTTCCCTCTGGCCAGAGCAGTCAATTGGTGCCAGAAGGGGGAGGGGCCTCTGAAGTGAAGATATAGGCAGAAGACAACATGGCAGTGTCTTCTGCTCCCCTCTGTCTTCCCTCTGGCCAGAGCAGTCATTGGTGCCAGAAGGGGGAAGGGCCTCTGAAGTGATGATATAGGCTGAAGACAACATGGCAGTGTCTTCTGCTCCCTTCTGTCTTCTCTCTGGCCAGAGCAGTTACAACCATTTTCCACAGCAGCCTAGTCAAATTGCCAAATGCATGTACACAGTACATCAAAGAGGAATTTGTCTACTGATCTAAGCAAGATTGGAAAGGCACCATCTTCACTGGCCTCAGTATGCAGTTTCCCAGCCTGAAACTGACTACCAAAATAATCTTTCTCATGAAGCTACCACCAAATGTGCCTCTGAAAGTGCTGGGGCAAAACAGAAAACTGTTGTACATTGGGGGCGGGGGTGTTTTTATAGGTTGTTAGAGGAAATTATTGCAATTTCCCCACAACCTTTTTTTTCCTGTAGTGCTGCTTGTGAACTGCATTTCAGTTCAGCAGAATACTGGAACAAGTTGATGGAGGCAGGGTAGGGAAGAGGGAGAATTTCCCAAAATTTATTTCCCTGCCAACAAGATAAATTTTGAATGTATATTCACCCAATTCAAAGAATCCACCTTCAGTTTGTAGTGCCGAACAATTACATTGCATTCATTAACTCAATCAGCCTTCCCTTAACAGTGTGAGTTTGATTGCTGCATTGCCTACAGGTAAATCTCCATCAAAATTACAACAGTCAGTTAGTCCTCCTTTTTTATAAACTGAGGTAAAGATTATGTTGCTTTACCCAGCAAGGTGCTTGCTTATCTATTCAAAAAAAAAAAAAAGACATCCAAAACACTGGACATTTTTTCACAGATATGGTACCACAGTGACCTCAGCTGGCCAAATGGAGAATGAACCACAAGAAAGTGAAATAATAATATTGTCACATTCATAAAGGGAATATATTCAAAACAAGTTAAACTTGAGTCTCATTGACTTACAGAAAAGTGTTAGACTCACCATAACAAAAGATAGTACTTAAATGTAAATTGGAGGAAAGGCTGGGTATAAATTTAAACGATAAACAAAGATTATCATCATTCCATTAGCTAAGTAGTAATGGTAGCAGTAGCAGCAGATGGAACATTATTGAACTCCTATCTTTTAAAATGTGCAATTGTTAGGATACCTAGAATCATAGAGCTGGAAGAGACCACAAAGACTATCTAGTCTGAACCCATTTTCCATGCAAGAATAAACAGCCAAAGCTCTCCCATTGGTTGGCCACCCAGCCTCTTTAAAAAAAAAACTTCCAGAGAAGGAGACACCATCACACTCCAAGACAGCATATTCCACTTTAGGAACGGCTCTTACTATCAGGAAGTTTTTTCCTAATGTTTAGATGAAATCTCCTTTTCTGTAGTTTAAATCCATTGTTCCATCTCTTCATCTCTAGAACAGTGGTCCCCAACCTTTTTTTGACTGGGGACCACCTGACCAGGGGCTACTTTGTCCAGAGACCACTTGACCAGGGATCACTTTAACCAGGGACTACTCTGATCAGGGACCACAAACCAGGGACTACTTGACCACGGACCACTTTGACCAGGGACCACTCTCCAACATTAGTTCCAAAAAGGCTACAAATCATTTTTTGATAAACTTTAAATTTGGTTTGGGGCACTGATTGAGAAAAATGCATTGGATAGACCACATCAGCTCTAGTTTCTGATACAGAACATATGCCATGGTCAGTGACAGGGAAGGAGTGGCAGGCAACACAAAAGGAGAGGAAATAAAATAAAATAAAATAAAATAAAATAAAATAAAATAAAATAAAAAAGAGGAAGGAGGCTCGGAAACCATATTTTCATCCTCACACCCCACAGGTTAAGTACCACTGCTCCAGAACAACAAAAAAACAAGTGTTCCTCATCTCCAATATGGCATCATTTCAAATATTTAAGCATAGCTATCATGTCTCCTCTTCTCCAAGCTAAATGTAATCAGCTTGCTAAGCTTCTCCTCATAGGAATTTGTTTCTAGACCTTTTACCATTTTGGTCTCCCTCTATTGGACACATTCAGGTTGTCAATATCCTTCTTGAATTGTGATGCCCAGATCTGGAAAGTTTTATTCTGCATGTGGTCTGATCAAAACAGAATAGAATGGTACCATTAATTATCTCGATCCAGACACTATGCTTGTTTCATTGCATGCTCTTCCATGTATCTGTCTATCTCTCTTTCTTTCTCTTTTCTCTTTCTCAAACACACACACACAGAGTGCAGAGTGGCAAATGATAAAACAGGAAAATTATGTTGGACATGGTTGGGGGGGGGCTTTTTCTTATACAGGTAACTTGAACTGGATCTACACTGCCATATAATGCAATTTGGACCTGCAATATATGGTCAGTGTAGACCCAAATAATGCAGTTTAACTGCATTGAAATGTATTATGTGAGTCTACACTGAATATGTGATGCAGTTTGAAATTTCATTTTATGACAGTGTAGCCTTGGTGGTTGGTAGTTCTTCACCGGGGGAAGCATTAAAAAATGATGTTTGTTCCACCACTTCATCCAGAAATGATTTAATCTACAGTATTTTACAGCTTCATTAGTCAGGTCCAAATGTATAGTCAAGAGTATCTCTGTGAAGATGCACTGGGGACCATTTGTAAAATATAGGGGGGAAAGGTGGGGGATCTTTGAATATACAACTATGGATGTCCAAAGTCCTTGATAGGTCTTTAATCCACCCAGTCATTTGATCAGCCCATTCATTGCCTGCCAATTGGATTATTAACAACTTGGAGGCTGTTTTTATATTCTTTTTCTAATCTTTTAAATTTATTTACAGTATTTATATTCCTCCCTTCTCACTCTCAGGGCAGATCACAGAATACATATACAAGAAGCATTCAATGCCACTTGTACATTGACAAGACAGGCAACAGTTAGACATATATATTTAGGCTTTCCCATCTTTCTGCATCTTTGGAGACTGTGCTCGGTTCCAGCCACAAGGGATGCTGTCGCTCCATCTCCTTGCCAAATAGCATTTTTCTTCATTCGTAATCTTCCTCCCACCGTGCCTAAAACACCTCCCTGCATTAATGTGGCTCCTATTTATCTACTCACATATTTGTTTTCGAACTGATAGGTTGACCGAAGCTGGGCTGAAAGGTCAGGTGCTCACCCTGACCCAGGCTTTGAACAATCAGTCTTCTGGTTGGCAAGATTTATTGCAGGTTGGTTATTAATCTGCTGTGCTAAAGCCGGGCCCTAATGTTATACTAATGCAATGGAGAGAAAGAATTTGGGGAGAAAAGTGGCAGAGGAGGGAAAACTTAAATCTACCTTTGTCAATTGTGATGGTCCTAAACTAGATCAGGACCTGCCTGCTTATGGAAAGTAGGCAGGTGAAACTGTGTATTGTGGAGCATAACATAATGTGTAGTTTGACTCTAAGAAAAAGCAACAGAAGTAGCATTGTTTACACATCTCTTCAGGATGAATTGGTTTGAAACATCATTGCAAGAATGGCATGCCAAGCTGTAGCTTTAATTTCCTTCTACCAGTTTTGTAGCATCTGACTCCATATACTCATAAATTCTCTTGTCTGCCAAGTCCAGCTCTGAGGTATTTAATTTCACAGTACAATGAGCAAGTCATATGCATGATTTTGTGGGGGTTTTGTTTTTTTAAAAAAAATCATTTAGAGAGTGAGTTTGACTATTCTTGTATTTGCATTGTCTTGAGAGCAGGAGAGGATCTAGTGGCTGATATGTCAGATAAAATCATTTTTAGGAAAATCCCACCCTCTGTTATATGCAGAGCAGAGAAGACATTTTTCATTCTACTCGTAGCCTTGAGTCAGTTCCATTCCATGCGCTGTAATGCGTTTCAGTCTAGCCACGGGTTCTTCCCCTCCCTCTTTTATTTTTACTTCTTTTTTTCCCTGGATGTTTGGTTATTGGTTAGGGAAGCCTGTCTGAATCATTGCGGTGGAACTAAAAATGCTGACAATAAAAACAGTAGAAATAACAATGCCATTTATTTCAGAGCTAAGTGAAACAAAACATACTTTTTCTCTACTGCTTTGAGGTACAGAATACCTGACACTGAATGGTGCCCAATGGTTTTCATTTTCATGAGGATTTTCTATGCACTGTTACACTAGCAATGTAGCAAGCAAGATTTGGGTTGTCAGGTAAAAGAGGGCCAGATCCGTAGCAGATGGGAATTTCCATCACTCCCTTGAAGCTACAACTTATAGCTAATGTGATAACAGTATATACACAGTGCAATCTCTCTCCCTCCCTCTCTCCCTCCCTCTCTCTCTCTTTCTTTGTTATCATATCTGACTCCAGGTGGAAAACCTGAGTACAAAAACAATTGAGAACACCTCTAGATCATGTCAAGGAGAAGTCCAAAAATTTGCTCATCACAGATAGTCATACCCTCTAGGCCCACTTCATTCACAACTAGTGTTATATAGTTTCTGCTTCCTCCTGGATGGACTCCTTGCAAATCTATCAACATCATCATATGAATGGATGCTATACATGCTAGCTTTTCTCCATCTGGTCCAAGCTACTGACACTAAAGTAGCTAGATGATTCCCATGTAGTTCTGCACTGCCGCATATGAGTCCATATATCACAGATTATCACAACAGCAATGGATGAATCTGGAAGTTGCTAACTTGCAAGCTCATCAGACAGGCTACTTGGCACATCATATGCCGCTTGTTTCAGGATGAAGCCCATTACACAACACATGTATCCTTCTGGTGGGCTCCATCTAGAAAAGGAAGAACAAGCCACAGTGGCAACACAGGAGCCTTTCCGTGATTCCTTACCAGCAATGGGGGAACCTGGGTGGCAATACTTCCCCTGTGGGATGGGGGTCACAGTAAATTATGCAATGCGGGGCATGGAGCAACAGGTTCTTCACACCCCACGCCCACCGCTGGGAGCCCATGGATTTGCCATGATGGGTGGTGAATCCATGGGCTTTTGTGATGAGGTTGCCAGTTTTCCAGATGTGTATATATGGGGCCCCAGGATCCTTCCACACTGCCCCTATATCCCAGGATCTGATCCCAGATTATCTGGCAGTGGAGACTCATATAATCCAGTTTAAAGCAGATAATCTGGGGTCAGCTTCTGAGAGTGTAGAAGGGGCCTCAGAATATATTGAAATGGCTCCATGTTAGTATTTTCCTAGAGGTGGTACAACTTACATGTCCTTTAGGTTGCCATTTTAATTAACCCAACTGAGTTTCTTATATATCATCAATTCCGAATTGGAGCCAAAACCCAATTACATTAACATAATAGGACTGTTATATTCCAAACCAGAGTGTCTTGGCAGCCAAACTCTTTAAATATGAGCATCACCTGTACCTGCCCCCCTCCCACCCCCAAGAGAACGATGTGCAGCCAAGATTGTAGCTAGACAGATAAAGAGAGAAGACTGAAAATAACATAAACTAAAAATACTTCTTGCATATCCCAGCTTTGTATCAGGAGTATTGATCCGGTAAAGAAGAAAATCTTAGATCACGTTGGAGCTATATGGAAGATGAAATGGGTTGAAAATTAATTTCTAGAACCTCCAGTGTGTTTCTATTATCATTGTCCACTAAAAATTGACCATATAGTTGTGTTGGAGAACTAGAGATTCCTTGAGAGGTGTTCTCTCTAGAAACTCCTAGGTCCTCCAGCAGAACACTGTGATCAGCATTCAGTGGAAGGTGACTATAGAGTCACACTAGAGGACCTAGAGATTACTAGAGAGAGTATATTAGTCAAATCCATGAATAATCAAAGCTGTCAAAGTGAAACCTGCAAATATGGAAATCTGACTGTAGTTTGATTTCACTTTGGTTTCCCCATGGCCCAAATTCTGATCTGTGCCTGAAGTCTGTATCCTCCTCTCAAAATTTCCAACTGGGGCTTTAATTTTTTGTGACTGAATAAATTCTAAATGGCAAGCGTGCAACCATGCCTCTCTGAGCCTTAAATTTTGAGCAATTTATAAACAAATATGGGATGAGACACCGTAACATGTGACAATAAAGTAGAAGGGTTATGAGACTGAAGACAGTTTGCCTGCTTCACCCACCACCCAAAACAAAACAAACAAAAGTAATACGATGGCGGCATGGTCGAAGTTTACCACCTCTGGTGGTAATGAAAGAAAGGCAGGAAGTAAGAAGAGATTTTTCCCAAACTATTTGTACAAAATTTTGTATATCCCTAGTGACAACAATGTTTAAAACAAAACATACTGTTTTTCAAAATGAAACACAAAGGGACAAATCACAGAATCCTGAAGAGTGGGGCCCTCCCACACTACACAATTAGTCTGTTATCATTGCTCTTTAACTACTATGGTTCTGTCCTTTGGAATTTTGAGATTTGCAGTTGAAGGTAAACTCTTTTAAAAAATCCAACCGTGATGTTCCTTAGAAAATTTTAAAACAGGTTTACTTTCTTCATCTAATCCTCTTTGCAGGCTTGTTCTGGGAAGAAAATTGAATAATCTTGGAGGAAGAATAAGATACAAATAACACAAATTTGAAAAGAACATGAGATCCCTATACCCTCACCTAGGCCATTGAGTTCAATGGAGCTTACGTTTCAGCAGACATGAATAGGAATAGGAAGTGTAATGTTATTTCCTTTTAAATCTCATTGATATCAGTGGGGGAATTAAGCACATATTTAACTCTCCATATTTGCAATTGATGGTATTCATCAACCATGTTTTATTTTAGTTGGATTTCAC
Organism: Anolis sagrei; assembly: GCF_037176765.1. NCBI lineage: Eukaryota > Metazoa > Chordata > Lepidosauria > Squamata > Anolidae > Anolis > Anolis sagrei. The sequence goes on from NC_090024.1 coordinate 84,723,603, forward strand.
CCCATGTCAGCAAATGGTGACATGGTGAGCACTTAAGATAGTGGTGAGCACTTAAGATATTTATAGAAGACGAAGAAAGAGCAACAACGAAGACCAGGCTATTCCTTCAAAAAGAGCAGGTTAGTGCGATTCTTGCTGTGTTTGACTATTCCTATCATTTTGGCTTAATTGTAATGTCAGCATAGTGCTTGAGATATTCTACTTTCCATGAGAAAGATAGAATAAAGAGGTCTCCCACAAATGAGATCATCTATTTGGAGACAGCTGACCTAGGAAAGAGATAACAGAGAGGAACATTTCTTGACATTTTTATGAACTCATCATTTCTGCCATTTAATATATATACAGAGAAAATCCTATTTCCACTGATTGATCACTTTAATGAATAAACGTACTGTACTCTCAGTGATTTTGTGTGTCGAGCAGATTAAATTCCCTTTGCTGGCAAAAAATGGAGCTGCTTGACAAGGATTAGCAGGCATGTTCATTTGCTATACAATTTTTTTAATCAATCTGAATTTTCGATATGTTATCCTTTTATAAACTACTGCTTGAAATATTTTGAATCTGGTGGACAGAGTGGCACATTTTAATATGATCAATACATTTTAAATGTTACAAAAAGATTAACAGTACAGCACTGTTAATAATACCAATATCTATATATGTCTACTCAGAAGCAAGTCCATTCATTTCAAAGGTCCTCAGTTGTAGATAAAGTGGGCCACTGTAGCACAGCGGGTTAAACTGCTAACCTGCAGAACCTGCTAACTGGAAGGTCAGTGGTTCGAATCTGTGGGACAGGGTGAGCTCCCACTTCTAGCCCCAGTTTCTGCCAACATAGCAGTTCAAAAACATGCAAATGTGAGTAGATTAATAGGTACCGCTTTGGTAGGAAAGTAACAGCACTCCATGCAATCATACTGGCCTCATGACCTTGGATGCATCTATGGACAACACCAGTTCTTTGGCTTAGAAATTGAGATGAGCACCACCCCCCAGAGTCAGATTCAACTAGACTTAATGTCAAGGGGAAACCTTTACCTTTGCAAATGTACACTTACTTAGGACTAAACTCTACAGAACATAATAAATCTTGCTTATCATTAAACTTGCAGTTTCTCAAGTTGCTCCTGACACGAAAAAAAATTAATATGCATATTAGTATTCAATAATAGGGTGTATTTATGAGGAGACACACATAGGTCCTCTTTGCAAGCAATATAAGAATTGGGTTTTTGTTTGTTTCCTTTTAATGAATATGGCTTATATATGAAAATACGTTGTTGTTTTTTGCTCTACATATGACTTTATTATTTTATAACATGGATGGAGAATGTTTGGCCTTCCAGATTACAAGTCCCATAATCTGTAACAACACGTATAAATGGTTTATTCAATCTTAGGTGAGCCAACAAAACCTTTGCCTATTATATTTCTGAGCCCTCATGGATTTGGCCCTTTTTCTTTTGCTATTTAACATTATATGAATTTTTTTGAAGAAGTCATCCTATAGTTGAGCCTAAGGATGTTATTGGTATGCTAAGATGAAAAGTGAGTCAAGTAAATGTGTATCAGAAATCCCAATTAAAGATAAAAGACAGCATCTCAGAGAAATAAAAGGCTTTATGACTGTGTTGTCCAAGGCTTTCATGGCTGGAATCACCAGGTTGCTGTGAGTTTTCTGGGATGTATGACCATGTTCCAGATGTTCTGGAACATGCTCATACAGCCCGGAAAACTCACAGCAATCTGAAAGGCTTTATTACAGGAACTTTCTTCCAAAATAGAAAACTTATTTAGATTAATCTATCTGCATTCTAAAGGGATGTGGGAAAGAATTGACTGAAAGAAAAAAAATTAAAACCCTTGAGAATAAAAAAAAACACCATGGAAGAGACAGAATAGATAAACAAGAAGGAAAAACGTGTTACCCTTATTTTCCAACCATATAGAAGTCACCCCCTGTCAGTCCTTTTAATTCTTCAAGAATCAAGATTGAGCTCTATTGTATTTCTATCATGCTGATGACAATTAGTTTTTTCACCTTTTCCCAGATGAGGCTATAGATGTCATGAACTAGTACTTCAATATGCTTATGGACTGAATGAAAGGGGATCAATAGAGACTTAGGCATTTTGATAAAAGGCAATACAGGTTGAGCATCCCTTATCCAGAATTCCAAAATACTGCAAAATCTCAAACCTGTCCACATGAGTGGCTGAGATCGTGATGCTTTTTTGCTTTCTGGTAGTTCAAACTACTCAAACTTCATTTTATGCTCAAAATTAATAAAAAAAAATAATGCATGGAATTACCTTGAGGCTATGTGTATACAGTACATGTGAACCATAAAAGAATTTCATGTTTAGACTTGGATCCCATTTCCAAGAGATCTCATTATGCCCATATGACCTAGGAGATGTCTACGGACAATGCTGGCTCTTCAGCTTGGAAATGGAGATGACCACCACTCCTCAGAGACAGAAGGGGAAGCCTTTATCTTTATCTGTGTTTCATTGTTTCTAAGCATTGAATGTTTGCTTTTGTATTTGTGTATGCTGGAATCCACCCTGAGTTCCTTTGGGGAGATAAGACTACAAATAAAGTATTATTATGATTATTTTACTGACACAAAAACACAGTATGTCACAAGCATATTATTATTATTATTATTATTATTATTATTATTATTATTATGCTGACCCAAAAGCACAGTATAGCACAGCAAACGAGATCTATATGCTGGATTTCGTATCAACAAATCTCGAGTCGAACACTTTCCAAGCGTCTAGGTCTGTGTGATGTATTTTTGAATGATGCGCGCAGATCCAAGTAAGGTGGCCTTTTGCGGTTGACAGATCATGATTTTGTCAATGTTTATTGTTTCCAAATGCCGACTGAAATCTTTTGGCACAGCACCCAGTGCACCAATGACTACTGGGACCACCTGTACTGGTTTATGCCAGAGCCTTTGCAGTTCAATTTTGAGGTCTTGATAGAGGCTGAGTTTTTCCTGTTGTTTTTCCTCAATGCGACTATCACCCGGGATGGCGACATCGATAATCCAAACTTTTTCTCTTTCCCACAATCATGATGTCCCGTGTATTATGTTCCAAATCTTTGTCAGTCTGAATTCGAAAGTGAATCATTTGGGCCACAGAGTTGTGCCTTTGTTTGTAGTCCATCTGTGTGATTTTCTTGCAACAGTTGAGGATATGATCAATGGTTTCACCCGCTTCCTTGCACAATCTGCATTTTGGGTCATCAGCTGATTTTTCAATCCTGGCCTTAATTGCATTGGTTCTAATGGCTTGCTCCTGGGCTGCAAGAATCGGGCCTTCTGTCTCCTTCGTCAGTGTTCCATTTGTGAGCCATAAGCGGGTCTTCTCCCTGTCAACTTTTCCTTCAATTTTGGCAAGGAACTGCCCATGCAATGCTTTGTTGTGCCAGCTGTCAGCTCTGGTTTGGAGTGCAGTTTTCTTGTACTGGTTCTTTGTCTGCTGTGCTTTGAGAAGTTTCCAATTATTGACTTCAATTAAAGCAGGTTCTTGGCTTTCCTTGACATATTCTGCCAGGGCATGTTTTTCTTCTTCAACTGCTTATTTGACTTATAAGAGTCCTCTGCCACCAGACCTTCTTGGCAGATAGAGCCAGTCAACATCACTGCGAGGATGTAGTGAATTATGAATGGTCATGAGTTTTCTTGTTTATTATTATTATTATTATTATTATTATTATTATTCTATATGGAAATACATATATTTCAAAGTCCTGGGGGGAGGGGGAGACTACAATCCAAAATACTTCTGATCCTATCCATTTCCATTCTCTTTCATTGAGACTTGCCAGCAACAGTATAGTGTGTCCCACATTTATCCATAGATTCAACATTTACAATTTCACACCCACATTCCAAAAATATCCTCCACCAGGACTGAAAGTGTTGGTAGGAATTTATCTATCTTCCAGTGCAATGGTGTGCTTCCCACAGAAGTAAAATCAAAATATTGGTTCCACTATTATGTACATTGGTTTCTCTTGCTTGTTTTTTTTTTTACATATTTGCCTATAAAGAAACCAGTGAGCAACAATATCTAACATGACAAATTTTAAACCATCTACTACGAGGCCTAATAAAATGATCACCAATGTGTATTTTGATTTTGTTTCATGATCATCACAGCTTCTCCTACAATTTTTTTCTGTTTGGTATTGTATCCTTAAACACTGCATTCTTCATTGGCTTGTTTTTATACATTTCCAGGTTACCATATGATAGCAAGCCAAAAAAGAAATTGAATCAAATAAAAAAGAATATCTTTTAATATTTTTTTCTTAATTGCAGTTAAATTGCTTTTCATAGCCATGCTCTGTGAGTATGGGGTTTATGCTTTGGAAACAGTCCAAGAAAGAAAGGATTTCCTTAACCTTGTTGTACTTTCTCTCTCTCTCTCTCTCTCTCTCTCTCTCTCTCTCTCTCTCTGTTCTCCACACAGTATCACATTCTGTCCCAGTAAATGTATCATGCGGCATACATATGCTGATGTCAATAGAAATGTTTTCCTTGGCTGAGGTTAATGTCATCTCTGAAGAAAAGCTCTGACAACCAAACATGGGCTTAAGCTCATCTGGAGAGACATAAATACAGTTACCCTTATGAAAACTGAAATATTCGATCTATATTTGCACATTGTGATTCTGTCTTCTGTGATTTTTTATTTTATTTTAGAGGACTGCTCTACTGGGTGCTTATATAACTACAGTCCTATTCCAAAGTCACGAGCATTTTTACATCCTCTGGCATAGCTAATTAAGATGATAAAATGTATATTTTAACTCTTTATGCTTATTTAATATTGATACTGTTTTGTCATTATTATTCTCAGCAGCAACAGCATTATTGTCATCTCCCAGCACAACAATATAGCTAAATGCATACAAAACATCAGCATTAAAATAGAATAAAACCATTGGCAATATTAAAGCCATTTAAAGCTTATATTTAAAAGGAGAAAAAAAAGAGTTAAGATAGTAAATTTAATATAATACAGCAAATCCTTACAAAACTTTTCCTTTAAAGACTTCAGTTCTAAAAGCCTGGCTGATTTTTTAAAAAAGAAGAAGAAGAAGAAGAAGAAGAAGAAGAAGAAGAAGAAGAAGAAGAAGAAGAAGGATAGAAATGAGGGGCATTCCAGTCTCCCTATTATGCGAAGGGCGGGCATCTCTCCCAGGCATGGGCAAACTTTGGCCCTCCGGGTGTTTTGAACTACAAACTGTTAGGAATTGTGGGAGTTGAAGTCCAAAACACCTGGACAGCCGAAGTTTGTCCATGCCTGCTCTATCCTGTGTTCCTAATAGCCATACCTGTGAAAGTGATGAGTCTGAAAGAAGGCCTTCTCCTGTCTACCTCAAGGTTTGGAAGAATCCATAGATGACTATATGATCTCTCAGATATATACCCTGCTATAATGATTTAAGATCTTAGTCTTTATTTTTCAGTTATTCGTTTCCATTTTATAGCTGTCTTACTAAGATATTACCAATGTTTCTCACATAATTCAGTAGTATCAAGCTAGAGCTTTTTAATAACTAAGTATCAAGTTATTAGTAATTAACTCATTTTGCAACAAACAGAGCATAACTAAGTCATATTATGATTAAAATGTAACAGCACCGTTCCTTTGGAGTCTACTTTTATAGACAGGAGTTGTGTTCTGTGATTGTATTTAATCAACTAAAAGTCCTTGTTTTAGTTACTTCCATTTTAAAAAGCCATGAATGATTGCAATCAAAATAGGACATAAAACAGAATGAAAGTTCCTAAAATTAATAGAATTATCCTTTTAATTAACCTAGTAGAGGACATATCTAGGAGGAGCAAAGTCCCCTGCCCCCCACTTTGAAAGTAACTTTCTATACTATGTGGTCAGTTATTGGTACCAGTTTTGGGATATGCATTTTAAACAGAGGTATCAGAAGCATTAAATTAACCAGTAATGGTTAAACATCTCAGTAGGGTAGTGTGTTTAATCTAGGTTTTAAGGAACTATCCAAAGTGCTGAACTCAGTTCCTGACTGAGTTCAGCACCTTGGAGAGCTCATTTAAAGCAAGGCAAAACTTGGAATGGATTTGCTGCCTTGCTGGTACTTTACACCACTTTAAAGCTGTACATATATCATTGCTAGAATTCCTGGTCCAGTGTTTTAGCATGTTCCTATACATAACAACTGAAGAGGAAGCCCAACTGAAGGTTGCAGCCTACAATAAAAAACTGAACTGAACTTTGCTTCATTTGTCACATTTTTAAAAAAAAAATACTATTTTCTAAATTATTTTAAAATTACTGTTAAATTTGTTATTGTTAGATGGACTTTTTGAAAGAATGTGTGGAACTGATGTGAGGAATATATCAGCATAAGCACAAACTGAGCATTCAATAGGACTATCACCAAATGGAAAAAGTATTTGGTCCTTACTAGAGGTACTGAAAGGGGCAGGCTGGTGGTGACCATTGTGTGTAAATATGGTTTCATTTTGGAATATACGCAGATAGTCATATACCGAATTCTCTATTGTCATCCAGATGTTGTTAGACTACTGCTCCTATCATCAAGGTATTGGACATGCTGAATGTAAATAAAAGAACCAAGAGTTATGAGATTTATGGAGCCCCTTTCTCAAGCCAGAGGAGATAATACTTCAGGGATTCAGGTCCAAAGCTCAGAAAGGGAAACTCAAACACTTGAATAGTTATCAAAACCAAGTGGTCCAAGATGGAAACTAGTACAGAATGAACACCTTGATGGTTCATAATGTACATGAGGGATGGAGAATATTTTCTCCTTCAGATGTTTTTAGATTATAGCTATCCCCTAATCCCATGTTAGCTTGCAACTTTTGGAAACTGAAATTGCAAATGCATCAAAGGAAGTAACAGCTCTCTACCCCCTTCGGTATATGACTCACATCTGAATGATTGTGTTTGTCCGCTCTCTTATAGTTGTGTGGGAATTGTGCTTCATCGATTTCCCAGCACAATGGTTCCTCAGAACAAAGTTAGGACAGTGTTTGATTTGAGCCAAAACCGATCACCCTGTTGACATAATGAAAGTCTCTTTGGAGCCAAACTCATAAAGATTTGATGTACTGCAGAGCTAGGGAAAACCTTCTCCCATCAGATGCTTTAGACTACAGCACCCACACCCCCTTATCATTGGCCATGCTAACAGCTTCGAGGACTTGTAGTCTAAAATGGTTCAAGGTCAAATCTTTTCCCTCCTTACTACATTAGAAAATTAATACAGTTTAGTGACAGAAGGCAAGAGTTATGGTCAGGAAATCAATGTTAAAACTGAGATCAGATGTTCCATGTTGCCTTGAGCGAGCCATAAAAATGGTACATTTTATTCTGAGAATGGAATGCTTTTCTTTTGGGGAAAACCAGTTTTTAACAGGGTACTGTACTGTTTTCAATTATATTGTTTTTGAACTGCTTTTATTATTTTTAATGTTGTGTTCTGAATTGCTTTTTAATGTTTGTGATTAATAGGTTAATGGCATTTTAATATTAACTTTAGCATTGGATGATGACTCTGGAAACCAGGGTTCCTCACTCAGCCATGAAACCTACTGGATGACCTTCTCCAAGTCACATGCCCTCAGCCCTAGAAAACCACACTATTGGTTCATTTCAGGGTCACCATAGGTTGGAAAAAACTTGGAGGCACACAAAGACAAATAGTTTTGCTATACTGTAATTTGGGTCCCAGTTTTGAAAAGATGTGATATAAATCACTTTAAGGAGGAGGCGAAGAATGGCTAAGATTACAATTTTTATTACTAAATAAGAGCTGATGCTGAGAAAACATACACATACGAGGGTAAGTCAAAAAGTTTTGCCTCCTGTGTCATAAAAATGTTATAAATGAACATATAACAGCAGAAGTTGGTACAGATCATAGCATGAACTATCCCCTATGCAAAATTATCATTCAACATAGTCACGATCAATTTGTACACATTTATGCCAGCATTTAACCCAGGCATCAAAACCATTTTGGAAAAAATCAGGATTTTTCTTCATGACCCATGATTTTAAACCTGTTTTAACATCAGTATCAGACTACAGAGAGAAGCCCAAGGTTCACTGAAAGACAGCCTATGTCGTTTCAGATTCAATGATTTGAATGAAGTTAAAACGACTTTAAAATCATGGGTCATGAAGAAAAACCCTGAATTTTTCTAAAGTGGTTTTGATGCCTGAGATAAACAATGGCGCAAATATGATGGTGACTATGTTGGATGGTAGTTTTGTGTAGAGGATAGTTCAGGCTATGACCTGTAGCAATTTTTGCTGTTGTATGTTCATTTATAATGTTTTTATGACACAGGAGGCAAAACTTTTTGACCTACCTTATATTATACATGGACCCTAACACTGCCTGTTCAGATAACCTGAGTGTATTCACCCATCTTAAGGGGAGTATTGAGGTCATCTCCCATCCTAGGGCAAATTCCGAATATCAGCAAGTTCTGTTACAAAAATTTCATGACTAGCTGCTGTCCTCTCCCATGGAATGAATCCAGGAGCCGCTGCTAAAAATGTGCCAATGGAGCACGCCTTAGGTGCTGACAGCACTTCTTTAACACATTCGCTTCTCCAACACAAGTCTCGTTTACAACAGCAGCTGCTACTGATCGAGCTGTTCCTGATCAGATGTTTCTCTCTTTCTCTCAGTCTCCCTCACTTGGCTAAAAGGCAAATAAACAAGACCCTGAGAAGCTGTATGGACCAGTTTCATTTATTTATTTATTTATTTATTTACGATATTTATATACCGCCTTTCTCAGTCCAAAGGTGACTCAGGACAGCTTAAAATCAGCATAATTCAATGCCCCCAACAACATAAAATATAATTAAAACACTAACATATAATATAAACCATATAAAAACAATAGAGACAATAAAAACGATAAAAACGATAAAAACAAGTCCTCAATGTCTCATTATTAAAATCGTTTTCCAGTCGCATTGTCCAATCGTTCCATGGATCTAAATTAGCCTATTACACTGCATCTGCAAATGTTTGCTCAAAAAGCCAGGTTTTAACACTTTTTCGGAATGTTAGGAGGGAGGGGGCCAATTTGATATCCCTAGGGAGGGCATTCCATAGCCGAGGAGCCACCGCTGAGAAGGCCCTGTCTCTCATTCCTGCCAGTCACATCTCAGAAGGAGGCGGGATCGAGAGCAGCCCCCCCCCCCCCCCCCGACGATCTTAGAGACCTAGATGGTTCATACAGAGAGCGGCGTTTGGACAGGTAAGCTGGGCCAGAACCATTTAGGGCTTTACAGGCTAAAGCCAGCACTTTGAATTGTGCCTGGTAGCAAACTGGCAGCCAGTGGAGCTGGTGCAGCAGAAGGGTTGTACCCTCCCTGAGCGCCACTCCTGTTAAAAACCTGGCTGCTGCCCATTGGACCATTTGAAGCTTCTGAGCAGTCTTCAAAAGCAGCTCCACATAGAGCGCGTATATGAAGAGAGTGGGATAGTTTGCAAGTATGAACTCCATCTTCTCTTTCTATACACTCATTCAAGAGTTTGCCTTGAGTCTTCATAAATAAAATGATGAGTGGTTAGGTGGACACTTAGTCCAGAAGCGAATGAGACCTTTGGGAAAGAGAAAGCTTGATTAGAATTTGCCAGAGTTTTCTGTCTGAACATTTTAGGTTAGACTGAACTTTAAATGTGTAGGCTATTATCAATTAATAAAAAATATTTTTCTTTTGCTTGGAGAAAATGTGAATAAAAATAAAACTTAATTCATGTTTGCCTATATTGACTCCCCCCCCCCCAAAAAAAAAAAAAGATTTAGCTGAGTAGGAAATGAATATACAGTGATGGCAGTTGACTTAGCTGCCACTCTTTTAGCACCTTGCCCAGAAGGGAAGGTTAACTCCCCGTGGTTGTATTACTTTTATCCCGATGTGAACAGAAATTTGAAGTTCAAATCTGAAATGGAGAATTTAGCTCTAAATAAGTTTGATTCCAGGACACAAACGTACACTAAGTTTGGCTACCAAAATCCATGGAGGCTCAAATCTCATTATATATGCATAGCAAAAGTGTGTCCATTGTATATATAACTTGAAAATTAAAGTTAACTTTTTAAATTTTGTTTTAATTTTGTTTTAATTTAAATTAAATATTTTAAATTATTTTAAAACCATGGGTGTTTGAATCCATACATACAGGATTCCTGGATAAAGAGGGATGATGTAATAGATAAAATAGTATCACAGCACATCAATAATAAAGGCAGACTATTATTACTGTCCACCTTTACAAAAAAATGTACACATGAATGCTTGGTTCATAATTATTTTATATCTATTGTACTATCAGTTGCCTGAATGGGTATTGCTAACAGATGGATTGGAAACATGCTGAGGAAGTGGATCTACTTACATGATGGAAAAAGAGGCTGGGAGACTTGGCAAAAAATGAAAAATTAACAGCTCTGTGTAAATTTCTTAGAAGGGAAGTTGTGGCAACCATGTCTATTTTGACATCTGGCAATCATTCATTGCTTTTGTAAATGATACATTTGATATCCCATGATCGCCATGAGTATTGGAAAGATTTATTGCACAAACTTTTATATTTATCCATTGGAAAAGAAGAGAAAAAGTATATTTATACTGTGCTGGAAAAATGATGATCCTCTCCAGATGATCACAGTGTTCTAACAGGCTCATAAAGAGTCCATCCACACTGACCATTTAATACAGCTACAAACCAACTCAAAACTGTGGCCACAAAATGCACACCTTCAATATGTGCTACTGTGTGGATTAAAGGGTATACAATGCATCAAAGAAAGTGGCAGGAATGTTCAAGTTAAGCCATTTAATGTGCTGAAGCAGATTCCAATATATCTCAGATCCCAGAATGAAATCAGCTCTACAAAATGCAGAATGCATTGTAAACACCCGCCCTTGCTAAAGCACTTCGTAGAATTCGGAATCAGGGGGCTGACGGAAAATGCCCCAAAGGCATGGCTGGCTAGCAGGGGGCTAATTGAGCTCCTTGAGAGTGGTTGTTGATGCCCTCCTGACTGTCACCTCCCCCCCTTTTTTTTCTCACCTCCAATGCCTACAGAGTGCTGGTGTGCATTTCTCCACAACATTGGGGAGAGGGTGGGGGAGAGAGGGAGAGAGATGCACAGAGCAATTTGAAGCCAGGTTCTGTGGTTCATGTAACCACCTTCTTGGCCTCAAATGAGTTCCAGACCTATCAGTCTGATGATCCATACATTGAAACCAGTTCCTCCCAAATGGGTTCCAAACTGCATTATAAAGTTAGTGTAGATGTGCCCAAAGAAAGATTTCCTGTCTTTCCACTGCTCATGTTCATTATGGGCCCCCTGGTGGTTCAGCAGGTTAAACCGCTGAGCTGCTGAACTTGCTGGAGGTTTGAATCTGGGGAGTGGGGTGAGCTCTCACTGTTAGGCTTAGCTGCTGCCAACCTAGGAGTTCAAAAACATGCATATGTGGCGAAAAGGTAATGGTGCTCCATGCATCATATCTGGCCACATGACTTTGGAGATGTCTATGGACAATGCCAGCTCTTCAACTTAGAAATGGAGGTGAGCATCACCCCACAGAGTAAGACACAACTATACTTAATGACAGGATAAGTCATCCTTGCTGTTCATTACTTAGATAGAGAATTGTGCAACCCTTCATCTATTAGTGGATTGCAGCTTCCATCTGCCCCAGCCAACACAATAGCTGCAGTCCAAGAACATTAGAAGATCCACACATTTCCCCAATTCTGATGAGTTATTATTTCCTGCCATTGCTGCAGTCAGCTCACTATGGCATATGCAAGGCTCTCTTTCTCCCCATTTCATCTACACACCAACTCTTGGAGGTAGATCAGAGAACAAGGCTAGCCAGTAAATGTGACTCAACAGAGACTAGGATTTGAATCTCACAAGTATTTATCTAATACTCAAACCAGAACATCACACTGGTTCAAATAAATATTATGAATTAGCTGTCCCCTGCCACATGTTGCTGTGACCCAGTCTGTGTATATGTGTTTTGTGTGTATATATGTGTGTATGTGTGTATTTGCGTAATATGTGTATATGTGTGCTTATATATGTGTGTGTGGTTTTGTGCATGCGTTGTAATGTAAATTTTTGGGGGGGGGGTTGCTTTTTAAGTCTCTCCTGTTATGTTTTTCAGTACTTTTATGAGTGATGTTCACTCGTTGGCCTGATAGGTGTATTGTGTCCAAATTTGGTGTCAATTCATCCAGTAGTTTTTGAGTTCTGTTAATCCCACAAACGAACATTGCATTTTTATTTATATAGATTACATCTGAATATAGCCTGAACAGAGATTCTAATTTGGTTTTCACAGTTCTATGTCTAACATATTGAATTACACCGGGTTACCTTTCTTATACCGTCTTTTGCATTGGGAAGACCTAGTGCTGTGATTCTTTGCAAGGATCTGTTCTCTCCCAAAAGGGCAGAAAGAAGACTGGGTTCATCTGGGTGGCTAAAGTTCAAAGATCATATTAGTATTTCTTCAGCAAGACTTTCCTTTTGTATGTAATCTAATATTGTATTCTTCTTGTTATAATTAAATCTCTCATCTCCAGTCCAAATCGAAAGAGCATGCAGACAATTTCGAGTCATATTGTTTAGCTTTGGCCTTAATTGGCTAAGGCTTCTGCAGTTTTAGGTCTCAGAGCGACATTGACAAAAAATTATGGTATGCTAAGAGCAATATGACACACTCAAATTCGCTGGCAAGCAAATCTCATTTTAACAGAGCTCAAAGTGACATCCATAAAGCTGTCAGGGGTTTCTCCGAAGGACAGTCATCCGCTTCATATTTCATGCACCAAATTAATTGGTTCTGACATTTAATTCATAACCTAAGGTACTTTCAAGTTTAAACTTGACTATGATAACAGTAGATTAGAATTGCGTTCTGTTTGACAGAATGGATTTTTCAAGTTCTTTTTGCTAAGAATGTGGATCTTGACGTGGAGTTTGTGCATGTACATGTATGGTTATCAAGCATGCTCACAGAACAGATACCTCTGAGCAAAGCACAACTGCACCTCCCTCTCCGTGCCCTCTTGGCTTGAACAGTTTCATACTTGGAGGAACATCTCCAAGCCCATAGTTTAATCATGAAGCTCCACCTACTGGAACAAGGATACATTTGTATCAAAGAAAATAAAGACTTTGGTCTGAGATAACTGAAATAAAAAGTATGCATGTACAATAGATATGTAATGTCCGATAGATATGCCAATGAATACAACATTCAAGTGTCATTTTATAGAATACAACATCAAAATCATTATTCTCCAGACTCTGTATGAATGCATTTAGATATATAATATAATATAATATAATATAATATAATATAATATAATATAATATAATATAATATAATAATGTCATTAAAATATTTAGGGTGCTCCATTCATTTGTATTTTACTATTCTGTGCCATAGTATACACTGTAGACTTGTGCAATCCGGGTAAAACTTGACCCGTTTGTGTCCCGGCTTTCAGTGAGTGGCCCAATCCGTTTTTTTGGGAACCTCCCAAAATCCCGAGGTCAGAAATCTGTTTTCGCTCTGGAGTGCCGAAATATCAATTTTCTATCAGCCCATTAGGGGAGGACCCCTTTCCCATCGTTTTAGACATTGCCATTTAAGATGTTTCTACTCTAGTTGTTAGCCTGGCTGCCTCTCATTGGACTATTTGGGGCTTCCGAGCAGTCTTCGGGGGCAGCCCCGCGTGGAGTGTGTTGCAGTAGTCTATCCTGGATGTCACTGTATAGAAAATTCAAGGGGATAGCCCTTGTAGTTTCTTTTTAAAAAAATGTTGTTTATAAAAACTTTGAAAATTCCCCAAAAGCCATGAATAAGTGAAACATTCTGAAACTTGATGGGCTGACAGTGGAAAATGTGTTCTACCATTGAAGTAAGTTTCACCACAATAGCTGAGCCCTAGAAGCTTCTATAACCTGAGCAATTACTATAACAAAAAGTAACAAAAATTTCATTACTCTCCTTAAATCACATGCTTTAAGAAGACTTATCTTTTTCTCTACTCTAGAGGAGAGGTACTCAGCTGCAGGCAGGTGTGTGTGCTTTCTGGGCCTGCACACCACACACACACACACTTTCCCAGGCAAGGAGTCTGCTCACGAAAAGCAGGCGAGGAGCTGGGATCGGTTCCTGTTTGCTTTTGTGCCGAGCTGATTTTTGTACCAGGATGGGCCTTCTCATTACGTGTTCCCGAAGGTAACAAAAGTAACAAAAGTAACAAAAAAGATTAAAAGAAGAAAAACAGTTCTGCGCACAACTCTGATATGCTGTACTGTACCATACTGTACCATACTGCAGAAAAATGTCAAATCTATGCTTAACTGGAACATTTCTGGGCTGCATGCTAAATTACTGATAATATAGATTAATCCAAATTTGCCTACACTGGAATCTGTGGAGCATTTGGACACAGATTTCAGGAGCACATGTGTGCATATTGGTGAGTGTGTTTTATTTCATTACCAGTTATTTGTAACAATTAATCTTCTTAACAGAAAAATTAAGCAAAGGCCAAAAAAAAGCTAAGAGCAAAATCTTTGTAGATACATATTTTGAAGATCAAAACAAGGATTCATTGCACAAAGAGTGGATTGTGTTTTTAATGGTGGAAGTACTCCAAGAAATAGAACTACAGTGGAAGGCATCTCCACAAGGCTTTTGACTGCCGGTACCAAAAACATATGAAGGGAAAATCACATATTAGTCAAGGTTACAAAATAACACTGATAAAGACTCTTTTTGTATTAGATAATTACCCTGTACCTCTTATGCGAACAGTAAGAACCCATAATATAGTCACCACCCTGTCAAACATAGCAATTAGATTAATTAGGATATGCCATTGGGTTCTATCCTGTACTATCAGGAGGTGTTGGCAAGACTCCCCATTTATTGTATAAAATATATTTTATTATTATCATTTGAAATGGAACAAGATAAGTCCACATCAGACAAGATCACTCTGTTGGCTGTTGCTTTGGATCACATGTCAGACACTTCCCAAGGACTGTGTGATGTATTGGTGTATAATGTGTGTAGATCCCAGTAAGGTAGTCTTCTGCAACTGGCAGAAGGTAATTTTGTCAGCAATTGTGTTTAAGTGCAGGCCAAGGTCTTTAGGCACTGCACCCAGTGTGCTGATCACCACTGGGACCACCTTGACTGGCTTGTGCCAGTCTTTGCAATTCGATCTTTAAATCCTCATATCATGTCAGCTTTTCCAGTTATTTCTCTTCAAACCTGCTGTCACCTGGGATTGCAACATTCATTATCTATCTTGCCTGCCTCTCCTCGTGGCAACATAGTTAAAACACATAAACATTGTAAAGATTCTATAAATACACATATTAAAATTTATTTCTATAAAAGATACATATTAAAACATATTTCTATATTGAAATTTACAGAACAAAGATATTTAAAAGCAATCCGACATTATACTACAACGGTATGATGGATTAACATTTTAGACTATTTAATTGCGGAAAACCGCCTTTTAAACTGTATTAAACAATATTATTACACTATTGACTCACTGCATCATCCTCATCCTTAACACGCATGTTGTTATTTAGTTCCTTCTACCAATGCTGTCGTTTCTGTATGGGTGTGATGTGCTCACAACGAGATATTCCTGTAACTAATCTGACTGGCGTATTTTTAACTAATTGGACTTTTCAAAATTTGCACAGAGGTAGCCCAATTGAAAGTACAGTGCAGAAGTCCAGCCTTGAGGCTACCACTGTGTGCACTACCAGGTTTAGGTCCTCCAGTTCTAGGAAGGGGAACAGCTGGCGTATCAGCCAAAGATGGTAATAATCACCCCTGACCGTTGCATCTACCTGGACTGACATTTGGAGAGAGAGATCCAGGAGCATTGCCAAGTAGCAAACACAGTCTTGGGGGAGGGGGGGTATAACCCCATCCAAAACAGATAGTCACTAACTACAATTCTCAGACTAGGTTCTTGTGGGTTTTTTCGGGCTATGGAGCCATGTTCTAGAGGCATTTCTCCTGACGTTTCGCCTGCATCTATGGCAAGCATCCTCAGAGGTTGAGAAGGTCTGTTGGAAGTAGGGAAAATGGGTTTATATATCTGTGGAATGGCTGGGGTGGGGCAAGGAGCTCTTCCCTGCTGCAGTTAGGTGTGAATGTTTAGCTGATCACCTTCATTAGCATTTGAAGGCCTGCCTGAGTCTGGGAAAATCTGTTGCTGGGAGGTGTTAATCTGTGCCTGGTTTTTTCCTCTCTGTTGTTTAGCTGTTATAATTTTAGAGTTTTTTAATACTGGTAGCCAGATTTTGTTCATTTTCATGGTCTCTTCCTTTCTGTTGAAATTGTCCACATGCTTGTGGATTTCAATGGCTTCTCTGTGTAGTCTGACATGGTGGTTGTTGGTGTGGTCCAGCATTTCTGTGTTCTCAAATAATATGCTGTGTCCAGGCTGGTCCATCAGGTGCTCTGCTATGGCTGACTTCTCTGGTTGAAGTAGTCTGCAGTGCCTTTCATGTTCCAACAGACCTTCTCAACCTCTGAGGAAGCTTGCCATAGATGCAGGCGAAACGTCAGGAGAAATGCCTCTAGAACATGGCTCCATAGCCCGAAAAAACCCACAAGAACCTAGTGATTCCAGCCATGAAAGCCTTCGACAATACAATTCTCAGACTGGTCATTTGCAGCCCTCAAGGCTGAAAAAAAGTCCACACGCACACACCCATCCCACCCCAGCTCTGGACTACTTAATCCCTCTGATTTTTTTGTATTCCCTCCAAAAAAACTGAAAAGGTGTTCTTGAAAGCCTCCAATAAGAGCTGTTCTCCTAAATAAGGACTAGCCCACTCTATATATGTGAATATTCAAATGATTTGTTGGCTTATGACAGCCCCCTGAATTTCATAGGGTTTTTCTAGGAAAAGAATACTAAGAGGTGATTCAGTCAGTTCCCTCCTCTGAAATGTCATCTAGAGCACCTAGAATTCTTTAGTAATTTCTTTTCAACTCCCAGGCCTGACTCTGCTTGACTTCCAAGATAAGATGGGATCTGGTGCCTTCAGAATATGCAAACCTAGATTTGATACTTTAAAAAAAAAAAAGCATTTAAAGAAAACCAACATTAGATTTCTCTCAATTTTTCTTCATTTTCTACTTGTTTTAATTTTGCAGGAGACACCTGGCACACCCCAGGGTAGGAAATTGGTCCTTGGAGTTTGCTCTTCTTTGGTCCAGGGCCCCTTCCACACAGCTGAATAAAACCTCACATTATTCGCTTTGAACTAGAATATATGGCAGTGTGGACTCAGATAACCCAGTTCAATGCAGATATTGTGGGATTTTCTACCTTGATATTCTGGGTTATATGACTTTATGGATGGGCCCCAGATCTTCAGTTGTATGTAGACTAGAATTTGGACTGTAGAGCATAGCATAGCATTTTATAGCTTCAGATTAAAATGCCAAGGATACAAATATACGATAACTACTGAGCAGGCCTGTAGCCAGGATTTTGATTCGGGGGAGGGGGGGCTGAGTTTGATTCGGGGGGGGGGGGGCGCTCAGGATCTATCCTAGCAAACCTTTTGTATCATTACCCCAATACCCCCATGCATATGAGATATATTGAGCATGGTAATGAGATCATGATATGAATAAACATAACAGTTTAAATAATGTACCAGTAAGGCCTTCTCGCAAAACACCCTGAGAATTTCGGGAGCACTGAAGCCCCTCAACGCCCCCCCCCCCCCCAGCTATGGGCCTGCTACCGAGCAACCTCAGATGCATACCCCACAAATATAAACGATTGTGACCAATTTGTAGACAATTATTTATTTTCTTAATGCAGTAAGGTCAGCGGTGGTTAAGGAGCGTTATAAATGTGGTTCACTTTGCTCACAACCTTTATAAATCCAGGATTTTGTAAACCCTTCCATTAAACAAAAAATCATTTAACATTCTTGATAATTATCACTCCAATTAAATTGTTTTTATGGGGGACACAGAAAGAGCCTCTTCGAAGACTGAGTAAATACAGTTGAGTGTCCACTGGGTAATGTTTCTTGTAAATGGCAAATCTTTACAATCCAAAATGAGATGAATATAGCACTGAATGAGACATGTAGAATAATCACAGGATGTCTTAAACCTATAGCTGTTGATATAAGCTAGCTGACACTGCTTCCCACCCCAACCCCCACCCCACATGTGCGACAGGAAGTTGCTGCCAATAGCAAGAGAAATAAGGTTGAACGCTGTGAAAGCCACCCACTGTATGGCTATCCGCCTCTTCCCAGTAGACTCAAATCAAGGAAAAGTTTCATGAGAACCACCACACCTCTACATGTACCTCTTCAAATTCTGCAGCACTGCTGGTCACAGTTGACCTCCAACTGGAGCGCTCAAGGGCCAGGGCTTCCCAGTTCTCAGTGTCTATGCCAGAGATTTTTAGGTTGGCTTTGAGCCCATCTTTAAATCTCTTTTCCTGTCCACCAACGTTCCGTTTTCCATTCCTGAGTTCAGAGTAGAGCAACTGCTTTGGGAGACGGTGGTCAGGCATCCGGACAACATGGCCGGTCCAGCGGAGTTGATGGCGGAGGACCATTGCTTCAATGCTGGTGGTCTCGGCTTCTTCTAGCACACTGACATTTGTCCACTTGTCTTCCCGAGAGATTTGCAGGACTTTCCAGAGGCAGCGCTGATGGAATCGTTCCAGGAGTTGCATGTGACGTCTGTAGACAGTCCACGTTTCACAGGCATATAGCAGAGTTGAGAGGACAACGGCTTTATAAACAAGCTCCTTGGTATCCCTACGGATGTCCCGGTCCTCAAATACTCTGTGCTTCATTCGGAAAAATGCTGCACTCGTAGAGCTCAGGCGGTGTTGTATTTCAGTGTCAATGTTGACTTTGGTGGAGAGGTGGCTGCTAACGTAGCGGAAATGGTCAACATTTTCTAATGTTACACCATTAAGCTGCATTGGAGAGGGATTGGCTGGTTGAAAACCACTGGTCTAGACATATAATGCAGTTAAACTGCATTATCCGAGTCTGCACTGGCCACATACATTGACATTTTTGTGGCTGCCACAAACTGTGTTGAATTGGTTGAGATTCTACGAGATCTTCACTGAAAAAAATATAGCAATATGTGCAGCAGAATGTCCCGCAAAAAGAAAGCATTTACAGTTTAATTTTTTCCCCATGTTTTAGTGATAGAATCAATTAGGAAATTTATAGCCCAGGAAGAAAAAATCTTGTTACATAGTGGAATCAGCTGTCCTGCTGGAAGACTTAGAAATTTCTAGATTGAAAAAAATGCCATTATTTTATTGTCAAAGACTTCCATGGCCGGAATCACTGGGTTGTTGTAGGTTTTTCGGGTTATATGGCCAAGTTCTAGAACAGAGGTCCTTAAACTAAGGCCCGGGGGCCAGATATGGCCCTCCAAGGTCATTTTCCCGACCCTCACTTGGTGTCAACCTAAGTCTAAAACAACTTGAAAGCACACAACAACAATCCTATCTCATCAGCCAAAAGCAGGCTCACACTTCCCATTGAAATACTAATAAGTTTATATTTGTTAAAACTATTCTTCATTTTAATTATTGCATTGGTTTTAAGTGTTTTTTGCATTACAAATAAGATATGTGCAGTGTGCATAGGAATTCATTTTTTTTTCTCAAATTTTAATCCGGCCCTCCAACAGTTTGACGGACTGTGACCGGGCCCTCTGTTTAAAAAGTTTGAGGATCCCTGTTCTAGAAGCATTCTCTCCTGACACTTCGCCTGCATCTATAGCAGGCATCCTCAGAGGTTGTGAGGTCTTCCCAACCTCTGAGGATGCCTACCATAGATGTAGGCGAAACGTCAGGAGAGAATGCTTCTAGAACATGGTCATATAGCCTGAAAAACCTACAACAACCCATTCCTTTATTGGCATGTATGTACTTCCATGGCTTTTAATCCAAGCGAATGAGGAGGGCGCTAATAAAAATACATCAGTTGATTTGTGATCACCAGAAGCCACAGCATGAGACCTGAAATGAGGAACAAGGCTTGTGTCTCTGAATGCAGTCCTCCTCCAACTGCGGCCCTCCAGTCGTTTGGCCTCCAACTCCCAGAATTCCTGGCCATTGAACAAGCTGGCAAGGGCTTCTGGGAGATGGAGGCCCAAAGAGCTGGGGAGGCGCTGTTGGAGAAGCCTGTTGTACTGCTTGTGGAGAACAGACTGTCAGGCAGTGGCCTCGCCCACTCTCTCTGAGGCCCCGCCCCCTCTCCCCCTGAGGCCCCGCCTTTCTTTGAGGGCGCGCAAGCCCCGCCTCCCGTCCCTCTCTCTCTCTTTTGGCCAAGATGGCGGCGGCCAGCGGGCCCTGTCAGGGCGTGGAGGAGCTGGGCCTGCTGGAGAAGTCCCTGGGCCTCAAGAAGGGCAACAAATACAGCGGGCAAGGCGAGCGGAAGGTGAAGGCCCAGCGGCTGCGGGGGGCAGAGGGGAGTGGGAGGCTCACTGTGCGCATGCGCGGACATCCCCCGGCTGGCTTTTCCCCTGGGATGCTTCATTTTCTGGATTTGAGGCTCGTTTTCGTGGCCTTTCTCTTTAGATTGTTTTTTTACAGCTGATCCTTTGTTCCCAAGGGTCCTGCACACCACCCTTCATGTCCTGACCACATCCATCCAAAAAAGAAACCTTGATTTTTGCTATTTTCCATAAGGGACGTGGCAGGGGGATGGACTAGATGGCCCATGTGCTCTCTTCCAACTCTGTGATTCTGTTCTATTTTACTGCCCCACTCTATGTAATAGGACGAATTTTAGGGATCCTGGGACCAAATTCCAGTGGATGCCAGGGCCCCACAGTATAATACAGTTTTCCCCAAGAGTTGTCCCTTTTTTGTGTGATTTTTCACATTTTAATTATAATAATAATAATCTTTATTTATACCCCGCCACCATCTCCCCAATGACTGCTAACATGAGGCCAAGCCCCTTTAAAAATACAGTGCAACACAGTAAAATACATAATACAAAAACAAAATGCACCAGAAAATAAGTTACAATACCAAATGAAATAATAAAACAAATTCACACAATATAAAATTGAACAGGATGGGCAGGCCAAATGGACAAGATAAAATGATAAAACCCTGGGTGAGGTAGGAATAGGAAAATAGTAAATGGGGGGGGGGCAAGAAAACCAAACCGTGGGGTAAGGCTTTCAGTTTAAAAAGGGGGAAATTGTGTCATAGGGGCTACTACACAAATGGTATGGATGGTCACTCTCTAAAGGCACATCGGAAAAGCCAGGTTTTCAGATTTTTCTTGAAGACTGCTAAGGAGGGAACTTGCCTAATCTCACCAGGTAGTGAGTTCCAAAGACAGGGAGCCACAGCGGATATTGAGTCTTTTTCATTTTTAAACAGCATGCAGCTACGTTCTTCTCAGTTTACTTTACCAGAGTGGTTTTCTTCTTCATACCGACCAGAGATATGTGTGGATGTATGTATCCATATGTTCATGGCTTTCCATGCTCCTCATCACTCCCTGCAACTTCAGGCTGATGGGAGCTGTCCTATTTATTTATTGTGTCAGAAGCGAATTGAGAATACAGTTATAATTTGTAGAGAAAATTACAAAGTTTAAAACTTGGCATTATACTAAATTTCCAGTGACCAAAAGCTGGCCACTTCGAATGCCTGAGATGTCGTTGTAAGAAGGTGTGGCTGGCGAATCAGTATGTATTTTGTCAGAAGCAAATTGAGGGTACAGTTTGTATTAAAAACACACAAAGTTAAAAACTTGGCTTTATACTAGATTTCATTTGACTCAAAGCCGACCACTTGGAGTGCCTCTGGTGTCACTTTGAGAAGGTCCTCTATTGTGCATGTGGCAGGGCTCAGACTGCATTGTAGTAGGTGGTATGTGGTTTGCTCTTCTCCACACTGGCATGTCGTGGACTCCACTTTATAGCTCCATTTCTTAAGATTGGCTCTGCATCTTGTGGTACCAGAGATAGTCCTTTAACTTCTCACATCCCTAAACCCAAAATACTTTCAGAATGAAAAGATTTAGTCCAAATCATGGTCATACTGGAAGACACAACTGAAGCACCTCTGAAAAATGTCCGCACACACCTCTCATCCAATGAAAGAGAGTCCGACACCCTTTGAGGAAGCAGAAACATTGGTCTTAAAATTAGACTTCTTTAAGCGGGCAGGGGTTTTGCATGTCTGTCTATGGATGGAGTAGAACCTCTTGCATTTAAGGAAAAAAAGTATATCTTGTTTACAAGTGCTTGTTGCAGATCTTTAGTTGCAAAGCATTTTTTAAAAGTCTTTCCAACTTCCACATGTTCAAGGATTCATACTAGGACAAGTTTCTAACAATGCCCACAAGAGTTGCTATGCTATCTTTGGTCACATCTACAGTTTGAAATGGCATTCTATAGCCAGTGTGGACTGGAGTTTTCTTTTAAAATCAGTTGTTGAATAATACAATGTAACATGATTTTTGTTCCTGGGTTATAAATGTCATTTCCTTATTGTTTCTATCATAAAAACATGGGAAACGTTTATTAAACTGCAAACACTTTTTTGCGAGACATCCTGCAGCACATTTTGCTATAGTTTTTCAATTGATATCTTGAGTCTCAACCAATTCAACATAGTTTGTAGCAGCCAGAAAAACAAAGTTTCTGGAGTATAACAATTACTTTGAAAGTAGGTACTGTGCATAAAGAAGTATCATAAAGGCATGCTTTTTCTACAGTCAAGATAATTGTCTTGACATAGGCACACTGGTTAGAAAGTAAGGTAAATTTGTTGTTAAAATTGAGTTAATTTCCAAGAAATCGTCCACCTTTATACAGTGGAGCTTGATTATGTTTAACTGCAGTTCAGTGTCAGAACTACTCACTCAGCCTGAATCTCATCTCTGTCTAGACACCTGTCCTGCAGATGAACAGTGGGCCCAGTTTGACCGGACTGACAACCATTGCCATCCATCTGGTAAAGCAAGCCAAGAAGGATCAACTGTTGGGAAGAACTGCAGAAGAGAAAGCCGTGGTTCAGCAGTGGCTCGAATACAGAGTAACACAAGTAGATAAGCAGTCCAGTAAAGAACAAATTAGAACCATTCTGAAGGTAAGATGTTAACAATTTAGTAATAAAATAATTTCATATGGTAGATATTCTGCAATAAGGATTTGGCGTCTCCCCTCATTTCATGCTTGTGAGCTTCTCAAATGAACAGTATATGGCATGCCACAGTTAGAAGCTGCTGTTCTAGTAATGGAAATTGTTTTTGTTGAAGTAGCACATGCGCTTTCCTTTAAGCGTATCAATAATTTACATTTGCCCTGCACTTATCAACACGTGAGAGCACGGTACAATAAAAATGGCATTGAGATAGCTTGGTGAGAATCTGTTTATTTATTTGGCATATGAGTTACAGTAACAAAATGGGCTCAGTTCAGACTGACGCATGCTGTATTTTGTTTTGAAACTAATTATATTAAAGAATTTTTCTAAAGCTAACAAAACTCAGTGCGTTATTACATACACATTCTTTTAAAATAATTAAAATTCTGGCCATCACAATTTCTAAAATTAATGAAAAATACAGACAAATACTACATGGGTCAGGAACAGAATGCTCTGATTTTTATACTAAGGAAAGTATTGATTTTATGAATAATCTGTTGGAAAAACAAGGACTGGAGACAACTATATAGAGCATAGGAATAGAGTTGTGTTGCGGGACCTGGGAGACCACTGCTCTAGGAATCCCTAGGTCCCACGGCAGAAATCTGATAAATTTCCCATGGAAGCTGACCATAGAGCTGTACTGGAGGACCTAGACATTCCTAGGGAGGTAGTCTCTTGGGTTTAAAAATGTCTTTTTCATTCACATTTTTCCACTTTTGCACCACTAAACCAAGCAAATGTGGAGGGCTGACTGTATTCCTTGCATCCTTAAAGGACTGTTGATAGTACTAAATACCTATTAAATGTTTAATGTATCTTCAGTTCATGGAAGACCTGTAGAACAGGCTGTTGGGGAAATGAGGTGCTTCTATCTACTTTCCATATTCCATCCAGCCTTCCCCCCTTCAGGCTGTTAAGGTTGTGCAAACTCTGGTATTCTCTGACAACTTGACCAAGTGGATGAGAATTTGGGGGGAGGATGCACACACTTTTTGCACATTGAACTGCCTAGTTATATTTCTGAACACATTTAGAGAGCTCAAAAAAGTCTTTGATTGGATTCACAGCTCTGTGTGGGGAATTTTGAGAGTTCTAGTCTGAAAAAAATAACTTATCTAGACTCTAAACTAGTGATTCCCTAGATGTTTTGGCCTTCAACTCCCACAAATCTTAACAGCTGGTAAACTCCCTGGGATTTCTGGGAGTTGTAGGCCAAAACAGCCGGGGACCCACAGATTGAGAATCACTGTTCTAAACGTTTCTTTGTACATATTGGTCAGAACAATGCTTTATATGTTTTATATTCATACATTTTTGACTTTGTTGTACCAAGCCATCAGGAGAGGCAGGTAACAAATAACATTTATTATTATATTATTATTACTTTCTCCTTGATATTTAAGTCTTTCTTTTTTTCTTGTAGGACCTCAATTCATACCTTGAAGACAAAGTCTACTTTACAGGGAATAATTTTACCCTAGCAGATATTTTGCTGTACTATGGATTGCACCACATCATAGTAAGTGAAAATTAGTTAAAGCATATGCTTGGAAGATTTGTGTTATATTGGAAGGCATTTTCATTGCTGGGAGGCATTTTCATTGTTAGTCTAGAAGAGAGAAACGTGTGTATATTTGTTCTGACAATCTTTCTATCATGACAAGGAGGCTTATGTTTCATAATATGAAATAGGAAGGGAATCATTGAAATAAAGTACATGAAAGCCTGGGGAAACAATTCATTACTACCCCCCTTACAGTTTAGCATTTTTTACTATTTTAAATTGTTCTTGCTTTTATGTTCTATCATTATTACATTTGCACATTCAGTAAGTAGAATTAGCATGGAATAATAATACTTTCATGTAAAGGACGTGAAAGCATTTCATTAAGCCAGTTATGGGGTTGGTTTTGGGTTTGGCCAGGTTTGTGCTTAGTAGAAGCGATCACATATTTACTAAGAAAAATGGAAACAGAACAGCAAAAGAACTTCAATTATATGGTTGTATAGAGGAGAAAGAAATATATCATGGTAGAAAAGCAGTGCAGAATCTTCCTTATTTGGAATAAGACAATATACTTGTGTGTAAGTCTAGAAATGTTAGTCAAAATAACAGAAAAAAATTAAGTCGTCTTATCCACACATAAATATGAGCGCTGTAATTCAACGCCTATCAAAAAAGGAACTATCTCCTTATCTGAATAGAGTGGTGAAAGGCAAGGGAACCTAAAAGAAGCACCAGTCCATCTACTTTTTCCACTGTTTTCATATCTTTTCTGGCCTTTCTGAAGGGCTGAGCGGAGAATGGAAGCCATAGAAATCTAGACTTTGAAAGCAGCATTGGTGCTTTCCCCTGTCCACAGAATGCTCCCCAAGTTATCAATGAATCATATCAAAATCCATAATTTTGGCACCAAACTTGGCCTCCGTTTACATATGAGGTTGATTTGCACATGAGCATATACGGTAATCAACAGTCCTTATGCACTTTAAATGTTGAGGCTTGATTTAGCAGGTGAAAACGGTGATTTTGTATTGTGTGACATGACACATCTTTTTTCCCATTCTTTAGGCTGACCTTACTGTGCAGGAGAAGGAGAAATACCTTAATGTGTCTCGTTGGTTTAATCATATCCAGCATGTCCCAGGTATCCGGCAACATCTGTCTAGCATAGTCTTTATCAAGAACAGACTCTATAATACACATTAAGTCTCATGTTTGGAATTCTGGAGCAAAGAAAACCGTCCTTTGGAAGCACTAATGCATGCAAGCATTGGTTTCTGTCATTTCCATATGTGAAGCTGAACAGTTGGTGCCTAAAGTCATAGAATTGCATTGAGTAGCTGTTTAGAAATATGGACTTCATTAAAACAATTGTTTGGCAAATTTCAACAAGTAAAATGTGAATCAAGCTTCTTAAAGTAGAACATTTGCTTTAATCATAGAGACATATAGAGGAGCTTAGCTTTTATTGTATGGAAACATAGGAATTTACTACAAAGATGTCATGCTGTCCTGTTTGTCGGAATTGTACCATATATAGTACATTGTCCCATTTTATCCTGTGGATGTTTACACTAGTTTTGTAAAAGTTACAAGGACATTCTATTGTGCCAAGTATTTTGAAAAAGAGAAGACAGATGTATTGGAAGCAAATAATATTTATGTGATAAATTATTTTGAAAGTTGATTACAGTTTATTTTCTGGGGGTGTACAAGTGAATACAGAATATTAAACTGTAAAAGTGGATATTGCAAATCAAGTGATATTTTTACTTGCCTTTTTAAAAAAAAAATCCCAATTTCTTTGGTTTTACCCTTTTATTGCTATACTATAGAAGCTCCTCCAAAGTCATGGGAAGGGATGTGGAACAACTTTTTTCAGTGAAAAATAGTGCCCAGCTCAGTGAATACAGATGAATTTTAGTTTCTCAAAACATCACTTTCCGTTTCAGTGGGCCTGTGAAAGTTGTTTGGACACCCAATTCATGCCCACTGATATGCATATCTTTTCATAGGTGAGGATACACACAAAATACTGATGCTGCATTTTCTGGCTTTGATTGAATCACAGTTGAGTCAGCACTTATATAAGTGGCCCTAAATATTTGATACTAGAAATGTATCCTACTTTAAGTTCTGTTTGTAGTAAAAGTAAATGTTTCCCCTGACATTAAGTCTAGTCATGTCCGACTCTGTAGGGTGGTACTTATCTCCATTTCTAAGCCAAATGGCCGGTGTTGTCTGTAGACACCTCCACGTGGGGGGGAAAAATCATCCAAGACCATCCTCACATGCATAAGGTATCAGTTCGCTGGGTCCCCCTGCTGCTCACACCTTTCCAGAAGCTGGAACGAGTTGAATGCTCTCATGCTCTATTGACAATGTGTCATGGAAACCAGGGGAACTTTTTCAACAGACTGATCACACAGGGTGAAATCTGGGTCCATCACTATGATCCTGAGAGTAAAGTTCAGTCGATGCTATGGAAGCGTCATGACTCGCCATCTCCAGAGAAGGCACCTGCCCAACTCTTGGCAGGCAAGCTCATGCTCACAGTAGTTTGGGACCAGCATGGAGTATTGATGGATTTCCTAGCAAAGGGTACCATGATCACTGGGGCATATAACACTTCACTGCTGTGGAAATTATGGGAGACCATCAAAATCGAGAGTTGTGGCATGCTCACCAAAGGTGTTCATCTTCTGCAAGACAATGCACTTCTGCACAACTCACATGTTGCCCAAATTGGATATATGGGGAGGTATGTTACCTTCATTCTACCTATCAGTCACTTAACAAAAGGAATGGTCAGATCATACTGGCCTGATATCTGTTTGAATTCAACTTTGTCACATGCAATTACATTTATAAGTATACATAGCTGAGTTGGACTGGAACCCACACTGAATACCACATTTCATAAGCATTTCTGTCATTGCACTTGATGATGCAAAGAAAGAAGGAAAACATATTTCAGTTTCCTTGCCTTTCCTTGCCCTTCTAATCTATGTATAATTAATGTTATAGCCCTATTAACTATGCTCCTTCACAAACGAATGGCTGTGACTATGAAAGTACTTTCACAGTATTATTTGAATAAGGATGCTCATTTAATATTGAGCAAAACAGCTGCATCCAAATTCATTCAAACATCTGAGTGTTATCTGCTCTACCTCTAGGATGTGATGTCTCTGCCATACGGTGTGATGACACCACACCCCACAAGCATTCAGAAATTGTCAGAATGTGAACCAGTCCCCCCCCCTTTCAGCTATCTTGATTATTGGACTAAGATTCCTTAATCACAGCTTGCATATCAAGATGACATAAGTAAAGCGATACAAAATGAGTTCCAACTTGCTCTCTTGGCTTCATTTTCCTTTCCAGCAATCATGAATATATATAAACAGATTTGAATTTACTATTTGAAGCTGAAGTCAACGTGGACAATGAATGACAGTGAATTGCCATTAGGAGGAAAGATTATTTTGAAGGGGAAAAACACAAGAGGAAAACTTGCATAATGTATTTCATGCATTTTTTGTGGGCACAATAAAGGTATGGCTGTTTTGTGGACAAAAGGGATGGTTGCTGTAGGGCACAGGATGTCATGCTTTCATAGTATTCAAAGAGATGGCTATATTCAGCTGTTTTAGCAGAACACAAACATAAAGGAACCCAGTGGTAAAAGAAATTTGGAACATACGCTTTCATAGAGCCAGTCCACTTTATCAGTTACACAATGTCCATAAAAGCTTGAGCACAAAACCTCAGTTAAACTGAAAGGTGCATATTAATTACTTTGTGTAGATAGATGGGCAGATCAATTTAAAGTGGCTGTATCAAAAACTTATTTTTCCTTTATCTACATGGGCTAGTCAAGGGTTTTTGGTTTTTGTTTGTTTGTTTGTTTTTTTGTTGTGTCAGGAGCAACTTGAGAAACTTCAAGTTGCTTCTGGTATGAGAGAATTGGCCAACTGCAAGGACATTGCCCAGGGGACACCCTGATGTTTTGATGTTTTACCTTCCTTGTGAAAGGCTACTCTCATGTCCCCACATGGGGAGCTGGAGCTGACAAAGGGAGCTCATCCACGCTCCCCCAAGACTCGAACCTCCAACCTGTTGGTCTTCAATCCTGCCAGCACAGGGGTTTAACCTGTGCTACCGGGTTTAACCCCTGTGCTACCGGGGGCTCCGGGTAGTCAAGTTACTAGGAAAAAGAACATAATCATAGTCATTCCCCAACTCCACCATGCAATTTCTTTAATATATACTTTATTCCTTCAGGTTCTAACATTTTATTCTGTTGAAGTTCCTGTTCTATCTACTTCTGTCACCTATTTTCATGAATGCAATCCACTGTGCCAGGCCTCTATCTGACAGTGTCACATAGCTGCTCTATTGTCGTACCAGACAATGATGAGAACATGTCCTCAATTTTTATCAGTTCCTGCCTGCATGGTCAAATACAGACATAGTTCATGAACCTCTGGAAGACCACACAATTTCCAGCCATACTGAATATATTTCATATAATATGGTTCAATGTGCACTACACTGTTACCCTTACTACTTTCCTATTTGGAAGAATCATGTTTGTCAGCCCATTTCAAATAGCTAGCAGTATAAACACTGATTTAGTGCCACAGATTCCTCTTTAAAAGTTTCCATTTTCCTTCAATATTTAGATAGATTGATGTTCTTTATTCTAATTTTGATCTTTCATATTTAATTGGCATCTCTTTTCCCGTAGTTTGCATGGCAAATCAGTATGTATTGTGTCAGAAGCAAACTGAGGGTACAGTTTGAATGTATTAAAGAACACACACACAAACAAAGTTAGAAACTTGGCTTGATATTAGATTTCCTTTGACTCAAAGTTGAACACTTGGAGTGCCTCTGTTGTCACTGTGAGAAGGCCCTCCATTGTGCATGTGGCAGAGTTCAGACTGCATTGTAGTAGGTGGTCTTTGGTTTGCTCTTCTCCACACTCGCATGTCATGGACTCCACTTTGTAACCCCACTTCTTAAGATTAGCTCAGCATTTTGTGGTGCCAGAGCATAGTCTGTTCAATGCCTTCCAAGTCACCTAATCTTCTGTATGCCCAGTGGGGAGTTTCTCATCTGATACTTACTTACTTAGGCGATCCCTTGTTGTCTGAGTAGGATAGTCTTCCAAGATCAGTGTGCTGATGGTGGGTCCGTAGGTGACTGTGGAGCCCTATTCTTGATCTGCATCTTCTCCCGCAGTGAGGGCATCAGGTGGAAGGCGGTCCCGGTCAGGGTTGGCTTGACGCGCCTTCCTCTTGGCAAGTTTCTCTCTTTTGCCCTCCATTCATGCCTCTGTTGCTAGTTGCTGCTTAGGGAAAATCCTTGTTGGGAGTGTTAGCTGGCCCTGATTGATTCTTGTCTGGATTCCCCCTGCTTTTTGAGTATTGCTCTTTATTTACTGTCCTGATTTTAGAGGTTTTTTTAATACTGGTAGCCAGATTTTGTTCATTTTCATTGTGTCCTTTCTGTTGAAACCGTCCACATGCTTGTGGATTTCAATGGCTTCTCTGTGTAGTCTGACATGATACGAGTGGTCCAGCATTTCTGTGTTCTCAAATAATACACTGTGTCCAGGTTTGTTCACCTGTTTCCTAAGAAAACTATTTTTGTCTTCACATATTTTAAATTATTATTTGTATAATTTCTGTCAAGGAGATATTTCTTCTTTGGATTCCAAAATGGTTATAACTGCTGTTTTCTCCATTATTGGATTTTGTTTTTTAGCTACATTCAGACACAATTCTAGCTACACATTTTGGCAACTTTATTATTATTATTATTGTTTTGTGAAATGAAAGTAATTTCTTCTTCCATGTGAAAGTCCAATTCTGTTTCCTACCCAAAGCATTTGTGGAAAGGTAACCTACTTCTATCCTTGTGTGCTTTCGGGGAATGCACACAGAGACACAAAGCCTTTGTATCCCAATACTGTTTGTTTTGTATGCTGGACTCGCAGCATTATAATGCTCCAGGTTTAAAGTAATGTAGAAAGATTAAAACGCTGAAGCGCAAGCTTGATTTTGTAGCAGTGCTTTCTTGTTAGTGTTTTACCTAGCATTCCTGAAGGCATAACTTTTCTTTCCTGTATTGGTCATGATAGCAATAATTTCAGCTGCTACCAAACAGAGTTTGGCTCATCCTTCACTGCAGAGGAAAGAAGAAGGTAGGTAATTTTTTATTGTCATTACATCTTAGGATTCCCCCCTCCTTTCCCCTCTTGCTGTGCTACCTAGGTCCTCGCGCCCTTTTAGGAAGATTTGGAGCCATTAAACTTTCCCTTGTATTGGAAGAACTAAATCTTTCAGCTTTTTCCAGCCTCGTGATCTAATGTGACAGCTTGTGGGTGATGTCTCTTCCACTTCAAAGAGGCAGGTAGCCTAGGGCCAGCCAGCTGTATTGTGGATTCTGCGGATTTGGCTTGCTGTTCCTGCTGGGTGTCATCTGTCTTCTTAGTCTTGCGGTGGATAATTTTTGTCCTTCCCTAACATCATCTGCCTGAGCAGTTCTTGCCTGGCAGGCCTGTCTGTCCAGGTTGAGCATCAAATATGGTAACCGTATGACTAATCTGACAAGGCAACTCCTCCAAACAGTGCAGCCCCGGGCTCGCTTTGACCAGGATCAGCATCACAGCCCACAAACTTCCAACAATCGTAACTACGGTCTCAGTTTTCCATCGCAGATGCTGCCCATGGACTCAATTCTGCGCACGCAAACTATGTCTCCCTTTCTGCCTCCCGCCCCTCCGCAGCCGCTCTCTGAAAGGATGTCATTCCGATTCTTTGTGCCTCGCGAGAAGTCTGCCTCAACAGGTTTGGGTTTCCCTGCCTGCTGCCAGCTTTTGACTCAAACACCGCCACTTGGGATGAAACAATCCTTTAGTGGATTATCATTGCTAGACAGCCTGTGGGAAAAATGACAGGGCTCAGCATGTTAATCCAAAGATCTCGCAATCCCGGATGCAGCTAACGTTAATTGCAGATGGCAAGATGGTCCCTAAAAGAGAAAGCAGTTTCCATTGCAAGGCAAAAGTGACACAATTTGTTTAGTAAATCTTCCCCCAAACTCCATATGATGACTACATATGTTGATTTTCAGGCTCAGAGCCATAAATATCCCCATAGCTTTGTGATTTCATGATTCTATCGTACAAGCTGACAGGTAGGCAATCGGAAGACACTGCCTTTTTTAACTATTACCTTCTATTCTTTCCATTGAAAAAATGCTTCTTTAACTATTGAATCGGGGGGGGGGGGGGGTGGAGAGATGTGGGCATGTAAAGGAAGACAAAAAGAGAGACCTAATCCTGTGGTTATGCATATAAAGCATTTTTATTCAAATGGGAGAGGATTTTAATGTCTGTTTCAAAACCTTACATCACACAATTGATTTTTCCCCTATGCAGAATACACAGAATCATATATGAAAGGTAAATACCTAAGGTTCACTACTGCTAAGTATGGTTGCCTGAGCTATACAGTTATGCTAGAAGAGTGATTTGATTATGGTAAAGGTGACACAAGAGTCCTTTCCTCCAGAGAACTGTGGTGCAAAGGTACAAGGCATCCATCTACATTCAGTAGTTGTGAAGTTATATCTCCAGAAGCAAGACAATTCTAAAAATATTTTCTTGGTGACTACAGTGAAATAAAAAGAAACACCTTGATTTTGTGCCCTAAAACAACTATTAGGGTGTTGCTAGGACCACTGGAGCACTGTATAATGATCATGCAACTTACTATCTGGGGGCAAATGACAAATATCTGCAGCCAGGAGCCTCGTATTTCACAGCATATATGGTACTCACTTTCTCTGCTTCATTGCCTGTTATCACCTTTGCTTTGTACTGACCTTTTAAAGCAAGGCTGGCAGCTACCTGTATGCCTTGGCACAATAGCAAAAAGACTGCATCTGTGTGTGCAGGGGATATATATAGAGGGTGGGGGGATCTTGGAGATGGCTACGCAAGTCTAAACACAAATTTCATTCATGTTTCATATACACCTTACACACGTAACCTGAAGATGCACAACATATTTAATTATTTAAAAACAAAGGTTTTGTACATGAAACCATCAGGAGGCAGCAATGTCGCTACCTTAGCATCCATGCAGATAATTTGGGGTTTTGGAGTATTTTGGTTTTCAGAATTCATGGTGGTTAAAAGTGAAGTAATAATTATACATTTTTAAAAAATACTTCAGTACTTCAAAATTATTTTCCAAAGCTTCTGGAATGTTAATTTTAATATTGTTTTATAATCTGGTTATATGTATTTTCCAGTTTGCTTTATATTGTACTTTTCTATCTCAACAATTTGCTTTACACTTTATATTTGTGTTACTCCTTCCTTCCCCTATGTGTACATGTGTGTGTGAATATGTGTGTGTGTATGTGTGTGTATGGACAGATAGACAGACAGACAGACTCTTGGTTAACCAGCACACATGGGGATTGGTAGATGCCCGATATATAGTTT
This sequence comes from Anolis sagrei, assembly GCF_037176765.1. Classification (NCBI taxonomy): domain Eukaryota; kingdom Metazoa; phylum Chordata; class Lepidosauria; order Squamata; family Anolidae; genus Anolis; species Anolis sagrei. The sequence continues at coordinate 84,756,974 of NC_090024.1, forward strand.
CTAACTTCCTGAGAGTTACTATTAAAATATAATATACTCCATACTATACAATATCATAAACTCTGTAGACTTGATATTAATACTGAAATACAGCAACAAAAAAAGCAAATTAAGAGAAATAATGACACATTTGACTTAATGTAACAATTTTACTGTATTATAAAAACTGATTTTACTGTAGTATAAAAATTGGTTTTACTTTAATTTTTATTTAAACTATTCAGTTTTTTGCCAGTTGCTTCAGAGTTTTAGTTGCTTGAGTTAACAGTTAACTGAGAGTCTAAGATAGCCTGCTGGCTGGCTGGATGGATGGATATCGTATCAGGAGCTAACCAATGCATTTGAGAAAACACAAAGTTTAAAAACTTGGTATTTTATTAAATGTCCTTTGACCAGTACCTGGCCACTGTTTTAGCGTGGTGAGATGTGTTCCACACTGGGCATGCGTACTCAGCAGCATAGTAGCAAAGCGCAAGGGTAGATGTCTTCACTGTATCTGGTTGTGATCCACAGGTTGTGCCAGTAAGCTTTTATATGATATTGTTTCTGGTGCCCACTTTTTGCTTGAGATTCAGGCAGTGATTCTTGTAGGTCAGAGAACGGTCCAGGGTAACTCCCAGGTATTTGGGTGTGCTGCAATGCTCTAGTAGATAGATAAGATAGACAGACAGATCAACAACACATCACTCATATTTATCCTGGATCCAAGAAAGATGCACTTAATCATTAAAAGTATATATATTTGGTGCAGGGTCCCCAAACTCAGACCCACAGGCCAGATGCAGCCCTCTGAGGTCATTTACCCGGCCCCTGCCCTAAACTAAGACAAAAACTACTTGAAGGCACACAAAAATGGTAGTCCATGTGCTAGTTACATCCCGAATAAACTACTACAACACACTCTATGTGGGGTTGCCTTTGAAGACTGTTCAGAAGCTTCAAATGGTCCAACAGGCAGCAGCCAGATTGCTCACCAGAGCGGGGCACAGGAAGCACACAACTCCCATTACACCAGCTCCACTGTCTGCCAATCTGCTACCAAGAACAATTCAAAGTGCTGGCTTTAGCCTATAAACCCTAGCAGTTCCGACCCAGCTTACCTGTCTGAACATATCTCCATGAGCCACTTTGGAGATTAAGATCGTCCAGAGAGGCCCTGCACCTCCTTCACAGGTACGACTGGTGGGGACGAGAGACAGGGCCTTCTCTGTGGTGGACCCTCATCTATGGAATGCTCTACCCAATGAAATTAGATCAGCGCCCTCCCTCTTGGCTTTAAGCGGGGAGGCAAAAACATGGCTGTGAAACCAAACATTTGGGCAGTAAGAAGGACAAGAAACAAACACGGATTGTGTGCAATTGTTATTTGATACTGGAATAGCCTGGACCATGCTTTTGGATCATATGATTTTAATATTTATATTAATATGTTTTTAATCCCTTGTTTTAATGTTTTAATGTAGTTAGGTTTTATTATTTAATTGATAATTTGATGTTACTGTTGTTTTATGTTAGGCTTTCATGTTTTGTAAGGCATTGAATTTTGTCATATGTTGGCAAACACTTTGAGTCCCTCCAAGTGTGAAAAGAGTAGTATATAAATGAAGTAAATAAATACATAAACAACTGTATTTCTAGCCCGCCTCTCCTTGTGGCCTAATTAACTTGAGTAGCTCAACTGTCAAAAGCAGGCCGACACTTATATAATAATATATCTTTGGCAATCAAAGAAGCAGCCCAAGCGTTTGCTCTTGATATACATTATTAAGTTCTGGTTGTAGATAGCTTGTATACATTTCAGTGACTGAATGCTAACAAACAGGCTGTCATCTCCAGTATATGGGCAAAACAACCAATAGCCTTCATACAGTGGATCCTTGTGATCTGCTAGGGTTTGATTCCAGGATTCCCTGTGGATACCAAAATCCATGGATGCTCAAGTTCTATTATGTACAACGATTATGTGCCCCTTATTTAAAAAGGAAAAATCAAAGTCTGCTTTTTGGATTTTTTTTCATATAGACTTTCAACCCATGAATGGTTGAATCCATGGGTGCAGAATCTATGGAGAGCAGAGTGCATTTCTGTGTATCTATCTGTCTGTCTGTCTGTCTGTCTGTTTATCTATCTATTTGAATCCATGGAGAGCAGAGTGCATTTCTCTGTGTCTATCTATCTATCTATCTATAGATACAGATATATAATCAACGTTCTTAATGGATATTGGTATTATCCTCTCAAGTTGAAACCATCTGGCGGTAAGAGTTTTTAGTTTACACACCCAAAAGCTCTCTTTTGCCTAAAATGTCTGAAGAGACATATATACGGCTGAACACCTTTGGTGGAGCTGGGTGTTTTTGTTTTTTCCCTTTCATTTGTAAATTGCTATACATTGATGGTATGATGTAAACAAATGATGACAATAATTATGCCAAATGAGAGCTGGGAAAGGGTACTGGGTTGCACTATAGGTATTTAAAAAATCACACAGGAGCCTTGTGCAAATCACAAGTTTTGGACTATTATCCATAGCCTGTACTGCTAACAGTATCTCCTCCCTATTGTCTAGGGAGGCCATGCTCTCAATCCCACCTGCTTCGCAAGTGCGATTGGCAGAGATGAAGCACAGCGCCTTCTCAGTGGTGGCCTCCAGGCTATGGAACTCCCTCCCCGGGGATATTAAATCGGCCCCCTCCCTCCTTTCCAAAAAAAGTAAAGACCAGGCTTGTTGTGCAAGCTTTTGAGAATTCATAATAGATAACGCGGAATAGATAACATGGAACTATGAATGATGAACATGGAATGGCCAGACGATGTAACTGGATAACGCTTTTAACAAGATGACACTGATGATTATATGCTTTAACGGTTATTATTTATGTTTTATATTGTAATGTCGATTGTTTTTAATGGCACTTCTATGAATGCCTGATATTGAATGGTGCCAATCTGTAACCTGCCTGAGAAAGGCAGGCTATAAATGTCGTAAATAAATAAATAAACGAACAGTGAGGCCAGGTATGTGGCTGTGGGGGGGGGGGGACTTGAGGGGCTTCCGCCCCCTTCCCCAATTTCTCAGGGTGGTCCATGAGAAGGCCTTACTGGTACGTTATTTAAACTGCATGGGGTATTGGGATAACAATACAAAAGGTTTGCTAGGGTAGATCCTCACCCCACCCACCCCCCAATCAAAATCCTGGCTACAGGCCTGAGTGAGGCATTATGGCAGTGATAGCCTACATTCTCAGGATAACCAAAGCTTCTTCATATCTGCTGCAGGAAATGCAGGATTCATCTACACTGTAGAATTAATGCAGTTTGATCCCACTTTATCTGCCATGGCTCAATGCTACAGAATCCTGGGAGCTGTAGTTTTATTAGACCCCCCCCCCTTCTCTGTCAAATAGTACTTTGGCCACAACAAATTACAACTCCCATGATTCCAGAGCTCTGGAATCAGGAGGCACTTTGCTTCTTTTTAAGCCAAAGGTTAGTTTGGAACTGCCCAGCAAAAGTGACGTCACAACGGGATCTCCCTCCGCCAGATTTTTCTCACGCAAAGCAAAGACCGTCTTTGCGCATGCGTAGTACTCGTTAAGAGTCCTAAATTTGCGCATGCGCATTGAGTCCGAAGGCTGCTTCAGAGATGAGCAGCGGAGGCAGTCCTGCGAGCGCGACTCCGAGCCCAAACAAAACCGGCGAGTCTCCGTTTTCCGGTGGCGGCAGCAAGAAGCGGGATTCGCTTGGGTCGGCGTCATCCCAGCCTATTTTAAAAGGCAAGCGGCGCTGGCATTCACCAACGCTCCTTCCGCTTTGCTTGTGGTTGACTGAGCTGGCGCATGCGCGGCAGTAGTGAGTGACCAACAGGCGCGCATGCGCTCTTGGGACCTTCTCTTCCCTATTCTGATGGAATGCAAACGTGAAACCTTAAGACAAGAGTGAAGTGGCAGCTGCACAGAGCTCAGCAGGGTTCAATTTCACATGAGCATGTTTTGGATTGCAAGCATTCTCAGGATATGATGAAATTATCATGTATATTTCAAAAACCTCTACTTAATGCTGTTAATCTTCAATATACTGCATAGCAAATATGTTTGTAAAACATCTAAATTTATGCAAGGCAACAATCTGCTTCTCTCACATACAGAGAAGGGATTTTAATGTTTATGTAGTTAGTGCCACTTTTCTACACTAACCTGAGTACAGTATGGCTAGAATAATTGTGTTGGAATGGATCCCAAGGGCCATCCAGTCCAGCCCCCTTCTGCTGTGCAGAAGCACACAATCAAAGCACTCCTGGCAGATAGCCATCCAATTTCTCCTTTAAAATCTCCATAGAAGGAGATGCCGCCACACTTTGAGACAGCAGATTCCACGGCCAAACAGCTCTTACTTAATTCTGTTTTTATCCCTCTACATTGCCTAAGAAAACCCTATGAAATGTACAGAATCACCATAAGTTTATTTGTTTGTTTGTTTACTATATTTGTATACTGTACTTCTCAGCCCGCAGGCGACTCAGAACAGTTACAGAGGCAGCAATTCAATGCTCTCAACACCATAAGAACATTTAAAAACATTCACATATAAATAAAATCATAGTAAGGTTAATAAACATAGATCCTTTATGTCTTCTGGTTAACAGGTGATTTGAAGGCACACAGGCACACAAAGCAGATTATAGTAGTATAGAAAATCTAACTTACCCAGAGTCACCAGTGAGTTACAAAGCTAAGTAGAGACTTGAATGTGGACCTCCCAAATCCCAGGCCAACACAACATCATAAATACAAATTCAGATATAAAACACTAACCAGGCATTAATCTCAGTTTAGGCCCCTTACACACAGCAGTATAAAATCCCACATGTGCTTTGAACTGGGTTATATTGCAGTGTGGACTCAATATAACCCAGTTCAAATCAGATATTGTGGATTATCTGCCTTGGAATTCTGGGTTATACGGCTGTGTGGAAGGGCCCTGAGATACCATATTCACTGAAAGCTGTCTTTAAAAGCCTATTCCACAGAGGAATGTTCTGCCTACTAATCTGATTCTGCTTTTCTTTTCTGCTTTTAGGACCAATTTGTTTGAGGATTTGTTTGTTTGCTTGTTTAGTTTATTAGTACAACTCCTATCCAGCAAAGATACACTCAGGAGTCATTAGCCAAGTTGACTGAGGCCCCTTCCACACAGCTGAATAAAATCCCACATTATCTGCTTTGGCAGTGTGGACCCAGATAACCCAGTTCAAAGCAGATCTTATGGGATTTTCTGCCTTGATATTCTAGGTTATGTGGCTGTGTGGAAAGACCCTGGTTCTTGATTAATGTCTGCCTGGCTCTGTGATGTGGAAAACATTTTAAAGTACCACAATCCAACTTCCTAGAATAAACAGCTATATTACAATGACCTTAGTGTGAAACACAGGTCTGTCCTAAAACAAAATATCTAGAAACCTTCCCTGCCATCATCTGGGATCCCTTCTACACTGCCATATAATCCAAATTATCAAAGTAGAAAACCCACATTATCTGATCTGAACTGTATTATTATATGAGTCCACTCTGTCATGTAATCCAGTTCAAAGCAAATAATTTGGATTTGATATGGCAGTGTAGAAGGGACCTTGTATGCAGTTCCATCCCTGCTTCTCTTGCACAATTGAAGAAAAGAAAGAAGAGTAGATCAGTAAAGTAGGGGCCCTTCCACACAGCCATATAACCCAGAATATCAAGGCAGAAAACCTCACAATATCTGCTTTGAACTGGGTTATCTAAGTCCACACTGCCATATATCCCAGTTCAAAGCAGAAAATGTGGAGTTTTATTCAGCTGTGTGGAAAGGGCCTAAGAGATAGAAGGGAAAGAGGGAAGGGTAAATTAGAGAGAGAAGGATTACTCTGATTTATTTCCTCAGTCATGTATAAACATTTCAAACACATTTTTGTTCATTGTTAATGTGCCTCATTACCTTTCTTATAGATGTTGGAGAAATATATTCACGACTTTTGGATCACAGACCAGTTATTCAAGGAGAAATACGCTATTTTATTAAAGAATTTGAAGTAGGTTTGAGATTTGCATGTTTTGAAATAATGTACCTTGGAAATAGGGAAGAAGATCATTCTGAACTTTCAAAGATTTGAATGAAATAGTTTTTCATGAATTTATTTTATGTTTTTTAAAGTTCGTGAGTCACTGTGTAGAATAGTGGAAGTCCAAGAATATATCAAAATCAACAGTATTTTTAAATTAACTTTGGAACATGCCAAATCTTCCACACACAAAAAAACCCAAAAAGAAAAAAAACAGGAATCCTAATTTGAGAATCTTCTGTTTGCCTTTAGGTAACTAGAACTTACATACATCTGTGGCTTAAAATATTATTGTCTGCCTGAAATAATGTTTGTTTGCTTGTTTTTTGTCGTGTCAGGAGCAACTTGAAAAACTGCAAGTCACTTCTGGTGTGAGAGAATTGGCCGTCTGCAAGGACGTTGGCCAGGGGACGCCTGGATGATTTGATGTTTTTATCATCCTTGTGGGAGGCTTCTCTCATGTCTCCGCATGAGGAAATAAAAATAATGAGGAAATAAAAATAACGAAATAATGTATCATCATTAGAATGACCATGAATATAACCCAAACTGTAATTTTTAAAATGTTAAATAAGAATAATTACATTATGTAACAAAATGAAAAAAATTCTGTTCCTGGTTTGAAAGTGTTATTTCCTGTTTTATTGTGCAGTAATTACTTTGAAAGTAGCTGTTATACACCAGAAACTTTGTATTTTGTGGCTGCCACAAACTATGTTGATTGGTTGAGACTCTATGAGAGATTCATTTAAAAAATGTAGCAAAATGTGCCGCAGGATGTCCCAGAAAAACAAAGATTTTGCAGTTTAATAAACCTTTTCCATGTTTTGATGATAGAACCAATTAGGAAATGACATTTATAACCCAGGAACAAAAATTGTGTTATACATAATTAATCATACTGTTAAATACATTTGCCACAAGAGGGCAGCAGAACCTTAACAAGGCTAGGAAGAAGGACATGTGGGACCTAACTCTATTAATAGTACTCAGTCTCTTGTGTCATTTTTTCTTATGTATTTATTTACTTAATTTGTATCCTGTCTTTCTCCCAAAAGGGGACTCATTCATTGTTTTAATAAAATAGAGTGCTCCCAATAGAGAATATTAGCTACAATAGAAAATGTGCTTGAGTACATTTTGAAGCATTAAATTAAAAGTAAGTCCCATTGAATTAGCGAGACTTATTCCCAAGTGTGGCAAGCCTGGACAAAATGCAGCTCGTATGAACAATTTAAGGGTTGGTTGAATTGACTCTTGTATGTATGTCAGCAAATAATTCAAACTTCATAAATGTTGAGAATGTCCCCTTCCCTTTTTGACTTTTTCCCAATAGGAAAAACGTGGTCTCCGGGAAGTACGGGTTCTCGAAAACTTAAAGAGCACTGTTTTTGAAGCAAACGATCAAACTCTGCCAAAGTGTGAAGAAGTAATGCATGAAAATCTAAATGAAGCCCTCAGGAGATGTAAGCTGGAAGTTACTTATTTTCTTCTAGGCTTTTTACCTTGAAATAATTTTCACATATTCCATTTCACCAATGGATTCAGTCCAAATACTATAAAATATTGTGCAAAATTAGCACTATTCCATTCTTGGCGTTGACAACAGACCCTACATCAGAATGTTGTGCAGTGTTTAACATATTTATTTCCCACTTGCACACATGTACTAATATCAGAGGAAATGCTCCTTTAACCCCATTGAATGGAACAGTGATCAGTAATGTATATCAGCAAATGCTGATGTGGTTAACTATTTTATAACTGTTCACCCTTGTTTTTGTTAACAAGTCATAAATAATAAGTTTGCATAGAAAGTAGATAACAGATTTGGAAAAGTTGACCAAGATTCTGCATCAGGCACAATGTTGTGGTTATGTTTCACCTCCCAATTCAACTTCTGAAATTCATCTTAAAAGGTAGTCAAATGTCCCATTTGATTAAGGTCTATGCACGGATATGTTCAGCCTGTGTCCATTTAAAATACAGTCCTTTTTGAGGAGTTGGGATGTCCCCATGAAAAGCATACAGTTTTAATCTCTCCTCTTTGTGGGCCTCAATATTTACCTGTGCATTTTGACTGAAGCTAGTAATGGTTGGTCATGTCAAATACTCCTTGAATTCAGATTATTTATTTGCGGCTGGGAAGGAGCAAGGTTGGCACTAGATGGGAATACCGTATGCATATCCAAGAAGGAAAAATATTAACCAAATATGGGACATTGTTAGGCTTAACCTGTTTCAAGGGAATAAATCACTATGGATGTTTTAAATGCTATATTTATATGAAATGCTATAAAAATAATGTAGTTATTAGACCCATAAATTGCTGGAAAGCTTGAAGGCACTTACACACATACTGTCAGGGTTCAACTTGATCTTGTTAGAAATATATATGCTGGAACAAGAATGTTCATTGAAAGAACGTCACTTCTGTTTCAGTACAGATAGCAAATGAAATGATCAACCGACTGCAGCAGAGAGAGCAGGAGGAAAGACAGGTAAAGATTAACGTGATAACTTTTTCAAATATGATACCTGTAATTTAGAGTCTTAAGTATTCTTGTAATATTTTGCATTTTTGTTGTATAGCAAATCATTGACTTCAGGTTTTTCACCATGGAAAAGATTGAAGACATGGATGTTTAAACAAGCATTCGGTTAATCCGTTGTAACGAATTGTGATGACTAAGGATTGGTTATACACGGACGATGAATTTTGGATTACGATTCCAGTTATGAGATGCATAGGATTGTTATTGGTGGCCCAATAATTTGTACTGTATATGTGTTTTATGCTTTTAACTGAATATTGTTTTTTAAATGTTGTAAACCGCAATGAGTCGCCGATTTAGGCTGAGATATTAGCGGTATACAAGTGCATTAATAAATAAATAATAATAAATAATATAAATATGGTTCTGTTCCACTTTCCAAAATGTTACGGTATTATGCTGTACTAAATGAGATTTTGTCATCTTTTAACTTTTTTGCAAAGTAGAATAGAGTGCTAGACATACGATATAATAGAGAAATCAATAATATAATAATAACAACAACAGTACTCTTTATTTACATTCCACATTATCTCACCAGAGGTACTCGGAATGATTACAGTACTCATATAAGCCAAACATTCAGTGCCATTTTTCATGAACGACATATAATACACAAATAAGGTAAAGGCCTTCCCTTTTTTCCATCTCCAGCATCTGGAGGCGATGCTCACCTTCCAGCTATGTGGAGGTGCTTTTGTTCCATTTTCCATGCCAAAGGAGCCTTCTATCCATAGATGTCTTCGAGCCTTTTGCCTTCATGGGGCACCCTTTTACTTTCCTGCCGAGGCGGTACCTATTGATCTACTCACATTGCGTAGTTTTGAACTGCTAGGTAGGTGGAAGCTAGGGCTAGAGCTCACCCTGACTCGTGGCTTTGAACTGTTGACCCTTCAATCAGCAGCCTTTCCTGCAGCTAGCAGCTTTAACCACTGTACTACTGCGATTATGAACCAGTGCAAGGTGCTTTATGCTGTGCTCAATAAACTGCAGTGGCTGATTGCCTTGGAAGTCATGCAAAACCTTTTATCCAGAGATAATTTATTAATCCAAACCATATGTTGACTTTTCTTCCACTTTTTTGGCTTTACACACATATGTTTGGGAATAGCTCCCATTCTACAATTGTGTATTATGAAGACTTCACAGATGAAATGAGCATTCGGTTGCCTTCAGATCCTATACTATTATGTACTAATGTGGAAGAGCCTTGAGTTTCACAGCACTTTTGTATTACTAAATAATCTTTTTGGCATATCCCCTTTTATAAAGGCTGGAGCTAATGTAGAAAGATAAAGCCACCATTAGCAAGTGCATTCCGAAATGCTATAAAAATAATGTAGTTATTAGACCCATTTACGCTTTTTGTCTATATGGAAAGTTTTCCTTAGAATTTCCTTCACAGCTGGAGAAAAGGGAACGGGATGGCTAAAGAAACACAAATCCTTATTTTATGTGGAACAAAAAATACCCAACAGAATGGAAATGTAAATCTTTGCCCGTCACTTGAAAACAGTGAACACGTTATGAATATCCTTATTGAAATGGAAGTGTTTCATACTTGTGGATGTTATTTAATGAAAGGCCATATTATAAGAACATGTGACTCACTGGAATCTCTCACATGGCTGCACATGGCTTGTTTGTAATACAGATATTCTAAAACCTCAGGATTAGGAAAAACTGTGCAAGACGTTAAGTCTCCATATTAATGCTGAACCTCACTATAACAAATAGGCGACCTGTTCAGCTTGTCTGGCTCTAATAGAGACAGAGTGTACATAAGTTGGTTCTATACTGAATGTATTTTATATCTGCATCAGTATGATGAATGATAGCAAAACACTACTAGACATATTGCGGATGTAACATTTTCTTACCCTCTAAATTGGGCAAAGAGATTGGGAATGAACTGAAGGCTTACATTTTTCTTTGTTCCAGTTTTAACACATTAATTTCAAATTCTTTTTGAAGTTAAGCATGTTGTAGTTTGAAATCTGCACCGACATTAATGCTAACCATGTTTATCTACACAATCACCTGTAAACCAGCTTTATACTCTGGTGGCAACTTCTAGTTTGAATGTAACCGCAGTGAAAGTTACTACTTATGCACCAATAACTTCACCTAGTTTAGAAACCAGATTTTCAGAAGTTGATTGGAATAGCAGTCAACTGAGCTGTGAGAAATATGGTGAATTAACTGGGATATCTACAAACAATGTTCATTTAAGAAGAGGTAATATGATTCTGTTATCACATTTTGCCAATTAAAGTCCTCAAAATAGTCATTTCTTGATAGTAAGTAAATTACAAAAGTAACCTCAAACATTTTTAACTACTTGGCCAAGGGAGATTTTCCTCTGAACTAACATGGTATATCTTGATTAAGGTTTTGGAATATTTACTTATCATTATTCAGAGAAATAGGTTATTCATGCATTATTCAGTATGTTATAGCCATGATTTGAAGAGGACAAGATATCCCCATGTGGAACATGTTGTAGTATTCACATAAGTTACAGGTTCTTCATCTCTCTCTCTCTCTGTATGGGTCTATGGGGAGGTTTTAGTGTTGATTGCTATCAATATACACTGAACATGTGTCACAAATCATAGAGCTGCATCCTTCTTTTCTTTACTATGTCACTCATTGTATGCTGCTTTATGGCTTACCATATATACTCGAGTATAAGTCGAGCTTTTCATAATTTTTTAGACTGAAAAAAACCCCTCAGCTTATACTTGAGTCAAAGTTATTCATTATTTTACTCTTATTATTATTTTTATTACATGTATTATTTTACTCTATTATTATTATTATTACATTTATTATTTTACTCTATTATTATTGGAAGAATATGTAAGCACATTTACACTGAAGAAGGTTAGAATAATGGTTTAATCAGAGTTGGACAGTCTTATCTTAAATTACAATTTTATGTAAATATTCAAAAGCATTTAACCTACTGATGCCTCAATTAATGTAATTGTATTGGTATCTATTTTTATTTTGAAATTTACCAGTAACTGCTGCATTTCCCACCCTTGGCTTACACTCGAGTCAATACGTTTTCCCAGTTTTTTTGTGGTAAAATTAAGTGCCTTGTGTCGGCTTATACTCAAGTATATACGAGTAATTGTAACTATTGATTATTTTTTTAGTTTCAGTCAGTTATATTTTTTTACTCAGCAGATTTCCTTTCCAGTTTCTCTGCTATCCTGGGAAAGCCATTTTTTCCCTCATTGATGGCTTTCATTCCTTTATGTGCATCATTGGTCAGCTTATTTTTTCATTACACTACTTTTCATTTGCACACTTGATTCTAAATGGTGCGTATCTGAGATGAAAAATGGCAGCCATGACATACAGAATTTTTATAGTCTAAAGTACCTTTTTTTAAAAGATACAGATCAAAAACAGGAGGAGTGGTTATAATACATTGTATATATTTTACTAAAATTAACATTGAGAGACTGTTAAACAGAGAAGTTGTTGCTTGCTCCATTTTTAAATGAAATATTTTGTGTTGCCATTCTGGAGTAAAACCAAGCACTTACTATATGTTGGTATTTAGAGGTTATTGTTTTGTTTCTTTGTTTTTACAAGTGATTAATTAAACAGAAAATGTGGTTGATTGATTTACTTTAATTTCCTATGTGCTGTGTCTTATTCTGTGAAAGTGTACAAATAATTTATATTCAAGACAATAAGATATTGCTCTCAATAACAACAATGCTTAAACACAAATAGAAAGGTACTTAAAAAGAATAAGACATTTTGTAAGAACAAACTAAAATCTGGGTTTTTTACACAATTGAATCCTTGATTGCTGTTGAATCTTGGTCTGCAGTAGTTTTCAAAGTATGAAAGAAGGTTGTCACAGATGAGATTAAAGCCCTAAACCAGTGGTTCTCAACCTGGGGTCCCCAGATGTTTTTGGCCTTCAACTCCCAGAAATCCTGACAGCTGGTAAACTGGCTGAGATTTCTGGGAGTTGTAGGCCAAAAACATCTGGGGACGCCAAGTTGAGAACCACTGCCCTAAACGGTTCGGGACTTGCTTATCTTCGCGATCACATTTTCCCCTATGAACCAGTGTGTACTTTGAGATCGTCTGGGGAGGCTCTGCTCTCTCTCCCCCCGCTGTCACATGCATGGTTGATGGGGATGAGGGAGAGAGCCTTCTCAGTGGTGGCCCCCTGACTCTGGAACTCCCTCCCTAGGGAGATCAGGCAGGCTTTGTTCTCCTTTTGTAGTCAACTAAAAACCTGGATGTTCTGGTGCACTTTTGACTAAGCAGCTCACCAGTAACTTTCTTGTCCCTACTTGAAGTTCCGAACTTTATACCAGCCCGCGCTTTACACTGGCATACGTTCTATCTCAACATGTGTTATGACAGTATTTCCTGCCCAGTTTACGGTATTGTTGCACTTTCCTGTGCTCCCGTAAAAATGTATTGCACTCATTGAATCTGTACCTCAGCTATGTTTCTTTCAGCCATATTGTTTTTATATTGCTTTCAATTGTCTTGTTATTTGTTTTATCTGATGTTTAATTGGTTAAATTGTTTTACATGTGTGTTTTAATTGTAATCTTGGGTGTGTCCCTTGTAAGCCACCCCAAGTCTCCTAGGGGAGATGGTTGGTGGGGTATAAAAACAAAGTTGTTGTTGTTATTATTATTATTGTTGTTATTATTATTATTATTATTATGTAAAATTCACTGTAAATTTTTTCTTAGAGATTGCCTCTCAGATCAGCACATTTTTGTTTGTTTTCTCCTCCTGAAACCTGCTCCAGTTAGCAATAGGGATAAAATGGAAATAGACCTCCAACACTGTATCGTCGAAGGCTTTCATGGCCGGAATCACTGGGTTGTTGTAGGTTTTTTGAGCTGTATGGCCATGTTCTAGAAGCATTCTCTCCTGACATTTTGCCTACATCTATGGCAGGCATCCTCAGAGGTTGTGAAGTCTGGCATCCTCACAACCTCTGAGGATGCTTGCCATAGATGCAGGTGAAACGTCAGGAGAGAATGCTTCTAGAATGTAGCCATACAGCCCAAAAAACCTACAACAACTCAGACCTCCAGCATTCACAGAACCATTTTTGTATATTTGTTTTTATCACCCATCCGGCTCTATGACAATTAAGTCTAAGATCCCCTGTTGATTTTCTTCCACATCCTGTCAACTGGATCAAACATTCTGCCCTATAAACTACCCATTGCTTTCCAGAAAATTCATTTATTACTTCCTTTTTCTTCTCAGCTTCAGATTGAAAAACTCATGGCAGACGAAGCTCAACGTAGAGAACTGTGGGAGGAATTCATGAAGGAACAGCAGAACATAAAAGCAGTTGTGGATGAAGAACACACAAAAGCCATGGAGCGCCTTAAAGAACAATATTCTGCAATGGAAAAAGACTTGGCCAAACGTACTATTTAAAAAGAACTCATTCACAATGAGAGTGTTGTTCATTTACAGTATTGTTGTCTTATTCTCATAATATTCCAATCTTTCCCAATTCCTGGGTGGCTGGAGTTCATGCACTATACCAGAAATAGCAAAAACAAAACACCTGGGTGGCTACTATACTTTATCTCTTGCACTGAATAATCATGTTGGATGTAATTTTTTAAAAAACAGAGTATTTTGGAGCCGAAATACTGTTATTCTTTAGCAAACTAGTCTAGCACCCATGTCCTGCTTTGTACACTCATCTTCTTCATGCAGGTCATTCAAATAACTTTCATACTACTTTTTCCCAAAGAGCAGACATTTTTGGTGATGGACTTGTTGGTTTACAGCAGTACTGTAGCCGCGTACTCCCACAAAGCTGTGGAAAAATAATGCTCAGAAGTTTTTGAACAAATTCTTGATGCTAGCTGTAGTATCCCTTAGAAGAAGTGATCATTCCAGATTGTTTTGACAAAACAGTATCATGACAATGAGTGACTGCCTACCTATTGTTCAAATATTATTTAATTGCCATCTAGATATTTGTCCTGCTGGTGGTTCATTGTATATGGAATAACAGTCTTGTTTGGTCTGTTAAATACATTTTGTTGGGCACTGTTGTATCAGTGACAGTACTTAATGTTAAATTGCCTACTTTCTGTTACTGTGGCAGATTAAATAGTTTTCAGTCGAAAGGAAGAGCTTCACATATCAAAAGTTTAAATATTAACATAATAAAAAGAAGTTTCTTGATTACTCTTTTGTAACCTAACTTTCTTTAAAAATGCATTAATGTCAAGATGTAAGCTGATAGGCTGGCAGGAAAATCAAGTCTTATTTTGGGATGTTGTAGGTTTTTTTGGGCTATATGGCCATGTTCTAGAAGCATTCTCTCCTGATGTTTCGCCTGCATCTATGACAAGCATCCTCAGAGGTTGTGAGGTCTATTTCCTATTTCCAACAGACCTCACTACCTCTGAGGATGCTTGCTATAGATGTAGGCGAAACGTCAGGAGAGAATGCCTCTGGAACATGGCCATATAGCCCTAAAAAACCTACAACAACCCAGTGATTTCGGCCATGAAAGCCTTTGACAATACAAGTCTTATTTTAACAGCTAGGCAGTACGTAAAATCGGCACATGTAAGACAAAATGATTCAACTGTGTTGCGCCTACCGTAGGCCAACAATGGTTGCCTGTATGAATTGTATGGCTTAGTGTCAAGGCTCCATCCTGGCAGCCTGTTGATAATGTGATTAAAGTGAGCAGAGGAGATGGAATAAGTATTTGTGATTTCTTTCAATAACACTGAACCTCTGCCAAGCTGCTCGGTGTGCTACTGTACAAGCTGACAGCTTCATCAATCATCATCAGGTACCTGGACTGAAAAGAGTACTTGCCAACACCGAGGCATGCTGGAATGTTGTAAATTCTCTTGTGGATTTTTTTTTGGGGGGGGGGGGGGAATAGATGACTTTAAAACATCTCACACATGAGGAAAAGGGGGAAAAACACCTAATGAAATCCCCATTCAATGCAAAGCAGTCTTTCAGATGGTTATGTTAACCTGCCAATATATGAATAGTTTGTGTGGTAGAAAATTAGAAACATACGCGGCTTTATATTAAAAAAAATCAAAACAATTTGGAAGAATGAAGAAAATATCCCTCAGAAAGGTCTTGGTTTACAACTTACATTGTCATTTATCATTGCCCATTAGCTAGATAAGGCTAATAGTAAAGGTAAAGGTTTCCCCTTTACATTAAGTCTAGTTGTGTCCGACTGGGTGGTGATGCTCATCTCCATTTCTAAGCTGAAGAGCTGGCATTGTCCGTCAACACCTCATTTGGCTGGAATGTCTGCATGGAGTGCCGTTATCTTCCCGCTGAAGTGGTACCTATTGATCTCACATTTGGATGTTTTCGAACTGCTAGGTTGGCAGAAGCTGGGGCTGACAACAGGAACTCACCTCACTCAGATTCGAACCACTGACCTTTCAGTCAGCAAGTTTAACCCACTGCACCACCGGGGCTCCTTAGAAAAGGCTAATGGAGAACAGGAATTCAATATCTACAATCCATACGGTTGCCCACTCATGGTTTGGAAACTGTTCTTGGCCAAAGTGGCGAGTTTTCTACGTAAATATATGTTTTGTTTATAATAGTATTTGATATTGTATGTAGAACTTGATTTTTATATTCTAATGAAATGAATGTATGACATGATGGTCTTCCATAGGTGTGTAGCCCTGAGGGAGGGTTATGAGGAAATCCAGAGTCAAATATAGGAGCTTCACTTTGACCAGAATTGTAAGCATCCCCATACAATGTCTGTCCACTAGCACCTCTGCTTCACAGCATTTCTGACCCTTGCTTGCCAACAACTCAGTCCCTTCTGAAACTGACCTAAATATCCCCTTAGCTAAGCATCCTTCTTGGCCCTATCTATTCAGTTTCAGGCTTCCATCATTTATTTCCTCCTTTTTTTATTCCATTTTCTACTATAAGGGTTAACGTCCTTCAAAGAGGAGCTCCAGGTGGAGCTCCTGAAGCTTTGGCTCAGCACTAGGATTACTTTATGACGCAAACCTAATGCACTCCCCAATTTTGACAAGGTCATTTAGCCATAAAAGGTGAGCATTAGATTCAAGTAATTATAGTATTTCTAGCAGTGGAGTTTTTGTGTTGTTGAAGGCTTTCATGGCCGGAATCACTGGGTTGCTGTGAGTTTTCCCAGCCGTATGGCCATGTTCCGGAAGCATTCTCTCCTGACGTTTTGCCCTCATCTACAGCAGACATCCTCAGGTTGTGAAGTCTATTGGAAACTAGGCAAGTGAGGTTTTTATATCTGTGGAATGTCCAGGGTGGGAGAAAGGACTCTTGTCTGTTGGAGACAAGTGTGAATGTTGCAATTGGGCAACTTGATTAGCATTGAATAACCATGCAGCTTCAAAGCCTGGCTGCTTCCTGCCAGGGGAATCCTTTGTTGGGAGATATTAGCTGGCCCTAATTGATTCCTATCTGGAATTCCCCTGTTTTCTGAGTGTTGTTCTTTATATACTGTCCTGATTTTAGAGTTTTTAAATCTTGGTAGCCAGATTTTGTTCATTTTAATAGTTTCCTCCTTTCTGTTGAAATTGTACACATGTAGTCTGACATGGTGGTTGTTCTAGAAGTAGCTCTTTTGTACCAGTCAGAAACATAGGGCAACTTATAAAATTAATTTTCAGACAGTAATAATTCAACATTTTAACTGATAAGCTGGATCGCAGACAACAAAGTGTTTATTTTCAGTGTTTCCATCCAGCCATGCCTTGTTCCATAATTCTCTATTCCCAACTGCTCTAATATTCCGTGTATTTAATCCCCAAGAAACTCTCAGTACTGTATAGCAAATGAGCATATTCGCCCTTTATTCAGCTGTTTAGGGACTTTCTGTGCCTTCAGGATTTTGATTATTTAAGGATTGATTGTGTATTGCACTTTAGTCACTTTGGATTTTTTCCAACACAGAGGCACCTCCGTCTTGTTTCCATTCTGGTAGCAGTCCTGTTAGCATTTGTAATCTCCGTTCACAACTAGACCTATCAGAGGAATAGATTTATTTATTTATTATTTAGTACCGCCCCTCTCAGCCTTCGAGGCAGTTTACAAGGCAAGACAAAAATTATGTTTTTAATTGGGGAAAATAATAATCTCATTTTAATTTTATAGAGACTTTTACTGGTTACATGAAAGAAACATTAACTCCTGTGTTGTTGTAGGTTTTTCCGGGCTATATGTCCATGTTCTAGAGGCATTTTCTCCTGACGTTTCACCTGCATCTATGGCAAGCATCCTCAGAGGTAGTGAGGTCTGTTGGAAGTAGGAAAATTGGTTTATATATCTGTGGAATGACCAGGGTGGGACAAAGGACTTTTGTCTGCTGGAGCTAGATGTGAATGTTGCAACTGACCACCTTGATTAGCATTTAATGGCTTGGAAGTGCCTGGGGGGAATCTTTTGTTGAGAGTGATTTGATGTACCTGATTGTTTACTCTCTGTTGTTTTGCTGTTGTAATTTTTGAGTTTTTTAATACTTTCAGCAGAAAGGAAGAAACCATGAAAATGAACAAAATCTGGCTACCAGTATTAAAAAACTCAAAAATTACAACAGCAAAACAACAGAGAGTCGACAATACATTAACTCCTGTGTTCAAATATACACATATAAAGGAATTGGTTAGCAACTTAAGACCTTATCCTATGTAAGTTTCTCCCTGTTTTCAATCTGTTTTAACATGCTGGCAAAACGGAGTCCCATACACGGCCAGCATGCAAAAACAGAGGGAAAAAATCAGTTTTCAGGAGTTGGATGTTACCTGACTCCTGACTGAAGAAAGAGGGGGAAAGAGGGAAGAAGATGGGGAAAGGCCATTCTCGAACACAGACCTTACCAAAATATGGCGAGTCCCCACTCCTCCAAACGCTTTCCCCCGCTTCCCTCCCACCTGTGGGATAACATTCCTAAAGACTAACGGGGGGGAAAAGACATTTCTAGTATGAAGTTTCATAGACTACAGTCTACTTAATCAGATGTTGCAATTAATGGCATTTTGTGCTATTTTTCCCCCCACTCAGTCTCAGCGATGCTACAGGATTTCTTTATATCTTTTAATTCTAAAAACAGACTAATATGCCTGAGTCTTTGACTACTTGTCCAGTTATTGTTTGCTTGACATTTTATCCTCCAAAGGCAGGGAAATAATGAGATAAACAGCAAATCATGACCAGTCTGCTAGCTAGTAAAAAATAGTTAAGCATCAGCAATACAAGTTGTGCCATGTCTTACAAACCAGCAGGTGTCAGTGTGCACATTTAAGGCCGTGTGTCGATGTAATGTGTTCTTATGGGCATGCCCTCCCATTCTTAATATTGCACCCTTCACGTTTTAATTAGAAGTAAGTACCACAAGTACTACTGATTTCATTTTTTAAAGTTATCTTTGCATCATCTGTTTGGGCTCAAAACAATTTAGGGAGGGCCAAATTTGCCTGGTAGTTAAATTAAATGAGAACAGGTACAGGCAAGATTTCTAGGCACTGAAGAATAGCCACTAGGGAAGGAAAATATGAAAACTTCAGTCTGATGATTCTGAACGCTAAACTAGAAAGGTTGTCTCTATAAATGGATGGAAAGTTTGTGACAAGTGACAAGAGTTACTGCTACAGAATGATGTGGTACAAGGAGGTGTTAAGACCTGTGAGCAGTATCTCTTCAAATTGTCGCTCTATACATAGAGTCAGTTCTTGCAGGTCAAAACACTGGGACTTTTCCATTAGCTGAAGAAATGACATGATCTCCCGCATTTCTTGGATTTCCTTTGATTTTAGCTGAATTCCTCATTGTAGCTGGAAAGAAAATGGATTTTCCCAGCAACCATATATTGTGGTAAGCCACCTCTTTGTGATACAAGTTGGTTTCAGGTGGCTTAGTGTGCCCCCGGTGGCGCAGTGGGTTAAAGCACTGAGCTGCTAAGCTTGTTGATCGAAAGGTCACAGGTTCGATTCCGGGGAGCGGTGTGAGCTTCCGCTGTCAGCCCTAGCTTCTGCCAACCTAGCAGTTCGAAAACATGCAAATGTGAGTAGATCAATAGGTACCGCTCCGACAGGAAGGTAACGGCGCTCCATGCAGTCATGCCGGCAACATGACCTTGGAGGTGTCTACGGACAACGCCGGCTCTTCAGCTTAGAAATGGAGATGAGCACTACACCCCAGAGTCAGACACGACTGGACTTAATGTCAGGGGACAACCTTTACAACCTTTTAGTGTTTACTGAGCAACTCAAACTCATTCGCTTTACAAAAGACTAGCTAGCTCATAGTGGACATAATAACTGTGAGAAATGCTTTCTTAATAAGGATCAACATGCTTGCATTTTGGATTCTTGTTTGGTGTGTAGCTGTCATGACCTTCAGCTCAAAATTTGCCATCCTAGAGATACTTGCCTTAACCGTAGAGGAGCAGAATTACCAATCTTTTCCTCTTATTACATTATTTCATATGGCAAGGCCATGAAAACCAGAAACTGATCAATTACTCTATAATGTGACTTTACCATATGTCTCGTGAAATAGTTTAATTAAAAAAGGAAGTCCTGCTCAGAGGCTGCTTTTAGAGTTATTTGAAAACAAGAAACCAGCTGAATGGTTTGCATCTGTGGAGTTGGAAGACATTGCTCCTTATTCATTTAACCCTGTATTACTAGCAAGAGAAGACTTGCTTTCAACCTGGCTTCTAAATAGGGTAGTAGTAATACTATTAATATTGTGTGCACTTACCACAACATCTAGAGGGGGTTTCATAAAAAGAGTGAAATTTCCAAGAAATGGGTATCCAGTTTCTGCTTAATAAATGAGCTGTCATTCTGTGACCTCAAGAAGGAAATGTGTTCATTATTGAATGTGCTGAATAAACACTCTGTTCTCTTACCCCATCTTCACATTGTAAAATATGTCTCTCTCCTTACTACCTTAAAACTAGTGTTTCCCAACAAGGTAGTCCGCAAAAATAATGGTTTGAATTTTGATTTGTCAATTAGTTACAATGGTAACTTGTTTTGCTGGTTTTTCGCTTTGTTTTGTGCTTAGTGGGCTGTGATTCTTTGTACATTTCTTTGAGAGTAGATCCCACTGGAATAAATGGAATTTATTTTTGGAAAAAAATGTATGGGAGTGGGAAACAGTATGGCAATGTGGCTGAGGCTAATTGACATGAACATTGAGGGACTGGTGTTAGCTTAACTTCATATAGCTAATTTTTCATAGAATCATAGAATAATAGATTTGGAAGAGACCTCATGGGCCATCCCAGTCCAAACTCCTGCCAAGAAGCAGGAAAATCACATTCAAAGCACTCTCGAGAGATGGTCATCCAGCCTCTGTTTAAAAGCCTCCAAAAAAGGAGCCTCCAGCACACTCAAGGGCAGAGAGTTCCACTGCTGAACAACACTCACAGTGAGGAAGTTCTTCCTAATATTCAGGTGGAATCTCCTTTCCTATAGTTTGAAGCCATCGTTCCACGCCCAAGCTTCTTCCTCCTCCCTATGACTTCCTCTCACATATTTATACATGACTATCATGTAAAAACTCACTGTTATATATTTATTAGTGCCAATTACAATTATTATCATATTATATATGTATATATGTATATATTATATTATATATTATATTTATTTTATTGATATAAAATATGGAAGAATTTCACAAATCAAATAGATTCATGCTTGTTCTCATTGCATACTATATCATACTGTATTCTGATAGTGTGGAAAAGACCTACATTGTGGGCTCCTTTTATGTGGCTTATGGTTTTTTGTGTTGCCTGACTGACATGGGAGACTGCTCCGATGTCATGGCTTCCATATTTTAACATTAATACAATAAAACAAAGCAATGTAATACAGTATGATATAGTTATCCTGTTAGTTTAGTAGGAATGGTTTGTACGTTATGCCATTGGAAGGTTTCCCTAAAATGATCCCTAAACAGAATTTCCTTTGAATTTCCAATTTTAATATTTATTTGTATTTATTGTGTCGGAAGCGAATTCAGAATATAGTTGTAATGTATAAAAAACCACAAACAAATTTACAAACTTGGCATTATATTAATTTTCCTTTGACCAGAAGCTGGCCACTTGAAGTGCCTCAGGTGTCGCTGTTAGAAGGTCCTCCACTGTGTATGTGGGGGGACTCAGGCAGCATTGTAGTAGGTGGTCTGTGGTTTGCTCTTCTGCATTTGCATGCCATAGACTCCACTTTGTAGCCCCATTTCTTAAGATTGGCAGAGCGCAGTCCGTTCAGCACCTTCCAAGTTGCCCAGCCTTTTGTGTGCCCAGGAGGGAGCTTTTCATCTGGTCTCAGCCACTGATTGAGGTTCCGGGTTTTAGCCTGCCGTTTTTGGACTCCCACTAGCTCAGATGTTCCTGCGAGCATTTCTGTAGATTTTAGTAAGCTATTTCTTGATTTAAGGCATTGGCATGCTGGCTGATATCGAACAGGAGATGGGCCGGAGATGTCAATTCCTTGGTCCTTTAATTGCTGGCCGCTACTTCCCAACAGATGTCAGATGGTGCGATACTGGCTAAACAATGTAATTTGTCCGGTGGTGTACGGCATAGACATCCTGTGATCATGTGCATGTCTCATTAAGAGCCACATCCACTGTTTTAATGTGATGAGATGTATTCCACACTGGACATGCATATTCAGCAGCAGATTAGCAAAGCACAAGGGCAGATATCTTCACTGTGTCTAGTTGTGATCCCCAGGTTGTGCCAGTCCGCTTTTGTATGATATTATTTCTAGCGCCCGCTTTTTGCTTGATATTCAAGCAGTGCTTCTTATAAGTCAGAGCACCATCCAGAGTAAATCCCAGGTATTTTGGTGTGTTGCAATGTTCCAGTGGGATAATGTTATAATTAACTGTATGTGACTGCCATTTTTATAATCCAGAATGTTTTTTAGAACCTCAAAGTCTAATTAGTCCCAGACGCACATTCCAATTGTAGTTGATACTGTAGTATATTATATAAATCACTTTTTTTAGTCTCAAGCTATAACAGTTTTTCTTTTGAAATGCTCCCCTCATCTGTTCTTTCCCTGAAAACAAAAGTTTGCTTATATCCCATCTAAAGAACAGTTTCAGTGCCAAAGTCTTATCTACAGAAAGTCTGATTCAGCGTCAGGGATTTAAGACTGCGTGTTCTTGTTGTGTTTGTTTCTTTTTGAAAAAATGCATACATGTGCCCTGTTAAAAACACTGCTGCCCCTGTCCAGGAACAATGCAATGCTAACATCATTTCCTGAAAAATTGTAGAGTTGGAAGGCAATTATCGACTCACCAAACAAGCTAAAACAACAGTTCCTGATATTCTTCTGAAATATTTCAACTTCCCAAGAATCCGGAAAAAATAGTTCTATGAGACGGTGCTATGAGTGAAGGTATGACATTTCAGTTTCCTTCTCTTGGAATTTGACATCTCGGGCCAATAAATTATCACATATTTGGCACTGAGAAGTGAAGCAATGCTGGGGTGAGTTGGAGGTGGAAAATTGCTAATCGCCCATTATTTTTTCTTCATTACATAAAAAACAAACTGTTTGTATACATTTCCCTTTGACCATGACAGATACGGCTTTTTTCTTGGAGGCCTGCAATCATTTCAACTGCCAATAGGAGACACAACAACCACAGAGTGAATAAATACTTCATGAGAATATAGCCTATCTTCCATTTCATCTTTATACATTTAATTAACAGAATTAAAGTGTGAATGGAGACTATATGATGTACTGACTGAGACTCTAGGATGCATTTATTGCTTAATATTATTTGCTGCACTATCCATTTTGTTGATTTGATAATGAAACTATTCTGAATAAGAAAAGTTGTTATAAAAACCCCTTGTGGAAAATAAATGAAGAAAACAGCAACAGTCAAATTACTTTGTTTTTGTTTCCTATTATACAATAAATGGATAATATTATACACAAATACTGCTTTTTCAAAACACTGTGGCGTATGTTATTGATTTTGAGAGACTGTTAAAGTACATTATGAGCCTTCCACATTTGCTCGAGTTAGAGATGCAAGACCCTCATGAAACTGGGGAAAAAACACAATAAAACAACATTACTTTTTCCTGGGGAGAACATCACTCTAGGAATCTTTTGGTCCTCCAATGTGATTCTGTGTTTAATGTCTATTGGAAGTTGACCATAGCGTTGTGCTGGAAGACCTATAACCTCATCAAATTACCTATGGTATTCACCATGCGAATATGACAGGGGGAACCCATCACCCAGTTTCCCCTTTACCCCATCCCACAAGGGTAAGTATTCACTGCCCAGCTTCCCCCCATTGTTGGCTATGCAACACGGGAAGCCTCCCTGTTGCCATTGCAGTGGCGTACAATGTTCCTCCTTGTTTGACATAGTGGGATGGGAACTAGCAGGCTCCATGGCACAAGTAGAGTAGGATCATCATACGACAGGCAATTTAGCCCATCTGGTGAAGTCCTTAGAGAATCCTAGAGGGTTCATATTCATTTAATCTGCAAATAATCAAATCTGCAAATGTGGAAAAACTAATATTGCAATCGATTCCTGGGTAGACTTGAATATGATGACTGTGATTTTACAAAAAGCATTTAGCTCTCTGTTAATAAGGGTGGTGAGCAAAAAAGCTTGCTTGAAGTGAGCAACTCAGCTTTTCTCTTTTTTAGCCATTTTGCTTTTTTCTCATCTATGCCATAGGCCATTATTGGATTGATATACAGAACTGGGAGAAGGTTCAATTTCCCTTAGTGTAGTGGTGCACAACTTGTGGCCTTCCAAATGTTTGGGTGTTCAACTCCCACAAGTCCCAGCTAACTTGACCAACTCTCAGGAATTGTGGGCTGAAGTCCAAAACACCTGGAAGGCTACAGCTTGTGCACCACTGACTTAGGGCCCATCCAATCAGGCCCAAAAACTGGAACCTACCTTGGTTTTACCCGTGGTGTCCAAACAATGCCTCTTGTAAAACTGAATTAATTTAGAACAAAGTAGGGTTTTCCTACTTCGTTCTGAATTAATTAAACACCTGGTAAGATCTGGATCTTTGATAAGATCCAGATCCTATATGTGGATCCTGTGTGTATTCGGCCCAGGGACCATCATCATGCAATTCCCCAGGCCCAATTCACACAGCCATCTTGATTTTTTGGGCTCTAGGGGCCTGAAAAACTGAGAGGATTTCCTCAGTTTTTCCTAGCCATCATTTCCTCATGCCGGAACGGTGCAAGGAGGAATATAAAGGCAGCCAGCTACTTTTTTTTTACTTTTTCGGGGTTATTTGGGGGAGCTTGGGAGGGCTGCATGCCATTGTTATTGCGATGGCATGTGGCCATCTTCCCTGGGAAAGTCTGAGGTTTGGGCTTTTTGGGACTCAAACCCGCACTGAAGCAGGTTTTTTAAACTCACCTTGGAGTGGGTTTAAGTTCTGTCTGGAAGCGCCCAAAGTGGTTATTTGACTTTGGGGATTTCATTCACGAGTTTAGCTTCACAGTGTGTTAACAAACTATCTGCATCACTAAAACTTGCCACTATAGTCAGCATTAGCACTTTTTGCTGGTAGTATTTTGGCAGAGTTAGACAAATGAGGCCTGAAAGACTGCACACCTTATTTGGTCGGGATGGCTTCTTAAGGTCACATTTGACTCATTTAGCATTACTTCAAACAGACCTTTCCTACCCTGAAAGCTATCCATTCTGGGTTATAGGTGGCCAATTTTTGGCATGGGTTTTGGCATGTCATGGACAGTGATAATTTCATTCAATACATTTCTGTTAGCAGAGAGGACAACATGCATTAGGAAGAACCATGAGATATTACACTTGAGGAGCTAGGCCAGCAGTTAAAGTTACAAAAGCTTTATTCAAATGAATTATATAAGTGACAGGAAAGGAAACAACCAACGTCCTACCTCTAACTAGTCTAAGCTCAAACTACTGAGGACAAAGGAATGGAAAGTTTCAGGAAGGGACTGGAAACCTGAGTAAGGCAAGTTGCCCTGGTAATATCAGTCCACACATCAAAGGTAGGGGAAGGACAGGCGGAGATAGAGAGTGAGTCCGGGATGTGCTTCCCTACCAACTTTCTAAACCCTATCTACTTCCCATCAGGAATGTTGCTTTCTTGTGTAGAACATTGTTAAATTCTAACAATTTCTTCATAATTATAAAGGATTTTTTATTGAGCAGTATTGTTCCAGAGAACAGTCCTCGATCAACCCTGAAAACTCATTACATGACATAGCACAAGTCACACACTTTAAACCTCTGAAACCACCTGTTAGTGTTGTCTTGAGACACCATATGTCAGAAAGGCACATAAGAAGCATGTAAGAGCAGCAATGTCCAGATATATTGTTTTCTACCATTTTCGTAATCCTAACATCCTGAATAGTTTGAGGAGGGGGAATTTATTGATTTAATCAAAATAACTAAATATCTTTTATTTTCCTACCACAAGTAACTACAGTACCCTGATATTTAAAGTTGATTACATATATTAAAAATCATTACTGCACAATCTGACCACAATTAGCCTGTTTCCCCCTTTTTTACAATGCTTTCCAGTCCTCATAAACTAATGAAATATCTTTGTTGCTATTCATTCAAATATTTAAGCAGTCTACACCATTCCAACCTCAGGCAAAATCCATTAGTAAACATTGGAAACACTACCAGCCTTACGAAAGACCTGTGGTTTTTGAATTTTTTGCTTCAAGGAACCCCTTTTATGTCGATGCACTTGCCAAGGGACTCCTTTACTCGTGTCATAATTTTATTACTATATATAAATAGCCCAGTGTTGTATTAAGCGTTTCCAAGTTTCAGAGGATTGCGGGAAGTTTTCCAAGATGATAACTATTCAGACAAGTCTCCTGGGCCTTCCTACATTATCCCACATAAACTGAGTATGCACCTTTGACCAATATTTCCTCCCAGTCCTACATTTAAGTTAGTCTTCCATGACCTTTGGTCTTTATATGTTGTTAGATTACAACTTCCATCATCCTGATCATAGATATGCTGTCAGAAACTATAGATGCACTTGTCCAAAGGTATGTGAAGATAGAAGGCTGGAAAAGCCTATTTCAGTAATGCCGATGGCAAGCTGTGTGATTTTTTCCTGGCCTTGCTAACCCTCCAAGGGGCACCAAGCAACAATTTGAAAATAGTATTATAGACTTGGAGAAGAAGGTAATGCTTCTCAGTTAGGTTTGCTTAAGCGCAAATCTTTTCCATTTCTTTTCAAAGAACCTAGCTGTGTTTGAGCTCTGATTCAAGGCATGTTGAAAGAAAGCTCAGTCAGAGAGACAGTCAGGGCCAACATGGAATGTCAAAACTCAGAGAACAGCGTTGTTTAACCTGAAGGGCAGCTGGAAACAGAAATGAATGAAGCAAGGTGAAGGCCTGGATCAGAAAGTGCTTAAGGAAAGATGTCCCTAGGGTGGCCATACAAAGACGGCTGTAGTCTTCTCAGCCATTTTTCTCGGTCACGTGATTATCACGCTTACTGGTGAAACAGGAGGCCAACCACAGCCCTGAACCAACAGTGTCCTAGTGGAGGTTTCATATTCTCCCAGGGCAAAAGTCATTGCCAATGGCTTGTGTTCAAACCAAGCCATAAAGAGAGGGCAAAAAAGGAAAGGCTGAAGAACACATCAACCCACCTATGTGTAATTAAGCTAAATAACTGAAACAAGCTGGCTGCTGGTCCTTTTGGTGCCCTGAGGATTTTTCTGTTTTTGAGACTTTGCTGCGGTAACGTGTAGGACGCGCAAGACAGTGTACCTAGCCAACCGGATGGACAAACTATCCGCTAATTGGACTAAGTCTCCTCTTATATCCGGCCACCGGATGACAGACATTCAGTGCCCATTGCACATAGTCTTTAAAAAACTGCCGCTACCAAATGAAACATTGACCTTAAGTGAAGAACCACATATATCTGGGGTGAGGAAAAACTAAAATTAAAGGTTGTTTTTCTTCTTTTCTTTTTCCATTGCTTCTATTCCTGCACCCCAGCGGCATCATTTCATAATGTGTAATTCCATCAAAGCTATCAACAGTGTCAGTCTTAGACATTTTAGCACCTTACATCAGGTGCCAAAGCTCCTGAAATGACATACTATACCTCTACACAGTTCTAAAGCAGTCATTCTTTTTTCCCCTTTCCCATCAAAACCCCTTAATTCAAAACTGAACTAAAATATTATTAGACAAATATGAACAAAATCTGTAATCCAAAATCATCAGCACTACTCCTCCAAGCTGGTGATCAGCATTTCCATAGTTAGCATGTAAAAAAAAATAGTATTATGTAACCACCCTGAGTTCCCTTGGGGAGGGAGGGCAGTCTATAAATAAAGTTGTTGTTGTTGTTGTTGTTGTTGTCGTTGTTATGCATTTATCTGCAGGATGTAAGAGTCTCAGAATAGTAAAGAAAAAGGATATCCAATTTCCTCCTCTACCTAATACTGCCCTCCCCGTACACGTAGTCAAAAGCCTGCCAGAAAGAGAAGCCCACCATGCTTTCTTAATACAGGGCAAGGGAAGGGCAACGGTAGCGGCTGAGATATACAAAGTGAAAATGTGAGTAAGTGTGATTGGAAGTGGAGTCATTTTGATATAAAAATTTCTGATTAATTAGAAAGGATGAAAAATCGTTAATATTTCAAAAATGACAATTTTTCAACTAACATCAGAACACTACATTAATACACAACATCTTAGACAAGAATGCCTCTTATCTAAAACACTAGGGAATGCCTCGAAAATACAAGGGAATGCCTCTTTGAAGAGAATGCCTACTATGTGCATCTAAACTGTTTGCTATATCTCTCACTACTCCAAACCCCTTACCCTTTCCTCCCTCAGAAATATTTGTTTACCTAGATGCCCATGTCTGCATACTGGGTTGTTTAATCAGCTACCCTAAATTCATACAACCCATCTATTAAGAGATATTTAATTTTCTGACAGAGCAATTGCCTATGTGGAGTGTTTTAAGAGCTCTACAAGATAATAAAGTAAGGAGGACTTTTACAGCTCTATAAATTCTGGGAATGGCAAGGATCCAAAGAATCATAAACTTGTTCTGCAACCCAGGGAGGCTTTAGACGTGTTTTTCTTGAACAGCAGCCCACTTACCTCTATGGCATGACAAGCTTCACACACACACATGCATACCCCATGCTGTTCTTGGGTTTTTTTCTTAAATCAACTCCCTCCATTTTTGTTGAAGTGGTGAAAGATACAGCTCTACCGATTCACATGAAAACCCACAAGGGAAAGGACTCAAGGTTATTTAAATCACCAAATCAATGTCCCCCATTTCTAGAAAAGGGCAGTTGGATATTTCTTCATTTGTGGACATTTGCAGTTGAGAACCTTTTTTTTCCTGCTTTACCAGCATAAAATTCCTCAAATAATACAAAGGCTCTAGTGTTTGCTACTATTCTCATCTCTGTTCACATCCTATGAGATATCCCATAATTGCTGTGCAACTGCATTCCACAAAGCAATTGAAATATGTCGTCACTGAGGAAGGAAAGAATTGCACCCTCCCAGATACAAGATACTACAACTGAGTCCTGGTGAAAGGTGAGATACCCCACAAAGAAAGTACTATATTGATCTCAAAGCACAGTGAAGGTGTAACAACTGCACATTTGTTGCATGGGGTAAATGACTGCATAGAAAGGCCCGGGGATCATGAAGATTCAAGTGGTTGCCTTTCACAGTCATGATGAAGATCTTTCACAAAATGCAGGTTAAAGCAATCCACAGCTTAATACAAGATGTTTACACATGAGGGTCACTCCAAAAGTAATACACAATATTGTTTAAAAATCCAAATGGTATTCTAAATCTATTTGCTGAAGGCACAGAAGAATCCTTCCCATTTCTATTCAAATTTAATTCAACCTGCTCAAGCATACCTATCAGAAGCAATGTGCTGTGATCCATGAGAATGAGACAATGGGAAAAATCCACAAGAGGTGTATGGAGATGACACCGTGGATCACAGTACTGTTAGTTGCTAGGCACAAATTATCTGATGAAAAAGTACATGCCAATATTCAGGATACTCCATAAAGCAGTAGACCACACACAACACAAACAATCATGGAGCATGTGAATGGCAAGGTTAAGGCTGAAAGATACTTAACTGTTATAGAAATGTCACTTCAATTGGGCATTGGGGAAGCAAGTGTGTGCAATACTGAAACAGTTGTAGTTGAAGAAGGTCTGTGCAATAGTCCCGAGGTCCTGAGGAAGTTGACAAATGCACACAAGAAAACCTGAAAATTCATATATAGCGAACTCTTGGCCAGGTATGAGAATGATGGAAATGAATTTCTTTCAAGAATCGTAACTAGAGGTGAAACTTGGTTACACCATTTTGAAGCAGAGATGAAGAGTCAATCAACGAAGTGGCATCATGTGAATTCTCTCTCTCACACACACACACACACACAAAGAAATTCAAAGCTGCACCTTCAACAGGAAAAGTTATGACAACTGTCTTCTGGTATTCAGAAGGAGTTCTGCTAGTGGACATCATGCATAAAGGGACCACGATTAACTTGAAAAACATTACACTGGCAACAAAGATCCACGTAGTAAAAGCAATGGTATTCCCCTACGGTTGTGAGAGCTGGACCATAGGGAAGGCTGAGCGAAGGAAGATAGAGGCTTTTGAACTATAGTGTTGGAGGAAAGTTCTGAAAGTGCCTTGGACCGCAAGAAGATCAAACCAGTCCATACTTTAGGAAATAAAGCCCGACGGCTCATTGGATGGAAGGATATTAGAAGCAAAGATGAAGTATTTTGGCCACATAATGAAAAGACAGGGAAGCTTAGAGAAGACAATTATGCTGTGGAAAATGGAAGGAAAAAGAAAGAGGTGCCGACCCAGGGCAAGATGGATGGATGGTATCCTTGAAGTAACTGGCTTGACCTTGAAGGAGCTGAGGGTGGTGACGGCCGACAGGGAGCTCTGGCGTGGGCTGGTCTATGAGGTCACAAAGAGTCAGAAGTGACTGAACAAATGAACAACAACAATTAACTTGAAAACATCTATGAAAAGTCTTAAGAAACGTAAAGCTTGCCTGCAGGCCTGTAGCCAGGATTTTGTTTCGGGGGGGGGGGGGGGGCTGAGTTTGGTTCGGGGGGGCTGAGTCTGAGTGAAAGAGGGTCTACCCTAGCAAACCTTTTGTATCATTACCCCTATACCCCCATGCATATGAGATATATTGAGCATGGTGATCAGATCATGATATGAATAAACATAACAGTTTAAATAATGTACTAGTAAGGCCTTCTTGCAGACCACCATGAGAATTTCGGGAGGGGGGGGCTGAAGCCCCCCAAGCCCCCCCCCCCCCCCCGGCTACATGCCTGCTTGCCTGCATTGTGTTTGTTCACACTGGAAGAAACAAGATGTTTTGCTTTTGTATGACAATGCCTGGCCACACATCAGTTGGCACATCCAATGTGAGATTGAAAAACTTAGGTGGGAACAGTTGCCACACGCCCACCTTATAGCCCTGATCTGGCACCATCGTACTACCATGTATTCAACAAATTGAGGAACCCCCTGCATTGAACGGAATTTGAAGGTTATAATGATCTTTCATTCTCAGGAAACTTACAGCTTAGTGAGGATGATTTGAGGTAGAGGAGTGTCCATGTCTGGCAGATGATGTAACAATAGATTTCCAGTTTGGCCTATGTAATATTCAATAGCTATTCTAAAACAATGAGGTAGTTTTCTAAAAAGAAATATTTGTTTGACCTGCAAGGTTAGTAATAAACATAACAGGCCCCGTTCCTGCAACAGGAGGCTTTAAAGATAGCAGAATTTGTCAACAAAATGCTATGTAGGAACAGTTGTTAATGAACAGTAAGTCTCCGTTTTATCTTTCAACTCACTAGGTTGTTTCTATTCTGTCAAAACAGAATATGAGCTAGACGTCTTGGTCAACAATCCTCTGTTCATCTGTAAAGCCAGCAAATATAATTTGATCTTGAAAAGGAAAGGTGCCAACACATTGCTGTAGCAGGTGCCAGTCTTGATATAAAATTCTCCATTGTTTGCCATTTGTCAACAACATGAGTCATAATGCTATTATGTAAAAACAGGAACTAAGTTCATGAATTCAAGGGACCATTCAAGTCTGCAGTGTCAAACCATTTGGCAAAACCGTCAAGAGAAAAAACAGATCTGAGACGTTTTCTTCCAGTGTTTATGCATGGATCATATCCTGTGCCTTGAAGACTCAATGACAGGAGCACTGCTTTTCTTGCCAGATTTCTTCAAACTAGGATCTTCGTGCTAATGTACTGGAGAGCAATATATTGTTAACCTCACACAATGTCAGAATCTCAAATGACCCAATGAAATTGAAATCTCGATAACTAAGGAGGTACTGTGTGTCATGAGTGATTTTGTGGTTTGTGGCTTGGTCCAGTCTTGCTGATTGAACATGTCATCACCATTCGAGTCTGAGGACTTCTTATCATCTCCAAGAATCTCATTGATATTTTGCAGTTGTTGGGTGCCTTCAAGTCTCTAAGGTGAACCCAATACAGGGGTTTCTTGACAAGATTTATTCAAAAGAGGTTTCTCATTGCCTTCCTCCTGGGCTGATTTGCCCAAAATCACTTTGTGGGTTTTGTGGCTAACTGTGGATTTAAACCCTGGTTTCCAGAGACATAGTCCAACCAGTAAACTTTGCTGGCTCCCTCACTGACATGAGAAGATAAGTCAAAATGTGTTGGTTTGTAACAGTTAATCATGAACATCTTTCTTCCTGTTTATATCTGCATCCCAGGAGGTTATAGCAATGTAGGTTGCGGTAAGTCAAAATCAACTTGAAGTTCCTCACAACAGCAAGAAAAAAAGTGCCAATGTGGCATACTGGTTTAGGTGTGGAACCCTAGGAGACCAGGGTTCAAATCCTTGCTCAGCCACCGAAACTCACTAAGGGCACATTACATCTCAGCCTCATAGCATTGCAATGGAAATAATATCTAAATAAATAACTTGAAAGGAAAGAACAACTGCATTTTTGCTGCCAAAAGATGGAGGTAAAAATTCAGATACCAAAATAATTACAGACATTGAATACTAACCAGTTGCAAATTATGCATAAAATATAGTTTGGACAAGTTACATTTTGTACTACAGCTTGACTATATAATACATTTCACAATGAAGGCTGTTCAATGTAAGAATACCTCCATTATGGTGCTATGAGTCATACTGTGGCAAAGTTACTGTTTGACTACAATATGCCAAGTGAAGAATTTTAGGAGGAGGAATACAAAAACGTAATTTTTCCAAGACATTTCTCTTACTTTTAAGATGCATGTGTTCATACTTGGCCCCATTGTTATGCAACATGACATTTATTAGGGAGGCTGCCATATTCTAGACTAGTGGTTCTCAACCTGTGGGTCTCCAGATGTTTTGGCCTCCAGCTCCCAGAAATCCTAACAGCTGGTAAACTGGCTGGGATTTCTGGGAGTTGTAGGCCAAAACACCTGAGGACCCACAGGTTGAGAACCACTGTTCTAGACCATAAATAAAAATTCAGAGATCAGAATGACCTCATGTAATAGAGAAATTGCCATTCTTGCTGTAGAGTAAGAAGGGTATTAAACAATGGTAAAAGATATCAAATGGGCATTCTTAAGCTCATTGCCGCCACCATGGAAAATGCTTAAAATATTTTCTGTGCTATGTAAGTAATTCATCAACACTGAAGCTGATTAATCTATGATAACCATTGACCTCCCCGCTCCTTTGTTAGGAAGACTGTGGAGCGAGATAAAACACTGTCATAGCTCTGAGGACAAACAGCACTGCATCCAATAAACTATTTTATGTACACATATTTTGTTAAGACCGGTTCCCATTTCCTTGTTTGTTAATAAGTTGACTCATCCAGATTTTTCAAAGCCTGGTTTCCAGCACTACCAGGAGATAGGTTTGAATTTCTGCCAAGAGGGGTTGGAGGCAGAGATAACAGTTAGTAACAACAATAGTTTTCCTTGGTCCATTTGCCAAAAACAATTGGCAGAACAGACTTGCGGTGTAACTTATCACTTGGTACGGAAGAGGGCTCTGGAGTTCTGGAAGAACACAGTAATAGATTGCAACTGCTTTTAAGAGATAAATTAGAAGATGTAAGAAACAGCCAAGCTAGTACAAGGGCCTTTTCTACCTAAGTTTCAATATTTAATTTTTTTGAAATGATGTATTGATATGTTGGAATGTCTGCCTGAACTATTCTCACACGCTCTAGCATCAAAGCATTCGTTTGTCTCAATGGCAGGTAATACAAAGTCCGATATGCTGACATTTGGACTGCCAAAGACTTTTGCCAGGAAAAGATTTTTTCTTTTTAATTGATATATGTGTTTGTGTGTGTGTGTGTGTGTGTGTGTGTGTTGGCTACTTGCAACCATAATGAACAAAATGCAGCCATTAAACCCTACATGGTCTTCTGCTTCTCTTTTCCATCTCTCCTCCAGAAAATAAGCACATTTTTCAGAAAACTAAATCAAATATAATATTCCAAGAATGATACATTTGGTCCTCTATATTCATGAATTCTGTCTCCATGGATTCAACCATTCATAATTTGAAAATATATATTTTTAAATCTCCCAAAAACCCAACCCTTGATTTTGCTATTCCATATAAGGGACACCATTTTACACCATTTTACTAGACATTATTTATAACTGGACTTGAGTATTCATGAATATATATATAATGGGCTACAGGTGGAATTTGCATTGTCAGTAAAAGGTGTAAGTTATGGCTTGGAAAAAATATTTGATTTCATATCTATTTTTAGTATCTGGTCAATGACATCTTAGACAATTCTCTGAGTGCTGAATGCTTCCCATCCAAATACTGGAAATGATGTTGTTCTCTTCAGAATTATAGTGATGTTTTAAATGTTCATCCCTTGGGTTTCAAGCACTGTTGTTGTTGTTTTTTTATTTTTATGTACAAGGCACCTTTAAATTGCAGGTTGAAAACATGCTGTCTCTTCCCTCAAATGCCTGAATTGTTATTCTAAAAGACACATAATGAGTGGGAGAACAAAGCAGCAGACAGCCGGTAGAAAAGAAAGTATGGTGTAAGGTTTATATTACACACCATGTGCTGTATTTCATTTCCCATTATTCTTACCTGGGTGTGATAGGTGTTGGTCCAAACCATCTCTTAGGCCAAATGTTTCCCCTTGACCAGATATTAGATTTCCTCATTTAAAATTTGTCACATAAGCAGTACCTCAAAACAGGACAGTGTGACCCTCACATCCATGGGAGATATATTCATGAACCTACAATGGAAGCACAAATTTGCTAGGTTCTCCAATACAATTCTACGGTAACTTCTGGCAGAAGCATACTATAGAATCAGCTGGAGGACCTAAAACTTCCTAGAAAGGACACATTTTGTCAGATGCAAGTAGGTAAAACTAATCCCAGAGTCGCAGGGGTTGTATTATACATTCAAATAACCATATTTAGACTTTGAGAACATCTTTAGAAATCAGAAGTGTTAGATTTGGCATTATCCTCTTGTCTCATTATTTGTTACTCCAAATCATTATTTGCTATGTGACCGGAGTTCAACAACTAAAGCACCAAGGCACAATCCAGTCAAAATTAATATCTCTAGCACAGGTCCTATATATATATATTAAGTATAGCATAAATATACACCAATACAGATCTGAGAGTTCCTCAACCAATTGCACAATGGACTACAAAGCCCTTGAGTTCATGAATTACATAACAATTAACTCCTCACCAACAAAGTCAAAAGTTGAGAAAGCACTGTGTGTATGTGTACTTGTGGAATAACTGGCTACACTGGGGATCACATTGCTGTAACCACTTACACAATATTGTTTTTATATTGGCATAGTAATCCAGCAGGATTCTGGACTTAAGTCTGTGATTTTATATTAATATTCCCAAGAGTAACTCCAAACTTAGAAGTCAACATAATCACGTGATGCTCCTCCTGGAAAAAGGTATCCATGCCCTACAACTGTTCTAATTTGGCCAGAAAATCTTGATTAATAATAAGTTGTTCCATATTTTCCACCACTTTTAAAATGTCTCTTCCTCCCACTTTTCCTCCATTTGTCCTCAGCAATGAATGCACTCCTTCCTGATATGTTTATCCTTCTTCCCAAATATCTTTTGCCACCTTGATTACACTTTGTTCTTGCTTGGCTACACACGTCCCACCTTTTCTCTATTAATAATTGGAAATTAAGATGTATTACCTTAGACATGGGATTGGGAAGTCTTGATAATATCTTGGGGAAATCCCGTGGCTCTTCTTAAGCCATCATAAGACACTTGAGATATTGTGAGCAGATTATGTATTTTCCTGGACTAAATGGTGAGCTATTCCCTTGTGTGTGTGCATGCTTTTGTGCAATTTTGTTGAGTTCATTTGGAAGTCACATGAAACTGGGGGAAAGGTAATTTGTGGACTCTGGGCATCCTTGGGGCTGCGGGTTTTGGAGTCTGTTTGGGGCTTTTGATGTTTTGATAACAGACTACTGGACCATGTCCATACACACAAAAAAAACCCTCAACCCATACTCACCCCAAATCTGACACTAGGTTGTTTTCACAATGCACCTCTACTTTCGGTAAGAGTTTCCAGTCCTTAATCTGATTTAAGAAAAGTAAGAAACCTTGGAGAATACACAACAATTTATAGTCATGTAGATCAGGCATACTCAAACTGTGGCCCTCCAGTTGTTTAAGCCTCCAACTCCCGGAATTCTTGACCACTGAACAAACTGGCTAGGATTTCTGGGAATTGGAGGCCCAAACAGCTGGAGGGCCACAGTTTAAGGATGCCTGATCTAGACAGCTGGATCGGGTCCATTTGGGGCTGATCCATTGTCCACATACCTACCACCATCATCACACTTCTCTTGTACTGATCAGGACAGGAAAAGGGATAGGTTTCCTTGCATCACTGCCACTGCACCTCACTGACAGTGGCGGTCACTTCTGCTGTGGTCATAACACGGTACCAGTAAGATGAGTAAGAAGGAGTGTCCCTCAATTTTCAAGAAGAACAACTTCTAGTTTTCAAGATGAAGACAAGATTGAAGCAATGATGAAAAAGTTGGAACTGTGGCATCGTCACATATCAAACCAAAACGATGGGACTTTCCATACCTCACAAATTTTCTCAATTCTAGTAATGATGAGTTGCCTGAGGTAGACACATCATTTTTTGCATGGCATTTGAAAGATTTGCAGCATAGTTTCAGTGAATATTTTATATTAGAGATCCATTTTCAGTTAAAGTGTACAAACTAGACAAGCTCACAGCAGCAGAGGAAGACAAGTTCATAAAAATATTCACAGATGGTGCTCTGAAACTTAAGTTCAAGGAACAGACCCTTCCAAATTTCTGGGCTCACAAACTGGTTTTCTGGAATGATCGAAGAGGGCTATGCAAGCTTTGGTGCCTCTTGTAATGACATACTTGTATGAAAAATCATATTCTGATCTCACTAGGGGGTTGCAGTAACACAGCAAATTAAACCGCCAGCTGCAGAAAATCTTATTGACTGGAAGATTGGCAGTTCAAAGCTGCGGGTCAGGGTGAGCTCCAGCTGTTAGCCCTAGTTTCTGCCTATCTAGCAGTTTGAAAACAATAATGTCAGTAGATCAATAAGTACTGCTTTAGCAGGGAGTAAAAGGCACCCATGCAGGCATGCTTGCAATTCAATCAGGAAGGTGTCCATGGATGACAGACTCCTCAGCATGGAAAATGGAACAAGAGAACCTCCCCGTGGCTGGAATTGAGCATAGCTTCCAGATGTCAGAGATGAAAAGGGGAAAAGCTTTGCTTCTGTTTGTGTACTGTCTGCCTTTGTTGTTAATTGTATAATGGCACTGAATATTTGCCATATATGTATTCTGTAATCCGCTCTGAGTCCCCTCGAGAGATAGAGCGGAATATAAATAAAGTATATTATTATTATTGTTGTTGTTGTTGTTGTTGTTGTTGTTGTATTTATTGTTTTAAAAATGGGTCAGAAACTATTTGAAAAACATAAAATTAGAACTCAAAGTATAAATTTCAAGTTCTAATTTTATGTTTTTCAAATAGTTTCTGACCCATTTTTAAAACAATAAATACAACAACAACAACAACAACAATAATAATAATATACTTTATTTATATTCCGCTCTATCTCCCGTAATTGAAATGTAGCACTGGCTTAATGATGAAAAAATTAAAATGGACAAGTAATATTAGACCAGTTTTAGTGTTGATGTATTTTTCTTGTTGTACATGTTGCTAAATATTCGTATGGAAACATTCCAATAAAAATATTATAGTAGGAACGTGTGCATTTATTTATTCCTCCCTTCTCTGCACATATGAAGACTTTTGATGAGCAACTTTAAATAAATGCTTGTTACACTTTAATGGGCCCCGTGATGGTGCAGCGGGTTAAACTGCTGAGCTGCTGAACTTGCTCACCAAAAAGTCAGTGGTTCAAATCCAGGGAGCGGGGTGAGCAGTTCGAAAACATGCAAATGTGAGTAGATCAATAGGTACCACTCCGGCAGAAAGGTAACGGCGCTCCCTACAATCACGCTGGCTACATTACCTAGGAGGTGTCTATGGACAACTCTGGCTCTTCAGTTTAGAAATGGAGATGAGCACCACCCAGAGTCGGACACAATTAGACTTTATGTCAAGGGGAAACCTTTACCTTTACATTTTTTACATTTTCATATTTGAAGTGTTGAGTTACTTTTTGGTGATCTGGGTAACAAAAGTTGTTAAAGGGGGTTCATGGTATAAAAATATTAAGAACCACTGCTTATACAAAGTCATAATATCTACATGGGACACAAATGGTGGTGTAGATCTAGATCTTTCTACATGAGTTTTACTATCTTAAAACTAACAGGATATTTTCAGAATACTAAACTAGTTTTGGAGCCTCATGCTGTCACTTGAGTCAATTTATGATTTTGTTTTGCTACATTTAGTAGATTTATCACAAGCATTTTTGCTCACACCAGACATTACATTCCAAATACTTAATCACACAGAGCTGATCTGGTAGTTCACCTCCCATTATTTATAACCAGTTGTGGCTTATTGTTCAGTCATTACAATCTTGTTAAGTCAAAACATTTAGATTTGAAATTATTGCAATCCATGAAAGGGATAAGTGCCAAAAATACCATTTCACATAGAGACTGAAGTGATGCTAAAATAGTCCTTGGATTTCGGTTTTTCTAGGTCAAATTCTTTAGCAACTTGAAAGACAAACCTTTCTGTAATCTTTGCAGTCACAACCTTCCACTCCTTTGAAGAGAATATTTGTTGTTTTGTGCCACTCTCATATATTTCGGTGAGCATTCTTTAACTAGAGCAGCAAAACAGAAGGTAAGGTTTCGTGTATTCTCACTATGTTATCTTCTATTGAGACAGTGTTTCTCAACCTTCCCCAACCTTCCAACCCCTTAATACAGTTCCTCATGTTGTGGTGACCCCCAACCATAAAATTATTTTCATTGCTACTTCATAACTGTAATTTTGCTACTGTTATGAAACATAATAGAAATATCCAGTATGCAGGATGCATCCACTAGACCAAATTTGGCACAAATACCCAATACGCTCAAATTTGAATACTGGTGGGGTTGGGAGGGGGGGTTGATTTTGTGATTTGGAAATTGTAGTTGCTGGGGTTTATAGTTCACCTACAATCAAAGAGCATTCTGAACTCCACCAATGTTGGAATTGAACCAAACTTGGCACACAGACCTCTCATGACCAACAGAAAATATTATGTTTTCTGATGGTTTTGATGACCTTTCTGACACCCTTGCAACCCCCCCCCCCCCGGGGTCCCGACCCCCAGGTTGAGAAACACTGCATTAAGGTGTTTAACAGAAAAGCCACAAAGGAAGTTGTATGTACAGATGCAGATCTGCCCTGTTTTCAGATTAAAGTATCAGTCACTCAGTCATTTTCGGTTGGTTAGAAAGCAACAGAATAATTCCATTCTCTGCTGTTTGTTGTTGTCAGACCCTTACTGACTCACAGCATGGTCTCAACTGCAGATTTCATAATACCTTAGTACTGTTCCCATTCCTAAACCTATGGCTAGAAGCCAAGTTATCTTCTGTTTCCTTTTGTTGATATGGGTCCAAGATAGAATTTAGGAGTAAACTGCAACCTGAGATTTTTTAAAAAAGAGGTAGGTAATGTTGGGACCATAATGAAATAGTCATAACATTGGAAATCCTTTTTCTTTTTACCTAGCAAACATTTGATGCACAGAAGGAATACCTCCCATGTCATAAATGAACAAATTTCAAAGAATTTGTGTAACAGGAACAGTTCCTCAGGATTGAAGATACTGCTGGTGATTACCATAATGGGAAAAATGGTCACAAATGATTTCTTCCTGAAGGATTACAATAAGACTTCCTCATCCATGTAGGGCCCACTGGTAGCGCAGCAGGTTAAACCACTGAGCTGCTGAATTTGCTGACTGAAAGGTTGGCGGTTTGAATCTGGGGAGTAGGGTGAGCTCCTGCTGTTAGGCCCAGCTTCTGCCAATCTAGTAGTTCAAAAACATGGAAATGTGAGTAGATCAATAGGGACCACTGCTGCAGGAAGATAACGGTGCTCCATGCAGTCATGCTGGCCACTTGACCTTGGAGGTGTATATGGACAACTCCCGCTCTTTGGCTTTGAAATGGAGATGAGCACCAACCCACAGAGTCAGACACGACTAGACTTAATGTCAGGGAAACCTTGACCTTTACCTTTTACCATCAATGAATTCAATATCCGCAATTTCATTTAGGCACACTGTAAAAAATATCCCCACCCCAGTCCCTGGTAGTATTTGTGGGCCTTTCTAGGCGCTCCAATGGAAATCCAGGGTATACTTTCAACTCAAGTATTTGCTTCTGTGCTTTGCAAATTTATTTAGTGGATAGAGAGCACTGCTGAAGTCTGCATTGTTCCACCGAGGCAAATGATCTGAGGAGAGTGAATTGTTGAGCAATAGCTTTCACAGTACCAACCACTTTGGGGTATGAAAAGGTAATGGGGAAAAACATTTCAGTTTACCATAAACCAATTCAATCTGCAAGGAAATGTGTGTAAAAGGCTGTTATTTTATTCCATAAGTTTTGAAGCACTCCAGTGATATTTATACTAGTTTGCCCATGCTCCAAGTGGTGCAATGATCTTGACTTAAATTCTCAGATAGTAAAACAATAGGGCATTGACACCCGGAAAGAGTCTTCTCAAAGCAGCCTATGGGCACTTCCAGACAGTGTCAAAATGCGGGTTTAAAAGGTGAGGTAAAAAATCCTAGGACCTGACAGAAATGCTTCCCCACCATTCCTTTGAAGTGAGTTTTATAAGTCTTCAAGATGAAGGGGAAATGGGAATATCAGGCAAGAGGGTTTTTTTTAGAAAAAGAAATTATTTATTTGCTATATTTATATGCTGCCTTTCTCACCCCTGGGGACTCAAGGCAGTTTACAACATGCTAATGGCAAAAATTCAATGCCAACATACAGTATACAAAGAAATCACAATAACTAATTACTACATATGACTATGAACTTAAACGCAATTAAAACCATAAAACATAAGACATACATAACATATAAACATTCAGAAAAGCATAAAAACATCCTAGTATAAACAATGAAATACCATGATACAGAAATCGCATACCATAGCCTATCCGAATTGTCATTGCACATGTTTCTTAATTATTCTTTGTACTGCATTATTTATTAGCCAAAGACTGGGAGTTCCAGAGCTGAGGAGCCACCACTGAGAAGGCCCTGTCTCTCGTCACTGCCAACCGCACTTGCAACGGAGGCAGGACTGAGAGCAGGGCCTCCCCAGACAATCTTAACCTCCATGATGGAGATACGCTTGGACAGGTAAGCTGGGCTGGAACCATTTAGGGCTTTTCTCCAAGATGCATTGGATCTCATATGTGCTCATGCGGCGATCCTAATGTACACATAAGCAGATTTCTTATTCTCTCTTCAACCAATTAAAAATTCAAGCTCTGTTTAATATTACAGAAGAAAGGAATGGTTGCAGAGAGTTCTAATTGCTTTCCAACTGTGCTTAAATTGTGTGCTCGTGGCTCCATTTTTTGACAGTCTGATCAGCTGTTTCAGGCTTTTAAAATGCACACTGGCACTGGAGCAGTCCATACAGGGATATCAGAAGGAAGCAATGTGTTTTGCATGGCTGCAGAGATCTACAGTCATGAAAAAGTGCACATTTTGGGAGAGGAATCGGGCTTTAAGTGCACCTTTTAAACATGTGCTTTTCAGCTGTTAATCTGATTCCTCCTGCACGTTCCACAAAGATAATTAAGCCACACACACACACCTTTTATCTCAGTTTCTTTCAGGTTTTACTACATGTGCAGGAAGGGCCTATGATGAAATAACAGCTAGAACTATTTTTTGAAGGGGCATTCTCAGTTTCAAACTGCATTATACAGCAGTGTAGAAGGGACCAAGGTGATTACAAATTGACAATAAAATTGTGGAAGTGTGTTGTGCAAAACCGATTTTAGTATTCCTTTATCCTTTAAGGATTCAGACTGTTTCAGTATACCTGATGCACATAGTATACCCATATAGGGTACTTTTCCCCAAAGTGATCCCTTCCTCATCCACATAGGTGGCTGGTGCCAGCAAAGGAAATGGGAAAGGAAATGGGAAAAACAGCAAAGTGCCAGCAAAGGAAATGGGAAAAACAATTGTGAGGATTTATTTATAGCTCTATGGCTGGATATTTGGGATACTGGCTACATTGTCAGAATGCCCGATCACCATCTCTCAAAGCAGTTACTATACTCCCAACTCAAGAATGGAAAACGAAATATTGGTGGACAGGAAAAGAAATTTAAAGATGGGCTTAAAGCTAACCTTAAAAACTGTGGCATAGACACCAAGAACAGGGAATCCCTGGTCCTTGAGTGCTCTAGCTGGAGGTTAGCTATGACCAGCAGTGCTGTGGAATTCAAAGAGGCACAAATGCAGGGAGAAAGGGAGAAACGTGCCAAGAGGAAGGCGCATCAAGCCAACTCTGACCGCTTTCCACCTGGAAACTGATGCCCTGACTGTAGAAGAACATGCAAATCAAAAATAGGGCTCCACAGTCATCAACATATCCACCGTCAAGACACTACACTTGGAGGGACATCATATTTGGACAACGAGGAATAGCCTACGTAAGAAGTAAGTAAGTATTTTGGGATACTGCCTAGTGA
The DNA here is from genome assembly GCF_037176765.1 of Anolis sagrei. NCBI lineage: Eukaryota > Metazoa > Chordata > Lepidosauria > Squamata > Anolidae > Anolis > Anolis sagrei. The sequence continues at coordinate 84,800,052 of NC_090024.1, forward strand.
TAATGTTGTGTGACCTTTGGTGGTCAGGACTGGTGTTCTGGGTTGGGAATAGGACTTCAGGAGGGCTGGATCCAGGCCCTGAATTTGCACCCGTAGTCCAAATTTTAAGCCCTCGTCATTTCAGGATCCATAGGAAATAAGAGCAGAAAGGCAGTCTGAGGCACAAAACACTCCACTATGTCTGCAGAAGTCCAGGTAATCCAAAACCACATGTGAAATTGCCATATGTCTTTGTATCTGTGAGAAGCCACGTGAAATGAAATAAAATGTATCCACTTGTTACAAGATTGTAATTTCTGAGTGTTGTTGCCATTTCTCCACTGTCGATTGCATGTCTTGTGGGGGGCAAAATGATGTCATTTTATTCAAGCAGCTTGTCGTAGTTTCCAGTCCCACCCCTACATGAGAGGTACGAATCATTGAAGTAATGAAGCAGAATCACATTTTCCCCTCATGGAGATTACAATATCCTTCCAATCCAGTGACAATTGGGCTGTCATGAAAATTACATCACATTATCTCTCCCAAGAAACCGGCATTTCAGTCTAAAGGACAGCTGTCAAAATAAAACATTCAGCCTTGAGATTCAGAAAGCTCAATGAGAGCATACACTTGAATTTCTGTTCTTTTTGAGGAATCTAGATTTTTAAATAAATTAAAAGCTGTATGTAATTGACTCTCAAAGTCCTTGCCATCCATATCACAAATATCTTATTTATGTTATCACCATTTGCTAAAAAACATACCTGGGATATAATTTTTGCTTGTATGTGGCAAATGGCACAAATTGAGATCTAGCAAAGCTGTGTGAAAGTTTATTGTGATTTTTTATATTTTATACATAAATAATTTTGGTTATAGGTTTTTCTTAATGGTTTGTAAATTAACTAAAGTAATAGTGAGATGAGAATACCACCATGAAAGCTCTGCAGAGCTGTAAGAAGCAGGAGAAAGCGAGAGAGAGAGAGCAATACAAAAATATCGTTTTGATTAATTTTTTCATCTGAACTGATCCTACATGCAGCACTTTCCAAAATTATACCCACCTTTGTTAACACAATTATTAATTATCTGAATGCCTTTATGTCATTTTCTAACCCCCTTTTCCCATCTGGCCAGGAAAACAAGAATCAAGAAACAAGAAAAAATTATTTCTGTCCTAATAATAGTAACAAATTTGCATATAAGCTCACCCTTCTGAAACTGGCTGTGTACAGGCATGTTGAAGTTCTTCTGTGGCTAGGAAATATGCTCCCATGATTCTCAAAGACATCCCCTCTTTTCAACATTTATGCAGTTCTGGTCGACACTGACCATAGAGACATGTTGAAGGACCAACATATAGAGGTGTTTTCTCAAGTTAAAAAAAATAGTTTGGAGGTTTTCCTATTTTCATGGGGGTCCTGTGCCCCAACCCCAGTCAGTGTGGAAGGTTGACTGTAATATACTTGAAGAACATAGAGAAAAAGACTCCCGCTAATACCCACAACTCAACAGCAATGCTGTAACAGTTTGGGAGTTAGAGATGATCAGGATGAGACTTAGAGCTGCATTCTCTCCAAGGGCTATTTAGCAGCAATCTGGAAATATATCTGATTTTGTGTTGTCGAAGGCTTTCATGGCCGGAATCACTGGGTTGCTGTGAGTTTTCCGGGCTGTATGGCCATGTTCCAGAAGTATTCTCTCCCGATGTTTCACCCACATATATGGCAGGCATCCTCAGAGGTTGTCTGATGGAAACTAGGCAAGTGAGGTTTATATATCTGAGGAATGTCCAGGGTGAGAGAAAGAACACAACCTACAAACAATCTACAGACCCACTAAGAAAATCCAGCAAATGCTATGTTCAGCAAAGGAGAAGAGGGGTCCTCTCACCTCTGCAAGAGTCTACTGTATACCATGCAGCTGTGGACAAGTCTACATAGGGACTACCAAATGCAGCAATGCCCAAACACGAATCAAGGAACATGAAAGACACTGCAGACTAACTCAACCAAAGAAGTCAGCCACAGCAGAGCACCTGATGAACCAACCTGGACACAGCATATTTTTTGAGAACACAGAAATGCTGGACCACTCCAACAACTGCCATGTCAGACTACACAGAGAAGCCAAGCATATGGACAACTTCAACAGAAAAGAGGAAACCATGAAAATGAACAAAATCTGGCTACCAGTATTTAAAAAAAAACTCTAAAATCAGGACAATAAATAAAGAGCAACACTCAAAAAACAAGGGAATTCCAGATAAGAATCAATCAGGGCCAGCCCAACAAAGGATTCCCCCAGCCAGGAATCAGACAGGCTTTGAAGCTGCAAAGCCATTAAATGCTAATCAAAGTGTCCAATTGCAACATTCACACTTGCCTCAAGCAGACAAGTTCTTTCTCCCACCCTGGATATTCCACAGATACATAAACCTCACTTGCCTAGTTTCCAATAGACCTCACAACCTCTGAGGATGCCTGCCATATATGCAGATGAAATGTCAGGTGAGAATGCTTCAGAAACATGGCCATACAGTCTGGAAAACTCACAGCAATCCAGTATCTGATTTTATTGGAGTCAACACAAATAATATAGTTATCTTATTGGTTTCTATTCTTTCTTCTTTTTCACCACCTTAAGTAATTTGCCACCAGCAAATACTTTGACTTTCAGTAGTATTTTTATTCAGTTTTTGAAACTAGTATTTTTGGAAGGTAGTCCCCTGTTGAGGTTAGAGTGCCTTGGAGGTCTCTCATTCATAGGGTTGCCAAAAACCCCTCTAATCTTGAATGCATAGCAAAGACAGCCCACGTTAGATAGGAGACCACAAATCGATACACGTGCTGTAGGCTATATTTCAGAGGAAGAAGCCCACCTCTCAGTATTCCTTGCCTAAGAGAACCCTGTAAAATTCATGGGTTCGCCTTAAGTTTATAGGTGATTTGAGGACACATTTAGCTGGCCCTCTGCATCCATGGATTCAATCATCCAATGCTTGAAAACATTCAAAATAAATTCTGGAAAGGAAACTTTGATGTTGCCATAATATATAAGGGACAGCGGTTCTCTACCTGTGGGTCCCCAGGTGTTTTGGCCTATAACTCCCAGAAATCCCAGCCAGTTTACCAGCTGTTAGGATTTCTGGGAATTGAGTAGTTGGGCAGGACAAAGGCTAGCTCAAACATAAATGGTTTTTGTATTGTATTGATTTAATATTGATTATATAATGCTGTTTTAAATGTTTTAATTATATATTGTGGATTTTTACGGCATCAAATTGCTGCCAATTTGTAAGCCGCCTTGAGTCATCTTCGGGCTTGGGAAAGGTGGGATAGAAGTATCATAAATAAATAAATTGAAGGCCAAAACATCTGGAGATCCACAGGCTGAGAACCATTGTACTATGTCATCATACATAATGGAACTTGAGCATAACAGAATTTGCTATCTATAGGATAGTGGTGATGAACCAAACCCCAGTGGATATCAAGGGCCCAATTTACACACACAGAAGGATACTGGTGAATACTCCCTGGAATCAAAAGATGGGTGAATTAGAATAGTTGGTGAATTAGAATAGTTAGTGGGTAACTTATATTGCTCAATACCAAAAGATCTGAACCTGTTCCTGCCTAGTGATGTGCAAAAAGGCCCATTGAGTTCTCCTTCTCCTTACCCTGTGACAAGTAAGCTGCGCTTTTAGGAATGAAGACTTAGATGCAGGGTTAGAAGGCATAATCAACAAGTTTGCAGACGATATCAAATTGAGAGGGATAGCTAATACTCCAGAAAACAGGAGTAGGATTCAAAACGATCTTAACAGATCAGAGATGGGCCAAAACTAACAAAATGAAGTTCAATGGGGACAAATGCAAAATACTCCACTTAGGTAGAAAAAAGGAAATGCAAAGATACAGAATGCCTCAACAGCAGTACATGTGGAAAAGATCTTGGAGTCCTCGTGGGTGAGTTAAGCATGAACCAACAATGTGATGCGGCAGCAAAAAAAGCCAATGGGATTCTGGCCTCCATAAATAGGAGTCTAGTGTCTAGATCCAGGGAAGTCATCCTACCCCCCTATTCTGCCTTGATGAGACCACACCTGAAATATTGTGTTCAACTCTGGGCACCACAATTGAAATGTGTAAGTAAGTGAAGGGAAGTCATAAGGAGGAGGGAGCACGCTTGTTTCCTGATGTCCGAGGATGCAGAACAGTGGCTTTAAGCTACAGGAAAGGAGGTTCCACCTGAACATGAGGAAGAACTTCCTGACTGTGAGAGCTGTTCAGCAGTGGAACTCTCTGCCCCGGAGTGTGGTGGAGGCTCCTTCTTTGGAGGCTTTTAAGCAGAGGCTGGATGGCCATCTGTCATGGGTGCTTTGAATGCAATTTTCCTGCTTCTTGGATGAATGGGATGGGACTGGATGGCCCACAAAGTCTCTTCAAACTCTATGATTCTATGACAAGTTCTGAGAGTGTCTTGGACTGTGATAAGATCCAACCAGTCCATACTTCAGGAAATAAAGCCCGACTGTTCACTGGAGGCAAGGATATTATAGGCAAAGATGAAGTATTTTGGCCACATAATGAGAAGACAGGAAAGCTTAGAGAAGACAATTATGCTGGGCAAAAAGGAAGGAAATAGGAAGAGGGGCCAACCAAGGGCAAGATGGATGGATGGGATCCTTGAAGTGACTGGCTTGACCTTGAAGGAGCTGGAGGTGGTGATGGCTGACAGGGAGCTCTGGTGTGGGCTGGTCCACGAGGTCACAAAGAGTCGGAAGTGACTGAACGAATGAATGACTTCAGAGACTTCAGAGAAACTGGGAAACTTGGGGGTTCTAACTAGCCAACAGCTAGCTGGTTTTGTCCGGATGTACTGTTATCCTTGAAAGGTAACTTCCTCTCTGCAGCACTGATTTCTCAAACAATCACCATTTTCTGCAAACATAGGCCTACTGCAGAAATAGGCCAATATGGCAGTAAATCATGACAAAGCGGCATTGGGAACATCTCTGAAAATTCCCCTTTGAAAACCACATTCCCTCTAAGCTGAAAATTAATTAATTTTCCTAAGGCTCCACAGAACCTCCTAACTGTGAGAGCTGTTCAGCAATGGAACTCTCTGTCCCAGAGTGTGGAAGTGTCTCCTTCTTTGGAGGCTTTCAAACAGAGGCTGGATGGCCATCTGTTTGGGGTGCTTTGAATGAGATTTTCCTGCTTCTTGCTCGAATGGCTCCACCACACTCCGGGGCAGAGAGTTCCACTGCTGAACAGCTCTCACAGTCAGGAAGTTCTTCCTCATGTTCAGGTGGAACCTCCTTTCCTGTAGCTTAGAGCCACTGTTCTGCATCCTCGGACATCAGGAAACAAGCGTGCTCCCTCCTCCCTATGACTTCCCTTCAGAGATCTCTTCTAACTCTAGGATCCTGTGACAAGCAGAGGCATAGAGAGAAAAAAGTGGCTTTGCCCAATATGTGAGAAATTGGCACAGGAGGAGGAGGAAGAGTCCTGCCAAAGTTTTGGAAGCCAAGTCCTATGCTTTTGTATTTCCCTGCAGGTCGGAAGAAGGCCTCTTCTCTCCAACCCCAGGATTCAAGGAAGGCCCAGGAGTCCAAAGTCCAAGATGGGGGGGGGGGGGATAGTGGTGGAGGCTGAGAATCCCACGAAGAAGGAAAAAGCCAGGGTCTCTTGTCCTGATGTAGGCCCCGCCCCGCCGCCCTTTAACTCTCCGGGGCGGAGGCTGAGGGGAAGCAGGCAGGCAGGCCGGGAGAGAGGGAGGAGGAGGAGGAGGAGGCAGGCAGACGTGGCCTGGCCCGGCCCGGCTCCCTCCCCTTCCTTCTCTCTCTCTCCCTCCCTCCTTCCCTTCGCGCCTCCGCCATGGTGGCCTCCGCTCGTGTTGCCGGCCTGGCCCTGGCCCTGATGGCGGGCTGCCTTCTCTTCAGCGCCGCCCGCTCGGGAGAGACGGAGGAGGAGGAGGAGGAAGAGGAGGAGGGGGAGGAAGGGGACCCCCACGCCCAGCACCTCTACACGGCCGAGATGCTGCGCCACGGAGCCCAGAGCGCCCCCCACTTCGTCATGTTCTTCGCCCCCTGGTGAGACCCCTCGAAGGAAGGAAGGAAGGAAGGAAGGAAGGAAGGAGGACGACACAGGGAGGGGGACACTCCACCCCCTTCCTTCAGCAGCCCCTTCACCACAGTCGGGAGTGGGGTGGGGGTGTCCTGGAGGGGGGAAGCAAGGAGGGCACCTCTTCATATACATTTCACATTTCACACAAGGCCAGGGAAGCTCGGGAAACCCACCCCAAAGGTACATTAGCTTGCTTTTGTGGCGTTTGGGAAGCCAGCTCCAAACTCCCACTAAAGCTGTGCTCAATACCAGTTTAAGTGATGGAGGGAAAAAGGGAAAGGGCCTGAGGCTGTCAGGAATGGTGGGAGTTGGAAGTCCAAAACACCTGGAAGGAAGGCCCAAGTTTGCCCATGCCTAATAATAATAATAACCTATAGGTAAAGGTTGTCCCCTGACATTAGGTCCAGTCATGTCTGACTCTGGTGGGTGGTGCTCATCTCCATTTCAATGCCGAAGAGCCGGCGTTGTCCGTAGACGTCTCCAAGATCATGTGGCCGGCATGACTGCGTGGAGCGCCGTTGCCTTCCCGCTGGAGCGGTACCTATTGATCTACTCACATTTTGCATGTTTTCGAACTGCTAGGTTGGCAGAAGCGAGGGCTGACAGCGGAAGCTCACGCCGCTCCCCAGAATCGAACCTGTGACCTTTCGATCAACAAGCTCAGCAGCTCAGTGCTTTAACCCACTGCATCACCGGGGGCTCCATAATAACTTATATCTTCTTCTATATAAATAAAATATAATGTTCATTTGTGGGATTAACGGAACTCAAAAACCACTGGACAATTTGCCATCAAATTTGGCCACAAGACACCTACTCACTCAAGGAATGGCTATCACTAAAAAAAAATTGATTTTGTCATTTGGAAGTTGTAGTTGCTGGGATTTATAGTTCACCTACAATCAAAGAGCATTCTGAACTCCACCAATGATGGAATTGAACCAAACTTTTCACACAGGACTCCCAGGACCAACAGAAAACACTGAAAGGGACTGGTGAGCATTGACCTTGAGTTTTGGAGTTGTAGTTCACCTACATCCAGAGAGCACTGTGGACTCAAACAATGATGGATCTGGACCAGACTACATGAATACTCAATATGCCCAAATGCAAACACTGGTAGAGTTTGGTGAAAATAGAATCTTGACATTCAGGAGTTGTAGTTGCTGAGATTTATAGTTCACCTACAGTCACAGAGCATTCTGAATCTCACCAACGATAGAATTGGGCCAAACCTCCCACACAGACACACACACACCCCATGTGTGCCACAGCAACGTGTGGCAGGGGACGGCTAGTAATAATAATGCGAAGCCCCCAGTGGCACAGTGGATTAAACCACTGAGCTGCTAAGCTTGTTGACCGAAAGGTCACAGGTTCGAATCCGGGGAGCAGTGTGAGCTTCCGCTGTCAGCCCCAGCTTCTGCCAACCTAGCAGTTCGAAAACATGCAAATGTGAGTAGATCAATAGGTACCACTCCAGCGGGAAGGTAACGGCACTCCATGCAGTCATGCCGGCCACATGATCTTGGAGACATCTCCTGCCTCCATCTCCCTGAAGGGACTCAGGGCAGCTTACATGGGGACCAAGCCCAATATAAACAAAGGTTACAGAGTAACACAATTAAAAACATATAATAATCAACTGTATTAAAAACGGTAAAACCAATAAAATATAACACATCATAAACATGAACCACACACCAAACAACCCATAGCCGAAAAGTGGGCATGTGCAGATTTGAGACTAGTTGGGTAGGACAAAGGCTAGTGCGAACATAAAACCGTAGGGCCGAGCTGGGAATAAAGTGCTGGCAACCCAAACAAAAGATTAGGGCTGGTGGACTTGATCAGTAGCTAACTATGATTCAAAGGCACATTGGAACATCCAAGTCTTCAGATCTATACACTGCCCTATAGCTCAGGATCTGATGCCACATTATCTGTTTTGAACTGGATTGTATGAGTCCACACTGCTAGATCATCTGGGATCCAATCCTTGGATATACAGCAGTACAGATCCAATCTGAGAGGCCACTTTTCCACATTGGTCCCGCCTCCATCCCACCCCTTTCCCAAATTATAGCTGGTAAACTGGTTGGGATTTCTAGGAGTTGTAGGCCAAATCATCTGGGGACCCACAGGTTGAGAACCACTGATCTATGCCATGACTACATTTGAATTCTGTTTAATCACTGCATCTCAGAAACAATACTGTGGATCTGGAAAAAGCACAAGCAAAATACTAGGGCTGTATAAAGCATCCTTTTATAATTTGCCTATAAGGAAGATGTGACTCGTTAGAAAAAACTATAATGCTAGGTAACGTGGATGGCAGTAAGAGGAAGATGCGTAGCAAGGAAAGGATCATTCAAAGAAGCCTCTCCTCTGAATTTGCAAGACTTGAGCAGTGTCATTGATAACAGTGTGGCTGATTCATAGGGTCACCATAAATCAAAGTAATTCAGACCACAGTTAACAACAAAGAATGAGGAAAATCTGCATTTGAACATTTTTGTTTAGTAAAGGCAAATAAAAGGGCAGGGACATGACCGGCTATGGAGAACATTAATTGGAAGACATCTTCCTCCTTTTTACTGGAAATATGCCATCAAATGAAGCAGAGTGAGATTGAAGATAGACAGGAGATCATGGTTCAAATCCCTACTCAGCCTTGGAAACCCACTGGGTGACTTTGGGCAAGCCATACTCTCAGTCTCAGAGGAAAGCAATACAACTCTCCACTGAACAAATTTTTATCAAAAATATCTGTAATGGGTTTCTCTTAGGGTTGCCATAAACACAGCTTAAAAATATTTGGGGCGAAAAATCCAGACACCAAATAGTGATTTTTTTTTCTGCACACTAAATGCTGTATTGATGTGTAGGCATACTCAGCTGAGGCCATTGTATGCAATGAGACTTGAGCAACCTTAGATTTGATATCCACAAGAGTTCCTGGAACCAAACTCACAGGGATAACATGTATAAGACTTTGCCCATGTGACCATATCAGTCCGTCTCCTCCACAATGTCTTATTTTGACCCAGTGTTTGGTCAAAATTGGGCCAGAACTTGTTTTACTCTGACCACAAACCCGTGAAATAGTAATTTCTAAGAATTTGTAAAACTCAATTTTTATTTGTTGTTGTTCATTTGTTCATTCGCTTCCGACTCTTAGTGACCTCATGGACCAGCCCATGCCAGAGCTCCCTCTCGTCCGTCACCACCCCCAGCTCCTTCAAGGTCAAGCCAGTCACTTCAAGGATGCCATCCATCCATCTTGCCCTTGGTCGGCCCCTCTTCCTTTTTCCTTCCATTTTCCCCAGCATCATTGTCTTCTCTAAGCTTTCTTGTCTTCTTATTATATGGTCAAAATACTTCATCTTTGCTTCTAATATCGTTCCCTCCAATGAGCAGTCAGGCTTTATTTCCTGAAGTATGGACTGGTTGGATCTTCTCACGGTCCAAGGCACTCTCAGAACTTTCCTCCAACACCACAGTTCAAACGCATCTATCTTCCTTCGCTCAACCTTCTCTATGCGGATCTTTGTTGACAGTGTGATGTCTCTACTCTTCACTATTTTATCAAGATTGGTCATTGCTCTCCTCCCAAGAAGAAAGCATCTTCTCATTTCCTGGCTGCAGTCTGAGTCTGCAGTAATCTTTGCACCTAGAAATACAAAGTCTATCACTGCCTCTACGTTTTCTCCCTCTATTTGCCAGTTATCTATCAGTCTGTTTGCCATGATCTTGGTTTTTTTTATGTTTAACTGCAACCCAGCTTTTGTACTTTCTTCTTTCACCTTAGTTAGAAGTCTCCTCAGCTTCTCCTTGCTTTCGGCCATCAAAGTGGTATCATCTGCATATCTGAGGCTGTTAATGTTTCTTGCAGCAATTTTTACTCCAGCCTTGCATTCATCAAGCCCTGCACATCACATGATGTGTTCTGCATACAAGTTGAATAGGTTGGGTGAGAATATACAACCCTGCCGTTACGCCTTTCCCAATCTTGAACCAGTCTATTGTTACCTTTTTATTTACAGGACCCATAAGGTAGCTTTAACCTCATATAAACTCTATACCAAAATAGTTCCTAGGCTGTTTTCTCTGGAAGCAGCTGCAACTTCTGCAGTAAATGCTAACAACTAATTAAGAACATGTGTTTTCCCTGGACTCCACCTAAAGGCAAGTAGAAAAAACAACAATACAGGTATATATCAATTAAAGAAGTAAGCGTTCCTGGGCATTATATTGGTACCAGAGGCAGAAATAACATGGAAAGAATAGAGATAGATTCCTGCACCTCAAAAAAGAGCAGTATGTTTTGGCAAACGTTTTATCCAAAACTAAAAATATGCCTATGTGAAGTGAAACAAAACACACTCGTGCTTTTGCACCTGTGCCTTTGTACTGGCACATTTAATAATAAAATTATGCTTGCAAAGGTTTTTTTTTTCCCTCACTTTATTTCCATACCAGAAAAATGGTTATTTTATTTGTTTAAGGTTGTCATGAAAGTACATGACTGAAAAAAAAAAAAAACGTGATAGTAGAGTTATAGCCATTTTTCATGTGTGGAAATTCAACTGTGTGGAAGGGGCCTAAGTAATTTCGGGGGGGGGGGGGGGGCAGGAATTTACCCAGTGTATAATTTGAAGAAACATTGTCTGAAAAAATTAAGTATAAAAAAGATGCCTCTCATAGGCTCAGATGAGACAATGGCAGGGAGAATGCACATGTTATTTTTATAGCTTTTATTGTTTCCTTGATATAGAAGAGTAAGATTCAAAATTCACAACATTTATCTTTATTGGTTTTGTTTTTTTAAATTTCAGGTGTGGACACTGTCAACGTTTGCAGCCAACTTGGAATGAACTTGCAGAAAAGTACAACAATATGGAAAACCCTCCGGTCTATGTTGTGAAAGTGGATTGCACTACAGATACTCCACTATGTTCTGAATTTGGTGTCAGAGGATATCCAACGTACGTGTCAAGGGATATTTCATTCATTGACCATTTTCATATATTCCATAGAGTCCTGCCATCTTGACAAAGGCAACTGTGTTGAAGTATTCCTAGTGCAGTATAGGGGCATCACCCAATGGTATCTTTCTCCTGATTTCTGCTGCTTGTGCCAGTATGGGTAACATCCGCCTACCCTTCAGTACAGATGCCCACTCACCCAAAAATCTGCTCTGGGAGGCCAAGAAATCTTCTGGCCCCACTGGAAGCTGCAGCAGGAAGTCCTGATTCTATTGACATGGGATATCTAGGCTCATTAGTAGATCTTTGGCATTGTGATTAACACTTAAATATCAAGCAGATATTCTTTTTGTTGAGTGCATGCTATATATTGTGAATTTGCATGATATTCTATGTTGCTTTCGCTTGCATGATATTCTATGTTGCTTTCACTTTTTTTTACTATGCCTGTTTAGCTAGAAAGAAGTAGTATATTAATGAGATGGTTGTAGTTTTGAAAAATCTACTTCACATTGTGTATTGCTCATATCATAAAATATTGCCATAACATGTGCATGATATATTCTCATTATTGCCTCTTGATATCAGGGAAATGGTATTAAATCCACCCATATGTTTGCCTATACCTGGCTAAGAACAGCTGTGTAAATGCACTAGGCTGATATAACAGTTTTTACAGCTACCAGAAACTAACTGAATTGTTCTGCTGGGTTGGACCACACCCAATCTTTTATTGTAATTACTGAACATTTCCTTCCTTCAAGGTGTGTTTTATTGCCAGATTAGGAACAAAATGGATAAAGAAATATGGAAGTTCAACTTATACTTCCAGAAAATATTTCAGTGTACAGGCAGTCCCCAAGTTATGAACATGATAGGTTCTGTAGGTTTGTTCTTAAGTTGAATTTGTTTGTAAGTTGGAAGAAGTACATTTTTACGTGTAACCAAATCATTCATAGTATATTATATATAAGCTTTGAATAGCATAGGAAAGGGTTAACACCACATGGTGTTTGTTTTGCTATCTGTCCCTGTTCAAAAGATTTCACCTCACTTTCTGTTCCTGTGACAATTGGATCTTTTAAAAATTGGCTGGTGGTGGAAACAAGGAGTGGTGATAAAACTTGAGTGGAGACAACTTTTTCTCAACATAACTCTTTTGGGTGTTGATTTCTCTTTCTTAGGGGTAGATTTCTCTGTTTTAGTGTTGTTTCACCCCATTCTTAACTATGAGTCATTGGTAAGTCAGATATTTGTAACTCAGGGACTGCCTGTATCTTCATTTGAGCCGTCTGTTGTATTGGGATTGGCATAATGTAGCCCTTTAGATGTTGCTAGATTTGAAATCAGAGCAACTCTAATAGTGCTGCCGATTTGGGAGAGTGCTGGGAGTACTTGTGTGGGGCCACCAAATTCTATTCCAGTGGTTCTCAACCTGTGGGTCCCCAGGTGATTTGGTCTACAACTCCCAGAAATCCCAGGCAGTTTACCAGCTGTTAGGATTTCTGGGAGTTGAAGGGCAAATATAGATAGATTCCGTATGTTAGATGATCCTATAGGGATGTCTTCTATCTGAGGAAGTTTCCCCTTTTTCGGGACTTATTTACCCTCAGCCCAACCAGACTGGATGTGTATGAGGTCAAAAGGTTCACAGCTTCATCTTTGTTGTATAAGGATGTTTTATTGTCAAAATGCAGGTGACAAAGGCCTCAATATGATTGTCAATTCCATCTGGATTAGATCAATTGAATCAATGACACCTAAATAAATGTTGATTTCCTCATTGATTCAGTGGGTTTAGTTAAGATTAGTGAATGAATTCAAGCGTTCAGTTGGCATATCTGGGTAGCTGCTGGTTAAACTCTGTACTCTGTTTCTTAGTGGGGGTTTTTGTGCAATTGTAAACATAAAACACTGTACTCTATAGTACAATGGTTCCCAACCATATTCATGTATACGTCAACTTCCTGTATAAGGTGAGGGCAGATTTTGGGACCAGAATTACAGATTTGTGTGTGACCCATGGATAAGTCAAGGGGAAAGAGGGGAAAGCACCAGGGAGTAAGTTGCACCACTACCATTTTCCCACCCAGGCATTCAAAAAGGCCAGAAGTGGCACCATAGCAGAGGGTTGATACTTCTTTTAGCAAGTGCATAATTTTCATGATGTGAGATTCTAGCATTCCAGTTTCCTTTCAAGGCAAATACTCAAAACCAGTTCTGTCTGACGCTTCCCTTAATGCAGTGTTACTCAATCTTCCTAATGCCGTGTCCACTTAATACAGTTTCTCATGTTGTGGTGACCCCCAACCATAGAATTATTTTTGTTGCTACTTCATCACTGTAACTTTGCTACTGTTGTGAATCATAATGTAAATACCTGATATGCAGGGTGTATTTTCATTGACTGGACCAAATTTGGCACAGATACCCAATACACCCAAATTTGCATACTGGTGGGGTGGGGTGCGTGATTTTTTCATTTGGGAATTGTAGTTGCTGGGGTTTATAGTTCACCTACAATCAAAGAGCATTCTCAACCTCACCAACAATAGAATTGAGCCAAACTTCCCATACAGAATCCCCATAATCAACAGAAAATACTGTGTTTTCTGATGGTCCTTGGCAACCCCTCTGACACCTCCTCACGATGCCCCTTAGGGGGTCCCGACCCCCAGGTTGAGAAATGCTGCCTTAATGCCTCAGATTTACCATCCTCTTTTTCTGTATTTTGAAATAGTGCTTGTATTTTCATAGGTTCTCCCTTGACATCACTGAGCAGATCAGAAATGTTTTAAGAATTGTTATGAAACAGCTCTAGGGATTTGGTAGTTGGGGAGGGGAGTATATTGGTGACATCACAGGCATAACCATAGCTTTTCCTGGTATACTGGAACCTGCAAGAACTGATTCATTTGATATCTTACTTACTTGAAGTATGATTTTGAGACAGTCAGAGTTCATTCCTTGTCACTATTGTCTTCACTTTAAACTGATCCTTGCAAATCAGTTCCAGAGATCTTGATTTGTAAAATGGTGTGTTATTGAAATCAACAGAACTGTCAAAATAACAATTAAACTATTGTGAAGAGTTTTTTTATCTGACATGATGACATAAGTATTACTGTTTTCAGGATGTTTCAGGTGTTATGGCCTTGAAAATATTATTGTCTTTCTTGTATCTGCAGTCTAAAATTACTTAGACCTGACCAAGAACCTGCAAAATATCAGGGACCTAGAGACTTTCAGTCATTGGAGAACTGGATGTTGGAAACACTAAAAGAGGAATCCAGTGTAAGTTATCCAACCGTCTCTTTTGGGAGAGGTGGTGGATGGTGGGTGTGGCAATCAAGCAGACGCTAGTCCCTTCCCTCTTTTTTGAAGGTTGTAGAAAGCCACAATTTGGTTAAATGTTAGAAGAAGCAGAGAGTAAGGCTTACAGATTTCATTTAGGATCTCCCTTCTTCTCCCCTATCCTCACACCCCTGCTCCGCCCCCAGTGTGTGATAAGTCGTAAGACCACATCTATATCATGTAGAGCAGTGGTTCTCAACTGTGGGTCTCCAGGTGTTTTGGCCTACAACGCCCAGAAATCCCAGCCAGTTTACCAACTGTTAAGATTTCTAGGAGTTGAAGATCATAACATCTGGGGACCCAGTGATGTAGAGAAACAGACAACAGTGATATATAAATTACAGGTTTGGGAAGGAACACCTGAATGTGGACATGGTTTGGGATTTTTTAGTCCTTTGTTTCTTACTTGAACAAAATTCAGTTAGTATGTTTGAACTGAGGAATTCATGTTTCAGTTGCCAAAATTGCCATTTCTTCATCATCATTTTTGAGAGATGGTTGCCCATAGTTTATTGCTCAAAGAGAAGAAAGTCCTCATCTATGTTCAATATAAATACAATTGGCCTTTTACTTTTGCGGATTTAATTATTGACGGATTACTATATATTAATGATGGATTACTGTATTATTAAATAAATAAAAAGTGACTTTTAAACCTAAGAGACCACCTCTCTAGGTATCTCTAGATCTTCCTGTGTGATTCTGTTGTCTACTTCTGATGGATGTTGACCATAGAATCACATTGGCAGACATAGAGGTGCCTAGGGAAGTGTTCCTTCAGGTTAAAAATAGCACTTGTGATTATCTTTATAGTCACCTTTTTCCTATTTTCACAGGGATCTTGCTCCCTTAACGCTTGCAAAAGTGGAGGCCTGGCTATATATATATATATATATATATATATATATATATACACACACACACACACACACACACACACACACACATACACATTATAGCTTTATTGGGCAGGCAGCTATATGAGCAAATCTCTCTGTGCTATATAACAATGCTGGTGGTTCTGTATTTATTTATTTGCTGGTTATTTATTTGCTTTGTAGCAGGAACAAGAATCCGAACCAGAGCCTCCCAAAGCTCCTGAACCAAAGCAGGGCCTATATGAGATTTCAGGAGCTAATTTCAAACTACATACAGCAGAAGGTAATGTTACATTGTAATTTTTAAAGCACAATAGAGTTTATAAAAAAGTGATCTAGAACTACCTTAGCTTATTATGTAATTGCAAATCACTAAATCTATGCCACAAAAGGCATCAACCTCAATTTCCCATGAACTTTTATGATGTTATCACTTTGTCAGAGCTGTGGTGGTGCAGTGGGTTAAACCCTTGTGCTGGCTGAACTGCTGACCTGAAGGTTGGGTTTCTGACCTGAATGTTGCCAGTTCGAATCCGTGAGACAGGGTGAGCTCCTGTCTGTTAGCTCTAGCTTGCGGGGACATGAGAGAAGCCTCTCAACAGGAAGGTAATACATCCAGGCATACCCTGGGCAATGTCTCTTTAGACTGCCAATTCTCTCACAACAGAAGCGACTTGCAGTATGTTCTTATGTTGCTTCTGACATGATAAAAAAGCAGTAGCTGAGGCACTCAGATCCCCTTGTTTCATTGACATCAAGAGCAAGTCCTCGCTCCTCCTAAAGTAACAAATGGATATGTGAAACAAGGGATTGTCCCTTCCCTGAATAGCATTGCAGCATGAGCTCAGCAACCAAGAGCCCATGTCTACTTTAAAGCAAGCTTCAATGAGCTCATTGGCACTTCCTCCCAGATGTCCTATGTTTACTGTATTTTAATATTTGTTCTATGTATTTAAATATATGTATTCCATAGAAATACATTTTGCTATATGTATTTTACATAATGTTTTATGATTAGGTGTTTTAACTATGTTGTGCCTCTCCTTGAGTGACAAGGAGAGGTGGATAAGAAATAAAATGATGATGATGACGACGACATAAAGTACAATGTCTCTGCCCGCACTACCTGTGATTTCACTAATCTGTGACTGAAAAAATACGTTATGAACCGATTTGAGTCCCCCTAGGGGTGAGAAAAGCGGTATAGAAATACTGTAAATAAATAAAATAAAAAAATTATTGTTAGGCATTTTCTGGGTCCCTTACCATGATTCAATGGTATGTGTCCATAGAGGATCATAGAGTTGTGCTGGAGGACCTAGAAATGCTAGAGATATGTTCTCTCTAGGCATTTTATAAGCCCTTTTGTGTAATTCTGTGATATATAGTTGATCATGGAGTCATACAAGATGACCTAGAAGTATTTCAGTTTTTTTCCAGGCATTTTTTTATCCTCCAGGATGAATATATGGTATGTTTCTACCAGAGACATTCATTTTAATAGAGTTTGCTATTATTGACAGTTTCACTTTTCCACATTAAGTCTTTTGCAGACATTGGGGTTGTACCACAGATGTATTGCAGCAAAGGGGAAAGGGTAGAGTTCAGGCAAATCTTGCTTTGCCTACCACTGGCACACAAAAATGTTTACATTTTGTGGTCAGCAAGGCCTAAGGAACACACATATCAGAGAGACAGTTTTACCTCTGCCATAAACTCATTGTATAAGTCATTGTTTTGAAGAATTCTACTTCCAGAGGTTTTTTAAATCAAGGTTTGTGCTCCCTCTATAATTTTGTTTGAAAATATGTGCATAGATTTAAAAACCTTTCATAGCAGAAACAGGCAGGGGGAGCCACAATGCAACTCATGTTGCGCTAAAATGATAGTAGTTGTATGGCAATTCACAAAATTGGTTGTTCGAGGAAGGAAGTGGATGTGCTTTATGTGTAATTCCATATGTTTATAGATCAAAATAAAAGAGAGGATAAAAGAGGGATCTAGTACCACCTTTAAATCAATACATCTCAGTACAGGCAGTCCCCAAGTACGAGCAAAATGGGTTCTGTAAAATTATTCTTAAGTTGAACTTGTATGTAAGTCGGAGCAGCTACTCTTTTTTGGTATAACTCCAGCCCCACAGAGAGAGAGAGAGAGAGAGGCTTTTGATAACATAGGGAAGGGTTACACTCCTATGGTGTTTGTTTTGCTGTCTCTTCCCCTGTCCGGAAGATTTCACCTCACTTTCTGACCCTGTGATAATTTGATTTTGAAAAATTTGACTAGTTGTGGAAACAAGGATTGGTGATAAAGTTTCAGTAGAGACACCTTTTCCCCATGATAACTGTTTCAGGAGTGAATTTCACTTCTGAAGGGTAGATTTCTTTCCTTGTTGTCTCAAATAAATAAATAAACTTAATTTTTTCCCACCCCATCTGCCCCGAAAGAATTCAGGGCAGCTTACAACATACATCTCTGTTCTTAACTATGAGTCGTTTGGAAGTCAGATTTTTGTAACTGCCTGTATATACTGAAACATTGCATTCAAAGATCCTATTGAATTCTCATAGTCCAGGGATTTAATTTATTGAGAAAGTGGTATAGTCAACACGAGGTGTTCTGTTTGCATAAAGATAGATCCCTATAGGACCAACTGAATAGAACGCTGCTTCTTTACCTATACATTGCTCTTCTCGCTCTCTCTTCAAGGCAATCACTTCATCAAATTCTTTGCACCTTGGTGTGGCCACTGTAAGGCATTGGCACCAACATGGGAACAGCTGGCTCTTCTCCTTGAAAATTCAGAATCAGTAAAGATTGGCAAGGTAGGTTTGAGCTTAGTGTTTTGAAATTGGATAATTGATTACTGTGGCAGAAGCATTGACAAAGGGGTGTTAGAATATTTTGTGTTAGAATATTTATTATTATTATTATTATTAGTATTATTATTATTATTATTATTATTATTATTATTATTATTTTGGACTAGCTGTTAGCCTGACTTTTTGAATTCACTGGGTACCTGGTGTGTTTGATAACCAAGTTAGTCCTTCATTACCTTAACCTGTATGTTGTAGAGCAGTTGTTCATCCAGGAGGAATGCTTGCTCTTTGTGGACAAGTGCATGAGTAGTTAATACAAAAACAGCTATACCAGGGCCTTGTTATTTTAGAGAAGGAAAAGCCAGCTTACATTTTTTATGATGATGGAGCCCTTCTTTCCATCTTCAGGCAGATGTGTGTGGGTGTTGGAACAACTTCAAGTAACTATAAAAACAGGAGTGTAGTCATATTGTTGGCTTTCAAATGGAAAAGATTGCTCTCCCAGCCTTTGCTGCTCTTCTGGGTGCACCGTAAAATGTCTTGGGCAAAATAAAAGCCTGAGCTGGGAGACATTCAGCATCTTAATGACAAACTAGCTATGGGCCCTTCCACACAGCCATATAACCCAGAATATCAAGACAGAAAATCCCACAATATCTGCTTTGAATTGGGTTAACTGAGTTCACATTGCAATATATTCCAGTTCAAAGCAGAAAATGTGGGGTTTTATTCAGCTGTGTGGAAGGGGCCATTGACACTCCAAATGTATAAGGAGGAAACCCCAGCTTTGGGAGTGGGGGATTATATGTTCGTGTTAATCAAAATTTAAGGAGTCAGTTGTTTGTTAATCAGAAGCAGTTTGCTAACAGAGCAACAGCTGTTAACTGTTCCCTGGCTGGACAGTTTCTGTTATGTGTTTTGCGCCCTTTCCTGTAGTTTCTATCTTCCTCCTGTGAGTTTGTTTTAGTTGCCTTTGCACAAGGAATCCAACATGGAGAAAATCAAGGGAAAATATAAAGTAATGCTTTTTCCCGTGTGGCATCTTTCTTCCAAATGCTTTCTTCCAGCTTTTTAGAACAAACAACACAGTATTGTTTGTGCACAGAACAAAAGGATTAATGCCATTTTCAACCTCCTATAGGCTAGTTAGGCTTAACATCATGGTGATATATCCTTTTTGATGTAAAAACAAAAAGGGGCAGTGGTAGGACAGCGAGTTAAACTGCTAACTGCAGAAAAACTTGCAGACAGGAAGGTTGGCAGTTTGAAGCTGCAAGTCAGGGTGAGCTCCCTCTGTTAGCCCTAGCTTCTGTCAACCTAGCAGTTCAAAAACATGTAATATGAGTAGATCAATAGGCACAGTCTCAGCAGGAAGTTACAAGGCGACCATGCAGCCATGCCAGCAACACAACCAGGTGGGTCTACGAATAACAGGCTCCTCAGCATGGAAAAATAAAACAAGAACACCTTCCGATGGTCACAGTTGAGCATTGTCTCCAGACTCCAGAGATGGAAGGGAAATCTTTGCCTTTGTTTGTGTACTGTATGTCATTGTTCACTGTATAAAAGGCATTGAATATTTGTCTATATATGTAATCTGCTCTGAGTCCCTTTGGGGAGATAGAGCAGAATATAAATAAAGTGTATTATTATTTTTTAAAAAAACCTTGCTTTGGCATTCTATCACGGAGCTGCAGTCACTTCCCTAAAAGTAAGAGCCACTAAAGTCTATTGATCTTACCTTTGAATAAACATGTATAGGAGAGTCCTGTAAATCTTTTGTGTAGGGTTGTAGCCCACTAGGCTGTTGGACGTTTTGCATTGCAATGGGGTAGAGGACAAAAAAAAAACCCTGAAGGAGTCTAGAAACTGGGCTAGAGTCCTTCTTTCCAGCACAGGCCTTATTGAACTTTGTATTACTATTAAATAAACTGGTGCCAAACCAGATTGTCATCTGGAGCACCAGGTTCTGGTGACTAGTCTGTAAAAGTGCTACTACTTAATATGAATTTCTGTTCCAAAAATTGCCTTTGATGCCAGCCTTTGCACATTTTTAAGTATGTAATGTATCTGTGGATATTTCCATTCTTCAAAATGACTTGTTGGAATTAGCAGACTCTTGCATTTTGTTTCACTTTTTAAAAATCAGAATGGTTCCAAACTGAGTAGTATTTCAGATGAATGTAAAGATAGCGAGACCTGAATTAGTCATGACCAGTTAGTTAGTGCTGTGGGAGAAACTAACAAAGCATGACTAATTTAACCTGGAACCAACTTGTTCTGTGGAGTTCTTGCATTTCTTCCCTACAGTGGTTTTGAATGTGTGCCATTGATATTTTTGTATTACATTAATTTCTTATTTCTGTTTCATTCTGAACAACTGGCAGTGGTGCTTTCAACATTTGATCTCTTGCATACTTTTCTCAGAAGCCTCATTCAGCACCTTGTAATTTCTTTGATCAGTTTTCTGGTTAGTCACTCCACAATGGACAAGTTGGAAATACATTTGAGCTGTTGGGTTCCAAAAATGGCAGCAGTTTTCCCCCTATCAGCTCTAGTTTTCGAGATACAGAACAAATGGCATATACCACTCTTCACTCTGCTCACCCATAAAAAATCAGAATAGTTTAATGCAGTGTTTAATAATATAC